>NC_134313.1:105194625-106444625 GCF_964195595.1 Calonectris borealis | reverse complement strand
GAAGCATCCACCAGATCTTCTCGGCCGGCTTTGCCTTTTCCTTTCCCACTGGGATCAAACCTCTCTTTGTGAGAACCCGTGAATTTTGATGTATCTGTAAGGCGTGATACCGTTGGAGATGAAATGGCTTTCTATTGAAAGAAAGAAAAGAAGCAAAAAAACCACATCAGAAGTCAATTTTTCTTAATACAGACATTTGTACATGCTACCGACATTTAAATCTTTGCTAATGATGGAGACTCTGTAAATATCTACTCACTTCCAGCAAAAGGATACAAAAAATGTTTGTTTCTTGCCATTACATACAATGACAATAATCATATAGCCAAGAATAAAATAGTGCAAGTTATGTCAAAATCTTTTGGAAGATACTTCTGATTAATCATCAAGTTCTAAGCACCAAAGATATGAAGAAGTCATAGGGAACAGCCACTTTCAAAATCCATCACATCAACATCCAAGCATAAAAGCCAGGCTCTGCCAATATAGAAAAAGCAAACCAATACAGCTAGAATTCATTGCTTCAAGAGACAAATTTATGCTGAACTCTAGGATTCATGAGAGAACTAGGAGGACTGAAAGCTATTTTCAGTGTTAGCAAATTAGTAGGCATTGAGCAAAGAGTTTCCTCTACATTGCTTCCACTGAGTCATATCAGGTTACTTAAAAAATCAAAGTTTTGCTGTCATTGAGACAAAGAAAATTTGACTACACAAACACAAAGAAAAAGATATTTCACAGAACAATATAGCAGCATGCTAACCTGTGTGCTTGGACAGGGAACAGTCTCTTTGATCCTTAAGTTTACATTTACATAAAATTTACATTTAAGTTTACATTACATAAATCAGAAGAGAAAGGGCACTAAAGGAGAAGGGAAAACACAAAAGATTTTTGCACAGTAGTGAAAATGGAGCTAAGATGAACAAAGACTGATAAAATTTGGGTATCTTTCTTAAATGCACCACCCTGCTAAGGTGCATTTTAGAGACAAAAGTGACATGGGCTTCACTGCAGTGAAGTAAATGCTCTGGGAAACTTATCTTTCATCAAAAACCTCATTCACCCTCTACCCATCCCTCAGCCCAAATAAATGCTCATTAATGAGACCTAACAAACAGGCTTTCAAAGTAACACATAGTTTCTCCATAGGACAACATACATCAAATATCTTTTAATGCTGAACATTAAAAGACCAGAGACTTGGAAAAGATGCTTGAATCTGTACCAAGAGGAACAGGATACTTGGATTCAGCTAGACTGGGAATGAATACTATAACTTGTACACCATGGAAGCCACATGTCCTCCACACCATTTAAATAAAAGCTGTTTTGAGGGAATTTGTCCACATACATAACTACTTAATGAGAATCTCAGGTTGTAAACTTCTGCTTTTCTCCATCCAAACATACCCAACACATGACACATACAATACTGCACTGCTCTGCAGCGTTTCTCTCACATAAGGCCCTGAGGGGAAAAGTGGTGTGGAGGTGTGACTTCTGTCACTATCTGAAAGAAAACGACCACTGAAGCATTCATTTCTCAAAATAGCATTGCTGAATGACCTTTAGGGACTTTTGCCTTGCAGTCTCAGAGTACTATTTGCAGAAGTGGTTATTTTTCTATATTGAAAACCAGAAATGAAGACAATGTTTAGGAAGAAGTATTGCTTCTTAATACATATAGTTTTCTTGTCCACATTGGCCTGCTAGCACCTTATAACCAGGAAACCTGTATTCAGAGTAGCGCTAATTAAAAAAAAAAATACACCCTGTGATCCGTAATTGTGTTAGCAGCCCAGCTAGATAAAATGAAAATGCAATAAAAATGTATAAGCTGAGACATCAAAAGCAGCAAAGTAAAAACTCCCGGCCTGGTGCCCAGCTGAGAATTTATTCTTTCTGTTCCTCAGGGTATTAGTAAATTGAACAGGTTGTACACACAGTCACACAACAGAACCAAAGGATTGTTTGGCCACTGGAAATTACTCTGAAAACTCGGGGAAAACAAATACACACACTTCTGTAAGAGTGCATAACCTGTTTAGCCCTAGGAATTCTGTGCTATTTTAAGCCTTATGAATCACGGTTTTGTTTGGTAAGCGAAAGGAAACATGGGGCTTGTACCTTGAACAAAAATTCTGGCACAAACCAGTAGGAATAAGCTTTTATATGGTGTAGAGTTTCCTGTCATGCAGTGTTCATGAGCAAGAACCCAGGCACTACTTGAAGACAAACTGTCACACTGCTTGACTGAACAAAGTCTTCCACCAACCACCATTTTCAACCATGAAGCATTTATAGCAAAGGGCAGTACCTGTGTCTCAACCAACTTATACAAATACACGAGCTCCCCATTTCATTTTCATTTTAAAACCCCCGCAGGTCATAACAGCTGCAGGAGCATACTAATAAAGGCTTACTCTAGGACAGAATACATATGGGGAAGTTTCTTATGTTTAAGTTATTACTAGATCATTCTCCCTCCAAAAGAACATATGATGCTTCTTACTAAAGGCATTTTCTTAACTATTAGCACACTTCTTGTGTGTTCTTAACAAACTTACTAAGAAAATTAAGATCCCATCTGTGACTGTCCCCATGTAAGCCAGCAAGGAAAAAGTTAAGGCACGATACTTGCCAAAGTATCTTTCATTGTCCCTAACACCAGAAGAAGCTGCTATAGAAGATGCAAGAAAGCTTATCATATAATCAAACGACTAAACTTTGCTCTGTGTTTACTTATATAACACTATTGCTGAAAGCCACAGGATGCTACCAGTGACAAAAGCTGTTTGTACTGTAAACAAGGAAATACTCCAAACACAAGACAGGAGCAATATTCAGTATAAAGTTAATTAAACTTAACACATATTTACTTCCGTTGTATTTCATCGCCACTACTTTACGAAAAATCAGTTTTCTCTAAATGTGCATACACTCTGCATTCTCACATGCAGGGAAAAGTCTCAGAAACTCCAGTTGACTGCCTTTTCCTTTACCAAATTCATTCTCAGGACAGACTGCTATGCTGAGAATTTGTAATGGTAAGTTTAATCACTATTTGGAAAAAGAAGGACTACAGCTTCTGCTCCTCTGTTTCAAAGGGGTGGCGTGATCAGTATGAAATTTGCCTCAATACCCAAATTACAATAAAAATAAAGAAGAATTTTGGTACAGTAACATAATTGTAACAGATATACTAAGACTTGTACGAGTGCAATATGAAAAGAAATGCATGTATATTAACACGCAAGAAGAAACAGTAAAATAAGGATTAACAGATGGCCTATGTCAATAACGAAGGATGTTCCCAGGAAACTACTCCCAAGACATCATTCCCAGTGGCAGACTTGAGGAATGTGTTGTTTATTTCAAGACAGCCTGCACCCTGATAAGACCACAACACAGATGACTTATCAGAAAAGAAAGGTGCATCCTAACAAGATGATAGCAACAAGGTTGCAGCATGCCACATGAGCTTTTGCTTTTCCTATTAGTCTACTGGGAAAACAGTGACACATTTCAAACCAACAAGGAAAACAGAGGATGGGCAACAGCTTGACCTACAATTTACAGAGGCTGAACTAAGATCCTGAAGCAAAGGACCAGTCTGCAACAACTATTGACTCTTGAAGGTCATGAAACATCTATCCAAAAACTAGTTGGTCATTGTCAATCATGAAGAACTCAGGAGACATAGCGATACCTCAGTAGTGAGCATTCCTTGTCCTCTGTGTTCCACACACAGAGGGGACGCAATGTGTGTGCCAATTTGGCGCACACATCTTCATGCTTGACTGTGAGAGTGTGAGTGAATGAAATCTATTAGAAAATAGGTACATGTGAATAAGAATCAGCTTACTAGAGACTTTGTAAATAAATTTTACCCTCACCTTCTGTAGGATCTTGCGTCGAGTGGGGTTTTTGGGTTTTGTTTGTTTTTTTTGTTTTCCCCCACTGATTTCCCTTGATACTTCTCCATTTGGAATTTATCAGTCATCTGTCTACAGATTTCACATCCACTACTTCCTGCTGGTGTCTCTTTCATAACACTGTTATGTCCTCTGGTGAAGACTTGTCCTAGGACTAACATGAAAACATTCTTTTATAACTCATTCTTCATCTGCTAGAGTAAAGTGTGTTCCCAGTGCAACAGCAATACAGCAAATGGTTGAAATACAAAAAAATAGCTCTGTGGTTTAGCACCCCTTTGACATATCTCAAAAAAAAAATCACACTTATTTAGCAGACAACTTGGGACAATGGTTCAGATCTTTGGCTATCTATTAATAGAAAGTTGATATGTGTATGTGCAGGGAGAAAGAAACATCAACATTTTAAGTAAAGGTAAATTAACACCACAGATTAAAAAAATACAATCTTTTTGTCCTGAAAAACAGTTAAACAAAACCTAAAGCCCCAGCACAATGAACATCACAAAACCAGAGCAAGAACAGCAGCGATCCCACATCCTGTGTTCTTTCAGCCCAGGATGGATCAGGCGGCTTCCTGCATCACAGGAGTCACAACATGTGAAATGAACATAAAGTCAGTAGCTGCAAGGCAAACATTCTTTCTCCAAATTGTTTTTAACTGATTAAGAGCTGCAGCCTTTTCACAGTGCATGTGAAGTCACTGGTGCACCCCTTCCCACATGTGACAGAATATTACAATTGAAAGATGGCAATCCCTATTGGTTTCCTGTTGGCGCAATTTCTATGAAATGGGAGGTTCACTTTGTTTCCAAGAGTAGAAAATTAAAGCAATTTTAATGCCTTGTACAATATGCTCTCACTCCCTGAACTGATCCATCCATATAAAAGATCAGAGATAATGAGATGCCACCATAAAGCTATGCAGAACACCCCATTTCTCCTTTTTCTTCTCCTTTTATGTTTCTTATGATGAATGCGTATCCATTAAAAAGAAAATACTACTTCCTCTTTAAGATCGAGTAAACATTACACAGAAGGGCCAGGTGCAATCTAAGCATCCTGCTAAGGTGCTTTCTTTCAAAAAAGCTTTTGTAAATACAGAGTAGAATACACAAGGACTTCACGTCTGTCTTGGACTCCTCAACCAGAAGCAGCTAGTCGTACCATGTATCACCAAATCATAGAAGGGTTGAGGTTGGAAGATACCTCTGGAGGTCATCTGCTCCAACCCCCATCCCCTCACCTACAGACAGTTGTCCAGGATCATGTCCAGATGGCTTTTGAATATCTCCAAGGATGGAGACACAACAACCTCCCTGGGCAACCTGTGATAGTGCTTGGTGACCCTGACAGTGAAAAAGTGTTTCTGGATGTTCAGATGGAACCTCCCATGTTTCAGTTTGTGCCCATTGTCTTTTGTCATGTCAGTAGTGAGCATGGGCACTACTGAAAAGAGCCTGGCTTCATCCTCTTTGCACTCTCCCTTCAGGTATTTATACATATACGTATACATATACATGGATGAGACTCCCTCTTGAGCCTTCTCTTCTCCAGGCTAACCAGTTCCAGCTCTCTCAGCCCTCCTCATAGGAGAAACGCTCCAATCCCTTAATCATCTTAATGGCTCTTCACTGGACTCTCTCCAGTAGCTCCATATCAGTCTTCTACTGGCTAGCCCAGAGCTGAACACAGCACTCCAGATGTGACCTCACCAGCGCTGAGCAAAGAAGAAGGAGCACCTCCCTCGGTCCACTTGGCAATACTTTGCCTAATGCGGCCCAGGATACCAGTAGCCTTCCATGCGGAAAGGGCACATTGCTGGCTCATTTTCAACATGCTGTCCACCAGGATCTTCAGGTCCTTTTCTGCCAAGCTGCATTCCAGCTGGGTGGCCCACAGCATACTGGTGCTTGGGGTTGTTCCTTGCCAGGTGCAGGACTTTGCACTTCTCCTTGCTGAACTTTCTGAGGTTCCTGTCAGCCCATTCCTCCAGCCTGTTGAGGTTCCTCTGAATAGCAGCATCTGGATGACCTATCAGTCACTCCTCCCAACTTTGTGTCATCAGAAAACTTGCTGAGAGTACACTTTGCCCATTCATGCAGATCACTAATGAAGATGTTGAACAGGACTGGACCTCTTCTGCACCCCCAGCCTACTCGCTGGTGCGGTGGTGTGAGAAGCAGCAGAGGTCTTGACTCTGTGTAAGCACTGCTCAGCAGCAACTAAAACATCCCTGTGTTATCAACACTGTTTCCAGCACAAATCCAAAACATAGCCCCATACTAGCCACTATGATGAAAATTGACTCTATCCCAGCCAAAACCAGCACAACTGCACCATTACTACGCCCCCAGCCTTTTTTTTTTTTAAAAAAACAATCATCTTTTCTCAACTCACATGCTAAATTAAATCAACAACATTAACACTCTGATGGGAGAGCTGCAAAAATTGGTGCTGGCTATTCAGCATACAATGCTGCTCTTCAAAATAACCAGTAACTCAGTAACCGTACTTCTGTGTAGAAAAGCAGCAGTGTGCTGGGAGTGCTTGCACTGCCAAAAATGCTAGTGATGGGCAGTAGGTAAGGTGCTAATATTACTCCTTACCAGAAGGGTATACATTTTAGCCACGGACTTCCTGGCTACACTCTGTCAACTGTAATCATCCTTCCTCAATTCCTCACTGAAACTGAACGGCTTTCTGTAATGGCTCCTTCAACCATAAAACTGCAGTATCTAATAGCACTTCTTCCTAGAAAAGGTTGCCAGAGAGATTTGTTTATGTAATTAAAATGTTCTGGGAGCCTTCAGAATCAGCACCAAGATTAGCAATCTTAGCGAATAAATAATTTTAAAAACCTTGCTGATAACATCCAGAACCTTTGTAAAGAATGAGAACCTAAAACTGACTATGAAATGAGAAAAAAAAAATTCTCAAAGGGAAAGTTTTTCCTTTTTTGAGGATTATACCAGGACTCCATACCAAAATGATTTAAAAAAAAATAATTCATGGGAATACATGCATATGCATTAAAAAAACCTGCAGAAAGTTAGGAACAGAGGTCAAGCTTCAAAGAAAAATTTGGATTTCATTCATGTTTCTTCAGTTTAGCACGCACACAGACACACACACAAAAGAAAACAATAAGCAACTCCACTTCAATAAAGCCAGAAAGTAGTAAGTAACGCTATTTTAATTAATGAGGGTGATGACTTTCAAAGGAGCGGTTTCCAGTAACACCACTTGGGTGTTTTAACACTGCAAGTCCTAACTCTATGTGTAGCACCTAAAACTTCTCACCAACTAGTAGTCCGGCTAGAGCTAGACCAAAATACATTAAGAAGGTGACATCACTTCCAGGAACAATTTCAAATTAATAAGTTAAACCTGCCTGGCCCAGATCTAACTCCATCAAGATAAGACCATGTAGTGCCCAGCCTTAAGGTGGGCAGATCAGGTGTTGCACACTTTGCATTTACAAGTGACCCTTTCTTTTCCTCCTCTGTGGTATTAGCCCCAGACTCCAGCTCCCAAGCATTTCAAGACTCCAAGCAACTACAAATCATGGGATCTAGTAGCCTGATTAACATGGTCTTCCACAAAGTTGAAAACAATGTGCCAACACTTCTCTGAGGAAGAGTTTTACATTCCTATTGGT
This sequence comes from Calonectris borealis, assembly GCF_964195595.1. Taxonomy (NCBI): domain Eukaryota; kingdom Metazoa; phylum Chordata; class Aves; order Procellariiformes; family Procellariidae; genus Calonectris; species Calonectris borealis. The sequence continues at coordinate 106,437,026 of NC_134313.1, read as the reverse complement.
GGTGAAGACGAAGCAGAATAGGGAAGATAGTACAGACTCACGGGGTTTTTTAAGCTGGGGTGTTGGTGAACCCTTCTTCAACTTAATGTTATAACCAGTCTTTAACGAGACTTGTTCCAATTCAGTTGTGAAATAGTCCTCTTAAACTTCTAGATAATGGGAAGAACCCAAGAACTGGGGTCTCCCAAGTCAACCCATTGGGTTTTTTTTTTTTTTTAAAAAAAAAAAAAAGGTTGAAGGAAGATGAAAAACTGCATCAAATGCACCATGCTTCCACTTACCAGCATCACATCCTAAGCGTGCCACATCTTAATTCTTTTAGTAGCTTTATATACATAGGCAGATTAAATATAGCTTAATTACAACATCTATGGTATATTAATCTTCTTTACTAGATGGATGATTTCTAGCTCACATCAAACAACGTACATACATACACACACGCTTTGTTCCTATAAAATTTCCGCTCTAACTTCAGAACAGCAAGTTAATTTCTACTGTCTATACAGGAACATAAAGAAACCTGTATTTTTTTTTCCTGCCACAGTCGTCATATACCATAACCAGCCCCCAACCATGTTGGTGGCCCTGCACTGGGCTTGTTCCAGCGTATCAATCTCTTTCTTGCACAGGGAAGCCCCAGACTGGGCACAGCACTCCAGATACAGTCTCACAAGCACCAAACAGAAGGGAAGGATCACTTCCCCGGACCTGCCTGCTATACATTTACTCACGCAGCCCAGGATGCGGCTACCCTTCCTTGCTGCCACAACTCACTCACTGCAAGGACTGCTGCTGACTCACATTCAACTGGTCCATCACGACCTCCAGAGCTGCTTCCTAGACTGTTGGCCCACTACCCAGCCCATACCTCACCAATTTGGTGATCATGCGACTGGGGCCAAGGCCTTGCCATAATCAAGGTATACTACACCTCTTTGCCCACAGTGCCAGTCATTTCATCGTAGAAAGTAATGAGGTCGATCAGGCATGATTTGCCCTTGGCAAATCCACGCTGGCTGCTCCAAATCACCTTCTTGTCCGTCGTGTGTTGAGAAAGGGCTTCCAAGAGGATTTGCTTCACAACCTCCACAGGGACTGAGGTTATGCTGACTGGCCTGTAGTTACCTGGATCCTCCTTCTTGCCCTTCTTGAGGATGTGTGTGATGTTCACCTTTTTCCAGTCCCTGGGAACCTCCCCCAGCTGCCATGGCCTTTTGAAGATGATAGGGAGCAGCTTTGACATTGCCCAGCTCCTTCAGCACCTTTGGATGCATCCTACCTGGTCCCACGGACCAGTGTATGTCTGATTGGCTCAAGTGATTCTTAACTCCCTCTTTCTTTACTGTGGGTACTGCTTCATGCCCACAGACTCTGCTAGCAGGCTCAGAGACCTGGGAACCCTGAGGGCAAGATCTACCGGTTGAAAAGGGAGGCAAAAAAATGCATTGAGTATCTCTGCCTTTTCCATGTCCCTTGTCACTAGGTCCCCTGCCACACCGAGCAGTCGGCCCACGCTTTTGGCTAGCAGGGTACTTACAGAAACCTCTCATGCTGTCTCTTCACCTCCCTCGCTAGTCTTAACTCCAGCTGAACTTGGGTTTTCCTCACTCTGTTCCTTCACGCACGGGCTACATTCCTACCACACAGCCTCTCCCTGCTTCCACCTCCTGTGTACTTCCTTTTCATGTCTGAGCTCAGTCAGAAGCTCCATGTTCATCCATGCTGGCCTGTTGCCATGCTTGCTCGACTTCCTGCACGTGGGAATGGACCATTCTTGTGCTCTGAGGAAGCTGTCTTGAAGATCAACCAGCTCTCCTGGGCCCCTCTGCCCTCCAGGGCAGTTTCCTGTGGGAAAATGAACAGGCCAAGATCTGTCCTTCTGAAGTCCAGGTTTGTAATTCAGTTATTCATCTTGCTCACTCCTCTCAGGAGTGAGATTGCAAGTTTTTTTCCAACTGCCTAAAGAAGGCTTTATCTATCTCCTCTTCTTGATTGGTAGGTCTGTAGTAGATGCCTACTACAACATCATCTATGCTGGTCTGTACTCTTCTCCTTACCTGCAAGTTCTCTACTCGCTTACCAGCTGCCCCAAGGCAAAGCTAGATGCAGTCAAGCTAAGCCTCTACATAGATTACAATCCCTCTTCCTCATTTTCCCCACTGTATTTCCTGAAGAGCTTCTATCCATCCATTGCAGCACTCCAGTCAGGAGAGCTGTCCCACCGCGACTCCATAATCCCAGTGAGGTCACAGCTCTGCAACTAATTTGTCCTGCTTGTTCCCCATGCTATGTGCTTTTGCGTACAGACATTTGAGATAGGCCCCTGCTGCATTTACAGAAGGGTGAGAGCCTCCCTTGTCAAGCTTGTCACCTAGACACATTTGCTCTGCGCCTTATGACCTTTCCTCTTCAGGTTATGGTAACCTTCCATACCCAGTTTAATACTCTCCTCAGTAGATTAGCAAGCCTAGTTTACAAAGACACTCTTGCTCCACTTCGTTAGATTTATTCCATCCCTGCTCAGTAGCCCTCATTCCTCTGGTCACAGAAGCCAAAGCCCTGTCTGCAACACAAGCCAGGCGTAGTCCACTTCTACCCAAGCTTACCTCCTCCCTGTAAGGATTGGGAAGGCAAGACCAGAGCTCCATGCCCTTCACTCTCACCCCCAGACTTCTGTAGTCTCTCTTGATATGCTCCAGGATACCTCTGGAGCAGTACTGTTGGTACCCACAAGGAAGAGGAGGAAGAAGGCTGTTAGAAGGCTGAACAAATCTTGGCAGTGCATCTGCAATAATCCCAGATCCTGGCACCTACCAAACAACAAAACTCCCGAGACAATAGGTGGGGTCAGAAGATACATGCCTCAATCGTCCACAAGAGGAATGAATCTCCAGTAACTATCTGTGACTGGTAGCCATTGCTCCTGACACCTGGTACAGCACTGTTGCCCGGGTATGGTGACACCCATTATGGAACAGGGAAGCGTAATAGCATGAGATATTCTGGATGGCAAAAGCCGTGATCCATCAGTGGTCAGGGATGCCTCCTGTGACTGTTCACTCAACTCGTGCTCAGATTTTGGCTAACACACAGCTCATGCTAAGGCCTGATGTATGCTGGGAGCCGCATCATTAGGTCAAAGTAAGGGTAACATGTAGGCAGGACACAATGGACAGGAAGAGATAAAGATCATTATGCACCCATTATCACCTGCAGCTTGCTGTCTCCTGCAGCCAAAATTCTTGCACACTGATTGTCTGGCAGCCTCTTCAGAATCCACTAACTTATGGAAATTGTATAGACCAAACCCCCAAACTGGGAGGTATAAATACATCAGCTTATCCAAAAGGTTTTTGAAGCTGATCCAACAGCAGACAGACTGCTAAGGCTTTCCGTGCTTCCTGGTGCGATACAGAGGCTGGTGTGATACAGGGGACGCTCACACCGTGACAGAAGAGGAAAGGGGGAGCACCCTCCCTGTGGGCTAGAGTACTGTGACACTCCCTCCGTGACACTCCCTCTCGTTATTCTTCGTTATTATCTTCTGAGGATTGAATGAGTGACTCATGTACTCAAGTCAGAGTCCAGATTATGATTATTCTATTGCACACTGATTATTAAGTATTTGACCTGATCTGCAGAGGGTCCAGGTGACTGAAAAGTATGGGTAATTGCAATTTTAGGTAATAGGAAAGCTATCCTAATTGCTAGAAATTCTGTGTAACGATAAGCTACTCTAATTACTAAAATCTTTCTACAATAATAAAGCTCTAATTGTAACTACAAACCTGTGGCCCATTGTCATTCTACCAAGGATCCTTAAAAAGAACTTGCCTGTCCCCATTGCGTCAGGTAGTGTTGGGTGACACTATCACTCATTTTTCCCTTTTGTGTGGACACTAAGTTCAGGCTCAGCTGACTCTGATGGGTCTTGTTGATCCTTACCAGTGCCCAGAGTACTATACCTATTCTGAAGTTGGAGATCTGTAGGTGGAACAGATATGCGACTTCTTCTTGCTGCCAGAAGTCACAAGCTTCCAGCCTTCTCCATCTTGATAGTGTCTGTCCACTTGGTCTCCAGCTGTTGCTCCTTCCTCACCTTGTGTGGCTTAGGTTTTCCACAAATACCATGTCAGTCTCCTCTTCATCTTCCCCAATAATCTGGAACCTCAGGGCCTTGACCATAGCACATCTCCTACAAGAGAGGGCACCACTGCCCTGACCTCCAGGGAGAGGCAGGAGCACTCTGCAGCACAGGACCTGGATAGAGGGCTCCTCCCTCTGGAGCCAAGGACTCTGATGTGCTAATGGTAGTCCTGTGGACTAATACTACACCTTAATGGATGTCCATGTGCTGGACAGTATGTCCTGCAGCATGTTGAGACCACCATTGTACAGTCTTCAAGCAGATCCACATAGTCTTGAGTGGAATTTCTGAGCTTCTTTGCACTCCTGCTGCAACAACTGCTATGTCTCATTTGCTGCGCTCTGTGGGCTGCACTCTGGCTTCCTTGCCCTTTCCCTAACAGGTCTCTTTTTGTGAGGATATAATCCTGCCCACATCACCATCACCTTGAGCACCCATCACCTAGCTTTTAAAGTGCTGTCGCTGCTGTACTGCCCTGCCACCCACACCACCCTCACAGCAAATTTGGTTGGACTGGGCCCTGAGCAACCTGATCTAGCTTTGAAGTTAACCCTCCTGTGAGCAGAAGGTTGAATGAGATCATCCCAGGTCCCTTCCAATTGAAATTATTCTACATTTCTATGTCAGGGACCCTGCTGAATATACACTGAGGTTCAACTGGTTTCATTTTAAGAGGTAGCAATGACCAAAGCAAGTATCTGTTCCACAGGAGGTGTAGAAATGCATTCAACATAGTTACAGCACACAGCTTTTGGTACAGGAAAAGAAAGAACCTCAGTCTTGCTCTTGCAGCCTTTGTGAGGACAACTAAAAGTCCCTAGACTTCGTTTACATGTCTGATTGTAAACTCTCAAAGATATATGACCTGCGCGGTATATTCTATTGCCAGATCACTACCAAATAAGCTAATAAAGCTATGGCTTAATTAACCCCTATCACTTGCCTGTTGTTTTTCTTCCTGTGTGACCAAGCCAACCATACACCTTCCGTTGCAGATTAGAAAGCAGCCCAAAATTTCACTCAGTTTCAATGTCTGGCTGCTGAGCCTTCTCAACCACATCAACCACAAGCAGGGATTTTTGTAATTCTACAACATTCTGAAGAAGAAGAAAAAATAAACAGAAAAAGAAAAAAATCTTCTATCACAACATACACTAAAATCCTCATTGTCTGATATGAAACTAAACTTTCCAACCATGCTGTCGAAGCAGTGGTTTCCCCGGGCTGCCATTCAGTACAGACATATTGCCCTGCCCTGCCCTGCCCTCCCCCCCACTCCCCGAAAACAGAGAGCACAAAACATAAGAAGTTAAGACACAAAAATCTCCAAATGCTGCTGAAGTATACTCATCCACAAGCCTCACTTGATCATGCTTTCAACTCCCTCCCTAATATGTTTAGATTAATGTGTCGGTAGTCACACTGAAGTTTTCTGGTTGAAACCTGAACCAAATCTACACGACGTACAGCAGAGCTATACAGAGCAGGGCACACACTACATGGCATGACTGAGTTATCCTAGAACAGTTTAAGAAAAGCTTCATATAACTCTGTCTAACCACATAGAAAGCAGTCCAACTTAAAATTTCCAGGACATAGACTTCCCAAAGTAAACAAAGCATTAGAATGCTTTTATATAGATTTCATGTCTGCATTCCCGCGTTGCTCGGGGGAGAGTGGCCGTGTATTTATTTATTTTAATATCCAAGTGTTTGGGTCATTTTTACCACCCAGGAATTATAAAACAAACATAAAATTTGGGTTTCCCCCCCCACACACACTCCCAGCCTGCAATCTCCCTCCCTTTAAGCTCTGCCTCCTGCTCCTTACTTTGCCAGCAAGCAGGAGAGAATATTGTGATCCCCCGCCCTCGCATTATTTCTTCAGTTCTTCTCCAGCTCTCCGCAGGACTGCACATACAATAGGAGTACAGGCAAGCCTCACGCTGCTGGCTCATATTCCCCCTCCATTCCTCTCCCCCTGCTGCTGGCACATTCGTATACCTCTGCAGCACCAACATGATACTACCCTACATCTGCAAAAATCTCTCATCACCCTGTCATCCACGCAGAAAGAGGCTCTTCCCTTACTAGCTGCTATTGATCATTTCAATATCTGACTGCTGAAATACCGAAAATGGAATCAGGTATGAGGCCTAGAAGAAAGTGCACAATTCAAAGGGAGATAGATGAACAAGATGATAGATGATAGATTCCCTAGATAGATGAACAAGTTATTCAAACTCAATAAAATGAGTGAAGGACAAAAAGAAAGGGTCATTATTTTAAGTCTGTATCAAAACTACCACTTGTTTCAAATGAGAATTACAAGAGTAATAAAATAAAATCTTGTAAAAATCTGACAAATTGTATAACTCAAAAGAGATCTCTCCACTTGACATTTCCACTGTTCATTGTGCAGAACCAATTTCTAGAAAGATTATTTACAGTTAGATTTTCATTCACAGCTCTACAGCCAAAATTCAGGAGGATCACAAATTTTAAGCGGATGAACTAAATTGACTATTCAAGTTGATGGTAAACACTCCAGTATCTCCTAAAGTACAGGGTAAAAGCTTGCCTAACCTGAGCATTTAAAAGGACAACCAAACTTATGTACACTAGGCTTTATAACTTCCTTTTCATATATAAAGCTTAATGCCAATATTTAAAAAAGAAAAAAAAAAAGAAGAAGAAAGAACATTATAGTTTTGATAGACTTGGAACAAACAAAAAACAAAGACCAGACCACATGATAATTATTCCCAAATTTCCAGTGTTCTGGGATTCACATGGTGTATTAAATGTATTTTAAGATGTCTTTGCTTTAGTCTTTTTGGTATTTCACACATCATCTTAGAACTGTTTAATGAGGTTCTAAATTTAATTCCCTTCTACTCCTTTTGATTTGGATACACTACTCTTCATGAACATTTCTATGTTCTAACCATAGACAAGAGCTCTCCTTGAATTTTCTTGACCATGCTGCTAGGTGGTACCTAGCAGAAGCAACGACAGTGCCACACAAGAATACACACTAGTGCAATACTCAGCTGTTGCATAATCTTTGCTCCCATTCAGTTCAGCACAGTTGTTGCCTTCAGGCCCACGGAGGCACGCTGCTTGGATTTGTGGATCATAAAGGGAAGCAGGTGAAGATAACAACACTGCAGCAGTGCAAAGGACAGCATTAGATCAGTTACATACCGTTACTCCAGATATAATCGGGGCTTTTCCTTCAATTAGTTTATATATTTCTTGAACTGCTTCCTCATCGCTCTTGTCTTTAAATCGCTTCTTGGAGAGTTCTTGAAGAGCTTCCTTAAACTGCTCAAAAGTGATAGTTCTGGAAGACTTTCCCCTGTTGAAACACACAGAAATTGAAAGAAATTACAAGAAAGCAGAATAAGCATTCCAAGAATAGCAGAATGCTTTCAGTTTACCACAGTGAACAACAGAAAACTGCAACAGAACAGGAAGACCTGTGCAGCCCATTTATGGTGTCAAATAAAACATATCCCAGGAACATCACTTTCTTTATGTACATCAGTAGGATAGCACTTTAGAAAGTTCCCCTGATGAACGTTCGAAAATAAAAAGGAAATAAAGGGACTGGCCTGCTGTCAGAATGCCTGCAGCTCATCAAATCAAATATAGTCTCATTTGGTTGACCACTTGTAAAGCCTGCATGCATAGAAGACAAGAACTGAAGCATCTTAGGTGAGTTTTGTTATTTAATATGTTTTATTCCTCTTTGAATAACTGGTTATGACATATTATTCATAGGTCACTATTCACGTATTCACAAGTAAATTAAGAATAATGCTGTTGTGTAAAGCAAACTATTGAAAAGCATTTAAAAACTTGAAATTCCTCCTCTATTAAAGACTGACAAATTTTAAAGTGATGCATTTAAATTCAATACCTGTTTTCTTTCTTAGACCATCACCTTCATAAAACATTCACAGGTTCATGGAAAACACAATATAGCAGTCTGATAAGCTCATAAACCTCCCCTCCCCCTCTCCCAAATTAAAAGCTGAAGACTTGCTGTTGTTTTCACTAATGGGAAGCCCGTATTTCCACACTAGTAAATTACTTGCTTAGGTTTACTTTTAGTGGAGAAGATTTTGCTATAGCAGTGTACAATGCAAAATCTGAAAAGTAGAGTGGGAAATCCACACTTTACAAACATCTATTTATACAGTCACTCCTGCAGATCTTTTATACCCATCAGGCCAAAGGATTCAATTGATAAAACTCTTACAAAGAAACTCAGCATTCACTAGAGGGATGTGTTTAACCAAAAGGGGATTAATGCAAGTCTGTTTTCTAGCATTTTAAGATATTCAGTTTAGGCAGGAGATAATGTAGTGGAGTACACACTGTTCCTTTCTTTTCCCTAATACGAAACTATTTAGTGTTCCTCATTTTAAAATTCAGGTATGAGGCCACAGCATTAGTGAGATTACTCACCATCTAAAAAAAAATTTTTTTCTTGTCTGTGAATCGTATCACACACAAAAACCACCTTCTCCTGTATTATTAAATTACAGATTCCCTGATCTTTAGAACAAGAACTTACACACCAAAATTTAGCCATACGATTTAAGCTGAAATTTAATAGATCAAATAAAAAAATTTTCAAAAAGATGTTCTGATACTTACGCTGATATAACCTTAAATAGTACTATCTTAAATAGCAGAGGATGTTTTCAATTGCTTAGAATATTATGAAACCCTCAAAGTCAAAGAAATATTTGAGAGTCCATGTTGCTGGGAAACGTGCTACTACACGAGTTTTGTTTGCTGCTTAAGCATTTCTTTTTATGCCAATTTAGAGAGCATTGCAAGCAAATCAGAAAAACCAAACCAAAACAAAACACAACCAACCACCACACAACTCCGCCCAGTCCTTTCAACAGTCACAGCTGTTTGTACAGGAATAAATGATGGATGCAAGGATAGAGAAAGTGTGCACTGGCAACAGAAATCTCAGGCTAGAAAAACTATGCATAGAAATCTAATTTTAATTCAAGCGCCATAAGAGCCACTGTAAAGAGCAATGCATCTATCATCGATTTATCTTTGATCTTCTCTTAGACACCCTCAGAGGTCAAATCCCCCTCAGCTGGAGGGTGCCTCCACTAATGAAAGGGGGAAGTGGGATTTCTCAGTTCTAGACACCAGCAGTTAGGAAGTGACTCCTACTTCAATTAATTAAACACAATATGAAATTTTATCCCAGGCTTTTAAAACAAGGAGAAATTAGTATTTCACAACAAAATTCAACACGAACGCAACCCTTCACATACCGTTCATTACTAGTATCCCTTATTTCCAACACAGCCCAACACGTAGCAAATCCCTACACCCCTCACACTCCCTATTTTAGCCAGAAATAAACTTTATGTGTTTTTTGACCAAACTTTGCTGTTTGAAACTACTTGTCTGCTTTAGGTGAAGCATATGCTGAAGTATCTCATGGAATTAGCTAGTAAAAGAACATCATGACAGTGGAAAAGACGAATATAAACCAGTATTTCATTAATCAGAAAGACATATGGAATAAATTGCAATTGATTACTTGGAATCTGTGCAGGATTCTCATTAATAGGATTAACATCCCTCTTCTGACGAAACATGTCCAAGAACTTTTAACTAGCTCAAGAGGTCAAGACTTCATTTTGTTTTGCCTCTCACTTAGAAAAAGACGGCATTGGCAATCACTGCAAAGCTTCAGCATAACGCCACACTTAAGGCCCTTGTTCACTACAGACTCACAGCCAAGTCTAACATACAGACCTTTCAAATGCAATTTTCTGTAGCGCATAGGTTACCTGGAAGTCTCCAATCAGGATTGCTACAGTTTAGCTTGGATCATCAGTCAGGATCATCACAATGGGAAAGGGAATGACTACTTTCAGCAAAAACTGCTGAAATTCATGTTGACTCTTTTTATTTTTATTAACAACACATGTAGAATTTTTAGTTCCACACTTAACAAATAGAAGAGCACAACATTTTTTTTTTTCCCCTGTATTAAAAGGGAAAATACATAAACACAGGTGCCTAGAGGAACAAAGAACATCTCCTTCTGGTCAAAGACATAACCATTCCTACCTCTCACATTTGGTCTTTTCCCTGTCACACTAACATGGGGAAAGGAAATGAGGGTTTTTTCCCTCCAACTTAAGGTGTAACCACAAATCGGATACATATATGAGCAATGTAGTATTGCTGCTGGATCCAAAGGAAAAAGAAGTGTGCATCATGGCAGATGTTCTTTATCAGCAAAAAACATTAATTGGAGTAACAGTAAAAACAGGATTGTGAGTAAAGAAATTTTTGGAACTATACCCCCAGTAAAAGTTTCCTAAATAAAGTAGCTTTAACTTTGAAATTCATTATCTTTTTCTATGCTCCAAAAACATCCTCTCTCCCTTTCCTATCTATTACAATATTATCAAACCCATTTGAAAAGGATCATAATTAACTCAAAAATTCTACAGTTGCAAGGTACGCCAAGTCTTGTGGAAAACCCTAAGACATAACTCTTGATTAACTCAGGATGTGTTTCTGGCACTTTTGGTATGCCATGTGTGGTACATGTATGCCATGTACCATAGCATCTAAATTAACAAGTAGCAATGCTACAACCCCTCCTGTCCCTAGAGGCAGGTCTCAAAGAGCTCTGTGCAGCTGCTGTCATCACTGTTACTCTGCAGGACAGCATGCTCCTACCCTTTCTTCTACTCGTACAGACATGGGTTGAATGCAGAGGAGAAAACAGACTGAGTAGGTAGAAATGACAGAGGCAAAGTCTCTCAATAAACCTACATAGCTCTTCGATTTACACACTCTTAAGCCACAGGATCAGCCCCCTCCAGGTCCACAAAAATGCCCTGCAGAGAAGGACTTGGGGGTACTGGTGGATGAAAAATTGGACATGAGCTGGCAATGTGCCCTCACAGCACAGAAAGCCAACTGTACCCTGGGCTGTGTAAAAAATAATGTGGCCAGCAGGTCTAGGGAAGTAATTCTGCCCCATCTACTCTGTCCTGGTGAGAACCCACCTGGAGTACTGTGTGCAGCTTTGGAGCCCTCAGCACAAGAAAGACATGGACCTGTTGGAGCGGGTCCAGAGGAGGGCCACAAAAATGGTCAGAGAACTGTAACATCTCTCCTATGAAGAAAGGCTGAGAGAGTTGGGGTGGTTCAGCCTGGAGAAGAGAAGGCTCCAGGGAACCTTATTGTGGCTTTTCAGTACTTAAAAGGGCCTTATAAGAAAGATGGAGACAGACTTTTTAGTAGGGCCTGTAGCAATAGGACAAGGGGGAATGGTTTTAAACTAAAAGAGAGTAGATTTAGACTAGATATAAGGAACAAATCTTTTATGATGAGGGTGGTGAAACACCGGAACAAGTTGCCCAGAGAGGTTGTAGATGCCCCATCCCTGGAAACATTCAAGGTCAGGTTGGACGGGCTCTGAGCAACCTGATCTAGTTGAAGATGTCCCTGCCCACAGCAGGGGGGTTGGACTAGATGACCTTTAAAGGTCCCTTCCAATCCAAACTATTCTATGATTCTGTGAAAATTAATAATACTATGAACACTGCATGACACACAGGGCAGTTATACTCTCAGTTTATTTCCACCATTTTTAATGCCCTGTTCACATTCAGGAAGCCCCTTCCTGACACCATCTTTTCAGAGGTCATGAAGTTAAACTAAAAAAAAACAACTAAAAAACCCCAAACAAACCAGTTTCTTTCTATTAAGCAATTGCTACAAAGAATCAGCTTCTTTGTGTATATTCGTAGCTTGTTTTTAGAAGCTCATTATAAATATCTTGTGTCCATGGGAATAACAAAACAAATATATTAACTTTCATTTTCCAAGTGTTACAAGTTCAAACAACTTGTCTACAATTACGTATGCCAAGGGCGATCTCTCAGCTATTAACACTCTTCTTTTAGGTTTAGCACTTCAAAGAGTTAATAGAGATCTAGAAAGAAGAAAAAATACTGTACATTTAAAAAGAAAAGAAAAAAAAGAAAAAAAAAGAAAAAAAGAAGATGAATGGAATAGAAGGTATGTGTGAATAGCTACAGAAACACGACACACTCAGACACTGGAAATGCAAATTAAAACTATCTGACCAGAAAATGAGATAAAATGGAAAATAGTAACAATAGAGGGAAGGTGGGGAAAAAAAGGCTTTTATGAAAACAGACCTCATAAGGTTGGCCACCTCAATGAAAAGAACAAAATATATATGAAGGACATTAGTAATATAAACTTTTAAAGCCCTGTACTTTATTATGACACAAAGAAACCTTTATGTTTAGGAAGGATACATTCTTACATGCCATTCTATTTTAAGCTCTGCTTCTTACAGCAAAGGGAATTACTCTAATGCATCATCCTTTGGTGAAGGAAACTGTATTCATGGTAGACTCATGAAAGTTGCTTGTATCTATGCCTACCTTTGGGAACAGACTGAACATACTCAGAAGAATTTTAGGGAGCTTCACATCACTTCCCCTTCCTCGATGGGTCTCTCTACATGTAACCACTACGAATGGGGAGATTCTGAACTAAAGCTTGAATTCCTCAGTTTGCTCTTGGGAGCCCGAGTTCACATATGCAAAAGCACCAGTTCTGAGCCTGGACACCAGCATAGTGAACATAAAGTGTAAAAGATCAAACATTGGCCCAAAGTAGACTGCAATAGCAAGTGATGCAGTTTTCATCTGCAAATATTACTACTAGCAGTGTCCTGTGTTCACAAGATCAGAACAATGCAGCATGAAAACATACTGTTGCAATTTAATACTTCTATGTTATTTGGACTTGAATACTATTTGGATTAACGGTTGTCTACAATTTTAGCTGAAAAGAAAAGCAAAGCTATACAAATATACTCTACATACCCAATACACAAAATCCTTGACCAACATTAGAAATCTTTATCTCCATAGCGCTATTACAGTTCAGTGTTAATACAGCAAAGTCTCAAACTTAATAGTTTTCTGTCTTAATCCCTGAGCTACCAAAAGTCATCCCATACTCCCATCCCAAAAGGTCACTTTTCCTTTCAATTTTCTTAGATTGAAGAGTGGAAAGATGATGTAAAAATACTCAAAGAAGCTTCTATTCTTGCTAGCATGTCAGAGAGGATTACAGCAGGATATACTAACCAGGACTGTTTTGCCGTGGAAGTATTCATCTACCCACAAAGGTCTAAGGAGTATAGAAAGTCTGACAAGGGTCTGAAGACAGCATAACTAGAGGTGGGAGCCTAACAAACGTTTTTGAATAAACTCTTGTACAAGGAGTTTTGTTTGTAAGGTTTATTTAGAGTCTAAATTCACCATGGACTTGGGTGTCTCAGTCAACCGAGCAGTCAAGCAAAACTCAACAGTGTCATCCCTCGTAAATCAGAACAAATAGGATTTGGGGTACTCCCTATATTATCCTCTTCCCAAGGCAGTCTCATTCATTCAGAAGACAGAACGAAGGATTGCGCTGGCAACAGCATGCCTGAGTGGCTTATTTGTCACAGTTTCTGACTTACTGGCACAATAAGTTTAATCAGGCAATTTCTGATTTGCCACTACTGCTCCCAAATCCATGTAGGTAATTGCTAACCAAATAATAAGAAACACTCCTGAATTACCAGAATTAATCATTTAAATTATTCAAATTAATCATATAAAGGTGACATGACAACATTGAGAACAGACCATAAGTCAGACATTTTACCCCAAACCCTAACAAAGGCATATTTCCTAATGACATTCAGACCAGACTTTGAACTTTAGCTGTTTCTACTTTATCTTAACAAACAAACAAAAAAGGGAAATGGGAAGTGTTTCTTCTAAAACATGTTTCTTTTTGTTTTTTTGTTTTGTTTTGTTTTGTTTTGTTTTTTTTAAGTTAAGAGAAATAATAGATGGATCTTGTTCAACTTGTCCAGAATTTTTTGCTTTTTTCCCAAGAGCAACCTGCCATACTAAAAACTTACTACAGCAGAAACTCCCTGATTTTCATACAAATAGATTCTTCTAATTTACCACTTTACAGCAGCAACTTTATGATTATTACTTTGGTATTTCCCAAAGCATTTAGTCCTGTTCCTTTAGTAGAAATGACATTTATTCTTTTCTTGCTACTTGGATAACACACCAAGTCTTCCTGATGTAGTCTATAAACATAATGTACATTAATAGCAATGGTTAGTGGTATTTGTACTGTACATGTTGACAGTAGAAAGGCACCACAGACAAATTCCTTGAAGCAAAAATGGTTTGTACTGGTCTCTGCAAAACAAATCACTCATCTAACAGATATATTCCTTTTTCCAAGAATGTCTGCTGTAAAGTTACCAGCACAAAGTCCAAGGCTAATCTGTTTAACCAAGAAGCAGATTATGCCACGGGGCTGGTAATTTTTTTTTTCCTTTTGTGGTTTACAGTTTTCACTTTCTGCTCTCTTTGGGCTACACAGCTCAGCATTTTTACTGGCCATCAGCCCCACAACTCACAGTCAAAAAAAAGCCCCAAACTAAAGCTAGGTCCCTAGGTAGGCTAACCAGGCTGCTAGAACCTTGCAATCTAATGGCGTATTTAACATATCCTGTGAAGATCTGTTTCTTGCTATATATCAGTCAAGAACAAAATTACAAAATTTAGATATACAATGCAAAAAACTTACATACGAAAAAGGGAACACAGTTTCTTGGATAATACATTCTTGAACAATGTATGACTAACCCAAAGCAGAGACTTGTATAAAAATTTGACAAATATAGCTGAAGGGAGAAGGGGTGGGGGGGAAGGAAACATACTGTAATACAATTCTATCAGGTTCTTTGCACTGCACTATCTAATAACTCTAAAGAAAGGTAGTTGTAAAACAACCAATTAAGAAAACAAAACTTGAGGTATCACCTTGCATCAGAGACTTCTTCCCAATTAATGGGTAGAACTGGGACACTGAAATTAGACATCTGGATGTTGATGCAAGCAGGAGTAAATTGGCAAATTGTTAGGAAAGAAGATATCCTTCCAGAAGATATCCTCAGAAAAATGATCCTAGGAAGAAGATACAACAGAGATCTTCAGCTAAGGTAGTGGTCACTTCTAGAATACAGGCACCTTTGAGTGCATAGCTATTTACCAGAAGTGGATTCCCTTGAGGGAAAGATTAGGACTGACAAAGGACATCCAGATGACCTTCACAATTACTCTATAAATATAGAGTAGCATCTTGGCCAAGTCAGACATAAGGAGTTGGACTGAATGGCTTCATATACCTCACAATCACGAGGTAATTGCATCATCAGTTTTCTCATCATTCCAGGAGAGCAAAGCAACAAGAGAGGCATAACGCAAAATGCAGTGCAAAATGCTCTCTCTATATCAAGCAATAGTCACAACTTGCAGAGTCAGGGAGTGGGCAGCAAGGGCAGAAGAACATGCATCATTCACTCAGAACTGAACCTGTGCCAGTTTCCCTCCAGGTCTCATTACTGAGCAAGGGTAAAGCAGAGTGCACCTAGTTCATTCTAAGTATCTGAAACTGTGACAGCTTGTGAACTGCCATGCTTTGAAAATCTGAAGCAAGAGGACTTCAGCAGCTCACTAAACCAGCAGTCGATATCTTTATCAGGCTTTATTTTAACCTAAATATTTTAGGCTTCTCTCATGAAAACTCTCTTCTCCTATGTTTGAAGTTAACCTTTTTCTCCTCTTGGCTTTATTTTTGTAGCATTTCCTTCCTATGTGAAAATTCGTTTCCATTAAAATAAAACCTGAAGAAAGGAAAAAAAAAAAAGGCAAACCCAAAACCTATGAGTCTATCAGATAAAATAGTATTGGGAAGGGAATGAAGATGGGGACTGGAGAAAGAAAATGACCTGGCAAAAACACATAGTAGGTAAAAGCTTCCAAAGGAAAGCAAACCCCAGAATGAGTTAAAGAGGTTAATGGGACTTAAGAAGGATAAGGAAAAGAAAATGTCCAAGCAGAAAGTAGGTCTGATGGTTATATAGGGCTTAGAGGAAGAGATGAAATTAGCTTAAAAGAGTAGCAGGATCTACTTGTTTGGGGTTTGTTTGTTTTTTTTTTTCAGTTTAAGAGAACAAAAATAATGTTATATCTGGATATTTAGGAATAAAGATCCATGTAATGGTTAGCTACTGATAAAAAGCTGCAAAGGAAGTATTTGGAAAACTCTGAAGCCAGAAGAAAGCTCATGCCCCAACTTACATCAAAGCAGTTTGCAAATGCATTTCTCATGACAGGCGTGTACCTGAGTTTGAAAGAGATGGAAACACGCGCTACCAAGTAGTCTGGGAGGACTTCAACTTTTCCTTGTTAACTGGTATCATACAAAGAAGAGAGATGTTCTGGCTGTCAATCCCCTGGACTCTACACAAAGAATGTAATAACTGTACACACACAATGGAAGAAAGATAGTAATTTTATCACAAGCATATTGCTTTTATCCTTAGAATGCTGTCTACTTCTGTGAAAGAATCCAGTAAATGACATGCAACTTACAGAACATGTTGTTCAGTAACATAGAAATCTATCTTTTGGGTACATGAAGGACTGGCACTATTTGTCAGTACAACTTGGATGGAAGTTAGACATTAAAGGACATGGCAGGGGTGAGAGACAGCAGCAGGGAAGTTAGCCAAAGTACAGAAAGATGTAAGAAATGGACAGCAAAAAAAGAGAGGCTGCAGACAAGTCTTAGACCCAAATGGTAGGGACAAACTAGTGCTGAAGCAGGAAGACGGTGCCTCAGAATCAGGCTTCTGCAGATATGCTGGTTTCTTCTCCAGAGGGCTCAACTTATTTGCCGTTCTCTTTGGTTCTTGTCATCTTAAGCATATGCGCTAGGCTGGGCACACACACACAGATCATAGGGGAAGGGAGCATAAACTGTTAACCACAGTATAACAGTTCACAGCTGCCAGAGACACTGCTGAGCACATCCAAAATATGAAAATCCAAGAGGGTGATGTCATAGTGCTCATTAAGTCAGCCTCATACCAATAAATGAAAGCAGTTAAGGGTAGATGAAGACATACTAACAGTTCTCAATAGCTAATCATTTCATCTGTCAGTCTTCCCCAGGCTGTGATGAACTTACCACACAAACTAGTGATAAGAAACTATTTTCTTATAATAATACTTAGCATTTTATCTTTCAGAGGGCTGAAGAAGCTGATACAGCCGCTACAGTTTCAAAAGTTCTTTCTGCTGTTAAAGTGCAGAGGCTTATGGCAAAGGCATTACAGCTGAGAGGACAGGGCAAAGAACCAATATCACCTGTACTTTCTCTGCCAGTTAAAGCAGTGCACATGAACTCATTGCTTGATAACCCAGGGAAGGAAAAGTAGGAAACACAGATAAGGCATCCTTCTAGAGCTCACCAGCGATCCCATATGAGCTGACACATCTCATTCATGTCCAAGGAAAAAAAAAAAACAGCAGCTACGTTTAGTCTACATACAATGAAACAATGTCCAACTGTTGAAAGGAAGCTGGAATACTGTCACATGCTGTGACTGTGGGCAAGGCCAATGCTGCATGGTCAAACGTCCTTTAAGCAAAAGTGAATATATTTGATCCCAAGCAGTTAATCCATAGAAATGATATCAAATTGTTCATAAGTATAAAAAGAAAAAGATTCTCAAGGACAGCTTTCAGATTATTAGCTATTTTGCAGGACTTCTGTTATATTATTAACCTGAATTTGTATAAACCTTGCCACCAAGGACAAGGATAAGGCTGAGGTACTTAACGACTTCTTTGCCTCAGTCTTTAATAGTCAGACCAGTTATCCTCAGGCTACTCAGCCCCCTGAGCTGGAAGACAGGGACGACGAGCAGGGTAAACCCCCCATAATCCAAGAGGAAGAAGTTAACGACCTGCTACGCCACCTGGACGCTCAGAAGTCTGTGGGGCTGGATGGGATCCACCCAAGGGTACTGAGGGAGCTGGTGGAGGAGCTTGCCAAGCCACTCTCCATCATTTACCAGCAGTCCTGGTTAACTGGGGAGGTCCCAGATGACTGGAGGCTTGCCGATGTGATGCCCATCTACAAGAAGGGCCAGAAGGATGATCCGGGGAACTACAGGCCGGTCAGCCTGACCTCGGTGCTGGGGAAGATTATGGAGCGGTTCATTTTGAGGGCGCTCACAAGCCATGTCCGGGACAACCAGGGGATCAGGCCCAGCTAACATGGGTTCATGGAAGGCAGGTCCTGCTTGATCAACCTGATCTCCTTCTATGACCAGGTGACCCGCCTAGTGGATGAGGGAAAGGCTGTGGATGTGGTCCACCTGGACTTCAGTAAAGCCTTTGACACTGTCTCCCACAGCATTCTCCTAGAGAAGCTGGCGGCTCACGACTTAGACAGGTGCACTCTTCGCTGGGTAAAAAACTGGCTGGACGGCCGAGCCCAGAGAGTTGTGGTGAACGGAGATAAATCCAGTTGGTGGCCGGTCACGAGCGGTGTTCCCCAGGGCTCAGTACTGGGGCCGGTCCTGTTCAATATCTTTATCAACGATCTGGACGAGGGGATTGAGTGCTCCCTCAGCAAGGTTGCAGACGACACCAAGCTGGGCGGGAGTGTTGACCTGCTCGAGGGTAGGAAGGCTCTGCAGAGGGACCTGGACAGGCTGGATCAATGGGCTGAGGCCAATTATATGAGGTTTAACAAGGCCAAGTGCCTGGTCCTGCAGTTGGGCCACAACAACCCCATGCAACGCTACAGGCTTGGGGAAGAGTGGCTGGAAAGCTGCCCAATGGAAAAGGACCTGGGGGTGCTGGTTGACAGCCGGCTGAACATGAGCCGGCAGTGTGCCCAGGTGGCCAAGAAGGCCAATGGCATCCTGGCCTGTATCAGAAAAAGTGTGGCCAGCAGGAGCAGGGAGGTGATCGTGCCCCTGTACTCGGCACTGGTGAGGCCACACCTCGAATACTGTGTTCAGTTTTGGGCCCCTCACTACAAGAAGGACATGGAGGTGCTGGAGCGTGTCCAGAGAAGGGCAATGAAGCTGGTGAAGGGCCTGGAGCACAAGCCTTATGAGGAGCGGCTGAGGGAACTGGGGTTGTTTAGTCTGGAGAAGAGGAGGCTGAGGGGAGACCTCATCACTCTCTACAACTACCTGAAAGGAGGTTGTAGCAAGGTAGGTGTTGGTCTCTTCTCCCAAGTAACTAGTGATAGGACGAGAGGAAAGGCCTCAAGTTGCGCCAAGGGAGGTTTAGATTGGACATTAGGAGAAATTTCTTTACTGAAAGAGTGGTCAGGCCTTGGAACAGGCTGCCCAGGGAAGTGGTTGAGTCACCATCCCTGGAAGTATTTAAAAGACGTGTAGATGAGGCGCTTAGGGACATGGTGTAGTGGGCATGGTGGTGTTGGGTTGACGGTTGGACTCGATGATCTTAGAGGTCTTTTCCAACCTTAATGATTCTATGAAACACATGACAATCAGAGATAGGAAAAGAGACATAACCCAATGAACTTTCGCGTTAGCACCCGGTCCCCTCAGGCTTTTGATAGTCAGTAACCTCACTTACTGCTTTCTCTCCACATCTATGTTTTGGCTGTGTTGAAATTCAGGGAAGACAAGTTACCTCTTTTGATGAGACAAGTCAACCAAGAACAGGATGTGGCATTTGATAGAGGAAAGAAAAATGAAATCTCCACAGTAGAGATCAAGCAGTTACATAAGACAGTGCTATTTTTATTAATGAGGCTCAGAACAGAAAAGCTCAGTATCTCACTAAGGACTAGATATTATATGATTATATGATTCGACATCTTACTTGATTCAGGTAAAATTCAAACACAACTACAGGAGATCAAAGAACAATGGCATTATTAAATAGGACTTGACACAGTAAGATCTTAACTCATTAAGTCTCAAGATATTAGAGCTTAAATTATGCTTTCAATATGAACTGAATTGGACCTTGAAAGTAAACCATTGCACAAAGAACATAATAACAACTGAATCCAACTCACTATTATACAACAGCAGTGAAGATCCAAGCTTCTTTCTAGCAACATATCATCCAAAAGTTTTTCTCCTCTCAGTTTTTCCTTAAAATTACATTAAAAAAAAAATTATGTGCTGCTAGATTTCCTAGAATTTCTTTCTGTTTTCCTCCTAGGATTTTGTGATGTTTCAGCAAAAAGCGTAGCTCCATATCTTTACAATGTCTAATATTTCGGGGTTTTTTTAATTCCCAGGCAGGATCTTTATAGCTACCAAAATGGCCATTTCACCTACGTTGGACCAATCCACACCAGAATGGCATGAAAAGAACAATGCAAGATGGTGGCAAGGCAAAAAGTGTGTATTGTGGCGACGTTTTTAAATCACTATGAAGCTCAAGTAAAACTACAAGTGTAATTTGAACGTTTTATTGCTTGTTCCTACAGGGAAAGATGTCTGGAACACTGTTCCAGTGAGGTCTCTGACAAAACTCCCATCCTAATTCAGAAGTTACACTCTTCAGTATAAAGAAAAAAAGTCACTGACTGAAGACAAGAAAAATGAAGGGAAAGGGATGGGAAAAGCAACCTTTAATTCACATAGAGCATATTCACTCTATTATTCAGGCACTGTAGCTGTTTGTTAATGTCCATACTGCCAAGACACACAAGTTTACTCATATTTCGTGGCCAAGAAATTTAGAAAGCACTAGCTGATAGCTGAGGTACCCAGCTCCCCTCCAGCTCCAGGGCATTCCCCCCTACCCTCCAAGTAAGTATTTCCAGTTACAGACTGGTTTGGGGTTTTTTTTTGAAAAAAAAGTAATACCATTTAATACTATACATAGTAAGTGTCTTTGCACAGCTATTTCTGAAAGGTAATTTAAACATTAAGTGACACAGCTTGATGTATTTGGGGACTGTGACAGCAGCTCATTGCTTCCAAAAATGCTACTATGGAAGCCAGAGCATCAGTCTCATCTAATTCAAGGCAGGACTTTCCTTTAGAGTTTACTGAATTGAAAACCAACAGATTTTTATCAGACTGTCCCAAAAAAAAAAATCATTGTCAGATGGTTTTACAACAGCAACATTCCAGTTTTTCAAAGGATTTCACAGAGTTGGAATTTTTTCCATGTCAGATCACATATAAGCATGAAAGCAATTTCTGAACCCAGTGACAGCTCAATGATAGTGAACTCTCCTGAAAGGTCAGATATATTCATGTAAGTAAAAAAGCGTGGGAAAAGTTGTTCTAGTGATCCTGAAGACAGGGAGAAAACACGGATGTATGTATATCCGCTAAGATTTTCTGCTGGCAATATGAGAAGGTAGCAGCATTAAAAACAGACAGCTGGCGTTAACTGAGAGTGCAAGCTCAGTCTATGGGAATCATTGACCATGGATGGAGATAGAAAGGTGTGAAATCAAGTACGACACACCAAGTGAAAGAAGAAAAATTAACTACAATGGCAGTCCATATCCAGAGGTCAGATGCACGGAAACCCACAAGAGATCTGTTTGTCATAATTAACAGCCAAGGACCAAATCAAAACCTTCAAGAAAGGAGACCCCAGACTGCAGGTACGCACACAGCAAAAATATCACAATTTCTCTTTCAAGCAAAAAAAGACATATAACCTAAATAACGAAGAAACTGCACATGCCTCCCCTTCTGGAAGATTGCCTTCCCACATGAAAGGGAAAATTGGATGGTCACAGGAAAGCTCTAAATATGCAGATGGTCTCCAATCTTCCCATTCTATGTGTGTTCCTTGTATGCGAGATTTAAATCGGTGTTAAAACTCCAACATTCACAACAACGTCCTGTTCCCCATACCCCTCTTACCTTCATGTCTTCTGAAACAGCAGTTAGAGACTTAAAATTACTAATGCAATTGCATTGCCAGCAATCATTCCCATTTTACAAAACAAAAAGCAAGATAGAAAAACAGGCAGACTGTGGCCAAAACAGTCTCTCCCACAGTTTACAATGAGACTAGGAGAATATTTGAAGAGATACCCACCTGAAGAGAACTGTACTATTTAAAAAAGGAAAACAGGAAACCTATAGTTGTTTGATGTGCACAATATTCCTCCTAATTTTTGCCCACAAGTACAAAAAGCACACACAGAGAAAAAAAAATTGCACATATTTGAGATGTAGAAAATTGACATTTCAACACTTTAAATCATGTTCTTCCTTTGGGTACACCATTGTGCAATCAGCTACAAACTTGCAGAAACATCAAGTTACTTCAACCAGGAACCAAGCTACTTAGTCCATTCAAAAACTGAATGCACACAAAAATTTGTGGAAAAAGTATTTTCCTATCATTCGGGAAAAAATGGTGGGGAAAAAAAAACAGGAGATGGGAAACAAAACAGGAAATCTATGAGTCCAAGCTAATTCTTGCTAATATAAAAAGTTAGGAAGTAAGCTGAACTTAAACAATTATTTTAAGAATTTTTTTTTAAATATCCAGTCTTGCATTTTTTAAATGTTCCTCACATGACAAAACAAACTAAAGCCAAAGGTACTCCAGATACCAAATCCAAGTTTCAGAAATATCTCTAAATTTGCTTATGTTCTTATCTGGTAGACATCATGCTTTCTAGTTCAGATTATATACAAGTCACCTAGAACACTAAGTATGTAAATGAAGGTTCTTAAGCAACAAAGAGTTTTAATTGGTCAACATGGTATTTTTGAAAACCACACATGCAAAATTGTAATCCACTCAGAAATCATGTTGAAAATTAATTCTCTAAGGTGGGGTGTTCAAGAGAATGTCAGAAGACAAATTCTACATCAAGAACACCGTTTTGCTCAGTTCACCTTTCGCAATAGCTTCGATATGTCCTTACTGCAGTGAATGAATAGGGGAACACCAAACACTGAATTCTTCTCATGGCACATAATAAAATGCTTTCAAGTTAACCTGAAACTGAAGCATAGTGAAAAACAGCTCAACAAAAACAAATAGGCCAACATTTTTCAGAGAGCTGATGCTGCAATCAGGTGACAAGAAACCAAAAAACCCAGCAAACCAAAACCATAAATAATCATAAACCAAGGCTGCTTCCATTCAGACCAAAGAATAAATATAAGACAATTGTCATGTCAACAGGATCCTTATTTAAGCACAGTGCTTTAATTTTTTGTATGGATCCAAAGAAGCTTATTTGGCTTTGAGTGATCTGACTTCATACGTATCCTGCATTCTTGGAAAAAGCTCTGCTGCAAGATCACCATAAAGTAATGATGCACATATCTATTACTGAAGTTACTTCTATCTGCTCACTCAAGCATCAATGTCATTTCCAGAAAAATCTTACTGTTCTTTTGCAGAACAGGCACTGAAATACTTCCATGAGAACGTACAGAGTGACGAGCAGTTTCTAACTACTGGAAAGTGCAAGATTTTTCATGTAGAAGCTGAAAAGGCTCACGTTCTGCTAATACTTGTAGCCGGTCCCAAAACATTATTGCTCATGTGGGCCATAGAGATATACATAAATTGAGAGATAAATACTTGCTTTTCTGTTATCCATACCTTCTAGTCAAATACCAGTTCTGGACTGTTTCCCTCCTTATTAATTTCTCTGGTAGCAAATTTCTCTTTCCTGCAGAAAGAGAATTGGGGCTAGGGGTAGCTGTCAATGCAGATGGGAAGCCTTCAGGCTAAATTATACAGCAGCAAAAGCTATATAACACTTGCATATGAGAAAGGTGGAGCCTCATTTCTTCTACAGATCCACAAGTCTAAAGACAATTCCATATGCATGCTACTGCCAATACGGAGAATATTCTTTAATAAGTTCCTCTGCTATGCCTCTATCATCTCTCCTTACCATATTTTGTGGAGGCATGTACCTTCGCACAGCTTAGGGAAAAAATAGCTAATGCATCTGGCTACTTACTTATTTTGTATTCCTCAAGAGCCATCTCTATGCACTTCCCATCCCAACATAAACTTGCAGTAATTGACAAGGCAACCATCAATCTGAATGAAGATTCCGCTACTAATCATATCAAGGAACATCTGCAGGAAGAACAATATATCTTGCAAGCAGTAAATGCAGGTCCTTGAGCTCTGAGACCTAAACAATTCAATGTAGGCAAAGCAGAGATTGAAGAGAAAAAAATAGAGGGTTTGCAAACCCCAGAGTTCTATCCATTTCCTGATAAAAATCCTAAGCTAAAGTTAAAAATCCTAAGATTACCAGAGAAAGGCTCCCAAACAAGTAGTTACAATAAAGTGACATCCAGCTTCAGAAATAAACCATTTTGATTCTGAGGCAGTCCTCCTTAGGGTGAGAGAGACCGATTATCTCTCTGTGTCCAAAGAGGGAAACATATTTTACTAATGGAATTCTCAGTTGTACCACAGAATCTGCAGAACAGTCCATGCCAATGATGTCTTGGCACTCTGTGGAAGCTATAAACAGACAGTGACCAAATTCTCTGTGGGAATCTATCTCCTCCCCTGGATTAAAGGTTTGTTTATCAGTCTTTATGGTGCTGACTCATGTGCATCTGAAACCAATCCAAAAGAAATGCAGAAAATTATGACAGTTAACACCAATACAGATACTCTCTCATTTACATCACCCTTCTCCCAATTCAAAGCACCAGCTGTATTTAAAAGATCCAAAAGTTTACAATAAACTGAGGTTTACCCACATAGTTTTCTATCTAGCAGACATCATCATCATGAACCAAAATGACAAGGAACAATTAGGAAGTCTCCCAAAATGTTGGAATGAATTGTGAAAGCAGAGAGAAGACTATGAAAGAACAAGTGTACATTCTTTTGGAAATCTGTGACTTATTTAGATCAACAGCTACTGAAGGAAGGTATCAAGCCAGCGCTGGGAAAGATTCCGACAATTTTGGAGATGTCTAACATAACTTCAGTGACTGAACTAAGTAAGCAGCTAGAATTACTGAACTATTAGGGGAAATTTCTGTCAAATTTATCCTGTCTCTTACATCTGCTGCAAAATCTATCGGGGCACAGGACCCCCCTGCATGCCAGGATGAAACTGAAGCTGTCCTTAGATGAGTCCAGTTGAACAACGTTGCTATGATCAGATACCACTGAATAGTTAATAGCATTTCATAAGCTCAAAATAGCTTAGAAGCTTTTCCTTCCAAAATGTTGTTGTTTAACCCTAGCCAGCAATTAAACACCACACAGCTGTTCACTCTCCCCTCACCTCCGGTAGGATGGGGGAGAGAATTGGGAGGGCACAAGCAGGAAAACTCACGGGTTGAGATAAGAACAGTTTAATAACTGAAATATAACAAAGTAAAACAGTAGCAATAATAATAATAACAACAATAATAGACTATACAAAGCAGACAATGCATAATGCAACCACCCACCTCCCGATGCCCAGCCCGTCCCTGAGCCACAATTCCCCCTTCCCGGACCATGGCTCCTAGTTTACATGCTGAGCATGATGTCATATGGTATGGAATACCCCGTTGGCCAGTTGGGTTAGCTGTCTTGGCTGTGCTCCCTCCCAGCTTCTTGTGCACCCTGTAGAGCATGGAAAGCCAAAAAGTCCTTGACCAGTGGAAGCGCTACTTAGCAACAACAAAAGCATCCATGTGCCATCAACATACTTCTCATACCAAACCCAAAACACAGCACCACACCAGCTACTAGAAAGAAAATTAACTCTATCTCAGCCGAAACCAGGACAGTATCCAGCCCTTATTCTATTCCATCTACGTCATGCCCAGGACTCACATTTTCCAATACATTCCAATTAGTCATCACCACTTTTCCTGCCTTTTGATATATACACACAGATATAATTTCCCTTAGTCTATGGGCCATCCCTCTAAAATGTCCATTGAGTTCATTTAGTCCACGACTTTGGGTTCCATCTGTCATAACAGTCTCTCAGGGCAGGAGAGATGGTGTGTGGTGTTGGACTGTTGCATGCTGAGGCCAGTTCTGGTTCCATTATCACTGCGCTCGTCCGGTTCTACCATCGTTGCACTTTGCTCGGTTTCATCAGAGTTCCTTCTTCATTAATCTGGGTGATTATTAGTGCAATAACGTTGATATGACATATAGCAACCATAGCAGTGATGACATACAGTATTATATAGCAATTAACATCATACAATTCAAATCATTGGCTATTTTCACCCCAAATCAAATCCTCTTGAGGTACACACCGGATTTCCCCATCATTTCACATTACCCACCAAGTGCACCCAGGTCCTTGAACAAAAGCAATCCCACGAATGGGTTTTCCCTTGCCAGAGGCAGGAGTAACCCAGACAGTCTTCCCCAGCATATTTTTTATGTGCGCTACAGGGACTTCATTCCCCTCTACATAAGGGTTTTGATTGGGCAGGGTCAGCTCAGGTGACAGATCCCCTAGTCTGTCACCTAGTTGGTGTTGACTAGCCAGGTGGCTTTTGCTAAATGTGTATCCCAGTGCTTGAATGTCCCACCACCCATTGTCCTCAGTGTAGTCTTTAACAGTGCATTGTATCGTTTGATTTTCCTGGAGGCTAGTGCATGATAGGGGATGTGATATACCCACTCAATGCCATGCTCTTTGGCCCAGGTGTCTATGAGGGTGTTTTGGAAATAAATCCCGTTGTCTGACTCAATTCTTTCTGAGGTGCCATGTCACCATAAGACTTGCTTTTCAAGGCCTAGGATGGTATTCCGGGTGGTGGCATGGGGCACAGGGTATGTTTCCAGCCATCCCGTGGTTGCTTCCACCATGGTGAGCACATAGCGCTTGCCTTGTCAGGTCTGTGGGAGTGTGATGTAATCAATCTGCCAGGCCGCCCCATATTTATATTTCAACCATCGTCCTCCATACCAAAGAGGCTTTACTCGCTTGGCTTGCTTGATTGCAGCGCATGTCTCGCATTCATGGATAACCTGTGCAATAGTGTCCATGGTCAAGTCCACCCCTCGATCACAAGCCCATCTATATATTGCATCTCTTCTTTGATGGCCCGAGGCATCATGGGCCCAGCAAGCTATAAATAATTCACCCTTATGTTGCCAGTCCAGATCCACCTAAGCCACTTCAGTCTTAGCAGTCTGGTCCACCTGCTGGTTGTTTTGATGTTCTTCAGTGGCCCAACCCTTGGGTACGTAAGCATCTATGTGATGTACTTTTACAACCAAGTTCTCTACTCGGGCAGCAATATCTTGCCACAATGCGGCAGCCCAGATGGGTTTACCTCTGTGCTGTCAGTTGCTCTACTTCCACTGCTGCAACCATCCCCCATTTGCCACCATCCATGAGTCAGTATAAAGATAAAGCACTGGCCATTTTTCTCGTTCAGCAATGTCCAAGGCCAGCTGGATGGCTTTCACCTCTGCAAACTGGCTTGACTCACCTTCTCCTTCAGCAGTTTCTGCAACTTGGCGTATAGGACTCCATACAGCAGCCTTCCACCTCTAATGCTTCCCCACAAGACGACAGGACCCATCAGTGAACAGGGCATATTGCTTCTCATTTTCTGGTAGTTTATTATACAGTGGGGCCTCTTGAGCATGTGTCACCTCCTCCTCTGGGGATATTCCAAAATCTTTGCCTTCTGGCCAGTTCGTGATCACTTCCAAGATTCCTGGGCGACTGGGGTGTCCTATTCGGGCCCATTGTGTGATCAGTGCGACCCACTTATTCCACGTAGCATTGGTTGCATGATGTGTTCCCTTTGAACATCCAGCCCAGCACCGGCAGTCGGGGTGCCAGGAGGAGCTGTGCTTCAGTACCAACCACTTCCGAAGCAGCTCGAACCCCTTCACATGCTGCCAATAGTTCCTTCTCAGTTGGAGTATAGCGGGCCTCGGATCCTCTGTATCCCCGACTCCAGAACCCTAAGGGTCGACCTCGAGTCTCCCCTGGTGCTTTCTGCCAGAGGCTCCAGGTAGGGCCATTCTCTCCGGCTGCGGTGTAGAGCACATTCTTCACATCTTGTCCTGCCCAGACTGGCCCAAGGGCTACTGCATGAACTATCTCCCGTTTAATTTGTTCAAAGGCTTGTCGTTGCTCAGGGCCCCATTTGAAATCGTTCTTCTTCCTGGTCACTTGATAGAGAGGGCTTACAATCAGGCTATGCATTCTCCAAAAGCCCACAATGCCTAAGAAGGCTTGTGTTTCCTTTTTGCTAGTTGGTGGGGACATGGCTGTTATGTTGTTGATCACATCTATTGGGATCTGACGACGTCCATCTTGCCATTTTATTCCAAAAAACTGGATCTCCTGTGCAGGTCCCTTGACCTTACTTTGTTTTAGGGCAAAACCCGCGTTCAGAAGGATTTGGACTATTCTCTCCCCTTTCTCAAAAACTTCTTCTGCTGTGTTGCCCCACACAATGATGTCATCAAAGTACTGCAGGTGTTCCGGAGCCTCACCCTGTTCCAGTGCGGTGTGGATCAGTCCATGGCAAATGGTAGGGCTGTGTTTCCACCCCTGGGGCAGTCGGTTCCAGGTGTACTGGACATGCCTCCAAGTGAAAGCAAACTGTGGCCTGCACTCCGCCACCAAAGGGATTGAGAAGAACGCATTAGTGATATCAGTTGTGGCGTACCACTTGGCTGCTTTGGATTCCAGTTCGTATTGGAGTTCTAGCATGTCTGGCATGGCAGCACTCCACGGCGGCGTGACTTCATTCAAGCCACGGTAGTCTACTGTTAGTCTCCACTCTCCATTGGACTTTTGCACTGGCCATATGGGACTGTTAAAGGGTGAGCGAGTCTTGCTGATCACTCCTTGGCTCTCCAGTCGACGAATCAGCTCATGGATGGGAATCAGGGAATCTCGGTTGGTGCGATATTGCCGCTGGTGCACCGTTGTGGTAGCGATTGGTACCTGCTGTTCTTCAACCCTCAGCAACCCAACAGAAGGGTCCTTTGAGAGACCAGGCAAGGTAGACAGCTGTTTAATTTCTTCCGTCTCCAAGGTAGCTATACCAAAAGCCCACCGGTACCATTTTGGGTCCTTGAAATACCCTCTCCTGAGGTAGTCTATGCCAAGGATGCATGGAGCCTCCGGGCCAGTCCCAATGGGGTGCTTTTGCCACTCATTCCCAGTTAGGCTCACTTGGGCCTCCAATACAGTAAACTCTGGGGATCCCCCTGTCACTCCAGAAATACAGATGGGTTCTGCCCCTTTATAGCTTGATGGCATCAGGGTACACTGTGCACCGGTGTCTATGAGAGCCTTATACTCCTGTGGGTCTGATGTGCCAGGCCATCGAATCCACACAGTCCAGTAAACCCGGTTGTCCCTTTCCTCCACCTGGCCAGAGGCAGGGCCCCTCTAATCCTGGTCGTCATATTCGCTATCCACTTCTTGTAAGTATGAATCAGAAGTCCCTTTATCAAGATCGGAAGTGAAATCAGCCCTTCTACTCTCTGGGGAACTGCTCACTGGAGACCGGAGCAGCAGTTTTCCTGGAAGAACCCCCTTCTGTGATTGTTTTTCCTTGCAACTCACATACCCATGCCTCTGGGGTCGAGGTAGATTTTCCATCCCACTTCCTCATGTCCTCTGCGTGGTCACACCACAGGGTGCTCCGGGGTGTGTACCCATGATTTCTTCTCTCTTGAGCAGAGGGATGCTTATTCCTAATCTCTGAGATACTGGCTCATGCAGGTGGGGAGTAGGACATATCCTCTTTGAGTTGCTGGAACTCCCAAGACAGTTTCTCCACAGCAGAGACACAGGCCCGTAGGGAGGAAGAGAGACTTTCTTCGTATTGCCGGAGTTGGCCAGCCAATTCACCCACTGTTTGCTCCTCTCCATCTTTCCAGGTCATTATTGCCAATGAGTTTGCATGTGACGCTGGTGCACGCTATACAAACTTCCGCCACATGGATCGGGTGCATTTGACTTCATCGGGATCTTTGGGTAACTGCTCATTGTTCAGGTCATCATAAATCACTTCCAGCATGACTAATCCCTCAGGTACTGGATACCTCTCTCCATGGTAGTCCATTTGCCTGGGTGACATATAACATCTTCCTTGAAGGCATACCTTTCCTTCACCCCTGACAGGAGTCACCTCCAGAGGCTGAGGACTTGTGCCCCTTTTCCAATCGCTTTGTCAATGCCTCCTTCCCTAGAAAGGGATCCCAGCTGCGTGGCTTCCCTATCCTCTAATTCCAGGCTACTGGCCCCATTATCCCAGCATCAGAGCAGCCAGGTGACAATGTGCTCGCCTGGACGATGACTGAAATCTTTTCCCATATCTTGCAGCTCACTCAGGGATAGGGAACGGGTGGTTACCATCTCATTTATGGGTTCTTCCTCTTCCTCCTCCCCTCCTCGTTATGGCCCTGGTTCATGCTCATCCCTTACTAAACGAGCTGATTTTCTGGTGTATTTTCTTTTTGTATAGGGGCGACTGATACTGGCACGGGTTGGTTCTGTTGCAGGGGTTGGAGTGGCCGCAGTGCTTGCCGTGGGGGGTGGGGTAGCCACAGGGCCTGTTGTTTTGTCATCAGATGCAGAGACCTTTTCTTCCCCTTGAGGGTTCTGAATAGTGTTAAACAGGGCTCGGTAGGCATGGGCCAGGCCCCAGCACATTGCAGTGATTTGTGTCTCCCTAGAATAGCCAGAGTGACAGCATACTTTTTCCAAATATTCTACTAATTTTTCACGATCCTGCACTTGTTCAGGGGTGAAGTTCCAAAACACTGGAGGTGCCCATCGTCCTAGGCATTTGCTCATGCTGTCCCACACACCCTGCCACTCATAACTATTCAGCCATGGAGCAGACCTCTGGATGACATTCTTAAATTGCTTATTAACGTTAGACAAAACCGAAACAATATTCCCAAGAAATACCAATAGATATATCTTAACTACCCAAGGATGTTCAAGATACTGACAGGTTATTGTAACGAAGGAGAAAACATCATAGAGGAAGGTAGTGAAGGTGCCATCCTGTATTTCCTCCATAAAAAACCTCTCAGAGGAAGAAGTATAATTGCCAATTGTGTCCATGAGGTGGTACCCGACGTACAGTAACGGCTTCAGTACAAATCCCAAATACCAAACAACACCCAATGCCAGTGTTTTAATAACAAATCTCCCAGGCAAAACATCACTAATCATTGCAGAGCACAGCAGACTGCAAAACCCAACATCAATCTTTAACATGTATGGCAAAAACAAGAGCATGGTGCAGATCAGATAAACTAATATCAAGAACAGATGAATCAATATTGTGACTGGCAACTGTTAACAGACATAAATTCCTTAATACGCTCTAGTTAATCTGTTGTTATCTCAACCCTTCATGCCCCACGTTGGGTGCCAAAAAGGACTGTCGTGGTTTAACCCCAGCCAGCAACTAAACACCAGACAGCTGCTCGCTCATCCCCCTCGTCCGATAGGAAGGGGGCGAGAATCAGGAGGGCACAAGTAGGAAAACTTGCGTGTTGAAATAAAACCAGTTTAATAATTGAAATAAAACAAAGTAGAACAGTAATAATAACAATGATAACGATGACAATAATGGAATACACAAAGCAGGCGATGCACAATACAACTGCTCACCACCCACCGACTGATGCCCTGTATGTCCTGAACCATAAGAGCCCCCCTTTCCCAGACCACACCTCCTAATTATATAAGGAGCATGATGTCACATGGTATGGAATATCCCACTGGCCAGCTGGGTCAGCCGCCCCGGCTATGCTTCCCCCTGCTCCAGCTTCTCATGCACCTGGCAGAGCATGGGAAGCCAAAAAGTCCCCTGTGCAAGTGCCACGTGGCAACAACCAAAACATCAATGGGCCACCAACATTCCTCTCATACCAAACCCAAAACACAGCTGGGAAGAAAGTTAACTCTGTCCCAGCTGGAACCAGGACAGCCATCCCTTCAGCATAATGTAAAACTCTCCCATAACTCTCATCCGAGGTGAAGAGATGAAAGAAAAGCAACCTGTCTGGAAGAGGAAACCACAGTTCCAGCTTTTCTGTAAAAGTAAGGAAATAATTTCTATTTATTTTTACTATAAAAGCTGAGAAAACCAATCAAGCTATTTGTGCTATCTTAATAAAGGATGAGCTGCTGGAACACATAGCAAATGTATTGGTCCTCTCAAGGAATTACTAAACTGAATACTCTTCACCGTTCATTTTAAACCAGTACCAGGACTCACTGGGAGCAAAAAATGTTTAGTTAGATTATAGTCATTACTCTCAGATTTGCATTCACATCACTCATTATCTTTAATTATTAGCATAAAAAATGTCCTGAACTCAAATCACAGACCTTTCACCACCATTTTCATCCGACACCTATTTCCAATACAATGCTTGAAAAGTATCAAAATTCTTTATATTTTGGATGTACACAAGAATATCACCTAATAGAGCGGCTATCTGCTACCATATGGGGTATACGTTTCCTTTCATCATAGCTACCTTTCAGTACCTTCTCCTATTGTTTTCTTATATTTGAAACCTCTCTCAACTTACAAAGCACTTCAGATAAAAAATGTAAGACCCTATAAATGCCAAATCACTCTCTTTTTCTTCCTTTTTCTATCTATAGGCTCTTTTAAGAATACCAACTCACCATTTCTTTTGGGGGGGAAAAAAAAAAGAAAAACACCAAAACACCAAAAAAACCCACTTAAAACCTTCTCCCTAGATACCCTCTTGTAGAGCTGTAAACACTAATCAATGCATACTGCTCACAAACCTCGAAACCTTCCATTGACACCATGCCAAATGAGAATAGTATGACACATGCTATTTTACCCACAAGAGGACACCGATCTCCGCTTGGATTACAAGTGCCCTAGGCATCTGTTTCCATACAGCATCTGTCACAGGAAGAAAATGTAAATAGCTTAAATTTGGAAGCAAGGTTACCACCTGTTTCAAATTGAGACACAGGAAGACTGAGCATAAGGAGTATCAAAATAGCATTCATTATGTTCCCCTAGTGCCACAAACTAGCTTGGCGTGCAGCAGTAGTAGCTGCTATACACAGGGAAGTGATTGGACAGGATGGTAAACAGTGCAGTCACCATTTTTCATCTATCCCATACGACAGAGCCTCATTCTTGCAGAATTGAACACACAACACCTTTCTGTGAAAAACAGACTGCACAGGATGATCAGTAAGAGCTGCCTACCCTCTCTATGATCCTCTCATCAGTAGCCTCTTGTATTATTCCCACACCGCTCTGGGTCAGACAAACTCTCCGTTCTCAGCACTGTCAGTTCCATTCAGAAGCTTAACAAACACCACCCCACACTGAATAACAAACACCTCAAACACCACGAAGCAGATAAATCCAGGGTTAATTGGTACTGCTCTGGGAATTATACTGAGTATATCTGGAGATCTTGTATAACTGAATTAGACTGCAAAAAATAAGCACAGACCCATCTTGTTTTCTCATACTGATTCTTCAATTGTGGTGTAATGAACTACTAGCATCTTAAAATATCACTGCATATCTGTTGTTAGCTGAAAGAAAAACAATTTATCCTCGTACACAGTTTTATTATGATACAAAAATTATCAGTTGTATCTTTTACATAGCATAAAAAACCACAGCCACTAATAGCACAACAACTGCTCCTCTCATTAGCTTACTTTCTTTTTTTAAAGGGCATAGAATAAAGACCCAAGACATCTGGGCAATGAAGCAAGTGCTGTCATGTGTCATGAGAGTCACAGCCTGATGCCAAAGATCACCACTGTTCTGCAGCTGCTGGTGCCCATGATCACAAATGGCACTAAGTGGTACAATGCTCTGCTGTACCAGCAGAGACAAAGAGATGAACAGGTCTACAGCACAAAATCCTTCTCACTAGATGACGGTGGCTTATGCTTTTCTTTAGAGTCTTGTACATTTATGTCTGCTGAAGGAGCACTCCAGAAAGCTTTTTGCTTTTCCAAGCATCCTATGAAGCTTGTGCCACTAAAAGATTCCCCACACTTTCAGGACTCTTCCTTTCAGAACAAAGTTGAAGCAAAGAAGTAGGAAGACAAATCAGTGCTGCTAAGGTCGTGTTCTTCATTTTCTGTCAGCACTCATTACTATCCTTTTTACGAAACACACCATTTAAAACACCAAGCTAATGCCCAGAAAGCTGAAGCATTCACCTGGCACAATGCGACAGGCTGGACAACCAGATAAGTGCAGCACCACACAGTGGTAGCTGCATTGCTTCCATTTCTGCAGCTAGCGCAGTCCGTGACAAGCTCTTGTTAGCTGTGTGCCATGCGGCTTTGCACAGAACATGGCACTGTTCCCAAAAAGGATCTCCAGAACCAATTACTGAGAAGTAAACGCAACAAGAAAAGCTATTGGACTTCAGGAATATCATACATTTAAAACAGACGTGAAGTGCAGTGGTTTTTACAATGAACCCGTCTCCACTGAAACAACTTGCCTGAAGGTATTTTCCACTGCTTGCCATCGCTGACAAAGATTCAGGTTTGATTTAAATCTGTTCCACAGCTTAAGCAGAAACTTACTGGCTTGATGCAAAAAACTTCAGTAAGGTTTCTGGGTTTTTTTGCCTGAATTACAAATGTCCAGATAGTACAGAAACATTCCCTTTTTGCCTTAGGTATTGTGTCTTTTTACTAACCAGTGGATCAAACAAAGTATTGGAGACAAACATTACCTAACAAAATGGCAGACTGCTGTCGTGGTTTAACCCCAGCCAGCAACTAAGCACACACAGCCACTTGCTCGCTCCCCCCAGGTGGAATGGGGGGAGAGAATCGGAAGAGTAAAAGTGAGAAAACTTGTGGGTTGAGATAAAGACAGTTTAATAAGTAAAGCAAAAGCCGCGTGTGCAAGCAAAGCAAAACAAGGAATTCATTCACTGCTTCCCATCAGGAGGCAGGTGTTCAGCCATCTCCAGGAACACAGGGCTCCATCACACGTAACGGTTACTTGACAAGACAAACACCATAACTATGAACGTCCTCCCCTTCCTTCTTCTTCTCCCAGCTTTATGTGCTGAGCATGACGTCATATGGTATGGAATAACCCTTTGGTCAACTGGGGTCAGCTGTCCTGGCTGCGTCCCCTCCCAACTTCTTCTGCACCCCCAGCCCACTCGCTGGTGGGGTGGTGTGAGAAGCAGCAGAGGTCTTGACTCTGTGTAAGCACTGCTCAGCAGCAACTAAAACATCCCTGTGTTATCAACACTGTTTCCAGCACAAATCCAAAACATAGCCCCATACTAGCCACTATGATGAAAATTGACTCTATCCCAGCCAAAACCAGCACAACTGCACCATTACTACCCCCCCAGCCTTTTTTTTTTTTTTAAAAACAATCATCTTTTCTCAACTCACATGCTAAATTAAATCAACAACATTAACACTCTGATGGGAGAGCTGCAAAAATTGGTGCTGGCTATTCAGCATACAATGCTGCTCTTCAAAATAACCAGTAACTCAGTAACCGTACTTCTGTGTAGAAAAGCAGCAGTGTGCTGGGAGTGCTTGCACTGCCAAAAATGCTAGTGATAGGCAGTAGGTAAGGTGCTAATATTACTCCTTACCAGAAGGGTATACATTTTAGCCACGGACTTCCTGGCTACACTCTGTCAACTGTAATCATCCTTCCTCAATTCCTCACTGAAACTGAACGGCTTTCTGTAATGGCTCCTTCAACCATAAAACTGCAGTATCTAATAGCACTTCTTCCTAGAAAAGGTTGCCAGAGAGATTTGTTTATGTAATTAAAATGTTCTGGGAGCCTTCAGAATCAGCACCAAGATTAGCAATCTTAGCGAATAAATAATTTTAAAAACCTTGCTGATAACATCCAGAACCTTTGTAAAGAATGAGAACCTAAAACTGACTATGAAATGAGAAAAAAAAAATTCTCAAAGGGAAAGTTTTTCCTTTTTTGAGGATTATACCAGGACTCCATACCAAAATGATTTAAAAAAAAATAATTCATGGGAATACATGCATATGCATTAAAAAAACCTGCAGAAAGTTAGGAACAGAGGTCAAGCTTCAAAGAAAAATTTGGATTTCATTCATGTTTCTTCAGTTTAGCACGCACACAGACACACACACAAAAGAAAACAATAAGCAACTCCACTTCAATAAAGCCAGAAAGTAGTAAGTAACGCTATTTTAATTAATGAGGGTGATGACTTTCAAAGGAGCGGTTTCCAGTAACACCACTTGGGTGTTTTAACACTGCAAGTCCTAACTCTATGTGTAGCACCTAAAACTTCTCACCAACTAGTAGTCCGGCTAGAGCTAGACCAAAATACATTAAGAAGGTGACATCACTTCCAGGAACAATTTCAAATTAATAAGTTAAACCTGCCTGGCCCAGATCTAACTCCATCAAGATAAGACCATGTAGTGCCCAGCCTTAAGGTGGGCAGATCAGGTGTTGCACACTTTGCATTTACAAGTGACCCTTTCTTTTCCTCCTCTGTGGTATTAGCCCCAGACTCCAGCTCCCAAGCATTTCAAGACTCCAAGCAACTACAAATCATGGGATCTAGTAGCCTGATTAACATGGTCTTCCACAAAGTTGAAAACAATGTGCCAACACTTCTCTGAGGAAGAGTTTTACATTCCTATTGGTGGTGAAGACGAAGCAGAATAGGGAAGATAGTACAGACTCACGGGGTTTTTTAAGCTGGGGTGTTGGTGAACCCTTCTTCAACTTAATGTTATAACCAGTCTTTAACGAGACTTGTTCCAATTCAGTTGTGAAATAGTCCTCTTAAACTTCTAGATAATGGGAAGAACCCAAGAACTGGGGTCTCCCAAGTCAACCCATTGGGGTTTTTTTTTTTTTAAAAAAAAAAAAAAAGGTTGAAGGAAGATGAAAAACTGCATCAAATGCACCATGCTTCCACTTACCAGCATCACATCCTAAGCGTGCCACATCTTAATTCTTTTAGTAGCTTTATATACATAGGCAGATTAAATATAGCTTAATTACAACATCTATGGTATATTAATCTTCTTTACTAGATGGATGATTTCTAGCTCACATCAAACAACGTACATACATACACACACGCTTTGTTCCTATAAAATTTCCGCTCTAACTTCAGAACAGCAAGTTAATTTCTACTGTCTATACAGGAACATAAAGAAACCTGTATTTTTTTTTCCTGCCACAGTCGTCATATACCATAACCAGCCCCCAACCATGTTGGTGGCCCTGCACTGGGCTTGTTCCAGCGTATCAATCTCTTTCTTGCACAGGGAAGCCCCAGACTGGGCACAGCACTCCAGATACAGTCTCACAAGCACCAAACAGAAGGGAAGGATCACTTCCCCGGACCTGCCTGCTATACATTTACTCACGCAGCCCAGGATGCGGCTACCCTTCCTTGCTGCCACAACTCACTCACTGCAAGGACTGCTGCTGACTCACATTCAACTGGTTGTCCATCACGACCTCCAGAGCTGCTTCCTAGACTGTTGGCCCACTACCCAGCCCATACCTCACCAATTTGGTGATCATGCGACTGGGGCCAAGGCCTTGCCATAATCAAGGTATACTACACCTCTTTGCCCACAGTGCCAGTCATTTCATCGTAGAAAGTAATGAGGTCGATCAGGCATGATTTGCCCTTGGCAAATCCACGCTGGCTGCTCCAAATCACCTTCTTGTCCGTCGTGTGTTGAGAAAGGGCTTCCAAGAGGATTTGCTTCACAACCTCCACAGGGACTGAGGTTATGCTGACTGGCCTGTAGTTACCTGGATCCTCCTTCTTGCCCTTCTTGAGGATGTGTGTGATGTTCACCTTTTTCCAGTCCCTGGGAACCTCCCCCAGCTGCCATGGCCTTTTGAAGATGATAGGGAGCAGCTTTGACATTGCCCAGCTCCTTCAGCACCTTTGGATGCATCCTACCTGGTCCCACGGACCAGTGTATGTCTGATTGGCTCAAGTGATTCTTAACTCCCTCTTTCTTTACTGTGGGTACTGCTTCATGCCCACAGACTCTGCTAGCAGGCTCAGAGACCTGGGAACCCTGAGGGCAAGATCTACCGGTTGAAAAGGGAGGCAAAAAAATGCATTGAGTATCTCTGCCTTTTCCATGTCCCTTGTCACTAGGTTCCCTGCCACACCGAGCAGTCGGCCCACACTTTTGGCTAGCAGGGTACTTACAGAAACCTCTCATGCTGTCTCTTCACCTCCCTCGCTAGTCTTAACTCCAGCTGAACTTGGGTTTTCCTCACTCTGTTCCTTCACGCACGGGCTACATTCCTACCACACAGCCTCTCCCTGCTTCCACCTCCTGTGTACTTCCTTTTCATGTCTGAGCTCAGTCAGAAGCTCCATGTTCATCCATGCTGGCCTGTTGCCATGCTTGCTCGACTTCCTGCACGTGGGAATGGACCGTTCTTGTGCTCTGAGGAAGCCGTCTTGAAGATCAACCAGCTCTCCTGGGCCCCTCTGCCCTCCAGGGCAGTTTCCTGTGGGAAAATGAACAGGCCAAGATCTGTCCTTCTGAAGTCCAGGTTTGTAATTCAGTTATTCATCTTGCTCACTCCTCTCAGGATCTTAAACTTTACAGTCACCTGGTTCCTGCAGCCAAGGCTGCCTCATCCTTTAATCTTAATCATCTTCTACTTCAATCCATGGAAAGTGAGAGACAAAGTCCACGTTGATGTTTAACAGTCTAGAAAATGCTTGCTAATCAGTAAAATGAGGTAATTTTGTAACTAACACAGATTTCACATAACTGCTTTTATAAATGAAAAACAGGCAATTTTAAATGATGGTGCAATATGATGAAATTAGTCTGGCTTGGGGGGTGGGGGGGAGGGGCGGAAGGCAAAAAACTCTCTAAAAACCCACGAGACAAGATCTCATACCAGAGCCTTACTTCTACTCTAAACCAGTAGAAGTCCTTGTAGTCCACAAGCAGCATATGCCACAAAGTGTAGCAAATACCAAGCAAGCTGCTATACAGTACTGTGTATGATATCATGCAGCATTCTGCTGGGAAATGAATCACCCGTTGATGTATCTGTAGCTTTTCATGTGATGTCTACTCACACAAAAAGGTGTTTTTAAAACCATAATCAGCATACATCATTAGGGGTACACAACTTACCCGTTTCACATGCACAAAACAAGCCTGCATAACAGCAAGTGAATCTAAATCCACCTTTCTTCTCATATGTGACCACTGTTTTACTTTTAGAATTTATGCCTCTTGGCAGCAGGGGGAGAAGAGTTGCTTTGTTCTTTTAAATAAAAAGCCTTTCAAGGATAAAGTGCAAAAGGCAACATTACATTTGGCTTCTTGGACAAGAAAGGAAATTGGATTAATTTCAATTAAAATAAAGTATAGATGATGTGGTAAAGAACACTTTCTCTAACTTACCTACATTTCTATCTATAACTGCACTACTTCACAATTTGCCTGGAAGGGAGAGATTTATTAGCACAGATTATGCTCTGCATACCATTCTATATCCACTTAAAACTTACTTCCTGATGCAGACATATTAAAGCACACAAGTTAACTGTTATGCCTACTTCATGCATAAAGTAGGATTACACAAATCAGATTCTATGTCACTATTAAAAGAATCTCTCCAATAGGGAAGTAAAACACAATTTACAACTACTATGTGCTTCATTTATATATAAAGACCACTTCACACCTATTTACGTATTCAAAAAATTTAAGAGAGGCTTCAGCAAAATCTCTGTTAAATACAAATTACTTCAGTGAAATCTCATGGAGAGATATTTGTTTTGAATGAGTGCAAGTGTCAAAGTACTACTCCTTTCAAATATATTGAGAAAGCAAGAAGTATCATTATTATTCAATACAAAGAAAAGACAACGATTATGTTATAGTTGACAAATGGGGAAAGTATGTACTCATTCTTGCCAAGAGTTATCTTGCTAGCTGCTTAGAGCAAACATTATCCATTTTAATTTTTCCACAGTCTTGCAGCAATGGTGAGCTACTGCTGAATTAAGACCCAGCTGGTCTCAGGTGGAAGCACTCCTGTAGAGACCTGGCTGATCCAGACTGTGGGAACTAGGCTAAGCAGCTGACTATGCAAGATGTACTAAGGATAGAGTATGGGTGGGACTGCTCAAAAGTCAGGGCACAATAAAGCGTGTTGTGAAGATTCTCCATGGGAACAAAACCTTCCTTTCTCAAAAAGATGGAGGAGAGTTTTCTGGTCTTTAGAACACGTCTTCCTCAGCAACAAGAAAACATGTCAAAGCAACATAAGAAACTATTAATGGAATTTGAGAGGATAATTATGCTTTCACTTGATCTTTTACCAAAAATATTTTAGAGGGCGGGGAGTAAGGTATATTTACAAAGCTTCTGTAGATTAACTAGTCTTCAATAACAATCCAGTATGGAACCACAAAAATTTGTTTAAAGTTTAACACATAGTAACATCAAAACAAACAAATGTTTCCATGGAGACAACTACCTAAATAAATGCTCACAATGGATCCAAGGCATGACGTCACCCAGGCCTGCCTGCAACCATAGTAACATGCCAGTGTAAACAGAAATATTTTTATTTTTCTATCTAATAATGTCATATAATTAGCAGTTTTATGGCAGTGCTTAAACCATATTCTTGCAGTGCTGAGTGGTAACACCTATAAAATAAGAGCAGAGGTATTTGTATCAGGGCTATTGCTATTACCATATTAACTACATACAACGAGTGGAGTATTTTATGGCATAGCTAACATATCAAATTTCCCAGTGCAGTTGTTGACCCCAATAAACAAAGAAATTTAAGTTCCTAAGGCAACATGCCAGAATGCTGGTCAGAGATCAGTGACATCTATTCTTCTTGGGTATTCTGCTTTCCTTAATACAAAAACCCTCAAGTTCTTAAACTGTTGTGTCTCACTGTCTTGCTGGATTAAGAAGAAGAATGCAGCCACATGCTGCTTTTCATACCAAATGCAGAACACTTCTGTGCCCTTCTCCTGTGTCACCAATGAGCTTGCTTTCTGCAAGGCAACAAGATTCACTAAACCCGTATTTGCACTCTGGAAGCACAATACAAGACACACAGCCCACAAACTTTTGCAACTCTAGAAGAGTAACATAAAAGAAAGTCAGTTAATGAGGAAAATTTCCAAGAAGGAAGGCAATCGTTTCAGCTACTAAAAAGATACCCATGGAATTCCCATTCTCATGAAAACCATCCATTTTCAAATGCTATTTCATGTCTGCAAGTTGTATGTCTCTAAACTCAGCAGACCCAGATTGCATTATCACTCTTAATTTGCGAAATATAAAAGAAAGATGTCTATATAAGGTTCAGATAGTATGTGAAAAATGAATGCTTAGAATGATCTAGTATTACTAAGATATTTATACTAAAACCCTACATTGTAGCAGAAGCCTGAGATAAAGGGAAATTGAAGTTATTATCATTACAAAAATGGTGAAATACTATTTTTGGTCCTGTCATGAAAATTTCACATAGAGTAATTTATGAAAACTTTCCTTCTCATAGAATATGATTGTGACTTATCCTTGTCTTCAAGTATGGCAGTGAATTTAGGGACCAGTTAA
This sequence comes from Calonectris borealis, assembly GCF_964195595.1. Classification (NCBI taxonomy): domain Eukaryota; kingdom Metazoa; phylum Chordata; class Aves; order Procellariiformes; family Procellariidae; genus Calonectris; species Calonectris borealis. Next base: position 106,395,290 of record NC_134313.1, on the reverse strand, counting down.
AAAAAATTATTCCCAGAAAGTATTTTCAGGCTTCTTTGTTTTAAAAAAATTATATAAGCAGGTTTTTCAGAGAAGGGGTTGCTTCATTTTTGCCATTTAAAGAGAAAAGGCTATGCTGATACCAATTAGCAAAAGAGACTTCTACGTAACTTTAAGCAAGGAGCTAGCTTTGAAATGAAAATTTACACTGCAACCATAGTCTTACTATTGTATGCAGAGCAATGAACATATGAAGAAAAGAGTCCAACATTTCAAGTTTTGTTTGTGAAACTATAAAATACAGTAAGGAAAGCTTACTACCTAATTGCATTTACACTTATGTACACTTTTGTTGGTTTTGCTGTACACTTTTGTTGGTTTTGCTGCATTTTTAATAGATTTCATTCCATAAGATATTGTAAAACTTTGTAATTCACTCTTCACAATTTCTTTTGCTTTTCCAGGTGCAACATGCACAGAAAGAGAACGATATCATATAAGATGTCTTTATTGTATGTTTTTATAACCTAAAAAAAAAAAAAATTACTTTGCTACTTATTATAGAAATAGCAGTCTATCCCAGCTGTATAAATGCAATCCAGGTATTTGGCATAAATGTAGGTTGTTCTCCTCTGATCTCTAGAGATGCAACTTATAAATATTCATACACCTGGCTACTCTCAACAAGTGGGCTTTGGCTTTTCATTTCAAGTAAGTCCATTGCAAAATTAATTGCTGCTTAATTTCTTGTATTTCTGAGCTGACAATAGAAAGCTTTAAAAATAGAAAAGAAAAAAAAGGCAGAAAAAGACATCTATTAAATCAATTTTTAACATACAACAACTTATATTACAATCCACCAAATTGGAAGGATTTGTGAGACCCTTAAAAACGTACAAATTACTGTTAAACAAAAATACTTGGGAAGGGGGGAGGGAAGGGAAAGATCACCCAATTTACATCTTTTCTTACCAAACAATGCAATTCTAGCAATTCTTCTTTCATTTCTACTACTGTGCATTCTTTGCATGAGACCATTCCTTGTTCTTATCCTAAAGTACATACGAATGTTGTGCACACATGAAGGACTTCAGTGGACCTTTTATGCAAGATAAATAGACAAATTACACTTCAGTCTGACCTGACACTCTCATGCAGAAGAAAAACAGCATTCTACACTTATTTTCTTATTTGTAACAAAGGTTCAACAGAATTTCCTCAACCTTAAACTTAACCTTAAATGATCTAATCTCTGAAAGACAGACACAGTCCCAGCTTTGAAGAAGTATCACAGACTATTCAAAACTTTCAGAAGTTTTGTTCACCGAGTTTGGCGGAGGTGGGGAGGGGTGTGTTGAGTCTACATAAATGTTCATTACTTCTCAGGATTGAACTGATAAAATCTCTTCTGCAGCAGAGAAAGCTACTAATCAGAGAATGAAACACTATCTTTCAGTAGCTCTTAGGTAAACATATGTGTTACTAATTTTCCTATTACTTCACCCTGACTATCAGCAATGCATAGTTCCTACCTATTTTGCCAGTATCTGTAGCAGAACACTAAATGAAGCCTGGAAAAGTTAGCAAGATGACAAACATGGGCTTTATACATAGACATAGTAATTCATAAATCCAAAGAACAATTCTACTAGATTAATTATTTTCTAGTGTTTGAACAACATGTGCCATTGCCATAAACTGTAAGTGTAGCTGGCTAGAAAACAAACCCTGCTAAACACAGTGGCTTCCCCATAATAGACCCAACAGAAAACCTGTTTGGAAGCTCTACCACAATGCTAGATGGCAATTGTAGTTGGGTATGATAAACATCTCTTCTTATCTTTGGGTGTGTTCCCTGGCCAGACTACAACTGCCAAGATCCACCAGCCACATCTCACTGAACCACTATGGCTGACCCTAAGAATCCCAGGCCAAAGTCCATCCTGTGAGACGCAGTCTAGCTGAAGAACCTAAAAACAACAGTGAAGTACAGAGCCTTCTGATACCCATAGGCATAACTCTTATTGTGGCATGGAAGCAGTACTCTGCACTTTCCAGGGCACTGGAGATTTTTTTATAGTGTTCTTCATTCAACACAGATGGGGAAAAACGGGTTGTCAAAGAACCTTACTGCTCTGCTGGGAAAAAGCTGCTTGTAAAGTGGAAATGAGTAAGAGTTTATTTTGTGATTATGCCTGTTTTGATGCATCACCAAATCTATCGTTATCCTTTAGCTTAGGGTTAAATATGAAGCAAAAGAGAAAGCAAGGAAAAGCAGTTGTCTGAACTGCTCAAGAAACCATGTATACTCAGTCTATGCAGAAGCCTCCTAAGTTACAGCATTGAGTAACTACATTGAGTAACTACAGCCATTAAATCTTCCCTTGTTAAAACTTAAAATATTATATGTGAAATAAATGTGATCTAGACTAAAAAGAATTGCTGACATATGCTCTCAAGAATAAAAATGTAAAAAAAAACCCCAACACGTAAGAAAATGTGGAAGTACACCTACTGAAAGCACGCCCATGAAAAAACAGACCTTCCTAATACAGATAGCAAGTCTCAGCTGTTGTAAATTTCCCTATCTGCCACTTAAGCAATATTAATTTAAAAAAAAAAATTTTAAAAGAGAAGAATATATAAAATACACATTATATGTACGTGTAAAGGTGAGGAATGAGCAAGTAATTAATAAAATTAAGATATAAATGCTTTTGCATTTGATGCAGTTATCTTCAAACTATTAAATACTAGACAGAGAGAAGAAAAGATGGCGTGCTTCTTCCAAGAGAAATGACAACACTTCACAGCAGTCATGGGAGAAAGGTCTGAGAAACTGCTGAACAGGCACCTCCCCACAGAGGCAGAGAGAAGAACCCCCGAGCTGAGCTGAGACTGCTGAACACTGCAAGGGGATATGCTGACATTCGCCTTGAGCCTCAGGTCCCCACCACCTCACAACTCATTCCTGCACAACACGACTGGATTCCTTCTACCCCAGTAGGCACCAAAACTGATACTTCTTTATATCTGCTAATGTTGCACAACTGTTTATGCCATATCATGGGGTTGTCCTATCACTAACTTGCCCAGATACTTACATGAGAAAGTAGCGCTAAGATTTATTATTTCCGGTAATGATAGACACAGAGAAATTTTTAAGTCGATGAAAGCCAAAGAAAATCTGAAAATAAATGCCCGCATTGTCTATCATAGATCAAGAAAGAAACGAACAACCCTACAGCCTAAACATCCACTTCAAGTAAGCTAGTTCGCTGATAGTATACCTAATTCTGGCAACACAACTTCCAAAAAATACAAGTAGGGACTCAAAGAGAAAGTGGACTGATACAAGAACAAGGGTTGGAGTGTGCATATATAGTGTTTTCAATTGCCTAGATAAGATGCCCAAGGAGAAAAGCAGCAAAGAAAGAAAGAAAGCAAATAAGTAATGTCATTCTACCTGTGCATGTTACACTGGACAACCTTTCAAGATCAAGGGCCTTTTCTTCTCTGTCTTTCTATTCTTTGATACACTCTAAAGAGTCAGTACTTGTAGCAAGTTTACCCAACTACCCTTGTAAGCAACTCAGTTTGCATGTCCTCCCCAGCATTACACCACAGTAGTTGAGAGTACAAGCCAAATAAATGTTCCTACAAGCTATAAGTACAGTTAAGGGACCTTCCTTAAAGCATGTCCCTCAACACAATGAGGTGAGACAATTTAAACAGTTACTGTAGTAATAAAAAGCAGAAAAGACAAGGCTATCAGATCAGATACCAGGGGGAGGGGGAAGGTGAAAATGATCCAATTCTACACATAAAGCGAAAACAAAAAAACTATTTGGGGCTTCATACAGAATATGCCGGAACAGTTGAATGTCTTCCCTTGGATTTGATAAGTTTCTGGATCAAGCCTGCCTAGGTTTTCAATTTGGGGAGAAAGTTTCACTAAAGCTCCAGTCTGTTCACAAGAATAAGCTAGGACCACTGAGATAATCCTAACCAATTAATCACAGCCATGGGTCTGCATCACAAATTCACCATCAGTTCGGCGTGGCCCTACGCTTTAAACTTGAGTAGGTGTTGCGCTGGACATCACGACTGTTGTTAGAATAATGGCTTTTAGTACATATTCCACCTTAGCCTCAGTCCTCTGAGACTGAGTTTTGGCAAGATGTAAAACTATATCCTGACTTCATTCAGATATCCATCAGGAAATATTCACATCATTTATTGCAGTCAAAAAACTTATGTTTCTTGGAATAGCCTGCATTTGCCCTCACTACAACATACCTCTTTGTACAGCATAACACCTGTGACACTGAAGTCAGTTTAAGATAGCAGGACAGAAGCTGAAAGCTGTATCTTCAGCAAAGCAACACAGTTTTATACAGAACATGAAAGAGATCGATTGTGACAAAGACATATAGTGCCTCACAACATCTGTAAGCAACAGAAGATAAATTTAGATGATATCTACAAAACATGCTGGGGAGACAAAGAAATGATGGCAGAAAGGAACTTACTTGATTTTACTGAAGACAATGTCAACATCTGTGATTGTCACGTTCTTCCCATCTATCACATGACAGTCTTTACACAGCTTTGACCAGTTCTTCCCATGCATTTCTTTTCCTGTGGCTCTTGTATCACCATGGATGGCAAATTTTCTAAAGGCCTCTTCCAAAGCACTTATTTCTCCTGCCATAGCTCCCTCATGGGAGCTATTTGAATCATAGGATAATCGTTTTGCTGCTCGGTCCTTTGCTGGATCTGAAGGAGACTTTGGAGGAGTCTTATTCACAGGTTTGGTCGACTTTGCTTTATTGTCAGCCATTGTGCTACAAAGAAGAGGAGGGTAAACTCATTACATTAATTTGCACTAGTTTACTTTCTGTTAAGCTACAGGCTACAGTCCATATCACAATGTATGAAGAATAAGTGGTGTATAAGGTTAGCAAGAACTCAGTGCCCTCCACCATCAAACAACATTCTATACATAGAACTATGTAACTCTCTGCCCATCTAGAAAAAAATTCTAGCATATTTAAAAAAAAAAAAAAGTCAGGGAAAGAATATTCCAAAATAGGGCATAAACCTAATTTCACTGTCATTACATCAGCCAACAAGAGAACACTTTGTGTTAGTTTCTTTTTTTTTTTTTAAATGGCAATCACCACAGTCACTCTACTGATTTAAAAGTATGCCCTTTACATTATGGGCATTACTACCTACTTTTGTTTCTGAAGGAAAAATAAACAGCCCTCTATTTTCTGGAGTGTGGCTTTTTAACTATTTTTTATTGAAAAATGATATATTTTGCAAGTGCAGCAAAAACATTAATGTTATAATCCTTATGTTATATTATATAAGGGCTAACAAGTAAGGAAACCTCAGAAATGCTTAGACAAGTCTCTCCTGTTAACCAAATCATTCATTTCTCAAGTTTATGCCCAAAGAACTGTAGCTGTGGAATTAATTTGGAATGAACACATCCATGATGTAGGAGCACTGAGAAAGGATGTCATTACTGCAGAAAACAACTTTCAGATTACACTATGTTCATGTGGGATACGTTTGCCTTTTAAAAGAAACCTTAAACAGAGCAACAAAACACTAAAGTTATTTTCAGGTGTCTTCATAAAGTAAAAACCCCTAACATGCCAGAAGCATGCCACAGAAGCCTTTGCCTTCTGCCCATCCACTCTTAGCTTGGCAGAAGTAAAGAGGCACTGAAAAGCCTAGGCATAGGATCCACTGTGTGCCTCTCCCAACAGCTACATGCAGACTGTTGCCCAGACTCACATCTGTGGTGCTGCTACAAATTTTAACCCATAAAGAGGTGTTTCAGGTATCAGAAGTTTGGCAAATACTGGATGAGGACTGGAAAGCCCACCATACTTACCTCGTCCATTCTTCTAAAGTCACAGCTGTACATGGTATCTGACTAACATATGCAAAGATTGGTATGTATTTCCAGTTAAGGTCTTATTTCGGCATCAGACAGAAAGTTCTTTTGGCATTTATACTGTACTTCAATACAAACCCCTCAGCAATGGAAACAATTTAAAATTCTACCTCTTCCGACATTGCTTAACCTCTGTCACTGGAAAAAACAAGGCATACCCTTCACTGCACGCTGCAACAGAACTAACTGTAACTACCTGCTATGCAGCAGTTATTGTTAAGCTTCATGATTAGAAACAACCTTTTAATAAAAACTATACTAAAAGACCTTTGTCCTTTACACTTGAGCAAATGCAGCATGGCCAAAGCACTACTGTCTATTTTGAAAACATTCAAGTAAATGCGTAAAAATCTTGTTATATCTTAAGCCTGGTGATCCTTCTGTTTTGTTTACACTGTCAGCACAAGTTTTGGCCAACAAACCAAAATGTGAAATTAAAATTAATATGACAGGAATTTACTAACTGTAGCCTGAGAGTTATATGTGCCCTATGAAATAAAAACAAAAGCACAGAGGGGGAAAAAAGTTGAAAATTTAAAGTTCATTAAAAAGTTAAAAATTTAACCAATTCCCATTTCTATTTCCTTTGTGCCCTGCCTGCTCTCCAAAGAACAGCAATTTTACCTCAATAAACTTTTCTGAAAATCTCCCAACACTGAAACTCTAAAACAAGCACCCACAGTAAGTTGTAAGCCACTACAAGTATTACAGATGCATACTTTTTTACCAAAATAGTGTCTAGATCAGTCTAAACTGTCTGAATCATCAGGCTACACATATTCTTTTGCTACCAAAACAGTGGTGAGAGAATGTAAGAAGAAAACAAAAACACTGCTGACACAATTTATGCAAAAGAGAATTACATTAAAAATCAAATCAGGAACATCTATGAGCTACCTCCACCTTCGAGGAAGCTTGACTTCCAAAAGCAGAAGTCTCTTCCAGGCATGCACGATTTCAAATCCACTGGAGCTGGAAACTAGAACCAGAAATTTTCCAAGCTAATACTAACTGTTGTTGCCAAAAATTGTCATGGATACTCCTTTTCTTGTTGAACCATAATTACAGTTTACTTGTTAAAATCCCACATAATAGCATGAAATTTACTAAAAAGAAGCTACCTGGTTTATGAAAATACTGACCTACCCTCAACTTAAAATTTTGTTTCTTAGCACTACAAGCAACACACTCTGAAGAGAAATATATTCATTAATATACTATATAAGAAGGTAAAGAATTGCACAACACAGGATATGAAATCACATTTTTAATGGGGTCCTTTAACTTTTTTTAGTGATTAGAGACGAGGAAGGAGATCATGCCATGTTGAAGAAATGATCTCTCAGAGAGAAATACAGAATAACCTGTTGCCAAAAATTCAAAGATCAAATGCAGTTTTGAGCCTTCCTTACACTTTTTTCCCTGGACAAAGGGATCAGAAGATGCTTGCTAGCTTCTGCTAGAAGTAAAGATTAGCAGTAATTTGGGGAGGGGCCACAGCAGGGTGATAGGTGGAAGTAACAAAAGGAAGTGACTACTCTAAAATACCAATTCTAAAATTCGGTAAAACAAAATTAAGCCACTGTTTAAAAGCATGAGCTGTGTAGATGCCAACTATAACAATTACAGCTAACCAAAGAAATGCCTTTCATCACCATCGAAAGGTGGATAGATAATACTACAGCTAGATAATAATACTATAGCTAGATAATACTACATTTCCAGAGCCAGCAGAGGGAAGGAAGGTGGGACTAGCCACTGATCCCATCCTCTCCAAACACTGCTGGCTCCAACCTAGCAGGTCCACATCACCAAAAGCAGCCATGTAAGACATTACGAGAGAGGTATAAGCAGATGCTAGAGTTCAGAAGGCTTTGTGAAAGAACAACTGTCCCAAAAAACGAGTTCCAGAAATCCACAGAATATTTAGACAACTAGGTGTTGTGTTATGAACTCCTATAGTCTGTGTCATGTAATACTCTCTTAGTATCATGAAAAAAACAGTTCTTGTCCCTTCTCTCACTCTGCAATAAGCAAATAATACAGCACATTATACAGACAAAGATATCTATACAGACAGAGATTAAGTTAGGGATCAAACTGACTGAGGTCATGACTAACTCATGCTAAAATAGACTGAAAGTGCAGATCTGTGTTCTCAGCACATGCCTAACCCATTAGAAAAAGTTTTCTCATATCATCAAACTTCCTTTCAGCCAGAGACTATTACAATACATACTCATCTGCAGACAGACAGCTGGGAGAACTACCCTAGATAAAGTCACGTATTAATCTGGATTCTTCCAAAAATGAGGGGAAAAGCAGCTATTGTTTCTGTGAATTCCCGTTGCCGGTTCTCTATAGCTGCATGAATACCAGGTACATATAAATAAGCCCAAAGCCTCAGTACTGACCAATCGTCAGCTCTACTGAAAGGTTTATATTATTAATTTACACTCTTTCACTTATCCACATTCTCTCCTGGTGTCAACATATTGCAGGAATTCTGGTATGGCTTTGATTTAGATTTGGGGGAATTGCTCTTAGAAGTAATCCATCTCTCAGCACCAACAAGAAAGACCTGAAAACTTACTAAAATGCAGAGTATTTTTGCCAACAATTTCAGCAGCTTATGCAATTCTACGGTATATGCATGTATCCTACCTGGTCAGAATTCACTGCGGCACCTTCCCTGCCCTGTCCCTGAGAACTAATGCACAGCTAATCTGCTCAGGAAGTGCAGACAGCTTAGTATTTGTAACAGAAGTTAGCATCATTGCCATGTCACAGACAGGGAAACCAAAGCAGAGGGATGAAGAAATGTCTGTTCTGCTGCCAGAGTTCAGAACATAATGAGGACCCTGGGCTCCGTACCCTACACTGCTTTAATTACTAGGCCACATAAAGCAGGTGCATGATTGTATGGAGTGCTATGAAGAACCAACGTTCTCTGACTCTATGGAGGAAATAATATAGTTTCACTAGCTGCAAATATATTAACCGAGTTTCCAATCTACACACCAAAAAATGCTTTTCCAAAGAAAATCAACAGGAAACTATCTAAAGTGTGAATGCCTAGCTTTTTGGGCTATACCATGTACTTTCTCATCTGCTTTGTCTAGCTTGCCTCTAGCATGCTAAGAATATTCTGTCCCAATATAAGTTGAATTGCTTTCATTTGCAGCAAGTATTACAAAAACAGTTTTTAATGGAAGTCTTCTTGCAGCATTAACTGCCATGGAAATGAATAAGAGTGTATTTGTCTAAGAGAGTACAGAAGACTAGAACACTACAGTAGATACTTATTACAGCCTCAGATACAATCCAGTTAATAGAAAAGGCAGCTTATTTGAAAACCGTTTGTTCTTTAGAATATTTACCAACCAAGAATTGGCTAAAATGAGGTTAAAAGTCCTGTGAACTAAGGAAAACTTTCAGTTCAAACTTTTTAATGGCAGAAAGCATTCAAGCATCAAGCAGACCTCTGTTCAGGAGACTGCTGAGATTGATGAATTTGGAGAAAAGACTCAATAGCACAATGGCATAGTTGCAATGCAATGACGGTATTACTAACATCTACTCTTTCCTATGCTCGCCTTTGCATATGCCAACCTTATTTCTCACACGCAGCACCTAGCTCCATTGCAACTTGCAACACAACTCCACAAGACCCCAAAGTTATGTTTACACTGAGCATCAGGGTCATCCTCTAGCTAAAATCCAAAATCTGCAGTGCAAATTCCTCATCTTGAGCCCAAAGACAGTAACTTCAATAAAATAGCCCTAAAAATGCAGTATCTGCTCAAATTCTCAATCTTAGCCCTGATCCCTCCCCAAGTTCTTAATCCCTTCTACCATATGCTCCAGACAACCAAGCAGCAAAAATTACAAATTCTGTCCTTGGCTTCCTTCTGTTCTGCAATTCTTTTTGCTGTTGTTTTTACGCAAAGTCCAAGGTTCTGCTTTGCTTACAGTCACACCATAGAGCTTTGGCCACAAGGTAGAGTGGAGATGGTACCGTATCTGTACCCTAAATATCCACCAAGATATAATCCAAAACAGAGACTCCCCAGTCTTTCTGCAACCTCCTTGCCACCCGGCAATTCTGTTGTACATTTTCTCTCCATGATCTGTTAAGCGAGAAGGGCGAGTAGGTAATCCACAGCACAGACTTATAAGCAAAGATACTGGTCTACTATCTGCAAAATGTCACCAGCAAGTTAAAAAAAAAAAAATCATTCCATTTTTGCTAGTCCTTAAGCCAAATATGAGTACGCAGGCTTTCCAACACTCCTGCTCTTTGTAATGGGTATTCAGACCAAAAAATTCCCTACCTCATGGGCGAATTTCATCCAACTGATCTTCCTTGCATCCTCACCTTCCAAAGGGGGAAAAATATAACAGATTAATCTGCAAAAGCATCCATACATCTCTTTAGTTGGCCAAGAAAAATAGGATTCTACATTCAGTCAGATAGCATCTCTCATGCATGTGATCACATCAGACATTTGAATGAATGCTCAAGAAAACAGTAGCCAGGAATCTACCAATTTTATTGAGAACTAGAAATAGAGTAGGGGGAAAGGAGAGAGATGTGGACCCCTTGCAATGCAGTTAACACAACCAGCAAGTTGAGGAAAGTCTGGTACTACATAAAGATTTGAAGAACCATATGTTGTTAGCATTAACAATTTTACTTCTGTTTTAACCTCACAATAAGCTTCCTTTTTCTGCACCATTCCATTATAAATGCATCAGCCTTAACCCCTCCACACCTACATTCTCAGCTCCTCAGCCTAGCCAAACTACCAGCCTTCCTAAAGATATTTCTTAGATGGTCTTAAACCTGAAAGGTCATTGGCTTTTAGAAAATAGGCATACTACAAAGAATTCTGCCCACAGGCACACAACCTAGTAGTTTTGTGTTAATTGTTACCTGTTTTTACCTCCCATTCTCCTGCTAATCCTTCCTGTACATCAAGTGTTAGTAAGCATGCAAGTGCTTAAGGTGTAATTTTTATCAGAATCTGTTTCTGCACTGTTCGTAAAACTTATCCACTGCACCACAAATAGTTGCCATCCAAAATTTCTTAGGACCTTCCAGCCAATCCAAGCAAAAAAGAAAGCAACTTTTCAAGGAGCATGAGGTGCTATTTTTACAAGTGAATTGGACTCATAACATTGTCAAACTGTGCAAGGCATTTGAATTTGTCTGACTACATCTGTTTTATTTTAGTACTCGATCTATCTTCCCCATGTTTTAAAAATGTTACAGAACTGCAGTTAAAGGGAATTCTCATTTATTTTCTGTCTGTAATTATTTATGCCAAATAAAAACAGTAGAGACAAAGCACAGCAAATGGAATCTTTTCCCCACATTTCTGCATAAACATTCAAACTGAGGGAAGGGATAAACAGCTGGAGAAATGCAACATCCTCCTAATAAAATGCAGTGCTTTAGACAATGCTCTTAAAGCTTCCCTTAAACTTCCTTCACATCTATCAGTAGGAACCAGAGTTAAGGCACTTCTCTGGGCGTATTTCTCCACATGTGATGCTCAAGTGAATGAGAGCCATCCATTTTCCCTAGCATATAACACAGAAGGAAAATGAGCAGAGAACACTACAGACCAAGCAAAGCTAACACAACTCTATCTGCATTTAAACCCATCTTTACTTAAAGAAAATTAAATCCTTTCACAGGCTTTATGAGCAACTGCATGGCTGAACCTCGAGTTCTCTTAACAATATACGAGTACCTAGCACTATGGACAAAGGTAAGGCTGGCAGGATCATACAGCTACATTATGACCTTCGGCAGGACACACACAGTAACAAGACAGGTGGTTACTCAAGTTGTCCAATGTTTCTCCTTAGCAAAACAGTATTTCAGACTATGATGAAGTTACATATGCCATTAAAGGAACAACCTTAGAAAACTCATTATCAAGCACAGAGATTATTTTGACTGCTAACAAATGACTGTTACGGTTCTATTTCTAAAAACTATTGCTATCTGCCTACATAGTTACTGCTACAATATCACTTATATACAAAACTAAGTTTAGTTCTTCATAAATTACATTCCTCCATTCTAAAGAACCACTTCATAAAATATCACGTTTTTATATATGCATAAATGAATCACCTATACACAGCTTTATCAGCCATAGTTCTATTAGAACTTTTTTCTTTTAAAATACACATGTTCACCTAACAACACTTAAAACTACACAAGAACTCTTTATCTAACTAAAATAACTCTTAACTAGCTCTACAATATACTGTAATACACTTACACAAGGTTTCAAGTATGAAGGCAAAAGCATAAATACAGACATCCACCACACATTTATGTACTGATGAACTCTTGCATTTTTTTCCATTATGCAATTATCCCATTTGAGGATTCCACTTAGTAAGTATTCATCCTGAGCTCTACTGGGCTGCTATTATTAGCAGATAAAGAAATAATCTGGACACAAATATTCTGCAATTCCACACACAGAAAAGGATACAAGCCAGTGTCTAGAACAGCCTTCACAGAAGAAAGTGAATACGACACTGATTAAAGCACAAAAGAGGAGCCTCAACTGTTTAGATGAGGTATTTTTTTATGGTGTATCAAAAAAAGATTTGGGAATCACAGATTCAAAAAGACTGGAAGACAACAGCTGCTCTCCACAGTAGTTAGTCATACAATCAATTTACAGCTCCAAATAACATGCTGGACCTATCATCACTTTAGGATTAGTTGCGTACAGGTTGTAATGGTTGTAATTAGTTGCGGACAGGTTGTCTCTCCCTAAGGAAGTCCTATTTCTAATTTGCATTGGCGTAGCCTGAATTTTCAGCTGTTAAGTTTTTGATATCTTTGACAGTAAAGAGCCATTTAGTATGTGATGCAGTTTCTCTACAAAGGTATTTGGATACCTCACTCGAGTGACTTCAACCACCTGAAAAATCACATTGGTGGAATTCTTTAAGTCTCTCATGGTAAAACATCTTGTCTCGTGATTTTGTAGCTCTTATACCATCTCCAGTTCCTTGATCAGAAGTGATGCTTTCTGACTATTAAATCTTACAGTGCTTTTAAGGCCTGTAAGTCTCTGTTAGCTCAATTTTTCTTTAATATAATTCTACCCCTGTCAATAGCATCAACTTCGTTCTCTTGATATTTTTACCTATAGGTGGTGTGGTACACAAAGCCCCCCGACTTACTGGTGTTTGAAGTGATCTCCTTGCCGTGCAATCTCTGATCTCCCTTCACGGAGTGGATCTTCATTACTCAGGGCTTTTGCAGAAATAGTTTGAAAGGGTTCTATGGAAGTTCAGATTAATAGTCTGCTCTGGGTGGGGGTGGCGGGAGGGGACAATATATAGTGTGTGAAGAAATGAGGCTAAGCAAATTCTACCATTGTAATGTTACAAGTCAACCATTGGAAATACTAAAGGTAATTTTCAAGAATAGCTGCAAATACTTCACATCCTGATGTCTGCACATTAGACTTCATTTAATACAGAAGATACACTTAGCCAAGCATCTCTGAAAGACAGACTTTTATCAAATGTACGTTACTGGTCTCGGATAACTAACTGAAAATAACTGATACCTGAGTCAGATTAGATTGTCTAAAGATCCTTTATGTTCTTAAAGTCTACTGCTTCCATTTTGTCTGAATCCAAAAAAATAAACTAACCTTTAAGTACAGATTTTTTTCAACTACCCACAGCTCACTACAAAATAGAAGGGCAATACTTCCCTTGCTAAATCATCAGTAAGTTCTTGCAGATCTATAAGCTCCTTAAGATGAACTTTTTGGGTACTGGTCCTTCCGACAATGAAATCGGATGAGACAGGCAGATGCAGATTTGTTTTTAATTTAAGAATAAGCAGTCATCAACAATGAAAAAATGCTTTTGTGAGCAAGACCTCTCAGCATTTGAATTTCCATCACAAGAATTTCCTTAGCACTGATCCAACAGAACACCATTCCCCGACTGTGCATTTAAGAACTTGTTTGAACTAGGACTGCATCCCTCAGAGATTCAAGCAAAAACTGTTACATCCTTGATTATTTTTTTTTTAAGTTTCTCTGTGCTCATTTTGCCAAAGGCTCCAATATTTGGACACTGACACACTAACATATTCTTGAGATTAGCCAAGAATTAACTCCATAAGATTATTTAAGACAGTTGTACTGCAGATTCATTTTTGTCTTTTCATCTGCCACATAATGCATTGAAGCTTTGGTCTGTATACTCTGGGTTTCTAGCTCTTGGTTTTCTATCCAGACAAGCTAAGTTCGTATCACACCCTCAGGACACTATGAGGCAGGGGAAAGACAAGGAGGAAAAGAAAAAGAAGAGGGAACCTTAAGACAACTGGCAAGAGTAAGAACCTAGGCTTCTCCACATCTGCCTTAGAGTCCTGCCACAGTTAAGATTCCCGCTTAGCAGAGGCAAACTGAATTGCCCACCCACTACGCTTAACAACTAATAGGGAAAAACTTCCCATCTGTTTTGATGGACATACCACTGTGAGACAAGAAAACTGACCAGTTCAAAATCAGTCTGTTCTGCTCCGTCAGCACTTGAGATAAACACCGAGTCAGAAAAAGTGTCCTGAAACCTGAACAGGCTATGTGTACTTGTCCTGTACCACATGTACAGGTCCTGTGTACTTAAAGATGATATTTATATTGGGGTATTTTTCCAATAACATCCTCTCAATGTACAATTACTTTCATTACTATTTCAAAGTATTCCAATAACCAGACTACATTGCAATGGGAAATTCTTGCAGTACTACTATGTATGGGCAACTCGGGATGGGCAGGGTGATGCATTCACGAAGAAATCTCTTTCTGCTGAAGGTGTATTTGTTACGACGTATTTTTTGTGGATTTGGGCACATAAGGGAGATGAGAGGAAGAAAGAGCTAAAACAGCTTATAGAAAACATTGGGGAAAAGGCAAAGCAATGTGATTTTTCTTGTATAACGCTTTGATTTTGAAATGAAAACTCTGTTTCAAAATTTTAAAAACTGACCTTAAATTTAAAGAATGGTAAAAATTAAGTAGCCTGAAAATAAAATGTTTCATATTGGGTTGATGTAGATTTTTTTCATTTTATTTCAACTTTCAGCATTTAGTGAAGTTAAATACATTTAAAAATCCCCCAAAACCAAGCCATTATTCACGTGTGCCAAGAACGCTCTTCGATACAAGAACTTCCCTCAGAGAGCTATGACAGTGTTACATTAAGTTCTACAATTCCCTTTGCTCTAACATATGAGAAAGAGAAAATACATAGCTGGATAATGCATACACACGTACCAATGTATCCTTCTTAACAACAGCTACATTCCCTTTTTTGTACCACTTACAGTGCCTTGTTCTGTAAATTGGATCATCATATTTTGGGGGCCAGGCCCAAGTTTTTGTTCCATAGTTATATTGTACCTAACACATCAGTTAAGGTCCCCAACCACAACTCCCAGACACTATGACAATACAAACAGTAAGCAAAATTTTTTCTTCTCAAATAACTGGCAGAGGCACCTAAAAGCACTTATGCCCATAGTAGTCATGCCAGTATGGCCAAGAAACACTAGGAGTGAAAATTATATACCTGCATTTAATTTCAGCTACACATGGCATAAGAATGCTTTTCAGAGGGAGAAAAAAAAAACCTGTTTGTTGCTTGCTGAAAAGAGTCCATTTCATTTATGCAAGGGCTACAAGCAGTATGCATGTACAAATAGAAAGGACATGACATCATCGAGTGACTACACCACAGGAAAGACTGTTCTTGTTATAAGTTTTTCTTCATACAGTAATACAGACTTGTGAATATAGTCACATTCTCACACTGAAGACTTACATAATCAAAGTATGTAAAGCAAGAAAAATACCTGATATTATTTTAACTTGCATCTTAGCTTATCATCTGAGAACAAGTAATCAAGTTTAAACATTGTAAGGCTTATTCTCTAAAGCATTCTGAGATATATTAAGTACAATTAATTGCCTCTACCTAAAATCAGAATACACTAATCTTACATAAATTGACATAACTGCCTGCCTGCCTCCCTCCTTAAAAGAGCCTTCTTTTTTTTTTTTTTAAATTAACCTCAAGGTACAAGAAGTAAAAATAACTTCTATCATACAGCTGTCTACAGAAAGTAACTGGAATGAATATATCTACTATAAAAATTAAATAAAAAGACATTATTTTTCACCACAATCAACCACAGTTTAAATTGGGCACAGAAACAACTACTTGCTGGATGTATATTTCCATTTATAAAGATCTTTTCTTACATTTACAGGGGTCAAGTGCAAGCACTGCCGGAGATTCCTATGTGAACTTTACCTGCAATTTGATCCTTGCATGGCATAGTGTCTAAGCATTACACTGTACTATGATTTAATACTGGACATACACTTCGGCAGTTACAAATGGTGGACTATTTAAAGGCATATGACTGTGACCCAGAGAGGTACAAAAGCATTCGAAACAGCACTTTATTTTGATTTTGGGAGGGGTGAGGTTGAGATGAGGTAGGGCCTGTAAAAAATGTAATTTGAAAAAGAAGTGGCTCATCGCTAAAGGATTAAAAAAACGGCCATTGACATTTTAAAAATAAATAAATTGTATACATTCTACAAACAGTCATGCTATTTTAAGCCTGAGACTAAGAAAGCGTATAGGTATCTCTCTGTTTTTCCCCCAAATTTTCACAGCACTAGAGGAAAAGAAACTCCAAACCTTAATGTTTCATTATCATGCTAACACTTGCCAACCTTCTAAAGCACGCTATTTAATCATGCTAGTTGAGAAAACAGTGCGAAGGCTCAGTAAAAGTCAGTGAAAACAGTCTCATATCACGTGTTTCTTTTCAGGCTGGGGGTTGGTTTTGCCCCTCCTTTTCTCTTCTTTTTAAATAAACATAAGCAGTCATGCAATCCTCTGTAAAATCTGAAAGAATTTTTACCCCTAAACCTGCTCATGTAGACCCTGCAAAATATGAATAGGGAAATTGCTTGTCAGCAGTATCTACTGCAAGGTTCAAAGCTGTCAACGTTTAAGACACACACTTTTCACGTGTGTGTTCAGCACCTTGTGGCACACATCCAACTTCCCCGTGATAAAATTTCACCCAGGTAAAAGAGCTTTTACCCAGGATTGAAGAAATACTTGCAACCGCTGCTGATTTGGGGTGGGGTGGGTGTATTTGTTTTCAAACTAGCTAGCTGGGGTCACATATTAATTCACAAGATTTTGTCTTGTCCTGTTTTTCACCCTGGAGTACTGTACTTGGCTTTACACCTGCGGGTGTTACACTGCAGTCCCAAAATAGTCTCCCACACCTGATGCTGGTTTTCATGGAGGACGCCATATAGGAGCGGTTCTCGGAGACAAAGCCCCTTCAGCTAACACTTGCGCATTTAAAAAAAAGAAAAGGCAAATCGTCTTTACCCATCAAGCTCCATAAAAGGGGACTGCTTGCTCTGCACAAGAACACGAAGAAGCAGCTGCAGCGGCCGAGGCTTTGCTGTCGTCTCTAGAGAACAGCCAACAGCAGAACATTTGGTGTGTGCGCAAGGTGGATCTTTCCCCCAGCTCCTTCGGGAGACGCCCGCAGGCAGAGCCGGGCCTGCCAGCCGCCCACAGCCAGCCACTGGCATCACCCATCCACCGACCTGTGGCCGCAGTGCCGCCAGGGGCCGGGAAACAGCCCCCCCCTCGCCCCTCACAGGTTGCAGCCCCGCGTCGCCTCCCCGATGGCGGCGGGAGATGCGGCTGCCGGGGCCGATCCCGATGGGCAGGCAAAGGAGAACAGCTCCGCACCGAGTCCCTCTCCCCGCTGGTCCCTTCCCCGGGGCTCTCGCGGGAGAGCAGGAGGAGCGCAGAAGAATGGGGGGGACAGCGAGGGGTTAATCCTGCGGAGGAAAGCTGCTGCTGCTGCTGCCGCCGCCGCCGCCGCAGCCTCGCCCGCAGCCCCCCGCGGGCGTTACATAACGGCAGCGCGCGGCAGGGCAGAGCGCCGCGCGCCCCTCCGGTGGTGGTGGTGGTGGTGGTGGTGGTGGGCCGCCAGCCAGGGGCAGCTCCGCCAACGCGCCCGCTCCCTCCCCTTGCGTCTTCATTAACCCAATAGAAATCAATTAGCCAACGCGCTAAAAAGGGGGGAGAGGGCAAGAAAAACATACACCACACACAGCCACCCCCCACACACACCCCCCGCCAATAAAGAGGGGCTTGTCTCGCCAGCCCCGCAAGAGATGCCCACTCACCGCCGGCTCTCGAGGGACGACAGGTCCCTCCAGCCCAACCTGACACTCGGCCGGGCTCCGGCGCTATTGGCAGCCCGTGTCAAGCCGGCGCGGCGGCTCCGGCAGGCACCGCCTTCGCTGCCCGGGCATTGGCGAGCGCCCGGCGCCGCCTGCCCGCCCCTCCGCCGCTCGCCCCCATAGGCTGGGCGGGCTGTCCGGCGGGCGACCGCTCCCGCCCCCTGCAGAGCTTGAGGTAATGAATTAGCGCAGGGGCAGCAGCTGCCTTTGCTGCCTTAAATGGCTGGTTACGGCTGGCGGAGCCTCTGCTCGCTCCTCCCTGCTTGCTGCCCGGTGCTCGGCAGCAGGTGGGCAGGGGCAGGGGCAGGGGAGGCCGGGAGGTGGTGGCTCCCTGACCACTCCCCCCGCCAGGAGCT
Organism: Calonectris borealis; assembly: GCF_964195595.1. Classification (NCBI taxonomy): domain Eukaryota; kingdom Metazoa; phylum Chordata; class Aves; order Procellariiformes; family Procellariidae; genus Calonectris; species Calonectris borealis. Next base: position 106,376,625 of record NC_134313.1, on the reverse strand, counting down.
GGGGTCGACGCGGGGCGGGACAGTGACCCTCCGCTCCAGCTAGCGCGGGAGTCGAGGCCAGGTCCAGCAGCTTCCGCCATCTCGAGCATCCTATTCCCCCTTCCCGAGGGAAAAGCAGGGACCAAGGGGCGGCAGCCCTCTGCGTCCTGCCGGGCTCTGGCAGGTTTGGGTCCGCATTGCTGCTCGGTTGTGCTTTAAGCTGTGGCTGTTGACATAAAGCAAATAAAAATCATGTAAAAGACTGGGCTGTGCGGTGCAGTTCCTCAGCTTGCCACTTGCCTAGGAGCAGGCCTAGGGTTGGCACAGCGGAGGGGTGCAGGCACTAACCTAATCTAGAGCAATCCCATCCAAAATCTTAGAGCGCAGAGACAGTTCAGGAGAAATATAGTGAACTGTTGTGCATCCTCATTCATGAATTTATAACCAGACTCCAATGACCCAGCAGAGCTTGGTGGACCATAACTTGATAGCTGCTGTGCTGGAATCAAGTTAAAACAATCTACCTGCAGAGGTGAAGGAGAAAAGCAAAAAGATCCAGTTAATGTGCAGTGGAGTCTCAATTTTTCAAATGCAGGATAGATACATAGCTAACTTTTAAAAATAGTCATGTACCTATACTTGCCTTAAGATGCACAATAATAGTTTATAAACTACTATAGTTTATAAACACTTATTTCAGTATCTTAAGGCAATTATTGAAATGGCCCAGAATGTCATAAATGCTCTGAGGCCCCTTCATATTAGGGTTGAGTTTGGCTGCACTACCGATGAAGGTTTTGTGGTAGAGTACAGCAAATGCCTTGTGATCTCTCATGAGATCATATCTACAATATCATATTGTATTTTTTTCCAAGTCTTCTCCTTCACCATGCGGACAAAGGCAACCTACATTTTATGAAGCTTGAACTGGCTTGAAGCTCAAAAAGAGCCCCTACCATGCAGCTGAAAAACAGATTAAGACAGGTACAATTTTAAATCAGAGCCTAGTTTTGAAGGCAAAAATTAATGCAATATAGATTAACCTGAAACAAGGTATGGTAAATAGTCCAGTGGAGACTATTCTCCTAATGTTTATGGGGCTGGTCCTACATTATTTTCAATTATTTCCCCCATTCCACACAGTTTAGAATATAATTTTCTGTTTCTCTAATAGAATTTTCTGTCACAAACCATGCCATCAATCTTAGAAAACATGCAGAATCAGAATTACACAAATTTGATTCTGTGATAGAATTCAGACAAACTTCACAATTTATTTGTGCTTCGTTTAAGGAGAAAAAAAAAAAGAGAAAGAAGCAAACTTCATAGAATCATAGAATGGTTTGGGTAGGAAGGGACCTTTAAAGGTCATCTAGTCCAACCCCCCTGCAATGAGCAGGGACATCTTCAACTAGATCAGGTTGCTCAGAGCCCCGTCCAACCCAACCTTGAATGTTTCCAGGGGCATCTACCACCTCTCTGGGCAACCTGTTCCAGTGTTTCACCATCCTCATCGCAAAAAATTTGTTCCTTATATCTAGTCTAAATCTACCCTCTTTTAGTTTAAAACCATTCCCCCTTGTCCTATTGCTACAGGCCCTGCTAAAAAGTCTGTCCCCTTCTTCTTATAAGGCCCCTTTTAAGTATTGAAAGGCCACAATAAGGTCTCCCTGAAGCCTTCTCTTCTCCAGGCTGAACAACCCCCAACTCTCTCAGCCATTCCTTATAGGAGAGATGTTCCATCACTCTGATCATCTTTGTGGCCCTCCTCTGGACCCGGTCCAACAGGTCCATGTCTTTCCTGTGCTGAGGGCTCCAGAGCTGGATGCAGTACTCCAGGTGGGGTCTCACCACAGTGGAGCAGAGGAGCAGAATCACCTCCCTCAACCTGCTGACCACGCTTCTTTTGATGCAGCCCAGGATACGATTGGCTTTCTGTGCTGTGAGCGCACATTGCCAGCTCATGTTCAATTTTTCATCCACCAGTACCCCCAAGTCCTTTTCGTCAGGGCTGCTCTCAATCCCTTCATCACCCAGCCTGTATTGATACCAGGGGTTGCCCCGGTCCAGGTGCAGGACTTTCCACTTGGCCTTGTTGAACCTCATGAGGTTCACATGGGCCCACTTCTGGAGCTTGTCCAGGTTCCTCTGAATAGTGTCCCATCCCTCAGGTGTGTCAGCAGCACCACTCAGCTTGGTGTCATCTGCAAATTTGCTGATGGTGCACTTGATCCCACTGTCTACGTCATTGATGAAGATATTAAACAGTACTGGTCCCAATACGGATCCCTGCGGGACACCCTTGTCACTGATCTCCATCTAGACCTTGAGCCGTTGACGACTACTCTCTGGATGCAGCCATCCAGCCAATTCCTTACACACTCAATAGTCCATCCATCAAATCCTCCAATTTAGAGAGAAGGATGTGGTGGGGGACCATGTCAAAGGCCTTACAGAAGTCCAGATGGATAACATCAGTAGCTCTTCCCTTGTCCACTGATGTAGTCACTCCATCACTAGAAGACCACTAGGTTGGTCAGGCAAGACTTGCCCTTGGTGAAGCCATGCTGACTGTCTTGAATCACTTCCCTGTCCTCCATGTGCCTTAGGATAGCTTCTAGGAGGATCTGTTCCATGATCTTCCCAGGCACAAAGATGAGGCTGACAGGTCGGTACTTCCCAGGGTCCTCCTTTCTACCCTTTTTAAAAACGGGTGTGATGTTTCCCTTTTTCCAGTCACCTGGGACTTCACCTGACTGCCATGACTTTTCAAATATCATGGAGAGTGGCTTGGCAACTACATCAGCCAATTCTCTCAGGACTCTGGGATGCATCTCGTCAGGTCCCATAGACTTATGTATGTTCAGGTTCCTCAGGTGGTCTCGAACCTGATCTTCTCTTACAGTGGGAGGGACTTTGCTCCTCCAGTCCCTGCCTTGAGGTCCACCCACTCAAGCGGTGTGGGAAGAGAGATTGCCAGCGAAGACTGAGGCAAAAAAATTGTTGAGTACCTCAGCCTTCTCCTCATCTGTTGTTACCAGTGTGCCAGTCATGTTGTTCATCAGGAGAGTACACTTTCTTTGACCTTCCTCTTCTGGCTGACATACCTATAGAAGCTCTTCTTATTATTCTTTGTGTCCCTTGCCAAGTTCAACTCCAGCTGCACCTTGGCCTTCCTGACCCCATCCCTACACAACCGGGCAGTGTCCCTAAACTCTTCCCAGGATACCTGTCCCTACTTCCACTGCCTGTGCATTTCCTTCTTGCTCTTTAGTTTGACCAGCAAGTCTTGACTCATCCATGCCAGTCTCTTGCCTTCCTTTCCTGATTTCTTACACCTGGGGATCGAGAGCTCTTGTGCCCTATGGAAAGAGTCCTTAAAGATCTGCCAGCTCTGTTCTGCTCCCTTGTCCCTGAGGGCAGTTTCCCAGGGGGTCCTATTGACTAACTCCTTGAACAGCTAGAATTTTGCTTTCCTAAAATTCAGGGTCCAGACTTTACTCTTCGCCTGTCCCATATCCCTCAGGACTGCGAACTCCACCAGTGCATGATCACTGCAGCCCCAGCTGCCTCCAATCTTGACACCTCCGATTAGCTCACTTGCGTTGGTGACCAACAGGTCCAGTAACACATCCCCTCTGGTAGGGCTGTCTATTACCTGGCTTAAGAAGTTGTCCTCAATGCACTCCAGGAGTCTCCTAGATTGCCTACAGCTCACTGTGCTACTTTTCCAGCAGATGTCAGAGTAGTTGAAGTCTCCCAGCAGGATGAGAGCCTGCGAGCGCAATGCCTCCTGTAGCTAGAGTAAGAAGGCTTCATCAATAAACTCCCCTCGATCAGACAGCTTGTAGTAGACACCAACCACAAGGTTCCCTTTGTTTCCTCGGTCTCTAATTCTTACCCATAAGCTTTCAACCTGCTTGTGGCTATTCTTCAGAGACAGCTCTTCACACTCTATCCATTTCTTGACATAGAAGACCAACCCCTCCTTCCCTCGTTCCTCGCCAGGAAGGCTGTTCCTTCTGAACAGCCTGTAGCCATCAACAGCCGCACTCCAGTCATGGGACTCATCCCATGTCCTGGTTTCGGCTGGGATAGAGTTAATTCTCTTTCTAGTAGCTGGTGTGGCTGCTGTGTTTTGGGTTTGGTATGAGAGGAATGTTGGTGGCACATTGATGCTTTAGTTGTTGTTAAGTAGTGCTTACTGGTCAAGGACTTTTTGTCTTCCCATGCTCTGCGGGGTGCATGAGAAGCTGTGAGGAAGCATAGCCAGGACAGCTAACCCAACTGGCCAACGGGGTATTCCATACCATATGACATCATGATCAGTATATAAACTAGGAGCCGTGGTCTGGGAAGGTGGATCACGGCTGGGGGGGACTGGCTGGGCATCGGTCGGCGGGTGATAAGCAATTGTATCGTGCATCACTTGCTTTGTATATTCTATTATTGTTGTTGTTGTTATTATTATTATTATTACTGTTCTACTTCATTTTATTTCAATTAGTAAACTGTTTTTATCTCAACCAATGAGTTTTTCTCACTTTTACCCTCCCAATTCTCTGCCCCATCCCACCGGAGGAGGGAGGGTTAGCGAGTGGCTGTGAGGTGTTTAGTTACTGGCTAGGGTTAAACCGCAACAACCCACCAAGTTTCAGTAACAGCAACTAGGTCATAGCTTTCTAGCAGCACAGTAGCTTCCAACTCCTCCTGTTGGTTGCCCATGCTGCATGCATTGGTGTAGAGGCATTTCAAGTGGGCTGTCAGCCATGTCACCTTTTTAGAGGAACACACCTTAATTCCTTTGAGGTATTTCACTGGTGTTTCCCTCTTGGTTACTATTACTTCAGGAGCCCCTGGCTCATCTCCTTAAGACTTCAGGTGTGCTCCAGTGTACCCAGCATGTCTTACAGCAACAGGCTGAGGGCCCTCGCTAGCACCCTGTCCCTCAAACCTTGGCGTGTCGTCCCATGGCTTGTCACAGGCAAGCCTGATGTTATCCCCTTCCCCCTTCAAGTCTAGTTTAAAGCTCTGTCAATCAGCCCCGCTAGCTCGTGAGCAAAGACACTCTTGCCCCTTTGAGAAAGATGAATCCCATCCGATGCCAGCAGGCCTGGTGTCATGTAGACCATCCCATTATCGAAAAACCCAAAATTCTGGCGGTGACATCAGTCACGAAGCCGTGTATTAATAGACTGGGTCTGTCTGTTTCTTTCAATATTGCTGCCTGCAACTGGAAGGATGGAGTCAAAAATTACCCGTGCTCCGGATTCCCTTACTAACCATCCCAAGGCCCTGAAGTCTCTTTTGATTGCCTTGGACTACGTGTTGCAGCTTTATCGCCACCCACATGGGAAAGCAATAATGGGTAATAGTCGGAGGGCTGTAGCAGGCTAGGAAGTTTCCTAGTGATCTCTTTAACCCGGGCCCCAGGGAAGCAGCAGACCTCCCTAAGAGGAGGGTCTGTCTGGCATATTGGACCTTCTGTTCCCCTCAGAAGGGAGTCACCTACTACTGTAACGCGTCTTTTCTTCCTTGTGGTGGTGGTCATGATATGGGGGGTAGGCCATTCTGACCTTGGCCACACCTCTCATGTAGATGGACCATCAGCCACATCATCAGTTGACTGACCTTCCAAATCCAGAGCATCATACCTGTTGTACAGAGGCTCCTGGGAAGGCAAGGTAGGCAAGGAGGGGGTTTGCCTGCCGCCCTGAGTGTAGACTTGCCTCCATTCACTCCTTTCCTTTAAGTTACTGCCTTCTGCGTGGTGAGGGGAGCATACAGGATCCCCTTGATTGTGTTTTTTTTTCTGGTGGATATTCCTATTTCTGTCTCAGGGCGGGCAGAGCATGGTTCCAAACTTGTTAGAGTTTGTCAGATCCTGTGGTCTGATAGAAGCAAGGCTGCTGCAGCTCCATGCCTCCACCTCCAAGCAGTAGTGAGACTAAACATGTATTCCCAGTAGGCACATAGATAAAAACACATCTGCAACACATACACACATGGACAGCTGCACAGATCAGTACAGACAGAAACACTCAGCACTCACACAAACACAAACAGCACCAATAGCCTCATCTTGTTCCCCTTTGGCTGATCAGGATGAAGGTCCATTAGTACAAAATATATACATATATATAATGCGGATTCCTCCGGTAGCTGAGCTTAGATATCAGTCTATCTCTGGATCCCCTATCTTCCCCACTGCTGTACCATGGACATATGAGCCCCCAAGACCTGCAGTCCCACTCCAGTTGCTGGTACAGACCTCACTCACAGACACACGCACTATGGATCTGCTGGTACCTGGATCCCTGATCTCCCCTGCTGCTGTACCCTAGACATATGAGCCCCCAAGGCTGGTAACCCCACTCCAATTGCTGGTACAGACCTCCTCACTCACAAACACATGCACTATGGATCTCTCGGTAGCTAGGCTTAGACACAGAGTCCATCCAGTAACTGGCCGTGGATCCCAGGTCTCCCCAGTTGCTGACATCTGGGTATGCTAGTTCCCAGACCCCACAGTCCCACTCCAGATGCTGGTACAGATTTCCTTGCACACAAGCAGCACACAAACATGCACACTGTGGATCCCTCCAGTAACTGGGCACACACCAATAGCTTAGACATGCAGTCCATCCAGCCTAGATCCTTGTTCTCCCCCGTTGCCTCCTGCACAGAAACACAAACACACATGCAGTCTCTCAGTTGACCTTCAGATCTTACAGCCTCTCCATCATTTGGCAGGGACCTCCTGGTCCCTTTGGAAGCCAGCTTCTCCCATTGCCTCACTCCCAGAGACACACCTTGTTCCCAAGCATCTTAACCTCCTTTCCACCTAATTTGGCTTGATATTTGTACTCTTGCTTCATCCAATTGCTTGCACCACAGACACATATGACCCCTGATCCGCACTACAGTTGTTGGCACTTGTTTTTACTCACTCCAGTCTCTCCATTTGATGAAACTGCTGAAAAGCAGGCCCTATAATCCATGGTCTGACTCCAGTTGCTGACACTTAGACTTCCATACGATCACATCCACACAGTACAGAGAGTCCCCTCATCCAGGAAAATAGTTAGAAATGGCATTTAAGAAGAAGGCAGGACAGCAGGTGATGACCAGGTGCAGGGCATGGCCAGAGAAGCATACTGACCAGCAACCTGTTTACACATGAGGGACCCCTTTTGTCTTCTTAGCCCTCTATTTACCCACACTTGTTCCTCTGCAAGCCACCATGATCCCTCCCTTTCTCTGCCTTTGGTTTGTCCCCTAAACATGTCATAAGAAGTCTTATGCAATCCCAAGATTCCCTGAATGTCAGGGGAGGTTCAGACTTGATATTAAGAAACATTTGTTTACTGAGAGGGTGGTCAAACCCTGGAACAGCCTTACTAGAGGGGTGGTTGATGGCCCATGCCTGTCAGTGTTTAAGAGGCATTTGGACAATGCCCTTAATAACGTGCTTTAACTTTTGGTCAGCCCTGTAGTGGTCAGGCAGTTGGACTAAATGATCGTTGAAGGTCCCTTCCAACTATTCTATTCTATTCTATTCTATTCTATTCTATTCTATTCTATTCTATTCTATTCTATTCTATTCTATTCTATTCTATTCTATTCCCCTGCATCCCATAATGTGTCCTTATACCCTCTAGGCAGTAGCCCCCCACTTCAGTCCATAAGTTGCTCTGGAGAGCCTTTCCAGACTCATATGGTAGGTTTCAAACATGGACAATGGGTGTCAGGTCTCTTTTGTGACAGTCCTGAGGGGCATTGGGGCAGGGGATCTGTTTCTCTGAATTGCCCATAAAGATGGAGGTTCCCCTGCTTGCCATTGCCATTGTTGCTCTGTGCTACATTTAGAGTGTGGAAATAAGCTTTTTATCAAATAACCTAACAACACTTAATTTCTGGTTGCACTTTGAAGACCCCCTGTCCTCAAATAGAGAGGGATTTAGAGGTTTAATTTAGCAATTTATTTAACTAAATTTATGAATTTATTTCCTAGTCCTGAATGGACACTGTTGAAAATGTGCCATCATCCAGTTTTGGTAAGACACATGAGTCATGAAAATAAATCAAGGATACCTCAGGGCAAGCATGTTCTGCCAACCTAATACTCGCTGGCCTCCATTCCGTCCTTCGGTTCACAGTCTGCCAGGTAGCTCACCCTCCAGGGGCCAGGGTGGGGATGAGAAAAAAGGTTAGTTTCTTTATTTCATTCTTCAACTGATGTTTGTTGTTCAAGACGCTTGTCTTTTATACCTCCCAAACTAATTTTTATTAAAATGTAGTATAAATTCACAAAAGCCCATTTTAGGGTTATCTGTATTTGGTTTACGTGGCAGTGTTTTGGTATTGGGGGGGCTACAGGAGTGGCTTCTGTAAGAAGATGCCAGAAGCTGCCCCAATTTCAGACAGAGCTAGTTCCAGCTGGCTCCAAGATGGACCCGCTGCTGGCTGAAGCTAAGCCCGGTGGTAGCACACTGTGATAGCATATTTAAGAAGGGGTAAAAAACGCTGCACAACAGCAGCAGCCGGGAGAGAGGAGTGAGAATATGTGAGAGAGAGAACTACTCAGACACCAAGATCAGTGAAGAAGGAGCGGAAGGAGGCGCTCCAGGCCCTGGAGCAGAGATTCTCCTGCAGCCTGTGGTGAAGACCGTGGTGATGCAGGTTGTCCCCTTGCAGCCCACGGAGGTCCCTGGAGCAGATATCCACCCTGCAACCTGTGGAGGACCCCACACTGGAGCAGGTGGATGCTCCCTGAAGGAGGCTGTGACCCCATGAAGAGCCCGTGCTGGAGCAGCCTCCTGGAAGGAACTGCAGCCCCATGGAGAGGAGCCCATGCTGGAGCAGGGCAGGAGGCTGTGACCCCATCAGGGGACCCATGATAGAGCAGTCTGTTCCTAAAGGACCACACCCTGTGGAAAAGACCCACACTGGAGCAGTTCGTAAAGAACTGCAGCTCGGGGGAAGGACCCATGTTAGAGAAGTTTGTGAAGGGACTGTATCCTGTGGGAGGGACCCCACGCTGGAGCAGGGAAGAGTGTGAAGAGGAAGGATTGGCAGAGACAAAGCATTATGAACTGAGCGCAACCCCCCATTCCCTGTCCCCCTGCACTGCGGGGGGGGGAGGTGGAGAACTTGGGAGTGAAGTTGAGCCCGGGGAAGAAAGGAGGAGGGGAGGGAAGGTGTTTTTAGGTTTGTTCTTATTTCTCACTACCCTACTCTGTTTAATTGGTAATAAATTAAATTAATTTCCCCAAGTCAAGTCTGTTTTGCCCGTGACGGCAATTGGTGAGTGATGTCCCTGTCCTTATCTTGACCCATGAGCCTTTTGTCGTATCTCCTATTGAGGAAGGGAAGTGATAGAGTGGCTTGGTGGGCACCTGGCAGCTAGCAAGGTCAACCCACCATATTATCACAGTACCTTAATAAAGTAATGTAACTTTGGATTAATTTTAATCCTGTGTGCAAATTAACTCCTTCCATATTTTAAAGAGGGAGATCAGGCAGCTCTTCTTTTTCTGCATTTATTTTCATTTTTAACTCAAGAATGCTATCATCAAGTGCTATGTGTGCCTTGGACATTTACTCAAAAAATAAAATAATGTGAATACCAACATGCATCTATGTTGTGGATTTTTGCAACACTCCGTACACTTACTTTACATGATACAATTACACTGTTACAATGAATTCCCTAGAGCTCCCAGAAGTCTTCTTTCATGCCTGCACAAAGAATGTTTTTTCTCAGTCCAGAAAATAGTCTATTCAGTTTTACACTGATAAGACAGCAATGCTCTGCCATAGAACAGGGCCTCACAGCAAATCCTGAGAGTAGTCCAACTTGTGATTAGCTAAATCTCCTCTGGAAGTCCATTCCCTCACAAGAAAAAAAGACCCTTGACAATGACCTTGAGAGCTCACTATCTTATCCTAAGATTAGCTGCATTTCCCCAAGAGGTTAGTACAGCTGTGTTTGTAGGCTGTAGCTGTGGCTGAAGAATACCATCTTTTCTTCTAGGCACAAAGCACTGTGTAAGTTCATATGCGACCTGACCTGATGATCTGTCAGTGTGACCTAGCATTTTAAATTCTCTTTTGCTCTTCTAAATAAACATTTGAAAATATGATTGATCAAATGTCATTCTCTCTGACACACTCTTGTTAGACATTTCCAAGCCACTGCAGCAGGAGTACATTTCCTTAGAATACAGGAATGGAGCAGAGTGCAGGCACTGGCCATACCCTGGGTCCCGCAGGGACTGTCAGAATGCAAAATTCCTACAAACCGCAGTTTAAAGATGAACTTTCTTGCCTCTGGGCTGATGGCAACAGAGAGTAGAAAAAATGGCCCTACAGTTTCCCTTTTAGGAGCTTCACAATAAGAAAAGCACAACCAGATTTCATGCTGAATTCCGGAACATTACTGATTTTAATTACTATGAGAAGTACACAGATTATTCAAAATAAAACTGTACATATTTCCCTCTTCATTCTCTCCATCAACTAACTTTCCAGTTCTTCTTTCATTTCAAGACAAACTCTTCTGGGAGGGACACAGATCTGCTTCCTGCAGTTGACACAGCTTCTTTTCAAGTTGCTATACTTACTGCCTGTCCCTGTTATTTCTGTAATGTTTACCCTCATATAAATTTTGTTCAAAGTTTTTGTTATTTTAAATAATTTTTTGCTTTTTCCTTCTTTCTTTCCTAGTTCTCTACAAGACAGGGAATTCTTTCCTGCTTAGGCATCTCCTTCGCTAATGCATTAAGCCAGTTCCACCAGAGTTGGAAAACTTTGTGGCCAACATAAGTTCCTGGACTGAAAAAGATGAGATGCAACACTGACAAAATGATAGATTACATAAACACTGGGTGTTCAGTGAATCAGCAGTTACATTGTATCTTGAGCCAGAACTATTAAACAGTAAATAAAAAGATTTTTCAAGTCATCAGGCCTGGATAGGAAAATGTATCGCCAAGATCGCATTATTATTATAAAAGGTCACTTCAGTTTGTTGTATTTTTCAAACATGATAAGTTTTAATCAGAATATTTGTGTGAATCAAAGAGTATTAGTTTGGTTACAACTTTGGTCAAAATGATGGAATAATTTTTAAATGCCAGGTAGTCACTCCATTTAGAAAAATAGGGGGTCTTCTGTTGTTGTTGCTTTTTTTTAACCACTTCTTCAAATGGTTACAGAAACTAAAAATCAATCAAGTCTACTCCAGCCTTTCATATGGTGAAAATCAAGTACAATTTTCCAAGTTATACAAATAGTCGTAAATATGTTGTCATCTGTATATGTATGTGTAACATACATATTGTCAATATGTCATACTACATTACACATAGTCAATTTATATACAGCTATGTCTATAGCCTCAGTCATTTACAGGAGGGCAAAACTAGCTATGTGCCAGGCCCCCACTAGCAGTACAAATACATGTTTTATATATAAAATTGCAAGAAATATTTAATTGTATAAACAATGTGGCAGAATATCAAATAGGTAGACAAGCATAAAGGGCCATTCTCATGCACAAAATACATTTTGTGTTTTGCAATGTGCTGTCCTGTAACTTTGTATAGAAACTAATCCAGTTACGTTTATGGAATCAGTGCTGCTCATCAATTTTACTGAAATATAAATTAATAATAAAATAACGCAAATATAGAAGCCAGAGTTCAGGAGATGTGCACATGTATTAATGAAATATCTTGATCGCACTAACAGTACAGAGCACAGTCCTGCAAATGCCTGACCATGATAAAATTCCTTTTTTATTTTTATTTGCCAAAGCTCCCATCAAAAAACAACATTGATGAGAAGTTGAGCTTGAAAGAGTGCACATAGAGCTTCAGAAGCTATAAAGTTAAAAACAGCCTATATCTCACTCACTCTTCTCTGTTGCACACAGACCCTTTCTGGGATTACCTTACCACATGCTCTTTCTTTCAGATGGAATGCTATTCTAACCTGTATTATATTCTCTTCCCCAACCCTCTACCAAAAAGTGAAAAGGAACAAAGTAGGACAATGCAGAACAGCTCTAGAAAAGGATAAACTTCTGCAGCACATCCAATAATTTGGATCAAGGTTTAAGAAACCTGGATTCCAGTAGTGTATTTTGTACAGGCTTTCCATAGAGCAGCTAGCAACATGCTCAGTCTCCCTCTGCAACTGTTTTGCCAACATAAATTGGGGATAATCCATTTTACAGTAAGGATATCTGAGAAGCATAGAGATATTGTAACACAAAGCCATTACATAAAAGGAAGAAAAGAGTCTTTATTAGGGAAGCATTCAGTGATGTGAAGGTTATGACAAGAGGCAGTTCTTTAAAAAAAAAGCTTTTTAAGGCAGGTCCTTTATTCACTGAATATCTTACCTCTATGTGAAGTGACTTTGTAGATAAAGCCACTGACTTTGTAGTTAAAGATGGCACATTCAAAAGCCCACAGCACTTAAACACTTCTAAATATCTATATTCTGTATCATTTCATACAATGGAGAAAGACTAAAGTAGTTGCTGCAGCCTTATTCATTTTCTGATTTCTTTTTCCCTCAGTTAACTGTTGAAAAACGTTTTGTTGTCCCTTTTTGGTAGTTTATTCAATTTATCACCTATAGTCCCAAATTCACTCTGTTTTTGTTAGCTCAGCATTTGTTCAGAGCCCTAAAATACTCTCAGTAGAAGATATAAATCACACTTTTCTTTTTGACAGGAGGGGAAATGGCCAGGAGGTGAACTTCAGAATTGCAGAGAGGGTAAGCATCAGTGAAGTGGAATACCAAAGATTCAGCATTGCAGTTAAGACAGTAAACAAAACCTGATGGCATTTATATGGAAATGGCCATCCCAAGCTATTTCCTTAGTGCAAGACTTTTTTCAGCACTGTTCTGCCTCTGGTGACCTACCTTCTCAAATGCTTCAGGGAGAGCTGGGGAAGTCAAAATGAAAGATAAAAACTTTACCAGGACTGCCCACAGAACAGAAGAAGCCCTTCAGGTACTCGCAGCAATTAGCTGCTAGAATCTGAGAAGCTGGGTACTTTTTTGTTCAATTTAGCTTAAATTACTTCATGTCAGCAGATATGAAAACATATGAAGCATTTCTTAAACTCACCCATTTGTTCATCTCAAGTGTCTTTGAGTGCCCCTGGCACCAATTTACACAACTATTTTCTTTGTGTAAAAGCAAGAATTCTTTTACTGTGACATTTTATAACAGACTACTGTTAACAAGTGTTCATTGATTAGGAAATGAAGTGATAAGAGATGTAGATTTGTGTTAAAACTAAGTGATTGTTATCCAAGCAGCTACCACATGTCATCTTTTTTCTTGGCTAGAGGCAATAATATAAGCCTATCCAACAGTCTTAGTTGTGATACTTTATTTTTCTAGTGCTGTTAAGACAAACAGAGCTTTGTCAGAGCTCATCCCATCAGCGTGAATATACGCTGGTACTACATATGGACTTATTGTAATTCAGCCTAGAATGAACATGTAAAGTTCTAGCCCCACTAAAACTAAGAGTTTTACCATTAACATAAAATGATTTAGCATTTCATTTGCAATTCCCTTACTTTGTCACATACTGTTACTAAGTAAAGCCATAGAAAAGTTGGTTTTAAAACAAAACAAAACAAAACTAAACTAAACTCAACTCAACTCAACTCAACTAAACTAAACTGAATCTGTTCTGTACTGCTTAGGGAGCATGTGGTTCAAAATGACAAGAAGCAAAGGGACAAATACAAAAAAGGTTCTCATATTCTGTGTTGTTATTTGATTTAGGTCTAATGTCATATTTTGCCACTTAGTGCTTATTCCTTAGAAGTATTTGAATAGCTGAATCCCACTCTTAATTTAGGCCTTCATCTATTACAAACAAAAGCCAAGCAACTACAAAATACAAAGCAAACAGTCAACTAGAGTAAAATCAGAGTATTTTCTGGTCAATGAGAGCTAATACAAGAATCCTTTTTGCTACCTAATGGAGGTGAAGACTGTTCTTTTCACACTAAAAGGCCCAGACATACTCTCTGTCAAATTTTGCTGAATCTGATCAAGATATCCTTGTCTTCAGATGTTTAGATTAGACTTCTTCCACTTTTATCATCACTGTAGCAGGATGTCCGACTGGAATATTTGTCCACATCTCAAACAGTCAATTTCATACTCTAATGTGTCAGAGTACTGCTACAGGTAGGTTACTTTGTGTCAGACTATGAATGGGAGTACTGAGACATGGAAACATGCTCTGCTCCTTCAGCTCTAGAAGTGTAAAACTCCTGCAGTAAACAAGAGCAAGTAGGTATAAGGAGGAAAAGAAATCAGGCATTAAACTGAGATTTAATCAGGCATGAATTGCTAGAGGATATTCAAAGCCTCAAATCTGGAGGTTTGCTATGTTCTTGCTCTTCCTCTCGCGCTCTCTGTCTTTTTTTTTTTTTTTTTTTTTTTTTTTTTTGGGCACATGGAGCAGCCAACCAAGTCATGTCTGACAAACAACAAGGCTACACTGTTTGCATTACCAGACCCCAGCATGGGATCAGGCTAGTCTCAGATCACATTTAAATGCTCATGGTTAAATGATCACTTGAGTTGAGTTACCTAGAGCAAACAGTACATAGTTTGCCAGCTTTGTGCTTTTATCTTGGATCTATATCCTATTTAGGAGAAGAATAATAACTAGTGCTCTGATTGCATCACAGAGATGCAGAGGGATAATACTTGATGTGCTGGGGAAAAAAAAACCCAAAACAAAAAAGCAAAAAACCAACAACAACAAAAAAACCCCATGTTAGTACTAAATTATCAAACAAAAAAAAAAGTCTCAACATTAGAAATTATGCTCCCACACTCTTTTATTACAGCAGCAGAACTAATGTGAGCCAGAAGAATGAATTTGTCTCATAAGGCAGAGAGATGTGAGAATAACTGGAATCAGAGGGGCAACTTCTTCAGGTTTCTAAGGACATCAAAGTCCTTATGGCAGTTGACTGCAATGTAGTCAAAGCTGTGATTTAGCAGCTACCATCTCAACTGAGCTATATAGCTCAGTTTCAAAAGCTCTGGCTCTGTGAATTGTTATATTCCCATGTAAGCCAATGATTCATTGATTATTGGCTTAAAATAATATTACTTTTGTTTATTAAGTACAAGTGGAAAATATTTTTTAAAAGCACTATTGGTCTACCAGTTGGGTAAAGCAGAAAAGCGCTAAGCAAAAAACCAAAATTAAATATAAGGGTTAAAAAAAAGCATCATGAATTATAGAGAGAAATCTCCGTGAAAAGTATTTGGCAAAGTTTTACAATGTGCAACACAGACTGCTTTTTTCCCAACAAAATAAGTCAGCAATAAAGCCACTAAATTTTGCCCTGACATTCTTTATATATTGAACTACACCCAGGAGCATCTAAAAAAATTCAGGTTACATAATGACTGTCTGAGAACACTTCTGCAAGTTATTCATGACCAGAATAGTTTTTTGTGTAATAAATCAGAGCACTGTGTTTCATGGCTACCAGTCTGATAATCCACTCTTGTGCTGCTTCTGATGGCAAGAGGGAAAGATGGGGTACACTGATTGATGCAGTTCTGTATTTTGGATTTTAGTGAATTTTAATTTAAAAGAGATCTAGTTTTACAAATAGGTATTTTTTCAAGTAAAACCTTTCAGAGGCTAAACTCATTATCTCATATCTTTTTTGAGTTGATGGGAAGAAAAACACTGAGTGAAAGAGAGAGAATTGCACACTATACTTCCTAAAGCAGCGTAGAAATGTAGTATTGCAGAGAAACAGAAGCATCAAGACTGGTACGAATCAAGCATGAATGGAAATGTATAAGTGTGAAAGCAGAGGGGAAAAACAAACTGCAAGTGCTGATAACACCTAGATCAGCTGGTATATTGATCCTGACTGGAATACTGCTGTACGTGGAGGAGCTCGCGTGAGCAGGCGCAGGCGTCCAGCTGTGCACGTCCAGTGTGGCCTTCAGGCTGTGCTGTGCTGCGCGTGTCCTGTGGCCGCAGGGTCACCTCAGCCAGCTGGTTGCAGCAGAGGAGCCCGCGGGCAGCTCCCGCTCCGCACCACCCACTGCACCACCTGTGCATCCTTGCCTGTGTCTAACAGTGCAGCCAAAAGTTCTTACGTCAACAACCTTTAGGAGTAGAGTTGTCTTTGTGTAAGAAAATTTTTTATTATCTCGAAGAACCAAAAAGGAGGAACCTCTTTCCACAGATGGTATCTGCACAGTGTACCATGGCAAAATCCATCCAGGGTCCATCTGATGCTGCACGCATGTGTGCTGCTCAGCATCTGAAGGGACAAAAGGTTTATTTGCTATCTATATTCCCCGTTTTATTCTGTCTTATTTATTCTGTCTTATTAAAGCAGCTATTTTATTAAGCCATTTGTTGTCAGGCCTTTCTTATTGATCTGCAGAAAGACACCTGCACCGTACCTCTCACCTCACCCACATCCCAGACCCTGGTGCAGAACAGCAGGTCAGCACAATCTCAGCACATAAACATGCAGCTTTCTGAGATACCTAGTTTAGGGAAACAAAGGACAGACTATTCTCAGAGTAGGAGGCAAAAAGATAATTAGTAAATTAGTGATGTTGCCTAATGACTCTTAGAGGTAGGACATGATGAAAAAGCAAAAAATGACAATCACTGTGAACTTACAAAGGTATAAAAGGTATGCCCAGAGAACCAGGATGCGGTTACTGATCAAGAATAATCCAGGAGGTGTGATGAGGACTTAGTAACCAGTGCTCCTTTTTCTGTCACCAGAAGTAATCCTTGCCAGACCACTTGGATACACACACCTTGGTGCTTCTGAATATGTGAGTATGAAAGAACAGGTCTGAAAGAATGGGTAACATATAAGAAGTGAGCATAAGTGAGTTGAGCTTTAAAATAAAAACCACCATCCCTTCCTGTATGGTCTTGCGTAGAGTTTTCTTACATTACATACCACATCAATTGGTCCTGCACTGAACTTCGCTAATTTAGACACAACAATCTATAATAAAAAGTGCATATAACCCCAGCCAGGTGTCTGCACTCTTTCCTGGTCTGGTTTAATATAGGAGGACAGGTCTAACTGTGCTATACATGGGGGAGTGTCACAGTTAAAAAAAACCAGTTTCAAGTCATGGAACTTTACCTAATGTAGTTAACTGGCAATTAACAAAGTTAATTATTGATTCCAATATTCAGAAATAATGACAAACAAACAAACACTCAGCGAAAACACCCCAGCTTCCCTCCAGACACCTCTCCCCACCCTGCTTCTGGTCTCCAGTCTCCTTGCCGCAAGTTGCATTCGGTCCCATTGGTGAGCATGCTCAGTGCAGGAGGCTGGGGTCAGTGCATTGTCATTCCTTTTCTTTTGCTGCTACTTGTTTCTTACTCAGCTGCTCCGGCATGGGCTCCTCCACTGGCCACAGGACTTTGGAGTCATACCTCTCCCTGGGTCTCCTCTCTGTCTTTTATCAGTGGCTCTTTGCTCCAGGCCTGTTTTGGGTAACAGACAGTTACGTGTTTTAGCACTGCCCTGGCATCTCTCCTTGTGCACCCATCTTGTCCAGCCCTGTTCTGTCCCTCTCCACTCCCTTGTCTCTCTCTTTTTCTTCAGCATCCCTCCTGCTTGGCATCTCTCTCCTATGTCTCCTAGTGGTTACCCTTTCTTAAATATGGTTCTGCAGAGGTGCCATAAACTGGCTTCTTGTCCATTGCTGAGCAGCTGTGACCAGCACAGGGCTGTACCTGACCTCCTCCTACATGGGTCACCCCTGCAGCCCTGCCACTACCAAGACCTTGACAGTCATGCTCAGTGCAGGGAACTATGTGCAGCCAAGAATATCTGAACAGCCAAATCCGGGTCATTTCTGTGATGAGTATCATCACTGAAATGATGCCAGCCTCCCAGGATATAGTAATCTGTGCCTGAACTTTTTCATACAGCCATAGCTTTCTTTCAGTTGTTCTTGCCTTTTTTTTTTTCCAAATTTCCTAGACGTAGAAGCACATTAAAAGAAGAGGGTAGGTCTTATATTAAACATACAGAATAAAGAGAGAAAGGAAAAAAAGAGAGATAAAATTATTTCTTCAAGATCATACAGCAAAACAAAACATTGTATTTCCTGCTCCATGCCATAACTAGAGGGATGTTAAAGGTTGTGTTCCTTAAAGGGCCTGGGTATTTGGTTTAACATCTGGGCCTTTGGTTTAACATGTTCCTTAATTGATGCCCAAGAAATGGGAATGCTCATATAAAGCAACATAGCTGGGAGACACAGTCAGTTTAGAGGAGGAAGATATCAAACAATAAAACTGAGAACTGTAGCAACACCTTACAAGTGGACAGTATAAAATATGAAAACTTGGGCACTAACTGAAGAAAAACTGAAAATTAATTGGAAACTAAACATAAGGACATGTATTAGCTATCAGTAAACCAAAAACATAGTGAGATTATTGAAAAGGCAAACTCATTCTAAAGTAGTGTTAAAGAGTGTTTTCCATAAGACTGGAAAGTATTCATGGCTATTCAGGCTTATTAGTGAAACAAAAGGTGAATTCAAGTAGCACAGAGAGAAAGAAGGGCTACTACAATGTTCAGGTGAATGGGTAACTTGTCTTACAAGAGAATAATACAAAAAGATGACTAGGTTTCAATAGATTAACCTATTGAAACAGCTGTCTGACTGTTTCCCTCTACACAAAGAAGAGCTCTTTAAGGTGGCACACTGGCAGATCAGGCATACACTGATTGTGAAAAAATTTATGCGGTTATTAGAAAACGGTTCCCAACCAGACAGCTGAGACCTGGGCACATCTTTCTGATGGAAGCAGAGAGGATGTGCCCTGCCCACAACAGCATGCCACTGGCTAGAGGCTAGTGGGTTTGCCTCTATTAATACAGATGGTATTAAAAGGGCTAGGAGGAGCAGGGCAAACATACATGTGGCTCCACAAGGTTTATTTGGCTTGGTAAATGCTGAGCCTCATGCTTTCAGTGCTCACCGCTCTGGCACTATACTGGGCTCAGGCTGGCTATTCACTTTCATGTGGTGCCGTGCCTGACAACAATCTTGTTCCCACACTGGGAAGATACATCTCAGCACTTCTGCTCTCACTCAGGTGAACATACACACTCTTGCACATCTGTTCTCTGCTTTCCCTTCACTTCCTTCTGCAAGGCCACCAAGCCCAGTTCTACTTTTTCAAATGAACTAAAGAAAGCAGCACTGGTAAAGGTCTGCCCTCTTTTGACCCACAGACCTGTTCTTGTGGGCCCCGTATCACAGCACCATGTTACACTTCCCTGACATTTCACTACAGCACTGAAATGTAGGGCTTGTGGACAACTGCACATAACTGCTTGCCCATAACTGCCATAATAGAGGAAGTGTGCGCACTACTGGCAACACTACTTAGCTCCCCTCCCTTCCCTATTCCTATCTACTAGGTGATATCACAGACTCACAGAATGGGTGAGGTTGGTAGGGAACTCTGAAGGTCATCTGGTCCAACACCCCTGCTCAAACAGGGCCACTTAGAGCCAGTTGCCCAGGACCATGTCCAGATGGCTTTTGAATATCTCCAAGGATGGAGACTCCACAACCCCTTTGGGCAACCTGTGCCAGTGCTCGGTCACCCTCACAGTGAAAAAATGTTTCCTGATGGTCAGGCAGCACCTCCTGGGTTTCAGTTTGGGCTTCTGGTCTTGTCACTGGGCAACACTGAAAAGAGCCAGGCTCTGCCCTCTTTGTACCCTCCCTTCAGGTGTTTATAGGCTTTAACAAGATTCCTCCCTGAGCTTGCTCCAGTCCCTTAATCATCTTCGTGGCCCTTTGCTGGACTCACTCCAGTAGCCCTATATATCGGTCTTCTGACTGGACACAGTACTCCAGGTGTGTCAGCAGTGCTGAGCAGAGGGGAAGGAGCACCTCCCTCAATCTGTGAGCAGCACTCCTCCTACTGCAGCCAAGGATGACATTAGCCTTCTTTGTAGCAAGGCCACATTGCTTGTTTATGTTCAACCTGGTGTCCACCAGGACCCCCAGGTCCTTTTCTGCCAAGCTGCTTTCTAGCTGGATGGTCCCCGACATATACTGGTGCATGGGATTTTTCCTCGCCAGGTGTAGGACTTTGCACTTTCCTTCACTGAACTTCACAAGGTTCCTGTCAGCCCATTTCTCCAGCCTGTCCAGGTCTCTCTGGATGGCAGCACGCCCCTCTGGCCTATCAGCCACTCCTCCCAATTTTGTGTCATCTGCAAACTTGCCGAGGGAACAGTCTGCTCCATCATGCAGATCATTAATGAAGACGTTAAACAGGACTGGACCCAGTATGCACCTTGCCCCCCAGGGAGGGTACACTGCTTGATACTGGCCTCCAAATAGCTGATTTGGATCAGTCTGATTTGGGTACACTGCTGATCATCACCCTTGGGGCCCAGCCATTCAGCCAGTTTTCAATCCACCTCACTCTCTGCTCATCCAGCCCCTACAGCAACAGCTTGTCTATGAGACTGTTATGGGAGACAGTCTTACTGAAGAGTAGGCAGACACAATCCATTGCTCCAAGTACTTTCTACAGTTTATCAGGATTAGAATGGCAGATTAAGTACTCTCCACCAGCTTTTTCACAGAGAATAATTCAAGTTACTGGTTTTTTGGTAACATCTACTAAGTAGGCACAATGACATAGAATGGGTGCAGAGCCAAATAGCTTTGTTTAAAATTTCCCATCTAAAAAAGAAAAAAGATAGTTTCCAGGGGCTAGTTTTAGAACCTATCTACCAGTGAGAACACTTGCTTTCTTGCAGAATTCCCTTTTTCTTCCCCTACATGAACACTCCCGCCTCAGTCACCACCCATCCCCAGCACCAAAGATTACAGGACTCTGCTGACAGCAGCTTACTTCTCTACACTTTTGTGGTCCTTCATGCTATTAGGAGTTTGGTTCTGACTCCTGAATCAAGAGAGGAGTCCATACACATATAACCCATCGCACTGCAGAAGAACTACATGCTACCTCTGGAATCTTCAATTCTTCCCAAGTTTCATTGCCTTTCTACTAGTTACAACTCTGTATTCAAGTCAGTTAAACTTCCCTGTCCCATAGCACCAGGGTGCCAATGAAAAGAGAGGAGGGAGAACTGAAAAGTCTCCATACACTGGCAATTAGCACAGCAGGATTCCAAGCCATCAGAGAGAGGCCAGTTCAGCCCCTATAGCCCATGAACATCTTCCAGTGTCTGAACTTGTAGAAACAGATGTCTCATCACTGGGCAAATGTCTTCTAGCACGAACAAAACATATTACTCTAGTATCTGGAAATTTCCTCTTCTTTTCCATTTCCCCAAACAACAAAGTACTGATGAATGCAGTCTTCCAAAGAAAAAAAACTATAAAATGTGTAATATGGGCAAGTGATCCTCTCTCCTTTAAACTGTGGAAGAGCCAAATTCTTTTGCTAGGTTCCCCCTGTGAAGGATTTTTATTAGTGGCTGAAGCACGTCTCATGCAACATTTCAGTCTAAATTATTTCAAAGTTACAAGCTACTGGAAACTTAGTCTTGTTATGAACAGCACTGTGCAGTTTATAGTTGCTGCTTATTGCAGCTAAGGCACATGTAACTTCTTCACAGTCATAAAATGGAATGGCAAATAGACCCCACATCTTCTGGGCATAGTCCCTTAAGAGAAAAGGTAAGAATATGGTCAAAATAAGATTTTCTAATTAGCAATACAAGATTGGCTAATTCTCCCCTTTTGATTTTTTTAGCTGTGCACACATGTGCAGTACATTATATTTTTCTTCATAATGCATAAATGCAGGTTCTTCCACTGGATATTTACAGTGAACATAGGACATATTGGGGGGTGGTCTGCCTCTTACTGTTTCCATCCCAGTTCACTCCTGTGAGGCAAGCTCCTACACAGGAAGTTAAAAATCTTCACCTAGCAAAGCCTAGCACGTAACTTCTTCCAAACAAAGAATACCAAGCAAATAAAGAAATCAGAAAAAAGAAGGTGAAGAAATGAAGAAATGCCTAGAGGTTAAACTGCACTATTTGAGAAATAATATTATATTACATTCTATTTGTAGCAGACAAAAAGAAATCTCTCCTGACAGTCCTGGTAATCTGTTAAGCAAGTGCCTGTTTTGCATGTATCTAGAACAGACCTTATGGTTCAGTTCCTTTAGTGCAACTTGTTCTTCCTCATGTAAGCCACTATGAACGAGATCCTCAAAAGCTTTTGGTCATTTTGCCACAGGAGAATTTCTTATGCATATCCTATATGTCTCTGGCCACCCAGTTAACTATTACAGAATAAAAACAAACACTGATACAAAATGGCCAAAAGCTATGGAAAAATTATCAGATTTAGACCAGCCTGTTCTGAGCATACAGAACAGTAATACTTTGTACACTCTCCAGGAAGTTCAATTGCTTGGAAGAAACTCTGAATTATTGGATTTTCCCTCTTTCTAATTTCGTATGTCTATCCTTCAAATTCTTCAGCAGAGTAGTACAAATTAAAACCGGTATAAAGCTTTGAGTTTTGACATTCTTCATCTAGTTCTTTCAATTAGTCATTACAGCCTTTGTTAAAATAGTCCAGTTTTCCACAAGACTAAATGCTAAAACTGTAGAAAGCTGGATTAAGGAAAGCTTTAAAATCAAAATAATTGTATTTAAATTAAAATTAATTTTAAAGAATTAAAATTAAAATTTATTCTGCTGCATTTTTTTCATTAAATACCAAACAACAAGGCAATTATAAATACCGGCAGCAAAAAACACAGCATCTAGCACACGTTATGGAATATCAAAGCCTGTACCTAGAAGATGGACTTTAAAATCTGAAAAGAACTAATGCATAAATGGTAAGGTGGATGAATGTGTTTGGATATATTGTTTAAAGGTTCTGGACAGAAAATCGGTACTCAGTTTTGATATATATTACATTTTATTCAGGAATATCACTAGCAGCAAACAAACAGATCGTAAATATTGTCAAGTAGTTCCAACCACTAAGTAATTGTTTGGATACATGCCTTTTCACTTGTATCCTCTCAGTATTACATTACATAACTTGTTCTTCTCCTCAAATTATATAGTATTCACACACAAAAGCCAAAACATTTTATACATGTTTGTGGGAAGATAGTTAACAAAAGCTATGCTGTTCAAAGAAGATAGATTAAACTTCTCCAGCTATAATCTCAACACACACACAAAATTGTTAACATATAAAAGAAATGGAAAACATTTTTCAGGTGCATACACATTTCAGGTGTTATTAAAGACTGAAAGAAACCCAACCATTCACAATAAGCCTTAGGAAAGCTGAAACGTGTTTTCCATGGTATGGGTCCTTACCATCTCTAATTTGTTCAGAATGCTAGTTAATAAAATAAATACATAACTTTATTAAGCAACAGAAGACATGCACTGGAATACAGAAATAAGGATAATATTTAAAAGAATATTTCCCCAAGTACAGCTTTCATTTCCATAAAGGCTATTTAAAATATACACCTTAATCAGCATGTTAAAAAGATATAAAATAGAATAGTGAAATATTTCTCAAGATCACATGGAGCAGATAACTCAACTGGTACAAGAGGGATAAGAATTGCTACTAATTACCAAATGGAATTCTTAAGAATATAAAATTCCAATATTCCATTTCATATACGCAAGCTCATTGAACAGGTAGGAAAATGAAAAAGGTTTAAAATAAATTTGGTCAGGTCCCTTGCTCTCTTACATGCTAACAAACATTTTGAAAATAAAAAAAGACTTCTGAGCAATGGTGAAAGAAATTCAGTTTCACCACTGACTCACTTTGCAATTAATACCAGTCCATCCATTTCAATTCTTTGCATCTTTAAATGGTAACTTTTTCAGAGGTCAATTGAGAAGTCTGCTAAAAAAATTGTTACCAATAATACAAATTAAATTTCCCTTGAGAAACATTGTAGGGTGTATTCAGATCAATCGTAAAATAATTTAGTCTGGAAGGGACTTCTTGAGGTCATCTGATTCCACACTTATGGCAAAAGCAGGGCTAAGCTCAGTGCTCAGGGTTTTATTCAGCCAAGTTCTCCGCTATCTCCTAAGACAGACCTCCCTCTGGAACCTGTTGCAGGGCTTAGCTGCTCTGACTCCTACTAATTTCTCTGCGAAACCATTCAGTTTGGAAGGTTGTCTATACAACTTTATATTCAGGACCTGGAATGCAAAAGTGCACATTCCTAGAACTTAAACAAACCTAACCACAAACACAGGAAGTCAAAACATTCTTAAAGCTTTGTATTCAGACTGGGAATCCACAAGATAGATTACTGAAATAAAAAATGACACTTATAAAGTTAAATATAATTACAACTAGTACTTTGTCGAACAATGAAAAGCTTTAAAGGAAGGTCAGGATGAAATTTCACTATGGAGAACCCTAAACAGTCATCAAAAGACAGCAGTGATGCCTACACCATTCCCTGCTGGCCAGGAATACATGCCTGGCAATTCTAGCGAACAGGGCTAGATGGGAAATCCCAGGCAGTCTTACATGATATCACCTACAGTGCCTTCACAGTTCTGCTTGAACAAGGAACCTAAATGTCTTACTTGAGCCATTTCGAATTTACTTCTCTTTTAAATGCATAAAAAAAACCTGATAACAACAAGGAAGAACTGCATTTACATGAGGCCAGAGCCTGCCTGGTGTGTCTGACCAAATTCACTCTCTCATCTCATCTACTACTGAATTTCATTTCTGCTATAGCCAGTCAGCCTCCCCACCACCTCCCACTAGTTCCCTCCTTTGGATCGAATGGGAATGCAGTAGGATACAAAACAGTGCCATAGCTTTGAGTTGAACTTCAGAGGGAAATCAAAGCTGCAATCAGCACACCAAGGCCATGGAGTACCAGAAATCATGGCCTGAAATGAGAATGGAAAATCTCATGGACATTAGCACTTCTCCAAGAGCTTTTTAACTTCATGGGAGAACACAGAATGGCTAAGAGCTCCCTTCTTGAAAACACTGCTTCCCAATGCAGTATTATCTGCTTTTAGAAAAATCTATGCTACTTTCTCCTAGGAGGTTATATTTAGCTAATCAAACAAAAGGTTAAAATATACAGTCAAAGCTTAGCAATAAAGTTGAAAGCTATTTTACAGAAGAATCAGCAAAATGCAAAGCACCACCCAGGCATTTCTCATAGGAGCTTGATTTCCACAACAGTTTCACTTTTAAAGTCACAAGGAATCCATTTACAGATACTGTGTTAGTAGTTGATCCATTATTTGCAAAGGAATTAAATAATTTCTAGTACAGTTTTTCAGTTGCTAAAATTATTCACAAGACTAAGCTTATAAATAAAATGGTGAGAACAGACAGGGTTACAGGGCCTGTCCTAGAGCCAGTGCCAAAGTGCACTTGACATTGGAAGTGGAATCCTCTCTTTAAATGTTTTTATACTAACTGGAAAGAAAACGCCATGGTCCCATTCATATTAGGTGCACAGGCCAGAGCCCCTCAGCAGCCTGACAGGCAGGCAAATCCTCTCTCAAAGGAACGCTGTGGTCAATCCTTTGTTTTTTTCCTTTGACCCAACCTAGAAGTGATTCAAAAGCACATTATGTCATACTGTAAAGCTGCTGTTCCAACGAACTGCTTGGCTGCCAGTCTGTGACAGCCTGAGTCCTTCCCAAAGGCAACAAAGCAGAGAATATAATCTGCTTCATCATGCCCTCGGCATACTAATGTTCAGTAATAAAATAAACATACAAATGCATGTTTATTACTTCCCCATAGAACTCATTTTAAGCTAAAATACTGAAAAAAGACCCAAACCCAAAAGGACAACACTGACTGCAAAAAGAAGGCAACACTTTTCTCCCACATAATGATTTGAAGGGGGTTGACAGAGCTCAATGAAGTTTTTCTGTCATTGCTAAGAAAAAGAATGTGCAGTGTGGCACAGATTCATGACACTCCTGTCAAAGGCAGTGTAAGCACAGATTTTAAGTAAAAAGGGGAGGCAGGGAAGGGAAGAAGTATCTCACATGCGGTAAAAAAATTGAATGTGCTTTTGCACAAAGATATTTCTTCAGTTAAGCCTACTTTAGGGCTTCGGAAGCTTCTACATGATTTATACAGTTCCTTATAGAGCATCCCTTTATCAGTGGACATTAATGATGAAGTAGTTCTTACAGAAGTCTGCATGCTCTTCCCAACCTGTCCTAGAAGGATGGCCATGAATATGTCTGGAAGATCCTTAAAAAACAAGGCAGCAGGTAGGGGGTAGGAGAAAAGAAAGTGAGTTTCCATTTTTAGGATTGCCAGATTTTCACCTCAAGAAAACAGCAAAATTAATGTGATACGCTCACTTTTCAACCTGGTACAAATTCTCACCTTGTTTAGTTGGATAAATGTTGGTGTGAAATAAGTCCCACTTCTTCCCCTTTAAAATACAGACAGCTAAAACTTTGGACATCATTTGAAGAAAGACATCTTGCTTTTTTACATGCTATTTTAGAGCTGTGAGTTTGTTCCAAGATGAAGTACACAGGCCCTGTTTTATAATTTTCTTGCTAGAAATTAGGAAAAACATCAGGACAAGCTTCCCCTAGGAGGGTTTTGTAGCCCTGGAACAGGTTGCCAAAGAGATTTGATATGTCCAGCCCGGGAAGTTTTCAAGATTCAGCTAGGCAAAGCTGCAGCTGACCAAGGTGGTCAGACTAGCTAACAGATCCAGTATTTCTATCACCCTTTGTAAACAGAAAAATGTTACAAACAACAATGAAGCAAGGAAGAAAATTACAGTACAGGCATGGGAAAAGAAAATCAACTGACAAACCAGGGAATTTCACAGAACTCTCATGTTGGCACCCACGAGCCTCCAGGAACAGATGCGAATTCTCTCACATCTAGGGTTTAGTTAGTTTGACAAACAAATTCCTGATAAGAGTAAGAACTGGTAATGTCAGCTATTTTTAGCCACATCTGTAAGACAGGATCTCTTTTGGAATTGAACTTGGTAACTTAACACCTCTCTTACCATATGATTTGATACAGGACTGCTCTTAAGGAATTGGACCATTTTAAGTTTAAGGATTTTAAGGAAACTACAGGAACTTAAATCTTCAGTACCCTTCTTGCAGAACTGCTTTTTTTCTGATGGTGGTTCTCAGAAGAGTATTTTTAAGAGAGTCATACATATTGGAACATTAGGAGTGGTTAGAGTATCTTTCTGGTAGAATACTCATTTTAGTGTTCCTTGATACTCCAATTAATTCCTGTCAAACCAGACAATGATTCTCCTGGACTAATATTCCGCCTCCTTAGCACTGGTCATTTACATTTTAAATTTACCTTCATATTGCAATATGGTTATAATTCACATAAAGCTAAGTGAATGTTTGAAGCTCATTTACAGACATTTTATGTTTATCTAAAACAGAAGTCTGATAAGTTACTGATAGCAGTGGAAGTTGGACCCTGTACTTGTCCATTAAATAGCTTTCCTTTCAAGTCCCTACTGAAATGGGGACCATGCTGTTTGGTCACTCATATGTAGGTCACATTATGACTCTAGCCGGTAATTCTTG
Source organism: Calonectris borealis (assembly GCF_964195595.1). Taxonomy (NCBI): domain Eukaryota; kingdom Metazoa; phylum Chordata; class Aves; order Procellariiformes; family Procellariidae; genus Calonectris; species Calonectris borealis. The sequence continues at coordinate 106,348,968 of NC_134313.1, read as the reverse complement.
TAATTCTTCTTTCCATATAGTTTAGTTGCCTAAGCAAATGGAATAGATGAATGAATAAGGATCAATGGTGCTCTCAATATGACAGATTTACAACTACAAACTTTATTAACAGTTTCGTACTAGCTGCCCTTTATACTGACCATACGGGGCAGCTTAGCTACCTTAATTCAAGTGAAGAAAGTCACTTCCTGAAAGCAGAGCAGGTGACCAGTTGCATCTTAATTTTTCATTCCTGCCCTCATGCTTGGACATGAGCAGAAAAAGAGAAAGCAGAGCCAAGGAGGCGTAACAACCAAATTATTCTTAACAGCCATTTCTAGAACAATTACTACTCATGTAAAATAAGAATAACCCTGAAATTGCTTTATCACAAACCAGGACTTTGGGGCCAATATGCCTCCCAAACAGAGGAGCCATGGCAAGGTAACTGAAAAGTGTTCGTCAGAATCTCCATTTTAAGATAGTATCGTTCAAAGAAGGCCAATTTATTGATGAAAATTCTTTATCTTAATGCCAATGCATTAATGCAATGAAAAATTGAGAAACACACTAAAGCATTTTTAATCAAAATTTCCTATTTAGCTTATTTTAAAAAAGCCTATTGCATGTATTTTCTCAACTTTATAAAAGCCACAGTCTTGACACTTCAAGATTTCAAGTACTGTGCAGTGAGTGCCAGTAACAAGCCAGTGGATTTACAGCCCAGACTAACAGCAGTTAGATTTCTTTGGGACTTTAAAGCCCTGTGAGCTCTTCTGGTCCTGACTGCTGGTAGAAAAAGAAAGAACAGCATGTCAAATGCAACTAAGCAGCCGCGTAGCTCAGAATATAGCCAACAGCTAGACTAATGAGGTCAGGAGAGGATTGATTCAGATCATGAACAAACAAGGTTTACCATTGAAGACATGGGATCATAATTATGAAGTAGAGAAAAATAAAAGCCCAAAAGAGCATTTTGGTAACTTGTGAACACTAATAAACTTTTGCCATCTCCTCTAACCTCTGCTTTCTTTTCCTCCAGCCTCAGGTGTTAGTGTGTTACCTTCTTCCTTTTTCTTGTTTTAGTCTTGTTTCAAGCACAGAGCATATGGATTTTTCAAGAAAAAACTCTTGCTTGCTTGCTTGCTTTGTTCAGCTCCTAGGACACATTTTGACACTGGCTAATCAGTACCAAGGAGATGTTTGAGATAACTGAGAAGGGGCAGTCTTCTGCAATCTACAAACACAGATGAGGGCAATGAGATGTATGATCTGGTTGTCCAGTGACTACATGGTTAAATGGCAGTTTCTTTTAATGCAAGAAGCAAGCAGCCAGCCTTGTTCTAAAGAGTAAAAGCTTCCCTTTCCTACACACACATTGTGCCTATAGCAGCAAGTTATCACATCGAAGGACATGTTTCCCTTAATTAGGGTCAATAAAATGAATGCAAGCAAGGCACGTTTTCATGTCCACCCCTCCAATGAGTCATTCGCAGGTTTAACAGTTCATTAATGAAATCCAACATCCTGATGGTTACATGGGCTGCGTGAGATTTTTTTCCCTTAGCATTAATTTTCTGAGCCAGTTCTAATCAGATAAGTGATGAGGGTATAGTCTTTAACCTTGTTGTCAGGAAAAGCAAAGATATGCAAACCGTAACCATGGGACAAGCTTAGACTTTGAGATATCAAGCACCCTAGCAACTGGGATCTACAAACAGCAGCTGGAAAACACATTCTCCTTATTATTTCACTGAATGATTGTTTTTACACTGACACTACTGCATTCATTTACAGGGATTTTTCTCCTTCTCTCCCCCATGTAAACAAGTCTCATTACAAAGCTCAAAAGACAAATATTTCAAATATAGATGAACAATTTGGACTTGGAGAGCTGCCTTGTAACGATGCAACAGAACACAATACCTTATCTCTGTTGGATAAGGAATGATGTCAACAGTAGCTATGTTAACAAAGAGGTCAATAATGACTAGTAAACATAACCCAAACAATTGAGTAAGTGAAGGGTAAGGGGTTGGTGCAGAAGAGAGACTAATGCTTTTACAAGGCCTTTAAAAAAAATTCTTCATTGCTTTGTATTGGGAACACACAAAGCAGGAACAGACAGTTAGCTGGACTCTTTTTTTTTAATCATCATAGAGAAATCATCATTCTCTTTACATATATTCCACAGCAATCCACTTCCAGACACTGCTAACTCCCAACCACTTAGCAGAAAAGATGGTCAGACTGGTATCTTGGATGTACAAATATCCCCAGCAGCATTTTGTGAGAGACAGTATGTGTGTACACAAGAGAAAATTAGCATTTCTACTGAGCCAGCGGAGAAGGCCAGCTATGTAGAAACACATCATGATCTCAACAGGTCACAATACAGTGCAACAATAAACAGTTCATTAAAAAAAAAAAAAAAAAACAACCTAAAACCCACAAGCAACTTTTTCTTTATTCTCTGATCTCCCTTGGACAATTCTTGAAAAAATTTGTTGGCTCACTAATTTTACTTCATGCTCTTGATAAATAATTCTTCCTTCTAAGCACCTTGCCCATACCGATGGTCCCAGAGGGTTCTGGGCAGAGGCTACTTTTAAGAACAATGCTAAGAAAAACGTCAAGGTAAATGCTCCTCATTACTGTTCTGCCTTGCAGACTCCATCTGAAGGCTATGAGAACTATTCATACCAAACAACTGTATCTTCTCTGATCAGTCTCTGTTTAAACAAGTATCAATAAATATTGCAACTGAAAATAACACATCTTCATTTTCCGGTTTACTTTGTCTTCTTTAAGGGCTTTGCCAATCATACTGTACAGTACTGCACCTGCCAGGTGCCTTTCCCTATGAACAAAAAATAAACTCTAACAGTTGCCTCACAAAGGTCTTATGACATCCGAGTGATACATACCTTCAAACTGCTGAACACACCTTACCTCAGCTCTTCAATGGGTGGCTGGAGTTTAAACTTCTCCTCTAACTCCTTCTGGAATGATAAAATCTACATTTCAGTGCCTCCACATTTTTTGAAAAACCATTCTGCTTTTACCTAGTTTGCAGGCAATATTTGTGAAGTCCAAGTAAGTATGCTAAGACAAGAACGCTAAGAATCAGCTAAAACAAAAAAACAGCCTTTAAAACCAATATCTACTCCATCAGGATTTTTCACCAAAATTCTATAAAAGTGCTTATTTGCTTCTTTGTTTGTAGGAAATATGGGTGCTATCAGTTGAACAACAAACAGATGATTCCATGATGTATTTATTTGAGATACTGCCAGAAATCCACACCTTGCACTAACAGATCTGACTCAGGGCACACAGTGCTTGGGGGAAAAAAAATCAAACAACAAGAAGAAATGCATGAAAAAAACCTCACCAAACAAAATTTCATTCTAGAGCCAACATTGAAAAGAAAGACATAGGGAATTCCTATAAAAGTAATTAAAGGAAAAAGACATCAGAAAACAAAGAAAGTTACACTGTTTTTTCCTGGGTTTTGGTTTGGTTTTTTTTTTTAAAAGGTCTTTCCAGTGTAAACTGTGTCCCTAATCTCAGCAGATACTACATGAAATGCTACAGTTAGCCAATTATCACAGGTGTTTACAACAAATACTTGCATAATTAAACAACCATTGACAGCAATTTTCAATTCAGTGAATATTCCAGCCACTTAGACCTTGGCAGAAAGCCCTGTCAAAACAGATACAAAGACTACAAAAAGCAGGGCAACACAGAAAGTACATTTCATGCTCTTAATGGTGTAAATGTCTAAATAGACATCTAAAGAGTGAAGAAATTAATTAAGCTCCTGACACTTACCCAATCAAAGTAGCTTGAACAGAGAATGCTCAAAGCAATCTTTTACTGTCTGTAAAAATTCTGCTGACAAATTTGTTGCACTTTACCAGTGCACAAAGCGTGCAAGTGACTTCTGCACTATTTGTTCCTCAAAATAGCATTTAACTAGGATTAATCAGGACTTGCAGCCCCTTGCAGATCTTACCAGCTTTAGAAAGGCAGTTGAACATCAAGGAATGAAATGTAAAGGAAAGACCCTGCAAACTAACCTGGAAAATCACAAAATATACCAGTGTTTTTCCTGCAGTGCTGCCACTGTTTTTTCCACTAAGAATAACGTGAAATTTAATCTAGATTTTGAACACACTTTTCTGAATTTTGTTCCTACTCTCTTTTGCCTGGGTGCAAGAATGCTTTTGTATAGTTTTTACATTTTTCCCTCTACTCCCTGCCCTGCAATTATTTAGACAACCATCTTTCCAAGTATTACTGCCCACAAGTCCAGTGCTCTGCATCAAGGCAGCCAAGAAGAATATTTATACCTGTGTCAAACTATTTCAGTACTGTAGCTACAGGGGAAAAAGAAAGCAGCAGACTAGTGTCGCTTAATTTAGTGAATGATATGTTTAACTTCAAATTCTCTGAAGATGGATTTACATCTTTCTAACATTTCTGCTAATATCCAGATTATTTTCCATGTTACCAGAGGCTGTTTAACTAAATATAACGAATATAGTTCGACAGTTTCAAACCTGGTTTTTAACACAGAAAATGACCGGACATTATGTCTATAGGTTTCCTTTGCAGCTGTAGACTTCTGGGAATTATTCCTCAAGCAATACATAACCCTTCTGAAAACAAACGTGTTCTTTTCACCAAAATATGGGTATGTCTCATATAAAAATAAACCAAAATAATTCTCAGTTTATCATAGAACCAGTAACACAAAAAACTGCCCGTCCATGATGTCAGTCCTATTACTGTGTCCTCATTTAATTGCCTCCAAACTGGCTTGAAATTTCTCAATGGCACAGGCAAGACTGAATGCAACTGTTCTAAGGATGAGCGGGATGGGTCCGAATTGCTTTTGCAACAGCAAAAGAAGATGGCCTAATATGAGGCAAACATGTGGCTAGGACCTGGAAGGGTTGGCTTAGTTTTCCTGCTGCTGTTTAGGAGCAAGGAAGCTAGGAGAAGTGGAAACAACTTGCTTCTTCCCCACCCTTTCCTTGCCGTACTGTCTTCCTATGCCCCTGACCTCAGTCATTCTCTCAGCTGCAGGCAAACTCCCACCCAGGAGTCTGCCATAAAACAAAGCAAGAAAACAGAAGCATGACCATGCTCTTGCTGCTAGCCTCTGTCAGTGCTCTGGAGCAGCCCCTGAGTTGTATGACTTTCACTTCACAATTCCCAATTCACAGTTCTCACACATCAGTAGGATTGGTGGACATGCTTAAGTGTGAAATCTGATTGTGTACCAAGTGGGAGGTTTTCATCATTCAGGACTTGCAGTTGTTCGTGCAAATTTCAAAGCCTCCCAGAGCCTTAAAAATAAAATAAAAAAAAAAACCAAACAAAAAAAACCCGGACATATCCCCGAAGACCAGAAGACTTATCCAAAGAAAGAGATGAGGAATGAAAATAAGGTCGGTAATTTTCATCAGGAGAAGATATTCAGAGCGGCACAGCGCATTTTTCTCTAACAACCTGTTGATGAAGAGTATAATTGTCTCCTGCCTTTTTAACATGAGTGACTGCTTTAAATATGTCAAAACCATTTACCCACTAACTTTCTCTGTTGTGAAACTGGAAGTAGTTTTGGTGAGTTAAAAGATTTGAATACTTTCCCCCCAAATACACTTACCTGCTCTCTCACCTTTAGACGAGAAGCTGAAGCATTCTAGGCACTAGAACAAGGAAAGGTTGCTAATTTACTAAGACATGAATGCTGAATGATAACAATCCAGGACGTCATGTCCAGTCTGTAGGAGGCTTTTGTTCTGATTTTTGGATTGCTTCCATGGCAGGAAGTTGCTTCAGTTGTTGCTTTAGAGTTTTGTCAGAATCACGATAGCAACAGAAAAAAAAACCCTAGAGCAATTAAGGTTTCTGGTCTTATTAAAATTATTCATTGCTTTATTGTTTTGTGCAATTATCACAAAGTTATTATGAGATCATGCACATGTTTCCTACTAGGTTCATTTCAAAATGCTGCATCAATTTAAGGAAAGAAAATACAGATTGCTTGTTTCTCTATGCTATGTAAGTTTTTCCTCTAGCACATAGTTTAAAGCAAAAACCAAAGCTAAACTTCATAACTTTTGTCAAGTGTTGAGAATAATCCTTTTCTTCCTCAAACCTGCTGTAGATCTTATTTACAAAACCAGCGTGCTAGATTCTGGAAATGATAAAAATCATCACTTCAAAAAATTCTGCCATTCCTATCAGGGAAAAAAATGTTTTCTCCATCTCTGGTTTCAGGAAAATTCCAGGTTGTCTCAAACTTAAACCTTGGAAAATCTGAGAATTTGATGGGATGAAAGAGGGAGTATATTTGCTTTTAAGAGTGGAATTTCATTCATTCATTTCATTTCCATTCATTAATGGAAAAGGGAGTACCGGAACAATTAATAGAATCTGAACTTTGCTTTAAATTTACATTTCTATTTAAATATCAACAGCAAACTTTAATGTAACCTAAATCAAAACTAAATATTTTTCGTTTAAGTCAAATAGCATAGCAAGGTTGATCTACAGTTATATTGATCTACAGTTATGGTTGATCTAAGATCTTGTTTTTTCCACTTTCCAGAGAAAATTTGAAATAAAACCTCCCTAAACCCCATGGTTTTAATAGTTTTTAAAACTTCCTCTTTCCCTTTCATTTTGAAATTTCATGTATCAATTAGTGAAACATTGAGTTAATAAGTTAAAAACAATCCTATGCTAATTTATTACCAGCTATAGCTCTTCTTGTTAAAAATGCTATTTTAAAGTACACATTTATATGCTATTTATCCACACATTTGTATTACATTCTTAGCTTACATCTTGACTTTTGCCATCGAGTTTGATTGTTGAGTTTTAGTGTTTTGCTATGCTGCAGCTGAGGATTTTCCTGAGAATTCGACTTTACCAGCCCCAGATATAGCTAGCAGTTCAGCAAGGAAGCCTTAAAGAGCCTTCAATGCTCCTGTACCTCAAAATCAAAATGCACTGATGATCTCCATCAGTTCTGTCAGCACTCAGGAGCTCTAAAACTCTGATTTCTAGAAGGAAATGCAAATTGACAAGGGGTGGTTTTTTATTGACAAAAAAAAATCTAGAACTGATGACAGGAAATCCTTACAACACAGAGAAGATCATAACAAGCAGATTAAAAAATAATTTTTATATTAATAAGTTAAACCTGGAAAACAAATTCTTACAGTTAAAAAAGTCATGCCTTTACAGTTTCATGATTTGTTTTCTTCATGTCCTCAACTGAATATTTTACTACAAAAAGTTCTTGTTAGTTCTGATTTGGTTTAAAAATGTGACAAAACATCTTGCTTTCAGGTGAGCTTTCATACAAGTGTGTGGGAGTCGACATATGTAAATATAATGTTGAATACATTATTTTGTGTCTTCCTCTTCATTCTCTCCCTCCCCTCCCCCCCATTTAAAAAAAAAAAAAAGCATGGTCTAAGCTGAAGCTTTTTCTTCATGTTCATAGATCAGGAATTGAACAAATTAAATGAATTTGATTCTGTTTGCGATCAAACATAAGTTGATGTCAACTCATAGAATCTATTAATCAGCCAGTGAAACTCCCCATTTTGTGGAAATGTTAGCAATGCTTAGTCAGTTTCAAACATCCCCATATCCCACATCTAAAAGACATTTTGTTGCATATTTTCAAATAGAATTTTTTTCCTAATTTGGAATATACAAAAACATAGGAATTCAGAGAAGTTTTAAAAGTAAACAAAAATAAGATAAAAATGTAAAATAAACTACTAAAGAGAGTAAATTGCTCAGAATATAACAAAAGAGATCTGGCAGAAGCGCAGCAAAATGTCATGGGACAGGAGGCCAATATATGACAGCCTGCAGCTGCAACTTTCAAGATATGTATCTGTAGGTTGAAGAATTTTATTTCACTTGAATCTTAATGAAAATTAACTTATCTATCCTCAAGTCCTGACATTTTACTCAGTGGATGACTATTCTTCCTTACAACTTAGTTACTCTGATCCTGAACCACTGTAACCGACCAACACACCCCCACAATGGAAGAAGGCTCAGAAGAGATGACCAAAAGAATAATTATCTCAGGAAGAATATAAAGAATGACCACCAATTGTTGTAAAAAAAGCTGAACTTACCTCAACACAAGGGGGACTGGAGGGTAATCCTTGTTTTAGATACATGAGTGTACCAGTGGTCATTGGGTTGTATAAACAGTCTTCCTTGAGATGACTAGTGGAGAGTAATGTCCTCCTGAGCTAGCCAGACCACCATGGGGGAAGTGGATATGTGGTTCAGCCCAACAGAGAGTATCAAAACTGAGCAACCGATAAAATGTGTTTTAACTTGTGCCCATTTTCTCTTGTCCTGTCAGTAGGCACTACTGAGAAGAATCTGGCTCCCTCTTCTTGACTCCCTCGCGTCAGGTATTTGTACGCATTCATGAGATCGCTCCTGAGCCTCCTCCAGGCTCAAGAGTCCCAGCTCTCTCAGCCTCTCCCTTATATGAGAGATGCTCCAATCCCCTCATCATCCTTGTTAGCCTGTGCTAGAATTGCTCCAGTAAGTCCATATCTCACCTGTACTGGGGAGCCCGGAACTGGACACAGCTCTCCAGATGTGTCTCACCAGTACTGATCAGAGACAAAGGATCACCTCCCTCGACCTGCTGGCAAAGCTGTGCTGTATGCAGCCCAGAACACGGATGGCCACCTTAGATGCGAGGGTGCATTGCTGGCTCGTGGAGAACTTGTAGTCCACCAAGGATGCCAATGACCCTCTCTGCAGAGCTGCTTTCCAGCCAGTGGGCTCCAGCATGTACTGGTGCATGGGGTCATTCCTCCCCAGGTGCAGGACTTTGCATTTCCCCTTGTTGAACTTCATGAGGTTCCTCTCTGCCCAGTTCTCCAGCCTGTCGAGGTCCCTCTGAATGGCAGCACATCCATCTGGTCCATCACCCACTCCTCATAGTTTTGTATCATCTGCAACATTGCTGAGCTCCTCACTCTGCCCTGTCATCCAGATCATTAATGATGATGTTAAACAGGACTGGACCCAGTATCGACCCCTGGGGTACACCGCTAACAACTTGCCTTCAACTGCACTTTGTGCCACTGATCACAACCTTCTGCGTGGGCCCGGCCCTTCAGCCAGTTCTCAATCCACCTTGCCGTCCACTTATTTTGTCCATACTTTGTCAGCTTGTCTACAAGGATGTTATGGGAGGCAGCGTCAAGAGACTTCCTACAGTCAAGGTAAACAACATCCACTGCTCTCCCCTCATCCACCAAGCTGGTCACCTCATTGTAAAAGGCTATCAGGTTGGTTAAGCATGATTTCCCCTTTGTAAATCCATGTTGACTACTCTTGATCATCTTCTTGTCCTTAAGTAGTTTGGAAAAGGTTTCCAGGAGGATTTTATCCATCACTTTCCCAGGGATTGAGGTGAGGCTGACCAGCCTGTAGTGCCCTGGATCTTCCTTCTTGCCCCTCTTGAAGAAAGGAATGGCGTTTGCCTTCTTACAGTCTTCAGGAACCTCTCCCTGTTGCCATAATCATTCAAAGATTATTGAGAGGGTCCTCACAGTGGTACTGGCCAGCTCCCTCTGGTCTCATGGGCCTGGGATTCCTGAAGGCTGGTCTTACCTGTTGAGGCAAAGAAGGCATTGAGTACTTCAGCCTTTTCTGCGTCATTTGTCACCAGGCACCTTGCTGCACTCAGCACTGGGCCCAAATTTTCTCTAGTCTTTCTTTTGCTGCTTGTGTACTTGTAGAACCCTTTCTTGTTGCTCTTCACATTCCCAGATTCAGCTTCAAGTGGGCCCCCAGCTTTCCTAACCCCATCCCTGCATGATCAGCCAGTATCTCTATGCTCTTCCTGCGTCACTTGCCCCTGCTTCCTTTTTATCTGAGTTCAGTCAGAAGCTCCTTGCTCATCCATGCAGGCCTTCTGCTACCCTTACTTGATTTTGTACTTGCCAGGATGGGCCATTCTTGAGTTTGGAGGAGGTGATCCTTGAATATCAACCAGCTCTCCTGGACCCCGCTTTTCTCTAGGGCCATATCTCATGGGATTCTTCCAAGGTTATCTCTGAAGAAGCCTGTGATCTCTGAAGAGGCCTGTTCTCCTGAAATCCAGGTCTGTTGGTCCTGCTTGTTGCCCCACTACCTCCTCTTAGTGTCCTGAACTCCACCATCTCATGTTCAGTGCAGCCAAAGCTGACCCCACCTTGCAGATGAGGAAGAACTGGTTGGGGGGGTGGAAGTACCAGGTCCAGCAGAGCACCTTTCCTTGTTAGCCCCTCGATCACCTATGTCAGGAAGTTGTTGTCAATACACCAGAAATCTCCTAGATTGCTTGTGCCCTGCTGTGTTGTTCTTCTAACTCACTAGGAGTGATGAAAATAACTGTCGTATCTTTCTGATAATTTGCAATGTTTTAATTTTCGGATCCAAAACTATTCCTTGTAATCACAAAAAATCCATTGAACGTACAAATGGATTTTTTTTTTTGGTGTTTAGCTACCATAAATACACCTTAGCAATAAATGTGATATACAAGGATGTAGTATATACAAGTGCATCTCTCCTCTAGTACTTGCTACTCCATCTCATATTGCCTGGTCCAAAGATGTAACTGTGGCAGCTGCTTCTTTTGAGACAGCAAAGACAAACTTGCGCTGAAACTTAAATTCCAAGCAAAATAATGTTATGCACATAAAAGAATCATGTCAACACAGATATTCAAGCTTGGCAAAATCCTTAATGAAGTGAGTACAAATCCACCGAAGTCAGAAATGCTCCATGCTTAACATGGCCTTTCAAATCTTTATTCTGAAAATGGTTGGGACATGTTATCTCTAGCCCTCCCTACTCACAATGTTAGAATATTTTCAAGCTTCTTAAAATTCAAGAAGTTAAATATGAAAGCAAGGGTTTTTTTTTTCATAAAAAGAGCAAAAATTTCTTGCACACAGTAAGATCTGCCTGCTATCTCAGTGGAGGTAGAGGACAGAAATCCATGTGGCAGCAAAGGCACAAGGCTTATTGATGTGTTAGCAACCATGGAAGCGCCTGAGAACAGTCACATAGGAATTAGGGCTTCTCCCCCAAAAAAGGTGGTGGGATCAATAGCCCAACTGAAGTACATCTACACTAATGCATGCAGCATGGGCAACAAACAGGAGTTGGAAGCTATTGTGCAGCTGGAAAACTACAATTTAGTTGCAATCATGGAAACATCGTGGGACTCACAACTGCAGTGCTGCAATGGATGGCTGTAAACTCTTCAGAAATGATAGGCAAGGAAGGAGAGGCAGTAGGGTAGCCCTGTATGTTAGGAAGGGTTTTGACTGTCTAGAGCTTGATGATGGTGATGAAAGAGTCGAGTCTTTATGGGTAAGAATCAGGGGAAAGACCAACAAGGCAGATATCATGGTGGGAGTCTGTTATAGACCACCCAACCAGGATGAAGAGACAGATGAAATATTCTATAAGCAGCTGGCAGAAGTCTCACAATCGCCAGCCCTTGTTCTTGTGGGGGACTTCCAATTCCCAGATGTCTGCTGGAAATATAATACAGTGGAGTGGAAACAGTGTAGGAGGTTCCTGGAATGTGTGGAGGATAACTTCTTGACACAGCTGGTGAGTGAGCCAACTAAGGAAGGTGCCCCGCTGGACCTGTGTTTGTGAACAGAGAAGGACTTGTGGGTGATGTGATGGTTGGAGGCCATCTTGGGCATAGCAATCACGAAATGATAGAGTTTTTGGTTCACGGAGAAGTAAAGAGGAATGTTAGCAGAATTGTGACCTTGGACTTCCGGAAGGCAGACTTTGACCTGTTTAGGGGCCTGGTTGATAGAGTCCCTTGGGAGGCAGTCCTGAAGGGCAAAGGAGTGCAGGAGGGCTGGACATTCTTCAAGAAGAAAATCTTAAAGGCGTAGGAGCAGACCATCCCCATGGGCCAAAAGATGAGCCGGTGGGGAAGACCAGCCTGGCTGAACAGAGAGATTTGGCTGGTACTCAGGGAAAAAAAGAGAGTTTATGACCTTTGGAAGAAAGGGCAGGCAACTCAGGAGGACTACAAAGATGTCATGAGGTTATGCAGAGAGAAAATCAGAAGGGCCAAAGCCTAACTAGAACTTAATCTGGCTACTGCCGTAAAAGACAATAGAAAATGTTTCTATAAATACATTAACAACAAAAGGAGGGCGAAGGAGAATCTCCATCCTTTATTGGATGCAGAGGGAAGCATAGTGACAAAGGTTGAGGAAAAGGCTGAGATACTTAATGCCTTTTTTGCTTCAGTCTTTAATAGTAAAACCAGTTGTTCTCAGGGTACCCAGTCCCCCTGAGCTGGAAGAGAGGGACAGGGAGCAGAATGAAGCTCGCATAATCCAAGGGGAAATAGTTAGCAAACTGCTACACCACTTAGACACACACAAGTCTATGGGGCTGGATGGGATCCACCCAAGGGTACTGAGGGAGCTGGTGGAAGTGCTCACTAAGCCACTTTCAATCAGTTATCAGCAGTCCTGGCTAACCGGGGAGGTTCCCTGGAGGTTAGCAGATGTGACGCCCATCTACAAGAAGGGCCGGAAGGCGGATCTGGGGAACTACAGGCCTGTCAGTCTGACCTCAGTGCCAGGGAAGGTCATGGAGCAGATAATTTTTATTGCCATCAGATGGCATGTACATGGCAACCAGGTGACCAGGCCCAGTCAGCATGGGTTTATGAAAGGCAGGCCCTGCTTGACTAACCTGACCCCCTTCTATGACAAGATGACCCACTTAGTGGATGAGGGAAAGGCTTTGGACATTGTTTACCTGGGCTTTAGTAAAGCCTTTGACACCATTTCCCACAGTATTCTCCTGGAGAAACTGACTGCTTATGGCTGGACAGGCGTACTCTTCGCTGGGTAAAAAAATGGCTGGATAGCCGGGCCCAAAGAATTGTGGTGAATGGAGTTAAATCCAGTTGGTGGCCGGTCTCAGGTGGTGTTCCCCAGGGCTCAGTATTGGGGCCAGTTCTGTTTAATATCTTTACCAATGATCTGGACAAGGGGATCAAGTGTAGCCTCAGTAAGTTTGCAGATGACACCAAATTGGGCAGGAGTGTTGATCTGTTTGAGATCTGCTTGAGGGTAGGAAGGCTCTGCAGAGGGATCTGGACAGGCTGGATCGATGGGCCGAGGTCAATTGTATGAAATTCAACAAGGCCAAGTGCCGGGTCCTGCACTTGGGTCACAACAACCCCATGCAATGCTACGGGCTTGGGGAAGGGTGGCTGGAAAGCTGCCCAGTGGAAAAGGACCTGGCGGTGCTGATTGACAACCAGCTGAGCGTGAGCCGGCAGTGTGCCCAGGTGGCCAAGAAGACCAATAGCATCCTGGCCTGTATCAGAAATAGTGTGGCCAGCAGGGCTAGTGAAGTGATCTTTCCCCTTTACTCGGCACTGGTGAGGCCGGACCTCGAATAGTGTGTTTAGTTTTGGGCCCCTCACTACAAGAAAGACATTGAGGTGCTGGAGTGCGTCCAAAGAAAGGCAACGAAGCTGATGAAGGGTCTAGAGCACAAATCTTATGAGGAGTGGCTGAGGGAACTGGGACTGTTTAGTCTGGAGAAGGGGAGGCTGAGGGGAGACCTTACCGCTCTCTACAGTTGTAGCGAGGTGGGTGTTGGTCTCTTCTGCCAAGTAACTAGCAATAGGAGGAGAGGAAATGGCCTCAAGATGCACCAGGGGAGGTTAGATTAGATATTAGGAAAAATTTATTCACCGAAAGGGTTATCAAGCATTGGAACAGGCTGCCCAGGGAAGTGATTGAGTCACCACCCCTGGAGGTATTTAAAAGATGTGTAGATGTGGCACTTAGGGACATGGTTTAGTGGTGGTAGTGTTAGGTTTACAGTTGGACTCTATGATCTTAAAGGTCTTTTCCAACCTAAATGATTCTATGATTCTATATCTTGCTTTAATTACGCTATACAAAATTAACAATTTTGATTGAAGGCCAAAAAATTACCATAGTGCAGGCTTGTTCTTAGCTTAATAAAGCTCAGAGCTGATGAATTTTTATGATTTAATCTCATAATTAATTGTTAATAAAATGCAGCAATTCTGCGTATAAATACTACCTGAGTCCATTACCTGAGGACTTGGAGAGGAACTGGTAAAGGAACCAATGACATTTGGTACAGCTGACACTTGATCTTCTGTTGGGAACTGGCTTGATTCTTGAATCCTTGAAGCACTATAACAGAACATTAGGAATTTCCAAGAAACATCACCTTTCAGCCTGATTTCATACAATACCCCTAATGGCAGATTGGTTTCCCTTAGCTTTCTGCTTAAGACTACGAGATTGCTTTTCTAGGTGGAAAATATTTTTACATAGAAACTACGATAGTATTATTTTTTGAGTGAGGAGTGGTCCCAGTTTAGTAATAACTAAACTATTTGCATAGGCAGTCCAGATTTATGACATGTAGCAACACAAGAGTGAGCAAATGCCTTTGAAAGACACAACAACCTTTCTTGATTTTCTAATCATGATTTAGGGGCTCTGGTCTGCAGGTAGAAAACTGAACATTTGTCTGTTCGCTTTGCTGCAATCACCATGATCTGCACTGCAGTGGTTATACTCTCAAGAGACACTAACTAATGAAATTTGTAGGGTCAGCAAACATTAGACATGCCAACAAAAGAAAAAAAAGGTTATACTTACCAGAATACTGGTAAGAGTTTCTAAATCGGAGCTGCAGAGCATGAACTGAAATCTAGTTAAAAACCTGCACTAGCTTTTTTGACTTTCAGATGTTCAGAATACCAGAAGTGTCAGCTAAGGACAGTAACATGAGGCTGCTTGACAATTTGCAAAAGCCCAAAGTAGTTGGGCCTCCAGAAATACCTAAAGTAGACAGACAAGACTGAGTGATCTATAATTAAATACTATCAGGTGGAAAAAGGTCAGACACTAGGAAACTTTTGTTGTGTTTGCTAGTATTCCCATCCTTGCCTTCACTTTATAAATGGGTAGAGCAGTCAACATAATCAGTGCTAGAGCTCGCGTACAGAAGTACCAACCCACTACTTGAGAGGAAAAAAAAAAGAGCTTTCCTACAAGCTCTTGTACAATAAGTTGTATTAATCACAATTCTACCTTAGTTACAATTCTACTTTACCTACAATTCTACCATATGTTGGTAAGTACTAGCTGTAAAATTGTTCTGCTGGCTTCCTGTCAGAATTATCCTAGCAACTGTTTAACAGAAAACTACAATTCATCATACCATTCAGAAAAAGAGATGTTGCATATTATCTGGCAGAACTGTATACTGCAAATGAGATAAGTCTCTGTGTTACCATAACAATTTTTTTTCACATCTGCTGCAGTTTTTACAACTCCTGCAGGTTTTTTAGTGCAATAGAGATTGCTTGAGTGCATAACAGTGCAAATCTATTTTAAGTTAGTGCAGATGGTGTTTAATTTTTAAGGGGAATTCACAGTGAATACTCCAAGAAAACACAACTCAAGCTTATCAACATACTGATATCTACCTCCTGGGTATAGGAGTTTTTTTACTAGAAAAATTAAAAAAACCCTCCTGGGTTTTTCATTAGAAAATAAAATGTGTTTCTCTGATCAATCTATAAGCCATACCAAGAAAGTATGGCTATATTTTTCCACCAATTAAAAAAGCATTAATGGAAATTATAGACATATCTAGTTTCTTTTAAAAAAAAAACCAAAAATCACAAAGAAGAGAATCAAAAGAAGAACTTTAAAATGGAGAATTATTGCAACATATTTGCATTATTCTTTGTCTGAAGTACATAGATGTATTACAAATACTGACATAAGATCCACTCCCACACATGCCTCTGCAGGGCTTCAGGTAACAGCAAGTCCATGATGATCTGCTAACTTAGACTGCTAGAAAATTATGTCGAAAGCATTATAATTTGGTACAGATATCAACAAGCATTTCCATGTTCATCACAGCCACAATGTTATGATTTTATCAATTCACTTCATTCTTAAACCAAGTTACAAGACCATCCTGAATTACAACAGGATTATTACTGAAAAGCATCATAAGTCACTGTAACCGGTTTGTTTAGCAGTAAACTTCAAAAATATTCTAGTCCCTGTACACAATGGGCTAGGAGATTATTTGTTCTGAAGCCTTCCATAGCATTTCTGGCAGCAAAGTAGTGGGTAAGAACAGAATGCTAGAGATAACCTCCTATGTTATCTTGGTTGCTAAGCTATTGCTTGAGTCAGTTAACAATTCAAAGGCCAGTATAAATATTTATATTTTATTAATATTGGCCAAACCCTAAGACAAAAGAAACACCTTAAAACAGAGGACCTAAAGGTGCAACTAATTTGAAACAGAAGCTACACATTACTGGTTAAGAAAGCCTGTGCACACAAATTAGACTGTTAATTCATTCATTGTCATGACCGAGAGGATTTTTTTTAAAAGAAGCAATGAAATGTTAATCCTCCAAAAAATTATGCAGTAATTTCATTCATGAGGAATATTACAAGCTTTCTGTGTGTCTTATGTCAGAAGCAGTTTAACCCATATTGCATGAGTTCAATGGGACAGGTTTCACATCGTAGTTTAATGACCAGAAGATAAGAAAACAAAACCCTCAGAACTCTGGTTCCAGAGGTGGCAGAAAAAGAACAACAAGGTGGAAAAGAACAACAAAACAAAACCTCTAAAAATATTACAAACTTCAGATTGTTCTCAAAGCACAAAAGAATAACCTTTGTTAGCACTTCATTTAGTATATAATGGTATTAAAATGTATTAATTGGAAGATCTGTCACTACTTCCAAAAGGTAGAAACCTGTTTGCAGCTGATAAACAGAGTGCACTGTTTGTTGTCCAGAGATTTAAAAATGCAACCCTATGTATACCGACTCAAGGGTGCGGATATTTAACTTCAGAGCCATTTACATGGATTAACCAAAATGACAAAGCAAACAGGTGACCTAGAAATGGAACCAGCTTTCTCTAACACTGTGTGGTGCCAACTCAGTTTGGCTAAATGTACAATATGCAACAAAAGGCACACTACCCAGTGGGCAGAGGTCCAAACATGTCCAAGGAAATATACAAATCCACAAGATCTCAAACAAATTTGAGGAACTGCTGTTTCACTCCCAAGTGTCAAAATGGAGGGATCTTGAAAACTCCAATAAAATAGTCTCAGCTCTGCCTTTGTACAGCATGGCAGAAAAGGGAGATTGTCCACTTTACCAAAATATTTACTTTTTTCCTCCTCTCTCTCCCTCCTACATTTTTTATAACAGCATCATTCACTTTCCACAGCCTTACTGATCTACACAACTCATTGTTTGAATTTTTCAAATATTAATTCTTTAAATAATATTCAACCTACAGATTTTTATTACTTTAGGCAACTGCTGCTCTCCTTAGATAGAGGCCAGGCAGTGAGGAAGAAATGCCATCTGGTTGCTCACAAGAAAAATGAGTCAGACTTAATGTGAAGACCAAGGCACATCCTGCCCTGTTTTCCCTATCGCAGGCTCCTGATACAACATCTTGTCCTCCTCTCTCTTTTAGCTAGTTTCAAATTCTTTTGACCAGCGTCCTCTTACTGTTCATAGTTTGGCAATAGATAGGACAGAAAAGAGAATTCTAGATATCTGCTGGAAATTTTGCCTCTACTTAAGTCAAATCATCTTCACTGTGATCAGGATTTTGTCCACAGTGTTAGCAGAAAAAAGATCGAGCAACATACAGAATCCGTAAGATACTAACATTTCAACTGTTTTGCAATTCTTGCCAGTGGACATTTGACAGAATATTATATTTTTTCTTTATTAAACTAGCACTCTTCAGTTAAGTGAAAAAAAGACAAACTCTGATCTTCAAGAAAATATCTGCATAATAGATATAATAGATATTTCAGTAGGCTTAATATTTTAAAGAATGAGCCCTGTACATATAAATTTTGAGATTTGCTATCATGCACACTAAAAGAATAGAATATAGAATATTTTCCATCTTTTCTTTATATAAACAAAATATATACATAAAATTACAAGCAGTTGGTTTTAGCTTTGTTATATTACATCCATTCAACACTCAGCTTACCTAAACATAGAAGTTAGAATCATAGAATCATAGTATCATTAAGGTTGGAAAAGATCTCTAAGATCATCTAGTCCAACCATCAACCCAACACCACCATGCCCACTAAACCATGTCCCTAAGCGCCTCATCTACACGTCTTTTAAATACTTCCAGGGATGGTGACTCAATCACTTCCCTGGGCAGCCTGTTCCAAGACCTGACCACTCTTTCAGTAAAGAAATTTTTCCTGATGTCCAATCTAAACCTCCCCTGGCGCAACTTGAGGCCATTTCCTCTCCTCCTATCACTTGTTACTTGGGAGAAGAGACCAACACCCACGTCACTACAATCTCCTTTCATGTAGTTGTAGAGAGCAGTAAGGTCTCCCCTCAGCCTCCTCTTCTCCAGACTAAACAGTCCCAGTTCCCTCAGCGGCTCCTCATAAGACTTGTGCTCTAGACCCTTCACCAGCTTCGTTGCCCTTCTCTGGACATGCTCCAGTACCTCAATGTCCTTCTTGTAGTGAGGGGCCCAAAACTGAACACAGTATTCGAGGTCCGGCCTCACCAGTGACGAGTACAGGGGAACAATCACTTCCCTAGGCCCCCTAATAGTGGCCACACTATTTCTGATACAGGCCAGGATGCTATTGGTCTTCTTGGCCACCTGGGCACACTGCCAGCTCATGTTCAGCCAGCTGTCGACCAAGACCCCCAGGTCCTTTTCCACTGGGCAGCCTTCCAAGCCTGTAGCGTTGCATGGGGTTGTTTTGACTGAAGTGCAGGATCCGGCACTTGGCCTTGTTAAACCTCATACAATTGGCCTCAGCCCATCGATCCAGCCTGTCCAGGTCCCTCTGCAGAGCCTTCCTACCCTTGAGCAGATCAACACTCCCGCCCAACTTGATGTCATCTGCAAACTTACTGAGGGAGCACTCGATTCCCTCATCCAGATCATTGATAAAGATATTGAACAAGACCAGCCCCAAAATTGAGCCCTTCATATTTCTTCTGCAACCATGCTAAAGATAAGATCTAAAGACATTTCAAAAAATTATACTTGAAGATTTGCACACCTCCAGGAGTACTATTATTATTTTAAAGATATTTTCATATATCTTCCAGAAAATGAGACATAACAAATATTTGTATAGTGCAAGAAAAATGCTCAACTAATGAAGGAGGTACATTATAACACATGCCTGTTCAATATATTTCATACCGTGGTAAGTAAACCCCACTATCGTTCTCACCAGGATATGTACAGAATTGGGGTAGGATGACTGTGAACTCCTGGAATGCAAACCCAGCATGGGTTGTGCGAGTCCATGTGTTTTCACGAGGTACTGAGTTTCGCTTGGCAGGGTAAACAGGCAACCATGCTAGATTAGAAATATCAAGCCTATTCCCATTTGCAGGACTAGAGGGATCAGGGAAAAGCAAGGTTTTGAATTCAGAGCTTACCTGAATAGAAGCAATTACATCCAATGGCTTTTCTTGTGCTTCAAAGTCCATTATGTAGACCCTGCTTTTCAGAACAATTAACTCCAAAACCCAATGATGAGTTAACGTTATTCTAAAACAAACAGAAATCAAAGTAGTTGGTACCTAACTTAAAGATATTTACAGATAAACTAGAAACAAACTGGAAGCACAGTAAGAGCTCGAAGTTCCTGACCTTTATGTGGAAGGGAAGTGAAAATTTCCAGGCTGATTTCTTTATAAACTACTGAAAAAAAGGCTGATGGTATTGTCTGATTTGCAGTGGATGTGTTTAACCCTGCCAAGAAGTGAGATATTATGCAGAAGACCACTGGAAAGAAAGAGAACATCTCTCACTCATTGTAAAACACACACCAGTAATTTCTGACTTTCACACCATTATTCAGTCACTTACAGTGGCCATCAAAGTCTGAAATACACTTATTACAAGCAAGTGCTTGGCTTCTGGCTGTCTGAAGAGGAAAAAAAACCCCCACATTTAAAATATTTTAATTGAATATAATAGACAAATATCTGAGACTGAAAGACTTGCTTACTGTGCACTATGTTATCAGTCAATCTCATAACAGGCTTAGAGTCCCAGACTCTCCCCCCTTCAGTTCCTTACCTACATTTCAATCAATATATATTGATCTGTTCTTCTCCTGACTGCCTCGGTGGCAACAGGGAAGGCAAGCAGTAGGCACTCTCTTACTAAGTTCTTATAACACTGACTAAATCAGGGAAGGAAGTTAGCAAAGATACTGTGTAGTAACTGTAGGAAGGTGAAAAATATACTCAATGCAGGTAATATTTGGGAATTTGGCCTTAGTTAAACAAATATGATAAAAATATGATCAAGGCAGACAGAAAAAGGTACATTCTTGATATTGCAATGGCCTAACTCTACATGTAAGACACAGTGTGACAGACTTAAAAAAAAAAGTTTGTAGGGATACATAACATAGATAGAAACAGTGCTTTAATCAATTTTGTTCCTTGAAACAGCAAAATTATTTTAAGAAAAGCACTTCTAAACATTTAAAAGCAGAATACCTTGTCTCTGCTTATGAGTTTATAAATTCTAGTAAAAGGTTGCTCTAATAAAAGATATGGAATTTTAAATGTATAATAACAGTACATGTAGGAAAGACCAGCAAGTCTTCTTACTATGGTCAAGCCACCAAAAAAAAAATCAGAAAAACCCATCCCCTCCCCATAAAACCCGGAACTTACTTGTTTCCTTAATCTAATAATTTACACATCGGCTTTGCAGAGATAACAATGTTGATTCTGGATGACATGTTTATATTTATTTCTGTCAAAGATTGGAACAGTATTATTCAAGTTTTTCTTAGCATATTTTGCACTGCTGGGACAATTGTAGCATCAACAAGGTGAGAAAGTAAGGTGATGAAGAAAAAGTAGACCAGTGACTTGTGTTAAAACAAGTTAAGAAGGCATCAAGTGTTTTAACAACAAATTGTCACTCAAAGGAAAACAAACTGTGATCAAGTACGTACCCCTTCTAACAGTTTTGTATCATATGACTTAAAATGTTTGTTTTATTGGTAAGAGATTCAGTAGCATAAGGGAAGAGGAAAAACATCAGCTAGCATAGCTTATCTTCCTCTTGTGCAAGTTAGACCTATATTCATTTTGCGCCTTCCCCTCTCAACTGGCAAGAGTGTATTTTCAATACTATGGAGGGAGAAAATATTTTTTTCAGTTTTTTTTATACTTACTGGCTGAAGGCTAAATATTACTCTCTGTTCTTCCTCAGATTTCAGGTAGCATGTCACATGCCACAGAATTGTGTGATCTTTACAATTCTTACAAGTTGTTGTTAGCTGGTGCAGAGAAGGCAGAGAAAAAAAGACACATTACCATTAAATTGTTATCGCAGAAGCCCAAGAAAAAAGTCACGCATGAAAGCTCTCCAACTCTTGATTCATAATTTGTCCCCATTCTTCACAAAGTTTTTCCCTCCCTGCCAGCATATCTCACCTTCCTTCCCAGTGTTTTCTTGGCTGTGTTGCTACAGTCATCTGAGGATCCTTTTTTCCACAAGTTGCAGTGTGACCATCACTTTCTGTGAAGCTCCTGTATTAGTTTGTTGCTTTCTTCTAGTGCTGAAAAACACAAGAGCTAGGTTGGTTATTGCCAGAGCCCCCAGAATTTCAGTGCCAACCCCATCCTAGTTAGTTGCAAAGGTGTTCAGGACCAGTGCAAATAACTACTAGGAACAAGTTGATTACTTTGCACTGGTTGGCCTGTCATTCTCCTCCTACCTCTAAAAATTAACCTGCTACTCATCTGCCTAAAAGAACTCCAACAAAACAAAAAATTACTGCAAAAAAAACCCCCACAGCTGGACCATTGTTCAGAAAAAATGATCCGTCTATGCTAGATTTAAACTAAAGGACACCTCTTGTTCTGGTTAAAAACTGAAGTGTTTTACAGTCAGAAGAGATATCACATGCGCAATGCTGAAAATAGTTGCCACACCATGTTTTTGTTTTGTTACCGTGGCAGCAATTACCAATATTTTGAAGAGAATGACTGCTCACTGACACAACAAAAGGACAATGGGAAGGTGTGTTTTCTTCACCGGTCCAGGAAGTCTCATTGTGTGCCCAAATGCAATTATTTCCTATGATGTTTAAGCAAAGTTGTTCTTCATCAGAAACAGCAGCTAAGCTGGTGGAAAAAATCTAATTCAGAAAGGAACAATGCAGAGATGCAGCAGTTTTAGGACTTTGCCTCTTCAAATATCTGTTAAAAGAGGCAAAAATTTAAGAAAAAAAAAGAAGAGTCTCAATATTTCTTATATTTAAATACTTCTGTCAGATAGAACATAAAAACACTTTGCCAAATAGTTGACAAATGCCTGTTTTGGCTGCATTTTTCTTTTATTCTTTTATTAGTGCTAGAATCAAAACCTCTTACTACATTCTACAGCTTTGGTATGTAACAACTATATTTTGAAAATGGCATAAAAATCAGGCTTCACAACAGTTAGTAGGATTCTTCAAGTCTTCCTCGCTTAGACCTATCTCCTCCTCCAGAGAGAGAGAGAAATGGGAAGACCTCTGAATGGACAACCTGATCTGCCATCTCATTCAAGAATTCCTGAGCAAGAAATGCGTCATGCTACTGGGTTTACAGATCTCTGTCTTCCTTTCCTAGATCTCTCCAGCGTTGTAAATGCAACTGTACTTGTACTAACACATACGTTTCACAGTCAAGTCATTCACATCCATCTTAATTTGTAGATTTTTATGACATTTTCAATACAAAACAGACATTAATATATAATGAATTTAGCTTCTTTCACTCGAACTTACATAAAGCATAGGTTATCTGATACATGGTATTATGACTGTGGCTCCTCTCAACATAAAGACTAATCAAATGGTTGTGGGACACGACATAGTTAATACAGATAATACATAGATAATACAGAGGATGCACGTGACTGAAAAAACGGGACTGGAGGCACATCAGAGCTTCAGCAAGGCTGTTAATTACTCAGATATAACAATATGGTATTCATCAGCATCCTGTTTTTTCCAGTGTACGTTAAACTTTTCTTTCTTTTTCAAAAGAATAAAAAGAAGGGACACAATTAATAGACTGTTTTCTTAAACACATTGCAAAGAAACCTAGGCATAAGACCTACAGCTGTGCTGACTATTCAACCTCTGTTTCAACAAGAATTACAGTGCTGTCTTAAGAGTGCTCCATTGACACCCTAGCATTTCCTAGCAACAATCTATGTTTTGTACATAAAAAAGTGGATGAAATACTGCCTATCAGTGCTTTCTTTCTCATTATGCTGTTAAACCTTTCTCCCTCTCCCCTATAAAAGGAAAAGAGTCTTATTTGGACATTTGAACTTCAGACTCTGCTCTGTAATGTACTGAATTAACAAAGAACAAGCAATGAGATTACAAGGTGGTTTATGTTATCCAAGTGGACACTTCTAAAAATAAAGTTAGTGTTAGTTCATATATCCACTACAGATTCACTGATTTTTAATCCTGCAACGGACAGAGTGCCCCAGAAGCAAATAGAGCTGAGCATTCTGCTTTTCATAGGGCTGCTTCTGAGGGTTTTTCCCTGCAAAAAATAATATCCAGTCTTATCATTCAAATTCTTTGTAAGCCAAAGCACTAAGTATAAAGAATGTTTCATCAAGTCTTCTGTTTCCAATAATAAATCCCTAGTAACAATGGCAGCATACCTGGATTGTCATATGTTACTGCTGCAAAGCAGCACTGAATGCATTCCAAGCACGTAATGGCAGCCCAGAATAACCTGTTTATGGTAGTACTGTAGGATACCCTGATGTCTGTGAGTAGAGAGACCTGGAATATGATGGGCAGTCATGGAGATGCATGGAGTTTTGCTTTGTATATTTGTTTCCTTTATCAAATATATGGAGGAGGAACTTCACTCTGCCCTGGCTTCTTGCAGATTCTTGGTAAGCAAGACAACCCCTCACCTGCAATCAAGTGATGGGACAACAACTGCTTTGAACTCATTTCTTTTCTGTACTGCTAGCTGGGCTATAGAGTACATAGTGAAAGTGTGCGCAGTGAAGAACAATTTTAATTAATGTAAAGATATGCTTTCTTTACAAAAGCAAAAAAACTTCAACTGCAAAGCATTGTCTCCTGGCCTCCAAACAACTGTGGCTCTTCTTCCTCTCCTGCCTCATGCCCCTTTTCTTCCAGCCACCACCTACTTAAAGGATCTTTCAAAACTTTATTAACTATAATGTGTACACACACACTGTTACGTACACACACCCCCTCCTGCAAGATGGGAATCAACATAAACCCAACTAATCTACATAAACCCAGTTCTACAACATTCAAGTGAGGGTTTAAACTCACTGGGAATAAATGTCATCCCTTTGGAGATGCCCTAGTCCTTACTTATAGCATAATAAGTGAGGTGGGTGGGGGTTTTTTCTTCCCCTTCCCTTATTTGGACACAGGTTAGCATTTATAATAAAACATATCTCAAGCAGGATGGTAGAAGGTTAGAAAAAAAAGATACAGAAAAAACAGCATATTTCTATCCATGTGGCAGTAATGGTGTGTAGACTCCAAATCCTACTGTAGCCAGGTAGATAAAAAGCAACAAAGCAACAAACTCAAAAAGGACTGGCGTGGTGAAGACCAACCATTCACTCTGGAATGCAGGGGTGGAGAAATCAGGTTATTTCTGCTAGTCAGCTGTTCAGGTCTTGTCTGCATTAATCTCTTGTCATAGCAATTCATCTGCCAGAAAGCAAAGAACTACATGCCTTTAAAAAAATGTCCCTGTGCTTTTTCTTTCTTTTTTTTTTAATAAAGAGCAAAGGAGGCACATTAGAAAGATTTTTTCATTTATTCCTAAAATTTTCGTGTAAATTCTGTTCCTATACTTATGTATCTCAAAACGGACAGTGGAGGAAAGTTGCTTCATGCTGAATCCCTGTTTACAAAGACGTTTGCAAATGTGTGCAATACATTCTCAACATTCCCTTTGCTGCCACTGGAGATGGCTGTGCTAAAGCATGATATTGATGATAGGTATAAAAAAAAAAAATCACAGTTATTTAGACAATTCTTCATTTTCACTGACATATTTCTATCCTGGAAGAACAGAACTAAGCTGATTTCTGTTACCATTGCTCACATCCTTACCTCAACACAATTTTTTATATAGCAGTTACTAGAAGAAAAAATAAAGCGCGAATCAGTCTTCAGTGTATCCTTAAAATCCTTTGGTGCATTTAGAACAAATGCATTTCATTTTCTCAATTTGTTCTAGAAACTCTGGGTTGGTTTTAAAAAACATCCTACAAAATTTAACTCTATTTCAATGGCAGCAACAGAAACATGATTCAAACTGATGATAACTCGCATAAAGTTTGTTGACATATGGTGCCACCTAGCTAGAAGATTTTATGCGTGTCATGTATTATGGATTTAAATGTGTTGCCATAAACATACAATCCTCTTCCAAATGAACTAAACATGAAATGTCTACCAGATAAACTTTAAAAAATGTCCCTTTCTAGTATATCCAGGATTACAGTTAAACAGAGAGGTAGGTGTCACGGAGGCTCACAAAATCAAATTAGCCAGATGATAGAGAAAAATAAACTTTATTTAACCCAAAATTGTTTAGCAGAAAACTAACTAGAAATGAGGCTCATCAAAATCATTCAACACTCCCGACAACATCAATAAACCACAGGTCCAGGATGGTGTACAAGGAACTAACACTGCACGGCTGTCTCTAGAAATGAGGATCCAAACTGCGCACAATCACCTGTAAGATGAGGGCTCTCAACCTCGAGGAGTTTCCTTGGGCAGCGTCCCGACCCCAGGGGAGAGTCCCCGACAGCAGACCCGCTGCTCTCAGGAGGACCGGCTCAACTTGCCCACCGGCGGGGCTCCATTTATACCCTAGTCGAACCTGACCTGTGGTCAATTCTAATTGGCAGAGGGCCTTAATTTTCTTACTCCTCGCCGGAGGTGACCCAAAGTGCGTACGTGACGGTCGGCACACGCCACCTTAAAGGCGCAAAAGTAAAGGCACAAAAAGTGAGGATGCGGCAGTCCTGATGCCCCTGGTCTCTCATCAGAGCGGGTGCACCTGCCACTCTAGGTATATGTTAAATAAAACCACAGTACTAAGCAAAGTTTTTCAAATTCTTAATGTTTATGTAGGACCATAAGATTACAGGCCATTACTGATTATTTCAAAACTTTTCAATATATTTTAATATGAACTTACAACCTACATAGACAAGAGCAAATGAGACATGGGTTAGGAATTTTTTTCCCCTCCAAATAAGTAGCAACAGGACTGGCAGAATTGCTTCCTAAAGCTTTTCTTGAAATAAAACAGAATCATTTGGAAAATGCAACAGCATACCACTGGCACAAGGATAGGCACATACACAAACAGCCACAAGGAATAGGAGCAAGAGATTCTCTTTCAGCTTGAGAATCAGTAAAAATGCACTATTAGAAACAAGTCGAACTGAAAGAAGTTACTTCAACCACTTATTTTAAAACTTCAGGAGTCTCCTTTTTTTTACCAGAGGCTGCAAACTCAGAGTCCAACCTTTCTATAAAATACAGGAGAATGAGATTTCTCAAAGAAAATGAAAGCTTTTCTTGAGACGTTTAGTGCGCCCAGTCATGTGCATCAGTACATTCAGCAAACAGGTTACAAGTCAATGTCTGCCATTTCTGGGAAGATGCCATAGCATGCAAGCAAAAACATTTATATTTGCTTCTGGGAAGAAGTTCTGTTTTAAAAGCATTTTTTTCCTGGAGAATGTAGGCAGTAGGCCTATTAAAAGGATTGTCTAGCACCCTTAGGACTGCAGTTAGAGATTGCTGTGCATAACTGACGTTGCTTAAAGGTCAGATAAGCTGAATAAATAAGCAAACCTTCCCCAGGCACAAGGTGCTTCTTGGTATGGTAATGATAAAAAGAATATACAGCCTTTTGTACATCTAACTCACGGAGCCCATAAAGGCTGATTTAGAGAATTTCAGAAAGATTGAATGTGTTCTGCCTGAAACCCAAGATGAAGATCTCAAGTAAGACACTGCATGTTATTTCAGTTCTCAACAGTATACACAGAAGTTTAAGCAAAAACCAAAACAAACCAGCACATTCCTCTAGAGAAGTATTTTAAACATTCTACTGTGGAATTTTATTCAAGAGCTAAGGTAGACAATTCAACAGTAAGTGTTTCAATAGAGCTTTCTTCACCAACTGTAACTGTTACTTAGAGTGTATTACAGGAATCAATTTATATTTACTGTACATATTAAGTATGAGAAGTCAGACCCACTGTACTAGAGGCCAAAACCACATTAGTTCTAAAGGCACTTTTCAATTAAAATTCTTTTAGGGAGGTACAGACCAAAACAAGGCTGTGTGTCCATGCAAACACTTTCCAACAGCCAACACTGTCACAGTGCAGCAGATCATACACGTTACTTCCAAGAACCCACAGGTCATGACGAATCAGAATGCATGAGCAGCAAAGCAGCCCAAACACATTGCCATACACACATTTTTAACAACTCCCAAACAGAAAAGCTTGGCTGTATGCTTTCTTCAGCATTGCTGCAACTATATGGGAAAATGTATGTGCAGCAGAGGTAGTGATTTAGGTTATTAACAACCAAAAACTTCCCTTAAGCATAGAATTTTTGCATTTCATCTAGCACAGATTCCCTTTCCACAGCTGCAGCTCATCCTTGGAGTATCCTCAAATGCTTGGGGAAAATACATTAGATACAAGAGCAGTTAGAAGAAGTTGGAGTAATCTGAAAAAAAAAAACAGGTCGTATTTTTTCAAAGTATTCCTTCCACACCAGTTACCACTTAAAGAACTTCTGAGCCAAAAAAGGTATTAGAATAGAAAAATCTGAGTGTGGAGAGTGAGACATAGTAGTAATAGTCAAGTACAGTATTCAGGTTTGAGTTGTGATGTATCTTCTCCATTCCCAAAAGGGGAAAAAAAAATTAATCAAGCAAACAAATCCTATAAAACACCCTTATTTCACATTTCAGTGGCTAATCACCTTGTTTCTGGGTCTGACATCTAACGGAAGAAAAGGAATCAGATTCATGACAACATTCAAATCTCTCAACACAATTATATAAATCTTCCAAGATGTAGTCACACAGAGAGAAATTTCAGCATTAACCTTCTAGCTCATACCAACAGAAAACAAAGAAACAGAGTAGAGATGGGAACAAAATTTCTCTGTAAGACTTTAATTGTCCTTGTCAAACAACTGTTCCTAACATTACCTTTTGTTTTTACCATCTGTCATGTGGTCAGAGGAGCAAGACGGGAGATCTCCATATCCTGATGCAGACACCGGCATACATGCAAACAATGTGCAATGCTCCCCTATGTGGCCATTCCCTCTGCATAAGAATTCCTCAGCTGATACAATTGACGTAGTGCAACATCTACAAAGAAATAAAAGAATATATATTTGCAAATGCAGCTGGGCAGAACATGCAACACTTTCCCAGGAGAATCCTGGGAAAAGCATGGCACCCACTGCTTCCCAGGCAGGACACAGTCGTTTTGCTCTTACTGCTTATTTCACCATTTCTTCTTGCAGGACCTGCAAGCTCACTACTCAGACGGTAAGAAGGCCCAGCTCCTCCTGAAAGTCTTGTGAGTGCAGAAGAGACTGAGAGCCCAGAAGAAGAGTTGGAGGTGGGGCTGGCAGAGGCCTCTGCTGACCTGGTGCTGGGCGGATCTAGCGAACCAGTGAAGATTCTGGAGCTCCTGTGGTGAATGAGGCAAATGCTGCTGAAGAAAGGTCCCAGGACTATGTTGCTCCCATCCAAAGTATTGGATGGAGTTCAGACCCCCTGTCAACATCAGATGCATTGGGGGATTTGCCTGAAGGCATAAGCGTGCTTTAGAGCAGGAGCAGAATTCCAGTTTCAGGACCAAACAGCAGTCACTACCCAGCTGCAAGTGTCCTGCACGGGGAAGCCCACACACTCGGTTCCAGCTGAGCTGCACATGGATGTTTCAAAACACAACTCTGTCCCCAAGCTCCATTTGCTCATCATTTTAAAAACAGATAAACATGAAAGTAAATAGGAAATAGCTTATGCTACAGACTTGTGCATCACGGAGGTCAAGCCTGAACATGCCACAGAATGGTGGTCTCTCATGTCCTCCATTTGAGAACCCTGTGTTACTGTACATTGACTAAATAAACTTGTTTTAATATCTTTTCAAGGTCTAAATCAACTTCATTTTTGGTAATAATTGTTTTGTATTTCCTCATACTTTCCAAACTGTATCTTTACTCATCATTGCATTCCTTATTAATTTTCTGAACAACCTCTATAAGGATCCTGGGAATAGAGAGATCTGTACTGAGACTTTCCTCCTCTGATTAGGCTATAGATTCTTGACCATTTCAGTATCTTCAGATTAAAAGATTCCAAATCTTCACAAAATTCAAGCTGCTGAGCTCTGTAGCACCAAAGCCCAACTGGTTCCTGTATCCCATTACCAAAGTTTGTCTTCCTGCAAAACAGCACCTTTGTTATGGACAGTAAATTTCCCAGTTTGATTCCAGAGGGGTCATGGTTAAATGTGATGAATTTACTTTCAGTTCTCCTGGAAACAGACCGCTCTTGTGAAAGCTCTTTCCCATTGTTTAACTCAAGCTAAATCAAGTCATGCTTCTTCAACCAAAAAATTTCCTAAAGAATTCTCTTCTAATTAATCGTCATAATCAAGTCTAAAATAGCAATCAATAGAGTTGGCTCAGCAATCCTTCAGTGAAAAAAAAAATAGTGGAAATTTCATACAGAAATGTCTGGATTAGCTATTATTAACAAAATTTGTCCTCTAAACTTTCTGGAAAATTCAAGTCTTCCATAATAATGACACTTCCTAGTACTGTTAGAGGTATTCTCATCCATATCTTAAAACAGTTTAACAGTCTAGATGAATGTGGAACCTGTCATCTTTCCCTGGACTCACCCAGGTAGACTATGAAAAACTACGCTTGACTGAAGTCATCCTATCAAAATGTTATGATACAGTATTATCTTCACCTTAAAGAGAAATCTCTAATCTTATTTAATCTAATGTTAATTTAATCATGAAGATTAAATATTTCTCAACAGCATTTATCAGTCAATATTCACATTCTCAGTACAATCAGTACGATTTCTCCTTCTAGTCTGTCCTACCCATAACTGGAGTTCTTGCCTTCTCAATGTAATAAAATTAAACTGAAGATAGTGTTGCTACTTTCTCCATTAATTTCCCAGGGGTTTCTTATCGTTTTTCATAGAAAGTTATTCCAGAAGGCTATAATCTCACGTCCTTTCAGGAGGATTATCTCATGGTTATAGCAGATAAATCACAGAATCTTAGAAAAGAATAGGTTGAAAGGGATCTCTGGGGGTCCAACCTCCTGCTTCAGTCAAGGTTAGCATCCAAGCTAGCTCAGGGCCTTGTCCAGTTGAGTGCTGAAAACCTCTAAGGACACAGATTCCATGACATCTCCGGGCACCTGTTTCTATGCTTGACCATTCTCATGGTGAAGAAGTTTTTCCTTATCAGAAAATGTCAGAATTTTTGTTGTTGCAACTTGTGCCAGTTACTTCTTGTCCTCTCACTTCTGAAAGTGCCTGGGTCTATCTTATCCAAAGAACTCCCTTAAGGGATTTCTTTCAATAGCAATTAGATTTAAAACCGGCCCCTCCTCCCCCCGCTTCTCTGCTTCCATATAGAACCGAATTGCTTTGTGATGCAAGGCAAGTTGTTATGAACGCCCAACTCTTGATATATTTTCTGTATTTCTGTTTCCCAGGGTGCTTGACATGTGTGGACAGTTCCCCTGGTCTGTGAAGTGCTAAGATTTAGGTACTCCACAGTTTCACAAGTAAGTGTATGTATGAAGAGGAGGACAACCGTCTACAAATATCTATGCAAGTCCTTTGCCTGCTGGGAGAAAAGTTTATAGGATTTTTTGGCCTCACCATGTCTTATATCTTCAATGAGAATACATAAGGAAAAACTGGAGAACGAGTGAAAAGAAGTTCTTGTGAAATGGCAGTTTCACTGCCAAAGAGACAAGATGAACCTGTCTGGTGGCTTTTTCCTGAGAGACGACCTTCCTACCCTCAGCCATCATTTGTACTCATTAAAGATTTTGCCAAGCTTGAATATCTGTGTTGACATGATTCCTTTATGTGCATAACATTATTTTGCTTGGAATTTAAGTTTCAGCGCAAGTTTGTCATTGCTGTCTCAAAAGAAGCAGCTGCCACAGTTACATCTTTGGACCAGGCAATATGAGATGGAGTAGCAAGTACTAGAGGAGAGATGCACTTGTATATACTACATCCTTGTATATCACATTTATTGCTAAGGTGTATTTATGGTAGCTAAACACCAAAAAAAAAAAATCCATTTGTACGTTCAATGGATTTTTTGTGATTACAAGGAATAGTTTTGGATCCGAAAATTAAAACATTGCAAATTATCAGAAAGATACGACAGTTATTTTCATCACTCCTAGTGAGTTAGAAGAACAACACAGCAGGGCACAAGCAATCTAGGAGATTTCTGGTGTATTGACAACAACTTCCTGACATAGGTGATCGAGGGGCTAACAAGGAAAGGTGCTCTGCTGGACCTGGTACTTCCACCCCCCCAACCAGTTCTTCCTCATCTGCAAGGTGGGGTCAGCTTTGGCTGCACTGAACATGAGATGGTGGAGTTCAGGACACTAAGAGGAGGTAGTGGGGCAACAAGCAGGACCAACAGACCTGGATTTCAGGAGAACAGGCCTCTTCAGAGATCACAGGCTTCTTCAGAGATAACCTTGGAAGAATCCCATGAGATATGGCCCTAGAGAAAAGCGGGGTCCAGGAGAGCTGGTTGATATTCAAGGATCACCTCCTCCAAACTCAAGAATGGCCCATCCTGGCAAGTACAAAATCAAGTAAGGGTAGCAGAAGGCCTGCATGGATGAGCAAGGAGCTTCTGACTGAACTCAGATAAAAAGGAAGCAGGGGCAAGTGACGCAGGAAGAGCATAGAGATACTGGCTGATCATGCAGGGATGGGGTTAGGAAAGCTGGGGGCCCACTTGAAGCTGAATCTGGGAATGTGAAGAGCAACAAGAAAGGGTTCTACAAGTACACAAGCAGCAAAAGAAAGACTAGAGAAAATTTGGGCCCAGTGCTGAGTGCAGCAAGGTGCCTGGTGACAAATGACGCAGAAAAGGCTGAAGTACTCAATGCCTTCTTTGCCTCAACAGGTAAGACCAGCCTTCAGGAATCCCAGGCCCATGAGACCAGAGGGAGCTGGCCAGTACCACTGTGAGGACCCTCTCAATAATCTTTGAATGATTATGGCAACAGGGAGAGGTTCCTGAAGACTGTAAGAAGGCAAACGCCATTCCTTTCTTCAAGAGGGGCAAGAAGGAAGATCCAGGGCACTACAGGCTGGTCAGCCTCACCTCAATCCCTGGGAAAGTGATGGATAAAATCCTCCTGGAAACCTTTTCCAAACTACTTAAGGACAAGAAGATGATCAAGAGTAGTCAACATGGATTTACAAAGGGGAAATCATGCTTAACCAACCTGATAGCCTTTTACAATGAGGTGACCAGCTTGGTGGATGAGGGGAGAGCAGTGGATGTTGTTTACCTTGACTGTAGGAAGTCTCTTGACGCTGCCTCCCATAACATCCTTGTAGACAAGCTGACAAAGTATGGACAAAATAAGTGGACGGCAAGGTGGATTGAGAACTGGCTGAAGGGCCGGGCCCACGCAGAAGGTTGTGATCAGTGGCACAAAGTGCAGTTGAAGGCAAGTTGTTAGCGGTGTACCCCAGGGGTCGATACTGGGTCCAGTCCTGTTTAACATCATCATTAATGATCTGGATGACAGGGCAGAGTGAGGAGCTCAGCAATGTTGCAGATGATACAAAACTATGAGGAGTGGGTGATGGACCAGATGGATGTGCTGCCATTCAGAGGGACCTCGACAGGCTGGAGAACTGGGCAGAGAGGAACCTCATGAAGTTCAACAAGGGGAAATGCAAAGTCCTGCACCTGGGGAGGAATGACCCCATGCACCAGTACATGCTGGAGCCCACTGGCTGGAAAGCAGCTCTGCAGAGAGGGTCATTGGCATCCTTGGTGGACTACAAGTTCTCCACGAGCCAGCAATGCACCCTCGCATCTAAGGTGGCCATCCGTGTTCTGGGCTGCATACAGCACAGCTTTGCCAGCAGGTCGAGGGAGGTGATCCTTTGTCTCTGATCAGTACTGGTGAGACACATCTGGAGAGCTGTGTCCAGTTCCGGGCTCCCCAGTACAGGTGAGATATGGACTTACTGGAGCAATTCTAGCACAGGCTAACAAGGATGATGAGGGGATTGGAGCATCTCTCATATAAGGGAGAGGCTGAGAGAGCTGGGACTCTTGAGCCTGGAGGAGGCTCAGGAGCGATCTCATGAATGCGTACAAATACCTGACGCGAGGGAGTCAAGAAGAGGGAGCCAGATTCTTCTCAGTAGTGCCTACTGACAGGACAAGAGAAAATGGGCACAAGTTAAAACACATTTTATCGGTTGCTCAGTTTTGATACTCTCTGTTGGGCTGAACCACATATCCACTTCCCCCATGGTGGTCTGGCTAGCTCAGGAGGACATTACTCTCCACTAGTCATCTCAAGGAAGACTGTTTATACAACCCAATGACCACTGGTACACTCATGTATCTAAAACAAGGATTACCCTCCAGTCCCCCTTGTGTTGAGGTAAGTTCAGCTTTTTTTACAACAATTGGTGGTCATTCTTTATATTCTTCCTGAGATAATTATTCTTTTGGTCATCTCTTCTGAGCCTTCTTCCATTGTGGGGGTGTGTTGGTCGGTTACAGTGGTTCAGGATCAGAGTAACTAAGTTGTAAGGAAGAATAGTCATCCACTGAGTAAAATGTCAGGACTTGAGGATAGATAAGTTAATTTTCATTAAGATTCAAGTGAAATAAAATTCTTCAACCTACAGATACATATCTTGAAAGTTGCAGCTGCAGGCTGTCATATATTGGCCTCCTTTCCCGTGACATTTTGCTGCGCTTCTGCCAGATCTCTTTTGTTATATTCTGAGCAATTTACTCTCTTTAGTAGTTTATTTTACATTTTTATCTTATTTTTGTTTACTTTTAAAACTTCTCTGAATTCCTATGTTTTTGTATATTCCAAATTAGGAAAAAAATTCTATTTGAAAATATGCAACAAAATGTCTTTTAGATGTGGGATATGGGGATGTTTGAAACTGACTAAGCATTGCTAACATTTCCACAAAATGGGGAGTTTCACTGGCTGATTAATAGATTCTATGAGTTGACATCAACTTATGTTTGATCGCAAACAGAATCAAATTCATTTAATTTGTTCAATTCCTGATCTATGAACATGAAGAAAAAGCTTCAGCTTAGACCATGCTTTTTTTTTTTTAAATGGGGGGGAGGGGAGGGAGAGAATGAAGAGGAAGACACAAAATAATGTATTCAACATTATATTTACATATGTCGACTCCCACACACTTGTATGAAAGCTCACCTGAAAGCAAGATGTTTTGTCACATTTTTAAACCAAATCAGAACTAACAAGAACTTTTTGTAGTAAAATATTCAGTTGAGGACATGAAGAAAACAAATCATGAAACTGTAAAGGCATGACTTTTTTAACTGTAAGAATTTGTTTTCCAGGTTTAACTTATTAATATAAAAATTATTTTTTAATCTGCTTGTTATGATCTTCTCTGTGTTGTAAGGATTTCCTGTCATCAGTTCTAGATTTTTTTTTGTCAATAAAAAACCACCCCTTGTCAATTTGCATTTCCTTCTAGAAATCAGAGTTTTAGAGCTCCTGAGTGCTGACAGAACTGATGGAGATCATCAGTGCATTTTGATTTTGAGGTACAGGAGCATTGAAGGCTCTTTAAGGCTTCCTTGCTGAACTGCTAGCTATATCTGTGGCTGGTAAAGTCGAATTCTCAGGAAAATCCTCAGCTGCAGCATAGCAAAACACTAAAACTCAACAATCAAACTCGATGGCAAAAGTCAAGATGTAAGCTAAGAATGTAATACAAATGTGTGGATAAATAGCATATAAATGTGTACTTTAAAATAGCATTTTTAACAAGAAGAGCTATAGCTGGTAATAAATTAGCATAGGATTGTTTTTAACTTATTAACTCAATGTTTCACTAATTGATACATGAAATTTCAAAATGAAAGGGAAAGAGGAAGTTTTAAAAACTATTAAAACCATGGGGTTTAGGGAGGTTTTATTTCAAATTTTCTCTGGAAAGTGGAAAAAACAAGATCTTAGATCAACCATAACTGTAGATCAATATAACTGTAGATCAACCTTGCTATGCTATTTGACTTAAACGAAAAATATTTAGTTTTGATTTAGGTTACATTAAAGTTTGCTGTTGATATTTAAATAGAAATGTAAATTTAAAGCAAAGTTCAGATTCTATTAATTGTTCCGGTACTCCCTTTTCCATTAATGAATGGAAATGAAATGAATGAATGAAATTCCACTCTTAAAAGCAAATATACTCCCTCTTTCATCCCATCAAATTCTCAGATTTTCCAAGGTTTAAGTTTGAGACAACCTGGAATTTTCCTGAAACCAGAGATGGAGAAAACATTTTTTTCCCTGATAGGAATGGCAGAATTTTTTGAAGTGATGATTTTTATCATTTCCAGAATCTAGCACGCTGGTTTTGTAAATAAGATCTACAGCAGGTTTGAGGAAGAAAAGGATTATTCTCAACACTTGACAAAAGTTATGAAGTTTAGCTTTGGTTTTTGCTTTAAACTATGTGCTAGAGGAAAAACTTACATAGCATAGAGAAACAAGCAATCTGTATTTTCTTTCCTTAAATTGATGCAGCATTTTGAAATGAACCTAGTAGGAAACATGTGCATGATCTCATAATAACTTTGTGATAATTGCACAAAACAATAAAGCAATGAATAATTTTAATAAGACCAGAAACCTTAATTGCTCTAGGGTTTTTTTTTCTGTTGCTATCGTGATTCTGACAAAACTCTAAAGCAACAACTGAAGCAACTTCCTGCCATGGAAGCAATCCAAAAATCAGAACAAAAGCCTCCTACAGACTGGACATGACGTCCTGGATTGTTATCATTCAGCATTCATGTCTTAGTAAATTAGCAACCTTTCCTTGTTCTAGTGCCTAGAATGCTTCAGCTTCTCGTCTAAAGGTGAGAGAGCAGGTAAGTGTATTTGGGGGGAAAGTATTCAAATCTTTTAACTCACCAAAACTACTTCCAGTTTCACAACAGAGAAAGTTAGTGGGTAAATGGTTTTGACATATTTAAAGCAGTCACTCATGTTAAAAAGGCAGGAGACAATTATACTCTTCATCAACAGGTTGTTAGAGAAAAATGCGCTGTGCCGCTCTGAATATCTTCTCCTGATGAAAATTACCGACCTTATTTTCATTCCTCATCTCTTTCTTTGGATAAGTCTTCTGGTCTTCGGGGATATGTCCGGGTTTTTTTTGTTTGGTTTTTTTTTTTATTTTATTTTTAAGGCTCTGGGAGGCTTTGAAATTTGCACGAACAACTGCAAGTCCTGAATGATGAAAACCTCCCACTTGGTACACAATCAGATTTCACACTTAAGCATGTCCACCAATCCTACTGATGTGTGAGAACTGTGAATTGGGAATTGTGAAGTGAAAGTCATACAACTCAGGGGCTGCTCCAGAGCACTGACAGAGGCTAGCAGCAAGAGCATGGTCATGCTTCTGTTTTCTTGCTTTGTTTTATGGCAGACTCCTGGGTGGGAGTTTGCCTGCAGCTGAGAGAATGACTGAGGTCAGGGGCATAGGAAGACAGTACGGCAAGGAAAGGGTGGGGAAGAAGCAAGTTGTTTCCACTTCTCCTAGCTTCCTTGCTCCTAAACAGCAGCAGGAAAACTAAGCCAACCCTTCCAGGTCCTAGCCACATGTTTGCCTCATATTAGGCCATCTTCTTTTGCTGTTGCAAAAGCAATTCGGACCCATCCCGCTCATCCTTAGAACAGTTGCATTCAGTCTTGCCTGTGCCATTGAGAAATTTCAAGCCAGTTTGGAGGCAATTAAATGAGGACACAGTAATAGGACTGACATCATGGACGGGCAGTTTTTTGTGTTACTGGTTCTATGATAAACTGAGAATTATTTTGGTTTATTTTTATATGAGACATACCCATATTTTGGTGAAAAGAACACGTTTGTTTTCAGAAGGGTTATGTATTGCTTGAGGAATAATTCCCAGAAGTCTACAGCTGCAAAGGAAACCTATAGACATAATGTCCGGTCATTTTCTGTGTTAAAAACCAGGTTTGAAACTGTCGAACTATATTCGTTATATTTAGTTAAACAGCCTCTGGTAACATGGAAAATAATCTGGATATTAGCAGAAATGTTAGAAAGATGTAAATCCATCTTCAGAGAATTTGAAGTTAAACATATCATTCACTAAATTAAGCGACACTAGTCTGCTGCTTTCTTTTTCCCCTGTAGCTACAGTACTGAAATAGTTTGACACAGGTATAAATATTCTTCTTGGCTGCCTTGATGCAGAGCACTGGACTTGTGGGCAGTAATACTTGGAAAGATGGTTGTCTAAATAATTGCAGGGCAGGGAGTAGAGGGAAAAATGTAAAAACTATACAAAAGCATTCTTGCACCCAGGCAAAAGAGAGTAGGAACAAAATTCAGAAAAGTGTGTTCAAAATCTAGATTAAATTTCACGTTATTCTTAGTGGAAAAAACAGTGGCAGCACTGCAGGAAAAACACTGGTATATTTTGTGATTTTCCAGGTTAGTTTGCAGGGTCTTTCCTTTACATTTCATTCCTTGATGTTCAACTGCCTTTCTAAAGCTGGTAAGATCTGCAAGGGGCTGCAAGTCCTGATTAATCCTAGTTAAATGCTATTTTGAGGAACAAATAGTGCAGAAGTCACTTGCACGCTTTGTGCACTGGTAAAGTGCAACAAATTTGTCAGCAGAATTTTTACAGACAGTAAAAGATTGCTTTGAGCATTCTCTGTTCAAGCTACTTTGATTGGGTAAGTGTCAGGAGCTTAATTAATTTCTTCACTCTTTAGATGTCTATTTAGACATTTACACCATTAAGAGCATGAAATGTACTTTCTGTGTTGCCCTGCTTTTTGTAGTCTTTGTATCTGTTTTGACAGGGCTTTCTGCCAAGGTCTAAGTGGCTGGAATATTCACTGAATTGAAAATTGCTGTCAATGGTTGTTTAATTATGCAAGTATTTGTTGTAAACACCTGTGATAATTGGCTAACTGTAGCATTTCATGTAGTATCTGCTGAGATTAGGGACACAGTTTACACTGGAAAGACCTTTTAAAAAAAAAAACCAAACCAAAACCCAGGAAAAAACAGTGTAACTTTCTTTGTTTTCTGATGTCTTTTTCCTTTAATTACTTTTATAGGAATTCCCTATGTCTTTCTTTTCAATGTTGGCTCTAGAATGAAATTTTGTTTGGTGAGGTTTTTTTCATGCATTTCTTCTTGTTGTTTGATTTTTTTTCCCCCAAGCACTGTGTGCCCTGAGTCAGATCTGTTAGTGCAAGGTGTGGATTTCTGGCAGTATCTCAAATAAATACATCATGGAATCATCTGTTTGTTGTTCAACTGATAGCACCCATATTTCCTACAAACAAAGAAGCAAATAAGCACTTTTATAGAATTTTGGTGAAAAATCCTGATGGAGTAGATATTGGTTTTAAAGGCTGTTTTTTTGTTTTAGCTGATTCTTAGCGTTCTTGTCTTAGCATACTTACTTGGACTTCACAAATATTGCCTGCAAACTAGGTAAAAGCAGAATGGTTTTTCAAAAAATGTGGAGGCACTGAAATGTAGATTTTATCATTCCAGAAGGAGTTAGAGGAGAAGTTTAAACTCCAGCCACCCATTGAAGAGCTGAGGTAAGGTGTGTTCAGCAGTTTGAAGGTATGTATCACTCGGATGTCATAAGACCTTTGTGAGGCAACTGTTAGAGTTTATTTTTTGTTCATAGGGAAAGGCACCTGGCAGGTGCAGTACTGTACAGTATGATTGGCAAAGCCCTTAAAGAAGACAAAGTAAACCGGAAAATGAAGATGTGTTATTTTCAGTTGCAATATTTATTGATACTTGTTTAAACAGAGACTGATCAGAGAAGATACAGTTGTTTGGTATGAATAGTTCTCATAGCCTTCAGATGGAGTCTGCAAGGCAGAACAGTAATGAGGAGCATTTACCTTGACGTTTTTCTTAGCATTGTTCTTAAAAGTAGCCTCTGCCCAGAACCCTCTGGGACCATCGGTATGGGCAAGGTGCTTAGAAGGAAGAATTATTTATCAAGAGCATGAAGTAAAATTAGTGAGCCAACAAATTTTTTCAAGAATTGTCCAAGGGAGATCAGAGAATAAAGAAAAAGTTGCTTGTGGGTTTTAGGTTGTTTTTTTTTTTTTTTTTTAATGAACTGTTTATTGTTGCACTGTATTGTGACCTGTTGAGATCATGATGTGTTTCTACATAGCTGGCCTTCTCCGCTGGCTCAGTAGAAATGCTAATTTTCTCTTGTGTACACACATACTGTCTCTCACAAAATGCTGCTGGGGATATTTGTACATCCAAGATACCAGTCTGACCATCTTTTCTGCTAAGTGGTTGGGAGTTAGCAGTGTCTGGAAGTGGATTGCTGTGGAATATATGTAAAGAGAATGATGATTTCTCTATGATGATTAAAAAAAAAGAGTCCAGCTAACTGTCTGTTCCTGCTTTGTGTGTTCCCAATACAAAGCAATGAAGAATTTTTTTTAAAGGCCTTGTAAAAGCATTAGTCTCTCTTCTGCACCAACCCCTTACCCTTCACTTACTCAATTGTTTGGGTTATGTTTACTAGTCATTATTGACCTCTTTGTTAACATAGCTACTGTTGACATCATTCCTTATCCAACAGAGATAAGGTATTGTGTTCTGTTGCATCGTTACAAGGCAGCTCTCCAAGTCCAAATTGTTCATCTATATTTGAAATATTTGTCTTTTGAGCTTTGTAATGAGACTTGTTTACATGGGGGAGAGAAGGAGAAAAATCCCTGTAAATGAATGCAGTAGTGTCAGTGTAAAAACAATCATTCAGTGAAATAATAAGGAGAATGTGTTTTCCAGCTGCTGTTTGTAGATCCCAGTTGCTAGGGTGCTTGATATCTCAAAGTCTAAGCTTGTCCCATGGTTACGGTTTGCATATCTTTGCTTTTCCTGACAACAAGGTTAAAGACTATACCCTCATCACTTATCTGATTAGAACTGGCTCAGAAAATTAATGCTAAGGGAAAAAAATCTCACGCAGCCCATGTAACCATCAGGATGTTGGATTTCATTAACGAACTGTTAAACCTGCGAATGACTCATTGGAGGGGTGGACATGAAAACGTGCCTTGCTTGCATTCATTTTATTGACCCTAATTAAGGGAAACATGTCCTTCGATGTGATAACTTGCTGCTATAGGCACAATGTGTGTGTAGGAAAGGGAAGCTTTTACTCTTTAGAACAAGGCTGGCTGCTTGCTTCTTGCATTAAAAGAAACTGCCATTTAACCATGTAGTCACTGGACAACCAGATCATACATCTCATTGCCCTCATCTGTGTTTGTAGATTGCAGAAGACTGCCCCTTCTCAGTTATCTCAAACATCTCCTTGGTACTGATTAGCCAGTGTCAAAATGTGTCCTAGGAGCTGAACAAAGCAAGCAAGCAAGCAAGAGTTTTTTCTTGAAAAATCCATATGCTCTGTGCTTGAAACAAGACTAAAACAAGAAAAAGGAAGAAGGTAACACACTAACACCTGAGGCTGGAGGAAAAGAAAGCAGAGGTTAGAGGAGATGGCAAAAGTTTATTAGTGTTCACAAGTTACCAAAATGCTCTTTTGGGCTTTTATTTTTCTCTACTTCGTAATTCTCAGATTTTCCAAGGTTTAACTTTGAGACAACCTACTGACAGGGGAAGAAAGGACTGCCAGTGCAGTTATCCTGACAACCAGTTCACAAGGGCATCATTAACAGCAGTACAGCAAAACCAGGGTGAACTGAACCTAGGCCCAAATTCATGCTATTCTCCTGCAGCTCTGAAAGCACTTCAAAGGTAGCAAAAATTGCTCTTTGAGAAAGAGTAACAGTGAAGGTTTGGCATGAACCTCCATTACTACACAAAATCTATGATACAGTAGTATTTACATTTAATTTGACTCTCCAAAAACATCCCAGTTTTTTTACAGGAAATCTCTGGTCCAAGTTCAAAAAACCTTTCCCCACAGAATTACACATTTGCACTTTGGAATATGTTTGCTATATACTCAAAAGTAAACATCATCCCTCAATAATTCATGTGATGAGTATCTTGGCTCTGCTATAACCTCTACCAGTTCTCCTCCTGCCCGTTCTAGCTGTGCCATCCCAACTTTTCTTGACCAACAGAACATATGCACTCTGTAAAAAAAATAATCAAAGAGCTTGCAGGCTAATGATTAAAAATACACTCCAACATTTAAAGCTGTAACAGATAAATAGCACTGTTAGCCAGCAAACTTTCTATGTGACCAAAACTTTTCACATCAGGATGAATTGCAAAACCAAGATACTTACATCAAAGGCAGCTGACGTGGGTAAGATACTTACCTGATTTATCAAAGTATCATATAAAAAAATCCATGTTTCTGTTCAGTATTAAGGCAAGACACAAGAACAATGTACTGGCAGCATGAGGGATATGCTGCAGATTTTTGTTCTGAGAGAAGCGTAGGTGTCAGATCCTTCGCAATTGAGACAGCTCATAATTACAAAGGCTTTGCTGTCAAACTGTCTTTGCCAGACAATGCTGATTTCAAGAGCTCCTGTTCCATGACCCTCACTATTTCCAGCTCCCTTAATTGTTTTGCAAAACTGACTGACTGGAGGGACTCAGAAGTTTTTGATCCAGTTCAGGTGGAAGTCCCACAAATGACTTGTGGCAACAGAAAGAGGCAGCAGTTAGCGTATAGAGGGGAAATGGCAGCCGCCAGTTTCATAGCTGTTTGAACATAAAATGACATGTAATAGCTAAACAGAAAACACATATCCCTAAGAAGTGGGGTGGGGGAGGGGCTGTGAAGAGGCATTTCGGAGGGGGAGGGAGAGGAAACAGTCCAGACCACAAATACCTAGTTTAAGTGAACAGATCTTCCTATTTAGACTTTATCAAGACTTTGATATCAGTTATCTGACAGACTTCCTTGTTGGTTCCTAGAAATTCAGTTAATTTTGTTTACAGCTACATGTGGCATGATGAAATTTATCTTTTGAAGCAGCACAAAAATTCAGACCAAAAACTCCTAGTATTTCAGACCTAGTAAAGATAAGGAAGCAAATTTTCTCCTGGCAAGAACAAGATATTTGCAAACATCAAAAGTGGTTTTGTATTTTTATTAATATTTACAAAATATTGTAAATTCATAACATTTGTCCAGCTTGTACATATCAACAGTACAAAATCCCCCAGTTACATCAGTACTGAATTATAAAAGTTTTATTTTACAATTACGGAAAAGCACACCTTATCCAGTATTTTTTCCATCCAAGTAAATATACACATCAAATTAAAAAATAAGTATTATATTTTCTTTGTGTTTCAAGACACAAGGGATCACAAAAACATCCATCTTTTTTAGACCCAGGGTAGAATTCTCGTAGTGAGTATTTTAATGCAACTACCAAGTATTATTACTCTCAAATTAAGCATTCTCTAGAGTGATTAAAAAAAGATTTAAAAATATGGGGGAACAGAAACAACTTTGACAGATTATTAGGGTTAGGAGACAGGAAACATAATAATGATCACAATTCATGCAGTTCTGTCACTGCTGAAATAAAATATTCCTCCTTGAAGATGTTCAAGTTAAGACCTGAACAGAATTGGTAGATAACTCTACCAGAAACATTTAATGACTGCTGCCATGATACTGGGAAAATGATCACTTTTTAGTTTCTATAAAATACAAAATTTTCTAACACATTATTTGTTGTTTTTCAGTCAAGATTCACACACCAGTAGACAATGATCTCCCTCAACAAACAAATCAAAAGCAGGTTTTGGTACATTGCTAACAACATGATGTAGTAAGTAGGTTGTTTTTTGTTTGTTTGTTTAATCCAGCATATATGATAATATTATATAGGATCCTCATAGAAAAGAGGACAAAACTGAGGTTTCTGCCATGGACAAAAACTTTATAAAAACATAATAAAATTAAAATACAAAATAGATATAATACATGTCAGATTAATTAGTAGTGGCATTTGAGGTTTCTGGAGACTGAAGAAATTCATATGGATCGTGAACCATGTCTTGCTGTTCTCCAACACTCAGACGAGAGGGGCTTCCTGTAGAATGTGGGGAAAAAAAGATCAAAACCTTAAAAAGTACAGTAAAATAATGGAGATATATTTACGTATACAAACAGCATGGTTATTTCACATGTTCCTTTCAGACTTTCAAATCAAGACAGACATTTAAATGATATTTAAACAGGAGATTTTGAAAGAGAAATTGCAAGATTCTTTCAGTAATTTAGATCGTTTTTGAAAAAGCAGTCATTATTCTATTACTGAGTTGAAAAATTACACAAAATGTAATTAAGTATCATCCAACCAACATCTTCTACCTTCTCAGAAATGGCACCAAATTGTTAAGTGGTATGTTACCCTATCATCCTGTCTTATCACTGAATTTTACAGCTGACAAATGGAAGGCTATTGTAGAATCCCACCTGTTACTTGCTGCATACAACTATGCTGAAGTAAAATAAAAGTTATATACTCCTTAGTATTTCTAAGAGCATAAAATGCAAGTGCATATAGGGATTTGCCAGTCAGTACCAATTTACTTCACAATTACTTCAATCATGCCTAATCAAAAAATAACTAACTACAATTAGTGTCCTTAATTCCACAGGTCAAAACTATGTCGTCTTAGTTGCCTTCGCTATGCATATTTAAAAATTAAAACATGATCCTGTAGTCAGCACACTGTTTTATCAGAGTAGTATCATGCAAAGATTTATGTAAATTAAAATGTAAGTTTTAACCAGTTTCAATTAGAGCAGAAGTACTGCAACTTCTGTGACACAGGTAACTTTACCAAGATGATGTTGGTCTCTTTCAGAAGTATTGGAGAGGGAACTCAAATTGGATGAAGGCCGGGATCCCACTCTGTCAGCCTGAGCTTCATGCAGGTCCTGCAGCAGCTTAGTTGTTTCATCCAGATGTAAATGGTTATCATCATGATCAAGCTCCTTCTTCACTTTCCCTAAGGGCCACCAGTTACCAACCAAAACC
The DNA here is from genome assembly GCF_964195595.1 of Calonectris borealis. Classification (NCBI taxonomy): domain Eukaryota; kingdom Metazoa; phylum Chordata; class Aves; order Procellariiformes; family Procellariidae; genus Calonectris; species Calonectris borealis. The sequence goes on along the minus strand of NC_134313.1, from coordinate 106,304,336 downwards.
CATAATTAGCACATGCAGATTGACTCATGAATTACCAAGTCGCTATAAAAAATTCTAAAATAAATTAAGTGTTGTCTATTACATAAACAACCTCAATCTTGCATTTTCCTTTGCACTTCTAAAAGGCAACAGCTGCAAATCTGTTTTGAGTTTCAAGAAACACATGTTGAAATGCATTTGGCGATATTGGAGGATGAAGGAGAGTGCCATGGGAAATGGCTGAAACTGAACTGATTCCCAGTATTTAAACAGCTATAAGAGCTGAATTTGTCTGTTAAACTCCAGACATAGAATAACGCATATAGTTTGCAGCAAAGGAGAGGAAGTCAGTAGAAAGATTAATTAAATATCTAACTTAAAATACAGTTAAAATAGAACATGTAATTTATGCAGGTGAAGAAATCCACATCGCAGAAGGTTTTAAGAACAGTATCTTCTCCAGCTACACTGATTTTATAGTAAACAAAATAAAATTGTGAAATGGGAAAGAACTGGAAGTGTGTGCCAACATATGCTGTTCTTTCATCTGAAGAGTTAAAAAAAATTTCCCTCAACTTCAAACAGGAAAATAAACTCCCTTCTCTTTGGACTGTCTTCAATGCAGACCTTGCTAACTTTGCAAGAATTACAATATGAAATAATGCCACAAACTCTCTCTAGAAGCTAAGTAATCTAGAAGTATGATTATTTATAGAAAGATCAAAGAAGAAAAATATAAGCAGCTTTCAGTGGAGCAAGAAATTAATAGTAAGATTGATACGTCTAAACATTATGTATAAAAAAGATATTTATTAATTTTTTACTGAACTGCAATAAAATTAGTGTGTGACAGCATAATCAGAGCTTACAACTGCTTTTCAAAGAATACTGCACCTATGGGAGAAATCTGTAGAAATCTTTTTTTTTTCTTTAAGCTTTCAATTACTTTGGTTATGTTTTATAATAGGTATTTTGGCATCTTTCACATTCTGAATTAAAAGTATCTTAAACCATAAGCAGTATTTTTTGTTTCATGATGACATTTTTGAAGACATTTGACCAGCTCAGCAGCCTGCAGAAATGGGAACATTACTTCTTGTAATATTTAAAGAAGGATACCTATCAAAGACGTGTATTTGAAACAACATCCTAATACTTTTATACAACTGCCTTATTTGAAGCTAAAGTCTTTCCAACACCTGAAGTTTCTTTTGATTTTTGTTTTGGGACATTCGAAGTGGTGATATGATTGAGCTGCACATACTTACCTACTTCCCAAGTTATTTCAAAAGACAGCATATGAAGCAATAACATTTCTGAGCCAAAGCTCCACACTGATTCTTAAAATTTACGTTACTATGAACACATAAAAAACAAGCAAAGCTATCAAAATTGTGAGGTACAAATACTTTGGTTTTTTCAGTGGTACAGGAAAAATTAGCTTGGCTAGCACATGGATGTCTCAAAGGAAAAACAGATTAAGGTTTCTTTTATCTTGTACCAGCTCTACACTTTTACCTCTCTCAAATGTAGACTTATTACTACTTTTTGAACTACTTTTTTATTCTTAGCAAATCCAGCTATTATTTTGCCTAAATGGTACAACTAAACCATAACTGATGGCTTGCATATTTAATTACTTACCTAATGAACTTAACATAGAAATATCAAGAGATACATCTGAATATGGTTTCATAGAGAGAAAGTCTAAGTCAGAAGTGTTACTGTCTCCAGCAGATTCTCCAACCTATTAAAATACAAGGAACAAAGACTAGCAATAGTGATAAGTTGTCATAACAACTTTTTGATGTTTAAGGTAAACGCATGAATCCATACTCTCAAAAGCGTGCACCACAGCACTTGAGACTGGAGCATCCATAACCATCTTGGCTAACCTGCAACTCACAGGCAGCTCAAACATGGTTGCAGGACAGACCAGTCATATGAATGGCAAAGGATCTGTAGGGTAGTCTAAATATCTTTCATCTCATCATCCAGGACTGTTGAAACCAACATTATCGAATCCTCTGGAACTCAATTATATGCTCAGTTCATGCCTGTCCCATGGCAGAACCCTCGCGGGGGGAAACATTATCAGTATGCCCCATCATCAACCCCTCCCAGATCCCCTTTTCCCTCACCTTCTCAATGCAATACTGGATTTATTGGAATTTTTAGTATGTGACTAATAAAACCAGTAGGGTGGGCCACCCTATACACAGTATCAGCTGGAGCTGGTCTCTCAAGTATTTTTTCTATACGTTTGGATAATGAAATACAGCCTGCACTACAACAATTTCATTTTTTCCATACCTGTTGCAATACTGCTAAGAAATGACAAAAAGTAAGAGATCAAAGTAAAAGTTGTTAAGCTTCAAAACACATTCTAACAGAATTCTCTGAGGTTGCCTATTCCAGCAGGAGGAATAAGACATGCAGGTAAATACACAACCAGGTATTATCTTTTAGAAATATGAAACTTAGCACTTTCATGAATTAACTTAACGAGTCACCTTCTAGAGAAATACAAACCTTTCCACAAAACATGAGGAATATTTATAAAATTATAAATTTCATTAGTTTCTATAATGTAATCCATATAATTTTTATGTGAATTGCCATGGAATTCAGTGCGTATCTTCTGTTGTCACAAATAATTTGCAAGATAAACCCTGTACCACTTAAAGAAAGATTTGATTAGTAGTTATGAAAGCATAAGATACGCATTATTTACCCCTACTTTCTAATAGACATTTTCAATGGATGCAGTAAAACTGATAAATACTACTGGTTTTTTCTACTTTTACAGCTGTTTGAACCTCAAATATTCATCAGCAAAATATCTTTCAGATTCCTAAGTGGTCTTTCTGTCTCTGAGATTTAGTTATGCATGCTGAATTAAACTAAAGAATACAGAACAACAGGACAAACAAAGCCACTAAACTAAAATAGACTGAATGTCAGAGAATCCATTTTAAGTACTGGAAACTTATTCTAGATACTGTAATTTTAATCTTTACCTCAGAGTATGTACATCCTTGCACTAAAACAAAATGAATGTCTCAATACTCCCTTTTTTTGTTTGTTTGTTTGGTTGGTTTTTTTAATACACACAAACCATTTTACCATAATCTGTTTGGAAGAATCCGGACAGGTATTACGCAACTTGTGTTCTTCTTTTATTAGGACAGGCAGAACCTAGAGAACCAAATCATATTTTAGATCTTAACATTTCATAGTTTATACTTATGTTTCCCAAGAATACTCTTAGTTTGTGTAATTTACTGGCTTACCATAATCAGATCCTAGGCCACCACAGAACACTATCATGTTTTCTGATATTTGCATAGAACCTTTACAAAAAAATAAAGACTAGCTCTTCTCTAATGGGTGACCATATACATTCATGTAAACAATTTAGAACTAACCAGGATAGCCTCTTAGGACAATCTCTTTAGGACTAATCTAACAGCCTCTTCTTTATCACATGCTTCACTTACCAATCTTTTCAGTATTATTATACAGAACAGATGCATATTAAATAAAATTAGGAATTAGAATGTTGGAAGCCTAGAGAACATCACTTTCTGTGCTTTAAATGCCAAGACACTTTTTCCAGTAAAAAACAAAACAAAACAAAACAACCAACCCCAGACTGAGTATCAGCATAACTTACTTTAACTTCATCCAGTGGTTTTACTGGGATGTTTCGCCTCTGGAAGGAAAGAATACTAACAATTACTTTTATTCAACGTACGAGAAAGACCTCTCTCTTACACAATTTCAAGTATATTCAAACTTCACACACAAAATGAGGCTAGAGACAGCTAGCTTTTCACATATCTGTAATGCAATTACAATGTAACAGTTTGTCCTGGTTTCGGCTGGGATAGAGTTAAATTTCTTCCTACTGCTGTGTTTTGGATTTAGTATGAGAAGAATGTTGATAACACACTGATGTTTTCAGTTGTTGCTAAGTACCCTCCTAGTCAAGGACAGCTCCCATGCTCTACGAAGTGCACAAGATGGGAGGGAACATAGCCGGGACAGCTGGCCAACGGGGTATTCCATACCATGTGACGTCGTGCTCAGTATATGAATGGTAGGCGTGATCCAGGAAGTAGTGATGGCTACTTGGTTATCAGTCAGTGCGGGTGGTGAGCAATTGCATTGTGCATCACTCATTTTGTATATTCTATCATTATTATTATTATTTTCCCTTTTCTGTTCTATTAAACTGTCTTTATCTCAACCCACAAGTTTTTCTCACTCTTACCCTTCCGATTCTCTCCCCGTCCCACTGAGGGGGGCAAGGGGAAGGGGCAGGGAAAGTAAGCGAGCAGCTGCGTGGTATTTGGCTGCCTGTCAGGTTAAACCACGACACAGATACTGTTTTGAAATATTTTAGTATTATGCATTTTAACTAATCGTAGTCCCCTTACACTATTTCTTCTGCCCGTGAACTTTATATTCAAGTGCAGTATCATAGTCATTACCTCAGTAACTTCTGATTCCAAATCATTTAAGGTTGCACTTTCAGATATATGCTTACTCAAATGTAGCAGCACAAAATACTCAAGCATAAAACACAATGGCACATCATCACTGAAACACACTTAATTGCACAAAATCTGTATATACCCACATATGTCACAACTGAACAGCATTGCTAAGTGTAAATAGCCAGAAATTCTCATTTGGAACAACATTCATAGAACAAGGTGGCAAAAAGGGAAAGGCACATGTTTTATTTTAAAGCTAAGTTCAATATGTTGTACACACACATTTCTAGATGTAGAAGAATATTCAAAATACTGTTTCTGAACTTTCGAATTTTTTTGAACTAATCCTTTACATTTCTTCCTGTTTCATATACAATCTTTTTCCAGTAGGGACTGGAAAAGATACCCAGAAAATTCTGAAGGATCCTCTGTATTTTTCATTCTATTGTCGCCTTTTCCCCAAACATCACCCACCCTATTCTACTTCTAAGTCTGCAGAGATTTAGCATAATCTCATTTCCACCATGTCAGGACGTCTGAGTACCTTCCATCCTCCCCCCTGCCTCCCTTTCTTTATTCTTGAATCATTCAGAATGTCATCATTTTAAACAGCAGACAATTATTTCAACCTAAGAGTGGTTTTCAGAGTGAAGATAACATGAAACAAGATTTTGCAGTTCCTGGTAGTCTATTTTGTCTTGGGAATGCAAACATTCCCACTAGAATTATAGACACTTCTGAGAAAAATCTCTTCTCCAGTCTCAGTATGAATCTCTTAAGTAAAGTGCTTTTGGAAATAAGTTTGAAGTTTTTCCTTCAGACGTACTACAGGAGTTGAAAAGTTAGCACTGTTGGGTAATAGATACCTGTACAGCAATATTAAGCTATTCTCCAATATTGTTCCAATGTTCCAAATAATTAATCCTTCCACAAGGAATATATTTTGCATTTAAATTAAGAAAAAAAAAATCCTTAACAAACGCATTACAATATAACTCAGAAGCAGATATGTAAGTCATGGCGTTGAATGACACGGCTGCCCGAACACCATTCAGTTGGTTGGTCCCTCCCCCCCCCGCTATGTTGCACCCCCCTGCCTCTTCCTTTCTGCAGTCATATAGTGAACCACACTGGAGAACTGATCTAGCTGGATAAAAGAAAAGGATTACTTCTCTGCTGATTAATTCAGTTTCTAATTTGGTTCACTGCATGGTTGCATAGAATCATAAAATCGTTTAGGTTGGAAAGACCTTTAAGATCATCAAGTCCAACTGTTAAGCTAGCATTGCCAAGTCCACCACTAAACCATGTCCCTAAGCACCACATCTACATGTCTTTTAAATACTTCCAGGGATGGTGACTCAACCACTTCCCTGGGCAGCCTGTTCCAATGCTTGATAACCCTTTCAGTGAAGACATTTTTCCTGATACTCAATCTAAATCTCCCCTGGCGCAACTTGAGGCCATCTCCTCTCGTCCTATCACTTGTTTCTTGGGAGAAGAGACCAACACCCACCTCGCTACAACCTCCCTTCAGGTAGTTTTAGAGAGCGGTAAGGTCGCCCCTCAGCCTCCCCTTCTCCAGACTAAACAGTCCCAGTTCCCTCAGCCGCTTCGCATAAGACTTGTGCTCCAGGCCCTTCACCAGCTTCGTTGCCCTTTTTTGGACGCACTCCAGCACCTCCATGTCCTTCTTGTAGTGAGGGGCCCAAAACTGAACACAGTATTCGAGGTCCGGCCTCACCAGTGCTGAGTACAGGGGCAAGATCACTTCCCTAGCCCTGCTGGCCACACTATTCCTGATACAGGCCAGGATGCCATTGACCTTCTTGGCCACTTGGGCACACTGCTGGCTCATGTTCAGCCAGCTGTCGATCAGCACCGCCAGGTCCTTTTCCACTGGGCAGCTTTCCAGTGGAAAAAGCTCTTCCCCAAGCCTGTAGCGTTGCATGGGGTTGTTGTGACCCAAGTGCAGGATCTGGCACTTGGCTTGCTGAACCTCATACAGTTGGCCTCCACCCATCGATCCAGCCTGTCCAGGTCCCTCTGCAGAGCCTTCCTACCCTCAAGCAGATCAACACTCCCGCCCAACTTGATGTCATCTGCAAACTTACTGAGGGAGCACTCGATCCCCTCATCCAGATCATTAAAGATATTAAACAGACCTGGATGAACAGTTAGCATGAACAGCTAAGCCTGCACTGCTTAAACTGACAGTGGAAAACAAAGTATCTCATACAATACTAAAAAACAGAAATAGGTCCATTCTTATTTTGGTGAACTTGTGACATTTCTGTGCATCAAGGACACACCTGCTTTAGCTGATAAATAGTTTTGGAATGATCTCCACTAGTGATCTGGTCCAGAAGATCATCTACTATTTTCTTGCTGTAATTTCCAGCGTCCTTCACAAATTCTTGTAAGCTAGTAGGAATGGAGATATAAGCATTACAGAAAATGTTTACTTTTGTAAAAAAATTTCAACTTATAATATGATTTTCCCCAACTACGCTGCATTACACCTACATTTTCCTTGTTCTTTTACTCTTTTATGCTTCTTCAGAAAAGCAGTTAAGGCCTTCCAGATAGGGTTTTTTCCCTTCTCTTTTTTTTTTTTTTTTTTTTTAAATGGAAGTAAATGTATGTAGAAACTTGTTTTTCACAACTACCAGCAAATTTTCACTTCAACTATCATTAGTAGTGGGTTAAAAAGAAACACATAGAAAAGAAAAAACCTTGTCATTAATTCTTTCCCCCCAAGATTAACAATTTAATGTTAAGTGGCATTTTCCTTTTCAAGTAGCTTTAACTGTTTTGAAACTCCTTGAAAAATATCACTGTTTTAAAGTCACTGAAATCTATTACTCGCCTATCTAAACCTACTTAGTGCTGGGTTTAAAGCAAAATGCTAAAATCTTTAGCAACCTATAATATCCTGTGGTCAAAGACCCTAATAACAAGATCCGTAACAGCCTTCCAAGAAAATAGGGTAACTTAAAAGTGCAAATGGAAAAAAACAAAACAAAACAAAACAAAACTAAACCCCAAAAAGACCCCACCAACCAGGATGAAAGCTAGCTTCAAGTTTTATAGTGAGTTATTTTTAAAATAAGTTTTAGAAAAAATATCAGGATTTGGAGGCTCCTAGTTGACAATTTAGTCCAAATTGCTTTTCATAAAATCGCTAGAAGTTAGGTCTCCTAACAAGGAAGCGCTTACCTTAAGGCACACTGTATTCCAGTTTCATCACCATATGCTGAGTACAGGAGTTCCATTTCATCTGATTTCAAATCATGAAATATAGAGTTGTTTTGCATGGAAGGTGCTGTACTAGCACTTGTAAGAAAAGTTACTAGACAGGTGGAAGAAAGAGATGACAAATGATTAACACAAGTGTAAAAGATCACTTGGGGGAAAAAAAAGAAAAAGAAGGTTTTGTTTTCTGAAACAGATACAGAAAATGCAGTGTGGTTTTTCCTCCAATTGAAATCAAGAGCTGTATGTCAAGGACAATTCCAGACTCTACAATCAGCGCAACTATTTTAACCATATAAATAAACATATTTACACTACTGGAAAATAAAGAACTAAGTTAACTACCCGACTCCAACAAAAAAAAGATTCATCCCCCCCACGCCTTTTTATATTTCTGCTTTTTGCATGTGTCTACTTCACTGTTGTTTGCCAGTTGTTGTTGTCGTCAGTTTCTGGACAGCAGTTTAAAAGCTATTAAAAATGTCAGTAATACTAGAAAAAAAATCCACAGTTTGTGAAATCCTTGTCATATGATACAAAAATGCAAATGACCTGTCGTGGTTTAATCTGGCAGGCAGCCAAATACCACGCAGCCGCTCACTCACTCCCTCCGCACCCCCAGTGGGACGGGGAGAGAATCGGAAGGGTAAGAGTGAGAAAAACTCTTTAATAGAACAGAAGAGGGAAAATAATAATAATAATAAATAATGATAGAATATACAAAATGAGTGATGCACAATGCAATTGCTCACCACCCGCACTGACTGATAACCAAGTAGCAATCGGTACTTCCTGGATCACGCCTACCGTTCATATACTGAGCATGACGTCACATGGTATGGAATACCTCATTGGCCAGCTGGGCTGGCTGTCCTGATTATGTTCCCTCCCATCTTGTGTACCTAGCTCATTCAGTAGGCATGGGAGCTGTCCTTGGACTAGGAGGGTACTTAGCAACAACTAAAAACATCAGTGTGTTATCAACATTCTTCTCATACTAAATCCAAAACACAGCAGTAGGAAGAAATTTAACGCTATCCCAGACGAAACCAGGACAGACCAAAAGGTTTATTTCTCAACTCTAAGCACAGTTGCTCAGGAAAAATTATTTCCTCCAGAGAAAATGGAATACCATTATTCGAAAGCTTCTAGTGTGGCTATTACACTAAGGCAAAACATTAATCCATAAACTCCTAATTAAGTTATGTTTAATAAGGAAAAAAGTAAATTTAATTAAAACTGCATTCTACTGTAAATGGAATAATTGTATATTATAGAAACAACCAAGTGACCTTTCATTTGGAGACAGGTATAATCTGAAATTATTTTCTATCAAGAAATTGCTCAAACTTAATTAACACAAAGTTAAAACATTTTCTTTGGCATTTACCTTTATTTCTTCGTTCATCTTTAAAGCCCAGTGTAGTGAAGCCAGGTAATAATTTGCTTGACAGTGAACTCAGATCCACTGGGTGAGTCTCTTCCTCTAATAATTTGATTAAAAGAAGATGATAATTTTTAGAAAAACATTTCATGTTTAAAATTTATGGTGAATATTTCGATTTTGCTATTTTAAAAAGTTGCAGTTACTATAAAGGCTAAATGTCTTTTAATCTGTACATTTTTATTAAGGATAGGTAGTGTAATTCAGGTTCTCTAATCCCAACAACATTTAGGACACTTCCAGTTATTTTGAATCTCTCTGGCTGTTATGGAATCTAATGGTAATTATGCTCAATTACTGAACAACAAAAAGCAAGTTCATCCGTAGAACCTTACTAGGAAAAAAAAAAAAATAAATTGCAACAAAAATTCAGATTCTGCTATTAGCTGTAAATTCAGTGTAACTAGTCTTAACTATAAAAAACAATCAAAAAACATTCTGGAGCACAGAAACATCAGGAAGCAGTAGAGTACTTTACAGCACACAGTGAAAGCTTGCTCTGCTCCCATTACCATCACTGTCTAAATTTTCAGTGGCATATTTCAGAGGTATTAAAATCACATTCACTTTATTATTTGACTTTTTCAGAAATAGGTAAGGGCATAATGGCAGCCGAAATGCTCAATTTCATTCCAGAAAAATTTACTAGCAAACGAAAAGGAATTTTGACAGTAATAGAGTTACAGGCTTGTATCTCCCAATCAAAAAATCAACAGAAACGTGACTAGTCAAAAGGGTTCATGCATTTATCAACGCAACAGTAGGTAAGCTGTGAATGAATTCCAATCTCAAAAGGTGCAGAGAACGAAGTGCTAAATCAACATGACATACAGCATAAAGACTATGACATTTCATTACAAACTTTCAACATTTCTGCATTTTGAGCTCAAAACTAAAATAAGTGGAAAGCATACGACAATATAAATAATTTATACTAGTAACACAAACAAAAACCCACAGAAAAGATCAAGGAGCTAAAGAGAAACAATTAAGCAAAACCTAATTAACTTAAAACTGAAATTTAGCAAATAATTTAAATTAGGAAATAAAAAAAGGTAAAAGATGATTCTGAATTTGCATCTGTGCGTTGCACATTTACACAGGATTACAGCGCTTTCATTCACCTTTTGCCTATTAGATTTTAACACTACAGGGTACTTGGAGCAAAAGCCTGTCTTCCAAGTTCTCTATAAAGTTGTAGCCATGTATAAGTGCTTATAAATAGATATTATTTTACCTTCTTACTGTTAGTATCAGTAAAACAGAGCATCTGGAGAGTGAAAATTTGAAAGGCAAAAAGAAACATCTTATATTGGAGATAATAAATATAGTTGGGGAAAATGGTTTGGGGAATAATTTTTTTTTTTTTTTTAACACTCACGTGTACTACACAGGATCTGTATGTACAGTTAAGACTTCAAAATCTGCTAGAACATTCAACATTAGAAATGTTTGCTTGAAAGATTATGGCATTTACCTTCTGCTTCTGGATCAGATGAATTTACTACATTAAATAATAAAGTTCCATCTCCATTTTTTTTCAGATAACCAATCTGTAAATAGAACCACAAAGATATAGAAGCAATCATCCAAAACAGTCCAAACTCAAAGGAGGAGTTGCTTACTTAGACAGAAAACTATAAGAAGCATTTTAAGCTGTATTCAGATCCTGCACTCTGGTATTCCCTTTTTAATACAGTAAGTACAAAACGACACGAGCTTCTGGACTTCTCATTGAAAACAGTAATTTAACACTTAAAAATTCCCGAATTCCTTAGGTTGGGAGGAAAATCCCAATAACCCTTCAACCTATGCCAAAGTTTGTTTTTTCTGAGGTTGCAACAATAAGAAGAGTGTGATGCTATTTTAATCACTTTCAATGCTAAGGGTTGCAATTAGGGAAGCCAAATTCAAGACGGAACAACATTTCCCTGTTTTCTGTAAGTGAATTTCTAAAGATGTTAAACACACAATACAACTTCAGATCCATTTGGGACACCCTACAATGGGCTTCAGTGGGAACTAAATGGTAGACAATAGTCACATTGGTATTCCACAGAGAGCATACATCCTAGATGCTATAGTCTCAGAAAACGTAATACTAAAGCCTGTTTCCTAAGATGAAACAAAGCATTCAATAGTCAGACATAAAATGGAATTGTGAACTTTGTTGTGCAGTAGACCTTGCTGTTGGGCAGATATCGATTGATCCTATCCCGAGCTTCATCCGCTGCATGTTCCACTAGTGCCAGGACATGTTCTTCAGCAGTGCTATCTGTCAGGCTGCACGCATTACCCTCAGGTTCAAATATGCAACTAAGAAAGAAAAGAGGGGTAGCTGTAGAAATTAAAAGCTAAAACAAAACAAAAGGCTGAATTCTGGATTTGCTAAATAGAACAATCAGTCCCACTCCTCTCCCAGTACCAGTCTACTTCAGCATTGAAGTGGAATTATAATCATATTATGAAACTGAAGTTTTGCAGCAGAAGCTGAGAACTACCAAACTACTGAACTTCAAAAATTTGTTTCTGTACCTTGATGAAAATAGAGGAAGTATTACAAAACAGAGACTGGGAGTAAAATTGCATTAATACAAGATGAATGTTGTATGCGTCCTTAGACTCCCATATGCACAAATTTCCTATTTTCACACATTCCACATAGAAAGATGCAGAAAAGAAATTACATTATGAGGGAATGGAGACTGTGTAACTCTAATCTGAGAAAAAAACCCAAAAAACAGGCTGCATTTATGAGGATTATGTCATTTAGTTGCTTGTAGAAGTAGGACACTGCTCCCAGTCTAACAGGGAGTCCTTTAATTCCTGTTTGTTAATATTGGCAACTAGTATTCCTAATTAGTATCAATCACACCATTCCTTCTCATTGAAATTACAGAATTTAACATTTATCTTTCAGTAGATCCCTTTTCATTAAAGCACCAAAACAATAAAAACATAACAAATAAGCATACCTAAGATGGAACAGGACATATCTTAGCTATTATATAAAATCAGAGAAAGGTAGTATTATAAGGGGAAGTGTGAAGATATCATAAGACATGGCAGTCTTCATTATATTATATATTTCAAATAAACTTTGTACATCAAAATCTTTCAGGGCATTATATGGACATTAGACACTAGGGCCAAACACCTTAGGTACTGGGTAGAGCATCTCCTCACACCAAATCCATTTCTCTCTCCTGGGGTATCTTCTTCCATTTGCTTAGCTAAGAATTTCTCTCTGTATAGAGATTCAGATCCGATACACAAGAAAGTTTTGCTATTAAAAACAATAAAAACATCACAGGATCATACTATTATGAGACAAATCTGTTACACGATTTTTGTTTCATTGAAACTTTAAGAAAGGGTGTACACAGCAGGAAACTCCTCAACAACTGGCACTTTCTATCACACTCTAAAGAATACTTAACAGACAAGAATTTTGAGAGAATGTTCAGAAGGTTGCAACATCCTGGACAAAATTTTCAAAAACTACTTAGATATTAGGATATCCAAGTGATCAAGTCAGTTTTTAAACTACAGTATAGAGATTTAAACTGCTTTAACACTTTGCAAACATTGATTTCAGCTCTTTCTCTGTTTAACTGTGAAATAGGAAGGCAAAAATATCTGCTATTAGGTTTGATTCTCCCCCCAAAGCTCCTATTGTACATCAAGAAGAATAATATCTATCCTATTGATGCCAAAATACAAGTGTTTAAAAAGTCAAGTTAATTAGAAAAACCAAATTAATTCCAACTGCTAAAGCTACATAAACATTGAAAAAAACAGGAAAGTAAATTTGTACCACAACTGATTGCAAGGAAACTGGTATCAGGATAAAATTAAAGGTCAGTTATTTTTAACTATCTGAATTGTATGTTAAGGTAGATATTAAAGACAGAACAGTACTATATTGCTTGGCAGTCTCAATTTCTTGCTCTGTTAGCTATATGTATTTGAAGGCGAGCACACAAAAAGTGGCAAAGTACAAAGTTACTCCTGTAATGGAGTTCATGTAAGAATTAATCAGAAGAGAATTATTATTCTGGGCACCATACAAACCAAATCATCATATCTTCTAAAAAAACCAACCAAAGAAAAACCAAACCATCTCCCCCCAATCAAGTCTTGTTTACAGAAAGGTACTTTCAGTTAATTCCTATACACAATCCATTAAACAAAAAACAAATTACACTTTGATAATTCTCCACGATTCAGCAACAGATATGTTTCTGTATGCGGACAATAGAATAGTTCCAGCCAAAAAAATTACTCAGTTTAGAATTATTTTTGAAGATACATGTTGCAGTCTCCTATTTCCACAAAACAACTACATTAAAATACTACTTCTTCCATCAGACATTAAGCAAGATTACAAAAATGCTTGAAGTGTAACAAAAAACATGCGGCTGATTAGAACTCTAAAGTTCACTTTCAACAAAAATGAGAGAGCATTGAACTTGAAATAACAAGTTACATTTCACTTTTTTTACTTTGGATGTTTAAGAAAGAAGCCTGCAGAATATATCTACATGATCAGATTATTTAAGACATGACTAGCAATGCTCTGTTACAGCTTTATTTTCATAAAATTCCAGTTGATATAATGCTTTACAATTTAAATTCAACATCTATCCTAGGATGCCTATGTAAGAACACTGAACAACATAATTCACTTGTAAATCTCAGTTTCTGCTAAAATCGCCTCATAAAACAGAAAATAAAACCCTTTCATTTGACTAAAATTAGATTTTAGCCATAAAAACGTGACTTTGTGACACAGGGGTGCCTATTAGCTGGAAGATAGCTATTGCACTAGCAATGTTTTTTACAAAGCTTAATAAGATTTCATTGGGAAGATGTTATCATCTGCTCCAGAAATAATCTCCTGTACCTCTATATTCTACCAGATAAGACTAAAGTTAAATAAAATCATTTACTGATCTGGGACCACTTTGGCCTCCCAGAAAGATCCTGTTAGATTTTGATACAGTCAATCATTTTAGAAAAGAGAAGAAGAAAAGAAGAAAAAAAAAAAAAAGGACAAAATGCGAAAGGTATTTGTGGCTATGTTAAAAATGAAACCTCATGAGAAGAAACTACTCATTATTTAATATAGATATAAAGGAGGATAAAAATATCTATATATACATTAACTGTAAGTGTTTAAAAGAATATGCAGTCATTCTTTGAATTGTTTGTTTCAAGTTGGGAATCACTGGGTTATTAAACTAGTTCTATAAATAAATAAATAAAAGACAATAAAATTGCCCATTTATCCTATGGACCACAAGGAAAAATGCTGAAAGAAGGTTTTTTCCTCAATTCTTTCCTGCTGTCTAATATTACAAAAGCTGCAACGAACTAGTAAGCATGCCCATTAAAACCTTTACCTAATAACTTCCTTATTTTGCTTTTTGGATTTCTTGGTAGTCTCTGCTTGTACAGGAACAACTTCAGGGACAGGTTCCTCAACTGCTGTGTCTTCATCACCCAAAAGAGCTGCCTGCTGAGAAAAATCCATGTCCTGCATAAACGACATGCTGCGCTTCAAAGCTAACAGCCGTTCCTAGAATCAGAAAGGACAGAGCGGCAGGGACTTAACCTTTCCCTCATAGCCAAGATGCTATGATAATGGGATGGGATGGGAATGGCCATGGCCTTATTTTGTTCTTAATGCCTCGTTTCCAATGGCGATGCAACATGATTTGGTCATGGTAGCATGGCATCAGAATTTCTGCAGCCCAACTATCAAGAGAGAAACAAACAAAAAAAAAACTGCATATGCAAAGACAACTGCCTATTTTACACAAAACTTACCATAACTGCAACACATGCGCGCGCACACACACGCACACACACAGAGCAGCTCACCAAAATAACTTCGTTTTACAAGCCAACAACTGTATTTGAGTAAAAAGTGTGTTTGCACACGCGCATCTGTGAAACCCCTGAAACCTCCCCACCTCCAAAAAAGAAAAGCTTTCTTGTTTATGCAGAAACAAAACTTAAATGAGATCTTGTTTTCAAAGTTTCAGCCAGAAGCAATATTTTACAATTGGGTTTTATATACGTGGATCTTAATTGCTTCCACTGAGGCCAGTGGAAGAAGCTCCTACAGACTTCAGTGGTGCATATAAGGTTGAGAAGTAAGGGTGTGGTTTTAACAAGAATGCTATCAAGCCCTTAAATATAGCAGCACTAGCAGGCACTGCTATAATTAATCACAGATGGATGAAGTAACATTTATCATTGTTACTAATTATGTTCCTTTTAAGTATGAAAATAAAACCCCCAAAGAGTTTCTGCTTTTTGTTTTTAATAGGTCTCTTACTTTGCTCATCATCTTAAAGCCTGTGTGCAGTATCTTCTTGGCTAGCTTGTAGTAAACAGTATCTGGTCTGTTGTAAGTCATTGCATTATCACACATCAGTTTAAAATCTGCCTGTAAAATACAAAACAAAAGAACTTTTAAAATTTCAAACTCCTTTGTTTGTAATTCCTTTGTTAAATGACTGGAAGATACCATTCCATCATGGCAGCTCTGTGAAGAACACAATAATATTTTAGCAGCAGGCTCATGGAGTAAATGCAAGCCAAAAGGTAACACAGAATTGCAAAGGTTTGAGCACTTTTTGCTTCTTCAAGATGCTCAGTTTTGTTTGGAATTGGCTTTTTGGTTATTAAAAAAAAAAAAACACCACAACACTTTTCCCTGAATGCCAAATGTAACATTTCCTCCTTATGCAAATGGACCAAACAGAAGAAATGGAGTAATTAATAGGAGGACTGAGACACCAAAGTAAGTACTTTTTGGTGGTTTTCCCACCTTCTAAATCAGAATAGACTTGAGAAATACAATCAAAAAGATACAAAGTGTCTTACATATAATTTTAATTCTAGTAATTTGACCACTTCTTCAGTCACTTGCACTAAAACAAAAACAAAAAAAGAAAACTTCAAAGCATAGGAAACAGCCTTCTGGATGCTCATCACATGTAACAAAAGAACAGAGCAGCCAAGCCTGATTTTGTCTTCTCCTTTGAATGGTTATCCGTCATACATAATTTCAAGTAATTTTTACTGATGCAAGTTCCCAAAACAGGTACAACACACTCCACTGTAAACAGAACCACAAAAATTTGTTGCAGATTGCAAAAGCTTTTTCTAGGGTGCCTTTTTTCTAGTCATGTGCTACTGATCTGTAAAGCACAGAAAGCATTATCAGAAGCTCTATGAAACATTGAATTAAAAAAACATTATTATATGCCTCTGAAAATTCCTGAAGTTGGCAAATCAATAACCAAGAATCATGCAGTAGTCTTTCCAGGCACTTCACAAATTGGATCCTAACAAAATAAACTGGCACCTGATTTAAGAATATAATATATTTTTCTCTCTTAATAACTTTTCAATATTTAAACAATGATTGTTTAAGCAATTAGGTTTCATTTATTCTGTAGACATAAATGCAAATGTTTTTTGTGCATGAGTCCACTATATTTGATGATGACTTCACTCTGTGCAAAAGTGTATGCAAACACAATGGTATGCTTTTTAAAAAGTTAACCCATTGAGTTTACAGATCAGCGAATAGATTTGCTGAGACAAAGATTTTTGAAGGTTACTATAGCGGTTGGACATAGAAGTCTTTCTACAGACTTTCTCTGGCACCCAATGGTTACAAAAAATAAGCTTGCCCTTCTGCAATCCTGATCAGATTCTCTAAAAACAAAAAATCGTTTTATTTCCTGTTTCCACACAGGGGTGTCAGAGCAGTGCTCTTTTAATCATTTAGTAGTTGTCATCAAGCAAGTCTGTGACTTTCTGTGGCATTTAAGCCATCTGCCTTCACTTAACGAGACCATCACAAAAACAGAAATTGAGAGGGTGACATGGAGGAGCAAACTATGAGCCAACAATCAGATAAAGAAACCCATGCGAGCTATACATCTAGTGATGGCCTTTGACGTGCTGCACTAAAGGAGAGAGAATAATCTTTTGTTTGCCCAACTTTGAAGTAAACTCTTTTTTCGGCAGCAAAACTGATAAGTTTTCTGCAGCGATTTCCCCTCTTCTAAATGCAGCAAATGCGGATTCTTGCGGATTCTACCCTTAGGCAGATTATTTATCGGCTTGTGACTAGCTTCAGGTAATTATAATAGGTATATCAGAAATGAAAGATAACCCTTTGAGCAGGCCTTGTTTTAGAGGTCAAAAACCTATAAACTTCATTTCTGTATTACACAGAATTACAAAGGCATAAGCATAATTAGGTACACTCATATATCCAGCAAGAGAGTCCAACCTCTTTGTCACTGTAAGATGCAACCATTTATTGCTCCTCAGAGTATCAGCAGAAACCAAGTCCTTCAGAAAAAAAAGAATCTGTCAGTCTAAACAATACTGCAATTCTCATTTTTTTTAGGTTGCTATCCCACCAGTTTCAATATTGCAACCTTGCCTGTATTAAACAGAGCCACAGAGCTCCCATTCAAACTTCCCTTTTAAGTTGCTGAATAAGACAATCCAGCAAGCCAGAATTTAAAGGCCTGAAGGCATTGCTGACGGCAATGCAATTATGAATTCTTCTTTACTATTTCCTATAAATCTCTATAATTTTTTTGAAAAATAAAGCATATATAACAAAACAGAATAATCTTTGTCAAAGCACCTATAGGAAAAATAAGCCATTCTTTGCTCACCTTGCTGGACCTTTCAAAAGAAATTAACCCCAAGAAGCAAGCCAATGCTCTCTGCCAAGTCTATTATTGTATCAACAGTGCTCTAGAAAACAGTAATACTGAAGGCAGCTAATAGAACTTTATGAATCAGTTAAAGAAAACTGCTTTCCTTCCAGGAGCTGACAATACCATGAAAAGATTTCTTACTGCACTGTCTGTAAAACCACAATGCAACCAATAAAGTATTACAGCAATAGCAATACACAACATAGCTAAGGCAAGCTGCTGATAAACTTGCCAAATAAGTTTCTGCCAAAAGACCATTCCAAATGAAGTTATATGGAAAACAGGATAATTAAAGATAAAAAATACATAGTTGTCACTGAATCTTACACAAAATGTTTCAATATATCCACAGTTTTCTTGCAGACATGTCAAAATTGCCTTTTAATCAATCTAACCAGGCCTAGATTTAAAAAAAAAAAAAAAAAAAGAAAAAAAAAGGAGCTCCAGGTTCTTCAACCACTTAAGTCTTTGCGATAGTATTACTCCTGTTTATGTCTAGCAGCATGAATTCCACAGAACTTTAGAGCATGTTCTTGGTTTCCACAGTAATTTATAGTAGATTGTAGTAGAATCTGACAAATATAGAGCTTCCACAGTGAAAAACAAAGCAAGAAACCCATTCTGACACACAGAATATACAAAAGCGTTCAGTTCTGAAAAAATGCACATTAAAATAATTAATGTCAGAAAGGCTTCTACATTCAAAAAGAATCTTCAGTTTCGTACTAAAGAGTTCCAAAATAACTAAATCTCTATCAATTCACCTTGAATTCAGTGACGGATTTGTATTCATTCGCTGCAATTTTTTCTTTCATCGTACCAAAATCCATGGGGTGCTTTATTATCATGGAATATCCAGGAGCAATGGCATCCGTGACTGGAAAAGCAAAAAACCCATGAGGATCTTTCCTAAAAATAAAAACAATACATTTAGATTTATATCAGCAAACAAAATGATTATTGTTTTTATACCACATTAATGGTATAAAAAGAATAGTACTACTTAAAAAGAAAACACTAAAAGCAGTCTCGTAAAACAGAAGCATATTTGAAAAATTTCCTGATACAGGAGACAATTTTGATTACACATATGTAGACCTTTTGAAAGGGATTCAGCTAGTTCTTGATTTACTTAATTATTTCTTGTATGCTTTCTGTGTCTCTACACTCCAAATGGGTCTTTTGGCTTCACTGAGTAATAACCTCTTTGATTCTTCTTGTTCATGAGGTCCTCTAAAAATAACTACAGTGTTTAATATTTTCGAAATAGTTCCAAATTCAGCTTATTGCTACGTAATAAAAAAGGAAAATGAAATATTTTGTTGTTTGTTGCTTTTTTTTTAAAAAAAAAAACATGAGGTACAGGGTTAACATCTTATGGAAAACAATAAAATAAAAAGCCTCTCCAAATTAAGAGGATTATCAAATAAGCAGGTATGAACTTGCTTTGGTATCTGACAGAGGACACAGAATAAAACAATATTTCATGAAAACAGTTCAATCTTTTAAACTATTAAAATTCATAACCATTTTATAATTCCTAAACTAAATCATTAATATTTAATAAATTTATAATGGCAACATATCCTCTGCCCAAAACACGTCCCCACCAAAAGCTAGAATTGCATAGTTGGTAATAATTTTCCTCAACTAATTTAAAAACTACCATGTCTGACGTGGTTGTAAAGGTTACCAAACATATTACAGCCAGTCTTTAGGCACTATTTTCAAACAGAAAGCCAGGATAAGAAGTTGTAAAGTAACACATAAAAATATACATTAGACACTGTCGACACAGCTCTAGATACAATACGCTTAATACCTTTGAAGCTGGCGAAGGAAATGTTCTAGTAATTGCTGGATCGGTGTGCTCTCATGTTCAGCTGCAGTTTGAGATGGAAACACAGGTAAGTGCAATGAAACAGAATATAGGTATATTTATTTATTTAAAAATATAAATACCAGAGAGAAAATCTTAACTACAAGTACAACTTGTACTGAGCTGAAGGTCAATGAGACATGGATTTCAAAGCAGAAGCACATCAGATTTCTAAGCATACAGTAACTATTTCTTCTCCTTTACTACTGACTGAGTTTTAATCACGTTACAAACTAGTAGACATTAAAGCAGATGTAATGCTAAGTCTAGTAGTTGTAAGAAAATGTATTAATATGGTGAAAGTAAGGTGTTATGTATTTTTACAGGAAAAGAAAAGTGAAACTTTGTTGTTCAAATACTGCAGCTGGGAAATCCACATTCTTACAACATGTTATCCGTGCAATTTTAATTGTTTCTTTACCATAACACCAATGCAATTAGCTTCTCTGAATCTTTTCAGTCAAAAAGAAGAGTGATAAATAGATGCAGATTTGCTGGCAAGAGAGGTACTGATTATGATTTTACTTCCTGTACAGATTAAACAATAAACACTACAAATTAATTACCAGTTCCATGCATATACTTCAGAGAGACTGGATTTAATGTGAAGTTTGAAAAACTAAAGCAGCAGCATGCTGAAATCTAGAATTAAAACTCCAGCTCTTCATCATGATAATGGAGAGACATTTCCCTTCTTAACCAGAACAGGTAAGGTAATTTATATGCTTTCAAATGACATTTTCCAAGCAGATGAAAATAGAAGCCTTGTCAATATAGAGATCAGTTTTTAGCTTGTCAGTTTTTCAAGGCTCCATACTACCCAGAGACATAAAGTTTTGACCAGAAAATTTCAGTCACCCCTATTAGGTCACCTTGACAGTTGATGGACACCATTCCTTAATTTAATGTGCAGTCATAAAATTCCTCAGTAAATTACTTGACCAGTCAATGGGCAGTGTTCCAAAGAAAGGACTCACAATATTCCTAAAGACCCAACTTTTTGCTACTAAGTTCCATTTCCAGGCGTATGTGTACCAAGATCACGATGTATTTGAAAATTCTTATAAGTAAAGGTGTTCACCGGATAATGTTGAGTTTTAACTGTCAAGAAATGGCTACAGGTAGAGAAAGCATGGCAAAATCTGAAGGGATTAAACATGCAGAATTTACCACACAGAACTGGTAAGTTTCTGGCTGGTGATGAGAATTAAAGAAGATTGGTAAATGAAAACTGGGGGGATTATGGTCTTTAGAGACACCCTATCACAACTTACTGCCATACTTCTGATGAAAATACAGATAGTAGTTAAAACTCCACATAGGTTATAAAAAAAGGCCGTTACAACTGCTAAGCAGTCTCCACAAGATTTTTTCCAACTGAGCAAAACTTAGTTTCAGACATTCTGACCATTGTTCTGTAAATGCTGACGGAATGCTAAGAAGAAGGAATTAGGGGAACACTACACACAATAATACTTTTATACTAGCTTTATTCTGCCAAGTAACATGAGTCAGATGTCCTTGGCAAGTTCAGTCACATGAAAACAAACCTACTAAAACTCAGAAGCACAAAGAGGAATATTGACTTTTCAGACAGCAAAAAGTTCTGAATGTTGGAAAAAATAAAGTCTCTAGATTTCAGCAAATCCTCATGGAAACTTTACATTTTGGTACCTTTGACAAAGTTTTGTTGTGCGTGCTTTTAAAAACCCTCAAGATTATTTAATTTTTCACACTGCTCACCTGGCTGAGTTCTGCATGCTCTGACAGGACGATCTGGAGGAGGTTCAACCTCCACTTTTTTCCCAGGATCAAAGTCATCAGTTTCTCCTTCAGTGTCACACTGTTCTTTCTCCCGTTTCCTCTTTTTCTCTTCCTAGCACAGCAGGAAGAAGACAGATTTTAGAAGAACATACTTGGAATGTGCAATCCCACACACCAAAAGGTAAGACTGATTTTTCGTTTGGAATACTCACTCTATCTGAGCCATAATATGATTTAAAAAATAGTGCATACATTTTCACTGTCACTTTTTCAATTTTCTTCTCCGATTAAAATTAATACTGTTCACCTTTTGCTTCTTTGTATTTAATATACTATTATTCTATCATTAGTTACTGTACTTTTACTGAAAAGAATGTTGTCAAACTCTGAAACTATTTATATGTAAAACTGCATGATAATAAGCTACACCAGAGAGTAAAGGAAGTTAATTTACTACTCAGTAAAGACCAGTCTGTAGCTCTGCTTTGATCAATGTGTTTTTGTTGTTTGGTGCATTAAACAGGAATCAATAAAGCAGGTGATAATTTCGGAAGCCTACAAAAGAACCGTAAGAAATGCTCTGTAACAGTGATGGCAATTAATGATCTCTTCCTGAGCTTCAAAGCAAAGGCATGCCTGAGTCATTCCTATAATCTTACAGTCATTATTCATGTTCGCACAGAAAAGCATACTTTCATTAACCTTGTTTAAACTACAGTTTTGTTACTTATCCATCCATTAGCTTCTTTTGCATGCACTAATGATGAAGTTCTGGGGAAAAAAAAAAATCCAAACACCCCTCCCCCCCCAATTTAGCAAAGGCAGAACAAATAATTTTATTTGATGCTGCAAGCTCTTGTATTAAAGACAGTTGTTTTGCTACATTTCAAGTCCTAGCCATACTCTTAACTGAAACATTTGAAAATATTTGTACAAAAAAAATTTTCCACTCTGCCCTGTATTCAAGAGCTTCACAATGATCCTACAAGATACATCACTTTCAAGTAATACAAGCCTAACAAATAAATTGATTCGAAATGACAGATGTTAGCCATACACACATACATAGTACCAAAAAACTGTCATATGAGAATAGTAAAACTACATGACAGAAGAGAATTAAAAAACCAGAGAGGTCAGAGAATCATTAGTACACAGAAGAAATACTATTAAAACGAAATTGTACACGTAAGTGTACCATCAACGCCTTCTTGCTGATTTCAATCTAATTCCTAAAGGTTCAGCACAGACAACTAAAGTGACCACACCATTTGCTAATAACAAAGCCACAAAGCCTAGCACGCAGGTTATTCTAAACAAGAGCCAACAAGACTATTGTACCACAGTACCCAACAGATCAGATTTCAGAAAGTTGTTTTGAGTAAACATACCAATTTCAATGTCCAATAACTTAGCATATCTCAGGAACAGAAATGCAATCTAGATTTATTTGAAAAGCTGACAATACCCTCCTTGAAGGGCAGCAAAACATGTTTCTGACCTGGCTGAAATACAAAACATCCAACTTAAAAACGGAAGTATTCATACCTACAGACAAAGCAAATGGATATGAAAAACAAACAGTTACAAGAAACAAGCTTTTACTTCGTTATAAACATCATCACAGGGATATCTCTTTTAAATGGGAGAAATACACCACCACACACACAGGGGTTTTTTACGTTTGTGAAGTGCTGCCTCCAAACAACAAGCTTCTTGCAACAGTGATTTAAAAAAAACAAAAATAAGGTTCTAGTACTCTGCGCCAGATTTTAGATCTGATAAGCAAGCCTGAAGAAGATTGGTATGTCTGAATTGTAAAAATCACAGCTTACCTTTCTTTTTCTTCTTTCCTCATCATCTAGATGCTTTTCTTTTTCCTTCTCAGACTTTTTTTTCTTTTTTTTCTTCTTTTCTTTATGTCGTTCTCGCTCATGATCTGATCTGTCATCATAGTAACTAGAATCATGTCCTGACCCAGAAAGTTCAGTCACTTCACTTCCTCCAACTTTAAGCACCAGCTTTAAAGGTTTTTCCAAAGGCTTATCCACATAATCTAAATTTAAAAAGTAAAACATTTCATAAATGCACATAGAAGTGACAGCATACTGCAATTACTGATGCTTCTTTTAGAAATGCTGTTTACAAGAATTTGCTGCAGGTTGAAAATACATGCAATACATTTGGAGAGAAAAATAATAGCGAAGACTAACAAACCCAAGTTAAGAAACAGTTGTTCAGCATATTTTACATCATGATTTTCCACAAACCTGTAATACGTAAGGAACTAACTCCTCGGCTTTCCCTGAAGACATCACAAGATTCTTGTCAGAATAAGGTGAAACCAAGTATCGCTCAATATGCAATTGAGTGCAATAACCAGAATCCATCAGTAACAGCCGTACGAACCACAAGGACGCTTGGTCTCAAAACCCACCACACCAGCGCCCGCTCCGCGTTCCCCCTGCCCCTCCCGAGCCGCCTTCGCGCCTCCTTCAGGCCGCCGCCCGCTTCACCTCTCCCACCCCCCACCGCACGCCACTTTCCTTCGTCCCCGCTCCGCGCAGCCCCCCCACCTCCCCGACGACGGGACGGCGCCGGCGGCCTGGCCCCGGGACGCTCGCTCGGCCCCGGCAGGTCACGCATTCAGACCAGGGCCTCTCCCTCCAGGCGCTCCGCTGCGACGCAGCCCACGAAGGGATGCCGGGTCCCGCCGACGGCCACAGGGAGACAGGGGGGAAGGGGCACACGGTAGACGCGTCCCCGGGTACAAAGACGGCTCCCCCCGCTCTGTGCCGCCCCCAGTTCTTACCGCTGTACGCAGTGGCGGAGGCCGAGCGCCATTCCGCCTTCTCTGCTTTGTGTTTCTTGTGCTTCTTCCCCATGGCAGAGCCGGCCCCACCAGCGGCAGTCTTGCCCCAGCCCCCCCACCGGAAGCGCTCGGGACGGAAGGAGTCCTTCCGCCTGCCGCGGAGGAAGATCCAGGTCAAGGGGGGAGGGCTGGGCCTCCTCTTGCCAGCCCGCCATTTACAAAAAGCCGGTAGCCGTGTCCCGGTGTGTCAGGTTCTCTTCGCTATCGAGCGGGGTCTTTTCCACGCTCTGTGCGGTGGAGGCGCAGCCCCCACAGCAGTCAGGGTGCTGAGGAGAGAGAGGAGCTGCCCGGTTCTTCTGCTCTCCGGGCGGACCTGTGTCCCCCGATTGCAGCGCGCCGTTCTCGGGGCCGTGTCTGGCGTGAGGTGATTTCCTGTCTCCACCGTGGAGGCCCGCGGCGGATGAGCGGGCCGCCCGTGCGCGCGACTGCGCTCGCGGCGTGTCCTGTGGCTGGGGTCGCCATCTCCCGAGGGAGGGAGGGAGGGAGGGAAGTGCCGGTCCCTGCGATGGGCGGGTGCACGTGGTCGGGGCGCGGCGTCTCCCGTGCCGGGAAGGACTGGTTGTGCCTCTGACGTATAACGGTCGCTGAAAGCCTGCTTCTCCTCGGTATCGCTTTCCCCCCAGGAACGAGAAGGATGGATGAAGCCGCTGGGGATTTGAAGCAAGCGCTCCCGAACGTGTGTGACAACGTTCAAATACACGTGGAAGTTCACCAGAAATCAAGCAGGTCTCTCTGATCAGAACTTTACTTGCTGCAACTTGTGTCTGTTGCCTTTTGTCCTTGCAGGTGCACAGCACTCTGCTCTGCCTTTTCTATACTCTCCCACGAGGTGTCTCCTCCTAAGGTTGAACAAACTGATTTCTCTCAGCTTCTCCTTTTGCGTCGTGTGATCCAGTCTCATAATCAAGTTGGTGGCCATATTCTAGACTTGTTCCAGTATATTGTTGTCTCTTGTACAGCAGAGCCCACAACTGCATGCAGTACTCTAGATGTGGTCTCACAAAGAGCCAGTTGATGGAAAGAATCACTTTCCCTAACGTTTGCACTCCTGCTAGCACAGCCTAAAATAAGGTTGACCTTATTTGTAGCAGGGGCACACTGCTGACTCATTGCCAACTTGTCCACCAGTACCCTTTGGTCCTTTTCTGCAAAGCTGCTTTTCATCCAGTTGGCCTCTGGTCTGCACGGTTGTCTGGGCAGTAGATGGAGAGACTTGAGTTCACGTTTACTTTTGTTGAACTTCAAGAGGTTCCTGTCAAACCATATCTCTGACCTGCAGAGGTCCTTCTGAATGGCAGCCTTGCTTTCTAGTATATTGACAGCTCTCCCTGCTTTGGTGTTATCCATACACTTGCTGCAGTTGCTTTCCATCCCATTGTCCAGGGTGTAAATGAAGATGTAAAAACAGTGTTCGTCCCAGTATTGACAGCACCACCCCACCTTTCCGTGCCCGACTTACTGGCACTCTGCTTAGTCTTTGTACTACTAATCACAACCCTTTGAGCTGGACAGTCCAGCCACCTTGTTGTCCATTTATCCAGTTCTTATCTTACCAATTTGGCTATCTGGATACTATGGGAGAGTCTGTCCAAGGTCTTGCTAAAGTCAAGGTGTAAAATATCCACTGCTTTTTTTTTTGTCAGACTTAAAAGACAAGGAACTGGGAATTCGCACTGGGAATGCATCAGTGAGATGCAAAATAAAGTTACAGCCCTTCTGAAATCTTGAAATGGTATTCCTTTTCCATTAGTTTTTGTCTCCTCTACTAGAATTCTTCCTTATAGCATGTTCCCATCTTGAGGTACAGCTGTCCTCAGACATGAAAACGTAATAGAGCTTCCAAGCTAAGTGTACCAACTTCAGTCCAGTACCTTGGCTATGAGTTTTTCTGTTTTTCCTAAGTGAAACACAGTCAGATTGCATAACTGATTTCCATTCTTGAAATCTTCTAGCTGTGTCATTCCATTCCCCTGATATGACTGCAAACAGAGCAAATAGTATTCTTTGGCTTGTGTCTTTTAATACACAAATTAAAAACAAGTATCAAACTTGTTTCTTTTGCAAACAAACTGAATTCGATAAGGTTTTTTCTGCAGACTGTTACGGGGGAGGGGAGGATGAGGGGGTTTTTGGTTTTTTTTGAGGGGTGGTTTGTTTTGGGGACTTTTTTTTTGTGAGATGGAAGCTGTTTTCCATGTAGGCTTAGTGTATGAAATAAAGCACTCCGATACTAATTCATACATCCTTATAAATGTCAATGCCATAAATAATGCTGTTTCTTTCTTGTTAGTGTGGCCAAGAAAGAAGATATCAGGATGAGTGTCTTGAAGCTGTTGAACAGACATAACATCGTGTTTGGTGATTACAAGTGGACAGAGTTTGATGATGGTTTCCTTAACAGCAATGTGCAGTCCGTGTCGATTGTGGATACGGAGCTGAAACTGAAAGACAGACAGGTATTCACAGTCAAGAATGTACAGCTCTGTTCACATGCCTGTGAACTAATTGTAGGTAGACTAATGATAACCTAAGGGCATAAGCAAGACAAGGTCTCTAGGACGATGTAGTATCTTTTATTAGGCTGACTAGTATAACCAGGAAAAGGTGGCTAAGTTTTTGGGCCTACACCCCTTAGTAAGGTCTGAAACAGAAGTAGTAGGCTTCAAAGCTGAATGCCATTTGAGAACTGTAACTTTCTTATAACTAGCTTTGAATGAGAAATACAATGTATTAAAAGTCTTTTTATGTCCATTCTAGCCTATTGACTTGAGCAAAAGCAGTCTTTCTCTTCATATTTTTCATCTGAATGAAGAAGGACCAAGCTCTGAAAACCTGGAAGAAGAGAATGAGGATATCATTGCAGCTAACCACTGGGTGCTACCAGCAGGTACCCATGTGATATTTCTGGAGGGTCTAGAGCAATTACAATGAAAGAAAATCTTGAAAAGGCTAGAAGTGTTTATAGGGTTACCTGTTAAAGGTATTATTTGTATATATTGTTTAACTTTGTCCTTTGTTGATGGAACCAATATATTTGGACTTTCTTCTTTATGGTTTTGACTGAACTACTATAGGTGATTCCACAACACGTCATTGATTTCTGTAATAGTTGTGGATGGGTGAAGTAACTGGTCTTGTGGAATAAAATGTATAGTCATAATCAGAAGCATGCAAATTTTTAACCCTACAAGATGCATTCCAAATTTTTATTTGGAGACTCACAAGAAACACATCAGTTTAAACATTCATTTTCCAGAGCCCACTGCTGGCTTCCAGCCCCCAAGACAGTGCTGCTCTTATATTTGGAACAAACAAACAAACTAAAGAGATTGAGATTTCTCAGAGTGTCTTCTGAAAAGAAGATTAAGGCTTTGCTCTGCAACAGAGCGTGGCCTGCCTGTTACTGTCTTGGGCTTGAGGAAAGTTGGATTCTGCACCTGGAAGGAGAAGTATAGGTGTGAGCCTCAGCTCAAAGAGTC
This sequence comes from Calonectris borealis, assembly GCF_964195595.1. Lineage (NCBI taxonomy): Eukaryota > Metazoa > Chordata > Aves > Procellariiformes > Procellariidae > Calonectris > Calonectris borealis. The sequence goes on along the minus strand of NC_134313.1, from coordinate 106,276,400 downwards.
AGTGATTCTGAGACATCTCTTACTCTTTCCTTGTTATGAAAAGCATAACTATCCATTACATTTCTCTTCAGGAAGAATTCAATCTGATACTTTGACATGATTCCCATATTACTGTGATTTATAATTGTTCAGTCTTTTTTGCTTTTCTTTGCTGAAAGCTAGAAACAAACTGCTAGAAATGATTGATACCTAAATCACAACTTTAGTTTTTTATGCATTATTCAGCTACGTGATTTTTTTTGCCCTCTACATGTTGTTGTTAATAATAAAAAAAAAAAAAAAAAAAAAGCTGAATGATAAAATTGGGCTTGGAATCCTCCTCCCACTCCAACATTTCATAGCTCTCTATCTTGGGGAAATATAGGTCCATCCCCTATTGAGGGTGGAAAGAATGATATTTTTCCTTTCATGTTAATAAATTAAGAACATTAATTTCTCCTCACAATTATTTGAGCAAACAGAAATTGTGAAACTGCTGAATTTGTCTGTTAGAAAGTAGTGTTTGCATTTTGAGAAAAATAACTCCTATGTTTTTTTCCATATATTTTAATTGCTCTCATATATCTGTTCTTAATCCTTAATTTTGGTTGAGGATAATTTGAATCCTGCTTTGTGCTGCAATGGTAGATTACAAGTTCCCAGATGGATTTATCCTAAACAGGTATATAATATATTGCTTTTGCAGCTGAATTCCATGGCCTTTGGGAAAGTCTTATATATGACACTGAAGTAAAATCACACGTAAGTTGAAAATGAATAACAATTAAAATTGCTTGAGGAGAAGTAAGAGTTGAAATGTAGCCTGTTTGAAGTTTGCTGCATCCCATGGAGAAGTTATTTGGAAATCACCAGCTCAAAAATATCTATATAATTTTTGATAGTTACATACTTCTCTGATGTACACTTAACAAAAGAAGGCAGAGGTGACGTTTTGAGATTAAACATCATATTTCAGACGCGTATTAATATGTACTACTGTGAAGTCAGTGTTGCAAAAAATCTCAGTTTCCCTGTGAAAACAGGGTTAAGTGATGCTCATGCCACAAATTATACAGAATTTCTTCATATGCATTGGCTTATTTTACAGAAATCAGAAGTTTAACAGCTGGAGGTGGTGTTTTGGTAGCAACTTAAAATTCTCAGATTATTTTCACTTTTGCTTTAGACATATTCATCAGCCTGCGTGAAGAAAACAATGAATGTTCTGTAGAACAGGGTAAAAATTCACTTTATTAAAATACTGCACCTTGTTTTAAGACTCATTAATTGCATGTTTTTCTAGAAGGGGAGAAGAAAATTGGTGGAAAAAAATAACTTCAAAGAGGCTTAGAAAAAATGTACACAGCTTTCTTTGAAATTAATTCTCTTTCTCCATTGCGAAGGTCCCAGGAGATCTGTTGTGTCTTTGGTGTGGGTTTTTTTTAATGATAAGGCAATTTTGGTGGCTTGCTATCGCTAAAAGAGAAGTGTGTTGCTATCAGGTTGCAGTGCTTCCCTTCTACTGGCACTCTTGTTACCTTGCAGGAAGCTACCTGAGGAAACTAAATCACTGAAAGTGTTCAACTTATTGTGTGATGGGTTAATTTCCACCTGGTTTTGTCCCATTAATTGGTCCACTGTGACCAGAGCTGATGGTCGTGTAATAGAAGTGGTGCATGCAGGCTAGGCGGAAGGGAATGGGAGTTTAACTGTGTGTTTCTGGCAGCAGCTAGACAATTTGTTGGTTTAGCAGTAATGTCAGCCAACACTGTTACTGTTGATACAAATGCACATTGAATGATTGGACTAGAGTAAGCGCGCTCCCACTTGAATGCTAGTAAGACATTGGGAAGAAACAAAACAGTTCCATGGGGTCATTTTCTAGTTTGAAGATTCTGTGCATTTGTCAAAGGCTGCGATGATAACTGCCAGAGCTTGTAGAATTCTAATACTGTAATCTGAAATTTAGTAATTGTGATGTGAGTAAAAACCACAAGTGATTCAATTCAGTTGCTCTTATGACAGTACTCATTGAGATGTTTACCGTGCTTGTTAAAAAAAATATGCTTCTACCTGAAGTTTTTTGGACACAAATAACTAATTCATTAGCTTGTTTATAATATCATAGATACAGTATTCTCACTTAAGTCTTTATAACCATCTATAGTAAAGGAAAACATTCCAGTGATTATAATTCTTCATGATAAGGTAAACATCAATTAACACATCAATGTTTGTCTAATTTATGGAACTGCTTTCAAAATAATCTGTGAAATGACAACACTTTAATTAGACTTACTGATGTACTAAATAACAGCAAGTTGATCACTGTGTAATAACAGCAAGTTGACTGTCTGTGTATGTTGGTAGAAAGAAGTGGTAGCTTTTAATGACTAAATCTAGAACGACTTAACTTCTGTGAAAGTAGTTGTGATGAATGTTCATTCTTTAAACCATGGAACTGGCTGGGTACGGATGGGTTCTATAGACTCTGAAATGGTTGCTGTGAATTTTCAAAATAGTACAGTCAGTGTCGATATAATATTGAAAAACATGCTGGACGAAGTTCAGGTTTTTTGCTGTTGTGTAATTGCTCCATCTTGGACATGAGATATTGCAGGAATACTATTGTATTGTTCTGTTAACACATACGGATCAAAAGCACGTTACAGGTAACAGCAACAGAAAATAATACGGTATCAGGTGTTATTGTAGGTAAAAATCAGTACAGATTCACACCTGAAGTTCATATTCATTTTGTTGAAAGACTTCTCTACTTCCTAATTCTAGATAATTCTAAAATTAAGTAGTATTATTTTTAGAAGCAAGCATTCAGGGAAGTACATGCAACTTCCCTTGTTTGGAAGGATAACTAATCTACAAATTCCTCACAGTAGGTGATACAAAAGCTTCACTAGAAAGGAACTAAAATGTGACAGGAAATGCTTTGTTTGGTGGGTTGACTACAACAAACTGAACAAATGTATAGCTGTACAACATCTAAACAGGACCTGGAGTTTGAGTCTTTGACTCTCTCTGCTTGGTCAGCTTGTGTTTTAAAGACACACTACAAGTGGGACGATGAAAAATGAAAATAATTTCACTTCCTTAAAGTATTTCATTTATTCATGTAAAATGAATTCTGGAACTCCATTTGTGCCCAGTACATGCTATTCTTTTTCCTGGGGGCAGGAAGGAAATGAATTTCCAACCTTTGCAGAAAGAAAATTTACTTATGACTAAAAGACATGAGCCCAATTCTTTTTTTTTTGTTAAGAGTACACAATAGACATAATTAGGAGATTGCTTCTATTTGTAATTGTATTTGCTGATATGTCTCTAATATGTGTGTCTCTTTTTCTCCTCTTCAATTAGTTACTTGATTATGTGACGACAACATTACTATTTTCTGACAAAAATGTTGACAGCAACCTGATATCGTGGAACAGAGTTGTTCTGCTGCATGGTAAAAATGATCTGTCTTAAACCAAGTAGATTCATTGGCTATCTGTTTATACTTTCCTTCTGGAAAAACTTGTATTGCACTTCTGTGTAGTGAAATTAGATGATCTAAAAGCAGCAGAGAAGTATTCTCTATATAATACAAATTCAGATGAAATGTAATGTCAGAATCAAATCAATGTTCACATGTACTATGTTTTGCAGGAATTTAAATTCTAAAATGTATAATGCAGTGACAATAGTTTTTTTTTTTTAATTTTCATTTTTAAGAGTTATTATTGCTTTTTTTGTATAAAGTGCAAAAATAATGCAGGTACTGAGGACATTAGGAGCCATATATTAGTTACAGTTCTATCACAGTATTAAAAAATTTGTTAGTTATAGCTTTATAAAAACTTTTGAGGAAACTAGGAAATCAATCTGTGCATTGTGTTATTAACACTGTGTGTTCTATTGCCAAGTATGAAGGCAGTACTCTCGCTAATTTAGTTATTACTATTTCAGTGAAGCCGTAATCTTCAGCCAGTCCTAGCTTACTGTGGAAGTTCTACCATAAATGAGATTAACATCAACTGAAACCATTTTCTTGCAAAATGCAGCTTGCTATTGATTCATTACAATTTTGTCATCAAGACTGGTATTCAAAAATAAAAGATCATAGTGGAAATGTTTGTTATGAGTGTTGATTATACTTAAGTTATAACTGTTTATCAGTTTAGAAGCTGCAGGATGTTTTTGTTTGAAAAACTATTTATTTCAGACTGTTAACTATATTTATGATAGATATATTTAATTTGAGTAATGAGCTCATTATTGTGATCACAAAGAAGTTAATACTGGGAAATCTACAACTGTGCAAAATACATTTGTGCTATAATGGCAGTACTGACTTTGAATGAAAGTACTGTTATCTGGTTGATGTTATCAGTTTGTTTAACACCCACATATCATCTTCCATACATTCATACTTTATTTAACTATGCTTGTACTTGTCTGTTGTCTGTTTGGAGAAAGTCTGTGTAGCTCTTCCATAGGGTGTCAAGCCAGATGCAGAAGGTTTGTATCAGAGCATACTTCCTAAGATGCTCTGGGTTGCCCCAGGGTAGAGATTTCTGGGAAAGTGGACAGCTGACCAAACTGGGCATGATGTGTTTCTGTTTTGCATGTTAGAAGAGTATGTTTCAGGAAGATACAAGTTTAAGCATAGCACTGATTTTTGAGAATGCTAATAAGCATCAGCCCTGCTAGGATGATACATGTTGCTGTTGCGTATTTTAACTTTATGGTGTCTGCATACAAACTATTACACTAACTATACTAATAATTGAAAAAGATATGAATTCAAAGCTCAGCTCTAGGACTGTAGTGGAGTAAGCAATCTTCTCAAAATACCCTGGTGTTCACAGTCATTGTCTGCTGTGTTTTTATTCTACAAGTAGTGCTGTAATGAAATACAGTAGTTAAAAAGATGTTACATGTCATTAACAATCTGGTGCAGATTCTGTGTAATGTATGGATTTGATTTCAAACCAGGCCCTCCTGGAACTGGGAAAACCTCTCTCTGTAAAGCATTGGCTCAGAAGCTGACAATTCGACTGTCGTACAGGTGATCATTTTTGGAAATTTTTCACTTTAGTTTAATATTGTTAATTGTTCTTTTTCAGTAGCCTAAAGATATTTAATATCTGATTTCAAGTAACTGGTGCCAAGTGCTAATGCTCATAGTTCTTTTATAGTGCACCTGGCTAGCAATAAAATTGATCTGATAGAGAGACTGGTTAGGATATTTTAATGCCTTTTAAAATGTGTAATTATTTGTGCCCAGGTATGTAAAACAAATTCCAGTGGCGATACAGTCATTTGTTTGTGCTCACGTTATACATCAGTGAATAGTAAAGGGCAAAGGATCGCAGAGGTCAGTCTGTATATCGGACAAGTAATAAGAGTTAGCCTTAAACTTCATAGCAACTTAACAAATTTATATAAAAAAATAAATGTTACATAAAATACTAGGTGTAATATAAATAATGTGTAATTATTGGAGTGATCTGACTCTAGCCCAAGCTGAATTTATAATAAACATGGGCTATATAATGTGTGGTTGAGATATTTTGTCCTAAGGATATCCATGCAGAGCTAAGTAAATAAGCTTCATGCTTTTATATGTGTTATTGCTATACTGAACAAAATCTTACATGAACAGAAGAATGAGGCCATTAGCATGGTAACTGTTACTTAAACTATATTTAAATAGCACCTGTTCTAATGAAGGAATTCTGATAGCAATTTAATGTAAAGAATTCTCTAGAGAGACACGTTTCTGGAAATGACAATGAGACTCAAAACAGGTATTATGTTTTGAAAAGTAAGTAAGGTACTAATTCACAGAATTCCAGGGTTGAAATGGAGGGAATGAGACTTACAGAAGTTAATTATATCACTGACTTTTATTTACAGTAGAGTTGATACTTCTTTTTCCCTTCATACTTTAGGTATAGGTATGGACAGTTAATTGAGATAAACAGCCATAGCCTTTTCTCTAAATGGTTTTCTGAGGTATGTATTGATGTAGCTAATTAAGTAGACTTTGTGTTTTAGAAATTACACTGATTCTATTGAGTTTGTTTCATAAAATAAGTGTGTGCACCAAAGATTATTCAGAATAATTAATGTGTTTGGGAACACTTAAATAGAAGCTGTATTAGAAAGTTACTTTAAAAGACAGGTATTTCCATCTTTAAATATGGTAAGGCTTGGAAAGTTGTGTGATAAGGAAATAGTGAAACATATGCATATGGTGTCTTTCTAGAGTGGCAAGCTTGTAACCAAGATGTTCCAGAAGATTCAAGAGTTAATTGATGACAAAGATGCTCTTGTATTTGTACTGATTGATGAGGTATGATTCTAATAGCACTGATGTACATAAAATCTAGCAGAAAGTAAATTGATGGGAGGGAACTCATGATAATGAGTGATAATGCTCATTCATAAAGAACAATGAAAGCATATTTGTGCTTTTCTGTAAGTTACATAACTGTGCAGAGGAGTGAATTTTAATCTTGACTGCTGCAGATCTGAGAGATTTGGGAGGAACATAGTATGATTTAGCAGGCAAATTCCAGCTGAAAATGAAGCGAAACCTTTCTTGGTGGAATTTCCTTTGCTGCTGTGTGTTTACAAGTGGAGTATTGTTTTAAACTTTGAAGTGGCCTAGATTTGTATTAATTGCGCTCTTACATATGTTGTAAAGCTCTAAAAAGCATTATTATGGTTCAGTTCATTGTCTAGATTCTCTTCAGACTTGCATACATCAGCAACTTACTAAGTATGTACCTTATTAGCTTTGTTATATTGGAGTTCCTATGGGGAAGCTCATTCTAAATTCAATGTATTCATTATTCTGTTGCGTGTGTGTGTCCCCCTGCCGCCAATGAAATTTAATTAAAATGAAAAACAGCCTCCGTAATGCTGTCTAAACAGGAATTTCACTCACTACACTTTGCTTCCTTGACATTCCTTTCCCTCTCCCTGTAAATTCCTACTTAACAAAAGATTTTGAAGATGAAGTTTTAGATACCAGACACAAGGACCTGAAGGTGTATTGTCTGGGTTATTTGCTTGCTGCCAGCACTCCAAATGTGCAATCTTTTATGGGTTTTTTTGGTATTTGGTGATTTTTTGTTGTTGGCTTTTTGTTTGTTTGGTTGGTTTGGTTTTTTTTTTGTTGGTTTTCTGTTTGTTTGGTTGGTTTCATTTTTTGTAGGTGGAAAGCCTTACAGCAGCCCGCAGTGCCTTCAAGGCAGGCACAGAACCTTCAGATGCTATTCGTGTGGTGAATGCTGTACTGACACAAATAGATCAGATTAAAAGGTAAAGTCATGTTATTGCAACAGCAAGAGGTAATTGGCAATTTCAGGATTCCTGCTAAATCTTAATTCCTACTTGGAATATTAAACCAAATTGGTTAATGAAATATTCTTTGTTAATGGTGCTAATTGTGAAAAGAAACAGGAGTAATCCAACAGAATGTTTTGCATGTAACTGAGTTAACAATTAAATCTACAGACAGTATACTTTCTTTAAAGCTAGGGAGAGATACAGGACAGATGGTCATGATATCTGCTTGGAGAGACAAGAATAAGATTAATGAAGAATTCATTATTCACAGCTTCTGGATGTCAATCTAAAGCAGACTTGCACCAAGCTTCATGGCTTGGTCTGCTTTGCGTGCTGGATTTAGTGCAGTGTACCATCTCTTGTTTTATTCCTGCCACTTTTCTCCCCTGTTTGGGCATACTTGGCTCTGTTCACAGAAGAAAAGGTGCCCTAGTATTTAGCCCTGTCTTGCGGCTAATTAAAGCTAAGTGGCTTATTCATATGTAAAAGTTCACAGGCTTCATCTAATAATAGCTATGGTTAAGAATGTTCTTCCAATATTTCTTAGAGCAAGGAGATGTTACTTCTCTTTTAAGCTCACTCTAATGTCATCCATGGTTAGAATGTGTCACATTGCCAGTTAAACTATATAGTTTCTACTGAATTGAAATGGAAAACATGTAGATTAAATGTTCAAATTTACGAGTCGTCTTTTCATAGTCTTTTTTTTTTGTAGCAGAAACTATGCCAGTAGGCTCTAGATAGTTAATGTGTATCACTTCTAAAATAGGATTAGAGAAACTATGGACATGTGAGAAACAGCTGAAGGAAAGAGACTATGCATTGAAATAGATCGGTGATAACTGGCCACAAGCTTCAGATCATTTAATGTAACTGCTGGCTGACAAGAGTGATGCGACTGTTTATTGCATGAAATGGCTTGAGTCATAAGAAGGAAGGTATCAATTTGCCAGTCACAAAAGGAGATAGTTCTTGTACATGTGGCCTAAAAATCTGCTTTTATCTTGAAGGTACCCCAATGTCGTTATCCTGACTACTTCAAATATTACGGAGAAAATTGACATGGCCTTTGTAGACAGGGCTGACATAAAGCAATACATTGGACCGCCGTCCACTGCAGCAATATTTAGAATATATCTTTCTTGCTTGGAAGAACTGATGAAGGTAATATTTTGAAAGCAAGACTGTAAAATGTCTTATTTTAATAAATTTGACATTTTAATCATATGTCCTAAGTAACAAAAATACACAAATTTCATTCCTTCTCTGTATTTCCACTTTTACTGTGGAATTTAATTTTGAATGTATTTAAGTTTTTCATACAACAGTGTATAACTCTTCTTTCTAGTGTCAAATAATATATCCTCGACAGCAGCTCCTGACACTCAGAGAATTAGAGATGATAGGCTTCGTAGAAAATAATGTGTCAAGGTTAAGCCTTGTACTAAGAGAAATCTCAAGGTAAGATTCTGAAATTCTACGTTTTTTACATATATATACACATATATATATATGTATATTTATAATGAGTTGTGGAATGATGTATAAAAGTAATTGAATTTCATAACAGCTAGAGTTCTGAAACCTCTCAATTTTTTTCTGTTAGGGTTAGTGCAAAACCTTTCAGGGGACAAAAAGTGGAAGCGATCAGGATTTGCCAATGTTTCTTAGTCTCAGATCTGGCTTGGCCTAGTACTGCTTCTGGTTTCTGCTCTGCCCTTTGAAGTCCTCTTGACAAATTGCTGGCTGGATTAGTGAGATGCCTTAGGGTTTCAATGGATATTGTGTATGGTAATGCAGTTTAGCGGAAATAGCATTGGCCTTATTGCCTGCTAAGAAAGTGTCTTGGCATGCCTTGCAATCTACTAAGTCAGTTTTTAGCATCGAGATAAGTGGACAGAAGCAAAGGGGAAAGGAGTGAAGTGTAAATGGAGAGTGTTATAATTTGCTGAGTATGCTAGTAGAGTGAATAGTCTTTCACTGCAGCATAACAATTCTTGAAACAATAAAAATGATATTCACAATATCAAGCAATATTTTTTTCCAAAGTGCTGGTCCCTGTGGAACAAAATAAAATAAATGTGTGTTTTCCTTCTGTTCCTGAAGTATGGAATCTTAACCAGTGAGGAGTGGAGTAAAAGCAAGTAAGTTTTTCCAGGCATAGAGGTTTGTGTTCTACATACAGAGTGGTGCTTGGAGGAGACAGAAACATATATCAAGTAGGCAAGGTAAAGGAAGCTATATGTAAATGGTGGGAAGAAGGAGATAAGCAGTAGCTGTGAGGTCCAGCCTTCAAAACAAATTTTTCAAGTCCTTCCAAGAGTGGATGGAAGGTTTGTCTGTACCATACCCTTTCAGTGTAGACATTCCCCCAAACTCATGAGATATGGCACAGTGATGTGAAGGGCATGATGTAAGCTTTGGCGGGCAAATGTGACTCTACTATTTCTGTACCCTGGCTTGCTTTTCTGTACTGTATAGCCTCCCATAGGCTGAAGTTGTCTGTTCACTTCCTGCTGCTTCTAAAAGTGCTGCAAGTGACCTGCTGAATTGAGATTTGAGGTTTTTTACAGCAACTTATGGGAGAAACACAGAAAAAGGAAAGGTCTTCTTTTAAGAGTGGATATTTAGCATTTAAGCAGCACTTGTCTCTGTTTTACTGTAGAAGAAGTGAAGGTCTTAGTGGCCGGGTCCTGAGAAAACTTCCTTTCCTAGCACATGCACTTTATATTCAAGTAAGTTTATTCTATTCATTATATTTTGGTTTGGTTTTGAGGCAGGTGGGAAGACATTTGAACACTGCGTGAAGTAAAAGATTGGGCCTAAACCCCTCTTTTAATCTAAGTTGCACTGTTTCTGCAGCTTTGTAGACTGAAAGAATTTTGTGCTGCCTATAATTTAAAATGAGATTGAAGAAGATGGGTGGGATTGACCTGTCCAACAGCATTCTACTTTTAATTAAATGTTGTGACAGAACATTGATACTGGTTCTCTGATAATTTCTTGCTGAAAGAAAACCCTCTGCCACTTTATAAATAATATTATTAAAAACCTTTTTTGAAGCAAATCCACAGTAATGGTGGCTGACTCAAGACTTTGCATAGCTTGACTTTGACTTTACTATGCTACCTGGTTTAAAATAAACCTGCGGTTTTACGTTTTGTAGCACTTTGAAAATTATGTAACATGGAAGTAAAATATTTCTCTTTTAAATACTGTGATTTGTATGTACAATATTATGTATGCCTCTTGCTGTAGTGTGTCTAACAAAATGTTCTCGTATTTTCAGTCCCCCAGTGTTACAATGACAATGTTTCTTCAGGCTCTTTCACTTGTAGTAGACAAACAATTTGAAGAAAGAAACAAACTTGCAGACTGTGTGTGATACTCTACTGTTTTATAGTTGTCTGTATTATTAACACTGAAAACTACATGTTTTTCATACAAACTGTGCAACTTCTATGCATCTGTAAAATAGATTGTCAACACCTTAAAAAACCTGGAATGCCCAATCTAGTTTTTCAAAACATTCAATTAATAAACAATTAAGAAATTTTACAGCATATTTTTCAAAGGCTTTATTTCAAATGCCAATAAGTGGACTGTAAAAAATTCTTGCTAAAAGTCAGTTTTCATCTTTTGCAGTTATTAAAAGTGGGCAGACTTCTGTTCCTTGTTTCTTAATCACTAACTTCCTATTCATGCATCAGTTCTTACACTTCTGATTTCTTTTATATTTTTAATAGCAATAGAAATTCAGTCTTAGGATCTGATACTTCTGCCATAAATGTGCTATTTGTTATTGCTTCTGAAATAACAAGAATGAAACTTTGAAGGATTCGAAGTGCTCAGTGGTGACCCAGACCTTTTATACTGATATCTCTTTATCTTGAAATTTAATATTAAGTATTACTTTTTTTTAATTACATCAGGTTCAAAAGTTTAAAATCAAGAGATCACTTAATGGTGTTTTGTAATACTACTTTTTTGTGTTGTTGCAAGGACATGAACCAGAGTCAACCATGTTTTCTCACTGAAGAGTAACTACAATGTGTAAGGAAGGTCCTTCAAAATGCATGAAGTTTGGTTTTGTTTTGTTTTATAAACATGACAAAAGTTAAAAATGATCTGTGGAGAAAAATATTCTGTAATGCAAAAGCCAGGAAATGTATCCATCCAGTTCCTAAAGGAACAGAGTCAACTTTCATGTGGTAAATACATATCCTATATAATATTGGTTACAAAACTGTCAACTCTTCTTTTTCTTTTGTATTTGCAAGTATTTTATCTGCAGTCAGCTGAAAGAATGAAATGCTAGGGGAGTTTCCAAATTAGAAGTTTAATTTTTCTTAAACGAAGATAAAATACTGAGATTTAAGTTGATGATATTCATCATGCCTCCTAGCTGTTGGTATTGGAAATACTTTAATGATAGTGTATTTTGTTACTTCCTTGTTTGTATCTTTTAAATCAATGTTATAATATACATTCATCAGATGAAAGATTTTGTCATGAGCTATTTTTATTGATGAACGCTATAAACTGTGCATTAAAAAATTGCACAATTGTCAAGTGCTAGTAAATTTTTATTATGGCATCTATACTTATGTAAACAGAGCCTCTTTGTTAAGCCTAAGTGTCTGTTCATTATATTACTTTTGAAAATAACTTATGAAATATTACTCCCTATCCACCCCCAAAAAAAGAAGGGGGGTGGGCAGGAGAAGATTGTACCACCTTCAGTCATTTGCAATTGTGTACTCTATTTTTCCTACAATCATTGTTTTGGAAATACTGGTACCTGAAAGAAACTTACATAAAAGCCAGGTATAGGAAGACTACTGAAAGGCAAAATTTTATACAGACTCTAGACCGTAGTGGATTTGTGGCTGTTGAAGTTGTTGTGGTTTAACCTGGCAGGCAGCCAAATACCACGCAGCTGCTCGCTCACTTCCCCCACCACCCGGAGGGACGGGGAGAGAATCGGAAGGGTAAGAGTGAGAAAAACTCATGGGTTCAGATAAAGACAGTTTAATAAAACAGAAAAGGAAAAATAATGATAGAATATCAAAATGAGTGATGCACAATGCAATTGCTTACCACCCGCGCTGACCGATAACCAAGTAGCAATTGCTACTTCCTGGAACATGCCTACTATTCATATACTGAGCATGACATCACATGGTATGGAATACCCCGTTGGCCAGCTGGGCCAGCTATCCCGGCTATGCTCCCTCCCAGTGCTTGTGGGTTTTTGGGTTTGTTTTTTTTTTGTTTTCGTTTTTGGTTTTTTTTTTTTTTTAGCTGAATGTCCTTGACTAGCAGGGTACTTAGCAGCAACTGAAAACATCAGCGTGTTATCAACATTATTCTCATACTAAATCCAAAACACAGCACTAGGAAGAAATTTAACTCTATCCCAGCCGAAACCAGGACAGTATCTACCCCTTATTCTATACCATCTATGTCATGCTTAGGTCTCACATTTTTCAATACATTCCGATTAATCACCACCACCTTTCTTGTCGCTTTATCTCTCCCTATATATACACAGAGATATGATTCCCTTAGTCTATGGGCCATCCCTCTAAAATGTCCATTGAGTTCATTGAGTCCATGACTTTGGGCTCCATCTGTCATAACAGTCTTTCAGGGCAGGAGAGATGGTGTGTGGTGCTGGACTGTTGCATCCTGAAGCCAGTTCTGATTCCATTATTGCTGCGCTCATCTGGTTCTATCATCGTTGCACTCTGCTTAGTTTCATTGGAGGTCATTCTTCATTAATCTGGGTGATTTTTACTGCTATACCATTGATAGCAACCATAGAAATAATGATATACAATATCATATAACAATTAACATCATACAATTCAGTTCATTGGCTATTTTCATCCAAAATCGAATCCCCTTGAGGTACACATCGGACTTCCCCATCCTTTTGCATTACCCACCAAGCACCCAGGTCCTTGAGCAAAAGCAATCCCACGGATGGGTTTCCCCTTGCCAGAGGCAGAAGTAACCCAGACTGTCTTCCCCAGCGTATTTCTTGTGTGTACAACAGGGACTTTATCTCCATCTACGTTTTGACTGGGCAGGGCCAGCTCGATTGAAAGATCCCCTAGTGTTGACTAACCAGGTGGCTTTTGTTAAATGTGTATCCCAATGCTTGAATGTCCCACCACCCATTGTCCTCAGTGTAGTCTTTAGCAGTCCATTGTATCGTTCGATTTTCCTGGAGGCTGGTGCATGGTAGGGGATGTGATATACCCACTCAATGCCATGCTCTTTGGCCCAGGTGTCTATGAGGGTGTTTCGGAAGTGAGTCCCGTTGTCTGACTCAATTCTTTCTGGGGTGCCATGTCGCCATAGGACTTGCTTTTCAAGGCCCAGGATGGTGTTCCTGGCTGTGGCATGGGGCACAGGATATGTTTCTAACCATCCGGTGATTGCTTCCACCATGGTGAGCACATGGCGCTTGCCTTGTCGGGTTTCTGGGAGTGTGATATAATCAATCTGCCAGGCCGCCCCATATTTATATTTCAACCATTGTCCCCCATACCAAAGAGGCTTTACTCGCTTGGCTTGCTTGATTGCAGTGCATGTTTCACATTCATGGATAATCTGTGCAATAGTGTCCATTGTCAAGTCCACCGCTCAATCACAAACCCATCTATATGTTGCGTCTCTTCCTTGATGGCCTGAGGTGTCATGGGCCCACTGAGCTATAAATAATTCACCCTTATGTTGCCAGTCCAGATCAACCTGAGCCACTTCAATCTTAGCAGCCTGATCCACCTGCTGGTTGTTTTGATGTTCTTCAGTGGCCCAACTCTTGGGTACGTGAGCGTCTACATGACGTACGTTTACTGTCAGGTTCTCTACCCGGGCAGCAATATCTTGCCACAACGCGGCAGCCCAGATGGGTTTACCTCTGCGCTGCCAGTTGTTCTGCTTCCACTGCTGCAACCACCCCCACAGGGCATTTGCCACCATCCATGAGTCAGTATAGAGATAAAGTACTGGCCATTTTTCTCGTTCAGCAATATCCAAGGCCAGCTGGATGGCTTTCACCTCTGCAAACTGGCTCGATTCACCTTCTCCTTCAGCAGTTTCTGCAACTTGGCGTATAGGACTCCATACAGCAGCTTTCCACCTCCGATGCTTTCCCACAAGACGACAGGGCGCATCAGTGAACAGGACATATTGCTTCTCGTTTTCTGGTAGTTTGTTATATGGTGGGGCCTCCTCAGCACGTGTCACCTCCTCCTCTGGGGATGTTCCAAAATCTTTGCCTTCTGGCCAGTTCGTGATCACCTCCAAGATTCCTGGGTGACTGGGGTTTCCTATTCGGGCCCGTTGTGTGATCAGCGCGACCCACTTACTCCACATAGCATCGGTTGCATGATGTGTAGAAGGGATCCTCCCTTTGAACATCCAGCCCAGCACTGGCAGTCGGGGTGCCAGGAGGAGCTGTGCTTCAGTACCAACCACTTCTGAAGCAGCTTGAACCCCTTCATATGCTGCCAATATTTCCTTCTCAGTTGGAGTGTAGCGGGCCTCGGATCCTCTGTATCCCCGACTCCAGAACCCTAAGGGTCGACCTCGAGTCTCCCCTGGTGCTTTCTGCCAGAGGCTCCAGGTAGGGCCATTCTCCCCGGCTGCGGTGTAGAGCACATTCTTCACATCTTGTCCTGCCCGGACTGGCCCAAGGGCTACTGCATGAACTATCTCCTGTTTAATTTGTTCAAAGGCTTGTCGTTGCTCAGGGCCCCATTTGAAATCGTTCTTCTTCCCGGTCACGTGATAGAGAGGGCTTATGATCTGACTGTAATTTGGAATATGCATTCTCCAAAAGCCCACAACACCTAAGAGGGCTTGTGTTTCCTTTTTGCTAGTTGGTGGAGATATGGCTGTTATTTTATTGATCACATCCGTTGGGATCTGATGACGTCCATCTCGCCATTTTATTCCTAAAAACTGGATCTCCTGTGCAGGTCCCTTGACCTTACTTTGTTTTGTGGCAAAGCCGGCCTTCAGAAGGATTTGGACTATTCTCTCCCCTTTCTCAAAAACTTCTTCTGCTGTGCTGCCCCACACAATGATGTCATCAATGTATTGCAGGTGTTCTGGAGCCTCACCCTGTTCCAGTGCGGTGTGGATCAGTCCATGGCAAATGGTAGGGCTGTGTTTCCACTCCTGTGGCAGTTGGTTCCAGGTGTACTGGACGCCCCTCCAAGTGAAAGCAAACTGTGGCCTGCACTCCGCCACCAAAGGGATTGAGAAGAACGCATTAGCGATATCAGTTGTGGCGTACCACTTGGCTGCTTTGGATTCCAGTTCGTATTGGAGTTCTAGCATGTCCAGCACGGCAGCACTCAGTGGCGGCGTGACCTCGTTCAGGCCACGATAGTCTACTGTTAGTCTCCACTCTCCATTGGACTTTCGCACTGGCCATATGGGACTGTTAAAGGGTGAGCGAGTCTTGCTGATCACTCCTTGGCTCTCCAGTCGACGAATCAGCTCATGGATGGGGATCAGGGAGTCTCGGTTGGTGCGGTATTGCCGCCAGTGCACTGTTGTGGTAGCGATTGATACCTGCTGTTCTTCAACCCTCAGCAACTGCACAGCAAAAGGGTTCTCCAAAAGACCAGGCAAGGTAGACAGTTGTTTAATTTCCTCCGTCTCCAGGGCAGCTATACCAAAAGCCCACCAGTACCCTTTTGGGTCCTAGTACACTCTCCTGAGGTAGTCTATGCCAAGGATGCACGGAGCCTCTGGGCCAGTCACAATGGGGTGCTTCTGCCACTCATTCCCCGTTAGGCTCACTTCGACCTCCAATACAGTTAACTCTTGGGATCCCCCTGTCACTCCAGAAATAGAAATGGGTTCTGCCCCTTTATAGCTTGATGGCATCAGGGTACACTGTGCACCGGTGTCTATGAGAGCCTTATACTCCTGTGGGTCTGATGTGCCAGGCCATCGAATCCACACAGTCCAGTAAACCCAGTTGTCCCTTTCCTCCACCTGGCCGGAGGCAGGGCCCCTCTAGTTCTGGTCATAGTATCCGTTTCTCACTTTTTGGAAGCGCAAGTCCAAAATTTCTTTTTTACAATGCAAAGTAAGATCAGCCTTTCTACTCTGTCTGGGGAACTGTGCACTGGAAACTGGACCGTCGTGAGACTGTTTTTTCCTGAAGACTGGAGCAGCATTTTTCCTGGGAGAACCCCCCTGTGTGATTGTTTTTCCTTGCAACTCATGTACCTGAGCCTCTAGGGTCAAGGTAGGTTTTCCATCCCACTGCCTCATGTCCTTTCTGTGGTTACCCAGGTAAAACCACAGGGTGCCCTATGGTGTGTACCTTCTATATCCTTGAGCAGAAAAATGCTGACTCCTAATGGTTGAGATACTGGTCCATACAGGTGGAGAATAGGACATATCCTCTTTGGGTTGCTGGACCTTCCAGGACAGTTTCTCCACAGCCGAAACAAGGGAGGAGGAGACAGTTTCGTCGAAATCTTGGAGTCTGCTAACAACGTCATCCATCATTGGTGCTTCTTCCTCTTTCCAGGACAGTACTGCCAATGAATTGGCATGTGACACTGGTGCGCTCTGTACCAACTTCTGCCACATGGGTCAGGTGCACTGGACTTCATCTGGATCTTTGGGCATTTGCTCGTTGTCCAGGTCACTATAAACCACCTCCAGCATGGCTAATTCTCTCAGGTACTGGATAACTCTCTCCATAGTGGTCCATTTGCCTAGGCGATATATAACATCTTCCTTGAAGGGATACCTTTCCTTCACGCCTGATAGCAGTCACCTCCAGAGGTTGAGGGCCTGTGCCCCTTTTCCAATCGCTTTGTCAATGCCCCGTTCCCCAGCAAGGGACCCCAGCTGTTTGCTTCCTTACCCTCTAATTCCAGGCTACTGGCCCCCTTACCCCAGCATCGGAGCAGCCAGGTGACAATATGCTCGCCTGGACGATGGCTGAAATCTTTCCGCACATCTCGCAGCTCACTCAGGGATAGGGATCGGGTGGTTTCCGTCTCATTTACGAGTTCTTCCTCTTCCTCCTCCCCTCCTCGTGATGGCCCTGCTTTTCCATCATCCCTTTCTAAGTGACCTGACTTTTGCTTCCAAGATTTCCTCTTCTGTACAGGGGCGATGGATACCAGCAAGGGTTGGTTCTCTGGTTCAGCTGCAGTGCCCGTCACGGGGGTTGGAGTAGCTGCAGTGCTCATCGTTTTGTCATCAGAGCTGGAGACCTTCTCTCCCCCTTGAGGGTTCTGAATAGTGTTGAACAGGGCTCGGTAGGCATGGGCCAGGCCCCAGCACGTTGCAGTAATCTGGGTCTCTCTGGAACTGCCAGGGTGACAGCATATGTTTTCCAAATATTTTACTAGTTTTTCAGGATTCTGCACTTGTTCAGGGTGAAGCTCCAAAACACTGGAGGTGACCACTGTCCTAGGTACTTGCCCATACTATCCCACACACCCTGCCACTCAACTATCCAGCCTCGGGGCAGATCTCTTGGTGGTATTCTTAAATAGCTGTTTAACCTTAAACAAGGCATGAAACACATTCAGGAGACATAGAAATAGGAACATGCTGGTTTGAACATCCCAAGGATATTCAAAATCCTTGAGCTATTGTAATCAGCCTGGAGGAGAAGGGGAAGGTGAAGGAAGCTGTCTCCCCCGTAAATTGGCTCTCCGAGGAGAAGAGGTAAAAAGTGTAATTATTAATAGTTTCCAAGAGAGAGCTCCCGAAGAACAGGAATGACGGCAGTGCTGAGTACAGTCTCCTGACCAATAATTTTATCATAACATAAACCGATGTCACACAGTATAGCAAAGCGATGACTTTAATCCATTTCCCAGAGATGATAAACCCTACATAAATACTGGTAAACAGCAGTATATACAGCCAGTAAGGTGCTACATAACAAAACTCCAAGAACAGATCCAACAATTCTGAGAGCAAATAAACCAACATTGTGACCAGCGACTACTAAACTGATATAATGAATGCTTATAACAAATTTGTTTTAACCTGTTCGTTATCTCAACCCTTCGAGCCGCACGTTGGGCGCCAAAAAGGACTGTGGTGGTTTAACCTGGCAGGCAGCCAAATACCATGCAGCGGTGGGACGGGGAGAGAATCGGAAGGGTAAGAGTGAGAAAAACTTGTGGGTTGAGATAAAGACAGTCTAATAGAACAGAAAAGGGGGGGGGGGGGGAACCAAACAACAACAACAACAACAACAACAACAACAACAATAATAATAATAATATAAAAAATGATAGAATATACAAAATGAGTGATGCTCAATGCAATTGCTCACCACCCGCGCTGACCCATAACCAAGTAGCCATTGCTACTTCCTGGAACACACCTACCATTCATATTCTGAGCATGACATCACATGGTATGGAATACCCTGTTGGCCAGCTGGGCCAGCTGTCCTGGCTATGCTCCCTCCCAGTGCTTGTTTTGGTTTTGTTTTGAGGTTTTGGGGAGGGGGGGGGGGTTTGGTTGGTTTTTTTTTTTGTTTGTTTGTTTTTTAAGCTGAATGTCCTTGACTAGCAGGGTACTTAGCAGCAACTGAAAACATCAGTGTGTTATCAACATTCTTCTCATACTAAATCCAAAACACAGCACTAGGAAGAAATTTAACCAGGACAGAAGTAAAGAGATTTAGAGACTTAAAATGAGTATTCATTCAATACAGGTCTATATTGTCATGTGTCCCTGTCTTGATGATCCATGTAACAGATATTGGAGTACTTCCATGATAATGCAAAAGCATGGCATTATCTTCTGGTCTGGATTTGAGATTCTTTAAGAACTATAGAGGCTCCACAAATTGCAAGTTCATGTGTATGTTTCATTGAGGGTATACACGTTTTCTCTGCTTCGAAAACAGACCTTACTAGCACTGCTTGTTTGGTCTTTCTGTAGACTCATTGATTATATCAAGGCTATAAAAGCTGTGAAGACCAGCTGTTCCTGCAGTTTACTCCTCCTCCCCTCCTCATTCCTTGATCCGAGATGATGTCATTTTCCCCATGTTGTGGTTTAACCCCAGCCAGCAACTAAGCACCACACAGCCCCTCACTCACTTCCCCCTGGTGGGATGGGGCAGAGAATTGGAAGGGTAAAAGTGAGAAAACTCATGGGTTGAGATAAAGACAGTTTAATAGGTAAAGCAAAAGCCGCACGTGCAAGCAAAGCAAAACAAGGAATTAATTCACTGCTTCACATTGACAGGCAGGTGTTCAGCCATCTTCAGGAAACCAGGGCTCCACCACGCATAAACGTTACTTGGGAAGGCAAACGCCATTACTCTGAACATCCCCGCTTCCTTCTTCTTCCCCCAGCTTTATATACTGAGCATGACATCATATGGTATGGAATACCTTGTTGGCCAGTTGGGTTAGTTGTCCTGGCTATGCTTCCTCCCAGTTTCTTGTGTACCTGGCAGAGCTTGGGAAGCTGAAAAGTCCTTGAATATGTAAACACTACTTAGCAACAACTAAAACATCAGTGCGTTATCAACGTTCTTTTCATACTAAATCCAAAACATAGCACTATACCAGCTACTAGGAAGAAAATTAACTCTATCCCAGATGAAACCAGGACACCCCAGCCGTGTAGTTTACCCTTTTCTTAGCATTTCATAGATATTCTAAGTATTTCTACTCAAACTAGGACACGTTAGTATTCTGAGAGTTGAGCAGAATTTAGAGACCATTTTTATTATGTGCAGTTTTGCTAATACATGGATTTGTGCTATGGCTGGCGGTAGTTTAATCTTTTATTAAAATCGTCGTTAACTAATTCTGATGAGTGATTTGTTTTAGGTGGTGATTCCAGAAAGAAAACTCACGCAATGAGGGAGGCTTATCTCCCCCTGTTTTCCAGTTGTGTGGAAAGTACTGCCCTGCATTCCCTGCATAGAATGGACATTTTGGACTTTTTTCTCTTGAAAATTTTAGTTCAACACAATTTTAAATTCTAAAGACTTTGAATCTGTATCTTTGAAGAGAATCACCTTGAAACAGGTTGTATTGGTTTTGGAGGGAAGTATTTTCCGCTCCTTTTGTTGAAGAGACATTCCTTTATATCCAAGAGTACAACGGAAATGAAACTACACAAGGAACATATAATACGGAGCCTTACTACAACCTAGGGATTAGGCCATTCAGCTGGAAGAGGGAGCTTGGGAGGTTCTAGACTGAACTGTTTCTATCTTGTATTTAACAACCATCTACTCTGATGTTAACACATTTTCTGCAGAACAGAAACAGATAGTCATATCAGCCCCCATGGAATCTTATTTAGCCTTTTTTTTGCAAATGGGTAACAATTTTATTTTAATGAAGGCAGACAAAGAATGTTTGTGCTTTGCTTGGATTGTCTTATGGATTTCCAGGACTGCTGTAAGGAAGGACACATTGGATATGAAGAGTCTTCAGGGTAATCTTCTCCCCCAGTCAGTACAAGTCTGTCACATGCTCAACTGCAGTAACCGTGGCTGTTCTTTTCACAGGAGACTCAGTGGCCATGCATTAATCCTCTGTTTTCTTTCCGTGTTCAGTTAATGGTTATATGGAGGGAACAGTCCTCTATTCCAGATACAATTCCAGAACAATTTTTTGATTTTCAAACATAACCATAAATTAAACCAACCATCTTTTAGCACAAAAAAAATTTCTACTTTGTTCTCCATGGATTGCTTCTAATTCTGCTTAAAGCCACTAGATGGCAAGCATGAATCCTTGAGTTTTAGCAAGTCATGTGAGAATGGGAATGCTGACTGAAAGTTTCAAAAGCCCTAACGAACAAGACTTACTTTGCTGCAGTGAAAATCCCTCTTCAAAATGTAATGTTAGCTGTAATGTAATGTAACACCATAGAATTTCTCTGCTTAGCCTTACAGAAAGAGAGATTTTGGGATATAAAATGTTTTGCCAAATAAAAAGAAGCTGTTGCAGAATTTGATCCAAAGATGAGAAACAGTGAGTTTTCCATGCTATGGCAGAAGTTATTTTGTACTATAGTTTAACCATCTCATCCACTGGGTAGTGGGTTTAGAAAAATATCTGGGATCTAGGTCACTATAAGCATAGATGATGAAATTCTGAGCCTGGTGAAGGCAAAGACTTTCAGCATAGCACATTAAAGTGTGTGGAATATGGGATTTTATAACAGTTAAATAATCCTGAAATAGCGAAGTAAAATCTTTTTTTTTTTCTTGCAAAAAGCAAATGTAGACCCTTTGCCAAGCTGAGGACTGCTTATTTTATGAGATATTTCTTTGACTAACATTTTTCCAAGCAGCTAAAAGTGTTCATTTCTGACCCAGATCCTGTGACATGATTTTCAAAATTGGGGGAGAGGAGGTTGAAGAGGGAAGGCTTTTATTACCCAATGTATCCACTGGAATTTATGCAAAGACAGTGATTTTTCTAAAATGAATCTTAAAGGTTAAATAACTGTCTAAAACTTTGGACCCGTGGAAATACACAATTCATTTCAAATGATCCTACTTTCATGGGTCACTGTCAGTGCAGTGCTGCACTTCATAATTTTCCATTTAGAAAGGGGTGAGAAGGTTTAGAAGGTAGGAGAGCCAAGACACTGAGAACAATATGATGATTTTAGAGCAAGCTTCTAGAAATCAGCCAAGGATTTGTGTTTATTTAATTTATCTATATGTTATATATTTGTTTGTAAGAGTTGAAGAGAATAAAGTTGATGTGGTCCGCTAAAAAGTGTCAGGTAATTTGATAAAGAATGAAGATGTAGATGCATGCATTTTAAAACAGGCATCTGGGGTTGTATGTCAAAACTGCTGGGTCTGAGACAAAATAGCTTTGTCTACAAATTTTAATGATGGTACATTGAATTCTCTAAGGATCGTGTCTGAGTTTAAATGAAAGATAATTAAGATCATTAAAGAAGTTAATTAAAGAAGCATTTCTTGCTCAAATTCAAGCCAGATGAAGTTATATTTCATACATAATAAGCCTTGATTAGAACAATGATTGAAGGTCCAGTGAAGTCTTCTGGGTAGACTTGAGTAAATAAAAGCATTGTATAGAAAGCTGTGGTGTTCTGTCCATTAAGAAGTACAAAATATATAGTTTGTTTGAAATAATTCCCTCCTTTTACTTAATAAAAATTACATTTAAATCATAATCCTTCCTTTTGCTTTTATCATTTGTTCTGTGCCAGATAAAGAAATCTGCTACTTGCATCTTTGCTTTGATGTCTTCTGAATGTATTTCTGGACAAGTTGCTTGTCTTTTTTAGTCTCCCCAATTTTCTTACCTGTGATTTTAAATTCATCTGCCCTCCTAAAGTGTGTTCAAAGGATAGACTGGTCAATATCTGCTTATGTTTCATTTGTCTGCTAAAGTCGTTCAAGGAACAGGAGTGGTCTGTGCCACTCTCGTCCACTTCCACAGGAAGACAGGAATTAGGATGCTTGGTGGTATAATTTCTCTACAGAATTTCTACCACTGATTGTAACTACCCTGCATTGTCTTTTACTAGTCAGGCTGCCATATAGTGTCTCTTCCCTGCTGCTGCCAAGATAAACTCTCTGGGAAGAAGTTTCCAACTTTTTACATCTCTATACGGGTTGGTAAGGGAAATAGCATTTCCAGTGGAATGCCCAAACTTGAGTACAATGCTAGTAGTTACAGCAAAACACCTTTTACCGTTTACATTGCTGCAGATCAACTTCTTTCAAGGCTAGATCAAAATGTACTCAGCAATATGCAGCAAGCTAGACTGCAGAGCACACTGTTTTCCACGCAACTTTCCTTTCCCCCAGATTTCTTTTGTTATGGTATAGACATAAGCTGTAGTCATTAGAACTGTAGAAATATTTGTACAGTAATTTGCTCTGGAATTCCATTTTACATAAGCTCAAGCAATAGCATGAGGCTGCATATTCTTTGATTGCAAATATGCTTTAAGCTTCCATCCTTAGCCTACCATTCTTATTTCTTGCAGCAGTTTGTTATCTCCTCATTTATGCTGGTGCACTACTTGTGGAAGAAGCAGCAAAGAGGTGTCATGGAATTGTCTTTAAGGATTTTTGCTGCTAGAGAGAACGATCACCAAATAAATCCATCTGAGGTAATCATTAATCATTAAATAGGGCAGTTGCTTTATTCCAGTTGGTAATCTTCTAGGAATAACACTAGGCTGGTACTCAGCCTCCTTAGCAATCCAGGTGTGAAGCAGTCAAAAATCTCCCAGGAAAGGCCCTCATCCTAAAACTACACAGTTGTACTCCCATTCAAAAGGGCCTGGAGGAGCATGCTGCTCTTTTTGCTCTGGGTCAGGATCGTCACAGCAAATTCTGCTTGAGGGACTGCAGGCCAGCAATTTCTCCCTTGAACAGAGCTCAGCATCATCTTAAACCTACCTGAAAACATATGGGCCTTGTGTCAAACCATGGTATGAGCACCACAGCTTGGGGGCCATGCGTAAAGCAGAGCAAAACACAAACCTAGGCCACTCAGTTATAGGCCTATCTGATTTTTACCATCTGCTATCCCATTCTTTCTAATGTCTTGACATTACACATAGACAGGAGCTTGCTATGTTTCAATGTAAAACTGAGCTTATAATTATAGATAGATACAAATAAACCAGCTACAGTAGCTCTTACCTTTATGTGTATTTTAGACTGTTAGAGACTTACTGGCTAAATAAATACTAATCCATTTCCCTACATACTGCAAAGAGTAGGATATTTTTTCAGAATTGTTCATCGGTGGTGAGAAGTGCCAACCAATGTTGCCTGGAATAACAAATACCTCTTCTTCAGCCTGACTGAAAGACCCTTAATGTCACTGCAAGGCTTAGGTCTTTCTTTTGATTTCAGAAGGCTTTGGGATCAGGTTTGGTCCATGGAAAGGATGTAAGAGCCAGAGGTAGCTTGAAGCTTCCCTTCACTTGCCCACTGTAACTCTTCAATCAGAGTCACTAAGAAAGGAGAATCACAAAGAGAAAAGAAGAGCCATTAACAGCTCCTTTATGCTGCACCATACTTGGCCTCCCTCAGCAGGGCTACCAAAAGAGGTGGCCACTTGAAGGTGCTTAGGCTTTTCTCAGTTTTGCTGGAAGAGCACCTGAGTAGGTTGTTTATTGGCAACCTCTTGTGCTGGCAGTCTCTAGAGCTGTCCAGTAAGAGATTTTGCTTCCAAAACATTTTTTTTTCCCAGAGTAAAGACTAACCCTGGAAGAACAGCCTTTCTTTTGAGGACTAGGAAGTCATCAAATTACTTTGTTAAACATTTTAATTAAACTCACTCTAAAGGTTGATATTTTCAACACACTTACTGCACAAATACAATTGCTGGGACCTACCATAAGTAGAAGCGCACCTAAAGGGGAGCAGTGTCCCAGCTAATGTTTCCCACTCAGAAAAAAGCTGTCTAGGTGACAAAGTTGTCTAAGAAAGCAGGGCCTGGATGTGATGGCTGTAAGATTATCCTGTCAACTCTACTAGCTGAATAAAGTATAGAATAGACTTTGAAACTGAACTCAAGTATTTAGCTGCTTATTAAGGTGTATTATCACTTAACTTTTTGTTACTGTTTCCAATTCTAGCAATTATTTTCCTATCTGCATTTTATTGGTATAAAGTTGGGGTTTTTTTTTATAAACTTGCCTTTAAACTCGGTCTAATCTGTAAATATACATAAAATACTACTAAAAACTACCTTCATGTTGCTTTGGCAAATACTCACACATCACCTGTGCTAATGAAGATATTAGTGTATACTGGTTTATCCTTCAGCTGGCATATTCTGTTCAGATAGAGCCTGTGGACTCATCTTCCTCAGACTGCAGAGCTGGCTATAGGGTGCTACTAGAGGCAAGCAGATCTGGTGAAATAAACATCTGTGGGTGGATTGTAGAGTGTTGGAAAGCGGCTTTAAAGTAGAAAGGATTGATGACTTGGGAACACTCCAAAAACTTTGACAGGTTTTAATTCAGAAAAGCATTTATCTGGAGTACTTCAGCATGGTCCTTTGCTTGAGTTCCCCAGGGGTGCAAGACACTACTTCTGTGCTTAAAGTTTGGTGCCAAAGTTAGGTTTTTAAAGGACATAGGTCCAAAGACTGTCACTGTCTAAAAGATTTTTTTGTAGATTTTTTTTTAAGCAGCTGTTTTGTCTAATTATCACACCTTATAAAGCATCTTGTCTGATCTGCTCTGCCTGCTCCTCTTCCACTTAGTCCAGGAAAGACTTGAGTTTCTAATGGCATCTAAATAAATGAAAACAGAAGAATTGTCATATGTGCATAGAGAAGCTAAGGTGTGTTTCCAACTATTGACTTAATCGTATTGCTTTTGTTGCTTTCTGTTTCTTTAATTACCTCACTATACATCACTTCTGATATTACCAGATAAGCTATATGGCCTATTTCAGTGTTTAAGCATCTGTGGTACCACCACTTAGGTGCCAAGTTAAAATTTAGTTTCTAGGAATACCAGGGTCTCCAGCCTTGAAAACATATTTACAAATGACCTTTGATAACATTTCCTCTCCCCAAAGGCATATAAACATGGTTGAACTGAAATCTTAAAAAAACAAATAAAAGAATAATTTCTTGAGCATTCTAGGAAGCCCAAGGAATTATGCCCAAGGAATTCTAGCAGCCCAAAGAATTATGCAAAGCAGACACCAGGACTGATAAGAAGAAGGGTATGGCAGTTCATCAGAAGCTGTACAGCATCATTGGAAGGTGCAGAAAAAAAATCTGCACAAGTGAATATTTCTGTGTAGAAATAAATACTGAGATCATTTGTATGAATAAATACTGAGATTGCTGATACAAACCAGGAATTTTCCCATAAAGGTGATGATTAGGCAAATAACCCATTTGCACAAGCGTATATACGAATCTCTCTGATTGTGGTAATCGTGCTGTGCAAATTAGATGAATGACTGTACAAGATTTTTCAATGATAGAGTGTGCAGCTAATCTATTTGAGTAAAAACTCACTGACTTAAACTTTGGATAATTATAATTATTATTCTTTCTCAATAAAGGCATTTGGAAACTTGACAGAAAAAGCAGTCTGACAGCAAGGCTGGAGTCTTAGGGGGAATAATAATATTACTCTGAGAATTTTGTGTGGGAGGTTTAACATTTGTTCTGCTTTCCTCTTTTCTCTCAGGAATATAAAACAAATATTGGGATGATGCCATGGGAACTAGAATGGCATTTGCTTTTCTGAAAGTCCTCTTTTCTGCATTAACCTGCTGCCAATTGTTCTAACATTCAATTCTTATTTGTAGATTGCATATTAAATATAATGCAGAGCAACACTTCTGAAACTGAACAGTAAGTTATGTCAAGTTTTCATGTAGATAAATCACTGAACCTGTGGGGAGTGTAATCTACCTCTACATGGAATAAAAGATTCGTGTCAACTGATGGCTCCTTTGACAAGGAAACCAAGGGTCAGGTGCAGTTATTCTGAAGTTTTTATACCAGAAATCTGAATTTCATTACCCGCATCAGGGGTTACTCCTTTCTGAAGAAACTAAATATGAACAGGTTTCTCACCAAAAAAAGTGAGTAATCAGAAGCAGAATTGGTAAGTTTGTTCTAGAAGCATTAACTTTCTGTTAATGCGTTTTTTTAAGAAATGGAAGACAAGAGCAACAATCTTTGACTTGGGAGGAAAAAAAAACCTACACACAACCCCCCCAAAAAACCCCAACCCCCCCCCACACCACAGCTAGTTTTCCTATCTTTTTCTGAGGAGGATGCTAGAAGGCAGCTAACTTTGGCAGGCCTCAGAACCTGGGGGGATTCCTGCTGTCCCAGCCTGCCAGATGCAAACCTGCCACAGCTCCATGTCCCCAAGTCCAGCCAGTAGTGAGACTGAGCATGTATGCCCAGCAGGACAATTAACATAGCTGACCCCACAGATCATGACAGATGGACACACTGTCTGGTTTGAAGTTTGTTAGCATTCACACACATAATCAAGCACATCCAAGGAGAAAATGGCTAGAAACAGGATTTAATAAGTCAGGACAGAGTACGGTGATGGCTTAGTCAGACAAGCAGCCACCTGTTTACACAGAACTGACCTCTTATCCACTTTTCCCTCTATTTTGCCACTTGTTCCCCTCTGATACATCTTGGTCCCTGCCTTTCCTCACCTTTGATCCTTCCCTTTAAACATCCCATAATAAGTTTCACATGATCCCAAAATTCTCTTCCCCCTGTATCCAATAACCCTTATACCCTAGCCCTATACCACTTTGGGCAATAACCTCCACAAGACATTTTGGGGCAGAGTTTCTTTCCTCCATCTCCTCCAGTAGATGACACCAAGCTGAGTGCTGCGGTTGACATGTCTGAGGGACAGGATGCCACCCAGAGGCACCTGGACAAGCTTGAGAAGTGGTCCCATGTGAACCTCATGAGGTTCAACAAGGCCAAGTGCAGGGTCCTGCACCTGGGTCGGGGTAACCCCCAGTATGAATACAGGCTGGGGGATGAAGGGATGGAGAGCAGCCCTGCCAAGAAGGACTTGGGGGTACTGGTGGATGAAAAGCTGGACATGAGCTGACAATGTGCACTTGCAGCCCAGAAGGCCAACTGTATCCTGGGCCGCATCAAAAGAAGCGTGGCCAGCAGGTCGAGGGAGGTGATTCTGCCCCTCTGCTCTGGTGAGACCCCACCTGGAGTCCTGCGTCCAGCTCTGGAGCCCTAAGGACAGGAAGGATATGGACCTGTTGGAGTGGGTCCAGAGGAGGGCCATGAAAATGATAGAGGGATGGAATGCCTCTCCTATGAAGAAAGGTTGAGAGAGTTGGGGTTGTTCAGCCTGGAGAAGAGAAGGCTTCGGGGAGACTTTATTGCAGCCTATCAGTACTTAAAGAGGGCTTATGAGAAAGACAGTGACAAACTTTTTAACAGGTCCTGTTGCGACAGGACAAGGGGCAATGGTTTTAAACTAAAAAAGGGTAAATTTAGACTAGAAATTTTTTACAATGAGGGTGGTGAAACACTGGAACAGGTTGCCCAGAGAGGTGGTAGATGCCCCATCCCTGGAAACATTCAAGGTCAGGTTGGACGGGGCTCTGAGCAACCTGATCTAGTTGAAGATGTCCCTGCCCATGGCATGAGTGTTGGACTAGATGACCTTTAAAGGTCCCTTCCAATCCAAAGTATTCTATGATTCTACCTTAGTGGGTTTCACTCAAGGGTGAAGGTACATGGGGGAAGTATTGGTCCTAACTCCAATGTGTGGACCAGAAAATTGTGCCCCTAGCTACTTCTATCTCACTATGGAGCCATCAGCACCCATATTGTCAGTGTTTGGAAATACCTGCCTATGTGGATGTATCACTGTGTACCTTGCAGAAGAGCAAGAAAGCAAGCAGGCAAGTAGGCAGAACCACAGCTGTGCTCTTCCTGGAAATCGCTCACATGGTACAATTTGGGAACTTATGAGTGCTCCCGATTTAGTGAGTTCTTTTCCTTGTGAGATGCAGACAGTTTTTAGCTGCATTAATGCCAACAAATCACTTGGTCCCTGGATAAATCAGTTTCTGCATCTGAAACAAAGAAGATTCTGCATAACCTTGTGCTGTCCCAGACACTTCATGAAATCTAAAAGGCACATTTGGGCTTGCGTATGAACCCAGAGAGAGCCAACAGAGAGCAAGAGAAGAGCCAGAGGCAGAGATTAGGCAGTGAGGTAGACTTCTATCAAGCAAACCTTTCCCCTCAGTTTTCAAAACAATTATACCCATCTCAGTGCAGTCATACTGAGAAACAACACGTTGTCCCTTGTTACACTTGTACTGAACACAGACCTACATGCTACATTAGGTAGCATGTAGCAATTTTCAACCTATTGGCTCTTGGGAAAACCAGAGAATAGAATATAGTTCTTCCTTCTGGGACAAACACTGCCTACCAGTGCATGGAGGAGCCCGTGGACCTCAGTTCCATTTTGGTAACAGTTCCAGCCCAGACCACTTTGCAATGGACTGAGCTTCCTGAAGTCCCTGGGTCTGGCAGCAGCAGGAGCACGACTAGTCAGCGAAGGGGGATGAGCTTTGGCAGTTCTCCTGAGCCAATGGGCAGAGGGTGTGGGTGGAGGCCCCACATGAGGCCACCCAGGGTGGCCCTGGTGCACTCAGAGCCCTGACACCTGGCTCGTGGCATGTGCCCCTTAAAGCCAAACGGGGTAATGCCACCTCAAATGTACTTCATAGTGTTGTTTCTACATTTTGAAATAAAATAGAACTTGTATGAGCATAGGATTGCCTGCAAACCTGCTTTGCAGCTGTTGCAATAGTTTAAATACTTGGACTCTTGTCTAATGTAAAACCTTCTCCACATGCTCGGCTGGATTTGGGAACCTTCTGAAGGCAATTAGTCAGATTCATAAATGGGAAGTGAGCCAGGTTTCACTTCTCTGAAGGTGCCTGTGGGATTCACTCTGTGGAAAATATAGTTCTTTAGCCTGTAAATACTATTTTTTTTCCCCTTTGTTAGCTTTGTTCTTCTTCTACCATTTTGGTCAGTGTTGTTCTTTAGTTTGCATTCAATACTTGTAATAGTGTAATATGTAGTGTGTATGGATGCTCTGTTACTTTTCCTTTTTTTAATTATCCACATCTGTTAACTGGGAGGCTGGAGTGCTCAACATGCATTTACTGAAGTGATTAACTAAGTTGCATTTTATAATATTTGAAAATTTTTTTGAGTTACTGAAATAAAATGGGGACGCTTAGTGTGGATGTTTGCACAGGGCTTATTACATTATTTTTTCCAGCTTTGTTCAACATAATACTAAGGATTTTCACAAAAAGAAAATCAGAAAATGTGACTGACGTGCTTGAGCCAGATCATTCCTAGTTTTAGAATAGTCTATTCCTGGCCTTGCTACTGACTATTAAATAGCTTTGAGCAACCTAATTAAGCTTTATCTAAAGTGTATTGAGGCAGCATTTGTGTGGGTGCCCTTGAGATCAACCTTCATATCTCTGTAATGCCCATGCTTTCAAACACATCTGGGGTATTACAAAAACAGCTCTGGGGACAGGGGTGCAACAGTAAGAGGAAATCTTGGCCTGGCCACTATAGTAGCTACCTTAGGCTTGTCAGAAGACTCAAATCTGCCTAGCACCCAGTGATGTCACGATCAGGATGACACTAATTAATCACAGCATGATTTATTGGCCAGTGTTCTATTCACACACCTGCCTGATGGTACTGTGTTCATTGGGAGTTTTTATTCATGCATACAGGTGAAGCCTGTTTGGACGTGCCCCCCCTGTCACCCTCTCTCATGCCAACCAGTGGAAGATAGCCTCAACTGCTTAGGGTCTTTCAACAAGTGTATCAGAATTATGAATGCATGAGTACACAAGTAGGAAAAAACCCAATGTTGTCTTTAGGTGGAGTTGTCTTTACATATATTCCCAGACTTCCAAGCTAGTACTTCCACACCCCAGGTTTAACTTTGCTAGATCAACACTTTGCAAAGGGGCAAGGTCTGATATAAGCCATGGAGAACTGTCTCATCCTTGAGCTCTACATTATCTAGCCTGGTCTGTATGCTGATGTCTTGAACATAGTCTTGACCATTGTGCCTCATAGGCATGGGCCTGGTCCACCCATCACCATCCCTCCTACTCACGCATCATATGCCATCCACCCAGCTTCTCCTTCCATCTGCTGATGCCTGTTACAGTCCAGCCTACAAACATCTCAGTCTGGTTTCTGTATTTATCTCATTCCAAACACGCAAAGTATTCTTCCAGCGAAGGTCAGTCTTTTTCTGGTTGTGGGATGGGCTTTACAAGGACAGTTGCTTGATGGACATCTTCTGAGGCGCATGTAAAAGGCAGGCTTGGTATTGGTCTCCTGCTGGGAGATTCTCTCTGCTCATACCCCAGGACTGCAAGCTGACAGAGTGAATGGGTCCTTACAGTCCTCCTCCTCACCAAAAGCCCCTGTGGAATCATAGACCCTTCCAAGAATTTATACTGGAAAGGATTTCTGGATGTCATCTTGTCCAACCCCTTGCTCAAGACAGGACCAATGTAGATCAGATTGCTTATGGAATATCTCCAAAGAATAGAATTTTTGAAGCAATCAGTCCCATTACCTGCTGCATTTGCTCACTCTCATGTGTACAGATGAGCAGCCCTGGGCCAGTTTCTTGCAGCTAACACTGAAATATGCTGGTCCTGCCAAAGTTGAGACTGATGAGATTCACACAGCAGACACACAGGCATGGGTCTCAAGGCTCTATCACATTCAGATTTTGTGCCCATGAAGAAAATTAGGAGATGCATTCTGTACTCACCTCCCTCCAGGAAAAACAGTTTTATTTCACTCTTCTATGGAACACAGATGGAGGAGAGGCTTCTTCCGTAGCATGTTGTCTCTGTGCTACCTGAGCAGACTCTGACTAGTGTCCTTTTCTGACTGCATTTCTTAACGAAAAGTCCTTGTCTTAAAGAAATCTTGTATATTTTGATTTTTATTTTTGCACTCATCTGCTTTTTTGGAACTTCTTTTTCTTAGTCATGGAAAGAGAACAGTTTTTCTCCAGGGTAAGCCTGGACAGCGTTTAAAATGTCCTCCCTGTCTCTATGCAAATAAAATCCATAGTTGGCTATTACTTATTTCAAGATGAAATCTGACTCTAACATTGAATTAGATATATTTTTTTCATATATTAAAACTTCGTCTGACTGGAGTATGACAGCAGTAAGGTGCAGGCATATTGTTATCAGTTTAATTGATGTATTTATCGGTAATAATGAGTATATTCAATGGCATCAATCTGTTTGTGAGGATTTTCTCACTTCTTGCAAAAAAAATTACAAGTAGGTTTGTGCTCACATTCCTTTAGAATATAAAGGCTGCTACTGAGATAAGAAACAATATCTGGTTTTCCTGTTGAAGTTTGTCTTAGAAATTCAGATCCTGAAACTATATCAAGCCACTGAGAAATGACCGAATAACTGGATGGTCTATCAGAACTTCAGCTATAGGATATTGCTTCTGTAGATCCACAGGAAGAGCAAATCTGTAAGATTCACTTTTCTTTTAGCCCACACGCCTGTGATTTTATCATTGCATTTCTTGATTGAATGACTCTGACTCATAGGCCTGGATTTTTCTGATCAGAAACACCTGCATGAACAAATCTTTAATTAATATGCAGTATACATGGGTGTGAAAGCATGTGTATAATTATTTAATATGATCAACTTATCTTAATTATTAATTACATAATGTCATATAATATATGATAGTTGTAATAAATTATGCATTATATTATACATAGGTATATTGACTGTATGTAATTTACACATGGGTAACACATTGTACTGAGCAAGGAAATAAAACTGCTCTACTCTGTGCACTGTTGCCATATTAAGTACAGCTGCACATGTGGTGTTTATGCAAAGGAGCCAGTACTGACGTCTGCGTTATGGTAAGTAAATTCCTATACTCTTAATATTCATATCAAGGAAATGTGAGGCATCAGCTCTAGTGAAAGAAACCTTCTGTTTGTCTGCAGGCAAGCAACTCTCACGCATTGCTTTGCCCCTGTGCCTCAGTGTGAGCTTGGGCAGAACAGCCTTTAATAAGACCACATGCACCTGCTGTAACCTATTTGATTTCTTAGAGATCTTTCCTTGTTCTGTCAGAGACTACACACTGTGATAGTGAGCTGTGAGGGTATGACCGGTCAAATCAATCTCTTTCAAAATCAACAAAGCACATTAGTTGGGAACACCTTGTAATTCGGACTAAAACACAGTGGGGTTTGTAACAAGGTTTAAAAGGTGAAAAAAGCTGAGGAAAACTGACAATTTCTTAAGCATTCAGCCTGAATGAGGGTTTTCATTACCTTTTTGAGAAGAAGGCCTGTTTTCTGGGGAGGCGAAGTTTGACATTTAGAAAACTTCCCCAGGCTTCCCACGTCTTCTATCCTCTGTGCAGATAGACACATTCCTGAGACAGATACTGCTTTTATTCAGGCAAACTTTATTATTATCACGAAGTACACCCGGTCAGAACTATTTCATCTAAATATTTTTTGTTAAAAATCAATCACTTTTTGTCAAATCATCACTTTGCAAAAATACTTTTTTTAGAAGTGTTTTTTTAAAATACACAGAAGTGTTTTTACCTGAAGTTTTTCAGTTCCAGCATGGTTCTGGTCAAGAGCTAGCTGAAAAACATCAAAGAACAGCCAACATTGAGGGCTGGGATGACTGAGGTTCAAGTCCCTGATTTCAGTGCCTACTCCAGACAGGTATCAGGCATAAAGCCATCTGTGGTAGTGGACTGAAAGAGAAGAAAAGGCCAAGACCTCACTATCTGCTTTGTCTCTGGCAGTCTGGGTGCTGCTGTTGAAGGAAGGGTTGGGTTGTGTGATGAAGGAGCTGCACTACTACTGAGGCAGGAAAGAAGCAACTGCCAGAAGCAGCAATTGTTGGACAACTCCTCCCATCCCTCTACCGGCACCATTACCAGGAAGATGGACAGTCCAGACCCTCTCAGCCCAGCTCTCCATCCTAACTATGCCCTTGTATTTCTTACAGTCTTTCTTATAGCAAGCTTAACTTTCCTGTGTGTCTTCATCCTTCAAGTGGTAGCAAAATCAATTTTAACTTCACTGCAGAGAAGTTGAAAACCATCTTTTTCTGAACTGAATGAAACTCTGTGGCCTAGAGTTTTTCAGGCCAGGGCAGTTTCGTACTTAGCACACGGGCTTTCGTGCATCGCACTTTTGGGCATTTGGCTCCCACCTGTGCAATTTAGGGCTAAATTGCAAGGCTGCAACACCCCTGCTCCTGGATCGAGAGTGCAGAAATATTAAATTCAGTCAGTAACTGCATTGAAAGCTACAGCTTTTCAAATTCTTAATTTGTAGCTCATTCCTCAGAGAAGATTCTCACTTACTGGAAAGCTAGGCTTCTTTAAATGTAAACAAATTAATAAAACCACCAGAAATGTGTCAGTGATACTCAGGATGTATGAAGCATTGCAAGTGTACCTGGCTTAACAATTCCTCCCAGAACTCCAGGAATGCAGGAGTATCATTTGTCACATTATCCAGGTTGTATCCCAGTTTGCCTGGTTATTCCATTCTCTTCATCTCTGTCAGGAATTTATGCCTCCTGGCCCAGGAAATCCAGGGGTTTCTCAAGCTGTTTAGGATCTGAAGACGACAGTGAGACTCTTGACTGATTCCCTTCCACTAAATCTCTCATAAAAGGATATGGCAGCATATGGCTTTAAGCTGTCAGAATTTTGTCTTAGAAATATATATATTACTGTGAAAGCAGTACAATTTGCCTAAATGTCCCACATCAAAAACAGAATAATCTGTTTCTTAAATATAAATGCCATTATTAAATGAACAAATTGTTTTCACAAGAGCTAATACTAATCCAATAGGAAAGTCTTAACTAAAATAGTCTGAAATCAGAAGTATATTAGGGATAAGGTCACACTACAGATCAGTTGTGATCACTATACCTAGCAGAATCAATATTTCACTGTATACAGGAAAAGAGTACACAAGTAAAACCATGTCTGCAAATTAAGTTAAGGAAAGAAAGATAAAAAATGGAGTATTTTCTGCTGGTGATAAACAACTAGTCTTTTGAGTAATTCTAGGTGAAATCTATTGCTCTAATCAAATAGAATGAGTAGATTTACTGGACAAGAGAAAACGATTGACAGTTCACTACTCCTTTTACTGTAGCTATTAATTTTATAAATATGCAGTGCAAGATGGAGTACTAGCTTGGAAGAATCTGCTTAAATTTGAATACATTTTGTGTTGTTTTCTTCATTTTGTCTCACATGTTGGGAAAGACTTTTATGGCATGATGGGCTTCTTGTGGTGTCCAAAACTGATTAAAGTAAAGAAAGCAAGTGGTCTTTCCCTCCTTCTCCTGCTGCTTCTGGCTGTACATCCATACAAATTCCTCTTCCTGACCCTGGTTCTCAACATTCATGCAGTAAGCCAAACATTATTTACTTGGTAGAAAACTAGTGCAGCAGAAATGGACGGAATAACTCTTTGCCAGTTTAGTGAGCTCACAAAAGTGAGATGAGTGTGAGAGCTGATGAAAGAGCATGGACAGAATTGTACTGCTGGAAAACCTAAATAAGGCTTTGGCTTCACAGCAATTGAAGCCAATGACCGTCATGGTCCTGCCCATCTGCTGCCCCTGGCTGTGAATTCCTGTACTTACCTTCCACCTGACACTGATTTTGCTCTGAGTCTTCAGTTGCCTAAGTCTTTGGGAAACTGCACATTTTTTGTGGGATCAGTTTTCTTGCTGGCTTAGTACAACCCCTGATCCCAAGTCTCAGTGGGGCTGCTAGTGTAGATGGTGGTAGTGGACATGAAATGTTTTGGGGCAATGGGGAGAAGCAATGGGACAGCTTGGTTTTTCCCAGGATACTGGCCCTGCCTTCAGGATGTGTGCTCGTTAAACTGTATGAATATTTTTGCTATTATTTTCCTTAATCAAAAATAAAAGTTGTATTGAAAGCAGACAACAGTTTTCTTGTGAGTGGAAAGTACGTGATTCCTCTGCCAGCACAGGACTTATTTCCTGCAGAAGGCTTCATAAAGTTAATTTAGCTTCTCCTCTTATTTTAATGAAACTAGAAGTTTATCAGGATCCTAAATACCTACTTCCGAGATATGAACCACATGTTTTATACACATCTGTGTGCTAATCTTGTTTAACAGCCAAAAAAAATTAAGAACCACTGGAGCCATATTGTCTCCCAGAGCCACCCTGTGCACAAGATAGAAGAAGACACTAGGGCTGCCTGTAACTCCCTCTGTTGAGGCCTAGTCTGCAATGGCCCGAGTCCTGACAGTACCCTTTCTCTTTTGTGGTGCTCCCACATTGCCCAGTGGAGTAACAAGGCAACTATATGTGGAGATCTTAATTTCTCTAGAAAATTTTTGCTCACTGGTTTTAGACGAAGTGTAATGGTTTTGGTTATTTGAAGCAAGACTTTCAATAATGAAGAGGTGGGAGGCACAACCAATGGGTATCAGACTGTGGAACAAGCAATGTAAAGTTTATTTTTGGTACAGTTAAAACTGCCCAAAAAGCCTGTCTTGCAAATGTATTTTGGGAGATACTCTTCCACTGACAGGAAATCAGATTGAAGAGTTCCCCTGCTTTGGTTGATACTTTAAGAATCAGATAGAAGTGTAAAAAACAAATACTCATCCGAATTTAGTATTCTGGAGAGAATAGTAAAAACTCCCCAGGTAAGATTGAATATAGATTTTGATTCCAACAATTAATTACTTGTACATTTTCTATATTATGATTAAAATGACTAATTTGTTTGCAGGTGCAGTATTTGGAATGTGTCGTGGGATTTTGGGTAGAGCAGATTAAATTTTTTGTTTTATATGTGATAAAATTTTCCAAGTTTTTCCTGTCACCCTTTGCTTTTCAGGAAGTGTTCTCAGACATGTTAAATTTTCAAGATCTAAAATTTCACCTACAAGGATGGCTTTCTAGATGCTGTGGCACAACAGTTTCATAAAATGTAAGGAATTGCTTAAGAATCTGAATTCTTAATTGCAGAAGCAAAAAAAAAAACAAAAAGGAAAGTAAGTACTGACAGTAATTTCTATATCCTGGAAAGCATCATGCATCCCTCTCAGGTCCTGTTAGTGTTGAAGACCAAAGAATGTAGAAACATATAAATATTGGAATAATAAATGAGTCTTACTCTAGACAAACATTCACATTAGTTCCAAACAATATGTTTGTAAAAAATATTTTTAGTAAAATGCTAAACATCATTACGTAGGCTCTCCTAAACCTGTTTAAGTCTGGTTTATATTCAACAGTGGAATGGACTTGAAACTAAGCCAGCCGCAACCACTCTTGTCAAATATTTTCATTTGAGTGATTGCAGGCATTGCTTATATTACATTCAAACTATGTGTTGGTTGCATGAATCCTGGATCAGTCATTGTCTACAAAGGAATCTGTATTTCTAGCATAACCATGTAATGCCATGCACTGTCAGCCTTGATCTCATACTTTTGGCCTTTGTCTCCTGCTGCACAGGTACTAAACCATATTCTGCATTCAAAGTATTTTTCTGCTCCACCTGTTTTCCTGCTTCATGCAGATATGTCAGATAGGAATTACTCTGTAGAAACAGCCTAATTTTAATAAAGTCAGAGAAAATCAGTGAGGTTTCAGACGGCAGACAGAGGAATCAGACCTATAGGAGTACAAAAAATAGAGGGAGCTAACAGATGTAGCAATCTATGAAGCAGTTTCCTCACTCTGCTTGTAGATGTCCTAGATCTTGTGGGAACATTTGGGATCTTCAGAGAACTTCTAGGAGCTCTTTTTCTTCAGGGTGCCTGCTAGAGTCTAGAGACACTTGCTGGTAACAAACTCTAGCCATTTCTAATCACTTCTCTGGAGCTGGGACAGGCAGAGTCAGTGTCCTTCCTTGCAGGAGGTGTGTGTTGGTTGAGAAGCTCTGATACCAAGTTAAAAAGCTGCAGGAGGAGGTTCACAGATTGTGCTGCATCAGCGAAGATGAAAAGGAGATTGACTCCTTTTTGATTTTGCAATTCATTGATTGCAAAGGGTGAAGAGGGAGAGATACATGGAGACATCTGGAGATGGACCCCCTTCCACTCTGTTTTCTTGTTCTCAAGTGTCTGTATACAAATGCACACAGCCTGGGAAACAAGAAGGAGGAACTAGAGCTCCATGTGTGGTCACAGAACTGCAGTACATCTCAATGACTGACACATGGTGGGATGCTCACAAGGCTGAAATGCTGCAGTGGATCAATACAAGCTAATCATGGAAGACAGTCAGGAAGGACAAGGGAGGGCGGTTGTCCATGTGAAGGAGCTCAGATAAATATAGTGCGTCTGTGAGACAGATGACAGTCTGGTTGAGAGCTTGTGAGTCAGGACCACAGGAGAGGGCCACTAAGGGTGACATTATGGTGGGAGTTTGTTACACACCAAATGACCAGGGTGAGGAAGTGGTTGAAGCCTTCTTTAAACAACTCAAGGAAGTCTCTGGATCCTCACTCTTAGGGGGTAATTTAACCTCACTGACATTTGCTGGAAGTGCAACATGATGAGAAGTGAGCAGTGAAGATTTCCAGAGGATGTCAGTGATAATTTCTTGATGAGGAATGAGCCAACAGGAACATTATGAAACTCAACAAGGACAAATGCAAAGTCCTGTACCCGGGAAGGAAGAACCCTTTGCAATGATACAGGCTGGGGACAGACTGGCTGGGGGAAGCTCTGCTGAGAAGAACGTAGGGGTCCTGGTGGACAGCAAGCTGAACATGAGCCAGCAGTGTGCCCTAGCAGCAAAGAAGGACAATGGTATCCTGGGTTGTTTCTGTATTAACAGGAACACTGACCACAGGCTATAAGGTCTAGGGAAGTGATTATTCCCTTTTATTCAGCACTTGTTAGACCAGGTCTAGAATACTGCATCCAGTTTTGGGCCCTATGTTACAAGAAAGATATCAATAAATTGGAGTGAATTCATCGGATGGCCAACAGGACAGACAAGGGCTGGAGTGCTTGCCCTACAAGGAGAGGCTGAGAGAACTGGTCATCTTCAGCCTGGAGAAGAGAAAACTTCTGGGAGACCTAATAGCAGCCTTC
Organism: Calonectris borealis; assembly: GCF_964195595.1. Lineage (NCBI taxonomy): Eukaryota > Metazoa > Chordata > Aves > Procellariiformes > Procellariidae > Calonectris > Calonectris borealis. Next base: position 106,237,310 of record NC_134313.1, on the reverse strand, counting down.
CAATACCTAGACAGTGATCATCAAGAATATGGAGCTAGGCTTTTCATAGTGGTGTATTATTGGAAGATGAGTGGCAATGGGCATTAAGTTGAAACAAGAGAGGTTCCCACTGGATATACGGAGAAACATTTTCACCATGAGGACAGTCACACATTGGAGCAGATTGCACAGAGAGGCTATGCATTCTCCAACCATGGCAGTTTCATGATCAGAATGAATAAAGCCCTTAATAATGTGGTCTAGCTGACACTTCTTTGAGGAGGAAGTTGGCTTAGATGATCCCCTGAGGTCCTTTCCAACCTGTATTATCCTGTGATCCTGTGATCCCTATGATGAGGGATATGGCAGTTTTTTCCCCTCAGCAGTCCAAGTTTCCTTGCAGCCACAATAATTTCCATCTGTTTTCCCTGTGTCCTCTACCAGTGGTTAACATCAGTGCTTTTGGTCCTATCTCCAGAAGAGTGGTCTGCTATTGCTCTTCTGGGCCACCAAGTAGCCTCAGGAACTTCTGAATTCTTTTAGGAAGCTATTGGTGACATACATGATCCACACGGAACCTTAGCCAAAAATATATTGGCTAGATTTTTCTCAAGTCTTCCTTTGCCCCTGATTCCTTCATCTATGGCTATCTATAGTTGGGATCCACCTTGATCAAGCAATGGCAATGGTTCTGAGACTCGAAGACCAATGTACCAACCATTTGGTTTACCCCTTCTTTTTCCAGGAAGAATGTAATAGTTGTACTCACTCCAACTGTCTGCTTAGCTGTTTTTAAGAGAAACGCCTCAAAATGTTGCATACATACCAATCAAGACTGGCCCGCACTAGTCAGCTTCCTTCTTTGAAAGTGTTTTCAGAGCTATAGGGAACCCCTGTCTGTCACCTGAAGTTCTCAGAGAGAGGAAAAATGCTACAGTCTCTGTGGCAGCATGGTATTAGAGTGTAAGGCCACCAGTTTTACACTAGCATCAAGTTAATAAGATGTTAAAAAAGCAGGATGAAATGTTAATAGATTTTACCTGAAAAGAGTGTATGTCCCTTATCTCCAAAATACTGATGAAATTGTAGTTCCTAACAAGTTAGGAACAAGTTACATCTCTGGTTGTTTCATAAGAGTTGCTTGGCAGAACAATATTAAAAGCAAAATACTTAACATTATTATCCAACATTAAATAAGCCTTTTGAGAAAGTCATGTAGAACATTCTATTAGTTAATGGTGTTTATGTGCATTTATGATTTCATAATCTGTTTGGAAAGCAATGACTGAGAAAAATAGTCTGTTTGCATAAAAAAATGACCTTTCCCTCCCTCACGAATTTTATCAGGTACTGCTGACACCAACTGTTTAGGAAGCATTTCATATCCAATCATGTAATTTCTCCCATGTTCTGGCATGGTTTCTTCTTCACTAAAGTTGTAGAGGATGGCAAGCAAAATATCTCTTAGCAATTTTTCCATCTTTAAGCAGCATGGCATTTGCAACAGAAATGTTGAATGTTTGAATTACAAATATGTCACACTTCTGCAGAGTGTTCCAGAGTTTTTACAATGGTGCACTACCCGAGTCTCCTGAAATAAGCAAAAAGATCAGTTTGTAAGATACTTCAGCCCTCATAGGTGAATCAACATTTGATTCTTCATTTTTTTACTCATTCAAAAAGAGAAATAATTTGAATGCATAAGTTTGAAATTCAGACATTAATTTCTTCTGCAACATTGATTTGAATAATCCAGATATTTTAGATTATCAACTAATGGCAAGTGGTTTTTGAGAAAAGGGCTCTTCTAGTGCATTTAATAGTTTTCAAATGTTTTTTTGTGCTTGCAATAAGCATAGGTCTGGACACTTACATGTCTCATCACCATTTAAGAAAAAGCTCCAGTTATATTTTATATACTTTCAATCAATGGTTTTTAGCTTGGTGTCACATACTGACATCAAATGATATGTGAAAGATAACTAAGAAAAAACCCACATCTTCTGTGGAAACATGTTATGGCTCAGATCTTTTAGAGAAATAGTGCATTTTATAGGCATAAAGATAAATTCTCCGTATATGTGTCTTCAGAAGTCTATAAAAAACCTCCAGAATTTGCAGTATGAGTGCATCAAGTATGCTAGTCACACTTGATTTTTTCTTGGGTGATGCCAGATGAGTTAAGATATCTCTAAGTAAGGAATGTTGAGTAGAAACGTATCTTATTCACAGAGAACAAAGAAAACTCTTTTTCCAAGCTATTGTCCAAGTCTGTGCCTCTCAGATCCATGGTCCCTTCATATGGGGTGACACTTTTGTCATCCTTTGCTTTTCTGTTAGTTTGTATTGCCAACTACAATTTACAGTTCTTGCAATACTTATACTATTTATACATGTATTTCTTAATGTCACAATTCCTGAAGTCATATAATTTTTAAAATAGTAATTTACAATATTTTGGGAGAAAAGCTTTAAGAAAATGTCCAATTTCTCATTTCAGACTCATTTGAGGAGACGAAAAATAAAAAGGATTCCTAATTAATTATTTTTTTAAAATCTCATATGTTTTTAGGCTTAGGTTATGGTACTAACAGTATTGGTAATTTTTTGGAAAGTTATGTGACTAATATTTAGCTGTCTGTGTTTTATCTATAGTCAGACTAAAATGTTCCATTCCTTTTGCCTTAGTGGTCCTGCAAAGATCCTTTTTTGCAGAACTGAGGAGAAGACAGAAACATCAGCACTTGTGACAATGGAACAATCCAGTCCCACAAAGGAACCACAAAATATCTCTGATCTCCTTTCCAGATGAACCTTTTTTTTTTCTCCTTTTGCGTCTAGTTCTTATCAGGAAAATAAATGTCTATTCTAGCTGCTGTACATAAAACAGAGTAATAACCGAGTTTCAAAATTGTCTTCATGGCTTGTTTGGATATGATCCTGAAACTTGCATGGAATAAACTGAGAACTAATCCAGAGCTAACCCCTTTGACTTCTCAGAGACATAGTGATAGTGCAGAGTGGAGAAAATAGTCACCTGAATTTTGCTCAGAATACTTCAGGCTGCTGAAACTCAGCTGCTCTACAAAGCAGGTTAACTGGCCATGTGTCTGACACAACAGCAGACGCCAAACTGGGGACGAAATGGCCTTCAAGAGCATTCTCTTCTATCCAAATGTTTCAAGGAAGGAAGCTGATGCTCAGTGAGTTATGTCGAGAAGATGGGACAAAAATAAGAGAACTGTCAAAAGTCAGGTTTCTCATACAGATAACATGTGGGGAAAATGTCACCCAAGTCAGGGAGTTTGAGGACAAATGTGTGTCTTAATTATTGAAGAATCAAGGTGAAGCACTGCCCAATGCCTTTACAGAGACAATGGCAACTACTCATGGAGTCATTAAAAAAATCAATGTTTCTTTCACTTACCTGTACTTTGATAGTTCTGGTATCAGAAGTCCTGGCAACTGTAACAGCTACTGCTGTGGCGTAATCGAAAAACTTGAGATTGTGAAGACAGTCTCAAAATACTGGTGTGCTGGGCCACAGTCTTGAGTTTCAGATAGCCATGTTTGTTAATTATAAGAGACTGAGGAATGGGTATATAAAACCTGGTTTCTCTCTCTTTCTGTTCTCTTCCTGATCTTTCAAAGACACTGTATCCTAGCAGAGTAGCAAAGAGCCAAATGTGTTGCTGGTTGTTATTTTGTGAAATAATGTTGCAATTAAGATTTTTTTAAAAATCAGGATCAAATCCTTTAATACATTCCAGATATATCCCAGAATCTCCAAAAGAAATGAGGCTTATGCAATCCTCCTGCCTTAGCATGTGTGTCATGTTATGTGTGTCTCCACATCCGCATCCTTTCTGTATTTTTAGCTAGTTTGTTGGCTTGTTTCAACCATTTGGTACAAGTACGGCCTCAAGCAGATTAGTTTCCTACACTTTTCACAGACAGGCAGCAAGAGATAAAAGACCTGAAAGACAGCTACTCCCAGGGCATCACAGGATAGTGTGCAGCCCACTGTCAGGACATGACACCCATCAACATGAGTCAATGAGAGAGGTTCTCAGGACCACGTGACAGGCAGAGGAGGAGGTCACTGCCCACAGCAGTGTGGGACTCATGATGGGATGGTGGGCAGAAGCATCTTGGGATTGCTTAAGGGAAGAACTAAAGGTGGAGAAAGGTGGGGGGGGGATTACAATAGTTTGGGGAGAAAGAAGCATGGGAAAATAGGTGGATAAGGGAAAAAAAGGAACTGGTCATGTGTAAACAGATGGCTGGCCATGCCTTGTTCCTGGTCAGTGCAGCCTGTCGTGTCTTCTAATTAAACTCAATTTCTGTCCATTTCCTGGGTCAAGGGACTCTCTATTCTGTGTGGATGTGTGTGTATGGAGGTTTAAGCGTCAGCAACTGGAGTGGGGTCCATAAGTCTGAGCTGTATACTGGAGAGACCAGAGGGTGTGTGAGTTGGCTACTGGAGGGAGCAGGAGGTTCAGGCCAGCTACTGGAGAGACCATAGGGTCTGGGGATTGGTTATTGGTAGGTCTGGACCAGCTATCAGAGAGAACTGTGTGTCTCTATGTGCAAGGCAACTGAAAGACCAGGGGATCAACGGGACAGCATCTGGATAGGCTGCGTGTTTAAGGCCAGTTAATGGACGGATCAATAGGGAGCGTGTGAACATGTGTGTAAGTCTGAGTACCAGCAACTAGAGCGGGACTGTGGACCCTGGGGGATTTTATGTCCAGGTGCCAGCAACTGGAGAGACAAGGGAATCCAGGGGCCAGCTACTGGATAGACCTGAGTGTCTAAGGAGGGGAACATATTATGTGTATATCTCGACATATTACCCACTAATGGGCTTCCATCCTAATCAGTCACGGGGAGGAACAGGATGGTGCTGTTTATTTTTGTGCGAGTGCTGTGTTTTCTGTCTGTGGCCAGCCATGTGTACTTATATATTACATATGTTTGTGTGCCTATCGGGAATACACGCTCGGCCTCACTACAGGCAGGACCTGGGGAAATGGCGCTTCCGCAGCCTCACCTGTCTCAGGCTACCGGATTTGGCCACCTCTGACAGATACAGATATTCGTGTTATTAAACCCCTAGAACAGTCATGATGTGAAGTAAATTTTTTTCGGTCACTTAAAAGGAATAGATGGGATTCTGGGCTTCAGGACTCAAGTTAGTATTTTCAAGAAAAATTGGTAAGATAGAGATTATTGTTACTACTTCCTTTATGTAAAGTGTTTTCCTTTTAGAGTTTTATAAAATCAAAGCTTTTAAAAAATCTTTGTGAATTTTTTTTTTAAAAAAGATGTGATTAAAGTAGTTTTAGAGTAAGGAGAATTAATTATTCCTAACTGTATTTTCCTCCAACAGAATTTCATCAAAATAGGCATTTTCCTAAAATATCCTAACATCTGCATTTTTTTCATAAAACTTTGACACATTTTCAGCTAGCACTAATGGAGATGATAGAATTGTGATACAATAGCACAGGCTTTTTGGAGTTTGTGTCACAGAGCAGCTAGGACTGACTGCTCTGTAAGGGAAAGTGAGCCAGGAGCTGAGAGTGATGGCAGCACAGGTAGAGACCTTGCTGACCAGTGTACTGTCCCACAGCACCTAAGCTGGGCAAGCAGAGCAGGGTGCTAGTAACAAGGTCTGTTGACAGTTCCAGGCAAGGCAAAGCAATCACTCAGATTGAACTAGGGTCCATTGAGGGAGCCTAGTCAGAAACAGAGTCAGGTCTGGAGATAAGGCTACAATGCAGTTCCTGAGTCCATCCAGGAGACAAGCTAACTGCAACATATGTCCAAAGCCTATCCAGGAGGTAGTACCAGACACAGGACCAGAGATAGGCACACCTGCAACATACCTCAGAGACTGAAACCCCAGGCCTGATCTGTGATAGAGTTCCTGGCATGACGGGCAGACAGTGTGAGTGGAGGTCCTTGATGAGGCTGCTTAGAGCAATTAATGCCTATCGGTGCACTCAAGGCTCTGACAGTCTGCTACTGTTTTTGCATCAAACCGAAGGGAAGGTTTTAAATTAAAAGAAGAACAACTCGAATGCTAAAGAACTTGGCAGTACTGGCTTTTCCTCCATATTCGTATTATCAAAAGCTGCTTCTTAGCAATAGGTCAGGCTTCAGTGTTACACAGGAAATTTAGAGGTGAGCAGACCCTAATCGTCCTTCTTTGTCTAGACGTACTCATGTTGTGAGTAAAAATCATTTATCTGAGAGCTTAATGCATTAGGCTATTTTTAAAAAAATTCTGATAAAGCACATTTGTATAAATTTATTACTAAATGTAAACCTTGTCCATGCTATTAGGTTTATTACCACTGTGCCATCTCTCTTATTTTCTTATATAATTATTTGGTTTGCTTTGACTTAATAAATAAGAGCTATTACCACTATCAGAAATGATAAAACAAAAGTAGAGATCATTGTCCTTTAATTACCTAAATATTGTATTTACTTTTACGTAGTGTTATTATTGTCTTGTAATTTTTTCATATATTTAGCTTGATTTCTCACCATTTCAGGTTTTCACTGTCACATGAAAGGAATGAGCAAGTTAAGGGCAGACTAACAAAGGGATAATAAATCCCTGAGAAAATGTTACAGAGGAGAGGAAGTTCATCTAACACAGCTGCCAAGAATGAGGCAAATGAACATCTGCATTGGATTATAATACTGCAGGAAAGCTAAAATGAGTCTGTGCTAAAAGAACCCTCTGTTAATCTTACTTGTTTTTTCCATTTCTCCTTTGTTTACACTTTCTTGGAGCCAAGGAAACACCAGTTTCTTTATTAGTACAACTACCATCCAGATGTGCAAACAAGTGCTTGTAAAATCCCATTTTTATATATGCTAGCATCAGGGCTAGTAACAACAACAAAATAGAATGCAAAACTTCAGGTATTTTTTGAGAAGTCACCTCTGTAAACACAAACTTTAATTGAAACAATCCCCGTGCTCTGCAGCAGCAGCCACTACAGCCAGGAACTGCGTTATTCAGCGCACTCTCTCTTGCTGTTTGTAACTCTTCTAAAGGAAAGAAGAGAAAATTCCTGAGTAACAGAGCAGAAGCTCTGTGATCAGCATGTAGCCTTGATTTGTGGAAGGACTTCATAAATCTGCATAAGCTCTCTATCAATTGCATATTGATCACATCTTACTAAATGCACTCAGTTTTAAATTAAAAATGTAGCTTTTTTTCTGCTTTTTGCAAGTTCACCTATCTGCCAAAAATCCAACGAAGATTTTTTTCTTTGCTGATGTATTACCAGCTATCAAAATTGTCCGAAAGTAGATCCTTAACTACTCTTGTAAGATTCCACTTCTAGTCTGGGCAGCTCCCATACTGCTATCATTGCCATCGCAGGTATAACTTGTTGATACGTACTGCTCAGGTTTTTTTGGCAATACTGAAGAAAATGTAGAAGCTGGGCATGCAGGACTGAGAAAGATACAGGTCTGGAAAACTAGCATTTTATTGCTCTAGTTAGCAAATGTGATTGTTAAGTAAGACTTCTGGTGTTTGTTGTTCGTTTTGTTTTGTTTTCTTCCAAGAAGCAGAACTGTTATAGGCAGTCTGAGTCAAAAACACAGAGAGGATGAGAGAAACTAAAAATAACTGCCATGCTTTATTTTTGGAAAATCCAAAATCTAAGAGCTGCTTCTCCTCCTTTGTCTTACAACTAATATTCAGAAAACTAGCTTTAGCTTTTCTTGAAAACATATCCTGAGGTTTTTGTTTGATTGTTTGTGACATATATCACTTTAAACTGCTGTTTAATTTTTAAAAAGGTTGAGATTTCCTTCAATCTTGGAAGACAGAAAGAGAAATACCTCTTCTCTCTTCCTCTATTGCCCTACAGTGCATACCTCTCCTGCATGATCCTGACTGATGTAAAAGTAACATGTGCAAAACTATATTTTTTCCTCTTTGACTCCCTCTTTACAAAACATATAATTTGAAGGTTTTTCCTTTTCTTCTTGTTGGTGTTTTTGTGTAACCAGTACATCAAAGAAGTGGGTTTTACACGATTGTTGTGGAAGTCTGAGGTTTGTGGCTGCTGCAGCTGAGCAAGGCAAACCCCGAAAGTAAAAGGTCTATACATATGCTTCAGGGATGGTAAAAGTAGAAGTGTCGTCAGCTGGTTTGGCTAGGCAACAGTATGAAAAGGTTAGCTTTTCTTGAAATGCATTATAGGTAAGGAATTAATGTTTCATGTCTTGAGGAGTGACTGACAGTGTTAATTTACTAGCACCCTATTTACACCACAGTAGCAGGTATCACAATATCACAGAGGGCACCACGCTAGCAGGTGTAACTGTATCTTGGGTTTATTTCAGGTGTTCTGTTATTTCAGTCCTATCATGTAAACACAAGTGGAAACTTGAAGCATGTTAATTTAAAACTGATAAAAAAAAAAACTCTGAAAGTGAATGATAATGGATTTTGTTTTCATCTGAGAGCTGACTAGATTTCTAGAAGGCTTTAGGGATGTGCTGTGTGTGTGCCAAGGAGAACTACTTGTTGAAGCACTCAGCATTCGCAGTATTGGCTCATGCCCTTAAATGATTGATATTTTGCTAAGCTTTGACTAATTAGGTACTACAATTTCCCACCCAGGTTGTCTGCCTTAGGTTGTGTTATACGGGAAGCTTAAAATAATTCAACAATGTCTGATAAAAAAATCAGGAAAATCTTAATAAGCTATGCAAACTTTAAGCCGTTAGAAATTAACATTTGCCCTTAGTGAAATTGAATAGCTGAAATATTGAAAGTATTTGTCTGTTCTTGGCTTATTACTCCAATCAGACTTCAGGACTGTGTCAGAACTGAGAGCAGAAGGGCTAGACTCCTGATATGGACTCTTCTGAGGCCTCACTGCATGGAGCAGGGAGTCATCTGTTTTCAATGATCAGAGAACAAGAGATGGGTCTCTGAGGCAGTGGGACTGGATAACATAGTGGAGGAAATGTTGAAAGGAATGAAATGGGGCAGAAACTGGGTTTACAGTCTGTGAGAAAATGGAGAGACAGGCAGGGACTGGGAGCTGGAGGAAAAACATCCTTATAATCAGGTAAGACAGTGATGGAGTGGGTAAGGGGAGCGGAATTCAGGACCATAGGAGATTAGTACGTGCGTCTCTTCACTGTTCAGCTGGTTTCTGAAGCAATGAAATATGATGACAGGGTATCAGAATAGAGTCTGATTAGTGTTCAGGTAATACAAGACTGTATGTCAGGCAGGAATAAAATAGATGTTGAGTGAGTTAGCACTGCCTAATTTGTGTATTGAGCAAGGAAGGAAATAACGATAAAGAATTTTGTAGATAAAGGCCATCATAAATAGACCTAAAAAGCCAGATGGAGGATGTTGGCATGGCATTAATTAATTTACTATTTCTAAGTAATTTTTTAGAGTTTATTTTTTAGGAAGCAAGCAATGCATGTGGCAGAAAAAATTTGTAGCATCAAAATGTAAACTAAGCTTTTACAGTTGTTTGTTTTTAACCCATGAGCAAGGTGAAGCTCATTGCATCTCAGCAGCAAAGGGAGAAAAAAGAGAATGAACTCTTAAGCTGATTTACTATCAACAACCACAACAATTACAGGTCTTGATGGACAGGTAATACAAATTAGACTCTTTCAGCTAAAATGGACAGAGTAGAGCTGTCAAAGATAGAAATTTCCTACCCCCATAGTGGTTCTCATGGCTTGTGTAGGAATGAGATTCCCCCTCCCCCTAGACTAGTGCTCCTACTGATATGAAGGCAGCAGAACTGAAATCTGTATCTGTTCTGAATGTACGTGGGTCCATCAGTGTATGTGTATTGCTCAGAGCAGCTGCTGCAGCACAGCAGAACAGGCTGGTGGGAAGCAGCAACTGCAGGATGTGAGTTGTTCAGTTAGAGGATATGAGATGCAAATCTCTGGGAAATCAGGAAAAATACTCTGCATCTATCAGAAGACAGTAAGAGAAATAGATGCACTCTTATTTATCCAAATTTGTATTCAAGGACTACAAAATTTACCTGGCTAAAGCACAGAACTGTTTTGGTCACTGGTAATTTCTTCCTTTCAACCTATGATTAAACCTTTGGATGATGAAATTTTGTTGTTTCAAGAGTTAGCAGGTGAAGATAACCTTTTAATTTTATGTTTGATGATGACAACTTACAGTCTGTTTTAACAGAGATCTTTAGCAGTGATGCACACACCATTATATGAAGCACTGCACATGGATATAGTCAGGCTTCTCTGCTTCCTGATCTCTTTCTGCTGCTCTTCCCAGCCCTGTGGTTATCAGTGCATTGCTGGTGTATCAACACCAGAGCAGAATGCAGCAATGCATTCTGCACAGGGCTGTGCAGGGGAGTTACAAGGTAGGTCTGATGCAGATGACTTAGGCTTGGGCAAATGCTAGAGGGAACTATCCCTGATGCTCTTTGGGCCTATAGGATAGGTGACCCAGAGGCTCCTGCTGGCTAGCAGTGTGGAATGAGCACTCTGGACTTTGAAGTTGAGACTGAGGATGGTGTGGTTACTGGGGTTGGCTCTGGGGCCTATGTTTGTAAAAAGAAAAAACCAGACTAGGTAACTGTAGCTGTAGTGGTCCCAGGACCAAGGCCTCATTTTCTGTAGGTAGATGTGGTACATTTCTGTAGACAGTCTAACTAGTGATAGTTAGCGGAGATTTGGGGCACATAAATAAAATGTCTACTTCTTTTTTTTTCTGGAAATACAAGTTCATTTAATAAGAATCACCTCTAGTTATAAGCCTTGTCTCGATCTGTGTGAATTCTCCTAGCAGTGTTGAACAATCCTTGCTGGTGTGTCAGAAGGCATGCATTTGTTTAAGTTGTGAAGTAGAGAGAGGAAGAGGGTTTCTTTTTCATTTTGAATAGCTTTTTGTAAAGCATTATTGGGTGTGTTTGTGTGCCGAACAACTCTTCCTAAAATAAAAACAATGAAAAAAAAGTCAGACTTACAACATGTGAATCATGTTGTTGCTCAAAGCTTATTTTGCCCACATTTTATTTTTAAGATGTATAACTAACTGTATTTTAGATTTTGAAAAAAAAAAGTCAAGCATATGGGTAATGTGTTTATTTCTGTCTTGTAACTGTGGGTGGTAGCTATCCTGTAACAGTCACAGGCAGCATAAACACCCTTTCTGTCCTGCTGGTATTGTGCATTTCCTTTTTGTGGTACTGAAATGCCTAGCTTTTCTTTCCCCTGCTGCCTCAATTAGAAGGCTCACTACCTAAGGGTGAGTTTCATTTTTAACCTCTGCTGCCTTATTCTGAATAGGCATTCCAGAGATCTCAGCCAGAAGAAGAAAAATCACAATTGGTAATGGGAGGATAGGCAATGTGGAAAGCAGAATTTACTGTATTTTGAGAAGAGAGGGAGAACAGTACACAAAATTGCATGAAAGTAGTCTGCCACTTGGAAAGCATTTTCCAAAAATACACTGATGAAGCAGAAACAGACATACTTGGATAAGAGTGAAGAATGCATTTATCTGCTAAAATGTGATGCCAGACTAAGGTGGTCACGTACTGTCCTTATTTTTAAAGTTCTTTGAATGATAATCTCAAAGCAAATTTTTCTCGAAGAAAAAATTTCCATTCTGTAAACTGAAAAGTGAAACTGAAGACATAAAAATCAGCATTTTTATTTAAAGTGGTTTCTGCTTTGAAAGTTTTTATTTATTTATGTCCCTTTAGTCTTAAGAATAGATGGTATGGACTTTTTTTTAATAAATTGCCAGCAGACTGTTTTAAAGATGATTTGAAAATGCTTTCATTTTTTCTGCTTTTGGGTATAATTAGTTCTCCTAGTCATTGTCCTCATGCCTCTTTGTCCATTAACAAGATTCTGAGTGTAACAACTAGATCTGGAAAAAAAATGTTGCTGTGTTCTTTGTTATCGTGCACATGTTATAAATACCAGGTCTCATTCTGATTGTTATTTGATCTAAATGTATATTTAGGGCAAGTATATTGGGTAAAATCCTCACACTGTAGGCATCTGAAAACCTTTTTCAATACGGCCAGATTTTTAACCTTTATCTTAACAAAGTACTTGTACTCCTTTTACCTGTGAAGGTAGATTATCAGTCCTGTCCACGTTATCATGATGATTTACAAAGTAGAAATTCGAGACAATAATCTAATGGTGATTAAAGATTTGGCATTTGCATCACCTTGTGTTTGGCTTACAAAGTAGGATTTTACTTTCCTGAAAACCCCTACTTCATATAAACGAGTGGGACAAGAGGTTTGTCGCAGTGTGGGAGAGCGTGCTTTTTACAAGTTTATCTCAAGGCAGTGTAAAAAGTAGTCAGTGAGGTCACTCTTCGGGTCAAGCTCTATAAATATTTTTAAAAGGAAAATATTTGAGTCAAGTTAGCTTGGACAGAATGGGGAGAGGGATTCTGGTGAAGCTTTTTACTTTCTATACCCTGTGGTGGGCCGTGTGTGTGTGTGTAGGAGAAAATGTTTCTTCAGCTCAGCTGAACATCGAGACAGACAGCGAAAGTGCTGCATATAATTCTTTCTGGGTTTATTCATATAAAAGGAATGTATGACATTTAGTCTGAATGGAGCCTTTCAGTGCAATGCATGTACTTAATAAAGTTAAGACTTATTTTTTAAATATGCTTTAAAACTATGTACCCTTCTGCTAATGATAAATTAATTTAATACAGCAATAGGATCAGTGTTGACATGCAAGTGAGTTTAAATTACAAGCAGAACATCTACTTATGCTTGGTTTTACAGTTGTCCCACACGCTATGGGATAATAATTTCAATTGCTTGTTCAGTTTCTGAACACTGACCATTTTGAATTCTGACTTTGTGTCTCATGCCAATACCATAAACTTCATCAGAAACCGTTCAGCCATTTCTGGAAACAGTAATTTTTGTGATCCCATCAAATAATTGGTTAATAGCTCTAATGTTTTTGCATTTTAGAACACAAACTTAAAATTTGATAGGAGCATACCAACACTTGCATGTGCCATCAGAAGTACTGAAATATCCTGATTCGCAGCATATACCACTTGAACTATTAAAGTATTGCACAAGACAAACTTTGCTAATAGGTTTCATGGATGCTTGCTTATAGCAGAAGTATCACAGTGTTTTTCCTCTTCTAGTCATGCTGCCTATTGAAAGACTGAGTCAGAGTTTGTAGAGGGGAAATATGTATGTCTAAACGTTTATTCTTGGTTTCCTTGCCACCTAGCATCAGGTAACATACCCAGACTTCCCTTTCCTTCTGCTTCCTAACTGGCTTTCAGTGCTCTTCTTAGCTTTGTCCTCACCTTTTCCCAGCTCCCTGTCCCAGGCTTTTCACTCAGTCTTATTCTCCTTTTTGCACACTTTTCTCTGTAGTATTCATCCATCCTCCCCACTAGTCTGATTCCCCTCATACCCATCTGTGTGCCCAACAGACCTGGTCTCTTCTCTTTTAAAAATCATCTTCCAATATAATTACTGATGTGAGATTCCTTTCTTCCTAGGGTTTCCATTGCAAGCTTCAGGTCCCTGATTCCTTTTTGCCTTCTTTGCCATCCAATCCCAGATTTAACGTTTTTTCCCAATGCTTTTTATAATACTGTGAGGGAGGGGTAGAGGAGGCAGGAACATTCAAATTATGTGAAATGAAGCACTAAAGAGCCAGAAAATGCCAGAGTTCTTTGCCTCTGTGACCTTAATTTGTACCCTTCTGTAGGGTATGGTACAGGCCTGTCTTCAGGTACATAAATGTACACTCTTACTCCTTCATAAATATATATTAAAACCAGCATTTATAGACCTCTAATTTTTTTTTTGAAGGTGCCGTGTTTAAAGGAGGAAAAAGCAGAAGAACAGAGTACTGAAGCATTTGTTATGCTTGTGAAAGTGTATTATCAAACCATGTGAAAGCAGCTGTTTAGCAGCACTTAGCTGATGATATTCAAAGCCAAAATGTCATTCAGAGTTTCTGGATGTATTGATATATCCTGCAGCAATCCATCACTTAAATGATGTACTCAGAATGATTGACAGTGGCTTTTCAGGAAGCCAAGGCACAAGAAGCGAGGTCTGTCCATGAACAATTGGTTAAAAGAGAGGCAAAAAGGTGAGGAATATACATTCAGCCCTTGTAGTAGAGAAAGGTCACTACTGTAATTCTATAGAGATTTGCACTGCCTGCCTTACACAGTGAGGGCAAGCAGTTACATTACTGCTGTGCAGTTAAGCTTGCTGATGATATGAGTGTTTTTTTAATAAGGACGGGGCAGATTGTAAAGAATTACAAACGGATCTTCTAAGACTGAATGACTGGAGAATAAAACGGTAGATGAAAGTAATTTCTACCATTTGTTATAAATTTATTGAGAGAGGGAGGAGAAATCCTAATGACACATAAAATTACCTCTTAGGTGCAACTTATTGAGCTTACAAGAGTTCCATGAAAACATCACCTTGGCTGCGGTCAAGAAAGTACACCAGTTGTCTTCCTCATCAGGAAAAATACGAGAACATTGCTATGTCACTAGAGAAATCTTGGTATTATTTGCATCATGTGCAGTTATGATTCCCCCGACTCCAACAAAGATCAGGAGTGAGGTACTAGAACACAGAAACTCCGAGAAAGGCTAAAATGGTAACTGGAGGTGTGGAATGGTTGCAGTACAAGAAATGACCAAGTTCTTACTCAGAACAGAAATCAGACAAGTGGAAGGGGTATATAGAAGAGGCTTCTGAAATCACAAAGAGCATGGAGAAAACAGAATGGACAGTGAATAGGTGATCCCTATTCAGTACAAGAACTTGGAGGCATCAAAGAACATCAGCAGACCCCAAGTCAAAAACAAAGAAGCAGAGACTTCTTTATGAAAGGCATAACTGAGCATTTATAACATATAACATAACATTTATACATGCTCAGGAGAAGTCTAAGCAAAAGAGAAATCTTTTATTCTTTCCTGGTATGGTTCTTAACTCACTCAGGCCTTGGTGCATACTGCTTCTCTAACACTAATCTTGCACAAGAATATTCTTAAGATTCTTAAATCCTATGATTATAGAGGCTAGAAATGTGCAGCTAAGAAATTTGTGTTGCAGTCAGGAGGAAAAGAATAAACTTCTTAACACAGAGATGAACAGAAATATAAGAACACCCAGCCAGACTAACTCAGTGAACCAGTAAGAACTGCAACGGCAGAATCGTAGTCTGCCATTTCAAATCTCAAGGAATGCAATCAGTTGACAGAGCTGAGGAAAGTAAACAAAAATTCTGTCTGGAAAATTGAGATTTTTAACCAGCAGGAAAACTCCAACATAGTTGAAGACAGCTGGAGATAATACTGAAGGAAAGCACTTACATCCTAATTCAAAGGAGTCCTGCTGTGTTTGAAGAGTCAAACAGCAAGGTTAAAACTGCGTGGATGTGTACCAATGTCACTGCCCTTGTGGGGATCAAAATAGACACAGACAGATAGATATAGCAGATAAAGAGAGCCTGTTAATTTTCTGTAATTCTTAGGACTACAAATGAACGCTAGAAACCCAAGAAATCTCAGTGAGTGGGGGTAATAAACTGTATTTAGAGATTCCTCCACTGCTGTCCATTTAAATCTAATGGAATGCAGAGGTCAAGAACACGCTTTGCCTTGCTTTCCTTTATCCAGTAGCACTAAAAATATTCAGCATTGGCCAGACATCCATGTTGAAATATCCAGCGGAAACTAAAGGCTCTCTCGGCAGCATTTCATGTAGATCATCTGCATGAACAGTGTATTACCTATGGAAGAAGGAGAGATGTTACTTCCTTTTTTCTATGGGTTTTCTAAAATCAGAGGAAAAATCCATCAAATTGTAAACAATAGAAGAAATGTTATTTTTTAATGAAGACTTTGCAGCTTATACTGTAAAAAATCCTTAATAAATAGTCATCTAAATTTTATAAATATAAATAATATAAATTTTATAAATCAGCCCTGATATAGTACTCTGGAACAGAAAAGGGGGGGTCCTTGGTCCTCTGAAGAAGATAAAACAGTGTGTGTGTTTATAATAAGAAACTTGATTAAAAGGTAGTTTGATCTCCTGCTTCCTTATCATTAAGCAGAAGTTGGATAGCGAATAATGCTGGTCTGTAGCTCAGCTAAAAATATACCTGAAGAGACCTGACCTGTTGTGATTTCTAAGCTAAAAGGGGAGTCTGGGGCAGAAACAAGTTTCTAGCTTTTACAGCCCTAACCTCTGTATTTCCTTATTTAATAACAAAAAAAGAAAAGCAAAAAAAACCAAAAACAAAACCAAAAACTCCCCAAAAGTAGTCAACAAAGCAAAACCCCCAAACTCAAGCATTTTATTCACGGTGCAATGAAATTTTTCTTAATTCTGTTTATTGGTTAGGATCGTCCATTCATTACTGCAAAAAACTCTACTCCTGTCTGTCCCCTGCACCCCATCCTAGGTAAATTTTAGTTTTGAGTCTCCTAAAGCGATCTTCAGCACCTTCTAGCCTAGATCTACCAAAAGCCCACTGATCTCTTTCCACATGCAATGCTTCCCAGGTTCCCTCCTGTCCCAGTCAAAAAGTCACAATTGCAGTCTTTGTTAAAAATGCCATGACTTAAAAATTGTCTGATTAATCTCAAGCTTATTCTTCCAAAAATTCTTCCTTGAGCAAGAATTGGCTTTGAAGAACTACATGTGGAAAAAAGGCTTTTCATGAAGTTAGAAGGGAGGGGTGAAATAACACTTTTAATGGAAACTATTAGAAATGCTTAGCTGCAGGATCTCTATAGCAGAGCTATAAGTACAGCTGCTAAGGTAGATACACACTCTTAATCTACATGCAGGGTGTAAATCTTTCTAAATAGGAGTATTGGACTTCGAGAATTTGTCAGAGAAAAGAGTGTGGTTCAAAATGTCTCTGTAGGTGACAGAAAATCTGTAAGACAGTACAGCTCCCAGGTATATGTTGCAATTTAACCGTGACTGCTCTGTCCTGCTCATATCTTAACACTTGCTTCTGTTAAAGTTTGGTTAAAATGGCCAGAGAAATGTCCTATTCCACATAAGAATGCATATAATTGGCTATATAATGCTGGATGGAAGGACGCCAGAGGTCATGTTTTATTGGGTAAGTAAGTGGAGGTTATGAGTCGGCAGGGGGAGGGGAAGGGGAAGCTGGAGAAGCTATGCTACTATCTGTCAGGGTACACTAGTTAAAGACAAGACTGGATAATGACAACGTTGGGATGATGTACAGCAGTAAGGGGTGTCCAATAAATAAAGTAGGAAGTTTTCGGCAGTGGTCTGACCGTGGAAAAGTCTACGTGGAGTCAGATTTCAGAGCTGGAGCACTGAATTGCAGTGAGTCACACAGAGAGCCTGAGAGCTGCCTTTGTTCCACTTGTGTCTGAACGTTGGAGGAGAAACAGCAGGCTCCAGTTTTTATTAACTTCTTACTTTCATAAGCATAAAACTCATGTGCACTGAACTTTTTCCTCACTTAAGGTCTTTCAACTGACTTTCAAAAAATGCTTTCATGGTAAGAACTCTCACTTCTAAATTTTACTTTTTCTTTTTTTCCCTTTCTGCTTCTGTATTACACTCTTTGGTCTCATTCTTTCCCACCCCCCAACCTCCCTTTTTTTTTGGCACACCTGCTCCAGGCATGCCTGGTGGACCTGGGACTTGCTGCTACCGCTCTTTGGCTTGTCAATCCATGCTGGTTCAGCAGCTCAGATCATAGAAGGTAAGAATTCTCCAAATCATGTCTATAAATTGAGAATAAGGGTTAATTTTAAGATACGGTTTCCTAATATGGAAAGAGACGCTACATTTCAGATCTTCATTTTCTCTGCTGCTTACTGTTCTTCATTTCATATAGAGAAGCTGCTGCAAGTTAAGAGCTTAAATTGCCATTCATTCTGGAAAAGGGAAAATAAATATGTTGGTTCCCCAGCTGTGAGGCAGCCTATCATGCCTGCTCTCTCAATATTTCTTCAGAATGTAATAATCAGCAGAAAGTACTTCAAAGAAATGGAGAATACTGAATGTTTTGGGGTGTTTTACATCAGAGGAAGGTAGCAGAAAGCAATTAGGAGAGATGTATGTGTCACTCTGGAGATATCAGGAATGTGCCAGGCACGGTGTGAGTGCAAAGACACAGATGTGATGCTTGTTCCAGAGCATACAGATTTCTCCTGGTAAGTGTCTGAGCAAATTGTGATTTTCAGATCTCTTTAGTTAAATGTTTAGTTTTACCAGCCTAGCCTTTGTGCACTTTCAATGAAAAGTCTTTCTGTAATTGCTGATCATATGTTCTTGTAACAGAGCCAAATCCCTCAGCATCTCTGGAAGACATAGCCTCAAATTTAACTTAAGAGAGAGAACATCATTGATTTAAAAGTTTACATGTAATTTTTAGAAAAGTGAAAAAGCTTCATATATTACTTTTCCATTATGATCAATGAAAAAGAGGTTTTCTACTATCTTATCAAAAATAGTCTGTATTTGTTATGTAAATTATCCCTAGATAACTATGTGATAGGAGCATTAGAAATTATTGAAGGGAAGTAGATATTGCACATGAAGATTTTAATGTTACTCACACTGTTTTTTTCTTTTTAACTGACACTGCCATAGAATAGATGGAGCATCTAAGAGCCAAAGCTCTAGGTAGTTATTTCAGTAGGAGAAAAAGCCACAAATTAGTTATCACTAACAAATGCATGTGCAGAAATGTGTAATGGTGTATTACAGGTAATTATTTAAGGAAACAAACTGGAGCCAGCTATTAGAATGAGGAATATGTTAATGTATGTCTGCATAGTGACAGAAATACATTATATTGCATATACATTAGAGAGAAACCTGTTGCATCAGGCAACAATGTTTTTCTTGAGCTGATGAATGACAGTGCAGTGAGAGAGATCTGGACAGGAGAGAACCAAATTTTGGTACATAAAAGTTAATAAGCAGAAGATCATTGAAACTGCAAGCACAGTGTTAAAAAGAACAAATATTTATTTGACACACAATTTCTTTTTTGGTGGATCTATGCCAGTTTCTATTATCTGAAGCTTTCGTTCTTTAAATATCCTACCCCGTGAAAGTCAGATCAAAAGTCAGAAAGATAACCCCTACTGATACAGGACAGTTTCTTCCTGTGCAGAATCTTATTACTGCTGGAAGGACTCCTAACCTTACCATGAATGAAGATCAAGTGGGGTTATGCAAGTCTTCTTAGATCACTAGAGACTTGGAGACTGTTCTAGGAATGTGTTCCTGCATGATTATCCTAGCTTAATATTCTTCCCTACTCATTTATCTGTTAATACAAAAGTTCCTGTTCCCAAATGTTTACTAAATTCTTTTTACATCTGTTTTTTAAGTGCCTGATATAATAGGGATCTCATGCTTTCTGTTCCACAACATCGGACTATGTTACAAGTAATATTTTCCTGATGCTTGGTTTAAATGTTTTCATCTCCTGAAATCAGGTGTTTAATGCTAGAAATAGGAATAATCTTCCTTTCTCTCTGGTGCTGCAAATACATGAATGATATAAATTCTCCCTGTAACTACTGAAGAGTGAAAAGGTATATACTTCAAATCTTTCAGTCTAACTATTGCAGAAATAACCTCTTTTTCCTTTCCCACAGTTTCTTTTAGTAATAGAGTGCACAGAAATAAATTGTGTACTTGAGATGAAAATGTTTGGAGACACAGGGAGATGAATTGACCCTCTGGTATTCAGGCTTTTTGCTGCTAAACTTATGCTTTATCCAGTGTCCATTTTGTCACTGTCTCCTTTAAGATCACTGCTTTCCAGGATTCTCCAGCCCATTGAATATTGCTGTGCTGCTTTTCTGATGGCTGACCTCTCCTCTGCCTCCCCATAGCACATATTTATATCTCTAAATTCCTTTTTATATAAGAGGAACTGGGAATGAGTAAACGTGGTTTTAGAGGAACAGTGCAGGTGCCTTCTGCTGTACAACTGTACAGACTACATGCAAAAGGAAAAAAATACCTTGAGATGTCCTTGAGTTGGTTAAATAATATCAAGAAAATTGTTCATGGATTAAATTATTCACTGAGGGATGGGGAAGGAGTAACATTTTTTACAAACCTGCAGACAAAGCAGTGACCTTCAGAGAGTTTAGAGGAGAAAAGTTTGTCATCTTCTTCACCTTCACCAATCAGACAACCTCTTCAATGAGGTCTAGTGAATTTGCTTACTGGTATGCGATTAGGCAGCTATAGCTGCCTAATCTTCTTGTCAAGAAGACAAGCCTTGTCTTCTTGTTTTCCCCAGGGGAGCACCAAATTGCGGAGGGGGGTGGAGGGTGCAGATAAAAACAAAAGCCTCAGCAGCCCTCCAGCAGAGGGCTTGAGGTTTGCATGTCTTTGTGAGAGATATTAGAAAGATTAGTTAGAAAATCTTGATCAGTTTCCTATCAGGAAAAGTATTTTGACCAAGTCTTGTTCTTCTTGCAGAAATGGTATAATTATGGACAGTTCCTACAGAGAAGGAGGAAACAAACGGAAAGGATGGTGGGAAAGTGTAGGGGGGAAATTCAGATGGCAGTCTTTTGAAATTGTTTGAGAACTTCTGGGGTTTAGTTTAACTTTCAGTGAATTTGTGTGATGTTGAGACTTTTGTTTCAGTAGAAGTGTTGTTTTCATTTCCAAGTCCTAGAATGTCTGACTACTGCTTTCATTGTAAAATGGGACAGACAATAAAACAGAATATTTAAAACCTTAAATTTAAAATCATGAGTTAATAATTCACAGCACCAGCTGAAACCCCTTCTTGATGAAAATGACATGTTTTGCTTGTTAAAATGAAGTTTGATATCTGTTATGTAATTTGTAGATCAAGCTATGTTGTTGTTGTGACAGAATGTAAAAAAAAAAAAGGAAATATTTCATTCAGAACTTTAAAATTCTGTTACATGTTCTGCAAATTGATGGGATTTGGTCATTATTTCACCAAAACTCTTAAGAAATACTTGGCTCTTGCTTTAGAGTGAAACTGAACAGGGGTTCTGAAATCTCAGCAGTTCCTGTGAGTTAGAATTCTGAATTTTTACTAACTGTTTGAAGATTTTAGTCCCTTTCACTGCAGCTAGCACTGCACATGTACAAAAAGGTAAGGAATAATATGCCTTCTTCCTCTTCACCCAAATACAGTGTCATGTGAACTATGGAGCACTTTTGCGGTTTTTCTCCTGTGTTCATGAAAATTGTGCAAATATAGTACCCTATTCTACTTGGGTTTGTGTGGGAAGGTTAAAGATATGTTGGTGTCTTAATAAATTACTTCATCACTTCTCCTTTGTTCAAATGACAATTAAGCATGTATCTATTTGTACATAAAAGTGTAGTCTGTCTTATTCTATATGGTATTGCCGTGTGGTGCATGTCCTTGGCCTTTAATTATGCCTGATAATGTGTCTTGATTTCCATTGATTACCCTGGCTGCTTTTTCCATGTTGCTTTGCATTTTCAACCACAAATTAAGTTAGTGAATAGAAGGTGCTTAGAACACAGTCCTGAACTTGCTGGTACCCAGATTGTGGACAGAACTAAGGTTATAAAATCTGAATGCTAACCCTGATAAAGTTTGAATGATAGAGTCCTCCCTATGACTTGTTCTAGCCTCTTGCAGAAGTCATATTTATTCTTCCAGGCTATCTAGGCAGTTATCAGTGTTTTTCAGTTCTTGGCATTCAAATCAGTGCATGCCTTTAAAAAAAAAAAATTAAAAAAATTGTTTAAATGTATGTGGTTCTGCAGTTTGTGTTATGTTTATGTGCTCTAAAAGAAGCTTCACAAATTTCTCATTGACATCTGGGTTTTATTATTAGCCAAGCTGAACAGCGCTTTCTTGCCCTAAGTAACATGCTCAGCGATAGTTTACATAAAGTAAATATTTGTCTCTTTCCTTGGCTGTCTGTACACAGAATGGCTGTCATTAGGCTGTTGACATAAACTTTGCACTCATGACCTGCTGAGTTTAATGGAGGAATCCTGAATTATTGACTTTCATTGGCTGTTGATCAACTGGTGTGATTCATACAAGCACCTAGCCTGCACTTCTCTTCACAATGAACCAATATAATGAGTGTAAATAAATATGTATATACATTTAAAAACTTGTTTCTATCAAGTAATTACTGTATGTGCTTTGAGTGTTAAATGTGTACAATCACACTGACTTACGTGGTGATAGGGATGGCTCAGTCTATTTTTTCTTAAGACAGAACACAATTACAGTAATGCTGGTCTGGACGGAGTGCAGTATTTTGTAAAGATAACTTGGCACTATATCCTCTTGTACCAGACTGAGCATTTGGACATCATCAAACTGCACTTGAGTCTAAATTGAACAAGCCACTGTATATCTTTCAGAGGCGTCCTCAGGCTGTTACCAGATGTTGTGCAATGTGGAGCTGAGCCTGATTTCATAGTTAATAAAATGCCTTTCCATGCAAAACATGGTTAATTTACTATAGAAAATCAGTTGGGTTCAGTTGGGGTCATCTGTATGAGTAGCTGAAGAGGTTGATAACACCAGCAGAATACACCTGATTTAGTAAATTTGTTCTATTTTGTCACTTTTCTAAATGGATTAGTTTTCTGTGTAACACCCTCTACATGCTAATTCTCTTGGACAATAAACTACATGTTTGCTAACCTACTCTACCAGGCAACAGGAGATTTTTTTGGGCCTTTTTTGAGGCCTCAGAAGGGGAAACCAGCTGGGGTGGATATAGTGTTATAATGGCTGTCTTTGTTTCCTCTCTGAAGGTGTCCTGGTCACACTGGAAACCTGCAGTAAGCAGTTGTTTCCATGATCTGAATAGAACTTAAAATCTCAATTGAGCTTCCATTTGCCAGTAAATGGTGTTTGAAGGACCTGCTCTGCTGAGAAAGGCCATACTAAAATACTTCCTTTCTATGTTTTTCTGGCTCAACTGTAGACAATGCAACACAAGGAATTTCTTGAAAGAAGTCCTAATGGTCTCCTGAGTATATAAATGCATATACATCTGTTTGGGCACTGCCATGCCCACTCACAGATTTCCCACAGCCTTGTATTATATCTCTGTTACTCAATTTGTGTCCTATGCAGCAGCTGATGTGTAAAAACTTTTAGTTCCAGGTACTCCAGGTACTTCTGGTAATACCTGTTAACAAGCATCAATTTAATTAAAATGTTTCAGCTGTGATTCATTTCTTATATGTCAAGGACAATGCCTGATCCTGATGATCTAGTGTTAGGTACTGAACTACCGCTCCTTGCTACACAAGTGAGTGGATGACTGGAGAGAACGAGAAATACTGCTTTAAGTGGCTAGGAGTAGTTAGCAGAATACAGTGATTTACACTGTGTGCATAAGAATAGCCTTGGCTTGTTTGGTTCAAGCAGGTGAACACAAACACAACTATAGATTTCAGCTGCATGCTGCAATTTCAATAAATGATCAGGGGAAGGGAAGATGTGATTGCACTATCTATGTTTGGGATATTCAAAGGGTTCCAAAGAACTTATTTGTTTTTCTAACATGTTAATTTCCAAATCAAACACTTGTTTTGGAGGCTGCCTGTCCCTTTGCTGTGATTTCTTCCCCTTTCCTTCAGCGTGTGAGCTGTGGATTGGTTTGGTTTTTCTCATAGTGGTATCTTACATTTGACCAAATTCATGCAGTAGCTTTGCCAATTTACACAGTGTGCCTTGGCTAGAAAGACAGTGAATTGTGCAGTTTGGTGAAATCTGATTGCTTTATTTCAGATGTCATTAATGTTATCTATTTAAGAGAGGATGTCTATTTACCACCACTATTTCTAGATCAGCAAACAATCTTTTCCCATTTGGCCAACCCATATAATTACAGCAGGTTTAAAAACCAAGAAAATTAGCCAGCAATTTCGACGGTGGTAATTCTATCCACGTAATCTTCCCATCTCTAGTAGCTACTGTTCCCAAACATGGAAAGTCACAGACGTTGCAGAGAGTAGAGTGCAGGTAGAATTCTCCCAAAGAATGAGTAAAATGGGCAAACCCTAATTTTAATGTATTTGCATATGAGGAGTGTGAAACAACAGATGTGTTATTCAGAATACCTTCCAGTGAGAAAGCGTTGGAAAAAGCAACAGATAAGGCTGAATGTGCCCTGCCAAAGAATTGCAATATTTTAAATGAATATCTGTCTTACAGCCCAATCTGAGAAGAACCAGGGTCTGAACCAAGTTTTTCTGAGGGGTTCTGAGAAGAACCAGGGTTTTCTGGAGGCACTCAAGCGTGTTTCATTCCAAACACTCAATTGACGGAGGCCTGAAGCTGGTAATAGTAATTCAGTGATGAGATTTTAATTTGAACTGCACTGTCATTCATGGTCTTTTGCTTCATCTTCAGTACAGCAGATAGAATATTAACAAGAATGGGCTTTGGCCAGTTCATTCCATGCTTGGGAATCTCCAGGGTCTTATGACTCTGGGTCTACCTCCACTGCTGCCATTGAATCCACTTTTTGCTGTGATCAGTTCCTACCATAGTAACTTATAACTGCTTGTCCTGGTTTTGGCTGGGATAGAGTTAATTTTCTTCCTAGTAGTTGGCATAGTGCTATGTTTTGGATTTAGTATGAGAAGAATGTTGGTAACGCACTGATTTATTTGTTGCTAAGTAGTGTTTACATTAGTCAAGGACTTTTCAGCTTCCCAAGGTCTGCCAGGCGCACAAGAAGCTGGGAGTGGGCACAGCCAGGACAGCTGACCCAAACTGACCAAAGGGATACTCCATACCATATGAAGTCATATAAACTGGGGAGAGTTGGCCAGGGGGCAGCAATCACTGCTGGGGGATTGGCTGGGCAGTTTTTCCTGGGTTTTGTTCCTCTCTCTCTCTCTCTCGTTGTTTCCCTCTTCATTACAATTTATTATTGTTGTTGTTATTTTATTTCAAGTATTAAACAGTTCTTATCTCAACCCACGAGTTTTCTTACTTTTGCCTTTCTGATTCTCTCCTCCATCCCACCAGGACGGGGGAGGGTGAGAGAGCAGTTGTGTGGTGCTTAGTTGCTGACTGGGGTTAAACCACAATGCTGCTCAGGTGGGATTAACTTCCAGTCTTATTTGTGACATATCTTTCTCTGAACTGTGAAATCACAGTTCCATACATAGCCAGGATGTCTGACTCTGCTTCTTTGGAAGGCTGAATATAGCTTTTGGCTTTCTCTGTATTTTTTTGGTGGTCAGTGACTAAGAGGACATTATATCGCATGGTCATTGCTCATTGCATTTTATATCCACTTCCCTTCTTACAAGTGATACACATTACATAACTCAAGGAGAACAGAACCTACCTAGAAATAATTTTAATTCTGTGCTGCCTGCTAAAGAGTAAGTTGATGACTCTTGAGAGACAAGAATATTGCTCCAAGACATGCTTCAAAGTTTCCTATAAGCACTAGCTATGTTGCGTGGATATTCTGAATATCCCCTAACTGGGGTTTACTGCAAAACAGTTTCAAAACATAATCCAGTGTAGCATCCAAGCTCTGATTCATCTCTGGTGATATTTCTTATGACTAAATTCAAATAGTAAAAGGAAGCATACAAGAGGTGGAAATAGGCTCAGATGGCATGGCAGAAATATAGAGACACTGTCTGACAGTACAGTAATGAGATCAGGAAAGTCAAAGCCCATATGGAGTTAAATCTAGCAAGGGATGTGAAGAGCAACGAGAAGGGATTCTACAGGTAAACCACCAACAAAAAGAGGACTAGAGAAAATGTGGACCTGCTGCTGAATGGGGCAATGAACCTGGTGACAGGGGCATGGAAAGAGCCAAGGTACTCAATGCCTTCTTTGCCTCACTTTTTAATGGTAGGATTTCCCATCAGGAAACTGAGCCCCTGAGCCTACTGGGAAAGTCTGGAGCAATAAAGATTTACCCTCCATTGAGGAGGACTGAGTGAGGGGACATTGAAACTAGTTGGACATCGCAATACCTGATGGGACACATCCATGAGAGCTCATCAAGCTGGCTGATGTCGTTGAGATAAGACTCTTGATTATCTTTGGAAGATCCTGGTGATCATGAGAGGTTCATGAGGACGGCGAGGAAGCCAATGTCACTCCTAATATCAAGAAGGTCAAGGAGCAGGATCTGGGGAACTGCAGGCTGATCAGCTCACCTCAGTTCCTGGGAAGGTGTGGGAGGACATAATCGTGGAAGCTATTTCCAGACCTAGCAAGAACAAGGTGATTAGGAGCAGTCAGCACATATTTGTGAAGGGGAAAATCATGCCCGAGAACATCATAGCCTTCTGCAATGGAATGACAAGCTCAGTGGGTGAGGGAAAGACAGTTGATATTTGTGGTCTTGACTTGTGCAAGATTTTCAATGCTGTCTCCTGTAACATCCACATTGATAAACTCATGAAGTATGGACTAGATAAGTGGACAGTGAGATGGATTGACAACTGTCTGAACTACATGTGCTTGAAGGGGTGTAATCAGTGATATGAAGTCCAGCTGGATGCCAGTCACTACTAGTGTACCCTGTGGTGCATACTGAGACCAACACTTTTTAACATCCTCATTAACAACATGGGTGATATGATAGACTGCACCCTCAGCAAGTTTACAGATGACACAAAACTGGGAGGAGTAGCTGATACATGGGATGGTTGTGCTGCCATTCAGAGAGACCTTGACAGGCTGGAAAAATGTACTGACAGAAATCTCCTGACATTCAACAAAGGAAAATGCCAAGTCCTGCATCTGGTAAGGATTAACCTAGTACAAGCTGGGGTAGGACTGGATGGAAGGTAGCCTTGCTGAAAAGGGTTTGGAGGTTTTTGTGGACAAGCTGATCACAAGCCAGCAATGCACCCTGTGGCAAAGAAGGCCAAGAGCACCCTGGGCTGTGCTTGGAAAAGAATAGGCAGCAGGATGAGGGAAGTGATCCTTCCCTTCCTCTCAGTGGTGAGACTACATCTCGAGTACTGTGTCCAGTTCTGGGCTTCCTAGTTTAGGAGAGACATGGACATACTGGACAAGTGCAGTAAAGGGCAACTGAAATTGGATTGGAATGTCTGCCTTAGAGCAGCAGTATGCTGAATCTGCTCCAGTTTATCAATGTCTTTCTTTTACTAGGGTCCCAAAACCAGATGCAGTATTCTACATGTGGTCTAATGAGTGTCAAGTAAAGGGGAATAATCTTTTCCCTCCTGCTACTGGCTGTGCTTCTGTCATTACAGCCAACAATGCTATTGGCAGCCTTTGCTGCTTGGGCATGCTGCTGGCTCATGTTGAGTGTGCTGTCTGCCAGGACCCCCACATCCTTTTCTCCAGAGCTGTTGCTCAGCCCGTATTCTTGCAAAGATTTCTTCCTTGACTGATGCAGGATTTTACATTTGTTCTTGTTGAATTTTATAAGATTCCTGTTGTGCCATTCTTTCAGCCTTTCTAGGTCCCTCTAGATGGCAGCCTTGCCCCTGAGCACATCAATTGCTCCCTTCCCTGGCCCCCCCACCCCCCTTTAATGTCACCTGCAAATTTCATGACAGTCCACTGCATTGCCTCCTCAAGTCACTGGTAAAGATGTTAAACAGGACAGATCTCAGAGTAGACACCTGTGGTCCGCTTTTTAACTCAAGGTAGAGGATGACCCATTAATCACTACCCTCTGAGCCCAGACATCCAACCAGTTATTTACCCATGTAGCTGCCTGTCCATTCAGAATTATACTTCCTAACCCGGATAGATGAATATTATATCACTGCTTGCAGAGGGGTTAGAATGGCTGAGTGGTCCTAAGGCATTCTGGGTTAATTATCTGGTTAATTATCCAGTTACGTATCTAAATAAGAGTTACCAAGACTGGCTCTTCTGTGACATTCAGAACAAAGGACCAAGCTAGACTTCTGGATTTCTGTGCACATACCTATCCATATTGTAGGGACCTGGAGCTTAATGTTACAGTACATGGTAGCGTAAAAACCCGAAGTCCAGCTGCATTATCCTCTTGCAAACACAGGCTTCTACAAACTGCAACTAGTCACTACATGCATAAGAAAATAGACTTTATTTTCAGAGCTTTGTTTTCTTTCTGTCTTTCTTTCAGTGGCCAAACAGTCAAATTTCTGAAGTGACAGGGAACCGAATCTTCTATGAGAGACAATAAAGAGTAGTATCTAAGACAAAATACTCTGACAGCTAAGATACCCAGATTTAGATCTTAACAAATGCAATCAAAACTGACAGACCACGGACCTTTCTGAGTCCAGGCTGAAATGTACATGTGGACAGTGCTCTCCTAGTGCATAAGGTAGAGCTCCCAATAACTTCATGTGTAGATCTCACAATCAAAGTTCCTAAAAGTGCTTTTTTTGCCCGAGAAAGATGAAGCTTAGAGTAAGCTGTTTGGATTACATTATTTTGCAAGTGACAGTGGAACATGTGCAATATGGGCAGACAGAATGCAAATAGCACTGTTAGCTCAGAGAAGCCCTTCATCAGTTCTGTGGCAAGAGTACTACAGAAGACCAAAAGACTATCAGTCTGACAATAGGATCTTCGCTTATGTATCCAGACATGTATGTATACAAGAAATAAATACATGAAAAAAGTGCTTACCACTTCCCCCAAGGAAAAAAGATGGTGGAGGACAAATTGCTCCAAGTATTTTCCACTTGATTTTTCAACAAAGTGTCATTGAAACTTCAGAGCATATCTGTTTAGGAAGTACTATTTTCTCAGACTGTCATTATATAGTGTTCTACTTAGGTAAGCTGTTTAACTAGAAAACACTATATAATTTTTACAGGCTACAAAGTAAGAGATGTCAGTACAATCTCAATAGTAGAAGACAATAGTAGACGACAACCAACAGAAGCTCAAAATTGCCTTGGAAGAAGCTAGAACTACCTCACTAAAGCTAAACAAACCAAACTGAAAATGCCTTTTAATGAATAACTACCTGACAGCAAACTTACCTGAACGTCTTGGGTAGAATGCAGTCCCATAATTAAAAGTGATCCCTGCAAAAATTTTAACACTTGTTGAGCCATGGGAAAAAGAGGCACCTAGAAAGAGCAGATCTGTTTGGGATGGGAGAGGAACTATGTAGCTTTTCTAGCCGTATTATTCTCTCTTCCTTGATGGTACCAAAGAAGCTGAACAGATGACAGTATGTATCAAGTCCTTTTTTCCCCACCATTATGTGTATATACTGCATCATAATATATTTGATGTTTTAATTTGGTAACTAAGAGCTGTCATTCTTAAACGTACATTGTTTCTTGAAATACAATAATTTAGAATTGTTGCTGTTTGTCCCTGTGTTTCTTTCTGTCCCACGGAAAACTTCTGGCTCAGTACTGTTATGTTTCATTGGAATGTATATATTCAAGAGGCAAAGGGCTGTTGTGGACAACCAAAACTAGTTGCTTGTTTAATTATTAGGCAGCAACATGTATATGGTGGTCTACAAAGCAAAGTATGTAGTGGTGAAGAAAATGAGGGGAAAATTATGTAAAATCTAAGGCTTTTCTAGGAATTCTTTCATATTTGGAATTTCTAACATCAAAGTATCCATTGATCAGGCTCAATAATCCTCCTTGACAGTCCATTGGCTGCATCACAGAGTGAGGTGTGAGGGAATAGTGTCTCTCCACAGTGTGGATCTTTATTTCTGCCATTCCACTTTGGTTAACTACATACTAACTTAATACACTGCATCACTTCTGTGAATATGATGCTTTTTTATTCTCTGAGGGCCAAAGTGTTAGCTTTTTAGTCTTCAGCTTTTCACAAGCTGTTCCAGTTCCCTCTGTTTCAACACTTTGCCAAACCAACATAGCTCTTGACTTCGTAGGAGGAACCACTCATCTACAATGAATGCTCCACAGTAGTACTGCCATTTTGCAGTGCAAGTTTGTGTATGTATGAATCTAACCCTTTCCTGCTAATCACTGTAAAAAACAAGCAAACATTTAATCCTTTTCAGACAAGCTGTGAATGTGGTTTAACACACATGGTTTGATTTTTTTTTTCTGTCTTTAATTTTCTTTCAGATGCAATTACAGGAAAGGTATATAACACATGCAAGTTTTCTCAGCTGAAAAAATCTGGCTCTTGGTCAAAATAACCTATCAGTTGTTGTAGTGAAATAGTATTAATGTAAAAACACTTACCTGAAAGAGTTTTGAATTTTTAGTTAGAGTTCTATAATATATGATATATTAGTGTATAACTGCATTTGTTTTTAACAAACAATACTTGACTGAACTCAAAATACTGCTAAGGTGCCCTTATATTATAATCAAGGCCTTGATTCTACATATATATTTCTTGCTGTGGTTTTTTTCTAATGCACTTATAGTCAAACATATATCTATCATGAGATGCGAATCTGACAAGTAAGTACCACATGCCAATTTCCTGGCCCAGAGATATGATGAATAGGAGAGTGGGGGTGGTGTTCAGTATAAATCTGAACATGCTTAAAATTTAAAGGAGGCATTCTCAATGGAAAAATCAACAAATCACTGGTGACCTGAAGTATTGTAACTCCTTTTTACACTTACAGAATTTCAAAAGATAGAACAGAATTATGGCAACTGTGTAACTGCTTTGCCCACATCAGCTTTGAATTGTCCAACAAGGAGGTTTTCACCATTTCTCTTGAAATATTACCCTTCTGTCCTGATCCAATGTTGGGGGAGGTTTCGATATGATCCCAAGAGCAAGATTAAGACACAAACGAGGTCAAATGCTGCCAATTTCAAATGTCCTAAACAACCTTTGTTATCAAAAGTTAAACTTAATAGCAATAGCATAGATTAGAACAAAGATAGAAATTAAGCAAGCATTCGGGAAGAGTTGCAAGAATAGTCACCACCATGGATCCGCGGCGTCCCGAGGGTCCAAGTCCTTCGGTGTTTCGAGGTGGGCGATCGCACCAGAGTCCAAATCTCTCCAGGGTTTCGGTTTCGGCGGCAGGCGGTGGCACCAGGGCTTGTCTGGGCGGCCCCCTTTATTCTCACTCAAGGGCTGCAGTTTCCATGGCAACGGCACGCACTTGCACGTTGCTACATTCCTGCGCATGCGCATAAGCTTCATGCGGCTCCCGCCTCGCTCTTCACGCGGCTAGCACGCGACTAGCACGCGGCTGCACGTGCGCACACGCGCCTCACGACTGCGGCTGGCGCGGGGTCTCTCGTGACCTTCGGTTGACCCCAACCGAATCCTGCGCACGGCGCAGCCCCTGCAAACCGGAGGTCTCCATGGCCCCGCAGTCACTCCCATACTATTCTTCACTTAGACAAGCAATCTTTGAGACAAATGCTTTACAGTTCAGTCCCTCACACCTTCATAAAATTGATTTTTTCTATGTTGCTCAAAGTTGCTTTTTATTTCTGAAAAAAAGACATAACCAGTGGGAAAAGACTGCAGCTCCAACTAGGAGTTAATGCAGACACCCCTGAGTATTTACGGTATGAATGTTAAATGAATACTTCCTTAGCAGCTCTATGGGATACTGAAGTTACCTGTATCCTAAGTATCCTATTTTAAGATACATTGTTTCCATACACATTGCAGAATTCCCATACAGAGTCTTCAGAAGAAATTAGTGTCTCATTTAGCTCCTATAAAGTCAGCAGAATAAAACTTTACTAGTAAATGCATGATTTGGTACAAATCCCTGAGGCAACTATGGGGAAAGCTAGATTATCTACGAGAATACCTTGTCTTGCCATCTGTTCTGTGTATAATAACAATACTGTAGGCTTACGTTGAAGTATTTTGGAAATATTAACTAAGTAATTCCTTACACTATCCTGCGTGATATGTTTATTAGATATAAACAAAAATTATTTTTCCCCTGTATGAATACTTAGCTCTGCTGTTCTTCTCTTCTTTATGGATAAATCTTTAAATGCAGGTCAGTGCAACACAAACAATGGAGACCGAAATCCATGATGGAAAAGTCACGTAGAACAGTCTATTAGAGTGGCACCATCATCCAAGGGGTTGGTAGGTAATATTTATTTCCTTACTGAGGAAGCTGGGACAACTGTGTGCCTCAACCTCCTTTTGGCCTTTCCATTTTTGATTCAAAGTATGTAGAAGGAGCAGACTTTGCATTCAGAAACCAGAAAAGGTGCAGAGGCACTCAGCACTTTTCTCCACATCCTCATGCATCTGCACAAGGATCAGGAGGATCTTGGTCCTAATGCCTGTGTCTTTCCTGAAATGCAAGTGAGTCAGTTTGACAGGCCTCAGATGGTTCTCTACATACTCTATAATGGTCATGACACTAAGAGGTCTCAACAGCCAGATTGCTTAAAATACATCTTGTAAGTTGTAGGGAAAGCCTAAAGATTGAGGGTCACCTTCATGTTATATGGGGATTTCCCCAAATGAACCTCTCTTAGTCCAGTTTAGAAACTTAAAGCATTCTTCACCTGAAAATAAAACTTTTGCTAAGCAGCTAGAATAGCCTGGAATATATACCTGGCGTCCTCTCTCTCCTTACTAGTGCATCACCACGTCGTCAGCTGTTCTTGTTCAATATTCTATTCCTGTTGACTTTTAAACACTAAGTGTCTCTCATAAACTACTTCAGCCACCCTGTATCTCAAGAATTTTCCACTCCTGGGGAAGGTGATGCTGTGGGCTCCATCATCACTAGATGTGTGCTTTTAGAGACGACAGAATTAGACTCTTCTCAGAGGACAAAACAGAGCAAAAGGACAAATAACAGTCAAAAGTTGCAACAAAAGAAATTTTGATTGAACAAATGGAAAAAATTTCTTCACCTTGACAGCGGTTAAGTTCCGCAAGAGGTTGCTGAGAGAGGTTGTGGGATCTCCACCCTTGCAGGTATTCTAAACTTGACTAAACAGGGCTCTAAGCAACCTGATTCTTTAGGTTAACCCTGTATTGAGCAGCAGATTGGACTAGATGACCTTTAGAGGGCCCTCCTAAATTATTTTTTTCTTTGATTTTAAATAGGGAACTTAAAGTTGGGCTTTACATGCTTAATTCCTTTGTGAATCTTGTTCTCAGTGACTTGCCCGTGTTCACAGAAAAGGGCAGTTAAAGACCAGGAGAGTGAATATAGGTAATACTGTAAGACCTGGATCATGCTTGGCTGTCTTAACCCACTGCTGTGGCTGAAGCCTGTTAGAACAAGTTAGAGAGCTGATAGGCTGCTAACACTAATTCAGCCATCAGTAACACTAAACGTGATATTTGTATGGAATCAAATACCCCTTTTCCACTTTACATATTTGTCTAAAGATGGGTCAAAGAATGTACCCTTTTCCTTTTCCCTTTTCCTTTTTCTCTTTTCTCTCTTCCCTTTTCCCTTTTCTCTTTGCTCTTTCCCCTTCCCTGTTCTTCCTTCTCCCTTCTCCTTTTCCCTCTTCCTCCTCCCCTTCTCTTTCCACTTCCCTTTCTCATTTTGTTTTATTTTGAAGTTCTATAAAATGCTTTTGGCAAAAAAACCTTGGACCAGAACACAGGAATATGTTACAGTAACCCTATGACTTTGCATCTTTCCTCATGGTCCTGCTGATCATGAGGCTGAGTAAACAATGTTCTTGTCCTCCCTTCTTAGGGGGTGGAGGGTGGAGGTGAAGGATTTTTGAGATGTAAGGTGCTTTCTTGTTCTCTGTCCTTTCAGGGGTCATGGTCAGGCATACTATACTGACCACAAACTCTGTGGTCCATCCTTCTCTGCAGCTGTTGCACCCTGCCTCAGAAAAATTCTATTGCAGTGTCTATAGCAGTATTAAACAACTCACAGGAAGGGAGGCCTTTGGGCATGTGCTTATTATAGTATCTGACCAATCAGCTCATGTCTAGTCCATCAATCTGCCCCAGAAGGATTTAGTAATCTCCTCACTTGTTGTCTGTTAATCTGAAGTATTGTTTCATCATGGACCATATTTTGTGCTCAGCAGCATGATGCTGAATAATCCTGATACCTGCTGAATAATCCTGTAAAATATCCTCCTCTTTTCATTATAGTAGAGAAGTGGGTAGGCCAGTACCCGAAGAATGGAAAACTGGAGAAGTCTTTTTTCAAAAGAATGAGCCTCAAATTACAATTTAATTTGAAAGTGAAATCTAGCATAGGGATCATGGGGCCATGAGGAACTACAGCATATCCCAGAAGCATTTGACATATGTGCCAGCACCCACAGAAGTCCATGAAAGGCTTTCCAGTGACTTAAATAGGCCTTGAATTATGTAGGTGCTGTAGCTGAATTCCTAATCATGAAATAACAACTCTAGCTGTTTGGGACAGAGGCTGAATGCACCTCTGCATTAATACAAGCAAACCTGTTGCTACAGTGACTGTGATGACATTAGCTCCTGGATTATTGTCCTTTGACTACTGCACAAGTTAAACTCTCAATATAAAAAGTGAAGTCTCTGATTTCAAGAAGTATTTCTCAAAAAAAAATCAGATCCTGAGCATGGAAAAATGTCTAAAGGCAGAAAATGAGAAACTCTCTGCCAACATTATTAATCATATCACTAGCATGATCAATATAGCACATAAGATCAATTGCCTTTTCTTGATGTTCTGTTTACATACATTTTCATTTTTGCAATACACAAGAGTATGGAGGAGAATTTCCCCTCTGTCTAACTTCAAGACATAATTTGTTACCTGGAGTTAATTATTTTAAAACGCTATCTTATTCTGCCAGACATGCTTACCTCAAATGTACAAAAAATAGTTCAGACCCAGAGGACTCTGTACTACATGGGCCAGACTCCTAAAATATCAGTTTTGGTGACTTTGTGGGCTAAACTGTGATTTATTGTTCTGATTCTGTGTTATTCCTGCATATACATATGCATATGTCACAGAAAACAAACAGCACTCTAATTTAGGATAATCGCGGAACATTATGAAAAGTTCCCATTTTGCAATATATATGTGTATTTTAAACTTAAAGCAGGCAAGAAGTCCTTGCTGAAACTGGGATTTATTCAGCTGTTAAAAGTTAATCACATACATAAGTGATTGTAGGATCAGGGCGTGAATAAACAAAGAAGAGTATGTGGGAAGATTACGAAACAAACACACATTTCTTCTCTTAGTTACCACAAATCCATAAAATGCAATCAAACCTAGCACAGGTGTACACTCATTGTCTATACTACTTTCTCATAATTTTAACTCAGAAACAAATACACGTGCACTGCCCAAACTGGAAATCAATCACTGCTGGAAAAAGGCTTGTGCCTGTCTTAGCTGTGATATAAATCACTAATAAATTCTTATGTGTGTTCCTCATTATGTAAATTTTTACAGCTATATCACCTTACAAAGAATTACTTGGCAGAATTCTGTCTTTGAAGACTAAGAACCACTTGCCTTACAAATTTCTTTGTGGCATTATATTAATCTGACAACACATTTCATGTTTCTCTAGAAAATTTTCTACAAGAAAATTTTGACACCCAATTACATGAATCAATTTTTTTTATTCATAGTTTTTCTTCGCTTAGAAGCCATTTGATGAATATGTCTGTGCTCTAAATATATACTCAGGAAGATGTAATTCCTATTTTTTGATAGCAGGTATAGACTGTCAGGGAGCATCAAAACCAGGCTGCTCTGTGGAGGTCAGGGAGCTGGAAGCCAACCATGTTAACAAGTGACCTTACCAACAAGGGCACAGTTCCACAGTAGCAAAGCAAAATGAGCAGAGTATGTTTGTTGATGGTAACCAAGTTCAGCCAAGAGTCCAGATCATTGCACAAGTCCACAGTGATGAGGCAGGTCCAATGTCAAACCAGGAATTCAATCTGTGGGTAAAGGTCTGGGTCTGGATCAGCAGGATACATGGCTAGACATGGACATTGCTGCATTGGAGCTGCAGCATAGCACAGGCAGGGACCTAAGGCAAGATCCTCAGTTTAAAGGCAACTGCCAAAAGAAGGAGTGAGGAGAGACCCTGCTGTGGCTTCTTAGCACTGTTTTTGCAGGGGGTGCCAAACGCATGAGACCTACAACTGTCATAGAACAATAATACCTCTGTCCCTGCTCTGGAAATGAATCTCTTTGTAACTAAGGTGTCTTCAGATTTTAACACACAGTAGAGAGCACTGTCTTGGTTATCTGCCTGGATGCAGAATACCGAGTAGGTCCTCCTGGCTTTTACTACAGCTGAAATGGTTACGTATCTGACAATGTGGTTAACCTTTTCTCACAGAGAATCGTAATTACATTGCATGATCTTTTGATCCAGGCTTTCCCTTCAGGATTAGCCTTATTAGTCATCTGTGCATATTATGTGGCTTTGTTGCACAGAAGCAATGGTGCAACCACTGGTGTGCCAGCAGCAATTCTTGTCAGACGCATAATGTCAGAATGGTAGGAATCTAAGCCCTGATGGATAGTCCTAATGTCATATCCCTAGTGCAATTGTGCCATTTGAACTTTGTCCCACCTAGGGTATAGAGGAAGGTTTGCAAGGTTTTGTGGTACAGAGCAGAGCCCCATGGTGGCGTGGGCATTTTGTGATTTGGAGATTGAAAAGCTTAGAGATGTTACTATGCAAATCTCCCTCTTTTTTCCAGCTTATATTGCAGATATGCCAAAAGTTGCTCTGTCACTGATGATGACGAATTCTTTCTGGATCCTGGGATTCCCCGCTCCATCATATTTTTACTGGTCTAGTTACACTTAGACAATGAGGAAAAATATTGCCATTTCCCAAAACTGAGAACCAGGTATTCTCTGGGTTTTCATTGCCATTTTAACTACTGACATGAAAATTAATAATCGATGTGATAACTAATATAATGACTACCAATAAGAAAACCTAGTGAGAGCTGTGTGGGACTCATAATGATTTTGGGGCAGCATAGATACATGATGTTTTGTCCAGAGAAAACCATGTTGCCTTCTTATTAGCAATAATTTGTTTTTAGCTTTGCTGCCTTGTGTCTGTTATTTTAATACGGCCAACAGAAGAAGTTTGAGAGATAGAATGGCATGTGATTCTTGAGAATCTCTTTCCCTGGCAAAAAAAAAAGGGGGTTTGAAGTTTTCTTTACTGTGTCTGACAAAACCCAGCAGCCTTGTAACTGCAAAACCTGAAGTATTTCAGAGATCAGTTTTGTTTCTGTGTTCATGGTGTCTATTTTATGCCAAGGGGCTGACAAAGTCCATTGTAATTGTCATTTATTAAACTGTAGGTTAGGAATTGCATACAGGAATGTCCAGATTGTTCACAGATAAATTGTTATTTATAACTGCTTCCAGCCTGCTCTTTCTCTACATTAAAGCACTTTATGCTATGGCCAGCTGTTCAAACATACAGTTCTGCATA
The DNA here is from genome assembly GCF_964195595.1 of Calonectris borealis. NCBI lineage: Eukaryota > Metazoa > Chordata > Aves > Procellariiformes > Procellariidae > Calonectris > Calonectris borealis. The sequence goes on along the minus strand of NC_134313.1, from coordinate 106,199,889 downwards.
TGTAGAATATTGACACTTCAGTTTGAAGTCTGGATCATTTCAAAAGAAACTACCCTACACTTTCTGAACTCAGTATTGGAACTGGCTTCTTTTCGCCCTGATTATTTTGAATTCCAACTAGGTGAATGCAATATTGCAGTACTTGAATGTAACTCTTCTCAAGAAAAGTCAATTGCAATGCATTATGCAGAGACAGTAATTTTATTTTCTTAGGCATTTCTATAACACCTCTGACCCCTGGCTATAAATCAGCACATTTGTGAGGGGAGGTGCTCTATGTACCCAGAGTGAAGACATACAAGTATGACACAGAGAGCAGCAGTTGATCTACAAACATTAATGAAGGAAAACTGTTTTTGGATACCTGTCAACTTTCAATAATTTTTGGTTGTAGCAGATGGTCTCCAGTTACTACTGAATGAAATGAACTTTTTTGTACTAATAGTGGCTTAATTCTTCCACTCTCCTACATCAACATTCATTTACATGAACTGAATGCTAAAATGAATGCAAGAGCTAGGAAGGACTTTTTAAAAAATTCTGGAAGGAATACAGCTTATGTTTCTCCAGGCACAAGCTGACCAGTGAAAAGATGCAAGGATTTTGCAAGATTTGAAGGATTTAGGTTTCCCTGTGGACAGTCTATTCTATAATTGCTCATTTCAGATTTTCTTGTACTCTGCTTTGGGTACCAGCCATCACTGAAGACTGAAGCAAATAGATGTCTTGTGAGATAGGAAGTGGGTGTCTTTGTTGCTAACAGCGTATGACTCATGGTGCACAGAAAAAAGTTGCTGCTTGCTGAGACTGCGCTAGGGTTTTTATTTACCTTTTTTCTTTCTATTGCAGACCAAATTAGGTCTAATTACTGGATATATCTTTGCATTTGAAGTTATGCCAAGGCCAAGGCAAACCTGCTATGATTAAACATAATTTTTTTTAGCTTGTACCTTTGCCTTCCTTAAAAAGGCTTATGTATTCCTTGCTTACAAGTTTCGTTCTGGAAAGACTGCAGAAGTGAGAGCAAGCTGCACAATCAGCTTTCTATAGATTTAGCCATTACTCTAGACAAAAGTCAGTATTTACATTCCTTAGGCAATTCTGACACACTCTTAAAAATAATAATAGCAATAATAATTTGGTTTTTTTAAAAAATGTAAAGTGAAACTTTGAAATTTTCTCAACATTCCCCCACTTCCCTCAGTAAATTCTGAAATGTTACTGAGCCTTGGAAACCTGTTCTAACATCTCCCAGTTCAGCTGTGGTTCCTGAGAGTCAAACTCCCAGCTCTGTGTCAGTCACAAGATGCAGAGAGCTCAGAGGGGCTACCAGCCATAGAAGTCAATGATGCGAGAAGCTCATAGCATTTGATTCCGATCTTCTAGGGATGCTGGCTCAAAGGTGAGGAAGATAGAAAGACCTCTTGAGATTTTCATGCTCCCTGCTTTGAAGTCAAGGTTAATCCAGGTTCTACTGGTCCAAGTGATGGGTCTTCCCAGCTCCCAGCTTAGTGTCAGGGCTTCTGTGCTTCTTGTTGTGGAGCTGAAAGCAGAACTGCAGAAGCCTTGAAGTCCCTGTATCTGGGGAATTCTGTATTATGGGACTGTCCTGAAGCCATGAACTCTAGACGTCAGATGAATTGAAAGAATCAGTTATAGTTTTATGTTTAGTATCTGATTTTATGTGGCATGTCAGATCTGTCAAAAGAAGCATGGTTGTGTTTTGACAGAAGTTCATTGACATTAACATGTTTTCTAAAAATCTTTAATCAGTGGATTTTTTTGAAAACTTACTTCATTAGAAAATTCCTTCTTTTATCAATTAGGAAAAAAAGAATCAGAACTATATACCTGAATAACAGGAGTAGCTGATTGTGGTATTTGCTGCTAGAAAAGAAAATTTAGGCAAGCTGAATGTTAAAATGAATACAAAAGCAATGGAAAACTGGGACCAGAGGGATTGAAATCTTTGCTGTTTTCTGCTAGCTTGGATCCTAAACCAGCATGCAGTGTGGTAAGGCCATAGTAGCCTCATGAAGACCCAGCACAGCCTTGAAAACGGAAACTGCACAGAGAAAAAAATAAGGGCAGATGGAATGTACTGAATCTTGCCAACATTCTTTTCAGCATTACTGACTAGGGTATGACCAAATTGTTGCAATATATGACTAATGAGTGGTTCAGTCATTCTGTGCTTGAGTTGGAAATGTTCAGTAGATACTGGGGTGAAGTACACTCACATTTGAGTCAGGACACTGAAAGATGGCTTCACTGCACAGAAATTAGAGGTTGTCCAACATAATTCTGAATACTTTATAAATATTGCTATGAATTCCACAGATGAATATGGATTTCCTGGTGTACTGAACACATACAAATTTTTGAACACATACAAAATTTTTAAAATGGCTAGGAACCTTATGAGAACTGTTGATATTGAAAGGACTTTTATAGAAGCTCTAAATCACAGAAATGCATTTTCAACCATCTATATGGAGAGATTGTGGATTTGGTGCAAAATTTTGTTTTCAGAAGTCCTGATAAAAGCTTGGGCCTTAAGGAAGAAAGAAGAAAAAATTTTCTTAAATTACAAACTTTATAAATATCAAAGGGGGCTTTGATTTGACCAGCCTCAAGTTTTTCTCTTTCTATTATCTGCAATGAAAACCTGTCTCATGAAATTTGCCAAGTAACTGATTCCTTGTGTTTTGGTAATAATAACCATAAAGATAACCAGAAGTCTGTGAGATGTCTCTCTCTGTCTTAGCTGACTTATATGGGAAGTATGAAATCACTGGTAGAATTCAGAGCTGATTTGTATTTCTACCTCTTATAAGAAGTTGCACAAACAATTTTAATTGCGTTCAAATGAGAGAAATGCACCATGCACTGCAAATCCCATAGCTTTTTTCTTTAGCACAATAATGGCCGAAGAGCTCAATCCAGATCCACAATGCAGAATTTCTTTTTTCACTAAAAAGTGTTATATTTTGAGAATTTGGTTGGACATGGAAAGCCAGACTGGGCAGGAATTTGGATATTGTTATTGCTGTCTTTGTTACAAGAAGTTATGTAAGAAGCAGTTAATCAAAGGGAAAACATTTCTATGATGTCTATAAAGTAGATGAAAAATAAGCAGACTAAAGGTATGCCATTTCAGTGTTTCAATCATCTGATGATAGTCTACAATCAATCAGAATACTCGAAAGCATAAAATTAAGCATAAGAGAGACATGGACCTGTTTGAGTGGGTCTAGAGGAGGCCACGAAGATGATCAGGGGGATGGAGCACCTCCCCTGTGAGGACAGGCTGAGAGAATTGGGGTTGTTTAACCTAGAGAAGGCTCCAGAGAGACCTTATTTCAGCCTTCCAGTACTTAAAGGGAGCCTACTGGAAAGATGGGGAGGGATCCTTTACCAGTGAGTGTAGTGATAGGACAAGGGGTAACAGTTTTAAACTGAAAGAGGGTAGATTTAGATTAGATATTAGGAAGAAATTCTTTACTGTGAGGGTGGTGAGACACTGGAACAGGTTGCTCAGAGAAATTGTGGATGTCCCCTCCCTGACAGTGTTCAAGGCCAGGTTGGATGGGGCTTTGAGCAACCTGATGTAGAGGAAGGTGCCCCTGCCCATGGCAGGGGGATTGGAACTAGATGACCTTTAAGGTCCCTTCCAACCCAAACCATTCTATGATTCTATTATATACTCCCACTGAACAGTATAAAAACAAAAAAAAATTATACCTCAGCCAGACGTCAAGCACCATCTCACAGAGCCACTGTCTCTCCCTTGCAATATGATAAATGCCATAGTAAATCCTAGTACCTCAGGGATGGGTGTTGACATGCAGTCTGATTTATCTCAAGAAGGTAAACTGTTGCCAAGTAGTTTGCAATACATTTGCTAGGCTCACTGTTTGCTTTTTAAAAACAACAACATACGCTTAAAATGCAAAAGCAGTCTGAGTATTATAATATCAAGACTTGCTTGGAATAATACTTTGCAATGTTTTCAGCAAGATTCTGCAGGACTTCTGGGAGTTGCTAGTTTAAGGACATGTATTATAAAATTTCTTTCTGTAACATTTATCTCATTTGTCTTTTTTAGTTCCTCCACCTTCTCCCCATGCTGCCTTCAATCCTGTTGCAAGGAGTTAAACTTTTACAGTTCTTGGGAACCTTTTACAAAGTATTTGCTTTTTCATGTGCCCATTTTTATGTTCTCTGTTACAGGTGCCAAAGGAATATCTATTCTGAGGCTTTTGAGATTGTATTTCTCCAAGATTATTGCTTGTATATCTTGTATATCAGCAAAACTCTCATATCATTTAGTAAAGTTAACATAGGAGAGTTGCTTGTTAGAAGCATTATAGTTAACAAGATAAAGGAAAAATTTTACTTCACAGTCCTTCTGGAATAATGCTATTTGTGAAAGGAAGGCTAACATAAATACTATTAGTGTCTGTCATGATTTGCTTCTGCAAAGTGTTCTAGACTATACCACTTAGAGTGCTGTTAGTATTTACAGCTATATCAACCATGTTAATTACCAAAAAAACCTCCCTGCTGCATGGAAAATATTTTTCATTATATGATCCATTCCATAGCATATATGACCAGTGATGATGTAAAAGTCTGATTTCATGCTGATTATAGTCAGGTCAAAGAATATACAAGGACCTGATAAATCAGTTCTGTAAGAAGCAGAGTAACAGATAGGTCCGCTATTACCCTGTATCACAGAGCTGGACAAACCTGTCTGTGTCTAAGAAACATCTATTTTAGTAACTCTTCACGCAAAGGTGCTTTGTCTTTCCTTTTTAAACAAATAATCCTTTAGTCATTAGCTTTACTTTTGGGGGATTTAATCAGTAGGACTTCTGTTAGCTTTTTACAGTAAACATATTGTGTAAGATTCTTTTGCTAAAGCTATGTGAAGTTACAATGAGATGTGAATTCAACACAAATTTAGCCAGAAAATAAAAATGTCTGTTGGCAGGAGCAATGAGGATATCACCATATAACAGAGGAAATAATTTATCATTTTCTTAAAAGCACCAAGATGTTCAGCCTTTTAACTACACCATTAGTTTTGATTGTAAGGGACCTGTTTTGGAAATTTCACATTACTTTGCTAACAATGAGATGATTATGAATAAGAAGATAGCACAGCCACAGTTCAGAATAGTATTTCAGCATGTCCCTTCCTTTAGAAACATGTCCCAAAAGGCACATCTCTAAGTGCCATTCTGAACCAGAGACTAAAAAAACACCATCCTGCAGCCTACTGATATCTTGAGAAGAGGCTTGAAAATGTCCAATGTCTGCCGAAACCGATAGAAGCAGAACTTGGGAAGCAATTCTTCCAAATTTCCCAGGATTGTGCTCATAAAAATTAATAGGATGGAAAATGCCTGGCAAGCAAAGCTGTATGAACATTTAGGTGTTTGTAGTATTGATATTTACCATAAAATTAATGGCAGGCATTTTCATAGCACTCCAGGAGCCTAAGACATCTTCCAAGTTTTTTTTTACTGCAATTCCTACTCACCCATTTTTTCCTAGCATTTGCTGCTTAAACCTCCCTCTAGCCCTCATGTACTTTTCTATAGACCTTTTTTTAAAGTGTCTTCTTCAAAAGAAATGCTGTCTACCACTCTTCCACTCCGCCAAGATTTTTCTAAAGGCATGTTACTTCCTTAGGAAATCAGTGGAACAGGTTGTTGACTCCAAGTGCATGCACAAAAGTTTGTGCAATGTGGCCTTGAAGTTCTCAGATCAGACTTGTTACCTCCTAGTCACCTTTAAAATGCCAATTATATTCACAGTAACATATCAGTGAGTAATTGCAGCTACAAAAGATGATTGTCCACCTGTAAAACAAAATCATGGAAATGCAGGTTGGAAGGAAAGCAACTCTGAAGGTCGTCTATTCCAACTTCCCACACAAATGGGTCATGACCATTACTAGATCAGATCAGCTTTGGTTTTGTCTGGTTAGCCTTGAACTTCCTAGATGTGATGTACCTCCTTGGAGATAAATCTTTTAACACTTCTAAGTGGTTGATATACATGGCATTGCCTATAACCTGTTAATTGAAAGCAAAACATAATGATTCTTAGGAAGATAATCCTGCAAGCAGCACTGGCAACGTCATTCTCTGCTGTGTTCACTGACTCAGTTCTGCCTTGATATAACACTGGATTCCAGTCACTGGAGTCTGTAGCTAGAAGGGTTTGTACTTTATGGCCAAGGAAGAAGGAAGAGCTCTATCTAGTTTTATTATCTTCAGTAGTTCTGGTGTAAGCATTGAAGAGAAAGTAATGAAAAATAAACTCACGTTTTAGATACATAAATGAAGTAACTATTTTAAGGGGCTACTTTTTAAATTATGCTTTAATCAGTTATTCCTACATTATGTACTCATTTCACTGGCATTAGAAAACAATTTTTTGTGAAATGTGTGTCTGGAGAGTATATTAAATAAGCATAGAATTCTGACTGCTCTAGGTCCTAAATATGGTTTGCAAAATCTATGCTTAAAAATGTGAGAGTTATTAAATGTGATTGTAAAATAAATAGTTTCACTCCTCATGGCCTCTCATAACCCTTAGCATGCTGGGGACAAATGAAGTGGAGCTGCACAAAAAAATTGTTAAAACATGGCAGTGGCTGATTTTTTTAAAGATCTGCACCTAGAAAAACACCTTTCACAAACTGTGAATCCAGACTACTGTAATTGAAACAGTAACTCCATTGATCAATGTATGGAATGAAAGAAATTCCTATGGAATGTAGGAAACTGTAGAAAAAAAAAGGTAGCCACTAGAGCAGTCTGTACAAAGAAAACAGCTAAGCAGTGTGTGCTTTGAAAAAAAATCCTTTAATTTTGTAATCATGTTTTAGATATGTTGCTGACTGAGGCATTTAGCATTTAGATGATACATTTAGCAGATGATACTTTGCTGGGCTTCATTTTGAGAGTTAAAATGCATTTTGTCATAAGTGAATTTGATTCAGAAGCTAAGCAATAAATTCCCATTCATTTTCACCTTTAAAATGAAGACTCAGAAGGGAATTTTAAAACTGCTTGTCAGGAGCAGGGCTGTCATAAATATGTATGATGAAATTACAAAGACATGACGAAAAAAGTGGAGAAGTATCATGTTTAGGCATACAATTAATCCGTTTCCTCTCTGAGGTTGGGATCCTCTTGGAATTTAAGTAGAAAAATGTGACAAGTATTCAAATGTAGTTTCAATTTACCTTTCCCTAGCTCTAAATTTCCAAAAGTTGAAACTATGTGTGTTCTGTAAAGCATTGTTTCTTTTCTGTAGTAGAGGATGTTTAGTTCACTGAAGAGAATGAACTCTGGAAATATTGCTAGTACATCAATATATAAATGATGCAGGAATATGTCTAATGTATAAATCTTCTGTGGACTTGATTAGATTTCACAGTTTTCAACAGAAAAGAAATTGAAAGAAAGGACTGAAAGTCTGTCAGCCAAGTAGAATAATTTCAGCAGTCAGGACCCAATCCTCTGATTGGGCTGAAGGATTTATAATTCCACATAGAAGTAGGCTTGTGTGAATTAAAGAGAATTATGATATTGAACAAACAGGCTGTGAAGTAATATCAAAATATGGTTTGCAAATAAAAATAAACAAATCCACATATCTGGCATTACTTTTTTTCTTACTATGCGCCTACACTGAAAACAGTGATATATGTTTTCAAAGTCAGAGTTACAAATATTGGAATATTTCTACATCCACCACAAAAAGTGACAAAGATACACCACACAGTTATTCATACAGAAGTGAATAATTACATGAGTCATGCGGAGTAACTAATGAAAGACACAATTGTTATTTATTCCTCCCAAATAGTATATTCCACTTTTCTTTTTCAGGATGCTCAGAAAGCATCTTTTTGTTACTGTATTCATTTTCCATCATAGAAAAAAATGGCTAAAGTATTTACAGACTAGGAAGTCTTCACTGATATACTCTCATGTATAAAAGAAGAGTCAGTATGGAGAGTTTATGTATGGAGTTGGTAGTAGGTAATTTTCTCCACTTCAAACTGTTTGTAACATAGGAGGGAGACATCTAGACGATTTTACACATGTGGATTAAAGGAAGGTCACCAAACCAGCTTAAAAATTGTCAAAATCCAACCTTTTCAGCTGCATCATTGAATAACCATTAGCATATCTAGGTTTAGATGGATGCAAGAACTTTTTTTTGTATTATGAGAAAGGAGAATAATAGTGTGATCAATATCTTTTGAAGTAGAATAAGTGTGTTTTCCAAGTGTTGTCCAATTTATGGAAGTATTAGGTTAAAACATGGCTGAGAAATCATCAAATAAAGTTCTGGGACCATATTTAAGATGTGCTGAACAACAGTGAAGATTTTTTAATAGATCTTTTTTTAAAAAATATTTTGGGAATAAGCTATAGAAATGTATTCTGCTTCAGTAATTTTGAACCACAAGAAATTGTGGTTCCACAATCATTAATAGCTCATCTGTGCACTCTCCAGTCATGAAAAAGTATTTATTTTATATCAATCAGGCAGGATGCTTCAGATGAAATTTTGCTGTATGCCTGCATCTGTTCCAGATCAAAGTACTAGAACTGGGCAGTCCAGGAATACATAAATTTCAACTTAATGCTCAAGGCTCTATTCTACCATATTGGCTTTATAGTACCAGTGAGGAGACAAACAATTCCTGGCAGACTGTACAGGCAGTCTATACAAAGCTAAACTAGAAAATACTGCCTTAACATTAGGTGGCGATGATATTTTTATACAGTTCCAGAAACCCCAGAATCTAAATGTATTGTATTGTTAAACTATCCCAAAGACATTTGGCATGGCTTCATGTTTTATTTTACAATGAGATAAAATGCAACAATGCATCCGTCAGAAGAATTACTTTTGTATCATAACAATTTTGTTATGTTGCTTTCATGAATTAAAACACTATGATTAAAAAAACTGTTGCAGAACAAACACAAAATGGGTGCATGAAAAAAATCAGAGTTCACAAGGCATTCGCAATCCCTGTTGAACTAACTTTCTCTGGCCTGTATGAAGTCTCCTTTTCACTCAAAAATGGCAGTTAGTTAATTTCATTAGTGGCTATGGTAAGTAAATGTTACAGTCCTGTTAGCAGTTAATGAGTCATCAGTAAAATAAATTTTCATTTCCAAAGGGAAGTATGTTACTTTTCCAGTTGTCTGTGGAGGGCATGTGCTTTTTTCCTTGCTTTTCAGCATATTCCTCTGCCTTGTGTCCGCTATTTGTTTTTCTTCAATAGAGTAAACCACAACATTGAATATCTCCAAGGATGGAGATTCCTACTTGAAGTGCTCCACATCTCCTCGGTGCTTGTTGTATTTGGATGCAACAAGCATGCTGGAGAATTAGGCTTGTATTTTCATTCTGTCCCACTACTTGACTAAGTACAAATACAAGTGCTTATTTCAGACTTGTCTTAATGGAAATAAATAAGCAATAAATATCCGATCTTTAGTCTGAAATATCTGTAGCTGCCACATAGGCAAATGATCAAGCAACATAAGGTCCTGCTGTTAGCAAACACTTCACCAACTGCTTCAAAACTAGACTGAGCAGCTCTTGTTCAGAAAAAAAATCTGTTACCACATACTGTTTTAATGTTTATGGGAATTCCAGAGTGGTTGCATAATTTGAATGAATTTGTCATACTTGTGCATTTTGGATCAGGTAGTCCCAGAAAAAAAAAAATTTATCATTATAAAGTCACAACTGGATAAGTTAAATTTAAAAAAAAAGTGTGCATGTGTTTATATATATATGTACACACATATATATATATATGCACACATGTATCTCAGCAGCATTGATCGAGAGCAGAGTACAGGCTTGTAGGCTTTTGGTGCATCACCCTGCTATCATGGTTAACTACCTGAGCAGTCTGGCAGTTTGCACAGCAAGAGTTATTCAGTGCTTGGTTTTTAGACTATTTCTCCTTAGTGGCATGTTTTGTTGAAAATAAAATGGGACTTCCAAGTGGGAAGTCAATCAGTGGCTCTCTTCACTGTGAAAAATATTTTGAAATGAAAGGATAAGAAAAAATGGGAAAAATAAATGCTTTAGAATCTATTCATTGATACTTTTTAATAGATATACATATAGATTATTTTTTATATATATTAATATGTGGCCTATCTGGATCCCTTTTCAACTTTTTTGTCTCTCAAGAATCTAACTTCCTCTCCTGCAAAATGTTGTGCTTGGACACTTTCTGTTCCCTTTGTTTTTCAAGACACTTGCACAACTGTTCTACAGTTGTTGTACTCTTAGAATCAGTTCTGGGTGGAGGCAAAGGGTGAAGGAACTGCAAAGGTAGGCTTGACCATCTGTTGTAATCCTGTCTGCTGGTCACAGAACCACAGAATCACAGAACCACAGAATGGTCTAGGTTGAAAGGGACCTCTGGAGGTTATCTGGTCCAACTCTCCTGCTCAACCAGGGCCATCTACACCCAGTTGCCCAGGATCATGTCCAGACTGTTTTTGAATATCTCCAAGGATGGAGACTCCACAAACTCCCTGAGTAACCTGTGCCAGTGCTTAGTCACCCTCATGGTGAAAAACTGTTTCCTCATGCTCAGAGGGTTTCCTGTGTTTCAGTTTGTGCCCATTGCATCTTTTCCGGTCACTGGGCACCACTGAAAAGAGCCTGGCTCCATCCTCTTTGCACCCTCCCTTCTGGTATTTATACACATTAATAAGAATAAACTCTTGTGTGTCAGGTCCTTGACACTTCTTTGAGAAAGTTGCCTCTAATAGCTACAGAAATATGAGGCTTCACAGGACCCAAACTCTCTGTTCTCCAGCCACATTTCCTGTGGAAAACACATATATGTGTGTGTGTGTGTGTGTATACATATAAAAATAAGTATATATATAAAGAAGCTGTGTCTGGTTCCTTATAACTCATTCTTCCTCTGCTTACAAGGAAGTCTTTGCCACAATATGAAGTCTTTGCCACTATGATGAAACCAATGGACCAGGGTACCACTTTCTCAAAAAGTGTTTATGAAGGCAAGGAAAAGGCATAAAAGGAATGACAATGGTGAAAACACCCACCCTTTTTAAACTACATATATTATGTTGCCATTCAAATACAACACTGCTTCATAAGTAGATTGTTTGTTATTAACAGACTGCTGCCATTAACTATATTACTAAGTAGCTATTACTTTTAGTAATTAATAGCAGTTACTAACCACCAGAAGTTACAAAGCAAGACAGGAGTATAAAGATAGTACCAGTATTGCTGGTATTTCTTTTGAACACTGTTTTTCCTCCAAGCCAGAATGTGTATCTTTCTGTTGGTTCCCTTTCAGACCGGCACAGACCCCTCCACTGGGACACAACTCTAGATATCTAGATATCACTGTTTTTTAAAAACCCATCCTTATTTTCTTGCTTATCAGAATTCACTACGTCACTTCAGGTCACTGCAGATGTTCACATACCAGATATGAGAGTGTAGCCAAATATATTAAATCTATGTGACTTTGGTTATGCGGTCATGTAACAGAACCACAAAATTTCAGTTGCAGAAAGAGACATCCTGTCAGATCCAAGATAAATGTCTTGCCCTGTTGAGTCTGAAGTTCTGCAGTTGCATTCTATAAGCCAAAATAATTGTGTGATTATTTTCCTTGCTTTAAAATAACATAAAACTTCCCTACATCGGACCCCACAGGCTGTATCAGCTAGTTCCTTGGTGTTATTCCAAAGCAAGCGATGCAGCTGCCAGATAGACCACTGGGAACTGACCTGGCTCACAAGGAAGCCAATCTTTATGGAAAAGTTCTTAGGGAGGGTGTGGGGAAATTGATACTTTCAATTCTGTATTGTAAATTTCAACGTTCTGGTTATACTTTCTACTTGCAACTGCAATGATCATGTAAAATTGTAATTTATGTTTCTATGGAACATATTTAGCATTTAAACAAGTGGGTGATGATTAAACAAGAGGGTGGTGAAACAACTAATGAACACAAGTTTGGTTTTACCGTCAACCATATGTTTCTACATTTGCGGAGTCTCAGTTTGGGTGTTGGGGTAACTGCTATATTATATAAAATTGTCACAGATGTACTGAAAGCAGCAGAACTACCATAATTCATGCCATCTGAAAATTAGTTATGCTACTTTGTTTTTCTAACAACTACAGAGCTTTTGAGAACCAAGAAACCAATTTAAAAACAATCTTCCCTCCTCAATTTTCTGAACTGTTTCAGGTTTAACCTATCACAATATGGTTCTGCTGTTACTTGAATGTTCTTTATTACTGCTGCATTTTGCGTATAGAGTAGCATGTAAAAAGAAGATCAAAGCTCACTGAGTGCCACCAGAAGTCCTAACACTTGGCTTTCAGGGGATGAACCTGAACATCTCCTGAGTTTTTTGTCGGCAGGACTTTTATGACCTGCTGGATGCCAGTGAAAAACCAGTGAAGCTACCCACTGTAAAACTGTGATGTAGGGAGCTGCACCTACTCTGTTTTCTAAGCAACCTATGTTTATCTATTGAACCACTAACTTTGAAGGAGGACTGACTGAGACAGCTTTGGATTTTTCCACTTGCTTCTCTCTTGTTAATCACATTTTCTGGTACCTGGTCTTTTCTTAAGATATATTTTTCCAAGGGATGAGTTGTGATTTGACAGTGGTTTCCAATAAATAGATTTATCAAGATAAACCGCTTTAGCAAAACTATATCCAGAGGCATCAGCTTCTAGGTTTCTCACATAGAAGTCTAGCTGAAAATGTGACCTTAGTTGAAGCTATATCCTCCCTTCACAATCACATGTTGTATGCATGCATGCATACACGTGCAAGGAGGGTAATCTACTCGGTTAAGGAATACACTTATTTCTCAAATACTTTGGCCAGAAGAATAGATTATCTCTGTTGATTCCAGAGCAGTCATGCTAATTGGTGCATGCTCAGAAAAGTGTACATGGATAATGCTATTCAATTACTAGGATAGTTTGTAAAAAAAAAACCCAAAACCCATATAAGCTTAAAATGCTTTTCAAAGACTGATAAGAGAGAGGGAATATCTAGATCCTGATCACTTTACATTTTCTTGATAGCTGTGCAAATGCAAATAGGGAACGGGGGAGAGAGAGGTAGAGGTTTGGAAGATTACTGTGACATTTTTGTTGACAAGAATGACAACACATTCAGAAGAGACTGAAGACTTTGACGCCTGCTGATCTTATACAAGCTCATTACTGTTCACAGGTCTGGCAGTAGTTTGCACAGCATATGCCACAGAGCAAGACTAAGCTGTGGTATGTTCTCAGGGAATAGGGCTGCAGCACTACCTATAATATTTTTCAAAAATCCTAGGGTTTGAAAAATGCCTCCTGAAGCTGGAGCTCAGTGTATTGGATGGCACATCTTTGTCCAGTGTTTTTGGCAAGAAGCTGCTATAGAAAGTCAGAACAAAGATGAAGTCATATTCGACTATATATGGCATGGTGGAGGAGGAAAGTGATTCCAGCTGATGTTGGAAGAAAAAGGAGGCAAAAGCAAACAACTGAAAGGATCTGGAGAACTCACTGCTCAGAACTTGGAAAGCTTAGCCTTTAGCCTGCATGATGCTATAATTTCCACTACCTGAAGACTTCTGTTGAAGTCCTGGCACATCAAAGTGCGTGCTTTAGTTCAGACACAATTAAAACTTTATGCAACGTAGTTGTGCTATTACTAACACACATCTGTGCTTATCACCAGTGAAATTGGTGAAACCACTGTCTTACAATACAAATGAGGGTTCAGACAGTGAAAATAAAGAGCAAAGCCTATAATCAAAGCCGAAAAATGCCAACAACCTTGTGGTTTGTTATTTTTATTATGTGGGTTCCTTTTTTTGACTTTCTGAATATTCACTTCAAATGAGCATTAACAAAAATGCAATAAATTCTAAGGACATTACTTTTTCTTCTTCTCATCACAACGATAATAGCCTTGAGAAAGTAACCTTTGAAATTTAAGCCAAAAGTACAACATTTTTTGTCAACTAACTTTTCAAAAGCAGAAAGCCAACATGCCAACACACTTTAAATGGATTTATAAATATTGGGTACAGACACAAACCAGCTATATTCTTCAAGTTTGGGATAACACGCAGTTGAGACTTATCTGGGAAAGACTTTCAACTGTATACCAAGCATTAAGACTTCAGAATAACTGCTGTACGCTATTTTTATCTTTCTGTTCTTTTTTCAGCTCTTGGATCAAATAACATTTGAGTGAACTAAAAATGTAATATTCACCAAAAATAAGTCTTCTACTATTCTCTACATACACTGGAGGAAATTAAGTTGGTTTTGGCCATCCACATGTAAAACATAATATATTCTTTGTGTGAAAAAAGAAGAAAAAGTTCTTTTTTTCCCTTTGGTCATACAACTTCAAATCTTGAATAAAATCTAATAGACAATTCAGTTATTCTAGACATAATCTATTGATTAATCCACGTTGTATACAAGCAGTGGAGATCTGCTTTTGAGGGCAATAAGTTGTAGAGACAAAAGAATTAATTCAATAATTAAACATTATAGTAGAGCTGTTAAAATGAATGTTGGCAAGTTGGAAAATGTATTATCTACTATTTCACTTTAAGTCAGTGTTCTTACTCTTAATTATGATCTAGCTGACAATCTAGTCTATCCAATTTAGTCGCCAGGCAGCGATCAACATTGTCATAGCTAGATAACTCAAGCTTTGGTATACATATAAAATCTTACTTGCATGCTACAGTCTGATTAAAACAATGAACTGCGTTGATGAAATACCTGATCCATGCGGCTGTTCTAATGTTGTCCTACTGCTCCTGTCACATTTCCTTGGAAATAGTGCAACGAAAATGTAGCTTTGAATCATAGAAAAAGTTTGTCTTAGCTCTCTCAAGTTTCTCAAGCCACTGCGTAAGATTGCATTTTGGGTCATACGATGGGGCAGATAAGGATGGAGTGAGAGGGGGGATGCAAATGCAGTTACACTATAAGGAAAGACTTCTGGTTTTCAGCTACATGGAATAATACATCTCATAGCATGGTCACTTTCTGCATGGAGCCTTTTTGGAAAAAATCAGCAGTTTATTAGAGTTCCATGGTATTATTTCAGTTAAAAGTGTGGGGTTAAAATAAAAAAAAAAGATGATAAATCTTGTTTGTAGAACTTGTCATGAGTATATTGGCCTTTTTGGAGGTATCTGACAGAGCTAGTAGTGAGGCCAGTATAAGTCTATACCTGAGGATTTGTTCTGAACTTGTAGTATTTCTGGTGTGAAGAAAGTCCCCGAAACATGGATAATGTAATGTCTGAGGCTGTGCGCATCTGAAGCCAGGTGAAAGTCACTACACTGATTTACTCCATCTATACGAATGGGGTGCAAAGTCTGAAACATCTGTATTCAGCATCCCATTAATATGCCTTATGCTAAGTTCAAGTAGACTTATCTTTTATTTCATTTTTCTTCTAAAGAAAACTTTTATGTTCTTCTTAATGAAGATAACAATTCCCCTAATAGGTGCTTTGCAAAATATTTGTTTATGAAGTCCCATAGCTAAAATCAGATTTGCTGAGTTTACTGTTGCACAGGATCATGCGTGAGGTCCACAGTGGGGAATCTGTGGTTTGTAAGTAGTAAAAGCAGTTACTCCACTGAGCTGAAGAAAGAGCTTGCTGTATTTGCGTTCAAGAGAAGAGCTGTAGGCATGTATTACAGTGATGCATTGAGTTTAACCTGGTTTTACAAGGAAATGAGGCATATATAATTGCAGCATGTGTCTGCTTTGAGTCTGAGCTGGTACACACCAAATTTGACAAAGACACAGAGGCCTGACAGCCATTAAGTTCTTACAAGTCTCATGGAACAGGAACCGAGTAAGGGTGGGAAACACTATTCCTATCTCCACTAAGAGAGGGACACTAAGAGAATCAGCAAATTTGCATAAGATATTTTAAATGCTGGAAAAGCTTTAGTGAGTGCTTACCCTTTCCCAACAACAGAATTCAACCATCACAAGACAAAATTCTAGTCAAAATGAGGCGTCAGCAGTTCTGCTGCTCACACAGTTTCTTATTCAGGAGGCCAGTTGACTTCTCCTTCCACTGGAGTAAAGATAAAAGTGGCCAGTCAGCTCCTTCTCCACACAACACAGGTTATAGTGGTGGTTCCCCTCCTGTACAGAGTTTTTTCCCCAAGTTTAGTCTAAAGTGTTGGGAGAATATTAAACTAAATTGAAAAAACTCCAACTGACTTTGTAAACAAGATGAAACTGCTTTTGCTTCTGTAATTGTGATCTGTTGTTAGGGGACAATTACTCAAAGAAATCTGTCCTGAGGTGAAAAGTAGCTGTTGAACAGCACATTTATTTCTGTCCCAGCTTTCTTAGCCTTTTAAGTTTCAATGTGAAAGCTATGGCTGGTCAGCATTTAGAAGACTAATATTGTCACAAATAGAGAAAAAATATGATCTAATCAACAAGGTGGTTTGAGCTTTTTGACAGAAATGTATCTAAAACAGCTTTCGGTGGATCTGGTCCTACTGGTCCCTGGCTGAATTTGCCACAGCAGCAGAGTGTGCTTTTGCAAATTGTACTCGCCTATACTGTTTCTGACTGTGAAAGCTTTGTCCGGCCCTAGGCTGCCATTAACAGTGTGCTGTGCGACGGGATCATTTATACTAATGAGTCAGTTTAAAACACGAAGGTCTTTCACTTAGGACTTTAGCCAGGATTTTAACTTAGAACTTTTTGTACCAGAAATGACATTTTTAAGATATTTTGTTTAATCCATTCAGTGCATTCACTGGGGAAATGAAAAAAACATGAGCATAATAATAGCATATGTGATTTACACTGAGATATAAAAGTAGTGTAATGTAGATCTTGGGAAATAAAATTCTTGGGAAAAAGAAGATGGAAGAAGTAGGATTACGTTGGCTAGATTTTTCTTCTACATTTTTACTGGTGCATTCATGCATTTAGCTGTAAGAAATATTAATGTCTAATACAAGACATATTTTTAGATTTTATTGTTCCTTATCATCTACTTCACAATCATTTTTCAACTTCTCTGAATCCTGGCCCTTTATAATCTCAAATCTATTAGCTACTAAATCCAATAGTGTAGAGAATATAGGAGAATATACTTAGAAGGATAAAAAGCAATAATAAATGTCAGGTACATAAACTGAAGAACATTTATGAAAGGGATGCTCCTGGAAGACAACAGAAGTCTTCCTAAGGACTCGAAAGTAAAATTTTAATAACAAAGCATCAATTTCTGTTGCTTAACATAAAAGAATGGATAGCTTAGTCATCTGAGAGAGGAATGCAGTCCACCAGGTCTAAAAGTGCTGTATAAGAGTCAAGGATGCATAAAAAAATCCTTTAGTTTTCATAATCTTAACAGGTCCATAACCCTTAATTTCAACAACAACAATAACCACCACCACCAATTATGGTAGTACTTTTATTTTTCTGTTCTGATCTAACCTGACCTGGAATTAAGTGGTTTTCCACTCCCAGATTAGTGGAAGGTCTCATAAAGCTTTGCCTAAAGCTCTGCTGATGTCCTATAAATGTGTCAGTCACCACCACACAGAGACCATGCCAGACTGTAGAAGCTACACAAATATATCAGCTATTTGTTTCTCTCATGTCCCACTCAAAGACTCCCTGCAGGCAGCCTTTCCATCTATATTTGGGATAGTGCTTGCCCTTGGATGTTCTTGGGTAGGCTTAAGGGTCTTGCTTGCAAGATCAAACTGCACACAACATACAAATTTGGCCTGAAGGCAAGCCTCACTAGACGTACAGACTCTGGCTCTTAACGCTGTGATGGAACAGATGTCATGAAAGTGGTATGAGCAGGGAGCATGACATCTGTCTTCTTACAGCAGCACTGACTGTGCAAGTGATGGTCTGGAGCAGGATTTTCTAACAAGAGAGAGAATCCTGGGTCATTCATAGTGTCAGAGGAAAAGTGGAAAGACGTGCTAAATTACTCATGGGAAATATAGGGAGATGGTAGTGTTTCAGATCATTTGATTGAGCTAAGAGATATGGCATGCTAGTTGTGAGGAGGGAAGGAGCATTTCTGGGTGAAGGTTTCTAATTTTCATTAAGCAAATTGTAACCCACGATCCCCACCTGCTCATATCCTTCCTACACCCCTGGTCCAAGGACAGAACCTTGTAGTGGAGATGGGGGCTAGCAAAGGCAGCGGGAGCAACTGCAGGAGCTACTGATTAAGTGTTCTCTATCCTGCATTCCCATT
This sequence comes from Calonectris borealis, assembly GCF_964195595.1. NCBI lineage: Eukaryota > Metazoa > Chordata > Aves > Procellariiformes > Procellariidae > Calonectris > Calonectris borealis. Next base: position 106,181,516 of record NC_134313.1, on the reverse strand, counting down.
AAATCTCTTTATATGGGATGAGAATTTATATCCAAGTCAGTGTGCCAGACTATGTCAGTGTCTTTAAATAGGTGACCGTTTTTCCACATTTGGGCAGAGACTCTGCTGGCATGTACAACTGCTAAATCTAGGAAAGTGTCAAGATGTCTCTCCCAGTACTTTAAAAGAGCACTGTCTTCATCATTTTAGAAGAGTGTTTGTCATGGCCTTGCAAGAATTTTCTTCCTTAAAATTCAAGATAAAAAAAGAGAGAGGGAAAGAGAAAATAAGAACAGTAATGTAATTTTTTTTCCCCATGAAAATACACAGCAGACTTAGTTTGATGTATTTTGTCTGATTTCCAAGGTCATAGTGAATGAAAAAGGGCAGGGTGATAATTCACATCTGTTTTGTTATGATCGTAATGGAAATTAAAACATATGCTAGCTTAGATGTTGTAAAAGAGTGCACACAGCAGACACTGACACTGGTGATTCATAAGTGATGTTCTCCTTTCCTAAACCAAAGCTCCAATCTGATTTAATGAAGTGCTGTGTTGCTGCCTAGTGGTGAAATGCAAAAGCTCCTGCTCTCCTGCAATCATTAAAGGCTACTTATCCCTCTAGCTGCCAATGATATTGCCCATATCATAGTTTACATATTTACACCACATACAAATTTCATTTCAGAAAGCCAGTGTCGAACCTTGCTACAGATGCATACTATTGGACAGCTGCAATATTCAATACAGACTCTGTAATTCTTGTATAGGTTAACTTTGTCCAATTATCTTTAGGAGGGTGGATGTCCTAGAAGCCTGCTCTTTCCCTCTCATACACACACCTGCCCTACCTGAACATGGCTGGATGCAATAGCAGCTTTGCATCATTCTGAGTGCAAGAACTGCACAAAACCCATTTCAGTGCCGACTTTGTCACAGGAAAGTAGTTGGGATAGGGCTTTGTATTTCTAAAGAAATAGTAAAATTGCTCAAACTTATATTTTTGTATAAGGTTTTGTTCTATCACCTTGTGCTGAATCCTTTTTCTGATGAGCACCTCAGATGAGCTCCTGCTTATCCCAAATCCTGTCCCTTCTAAGCCTCCAACCAGTTCAAGTTCTGCTGCACTGGTCTCTCTAATTCCCCCCAGGACTTTGTTCCCCTCCATCCAGCCTATTTCCACATTCTTCCTGACACAAACACCAGCATAACACCCCACACCTCTGTGCCTCTCTTCCAGGTCATCCTCCTTCTCTCCTTCCTTCCTGCTGTTGCTGCTGTTTGTCCAAGTACTTTAACCAGGCCTTGAGAATGTCCTTTAACTCAGTGAAGCCCGGTCATGCAGCCTTTATCTTGAAAATATCCCTGTCACCTTCCAGACCTGAACCATTCCTCCCACAACCAGGTGTTTCAGAGAAAGAAGGCGCTACTCATCTATCTCATGTTCATGGAGAACTTGGTATAATTTTCTACGGGTAACCTGATCAGGTCAGATCTAGTAATTTGATTCAACATCCAGCAAAGAAGGCTCTTTATTGTGATCTATTGAGCATCAGCATTGGACACAAAGAAATATGAATTGCATTACACTGCAACGAGATAGGTTAGTTTTATGTTATGCTGCTGTGATTGTAAATGCTGCTTAGTACCAGAGGAACCATGGGTCAGTCATTTGGAGTTTTGTAGTATGTTCACTTTCAGAAGAAGATCTGGACAGCCCTTTCACAAAGCTGTGCCCCACTTTAGGGTTCTGTTTCAATATTCTGCTAGCTCCCGATCCACAGTGCAGGACCAAAGCTCACATCCATTGAAGTTGATGAGGACATTCCTACTGACTTCAGAATCAGTAACAGGTCTCTGAGGAAAATCTGACTTTTTAAAAGGGCAGTGTTTAAAGAAAGCACTGTAAATTTAAGATTCAGGCAAACTTATTGATCAGTTCTGATTCCTTCTTGATCTTAAAGATCAACAAAATGTTTTGCTGTGCTGCCAGAACACATTTGAGGTAGTACTAGGGAGATGGATGCAGTAATGTGCTACCCATGTTTTAAGAAGTAACTTCCACTGAGAAAAATTTCTTTCCCTGTGATAAATGATATATCTTAGCAGAACAGGATTAAATGCATTTTTTTAAATTTAAATGCAAAATATTATTTAGCAAATATATTAACAATTAATAACTGTGAGAAAATACACAAAACCCTATCCTGGAAATATATTTTTCCCGATGAAATCTTAATAAATGTAAATAATGACCTGATACTGTGCCTATATTGTGCACCAGCTGGTGAAAATGTTTAAGACTCAGTATTAAACTGAGTTGTGGAACAAGATAAAGAAGTTTATGCAGCAAACTTTTGCAAATTCCTGTCCTTCATCTGTCATGTAAGGACAGTTGTTTTCATGGATGTAAATGACTACCTATCAGAAAAATTCTCAGCAGATGGCACATGTGAATGCATCTCATGGTTTTTGTTTTGTAAAGGGTTGGATGAACTTGCTGTGCACTGCAGATGACTGTTTGCTGGGATCAGAACTGTACATGCACAAAGGAGCCAAGTGATCTTACTGCATAGTATCTCCCTCAATCATGCATAGGAATGGAAAGGTGGTAGGTGATTTTATCATAAACAAGTAGATATTACATATCTCTGCACAGAGCTCAATTATTATGCAGGGTACAGGCTGTCAACAACAGCCTGTTCTTCACAGCAATTCTTTAGATACCGAAGGAAGAAAACGAGTGCTTGCTAATTCAAGGTGAGATTGATCTTAGTAGAAATCTTCCACATCTCTAGACATACCCTGATGCTACAGCGCAACAAGCATTCTTGTGCAAGTTTTACTTTGGGATAAAGTTCCATGGTACATCTGCTATCTGATTTGGCTGTTCGGCTGAGTAGTACATGAGTACTACTCTTGTTACAAGTAACTACTACTAGTTACACACAGAGACGACCCATGATGCACGGCTGCCAACTCTCCAGCAGCAAATGTTGTCTAAATGCAATCAGGCAATGGAGAAAAGGAGGTTTTGTTTCTTGTCCAATCTATCCCTCAAAGGCTGGAGAAGGGCAGATTGATTCAGACAGAGTTCATGCACTCCACCAGCTCAAAGCATGAAATCAGTTAAGAAGATAAAAATTAGAGAGGAAGTAATTAAAATGGTAGCTCTTGATGTAACAGCCAAGCTGAAAATGTTTGTGGATGCCTGTTGCTAAAGCCACTGATCAACATTCCTGAGTATTTATACTAGTACACCATTATGATAGCCAAGAAGTATATTTTTCATCAAAGAAATGTCATTTAGGAGGAACTTCTGGAGGTCATCTGGTCCAGTCCCCTCTTCAAAGCAGGACTATCACCAGCACTAAGACTATGGATTTGACTAGCCAAGGCCTGAAAACCTCCAGGGAAAAGATTCCACAGCCTCTTTGAGCAAGCTGTGCCAGCACTGCTCCACCCTCTAATAAACAAGTTCATCCTGAAGTCCAAACTGAACTTACCACACTGCAGCTTGTGGCTCTTGATCCTTATTATGTCATCTGGCACTACTAGGAAGATTTTGCTTCATCAGCTTTGTAATAGGCTTCAGGTAGTTAAAGGCAGCTATCTGATCAGTCAAAGCATGTGTTCAAGATAGAATTGGCCAACTAGAATATATTTTATGTTAACCAGGAATGAAAAGTGCATGGAAGAAGTTTTAGGCATGGTAGATTGTATCTGTTTGAGGAACTTGTTAAGTGAATATAGGTGTCATATGACTACTTCTACTGAAAGGAAGCATAGAGGACTCCTGTCCCTCCACTTTCAGAAATACTATATCTCTGTTAAAGCAGATGCTGACAAATAGCAATTCTGGCACATATAAATAGAAAAAAACCTACTTTCTATTTAGAGAAATTGTTTGTGCAGTCAGGTATAGATCTGCTACATGCTTGTGACAATGCTAAAGAACTGTCACTCTTTGGTTGCTTGAATACTGGTGTGAATACTATACAAGCAGGTTGCTTCAAAACTCTCCTTTCGGAAGACAGTGAATCTATTACTATGGCATTATAAATATGCTTAGACTCATAGAATGAAAGAATCATTGAGGTTGAAAGTGAACTCTCGAGATCATCTAGTCAAACCCCCTGCTCAAAGCATGGACAACTGGAACCAGCTACTTAGGGGTCCAGGACTGTAATGCTACTGTCAGACTTGTTCCATCTTCTCAGGATCCTGAGAAGATCATATTATGAACATCATCTTATGATCACTACAGCAAAGGCTGCCCCCAACTTTCACATCCCCCACTTCTTCCTTGATTGTAAGTATGAAGCCCAGCATCCCCTTATTGGCTCCATGATCACCTCTTTTGGGAAGCTATCATTAATGCACTCCAGAAATTTCCTGGACTGCTTATGCCCTGCTGTGTTGCCCTTGCAGGTTTCTAAATTCACGGTAAATATTTTGCAATGTTTAGAGGGCAAGCTGTTGTTGGGGCGGGGGATTGTATGTTTGGTTGAAGGTCTTTTTACAGAGAAGTATTCCTGCAAGTCTGGAAATCTTCTTTTTCCATGAAAGGCATCTTTACTAATTTGCCTTTGGTTTTTGCACTAGTGCACATGGAAATCAGAGTCCTCTTTCTTCTTCTGACCTTGCAGCCCCTTGACACTTTTCTCTGTACTTGCTATACTCCTTCCATGCCTCGTTCACACTCTGCTTATGAGGCCTTTTGAGCCGTTTAGTTACCAGTGAAAGGTATCCCTTCAAAGATGATTTTCTTGTGCTAATCCTTTGGGGATGTACCAGATCCATAAGTTCTTTCTTTTTCTTTACAGTCACATATATGCCTACACATGTGTGCACACAGTTGTTCATTATTATGAAATTAGGTGGGTCACTGTGGTTGTCTGACCTTAAATATAGGCTGGGCCATAAGGTTTCCCTAGATCATGCAGCAGACAATGAGTGGTTTTCAGTCTACAGACCTTCTGGTTAACAGCTCAGTTAGCTTTGCCACACCACTGTAGTTGAATTGCTAAATATTTCCCACTTTGCCTCTCATCTGTTTCTGAAGAAAGAAGGACATAACTGTTTAACAACTATGCTATATTTGTTATTCTATACTGCTGTGGCTCAAAGAAACGGATGTGTTTTAAACACAGATTTTTGTCATCAAAGGAGAACATTTCATTGAGTAAAAATACACATTAAAATGTCTTGGTTTTATATACAAAAAGCCATGTGCACAAACATGTGTATGGCAGATCTTCTAGACAAGCAGCTAACAAAACAATAAAAAATAGTCCAGTATCAGATCAGAAAAAATGAAAAAATGGCTTGTATGGAAGACAAATTTTTTTGTTGTTTATTAGCTTGAAGGCATTGTAGTGAAATAAAGTGTCTCAAACAAGGTAAGATGGAAAAAAAGGACGACTATTTTGTGCAATATAGATGCATGTTTTATTAACATATTTAGGTACGTGAACTACATAAATTTTTGTCCAGCAGAGGGCAGAATGATAATGACGTAAAAGCGGGAGCTGGCAGAAAGTGTTGGAAAGCGGTTTGCACAAAAGCATGTCGGGCCTGATTTTGCCTGTCAGTAAGTACCGCAACTCCTACTGACTGCAGCCTTACTTTTGGGTGTGCAACACCACTAAAAAAGAGCTTCTGAGGTTTCCTTAGGCATCTGGAAGAAAATGCTCCAGCCTTTCTTTTCAATATATTTTATCCGTGTTTTCCAACAGTGTATCAATGGCAGCTAAAAATGTGTTCAAGCTGGGTGAGCGGAGCAAATGCTGTTTTTCCTGAGAGCAGCAATGACGCTAGCTTCTTATATTTCATGTAGCACATCTGGGACCGTGTTAAAGTATTTCCCTTATTTTTCCCTTTGCAGTGCTTGATTAACTTTTATTTTGTAGACGTGGAAGTCCTTCTCTGCTTTATGTTGTTGCTATAAATATTTCTTGTTAACTTCAAAATAAATACACTTTGGCAGCAAGGAAGAAGACATTTTCTTACTGCACCTCACAACTGCATCCAGTATAACATAATGTTCTATTACAGTTACAGCATTTCTTTGAATGCAGAGTAGAGACAACACAGGCTGTGCACTGCGCCATTGAGACAGGGATGGGTTATTTACCTTGCTGGAAAGGGAGCTTACAATCTAGGTTTATGATTATTTGGAGTGGAGAAGGATAGAGAAGCGAGGTCAGCTTGGTTCAAGTTTACAGACGCAGAACTGCCTGACGTTGGCTGCTCTGAGCCTGGTCTGGTTTTGAAAGCCTTCGTAGAATATTGCTTTTATCCCGTTGGCTTAAAAGAACATGAAAAGGAGCTGCCAGCAAGGCTCATGCAACAATGAACAGCAGTGACACGAGGCGTTCTTTCACAGGATGCAAAGCCAACCGCCATGGAGCGAATGGGCTTTTACAACCGTGGGACAGGATTAGGGACAGCAGCTCTGATATAAGAGTATCTGGAGAGGAACAGAGGGAAACACTAGGTGAACTTCAGTTATAAATTAAAAGGAAAAGGAAAGTAATAATTTCATTCAAAAGCCAGCACCTACCCCAGTCCCATCCCCAGTTAAAAACAGCTGCCATGATTTTAGCTACAGGGTGGTTGGCTTCTTACATTTAGCAAACAGCATCTGCTTGAGCATGTTATTCTGACTCTTTTATGTACCTGTTAAGGTTCATTAACCTGGAGCAGAATTTGGCTAAATGTTGCAGCTGATGTACCTGAAGGATTGTGTTAAAAGGCATTTTTAGCTAAAAACATGATGGATTAAATAAATGTGACAATACTTAAAATATCAGCTGAACAAATATTACTGCTAAAAATTAAGGGGTTGGGGCCAAATATGACAGTCCTTTTTGTGCAGCTTCGGTCTTTGCATTCATGTAGTTGAGATAGTCCAGCTCAAGCATCTTCTTACAGCATGGAAGAGAACAACAGTGTGTTTATTTTGCAGTAGTGCAACACGGGTTGGTTTCACCATACAGTGCTAATCATTTTCTTTTGCTCAAAGGACTTGACGTCAATATTTCTTTTCTTTTTGTGAGACTTGGGCCTTTGGAACTGTATGTTTTAAAATGGGGCTAAGATAGGTAATTATGTCTATATCAGGGATGACAGCCTTGCCTTTGAACTCTGCTTCTGATATATTTTCTAGTGGTAAAACCAAGGATAAAAGCACACTGACAAACAGTGTCCTTATCGGTAGCCCTGTAGCCTTTGACTCTGTTGTAGTAGGTTTCCTAAAGCCTGTATGCTAGTATACTTTATACCACCTTAGAAGTTAGGTTGTGTGGAAGTGCAATGTATTAGCTAGAAACAAGGACTGTGGGTATTCTGTGTTTTATATGAGCTCTGTTAGACAACAGGAAATACAAATATTCTACTCCAGGTGTCAGAAGATCTCAGGTTTATAATTACTATTTGTAAGAAAGGTCCAGATTCTAGTCATATTTCTAATATAGCTTGTAATATAAACCTTTACGTTCGTGATAGCATTTAAAAAAAAAAAGGCAGGCAAATTCAGTCTTGGTAATGGAGTTGCATACACTTACAACAACGCTTATGTCACTTCACCTGCACTTGTTAAAAATAGGTAAACAAGTACATGCATCCAGTGATAAAAACACTGTTAGTCTGATGCAAAGCCTGCTAGGTTCACAAGTAGTCTTCTCACTAATTTCAGTGGACTGACATTGGTCTGATGAGGCCTGATCATCCAATGGTTTTGGATCAGGCCCAGCATTGGGACTACCCTGCTCCACACGGGAAAGCATGAAGAGGAAGCAGCCGGTATGAGGTCATGCGTGTGCACAGTCCGGAGAGCAGTCTTCTGGGTTCCAGAAATTGTAGATCCAACAAGGCTCCGTGCCCCACCTAAACTGACCAAGCATTTTTTCTGTGTCTGTGTTCTTTCAATGATTCAGGGATCTTTGCTACTGCTCTCAATTATATAGTACAGATGCAGCCTGACCTTTGGATGTCCTTCATCTGCATCCATGTCCTTGAATTCAAGTCCATTTCCTTTAAGAGTAAGAGACAAATCTGTGCGTCTGGATTATGGGACAGTGACATGCCTCCAGAAGCTGTTAGGTTGGAGCAAATTGCCTTTTGGTGTCACTAGTTACTCTCTGCACTCTTTCTGTAAAGACAACTAATGCATCTGAAAGAAGGCTCCTAACCTAAAAGTTACAGATGGGTATAATAAGCTAAATTATATGAATCTGGGCCTTTTTCTGCCTCTGCCTCCATTCCCAGTTATAACATGTAAATACTAGTTTTGTGCTTTAACAATTAAAGCAAATGTAGTAGACCTCCAAGCAGGTAGATGTTTTTCTTTCCTCTGTACTTCACCCCTTGTGAGCAGTGGAAAAGTATTTTGGATCCTACAGGTTTGCAATTCCACCCTGCCTAGTTCATGTGGGGTGAAGGTGAGGTATGTTTCTCTTGCACTACACATACCTGACAGTGATCTGGAGAAAAGTAGCACCATTTGGGGTCAGAGGAGCACCAAGGCTTAAGTCACAATATCTGTCACTTCACAGCTGCAGTTTCAAAATGGCTCCCATAAATGCCATTTCTACACCGGTAACCCTATTTGTAGGATCTTCTCCAACTGCTGCCCTTCTACTGTCAACATCATGTTTCTTTCTGGTCTCCTTTTCTGTCTAATGAGTAAACCCTTCTCCTCCTACATGTTTCTAAAGAGCTTTGACTTTTTTTTCCAGTCCATTTTGAGCTTCATGATCTTCCACTGTTATTGATTGCTGTGCTAAATACACAATAGGGAAACCGGGTATCTTCCAATGCCAAAACGGTGATTTGTTGTTTTTACGGTTATGCTATTTTCAGTAGTGAAGCAGTGAGGTAATTACATGCAAAAAATATAACTAAAAGAAGAAAAAAACTTTACTATTGCCATCTGCAGTCTTGAAACAATCCATATATTGATTTACGGGGTGATTTTTACAACACACTGATACTTCTCAACTGGTCCCTGAAGCTACTCAGTGGGCATCTCCAGCTATCTGCAAATTCTGTAACAATTCCAACTATAACATACAGTAACAAATGGTAACAAATGCAAAGTATAGCACAGCTCATAACTCTAGAATTATAAAAATACCATCCCAGTTTATGGTATTCTACTATTTTCTTTTTTAAGATAAAATATAGCTAATATTAAAGCTGCTTCTGTACCACACCTTCCAGTGCCCCAGGTCTAGGAAACATGGACATAAATGGAATGAATTCTGGATGCTCTCCAATATCCAGTTGCTTAGTAGCAATACATGCTTTAAACAAAATTATACTGGTGCAACATAGTGCCATACCATAAGCTGGCTTAAAGGTACTTAAAATAGCATAGCGTTTACCTATTGATTTAAGGGAATAGGAGGGCATTTTTATTCTAACATAACTGCAGCAAGGAGACATGAATTTATCAGAGATAATTGAATGGGAACAAAACCTGTGGCTGTAAGTCCGTATTCCGCTCTTAACTGTAACTGTAGGTGCTGATATATCCATTAAGAATTGGGGATGAGCTGTGAGTATAGAATTTGGCTAGAAGCTTCTTGTTTTGCTTTTCTGTAGTGAATAGGTGCAAGCTTCTACCCCAGTCTCACTGAAGTTCAGATATTTGCTGAGCCTTCTGACTTGTTTTACTCAAATGAAAATCCTGATTCTTCTTTACTGTCTTTTGCTGCCACCTTTTGCAAATATGTTTCATTTGTCTCAGAGCCGATGCTAAAAGAGCAAGTGTTTTGGGTTCTGTATGTTACTGTTTGGTATGTGACTAGGAAACTGCAGCTAGACGCAGCTCCACATGCTGTATGGGGAGAATTAACAGGCTTTTTTGCATTTGCCAAATCTTCCTTTGAAAATGGGAAGTGGGAAACTATGGTTCTATTCATTAGATTTGCTTCTGGGATGCATCCTGCTATCCAAGTCAGATAAGCTGATTGCTGGCCACCTTAGATACTCTCCATCTGCTTTCTAGGTCACTTTTCCCATGGCTCTTTGGAAGTAGGTTTGGTATCTGTGTATAGATCCTACATTCTTCTTCAAGCTTACTATTTTCCTTACCTTTTCACTCTTGAGTAATGGCTTATGCATTTTATTTGTAGTTGAGGTTCCTTTATGTGTATGTATGTGTGAATAAAAAACATGACTCAATATTAGATTCACAATCAAAAAATCATTAGCTTTGTTTGGCCAGAAAAAGAACATGTTTGCTTTTCAAACTATTAGGAACGGGCAAAATCTATTCGGCAAAGCATTTAAAAGTCCCTAAGGGAAAGAGTTTCTGGACAAGGAGCTAGTTTTTCTGTTTCTAAACATAGCTTCTATACTTTCTAAAAATATGCAAGGGAAATTGTTTCTTTATGGGGCACATCAGACTTTTTCCAGTTAAAAAGTTCCCTTAGCAAGTAAGTGCCGAAGCAAAAGTACAGTGATGATAGATGAGAATTGATTTCAACTGGACTATAACATCTTTGGCACAGGGAGAACATCTTACCATTTCTTTGCAAAGCCACTAGGACAATGGAAACCACTTTGCAACACATAGCTCAGGATGGTACTGCATATGAATAATGAATAACAGAAGTATATTTCAGCTGAAGAACCTCTCTCTAGCTCTTCATCAGAACCAGCTTGACAGGTTTCAGAGTAAAGTGCAAGATTCATTTATTTTTCCTAATTTTAATCAGGTATTTTAAGCAAAGTTTTTCAGTTCACTTTGTTTGCAGTATTCCGATGGACTGTCACACCTTTTCCATTACTATTCCATTTGGATTTATTCAGCGTATATAGCTATTACAGTTATGGTAACTGAATAAGTTTAAAAACTGAAAGATACTTCATTAATCCACGCTGCACAAATATATACATTATGAAGGACTTGGGAATGCTTACAAATCATGGAACAAAGATTAAAGGTCATGTTATAACCAATAACTTTGAAATTATTCTCTACAGTCATTTTCAATTGTTTTGTACAGTCTTGTTTCAAATCACCAGCCTGGGAAAAGGTCACTGTCTCCCTTGAGTGATTAGACTGTAGGCAAAGAGATGGCATTGTCAGTACGATTTTCCTTATAATAAGATCATTTTCTCAGTTTAATTTCATTCCATTATCTTCCCTGTAACAGAGGACTCTCCGTGTAAGCAGCCAACGGGCACCCATCCTGTTATATTCTTGAAACCGCCAACCTCATGATGTGGGAGTGGCAAATTAGTATCCTAATGAGAAAAAGCTATAGTGAGAACTGTGAGGTTAATTATCCAATTTCTCCTTATGGATGGCCAATTATCATGCCTGAACTGGCCAGCTAATACAAACACATGCAACTTGGAACCATCCTTTAGCACATACTGGGACAGGGGAGGGATGTAGGTATTGGAGGCAGAAATAGGTCCTATGCACATGAGGAAGAACTGGAGGTATTCCAGGTTGGCAGGATGTACTGAGCTGAAATGAAAATAATGATGAAGGACACAGATCCTAGGAAACCAGGTGTTACAAGTTCTGAAGTAAAAGTTGTTTGTAATTACATGTGTACATCCCATGGTTTTGTATGCAACCAGGAAACTTCCCATGACCAGAGTGTATGGGCTGCTGGTAAAATGCAGGTCATCTCAGGGTGAAATGCATCTGAATCTGGGGATGATTTGGTCCTTGACAGGTAGGCTGAGCTAGGAACCAGCTCCGTGTGTCTCATCACTGCTTACCTTTAGGCAGACTGGGAGCTTGTTTTCAGCTTCTGTAAGTACTTGTTCAAAAAACAGATCTGGGGACTGACTCATATCTGTTGTCCCTAATGTACTTATAAGAAGATGGGCTGGTTTTAGCTCCTGTCCCCTGTAAATGTCTGCAGTGTTAGACTACCATAGGTGGCATCAGTTCTCCCCATGTTGTGCTGAAAATTAAGTGACCATTGAACAAGCTAACTTTGCTTAATGCTGTCTGGGGACATCATTTTAAGGAACTTTCCTGATGCAGAGATGTCATCACAATGAAGGGCCTTGGGAATACCAGCAGTGGGAGCCCTAGTGGATAACAGGCTGTGTAGGCACAAAGAAGTACCTCACCACCACAGATACCCTTCCAGACATGTTATTTACACCTGCTGTGGTAGAAGGGGGAAAAGTAAAGTATGAGACACAAATGCAATCTGTTCTTAGTGAGGTTTCAAGACCGTTTGCCTCATCTGTACTGTTCTACCACAAGATCTCTGTTTTCCACGCTACGTTTTTATCCGATGGAGTTAATCTGAGAACCATGGTAGACTGGTGTGTGAGGTAGATGAATAAAGGAACTGCAGAACAGTGGTTTCCAAAGATTTACAGCAAAGAAGAATGCAGAGAGAGGCTAGGATGAATTTGATCAAGAAAGTGATTTAAAAATCTGACTTTCTTGGATCATGGAGATCTTTTTTCATGTCTGCTGAGGAAGCCAGCAGTTACTTACTCATGAACAGGAGTTTACGAGTGATTATAGTTTTACATGATGTAGCTACATTAAGACATACCCTAGCACTTTGTTTGCTTCTGTGTAACATAAATATTCTCAAAAAGGGTGAAAATGTACACCAGTAGGAAGAATTCAGACTTTTAGATAAAATGAGAAACTTTAAAATGTAAGGCTAGAGGAGATTGCAAAGGGAGGAAAGGCTTTAGATTTGGGTGCAGCTCTGTATAGACTCAGATCTGAACCACCCATTATGATTAAAAATGGTATCTTTTTTGCTTGTTTTGACTTCTTAGAAAGAGAAAATTGGTAGAATTTCTGTTTCTGGTATGCTGCTAGAGCATGCCTTCCCAAGGCTCTAGTTAAAATTGAGTGTAGATACTTAGCTGTTGTCATTGCTCCTTCATTGCCAGGAAGGAGTTGTCTCTCTGGGCATGTTTTGCAGAGATACTTAATTCTGTGTGTTTGCCAAAGCGAAAATACTCTCATTTCAAAACTGAATTTTGATTGCTCAATAGTATTTGTTATGTACACAGTGCAACTAAGGAGATAAATCTGAGAATAAGGGCATAAATAAAATCTAACATCTGTTGTAGAAGTGGGTAACTGCAAGGGCTAAAGCAAATCCACTGTAATTTTATCCTGTATTTGTGAAACTGTGTCATGCTGTTTGTTAGAGAACTCTTGCTGTCTTCTTAGTTTGTGAGGGTAAAGGATCTCAGTTTATTTGAGGAAACAAAAGGTTGCTCAATCTTCACTGAATCCACTCTGCGAGCACATTCAGCACTTTTCTTTGTAGTTTATGGACAGCTGAAGTAAAGTATGTGTTGCAGGAACTACTTGTTACCAGTCCATTTCACCAAAGGTTTACATGCGCCTTTCTTTAGTATATGAGTAACCTCAGTTAGTAAAAGGACAAAGAATGACACGTGTACTTAGCTAGATGTGTTTAAGCACTAACTGAACTGGGGCCTAAAGTATTAGAAGTATGTTACTGGTATTATAACACTGCATTACAGTTTTTAAGGCCTTTCTAAAATCATTTAAATTAAATAGGCTGTGCATCTCAAGAATAAATAACATGTTTTTTCTCACACACTTTACAGAACGAGGCTCAAAAGGACATCTTGACCTCACGGAGTTAATAGGAGTGCCTCTTCCTCCTTCTGTCTACTTTGTCACCGGCTATGGAGGGTTTCCAGCTTACAGCTTTGGCCCAGATGCTAATATCGGTCGATTGACAAGTGCTATAATACCATTGCCTTTCTATAGAGATTTCGCTATTGTAGTAACAGTGAAACCAAACAGTGATCGTGGAGGAGTGCTATTTGCAATAACAGATGCCTTCCAGAAAACTATTTACCTGGGAATGAGACTTTCACCAGTTGATGACAGCACCCAGAGAATAATTATGTACTACACAGAGCCTGGTTCCCATATCTCCCGAGAGGCTGCTTCATTTAAAGTGCCGGTGATGACTAACAGGTGGAATAGGTTTACAGTGACTGTTCAGGGAAATTATGTTGCTTTGTTCATGGACTGTGAAGAATATCAGAGAGTTCAATTTCAAAGGTCAGTCCGAGCCTTGGTATTTGAATCTGGCTCTGGGATATTTGTTGGTAATGCAGGAGCCACAGGATTGGAAAAGTTCACAGTAAGTACTGTCTGATAAATTCACATGCCTCGGTGTTTTATGCATGTACTCTCTATCCAAGAAAGTCTGCTTACAATGGTTATATCCCAAATGAGGTTACAAATTATACAGCTTGTATTTTCCAATACAATTTTCCACTGCGTGGCTAGGGTTCACCCAATGCAGATATATAAACTCTGGCTTAAAATGCAAATGTTCCTAGAACCTCAGAAATTTATTAACGGTCCAGATATTAAGCTCAATGCTCAGTTTGAATGCTAGGAATTTCAAAGTAAATATATCACATAACTTTATATAGCCTTTTTACGAAGGGCAGATTTCAGAGTATCCATTTATTTAACTTCTGAGAATAATACCTTAGTTGAAAGTCAATATTTTAAACTCTTATTAGTTAGGTACGTTTACTTCACATTCAGCATCAGGAAGAGAATGATCTCATCAAAGATAAAGATAGTTGGAAGATAAAGCTGTATTTCTACAATTTATATATTACTTGAAGCTTATCAGGTGCTTTAGAAAAACAGAATGGACCAAAAACACTACTACAAGGCACCCAAGCCTTCTTAGCTTGAGTGCAAGCATCCTTCCTGCTGCATCCCGACTGGAATTCTCAACCATTGAGCTTCCAAATGGAAATGTGAAAGCTGTCAATATGTGTGAGATTGACTCATTGTCAAACTGAAAGGGAAATGTCACACTTTTTCTGTCTTGTTTTTGCACTTCCCTTGTACTTCAAAACTTGTACAGTATTTTGTGAGATTAATATCTCTTCTCCTAAATTAGTAAAGCAGCAGCACAAAACTGAGGGGCTTCTTTGCTTTAGAGAAAGAAGATGTTCTTTCTAAAGTTCAGATGTTCTGGGAGGTTGTGATCTCCATATGGTAAGCAACAAGGATAATGTACTTTTATCATTTATCTGACTAGTCTAAGCACCTAGAATTACAGGAATATATTGATTAGCAGCAAGTAAGTGGTGGAAAGGGATATGTAGGAAAACTGCCTGCTGATGCTACCTTTCTTAGACAGATGGGATGACTGGAGTGTTGGGGATGCCTGATTAGTAAGTAGGAATGAGAGTCATTCAAGAAAATGAGACCACTTTAGTACCCCACCTGGAAAACACATATGTGATGATCAGTTGCTGAGATTATCACCAATAAATCTGTCAATATGTTGACAGGAGTGCATGCTGGATTACACTTTAAGGCATTTCCACTGAAATAGGTTGTTCTGTATGCTGTATCGACTACATAAATTTCAGCCAATATTCTGATTGCTTCAGTACTATTAATTGTGACAGGTCTTGTGCCTTTATTTCTTCATGCATCATATATCACGATTGCTTTTGGGTAGAAAAACTAAATGGTTGATTCCTCCTCAAGCTCTGTTTGTATGACAAGAACTGTTTACGTCAATTGCGCAAAACAGAAACAATTCACAGCAGATTGTGCAAATGACTCTGAATGGATGTCAGTTGCTGGTTTGCTCTGGCTAATGGGAATTCGTGTGTCTAAGGCTCTGGTTGCCAGACGCAAAAGGACATAACTATAATGAGATTTTATAGAAACAAAAGGAAATTCTAGCCCTGGTGCTTGTAAAGAAAAGTAGAACGCAGACAACAACCAAATATAGCTGAATCAGTGATGATGTCAGATTCTGTGAACCAGTTTTAGCAGGGAAGGCAGCAGCAGGCACAAGACCCAGAGGAGGACTACAATACCTCATACCTACCGTCCATACCATGGCAGACTTGGCCATGACTTTCCTGGTTGGAGCAGTTGGCTAGCAGCAACACTCAGGAAACATTAGGGCTCTCCATTTTTCTTCCTTCACCATGAAGGACGACAGATTACAGCAAGAGGAGAAAAATGTGTTCTCCAAATGTGGGTCACTCATTCTGTGAAAACAAAGCATGACTTCCAAGAGACTGCTTAAGTGTCTGGTTGTGCCTCCTTTCATGTAAATTTTGCAGTGAACTGTTCAGTTAGTCTGACAGAGTTCAATATCTGCGTTGCCCATTGTTAAGTTTTGAGAGATGTTTCAGTTCACTGAGCTGTTATCTCAGATTGCCTGCAAACTCAGGAGGCACCAACTGCATGAGTTTCATGGTCTTTGAAGGTACAGAAATTAGAGGATCATTAAATATAGAATCTCAGATTTTGTTCCTTTCTGAAATATTCTAGAAGCCACCAGAAATATTGCTTCAAATGTACTTCCTTGCTTATAATTCCCCAATGCTTCAAGGACAGGGAGAGAGGACCACTGCAGAGAGGAAGGAGTGAGCAGAAAGTCAGACATAGCAGTGTATACAGATGGTAGCTACTCCTCCACTGGAGTTTGCATTTTTTGGTGCCATTAAGCAACAGCAAAGCATACTACTTTTTTCATCTCAACAGTTGTTGCAATTTTCCTTACCAAGAATCAGGCTTTCTACACCCCTGAGTGAGCAGATCTGCTGTGTGTCTGTGGTAGTACTCAGCAGACAGAGCACAACCAAGATATCGTTGCATGGTGTAAACATTCTAGCTCCTTGAAGAGAAGTCACTGGGCTGAGAAGTATTCTGTGTCCGTTTAGAGATAAAGACTAAATCTGTCAGCTTCTTCAGGCTCTTCTCTACAGAAAATACAAAAGCAGAGAAACAAAATATACAGTCAGCAAAACAGGAAGAGGCAGGTCATGTGTGTTAGGTAAGATGGCTCTTGATTTAAATATCCGTCTTTTTGTACTATGTGTGCATCATGCCTAACTCTGTGAGACCTCATAAGGAAACAGCCCCCACGTTTCTTAAAGCACTAAGAAACAAGACTTGAATGTTTAAAATTAAATTGTTGCTGCTCCTTCAGCATGTCAGACTGAGAAATATAATTTGTAACTCTAAAAAAAGAAACCTTTGTTATCAGAAAATCAATCTCCTTATCTTCCGCTTTGAAAAGCTTTAAGCTGGTTTCTCCCTGACCCACTTCATCACTTACTGGTATTTACTTCCCATCCTTTGTCTCCATTTTTAGGGGGTTTCACATGCCATTTTTGGAGCTGCAATGCACTTCTTAACTAACAAAAGCAGACAGTGCTTTACAGACTGTAGGACATAGTCTAGGACTAGATCCTTCAGCTGGGGCACTAACAATACAGCAATTGTATTGTCATTGGGACATGATAGTCATGGTATTCTGGCAGCTTCAATTTTTTTCTACATTTTGCAAAAGAAAAATGTAAGAACATATTTACATTTTTAAACTGGGTTTATTATCGTAAAATTTTATGTTTCAGATCATTTTCCAAGCAAATCAGAACAAAGTCTGGATTTTTTTTCTTCTCTTGTTTAATTCCCACCCGTCCACCCCACCTTCACACATGCTACTTAAACTATTACTACCTTGAACTGTTTTTGTTGTTTCATGTAGGGCTCAATTCAACATCTGACAATCAAATCTGACCCAAGAGCTACTGAAGATCATTGTGAAGATGATGATCCTTATGTGAGTATTCTTATAAACACTTCTTTATCTATCCTCAGTGCCTCAGAGATTTCAAAGTCATTTGCCATCAGACATTTTTCATAAGACTAAATGTAGTATTTCTTCTTGGGAACATAGTATCATACTTAAAACTATCTTATGTGGGAATCTCTTTTTCTGACTACACAGCCCCTAAAACTGTGATTTTTCACAGTTCTTTTGTCTATAACACCTTTGAGAAAATGAACTATGACTTTTATTTTTCTGAAGGGTCATTTTCATGAAATACTGTAAGTACCGAGATAAGTTAACATCATAATGACCCTGAGGCCTCACCAACTGGGAAAAAAAAAAAGTTTTTTCTGCGCTGAAGTAGCCAATTCCTTGGAGATCATACTTTTTTCCCCCTGATTTTTATGAACTTGCTATCATGATTGCGTTTTGCACAGGCTTCAGGAGACATCAGTGGCAATGGCAGCATTCAAGAACATGAAGGTATTTCTGAGACACAAGAAGTCCTTGCACCTTCTCATCTTCCCATAAGGGTAAATTTATTTGATTTATTTGGTTTACATTTCTGGTTTAATATTACTTTTTTAGATAGCGAGGTCTGGATTTTGTCACCAATTTTTCATATGTGGCACCTTCCAAAGGCACCTATGAGAACAACATGCACCCATCCATAAGAATGACTGCACTGTGCCAGATCAAAAATCTGGTATATTTGACAACAATCAGCAACCAGTACTTTGAGAAGAATATAATAACAGATCAGGAACATAAATATGACACTTTCCTGGAATACTTTTTACGCTGCAACAATTTCCATCTCAGGAAATGCTTGAGCCAGGAGTGTATCTGTTGTGTTTAGTGGACCTCAGCTGAGATTTTTGGCCTTGAATTTCTTGCTTTGTTTTTTTTAACCCATGGGAATTTTACCATCCTCAATTCCTGCTGCAGAGTTCCTTAGCTTATTTAATGACATGTTTTGTGAAGGACTTTCACCTTTTGCTTGTCCTTCTGAACATGCTAACTGCAGCTCTCATTTGGTGGTTACTCTACTGGAAGACACAGTAAACAGTTGTTCCTTACTCACCATAACGTTTTTGATTTTAGACATTTCCTATCACATCATGTTCCCCCTCCCTTTTTGTGCCAGGCTGAAATGTTCCAGTCCATTCCTCACAATAAAGCTTTCCATGCAGCTTATATCAAGCATTCTTCTATTAGCCAAGTTCTCATTGATTCCTTTAGAGAAAACCAGTAGGCTTCTGAGAAATGACTTTATAGAAACCACGCTCACATTTCCCTGATATAGCACATACTTCAGCTCTTTCATTGTTGAATCCTTCAGAATTCGTGGGTGAATACTGTTTGGTTGTGATTATTTCTTGCCATTCACTTAGTCAGTATGTTTTCTACCCTTTTCTTACGAAGACTTCAGTTTTAGACATATCCTCTGCTAAGTTTCCCAAGAATATTCTTTTGCAAGAATTTTAACTCTTCCATGGTTAACATGAATACAAAAAAGCTTTTTTTTTTTCTGCTATGGCTTAAAATTCTCTGAGCACTCTTTTTACAACTTAATTGTGTATTGACCTGGCTTCCTGCTCCTGATGTGTTTGAAAAGAGATTTATTATTAATTTTTAT
The DNA here is from genome assembly GCF_964195595.1 of Calonectris borealis. Classification (NCBI taxonomy): domain Eukaryota; kingdom Metazoa; phylum Chordata; class Aves; order Procellariiformes; family Procellariidae; genus Calonectris; species Calonectris borealis. Next base: position 106,162,285 of record NC_134313.1, on the reverse strand, counting down.
GCCTTTTACATATAGCTCATTAAACTCTATTTGGCCTGCCTTCTGCTTTTCACAGAATCACAGACTAGCTGAGTTTGAAAGGGACCTCTGAACACTGTCCTGTCCAACTCCCTTCTCAAAGCAGAGTCAAGTACAGCAGGTTGCTCAGTGATCAGGTTGCTCAGTGCCAGTGGGTTTTGGATTTCCTCAAGGATGGTGATTCCATTGCCTCTCTGTTCCAGTGTATTTTTTTTCTGATATAGAAGCAAAATTTCTTGTATTTTAATTTGTGTCCATCGTCTCTTTTCCCTTCACTGGCTACCTCTAAGAAGGATCTGGCTCTGTCTTCTTTACTCCCTCCTATCATGATTTTGTAGACATTGATAAGATTGCTCTGAGCCTTCTCTTCTTCAGGCAGTCCTTGCTCTCTCGTCTTCCTCTCACAGGTCAAAAGCCCTAGTTCCTTAACAATCTATGTGGTCCTTTGTGAGGACCTGGACACAGTATTCAAGATGGGGGTCTCACCATTGTTTAATACAGAAGGATCACCTCCCACAACCTGTTGGTGATACTGTTCCTAATGCAGACCCTTCTGGCCACCTTTGCCAGAAGGGCACATTGCTGGCTCTTCTTCCACTTGTTTACCAGTATCCTTTCCTGCAAAGCTGCTTTCCAGACAGTTGGCCCACATCCAGTACTGCTGCATGGAGTAATTCCTCCCCAGATGCAGAACTTGCATTTTACTTTGCTGAACTTCAGGGGATTCTTGTATGCTTATTTCTGCAGCAGCTGGGGTTCTTCTGGATGGCGGCAAAATCACCTTGATGACTCCTCTCCATTTTGCATCACAAAATTTGACCCATGAAATCTTACTGTGCTTTCATTTTTTCTCATTTGGATACAACTGCAGCTAATTCAGGAATGATGTCTAACTTCTCTAGTCTATCCAGAAAAAATTTAATTCTTTTAGCTATTGCTTTACGTTTCTGTTTAATAATCTTCATAATTATTACACTGTTCAAAATTAGACACAGCAATAGTAGAATTTTTGGCTTTTATTCCTCCTTCTGCAAGATGTCGTGGTTTAACCCCAGCCGGCAACTAAGCATTGACAGCCCCTCACTCACTCCCCCGCAGTGGGATGGGGAAAAGAATCAGAAGAGTAAAAGTAAGAAAACTTGTGGGTTGAGATAAAGACAGTTTAATAAGTAAAGCAAAAGCTGCGCATGCAAGCAAAGCAAACCAAGGAATTCATTCACTACTTCCCATGGGCAGGCAGGTGTTCAGCCATCTCCAGGAAAGCAGGGCTCCATCATGCGTAACGGTTACTTGGGAAGATAAATGCCATCACTCCGAACGTCCCCCCCTTCCTTCTTCTTCCCCCAGCTTTATATGCTGAGCATGACATCATATAGTATGGAATATCCCTTTGGTCAGTTGGGGTCAGCTGTCCCGGCTGTGTCCCCTCCCAACTTCTTGTGCACCCCCAGCCCACTCGCTGGTGGGGTAGGGTGAGAGGCAGAAAAGACCTTGACTCTGTGTAAGCACTGCTCAGCAATAACTAAAAAATCCCTCTATTATCAATGCTATTTTCAGCACAAATCCAAAACATAGCCTCATACTAGCTACTATGAAGAAAATTAACTCTCTCCCAGCCAAAACCAGCACAAAATAATGTTGTTTCTCAGTATAATCTCAGCATATTATTCACTGTTGCAGAGTACAAAAAGTAGAAAATTTCTATTTTAATGAGCAAGTGTTATTGTTACATTGCTAAAAAATTAGTAACACATCTATGATTTACATGAACAAGGACCTAAAAGTGTAATAGCTATTGTCATCACTATATACCACTCCCAGGGATTAAAAATGTGAAAATTTTCCTGTGAATTTCCAAACATATGGGATCAGTCTTGGGTGCCAAAATGTTATTTCAAGATCTGACAATGTCAGGGTAATACAGCAATGTCACGCCTTCTTCAGAAGACCTAGAAGTTGCCTACAGTTAACTTGAATTCCATAATTAAGCTAGAATCAATGCAGAGAAGGAAAAATGTTACAGAAAAAGTATTACAGAATGTAATTTATTATTTGGTAATAATGAAGTTGTGGTTGTCATAAAGGAAGAGGAAAAGTATACCTTTTCCTGATGTGCCTCTCAAAGACACACTTGCTCATCAATGATTATATCATTGCAAACATTTTTTCACTCATCTGTAATACTTTCACTTACTTTATTTTAATTTCTCCACAAATTATTGTCTGTTTTGATGTTATTTTAATTTTCTTGTTAAAATGTTTTTAAGATTGTCTGGGAAACTGAACCATGCTTTAAGTACACAAATAATTTTCTCTGAAGCATTACACCACAACCTTAATAAAGCAAATATTTATGTATGGCAGATTATCACCCTTAGAAAACAAGAAAGAAAGAAATCTCTTCATAGCTCTTTTTTGTTCTACAGACACTTTTTTGGTGGTGGATTGTCAATTTCTTGGAATGTATAGAAACAATCTTCATTGTGTCTGTGTGCAGTCCCAGTTACTACTATAGTAACTCTTTGTATAAGCCAATCACAGAATGGATGATGATACATAGGTTTCTGAACCAACTAATCATAAGCCTGAGAGGCCAGTAAATGACTATTTTCTTCAAAATGCAAGAACTTCATATCAAAGTATTTCCTTGGATCACACACATATTTTTTCTAAAATGCCTGGGGACTTCAAAAGGCCATACCAGCATGTCAATAAATATGTAGTCTCCTTTAGCAAAATCTTTAATGCTATTGCCAAATTAAAAATATCTAAATGAAAATGACTCATGGGATTTGTATGTCTTCCAGAGTGACTGCCCATGGAATTTTAATGGGTTTATTCTTTAGAAATATTAAACAAGAGACAGAGAAACAAATGACAATTTAACAATCAGTACAGTCACTGACAAATGTTTCTGAGAAAGTATTTTGTTTTCTTCTACTACGAAAAATAGCTGAACAAACTCTCCAAAGCAGCAGTTCGAAATAAATTGCTATGCTGAGCTAGAATGAAACAAGTCAAAGGTCATGCAAAAGTGCAATCTCTGAATAAAGACACTTAGCAATGTTGATGGTGCATATTCTAATTTGTGTTTTTCTGCTAAGTAGTTCAGTACTGTGCAGTAGGAATGGATAGCATTCTTTGGACTATTTCAGAATATTTCCATTTAACAGGCCTTCTGAATCCGCAAAAAAGGCCTCAGTGAATTAGCAAAAAAGGCATGTTTAACGTTTGTAGAAGAGGTGTTCCTTCATAAAGAATTTTTCTGTGGATTCCCTGTAATTGATTATTCAGCCAAAAACTGTCCTTGGCATGTCTTATCTATAAGGATCTTCAGAAAAATATAGCCTGAACTACTCTGTATGTCAGAAAGGCTCTGCCAGAAAGGAAAAGCAGGGAACGATTTTCATTGCTGGTTCACGAGTGTTCAGGCCATTTCACGTGTATTGCAGTACCAGTTTTTTTTCTAGGAACAATATTATCCATCTTGTTTCATTAACCTTACATCATTATGAATTAACAATCATAAAAATACAATCAAGGATCATAGAATATTTCAGACTGGAAAGAAGGTCATCTTGTCCAACCTCCTGCTCAAAACAGGGTCATCAGTCAGGTCAGATCATGCTTTTCAGAGCTTTTTCCAGTCTGGTCTTGGAAACATCTGAAGATCCAGCCTGTAACAGCCTCAGTGTGCAGCCTGTTCCAATGCAGGTCTATCTTCATTGGTGAAAATGTTTCTCCTTATATCCAGTCAGAACCTCGCTTGTTTCAACTTAATGCCCGTTGTCACTTGTCCTACTGCCAAACACCACTGTGAAGAACCTAGCTCCATACCATTGATGAACCCTGTGTAGGTATTGGTGGGCTGCCACTAGATCTCCCATAAGCCTTCTCTTCTCCGGTCTGAAGAAGACCAGTTCCTTCAGCCTTTCCTCACAGGACAAGTGTTCCAGCCCTTGTCTGTCTTGCATGCTATCTGCTGACCTCACTCTAATTTATTGATATCTGTCTTGTAATAGGGGACAAAACCAGACACAGTATTCTAGATGTTGTCTAACAAGTGCTGAATAAATGAGGTGAATTCAAGAAATTCCATTCTAACATTCTGAACATCATCCTGAACACAAAAGGCAGAGACCGGAGACCAGAGAGCCTGGGAAGACCTGCTGGGCTCTTACAGAGGCCCAGAATGAAGGCTTGTCCTCAAATGTGAATCCTTCAGTGACACCCTTTCTATTTCCTAACAGACCAGGCAATGTAGTGCCTACCATGTTCCTTGAAAATCATGTGTACAGCCTAAGCACTTAGTTCTTAGGCCACACAGTTGTCTCCCAGAATATGTGGAAGCCATTGTGTTCCCAGTTAAGGAATGCTAAAACAGGTGTTGATAGAAGGCGTACATAAGAAAAAACAGCACGTAATGAAGAAACAGACCATGTAGATTGAACTATGGAATATCTCTTTCTACTATCACCTCAGAGGAAGTGATTAAGATCCCAGCACTTCCTGCACCCACATCAGACCTCTCTCCTGTTACCGAGGGCTTTCTGTCAATTCTGGACCTTTCCTGAGGGAGTAAAATCCTCAGTGTCTGAATTGGGGTGTATGTATGGGTGCTAAGAACTGTCAAAGAAGCCTAAACTACAAGGAGATGGTCTAGGTGACACAAAAAGTCTTCTCCTTATTGCCAGAGGACAGAAAATCTGGAGAAAACAATATCTGTGAGTTTCCCAAGAAGCATTTTCTTCTGGGGGAAAGTTTTGAGATGGGCAGGACTGCAAGAGAATACGCTGAATCTGGTTTTATGCACAGAGACAGGAATAACCTTTTATAACTTTAGGTAGTTCTTCTGAGTTCAGTCCCCTGCAGGAGCTAGATTGTAACTGCCTGTCCTCTCTGTAGAGTCCTCTTATTCATTAGGAGCTGCAGATGGGAAAGCAAAGGGACTTAGTGCTTCTTAGAGCTTCACTGACTTCTGAACAGCTGTACCTATAGAAATACTGCTCTGTATACATATACAAATATATTAATATAGCTCTGCACATGCAGTGGCATGCTGCTTTATTTTCTATGGGGCAGGAGAAGATACTAAAACGTACACCTGTAATCTCCTAATCCATTTCCCCTTTGCCTTTGTGCACAGGGAGTACGTCTGGACAAGTAGAGGATATCCACCCTACCTTTCTTTTACTAGACACATCCTTTCAACTCCCTTGTTGATGTTGATCACTAACCTTTGTGCCTGGTTATTAGATACTACTTCTTTATTCCACAGATACGTATAAACTGACTGGGATTATTTCAAGAGATTTTGTTGGGGTTTTTTTTTCCAATCGCTTCATTAAATTACAAATGTACTTTTTTCATTATCTTAATTCTTATAATTCTATCAGGCAGGTGACTACAATTATCTATCAAGTTTACATTCTTATGAATGTAGTGTGAGGTTTGGGTTGTTTTTCTACTATCTTCAAGTAAATATCTCTATTTTTCCCATTGTTTTCTAGTGCAGAGAGTTACATTTTGGATATTTACTAATACTATGTGTGTGAGGGTTTTCCACTTTATAGCTTTTTTTTTATTATTTCTTAAAATTAAACATTTAAATCTTTGTCCTACTGTTGCTTTATTTATCTTCCCAGTGAGAAATAAACATCAGGAATGCTTTATAGACAGTACAATTGAGCACATTCTGAATTGTGTGAATTATTTTCTACTGTTCGTCTGAAGTATTGGTTATTCTGCATCAGAAAAGAGAAGTCACTGGACATTGCATTTAAAGGGAAAAGTCCTCCTTTCTCAAAGTAGCCAAGACCCAGTCTTATTAAGGATTTTAAAACACAAAACCCTGTAATACATGACTAGCTTAACACTATGAGTTTACTATGGTGCAGATAAACAGGCTGCATAAAAAGGTTTATTGGTCTCTAAAGATTAATTGAAATATTCCTACACAGAATGTCAAGAACAAGGTATATAGTTATAAGAGGAATAAGAGCAGAGGAAACATGCATTTGTTTCTTTCTCAACTGGAGTAAATAAAACTGAAATCAAATGAAAGTACTTTTGTCAGCTATAGTGGGGATCAGATCCAGCCCACTGTGGAAAAGATTTCCCTTCCCCTTCAAATGGAGCCCTAAAGCCTATTTTCAATATGTTTCTGAATATGTTGCTTGAAGCTTTTCCTCAATTATAAGGATATGAAACCAGTGGGATAAAAATCATGCCAATGATGTTACCTCTCTTCCTTTTGCTGACAACTCAGGAACTATTACAGCAAGCTCTATTATGCCATTTTGCACGTCTTAACCTGGTTCAAGACCAGGACACTCGGCCCATTAAGTCTACTTCAGGTTACCATGACAACATACTCATGTTTAAATTTTATTTAAATTGCAAATGCAGGTTTGCATGAAGTAATCTCCTCGCTATACTGAGACAGCACCTCTCCAGGTCTCTAATTCCAGTAGGGAGTAGGCTCTTTACATTCCTGCATGCAGCTGATACGAGGTTAAAGAAATGGCCACCACTTGCGCACCCACAGCCAGCATGTGGAAGGGTGGGTACCAGCCAGCTCTAGGCTCTTAGACCTGCAGTGATAACTTTACATTCCTTGTGTTTTTCTCCCTCTCTATGGGTTTGTCAAGTGTATATCACTTGGTTTGGAGGAATGGAGTTCAAAGGTATTGTGCTAGTTTTTCTCAAGCGCTTGACCAAATTAGTGTGACATCTGCTGATAAGCAGAAACTAGATGTGTACTGTAAACAGGAAGAATGAAATAGAAGGTGAAATAATTAAAAACTTGTAAATGAAAGAGGGTGTATATATTGGCCATTAATAAACTTCAGTTTTTATGACTGCAATGACAGTTAATGTTTCCAAGGGCAGCATAAGAGTAAGACAGATATTAAGTGGGAAAGATCTGGATTTCTGTTTTGCTTCACAAATGTGGTAGTTCTGATTACTATGCTTTGAGGAAGGTAATCTACTGATTTTTGCTTTAAAATATGTGATAAGCCTTTTCTCTAAACAGTTCTTTGGGATTTTATGTTTTTTTTAGCCTGAAGATACGTTGGCTGAGCCAGTGGAAGCCCCCCCAACTATATTGTCTTATTTGGAAGAAAATGATTTCTCTGGAAATCACAGATCAGAAGAAACCTCTGAAGCAGCTAAACTTAAAGAACAAGGCACTGCCTCTTTTTTTTGCGGGGGTGGGGTCATTTATGTTCTCTAGGTCTGAGTCTGTCATTTCCTTGTGCATGAAAAGCCACTGTCATATTTTTGGTGCTGCCAGGAATGGAAAATCCTATGGTTTTGGACATCCTGTGTGCTAGAAAAGAATTGGCACATCAAACATTTGGTCTTTGAAACTTCAGTCTGTTAGACTGCAATTTGTTAATAGCAGCAAATGTAAGTGGTAGCAACTATAGCCACTGTTCAACATATCTCTCACTTTTCACTCTATATAGGTGCTTATCTCAGTCGCTGTTAAACATGCAGAGAATAGATTTACCTGTCTATAGCATGGAAGTTTCAGTCACAGAACTATGGTTTATATTTTAGAATGAAAAAAAATTCGTTAAAACGAAGAAGCTGACCTGAGGAGCTGCTGCTGTGATACTCTACAACACTCCAGTAAAGTGCAAGTGTTAGGCAAAGGACATGAAAGGAGAAAAATCCTCTTCAGGATTCAGTGAGAAGCATGGCATTTCTTGAGACATACCTCTGCAAATAGTGCTACTGGCTCTAGAGCCATGTGGCACCTTTAAAAGGAATTTAAGATGCGTATTTAATTTGATGACCTTCTGTTATAGTGAAGCACAGCCTTTCATGTAAAACTGAATAAACAACTATACCCTACTTATGTTCCCTGCAAAGAATGTGAATCTGCCTCGTGCACCAATGGGGTGTTTTGGATGCAAGTGTAGGCAGCAAAGTAGTAAAAGCAGGGCATAATGCACTGAGGAATCCCACTAGTAAGACAATTTCAGTGCACTCCTAGAAAACAAAAAGTAAAGCTAGTTATTTTAAGAAGGCCAAAGACACTGTTCTTATTTAAATGTCAGACATACTTCAGATAGTATCTGTTGTACATATCTCTTATTTTTTATGTTATATGGATGAAAAATAGGCAACCATTAGACTAGAGCTTGAGGCAAAGAAGATGATGCAACACAGACTTTTTCCTTAAAATAAACATTTTTTTTATAATTTTATTCTCACTTTTCTCTTTTTTTCTTTCCTTTTAAAACTTTCGGAGTTATAAAATGACTAATACTAATCTTTGGAATGTATTTTGGTCATAATTTAAATAATTTCTTTTTTTCATACAACTTGCAGCATCTGTGCTCTGATAAATACCTCTGGGCAGGTTGTATTTTGCTCTGTCTTTCATTAATAAGTGATTTTTTTTTTTTTTTAGATTCAGCTGTCACGGAAGCTGGACAAGGCAACAGTGAGTCTACCACTGTCACACAGAAAATCTTAAGAGAAGAAGATGGTTCTGGTGTTAGTGTTGTGCCAGAAGTAAGCAGAGAGGAGGTCTGTATAATGGGTTTATCATATGCCTTATCTTTTTGTCCCAAAAGTAGGAAGAACAGCAGTTACTTTTAAAATTCTGGAATGTCCTCTCATGACATCAGACTGGAAAGCACTGTCACTATGCAGATGTTTGGATTCATAACCATTGAGATGGGCTTGAGATTTTTGACTAACAAAATGGATTTGTTCTTTCAGTTTTGCATTTTTTCATTTTGCATTTAAGAAAGTGAGAAACAAAGAAAATAACCAATATAAATCCTCACCATAAAAGCCCACAATTTTTATTCCCTAAAAGCAGGCATCTTGCAAGTTAAAGTCCTGCTTCCTTCTCAAAAGTGTGACACATAAACAAATTTAAAATTACACCCTTTGAGTGCTCACCAAGTGCTTCTGTGTGAAGTACCAAGTGCAAAGAAGCACTTCATTATCACAGTGCTTCATTAGCAGATGATCCAAACAGAAGACTAACACTAAAACACACTAAACTCTGGAGGAATCCATGCCTAAAATGTGTATCACTGGCTTTCCTTAGTTGCCCACAGACTAATCTGAAACTTTATAGTTTATGCAAATTATCCCTTTATAAATCAAATCTTACTTGAATTACCATCCAAGAGGTTGATCCTATATTCCTTGACAAGCGAATGACTGCGTGGATTGCACTGGAAAAGTGTCTGCAACTCCTAGTTATCTCTTCAAGAAAGCAGTGTATGCTGCCTCCTGACAGCTGTGTATGTTAACAGCCAGAGATGAAAAATCCATTTAAAAAGTAACGAGCAGCTTTCCTGGCATTCACAATAAAAAGATCCTTTGACTAATAAAATATTAAGACTGAACAACCTTTCCACCCCTAGATGGCCTTATAAAGGACCAAAGGTGAGGCAAGTCAGTGAAGTTGTTTGGGGTCCTTGTATTACTCATGTCTGTGTCAAGAGCAGTTACGTGAATAAATGCTGTTTTACAGCCACGCCTAGCTTCTCTCTAGGCTGCCAGCACATTTTTTAGAAGTACTCTAGAAGAGGCGATATCTGGACATCTTTCACCTGTCAGAGATGCCTTCCAAAAATCCTGGTCAGGCTGTCTTGTTTAAGCATCCAAGCAGGAATTCCTTTCAGGATCTCTCCTGTTGGAAAAAGATATTCTAGAAAGTGTGTGTGCCACCATCAAGTGAGTTGTACACTACTGAACAGAGGAAACTCTGACAAAGATGAGCTGTAATTTAATTAGCAGTTCAATTCAATTCTGCCAGGACCAGGAATAACTATAAATTACATGCAAAGCATTGAGACTAGTCACATTTTCAAAATCACTTTTTGTCATTGTCATTTTGTCCCTTATAAAAGTAGACACTCCTTTTGGGTAGACTCCTATGGGCCTGGCTCCTAGACAAGGAAATTGAGAGAAAATGCAAGGCTGCAGCCTGTCTCTACTTCGAGGTTCACACAGTGCTAAGGAAAACGGCAGCCCTTTTAACTCCTAAATAGAGAGTACTCCAGCCTACACGACTGCAGGCATGAGAAACCCCAAAGTTCGTGGCTGTGCCATATGTAGCAAAGTCACCCTCTCTAGTGAGATACCGGGCTTTGAAAGATACTGTGCCTATTGCATTTGTAAGGTAATGTGTAACCTGAATTTCATGTGATTCTGCAAATTAAAATTACGTATGCCCTTCATTTGGAATCCTGTGAGTTGGAGGGCTCCAGCTACTCAAATACTTGCCCTACTTATTGACATATTTCCAAATAATCAGTACAGCTAGCAGTACATTTTTCGTTAATTAACATTCCTGATCCAACAGCCACCATAGATTTTTCTAAGCAGAAAATAACGAATGACCTTTCCTTCTTCTTGCCTTTGTGACTCCTACGCCAAAAGTCCACTCTTCATATTGCTTGAAACTGCAGTTGGTTATGATTGCTTCTGTTTGCCAGAAAACATACAGCATTAAGAATGACAGAACTGTTATTCTAAAGTTCTACACTGTGTGTTTTATTCAAGTGTTTAAGGTTGCTTCTTACAAGATATTCTAGCATTTCTGTGTTTATTGTGGTAAATTATAACAAATGGTGAAAGGATTAGATTAAGGATCATCCATTGGAGCTGACATACAAGAGGCTTTAATATTTGTTGGAGGACTTCCAAATATAATTCCTCTAATATTTTCATGCCTGCATTCACATTTTTTAAAAGCAGCAATTTTAATGTCAGGATGAACTATTGTTCTTACAATACATTTTTTTCAGTTTTGGGCTATTTTTCGTAAATAAAAATCCAGTCTTGATTTAAGTAATGTGACACAAACAGCTTAAAGCTATTGTGACAAGTAGTTTTGCTACTTAGTCATCTTTATAAGTTTTTTCTTGAACTTATTCCAATTTCCACATCCTTTTCCCAATATGGTTATTGTCCTGGTTTCGGCTGGGATAGGGTTAAATTTCTTCCTAGTGCTGTGTTTTGGATTTAGTACGAGGAGAATGTTGATAACACACTGATGTTTTCAGTTGTTGCTAAGTACCCTCCTAGTCCAAGGACAGCTCCCGTGCCTACTGACTGAGCTAGGTACACAAGATGGGAGGGAACATAATCAGGACAGACAGCCCAGCTGGCTAATGGGGTATTCCATACCATGTGACGTCATGCTCAGTATATGAACGGTAGGCGTGATCCAGGAAGTACCAATCGCTACTTGGTTATCGGTCAGCGCGGGTGGTGAGCAATTGCATTTTGTATCACTCATTTTGTATATTCTATCATTATTATTATTATTACTTTCCCTCTTCTGTTCTATTAAACTGTCTTCATCTCAACCCACAAGTTTTTCTCACTCCTACCCTTCCGATTCTCTCCCCGTCCCACTGGGGGGGGCGGGGGGAGTGAGCGAGCGGCTGCGTGGTATTTGGCTGCCTGCCAGATTAAACCATGACAGTTATACAATATGCTAATGAAAAATCTTTTAGAAAATAATAATTTAAAAAATTGTTATTACTGCCTTGAAAACGGGTCTTTGAGAGTACATAGTAGAAATGACTGTATTTCCTGTAAGTTTACCATTGTCCAAGATCTCCATTGTACCAGTTACGCAATTTGTAATCCAATTAATATGGGTGACACTGATTAAGCACAGCATTATTTGTTTCAATGTTGTATAGAACTCAGACAAATGCCCCTCAGGAAAATTTGCTAAAGTTGGATCAACAGTGTTACTGTTATCAAGCACACATAACAAAGAAAATTATGACCTGTTTGTCAGACAAAAACATGCTGATTTAGCATTCATCATGTTCACACTTTGATTTTAGAATAGAATAGAATAGAATAGAATAGAATAGAATAGAATAGAATAGAATAGAATAGGATGGAATGGAATAGAATAGAATAGACTATTTCAGTTGGAAGGGACCTACAATGATCATCTAGTCCAACTGCCTGACCAATTCAAGGCTGACCAAGTTAAAGCACGTTATTAAGGGCATTGTCCAAATGCCTCTTAAACACTGAGAGGCTTGGGGCATCGAGCACCTCTCTAGGAAGCCTGTTGCAGTGTTTGACTACCCTCTCGGTAAAGAAATGCTTCCTAATGTCCAGTCTAAACTTGCCCTGGTGCAGCTTTGAACTATTCCACGTGTCCTATCACTGGATCCAAGGGAGAAGAGATCAGCACCTCCCTCTGCACTTCCCCTCCTCAGGAAGCTGTAAAGAGCAATGAGGTCGCCCCTCAGCCTCTTTTTCTCCAAACACCAAGATAAGCCCAAAGTCCTTAGCCGTTCCTCATAGGACATTCCTTCCAGCCTTTTCACCAGTTTTGTTGCCCTCCTTTGGACGTATTCAAGTACCTTAACATCCTTTTGAAATTGTGGGGCCCAGAACCACACACAGTACTCAAGGTGAGGCCGCACCAACGCTGAGTACAGCGAGATAATCACCTCTTTTGACTGGCTGGTTATGCTGTGTTTGATGCACCCCAGGATGCAGTTTGCCTGCTTGGCTGCCAGGGCACACTGCTGACTGATATTGAGCCTGCTGTCGACCAGCACCCCCAGATCCCTTTCTGCAGGGCTGCTTTCCAGCCACTCCTCTCCCAATTTATACTTTTGCCCAGCATTACTCCTTCCTAGGTGCAGAATCCCGCATTTTGACTTGTTAAATTTCATCCCATTAATCATAGCCCAATGCTCCAGTCTATCTAGATCCTTCTGCAAGGCCTCTTGTCCCTCAAAAGAGTCAACAGCACCTCCCAGTTTGGTATCATCAGCAAACTTGCTAATGGTGCATTCAACTCCTGCATCCAGATCATTGATAAATATATTGAACAGAACTGGCACTAGAATTGAACCCTGAGGAACACCGCTGGTGACCGGTCACCAGCCAGATGTAACCCCATTCACTACAACACTTGAGCCCTTCCCTGCAGCCAGTTCTTCATCCAGCACACCGTGAACCCGCTCATCCCACAGTTGGACAACTTGTCCAGAAGGATGCTCTGAGGGACAGTATCAAAATCCTTACTAAAATCCAGAAAAACTACATCCACCGCCTTCCCTTCATCCACTAGGCAGGTGACCTCATCATAGAAGGATATCAAATTAGTTAAAGAGGACTTTCCCTTTGTGAACCCATGTTGAGTGTGCCTGATGATTGCATTATTCTTTAGTTGCCTTTCAATAGTACTCAGTATAATCTTCTCCATAATTTTTCCAGGAACTAGGAGATTAGACTAACAGATCTGTAGTTCCCTGGGTCTTCCCTCACGCCCTTTTTGTACATTGGAATAACGTTGGCTAGCTTCCAGTCAGCAGGGACCTCCTCAGACTCCCAAGACCTTTGGTAGATGATCGAGAGCGGTCCTGCCATAACATCTGCTAGCTCCTTCAGTTCTCTAACAACCTGTATCAACAATCCTGTTATCTCACTCAGGTTATGATCTTACCCACAGCTTAGTTAACTAGGTTCTCTTCTAACACCTTTCCAGATGGGAAAAAAATCTTGCCTTGTGTAATGAGACCAGATGAAAAAATCTGTGGTCTTTGGGAACTTTCCTAGTGACAAAACCCAGAAAGATCTTTAAAAAATCAGCTAACAGCTCCTTTGCTGAAAGCTGTCATCCTGCTAACTTTAAAATGCTTGGATAGTTACTACATTACACCCCTCCCAGTTTCATTAGCTACTAATGGAACACAAAATATTTCATTGCTGCTATAAAATGTGAGTAAATCCCAGTGCTTGTTTCAAAATATGATACAAAAACGACTTAAATGTTCTGTCCTGTATACTGGATTTTAATTTAAGCATGTATTAGTGTCCGAGCTTCACCACTGAAAGGGTTTATTTTGTTCTTGGTGTATTTAAATTATTCTTTTTATTATTCTTACTTTCTCTTGACCAAATACCGATGTTTTGCAATTTTTTGCTCTTGCTTGTTGTCCATTTTTACTCTTTGCTATCATTCATCTTCTGTCACTTTCCTTTTTAAACAAGCTGGATATGTAGCCCTCTTTTGTTAGAGTTGTAGATCTCAGGGGAGTTGGCTAAAGCATTCCTAAACACCTCTTTTTAAATTTCACAGCTTTCTCCCAGACAGATTGATTTTGTGAAACTAGTCTTTTTCAAACCTACATTATTGATTTAGACTGTGCAGATTTGTGCAGATATGAAATTAGACCATGGTCATTTGCATCTAGGTAACCAGCTCTCATTTTTTCCAGCTCAATGAGCAATTTTTTTGTACTTGCATGAATGATCTCAGATATGGACTACCTTTGCTGAATGGAGTACATTGTTTGTATGGTGCCTAACATGTTTCTGACTACATTGAAGAAAGCAGGCGTTTTAAGAGAGAGGGAAGAGAGGGGGGGAAAGAGAGAGAAAAATGGGAAAAGGAATGCAACACATTTTTCATATTTCACATTTTAATTACCTAGGGCCAGAAGGGTCAGGAAGGAGAGGATGGGCCCACAGAATCTCCAGGAAGGCCAGGAGTAGAAGATGTGCAGAAAAAAGATCAAGGACCTCCTGGACCTCCAGGGAAACTTGGACAACATGGTCAGCCTGTGAGTATTTTCTGTCTACTGAAAGAATGCATGTATTTTAGAAAGGGTAATAGTCATTCATCACACATGCATAAAGGCTGAAACTCCACAGCCTCACACACTGTTATCAGTTATACTTCTACAAGATAGGTTTTTAGCCCCACCAAATCAACTCAGGAATGTCATATCTGCTTTGCACATGTGTCAATGGCTATACAAGGGCCTGATGAGACGCAACTGTCAGAAAGTACAAGGCAAACAACAGATGTGCCAACATACTAATGTTCTTAGAGCAGTAATTCCACAAAATCTTTGGGCAGCCTTTGCAGTGCTGCACCACCCTCCCACCTGTCATGTTTGAACATGTTCAAAGCTGCTGGACTTCAGAACTCACATGCCTCCTTCAGTGGCTTCTGTCTGTCCAGGATGTTTCACACTTCATATCCTTCTGAACCATCAGCACAAGATGTATCCAATTAAACAGAGGTGCAAAACAGATCACACTGTGACATAGTATTTGTTGCAGTCCTGGTTTGTTATTTTGTCACTGCATGACACATCAAGCTATAGTTAATCGCTTTTCTCTTTCATTGCTTCTTTGCTACTTTCATTTACCTTCTAACAAATATGTTTTATTTTAGGGCATTCCTGGTAAAAATGGGTTACCCGTAAGTACTCTCTTATACACCTTTTGATTAACTGAAGAAAAAAAAACCCAACAACATTTTTTATCAGAGACTCAGCTACATTGAAGCTTAAGCAGCAAAGTGCTTTCTCCATGTCCTCCCTTTCAAAGGCAGCTCTGGTGCTGTAGCGACTTCCTCAGGCTGCCAAGAGAGGGGGACCCAGGTTTCTAAGAGAAATTTATGGTTTCCTAGTTGCAAAGTAAGAGGCATGGCATGCCATAAGCAGCTGTACATGGAGTCCAACTCTGGTGAGGTTAGCTTTTCTGCAGAGGGGAACTTCAAAAAGAGGACATACTCGGACCCAGACTTCTTCCAGGGCAAAACGAAGTGCTTCATTCACCCTTCATGGACACATGCTGCCATGTTGCCTGCCCCTAACCTCAGCTGCTATTACCTTTCCAGATGTACCTCTCACCCCTCAACTCTTGTGCAATAATTCAACTGCACCTTCTGCTTCATTCTTTCTGCTTTCCTTTCTTTGTGTTCCTCTATTTTACCCTCTCTTCTGTCACATTTGCTGTCATCTTCCTGTACTGTTCCTTCTTCCCTTCTCCAGATGACTCCCATCCGTAGGTCACTTCACCACGAGCCACGGATAGATTGCATATGCATCCTCTGTCATGAAGTATTGCCCAGAAATGCACACAATAACAAATCCCTAGCTGTCATATTCCATGAGTATCTCAGCTGCTGTTGCGTATCTGTCCTCTGTTGATGCTTTACTACCTGCCTTCTTTGTTTCCTTACTCATTATCTGTTGCTGCCACTTTGCGCATCTTTCCCTTCTCCAAGAGCTTCCCACCCCATGGCTGTCATCATTACCATGCCTGCTCCTCCTTTTGATACTGCCATGCACTACTGCTGTGAAATTCCTGTCCATTCCTGCCCCCTTCAAGTGAACCTCAAATGAAACTGGTATGTTTTAAGATATTAGAAAAGAATTCAATAGTCATTCATGGGATGCATTATTCAGCTTCTGCATGAATGCTGCCTGCATACGTTGGTATGTTCAGAGAAATGTAGCTGGTTTTGCAAATATTTAGCCTAAATTCAGGTTATGTGTCATTAGGGTGTTTATGGACAAGAGGTTTACATTTTCTGTGTTAACAGAAGACTGACTTTCAAGCAGAACATTTTCAAAGAAAAGCCTATGAAATGAAAATAATGGGTAAATGTCATATAGAAAATTCTTCAAATGTAATTCAAATGTTTCAAAAGAAATTGTTTTGTCCTTGTGAACAAATCCTTGTAAAACAATCCTATTTCCTATCATAAACATCTTGTTATATCTTGTGAAATGAACCATTGTCCTGTATTTTTTATAAATATTCTTTTGTCCATGTGCAGCTGGGTTCTGATATTACAGATACCTATGCAACTTTACTACTGGATTGATGGGGCTTCACTCAGCAATAAAATTAGTATGCACTAGATTTATATCGGCCATGTGTTTGCCACTTTTCTATAAACTTGATACCAGTTACTCTACAGGAAAAATAATAACAGGAGAAAAAACCTTGTAGTCTTACAGATACATTTTTCTCCATAATGAGTTTATTTAGCCCATCTTTAAAATTATTACAGCCCTAAAACTTGAGCAGTAGAGTCCATAATCACAGCTGTCCAGATTCCCAAAATGCCATTAGGGAAAATAGAATTTATTTGCGTTCTGAATTTTTTTCCAGTGTCCTAATGGAATTCATAAATAGCACGACTTTATAATAGCACTGACTTTAAAGCTGGTGGAGTTCTTTCTAGCCAATGATCAAGCCTCTGCAGGAAGAGCATATGTGTGTTACATGTAGATAAGTGGAACATATATAGAAAGTTTATTTGGGATTAATTCAACTGGTGAAGTCTAGAATGGAAAATGGGGTGAAATGCTATGTAGTACCACACATTCCCTGTCAGATGCATGTCCTTAGGAAGCATCCTACTTGGTAGGAACTGCATATATTCAGGTGGGTCAAGCCAAAAAGGATTTCAGTAGAAGGTGGGAACAGGCTAATGCTAATGGTATTATTTGGTGCACTCAGGGCAGCAGTGTGCAGTAGTGTGTTACAAATATATCTCACTATTCTCTGTTGACTACCACTTCTGTATGAAACTAAAAGTAGATTTCTTCCAAGTGTCCATTTTCTCATCGCTTGAATGTTGTTAGGGAAGAGGCAGAATTCTAGCCCGGAATTTACCTGCTGTAAGCATATTCAGCAACTTTGGAATAAATGAAGACTTTCTTACCTCTTAGATAAGTAAATGGCTAAAAGACAGAACATTTGAAGAGGACTTTTCAGACAGCTGTCACTGTTTGTTCTAGTGGAACATTATAGTTTTCAAAATATTTGTCATCAGTGCTGTGTGGTCGAGTTGGCATCCTGTCAAATCCAAATGCAGCCTGCCAAGTGTTTCCATCTGTATCCCCCAAATAGGCTTCACTGCCACTTTGTTGTGGGCAGAGTAGATGTGGCGAGAGGCACATTTTGTGCACTGTCAGCTGCACAGAGGTGTAAGTCCCATATCTCCTCCCACTGCACAAACCAAGAGTTAGAATCTAGCGCCCTTATATCCAGCCTCTGCTGCTAAGTGTACAGCCTGTTTAACCTGCATAAGAGATAATGTCTAATTAAAAAAATTATTTCCTTTTAGGGTAAAAATGGACTTCAGGGGTTGCCAGGACTGAAAGGAAAAGCAGGCCTAAAAGGCGAAAAGGTATGAGTCCTGTTAATAACCAACAACCAATCAGATACCATTTATGCTTGGACATGTGTTAATTTGGTACACTCTGAGAGAAAGAATAATAATAATAGGGAATCACAGGAAGAATTTAAACATCCTACTGTTCACCCATGAATTTGCATGAAGGGCAGCCATAACAGAATCATAAGGATTTTTCAAGAATATGAGTGAACTTCAGCAGTAGAAAAAGTTGGGCTTTCACAGGAGAGCTATTTAACGCTTAATAAAGAAAAGTCAATCATTATATAGAACTGCTCTGTGCAACTTATCCACTGGCTAAGCGATTTAACAGAAGCAGTAAAATCATATCACCCTATGAAATGAATATAATTGAAATAAGAGCTAAACCATCTGAAGTAATAACTTGTATCACTTCTGAGCTGAAGTGAGCTATAATTGATCCAGCTATCATTAAAGCACATGTTGTATATAAAATTGGCATTCAGCCAGTTACTCCAAGTACCAAATTAATAATTCGTTTCTTCCGTTTACCAAAACAATTCAGGCTTCATAATTCACAAACATAACCCATATAAAGCTTATGTATTCAAATTCAGTTTGAAAGGGTCCAGAATACTTTCAAAGGTAAAATTAGTCTCCAGTACAGGTATCAGGTCACAAGACTGCATGGCAGCCCCCCATCTCTCTGTCCAGCTGAACAGTCCGTGTGTTGTAATGGAAAGATATGTTGGGCAAAGGGTTATCTTAAGGTGAAGAGAAGTGAAGGCATGTCAGGCAGTTAGGAAGCACCTCAGGTACAACATGATGGGGGACACTCTTTCACTCCCTTGGTGAAAGCAGCATGTCTGGGACCCATCTCAGGTATATGTTCACAAAAGCAGGCGGTGTGGAGACAAACAGGAGGACTTAGATGTCCATGCACAGTTACAGGGCTATCTCCTCTCTGAGGTTACAGAGGCATGGTAGGTTAGCTCACAGCTGGAGTGCTGCAGCAGTTCTAGGTACATTTTAACACTAGCATACTCTAAGTATCGTGGCATAACTCA
This sequence comes from Calonectris borealis, assembly GCF_964195595.1. NCBI lineage: Eukaryota > Metazoa > Chordata > Aves > Procellariiformes > Procellariidae > Calonectris > Calonectris borealis. Next base: position 106,143,268 of record NC_134313.1, on the reverse strand, counting down.
TTGTGCTATTAGAGTACCAGATAGACTAAGCTAAGGTTTCCAAAGCTGGAAAGAGCAGCACTGATTTATAGCAGTCATGTACCTAAAACTGTCCCTACACTAATGCATGCCTCAAAATGACTACTGAGTTTGTAAGTGGATGTCTTATGCTATGCTAAGTGCTATGACTTATGTGGCATTCAGTACTATAAGCTGCCAGGTAAATACCACAACACACTTCACAATGCCATTATGAGATGATTATTCCTTCCTTTCTGAATAACCTCCGTTGTATTCTTATATCATGGCAACATGTGTAAGCAATGCAATCACTTTCCAACAGAGATGGATTTTCTCTGTTGATCTCCATCTCAGAGATGGATCACTCTGGAAGTGTGATCCAGCTCAGTGCCTCTAAGATAAATCACACAAACACCACTGAGAATAATAATATACAGTTTCTAGGTTTTACTAATAATAACAATTCTATATGTAATATTAATAATTAATAATACATATATCTTGGTATAACTCAAAGGCAAAGTATAGTTCAAGGAAAAATATTCTGAAAAAAAAGAGTTAACAAGGTCTTAAGTGATAAACAATAGATGTTAGGAATTAATGTCACGGTAGTTGCCCGTTTTGGACAACACTGTATCCAGAGAACAGCACTTCACTGTATTGTGGGACGGGCTCTATAACCCTCTCTCCCCATTTGGCTAATTCTCTACATTCTTCTTTCCTGATACAGAGCTGATGCAGATAGTGCCTTCCCTCACTATGGACACTGGCCGAAGCCTCCTTTGGTTCTTCTGCACTGTGGAACTATTATAGCCCCTCCAGCAAAGGCTCAATTTCCCCTATAATGTTTGTCAATCACACAGTGAAAAAGCTGAAAAAAATGGCCTAAATGGCACGTGACAATTAGCTTCCCAAGTTTCCTGCAAATCTGCTTTGGTCATTCTTGTGACCAGAGTCATTTCCAGGACGCTTGGTACTGACATAAATAATTCATTTTAGTAAACCATAGAATCAGTCAGATTGCTTTTAATGGAAACAAAACAAATGGAAAAGATTTCAAGGTTATGATTGTTTACATTTCTTCTACTTATAGGAACAGTCTAAATTAGCAAAAGAAGCTTTGTTTTGCAGCTGCTGCAGCTGCAACTATTGTTAGGTAACCATTCTGATCTCCAGCAACCAGTGCTACATCTACACTGCCAAATGAAACAGGTCTGGGAACTGGCTGAATTGCTGATGGTTCAGACTTGCGAGCATGGTCCCTGACAATGTTTTGGCCCATGTCAAATAGACTTCTCTCAGATAATGCCTTAGCATTGTTCAGGGGTAGCATCGGTTGTTAACTGTTCTCAGTATGCTGCAAGATGAGACTGTACATCATAGGTTGGTTCTGTTCTTTCTACATGCTCCCCCAGAGCTATCCCAGCAGGCTTTTTACTTTCAAATACTCATCATGCTGATGGGTTGCAGTATAGTTCTCATGTTATTTCATGAAAATTGCACAAAAAACCCATACTCAAAATATTAGCTTTGAATATACAGGGCTAAAAGGAGGCCCAGGGCCAAGTACCTACTGTGAATACAGCCAGTATGTTCCACCTGACCTCAGGGCCAAAGAATGGTCCCCAGCTTTATTTTATTGATTAGAATAGGCATCAGAAGAAGAACATTTTGACAGCAGGAGAAGCAGCTTAGCTGTAGTGAGCTAAGGCTATATCTGGAAGCAAAAGATTGCTGTAGTCTATTCCTGATTACTCATATGGCTATTTCAGTAAAGACATCTTAAGCTTTGTTTTCCATTTCTAAAATTGGGCTAATATTTTCAAGGGATACTTCAAAGTGGCATTGTGAAGATAAGTTAGCAAACAGGTCCTAAAAATCCTAATATGTTCAAAAGCACTAAGGAACACTGACAGCTTCATATGCAGAGCTTTGTCTTGGTGATACTTCAACTAGACCCAATTCCTGCAGCAGAAAGCAGGACAAACAAGAAGACACCGATCCTGTTTTACACATATGAATAATTTTTAAAGTATTAGTTGTCCAGAAAATTATTTCATTATCCCAATCAGTGTGATTTCCTAGGACCCGTTATGTTGTTAGGCTGAGCAAAGCTTAAAGAATTGATCTGTGCACACACATAAAAAATTCAAACCAGTTATGCTCTCTAAAGACAGTCAGCACTTTTTCAGCCTAATAATATTTAAATTTGAGGAACAGTAGCAGGATCCACCTGCCTGTTTCTGGTTCTTCTCATTGAAAATGGAAAGCTGGGAATGAATGGTGTGGTACATATCAGTGGAGAGTGGGGAGCTGGCTGTCACTTTTTCACTGTGGTCCTTGTTCAGTGCAGAGATACAGCAATGAAATGCTCCTTGGGAATGGATACAATTAGGCTTCCTAGACATGACTGTGATCCAAATGTGAGAGCTAGGGGTTTTTTCTTCCTTGTAGTACACACAAAGTGGAACAAATTGCATGAAAACAAGCACAAAACACTGACAGGAGCTAATGTAATAATCACTGGAAAAAGGCAAAGGATATGTTAAAATGAATGAAGAGTATCTGTAAATGAACATGCTGGCTGACAGTGAAAATAGCCCCAAATTAATTAAACACATTCTCTGTGAATACGACTGAAGTATCACTATAGGAACCATTTGACAAAGCCACAGAGAACAAAGAAATGAATGAATACATTTATCTAATGAATTCATAAGCATAAAGAGCAAGTGACCAAGAGGCAGGTAAAATTCAGCGTTTCCTGCTATGTGACTGAATATGTGAGTTTAGACAACGTAATTAAAATGCTCATAAGCCCAGATAACAAATTGGCAGGTTAGAGGGTAAAGCATAGATCAGTAGGGGCTGGCTAACAGTGTCAGTTATGTCTCTGTGACTTCTATGCCTTTAAGAAAGCTCAGTGCAACCAGTCTGGTTTCTCTCCTCCTGGTGCAAGGTAGGAGGGAGGTCACACCTTGCAGCTCTGCAGTGTCAGGATTGATAGGTAGGAATCTGTGCTACATGCAAGCACTGGTAGAGGGAAGGCTGAGCTTTTCAATCCCAATGGTGAGAGAAGCTCTGGGATATGAGCAATTACATTGCTCTTTCTTCCCCTCTAAACGTACATCTGTCCTGAAACCAGGATCACCATGTAGGAAGAATGTCTAAAATGCACATTGAGGAACTCCTCAGAATGGTGAACTGTGGTTGTTGAATGCCAAAGGCATGAAATGTGAGACAGCCAGGGAGGGAGGGGAGGATGCTATATTTTCTCCTGGCACTCCCTCTGTCAGATGTATCAGGTAAAAAGCAAGTGGGATCAATCATTTTTAGAGGTATATAACACTTCAGAAAATGAAATTAAATGAGTGTCAATCATTTGATGAAAACAACATGCATATTAAGCAATCATAATGTTTTGATCTGTCAGTTATTTATGATCCTATTGGCCCCATTTTAGTGGGGGCCTAAAGGCACATCCTTCTCCCAAGAGTTTAAAACAAAAAGACGAAATCCTGCTTAGTGAATTCTCCAGAAAAAGGCACATAGATAGTTGAGAATGAAAAGATACATCATAAAAGACTTCCAACTTAAGACTAAAAAAGTTGAGACAGAACCTCAACTCTTGACTTGAGTGAAAAATGCTGGAGTAGAGCAGAAAATTTAATAAAAGTCATAAATATCTTAAGCAGAAGCACTTCAAACTAACCTCAGCAAAATGTCAGCGATGATGTAAAAAAGCCAAAGAAGAAGAGATGGTAGTAATTATGAGAGAAAACTACATAGTTCTGAACAGGGCCTTTCATTGTGTTGGCAGTAGATGAAGGTCAACACATAGAAGAATAATCATGACATGGTGGTATTGGAAAAAGCATTACAGATGGTAGCAATAAAATGAAGAAATTTACTTATTGAGTACCATGGTGTGGCCACACTTTCTACTTATTAATTTATTGGGGGGGGGCATATTATGTACCCTAAAAATGCAAGATCCACAGTGAATCATCATTCTGACAAGAAACATACACTGCCTAATGCTGTTAATGCTGCTTGTACATTTGCAAATTCATTGCAGAAGTTAGAAAGGGAAAAGTCCTTTCTTCCTTTGCCAATGCAAAGATCATGTTTCTTGGAAGCTTGTCTTAGAAATGAACAAAGTTCAACTCTGCTCATAGCATCTAAGCAGACACTTTTGTTGTTTCCAGTGACTAGAAATCCACATAGATTGCAGCTAGTGTTGAAAAACCCTGCTCTGCATTTTTATGATTAAATCCTTGATGATTTATCTTCATTCCTGTTTTAGGGTGATCCTGGTGAGGGATTGCCAGGACCCCCTGGACTACCAGGACCTGCAGGACCATCTGTTCCTTCCAGAGGATTAGTGAGTATTTGTGGTTCTCTGTCAATGAGCTTGGCTTGCCATAGAGGAATCCAGAACTAAATAGGAGGTTTTCTCTGGGAAAGTAGCCTGACTGCCACAGAGATAATAATGTTTTCTAAAACACTTATGCAGAAATGCAAATAAATATCTGGCTAAAGTGTGTGAGTACTGTAATCTACATAAACACCCAGTATTCACTTTTTAAAAAGCCAGTCTGAACACAGAAATGATTTGTCACTTATGTTTGCTGTCATTAAATACTACAACACATACCGGCGTGATGACAGTGTTCATATTTTGAATGCTCAGTACTCAGGCAATGTTAAAGAATATGTTTCAGATTAATCTCTTTTCTGTACTTGGACCTTTCCCACCATTTCCATGAGGATATATGTGTATGCAGCTGAAGAAGGAATCTGGCCTGAATTTTCAATTCATGGTGTGGGAGCTGATTGTACATGTAAACATAGTCCACCACTGACACGAGGGGAAGTCCTGTGGTGGACTTTTAAACAAAACTATCTGCCATACTGAGTATCGTGAATATTTAACAAGATAGTTTGCAACATATTCCAGTGACCAAAATGGATTATATGCTCCCCTGATCTAGGGTCTGCTAAATTATACCAATCTCTTTCTGTAGCATAAAAACAGAATAATAGTGTTATGAAAGGCTGCACTATTTAGCCTCCACTGGTACTGACTTCAAGAGACCAGCAAGGCAGCTCCAGATCACTAGGACAAGGTGCTCCAATCCAACAGCTTTTCTCACCCAAAGGCCACTTCTCTAAATGTAGCAGTGAACACCAGGTCCTGCACCAACTTTACTTTCTTCTTGTCTGTGATAGCAAGTTTCAAGACCTTTTGTTCTGGAGTGAAGTGGAAGAAGTCTCAGTGCAGCCAGGGAATGCCTCCCTGACTCCGGGGCTTTTGAAACATTAGCTTTGGTACTATTATAACTGATTCAGGTACTAGTTCTCTGTGTACTTTGGGCTGTAATTTACAAAGCATACACAGCTATGAAACTCATCAAGGATTTGCAATGGGAATCTGCAGTTAATTTACTTTTATATGAGTTAACATTTCATTTTAAATGTGGTGGAACTCACACATGTAGAAAAGTCATATTTCAACTGCCAAGCTTGTTTGTTGCACATCTTGGCTTATTCCTTTTAATTTTTACAATTATGAGTTCTAGAAAACTCTCATAGCAAGTTCTATAATTTAAAAAAATGGATAACTGGACTTCATTTCACTTTGCTATATATACTATGGAGACAAATCATGGCAAATTTTCCATGAAAAATACTTTTTTTTCTTTAGAGGTTTTAAAAAATTCCTTGACAGTATGTATGTTGACTGTAGTTTGCACTATAGGTTCCATAATATAGAAAGAATACAATATAGAAGTTTGAAGCTGAAGAAGCTTGAATCTATTAAATTGTCTTATGGATGAGTACAACTAGATTGAGATACTAAAACCAAACTGGTTTTCTAACAAAATATTTTAGAAAATGCTTTAGTATATTAATTTCCCTTTATAAAATGCCTCTTTGGATTCCAGTTTTAGGAAGCTCAGAATTTGGCTTTTGAACTAAGAAGCACGTTCTAGGCTAGTTGTTAGGTGTGCAATTTTGGATATTCTTAATGTTGACAGGTATATTTCCAAAGTTAAAATTTGTCTGAGATATTGCTTCATCTTCAGTTCACTTAAACAGTCACACAGCATGTGTGTCCTACAGGATTTTTATCACTGTATTCATAGAGCATCTGCAGGTAAATATACAGCTGACTGTCCACAAAATAAAATGGTATGAAACACCAGAAACATGACTGAAATGTTTTTGTTGTATTATAATTTATTTCACCAGTGACAGTCTGCTGCAAAGATATTGACTATAACTGTATTTGCAGTAATTGGCAAGTGATACTTTCATTTGTCATCCTTAGAAGCAATATTTTAAAATGGAATTCTCCTAATTTCAGAATAGACTGGAACCTGAAGAATCGGGTTCTGGAGACATTGATGGAGAGACTGAGATTTTAAGAGTAAGTATATATTGATGTTTATTTCTCATTAGCATAATAAAGAGCTTTACTTCACTCATCCAGATCGTAGAAGGTCCATTTCACAAGGCAAATTTTGTACATGCTTAATTCACAGCATCCAGAAATACTTTGTAGGGCTTCATTTCAAGATCTGAAATGGCCTAAGGATATGTGAGTGTGGAAGAAGTGTGAGAAAGAAAGAGGACAACAAAGAAATAATGGCAAGAGGACTTTTTAAAAGGAGAAAATGCTTTTAATCTGATTCTGAGAAGACAGTAAAGAGGAGAGAGATGGGAATGATACTATTCTTTGCTTTTTAGCAAAAAAATAAGTATGTCTGTATGAAATACTTTACACTGCAACTTCTGCTGTTGATCCATTTTGATGGTCATTTGAACTTCACTGTATCCTTGCCTTTGTGAAGTATTGTAACACTGTCACATCAAGGCTGGCTAGCAGAGAGAGATGCTTTGGCTTAGTGAAAGTTAATAAGATTTTGATGCACATGTTCCTGAGTGAGGTTATCTGGGCTGTGTAACATGGGAGACCAGACTTATGTCATTGGGAAGGCATATTCCTGCCAGGTAAACCTGAGTCTTGGGCTATTAACACACACTTGGCCATTGGTTAAACTGGGACTGTCAAAGCAGCTGCTGCCTTAGATGTTCACCTCATCCTTCTCCTGGAGGTGTCTATCTCAGCTTCAGAAAGAGCTTATATGGCTTAGGAATCTACTAAACCACTTACTTTTGCAGACATAATATTCAGGAAAGTCACCATCCATTTCAGTTCATTTCAGTAGTCTGTGCTGTAAAATGCAGCTGATTGACAAGCTTTCAGCTGTGCTCTGGATCAGGAGGCTCCAGGAACAGAGCAGAAAAAGTGGGATGATGAGTACCAATTTAACATTTTAGCTTAGTCTGTCACTCTTAGCATTATGTGTCAACAGCGTCAAGTAAGCTTTGTTTTAGGGACTGAATTGGTGCATTGGTCTTGTGCTTTCCCTTCACAGAGAGTTGACATGTTTTGAGAGACAGTACTCCAATGAGCATGGCTCTGGATTAAAAATGGGATGTCTTGTTTTTCTTGCCCTGCTTCTGAGCTGTTGAGTGGCAAAGGAAACATTTGGAGTGGGGATTTTTTTTTACTTATTTTTTGCTGGACTATTTTTTTTCAGAGGTGAGGCTATCTTTCCTATACGTTCTGCAAAGAACAATGTGCCTTTTTTGGGAAAAATAACATCAATTAACTAGAACTTGCTGCCAAATTTGGAATTATTTTGTATGTTTTGTTTTGTTCTTGAGCCACTTCTTCACCCATTATCTCTAGACAGTCAGCCAGATCTACTTTTACTATGTTCCTGTTGAAAATCCAAGTAGTAATCTCTAAAATATATATTGCAGTTGCAAATAATGTGGTTTTCCATCCACAGAACCAGTCAAACATATAATGAATCAGGCAATATATTACAGTTAAGGACAAATATTAGGAAAATGAGAAGTCAAGTGGCTGAAGATGAACAGACATAAATGAGAAGGCTTTCACTGATCCATCTAGATGGAGCGAGAGATAATCTTTTATGCAGTCTTTGGGATGGAGTATTTCCACCCTTCGATTAGAAGCTGTTTCATCAATAATACTGCAGCTTTCTGAGGAATGAACTCCCTGAATGCCTGTCTCCTATGAACTCCAGAATGCTATAGCACCCTGAGGGCTCTGTTTTGCAACACATCTAGTAACATTTTTCATTCTCTCAGACTGATTCCTGCATCAAGACTTCTTTTCTGTTTCTTCTTTCCTCCAAAGTGCTGAATACCTTATTCCCAAGGCTCTTCAGGAGGGAATTGCCACGTGCTGAAAGTTAGTTGTGTTGCCTAATTTAGGAGACTAGCCTCTTTAGATGCCCTATGTAGTATAATGAGACAGGTGAGTGCTTGGAATGGCTCCCTGCAGAAGGCTCTGTTGACTGTATTGAAAATCCAAGATGACCTTCTTCCTAACAGAATCCTGAAGATGACCCCAAGTCAGAATTAAAGAGTTCTTGCCTTACAGTGCCATGTCCCAAAATTTCAAACTGTGCATGTTTGCCTGCTAACGCAATCAGTAACAAGGATGGACTTGCACATGAGAGCGAATATTTGCAAACGTACTATTTCTCCTAAAGTGACATATTTCACTCATTTTATTCAATTTAAATAGATCTGCTCATGTCCACGCAGGATAGATCTTTGGAGCAGAGGCCATTTTTACAGCACTAAGCACAGTCAGGTCTTGACCATGAGTACAGATTCTCAGTGCGCCAGCAATAGCATGGAGAAACCCTTTGAAATTAGTAGAGAGAAAACTAATCACTTCCTTCTGTTCAGTGATCCCTTGATTTCATTTTGGTTAAGTTTCTTAACATTAGGTCAATCATTGGAATATCTCTAAGGTCTTTACTGGGTTTCAGAGAGCTGACACAGAATTTTTTGGTTTTTAACTTCCTGCTTGCTGTTGCACGCCATGAGGTGGTACAATTCAGAGAGCAAGGATGGAGGAGGTCAATGTGACCCTATGTAAGGAGTGTATCTGTGAAACTAAAATCGGTTCTTAATGAAGCAGAAGGGGGACGGTAACCCCAGCTGGGAGTTTTATGAACCTGAACAGTCTGTGTGAGCTTTTCCTGTTCCATGTATATACAAATGAACCTGGCTAGGGCCATTTCTAACAATGCTGTTGATTTATCCAGGGTCTTCCTGGGCCACCAGGCCCTCCAGGACTGCCTGGTCTTCCGGGAAAGCCAGCACCCGATTCAGGTGTAGGACCTCCTGGGTCACCAGGGGAAGATGGAGCTTCTGGTGAACCAGGCCCTGAAGTAAGTACCCATGTGTGCACAAATGTTAATGTTGTTTCTGTCCTACAACACTAAGTTCTAAGGCTTACAGTCTGTATAATTCTTAATAATATTGCAGAATATTTTTAATTGAAGAGCTTGGATTTTATGCACATTTTTTACAAAAAAAAAAAAAAAATAAATGTCTAGTTAACCAAAGCACATTACTGCACAGCAGGATGTCCATTTCGCAGAAAGGTACTGGTGAATCTAGACCAGAATAAATAAAAAGTAAGGATGCTTTTACCAACACCGAATAAGGCTAAGGAGTATTTTTCCTGTGGTGCTTTCAGGAAAATGAAGTTTGCTAAATCACTTACATAATCTGCAGGGAATTTTTAGCATAAATTGAATTTTCCTCTTTTAGGAACTCTCTTCCTTCTTTTTCTTCAGCTAGGTAGAAACACTTATTCCTGTGGACATGTGAAATAGAGTTCTACTGTAGAAAAGGTTGCTAAAAGTTTGAGCGTTACCTATTTGTTAATAAATCCTCAGTAAAGAGTTTTTTCAATGAAGAAAACAATTTTTTTAGCATTGATCAGCTCTGTGAATCCTCTCTGGAACTATATTTACTAATATGGTTCCTTTATTCCCTATCTGCCAGTAGCAGTTGTTCTCGGGACTAGATTTGATCTATACGTTCACGTTACCTTCAAAGTGGGTCACCATTGCTGTATCTGACAAGGTACAATTAGCATATATTAAAGAAGTGTATTGGTGACATATCTTAAAGAGGAGATCTCATTGCATCTCAGCTGTGCTCGTTTTTTTTGAGGATAACCAAGTTGGGAGTTAATACAAAATCTAAAAAGGTGGGTGTGGTAAATTTTAAGTGTCTGGCCATCGAAGTGGAAGGCAGCATCCTTTGTGCAGAGAGCACCTGAAAATCTTTAAAATGGGATCCAAGAAGCACATGCACAGGAAGCCAATGAAAACACAGTGCTGAGGATGTATGTACCCTGTAGGGAAACAGTGAGAATAGCCTGAGTTGCATATATGATATCTCAGAGCTGCAAGGAGGTATCTCCATCCAGTACCTCAGAATCTGATCCTGAAAACTAGTCCTTTTCTGTCAGGAGCTGGGTCTCATACTCTCAGGCTACAAGGAAGTGTAAGCATCACAAATTTTTGTTCATCTAAGCTTTAGGCCCTTGCAAGACCTCAACACCAGTCACAAATCAGGGTAATTTTTGGATTTCAAAGTTTCAGAGTGTTCCTTTTTAGAATAAATTGTATCCCTATGAACCTCACTAAATTAACTCTGTAATAGACAGAGTGCAGAAGATGTAGCTGTACATGGACTATTATTTTGCTGAGCTACGCACAGTTTCAGCGTTTGCTGCACTCAAGTGCTTTTGTGTTTTGAGTATTTACTTGGTTATTAACTGAAATGTCCTTTTGTTTTACAATTTTACAGGTGATTGATAAGGCAGTTAGTGGTTCTGGCGTGGTAATGAGATGTTTCACTAAGGTGAAATAATCCAGTCCCACAGAAGTAGGCTCAAAAAGCAGCATTTTTCATCCAGGCTTTTCACTGACATGTTTCAGCAAAGGCCTCCTCTGTGTATGCAAAGGAGGTTGCACCATATGGTTGCACCATAATTAACAGTTGTAGTCCAGATCCTTAGAAATGGTCACTGTCTTAAATTTGAAAATAAATATCAAACATTTATTAAATTAGTGTATTGTAAACATTGTGGTTTCTTCTGTTATTCTTTGCTTTCTAGAAATTATCAATGGATTTTTCAATGGTTTTATGCAGCAACTGTGGTAAGATCATGTTCTGCATTCTCGATGGTTTGTTCTCATTGCTATTTACAGAGTTAGCTTCTGATCCAACAACAAGATGCACTCAGGACATGTTTGTCTTGCAATTATAGTAGCATAGGCCAGTTCTTGTAGACTCCAGGTAAGCATGGAAGTAGTCAACGTGCTCATGCAGCAGCACGGAGCTCAGAGCCTGCCAGCCACAAAACCAACAAGGCTGGCCCAACTGAACTTCATGCTGCTACAACAACCTGCACAGGCTAATTTAATGCACGTCTAATATATCCTGCAAGGAAAAGCCTTAAACATGCCTGGAGCTCCAGTGGTTTCTGTCTTATTAAACACATCTAAGCTGTAGAGCCTGGATGTGCTTCTGTGTTTTAGATTGCTGGCCTTGTCATATCCTGATAGCATAAAAGGATAGGACTCAGCTATCTGCAGTGCCTTTCCACCTACATCCTTCTATAGCATGGTTTCCTTGGAAGAAGGAAAGAAGTGTGTGGCCTAGAGGATGTAGGGAGCAGGACAAAAGGATGTATTGAGAGCACACTTGCCCCACTAGTTGTTAGGAAACTTGCCATTAACAACCCAAGGACTATGATAGCAGGGAACCATTTTTCATTCTTTCCTATTCTTAATTACACTAATTAAGGAATTAAGGCCTGAAGAGCCCATGTTTTAGTTGAAAAGAGCTGTAGGTGGACTGACAGCAGGTCTCCAGTGTCCTGCACGGTGGCCACACTCCCAGCATGCCTTCACCATGCTCTGCTTATCCTGCCATACACATGGCCTATCAGTCCTTCCTGGATGTTTTCTGCATTGATTGCAAAGGGGAAAAATTTCCATGGCCCAGTCAGTCTTTTTCAAACTCCTTTGCCAGACCCTTCTTCCCTGGCAGTGAAAGAAGAAGGAGATGAGGAGCTCATCCATGAACACAGACTGGATCAGCATTGGATAGGTTACTGTCTTTATCACAGTACTTGACTCCAGGACAGAGCTTGCTTACTGGCTTTATTTATTTGTTCCTTTGTTGTCAGGTTATTATTTCCCTAAAATCATAAGCTTGGCTGAGAATCCATGAGATCGATCTCATGAGACTGAGCCCTTTTTATTTGCTATTTGGATTGTGAAATTTAATATCTCTGACAAACACGTTTTCATGTTTGTGGGTTTGTTCGTTTGTAACCAAAAAGGCTAGAAACTTGTTATTTCAGTTAAAAGCTGAGATTCTCACCTGACTATGGGGAGGATATCCAATGTTGCTAGACTTCCAATAGTATTTCAAGACTACAACATTGTTGGAGAGTAATAACAAAGTTGTTGAAGTGGGGTTTTTTAAGATATGCCATAAATATTTCCCACAAAGTGCTATGAATACTTCAGACTAAGAGAATAGCAAGTGCTAAAGACCATGGCACTACAGTGGTTTAGGCATATGCTTCATTGTACCTTTTGTCTCACTTTAAGCATGAACAAAAGTCCTTCTAGAATATAACTGGGAAAAAGTCATAGCTTTATTCATAAATGCAGTACCTGGCCAGTCTTTCCTTGTTTTCAATTAATTAATTACCTTACTTTATATTTTAATTGTTTAAAGGTAAGCTATTTCTAGTCATATCTAGTCACTGAATGATCGGCTTAAACCTAAGAAAAAAAAATCACATCCTCTGGGAATTAGGAGAGTATCAAGTGTTCTAAAACGTTCTGCAGAGACCTGTAATGAAAATGCCTATTTTGGCAACATTTCTCAGAATCACAGTGTCTTCAGATCCACAGTATCCTCAGAGAATAATTGGAGGTCTGCTGTCCTCTAATACAGAGCAGTATTGCTCCCCAGTGCTCCTATATTTAAAATAGATAAACATTTTTCAGTAAAATGAAGATGCTTAGCATCTTAAGGCTTACTATCAGAAGCAGTCTGCTTTATGACCAGGCATATTTTCCCTTAAAGAGGATATTCTTTATATTTAGATAAAAATTTTAAAAATAATGCAAAGAGAGTCTACGATCAATAACAGAAAAGCAAAAATTAAAGATGTTAAAAAAAAAGGTAATAACCACATTCAGGCAGTGAGCTTCAACATGACATACAGTGATCAAAATTAATATCAACTGCTTTTCATGCTTGAGATACAAACAAAACCCATATAAACTCGGAGCATATCTGAAAAATAGGAAATTAAGAGACAATAACTTCAAATACATATGGGCTTTAGCCTGCCTAGGAATGATTCATGAAGTTTGGAAGGTGGAAAATTCCTCCACAACAGCTTAAATAGAGTAGGATGGATTGGGATAGTTTTTTATGAACTAACTGAATAGAAGCAGAAGTACGGTCTCTTAAAATAAATGCATGCTTTTGGCCTCAGTTTCCCTCCCCTTTCCCATCTCTACTGATACAACAAATCATACTGGCCTTGCTGCGGCCATTATTCTCTGCATCTACTGATTGTAATCAGGATGGCGCTCGAAAATAAAAAAGCCTGAAATGTTGGGCAGATTTCATCTAACTGTTATGCTCCCAACAGTACTTTTTTTTTTTCTGAATCCAGACAGGTCAAATTGTATTGATCATTATGACTGCAATTTTAAGAAAATCCATTGGCAAGTCTTGTAAAATAGGCAGTTATTCTAATGCTTTATTTGCTGCATTCGACAAAGTGCAGTGTTAGATTAAAAGCTCCTCTACAATAGTGTCTTTTCTATTCAAAATGTACTTTCAACTTCATGACTGTGGGTCTTTCTATATCTGTAGAAGATAAAGTAACTAGAATGGTCTAGGACATTTTGTTAAAATTTGTCATAAAGTAATAATGTTAAAAGAATTCAAAGAAAATGGAGAAATATATGTATTGGTATTATAAAGATGAATGTGTTCCCTGTTATGCAATCTAGGATTTCACAGGCTAAAATATTAACTACTTGTAGCCAGTCATTTTTCTGATGCGACAGAAATCATTGTTGTCCGCTTTCAGGATAATTCCTGGGAAACATATCATTTTAAAAAGTAGAAGTTAAATGTTAACCAGACTCCGAAAGTACGTAGTACGTTTTCAGAAGAGTCAGACCATGACAAGTCTGCAGCTGCTGAAGGAAAACTCCAGCTATTAACAGTACAGACCCATGCATTCCCTCAGTTTCAGATGACCTAAGAAACTGGAGCCCTGCTCTCCAGAGTTTTCCACACATTTGTACACTCTGGATAAATGAAGTGAGATCTATTCACAGCAGAAATTTTTGGGTGGGAATCCTCATTCAGTAACACATTGAAATAGTTGTGTAACTAAATGTCTTCAGTTGCGAATCCTAATTTCAGAAGACTAGCCAATTACTTGAAGTTGTGTGCAGGCTTAGGTCCTTGCTAAATCAAGAACTTTGTGATGTAACATCTCTTCTCATGAGAAACATGTCTTGGAAATGTTTGGATAAAGGCTGCGTTTTGTAACGGGAAATACCGCTTCACTAACTGCTCCACACTGCATCTGATATGATATTGATCTGATCAAATACATATTTTCTAAATGCTACATGAAGTTAAATTGCCTCATGGCATTGTACAAGAATACTTTCTATAGTTGTTTTCTTTAAAGTAGCTCACAAATGCATGAATATACCCTGAAGTGAATAACAAATCTCCAAGTGTTGCTTGCTGGCTACATAAGAGAGACTATTCAAAAGCTGTAAAGAAAATATGCAATTTTAGAGCAATGAAACTTAAAATTGTTAAGCAGTATAGGGGAAATAGTCACTAATATTTAGAACAGTTATTGTTGTTAGCCCAACCTCTCTTCTAATCCTCCTCTATCTATGTAATCATGGCAAAATACAATATGAAAATGTTTGAAACATACTGAAAATATTTCTAATCTTTTTTAATATTAAAAAGAATTGATTAGTTGTTCTATCACATACAGTGCATCCAAAGGGCAAAAACAGAGGGGGAAAAGTAAGGAGAGCAGGGAAAATTAAGCCTTTATGACCATTCTGAAAACACCAGAGAAAAAGAATGCTTTCTATCTCTTTCTGCAACCCTTTATAACCTTCCCCAAAACAGATGACTAAATAAATGGATAAAAGATTCTGAGAGGCCAGAATGCACACCTGTAAATTTAATTAAAGGCTTTCAGAACCCAATTTTAAAAACACAGGGCATGCAAATACGTGTGTAACTGTTTCCTTTCTTGCATGTATAGTTACTGCGGGCTGGACTTCAATACCTGTACTCATTGACTCGTTGACCCTACAAAGCCAGTTTTTCCCAGCCTGGCTGCTCACTCAAATACATGCTAAGTCATGGATACAACACAGGAAATTGGGTGGAGAATTAAATATACATTTTTCAAGGCAAAATTAAAGTGAGGCATCACACACAAAACCTGGGCCACTTTCTGACTTTGTCAATACCAACGTTTTCTCAGCTAGCTCTCGTCTGGCACTGAGGTTGCTGAAAGTGTGGATGGCTGAAGTGCACGTGGATTTCAACCCCATTGCATCTGTAGTAGTGTTGTCAAAACCTGCTTGGATAGCACCATTACTTTGCATGCTAACATTATATTTACATTATGTTGGTTTATTTTTTTTTATTATTTTGTGATTGTTTGATATAGTACTCTATTAAAATATATTTAAATCCTGTTTTGATACAAAGCCAAACTCTCAGAAGACAAGAAATACAAATGTTAGAACTTAAAGGTGTTAGGTGCTACCTGGTACCACACATTAGGATTTTGTAATGCTGTACCATCAGTTGGCCCAAAATACTTACATGCATGTGCTAGGAAGAGGGCTCTCAGGTGGCACCTGCTTTAGATTTACTGTCATCTACAGGGTCCTCAAGGTCCTCCTGGTCTTGATGGAGCGGTTGGCCCACCAGGACGGAAGGGACAAAAGGTAAGTTAAACGTCTGCCTTGCTCCTACTTCAGTGGAAAATCTTTGTCAATTCTAGGCTGTAAAAATCATAAATAGTTGTCCCTGCAACACAGTGTTGGCTGGCTTCAATATTTTTTTAACTGAATCCAGCTGCTAATGGCTTATTAGAACACATATCAAAAGGCATATTCAGGATTCCCTATTGGGTACAGTCTCCTTTTCTGCAGCATGCAATATTCAAAATGCAGTATGAGCTACTCTGCTGTAATTCGCCAGTGAAAAGCCAGTCACGACTGGCCTCATGCAGGTGAGTCTGCAGGGGGAAAGAACGAACTCCAGCTAGTCCAGACTGGCACAGACTGACAGCATATTCCCTGCAGAAAGTGTCCTTGCTGCATCCTTTTTTTTTTTTGCACCCCACTTCAAGAAGGATGACAGAGAAGGATGACAGGAAGACAGAGACAGTGCAGCAGAGAGCTATGGAGATGGCCAGGGGCCTTGAGTACATGACCAATGAGGAGAGGCTGAAAGAGCTCAAACCATTTAATCGGGCAAAAAGGAGACAAAGGCATGGCCAACAGATATAAAATATAATTATAACCCTTTAATGAGGGTTAGTGAGTCTGCATTTGAAATACTGAACCCATTTTTTTGCACCCCACTTCAAGAAGGATGTGGGGAAGACAGAGACAAAGACTACAGGAAAATTTCATCCTCTAGTGAGTTTCTACACCACACTTTATGCACAAGAACTTGAAACTAGATTCCCAAGTGTACACTGAAAGCTCACATACTGTAAGGGAAATCAAAAGGCAAGTCCTAAATGGCCAGAATATTGAGATTTATTTATTTATTTTTTAAATCACAAGTTTTTTTTTTTAAATCTGCTCTGGAGACTGAAGGATCTGAGTTGTGATTTCAAAAGCCTGAGATTGGTAAAAATGCAGCACACATGGGAACTAACACCTATCACCTGCAGAAAATGCAGTATGTATGTTACAAAGCAGCCATCCAAAACTTGTGTCCATTGTAATCAATGGTATGTGTTTTACATAAAGAAGTCTAAGAATAGAAAGAAGTCTAGCTGAAGTAAACTGAATCTGAATTGCATATTATAGGAAGACACTGATGTGGAAAGGGAAGTAATTGGAAGAGAAAATAAATTTTCAAAAAGGGCATAATCCTCAAAAAAAAGGACAAAAACTCAAATGTTTTGCCACTGAGCCTGTTTTCTGCATTGTGTATATTTGATAAAAGTTTAATTAGAAATGAAGAACTACATATTTGCACCTGCTCAATACAATGCCCAGCACCTTGGGATAATAGGATTTTTCCATTTCTACTATCCATTTTTTCTGGAAACCTTGATTTAATCTATATTGCAATATAGATATTGCAATATCTATTTTTAATCATTATTCCCAATGAATCCAGAGAAGATAACAGGGAGAAAATGCAGGATGCACAGAAAGTAAAGTCAATTTGTTCCTTGGAGTGAAATTTGATGTGGTTTTTTGCCATTACTTCTGGAAGAAAACATTATCATTTTACTCCTTGTGCTTACTCATTTTTTTCAGACCTTACTCAAGCAATATTTCTCTTGAATGAGTAAGGACAGGAGCTTGCCAATATAACGATTAATTCCATTAGATTCAGTGCAATTTGGAAAAGAAGTATTTGCATGCTGTGACTTTCTGTCGATTCCATGAACTAGAAGTGGAAAAAACAGTATCTAAGTGTATAAAAGCAAATCAAATAGCTTGATTGCTGCAGAGGAGCCTTAAAATCATACTAGTCATCATATCCCTTGTTTGGAACAGTGCCCTAGACAACTTGTGTGGGATCAGTTTCCGCTTCTGTATTATCCCATGAGAGTTTTGAATTTAAGTTCAGAAGCATGAGGATCTGACCCACAATGCTTAATTCTGTGTGCTCCAGACCTTTAAAATCTGCAGCAATAATTGAAATACAAGATTGCATCCTGTCTGCATACCAGACCAGAGCTATTCATTTGTTATTATAACTCCTGAATTACAGATTGTGTAAAGGACATTATGACATCAAATTAAACAACACAGAAATCTGTGTGTACTTTAATTAAGCAAAAATATCATAAATGTGGTTTTGTTGCCCGTCTAATGCTCTTACAGTAAGTAATTAGGATTGGTTTTCTTTTACAGGGTGATCAAGGTCTTCCTGGTTCTGTTGGTCCAAAGGTAAAAAAAAAGACAGTGTCTTTATAGGATATGAGTATCACTTTAATACAGCATGTTTCTGAAAAGGGCTGAGAAGTCTAAAAGATTATTATTGTGAAACCTAATGAAGTCGGCAAACTTGTCTTCTCAGTTGGCCAAAGTACTTCGCTAAGAAGTGTGGCCAGGAAGTCAAGGGAGGTGATTCTTCCCTCTACTCAGCTCTCGTGAGACCCCACCTGGAGTACTGTGTTCAGCTCTGGGGCCCCCAGCATAAGAAAGACACGGATCTGCTTGAGCAGGTCCAGAGGAGGGCCGTGAAGATGATCACATGATGCCTCCTCCCTGGAATTGTTCAAGGCCAGGGTGGATGGGGCTTTGAGGAACCTGATCTAGTGGAAGGTATCCCTGCCCATGGCAGGGGGGTTGGAACTACATGATCTTTAAGGTCCCTTCCAATCCAAACCATTCTATGATTCTACTTCCTTGCATCTACTTATGCATGTTCCGTATACCAATAATCTGACCTTTTATTTTAGGGTGATACTGGAGTCACTGGATCAATAGGCCCCAAAGGAGAAGCTGGTGCTGTTGGGTCTCCTGGGAAACCTGGACCACCAGGACCTCCTGGGCCCCCTGGGCCCCCTGGACCTCCTGGACCCCCAGGACTAAGCTACAGTTTGGGATTTGAGGTATTTTGCTATTATGGGGTTTGTTGTAGCTATGGATCTACTTCCTTCAGACGAGGGACAGTGTAATCTCCTGTATATTTCACAGCTATTTAAGGCTGAATTGATGACAGAGTCATTTGCTCTAGGTTGAAATTTGCCTAGGAGTAGCCTAAAATTCCTTTTACATATAATTGCTTTTACATATAATTCCTTTTACATATAATTCCTTTGACCGTATAATTGGCCATGCTTAGACCATGGAATTAATGGATTTCTTTGGGCAATTTTCATGAAACTATTCAGTAGTAATAGTGTTAGGATGCTATTTTTGATGCTTATATCATTGCTAATATAAAATACTCAAATACTGTACTACAAGGCAAAACTTCTTTAGCACTTTTTTTCACATAGATAATTTAGAACAATGATCTAAATTTACATAGAAACCTGACAGTATTCATTAAAATTGAACTGCAGGTCCCCCTTAAGCTATAACTTTTCCCATGCTGTTATTCTTGAGGCCACGAGTTTAATTTAGGCATGTCACTTATGTAATGTGTAAATACAGAGACATTTCTGACCTCATGGTCTGTTCCACTCAAAAGAAAAATGTTCTATAGAAAAAAAAATAAATTGCAGATGCTACTCTTTCTACTTCTGACAATAATAACTTCATCTCTTTAAAATATGAGATCTGGCCAGCTGAGTTTTACATGTCATTTGAGAACTGCTCATTTAGATGATCTTTTTGGAGCAGAAAGTGTCTTTGCAGATCAGAAAGGCAAAGGGAGCACACTCAGGTTCAAGAACTAGAGCTGCTGCATTAACATCTTTGTGAAGAAAGGTTGACAAATTGCCTACATCAATATTCACATATGAGTCTTCCCTTTTTTTTCTTTTTCCATGCATTTTTCATTTCTAATTTAGCTATTTGGCTCAGGAAAGTCTTTCCAGAGTTTTCAGGTTTTTATGTCATAGGATATAATACAAGTTTGCATAGAAACTGAGGGCAGTTTCATCAGAAAAGTAAGCAATGTTTGACAAAAACTATTGGTCATCTGTAGAACTGCTGCAGTAAAGTGGTGGTGTTTAAAAGATACCGGTTTACTCACATATGTTTCTCCCAGTATCCACACTACCCCTGTTGTATTTCTCTTTTCTTTACTCTAGAGACACTTTGAGTACTCCAAGTACAGAGGTGACCAGGTCTAAACAATGCTTGTTTAGAGACATACTCTGATTTCTGATGTCTGACTAAATAATATTGTACTATATACACTATTGGTTAATAATCTCACTGATGTCAGTGGATTTCAATGGACAAAAAAATCTCTCCAGCAGTTCGCAAGTTCTTCATTGCCAGCACTGCAATTGTTAGCAAGGCACAGCATAAAGTCTAAGCATACAAACACTCCATTGCATTAACTTAGGCACACTATAAAGGCTGGTACAGAGTCTCCCCTGAATAAATATGTACTTGTCTCAGAATGAGATGAGGACTACTGGTAAGCCACATCTTCATCCTAGGGCTAGTCTGAGTTTTAGCCCAGGATGATGGCTTCTCTGTGACCCTTGAGGATCCAGTGTTAAGAGATTCTCCACTGTACCCCATTCACACTATTTGAGTAAAAGCCAACTTTGCCTCATTATGCCACCAAAGAGTTCCCCTGCAGGTAGGTACTTAGGACCAAACTCTGCCACTTCTGATACCTAAGTCTCAGAGGAGCAAAGTAAAGAGATGAGCGGGAGAGAGTGAAAACTGGAAGTCCCCACTTTTATGGAAACAAACACGGAAGGATCCCAGCTCTAACTGCAGCAACAATATCTTGACTGGCTTAATCTTGAACTCCATATAGTCCAAACAGAATTGGCATGATTGTCATATCCCTGAGAGGAATAGTACTGTTAAGAGGCTTGCTAGTTCTAGCTGATCTTTTGGATGCCCACCTCTGCCATCTGTTAAGGCAGCACCATGGTCTGCCAGTTCATTAGGGCAACACTAGCTTTTGGTTGGCAGTCTGTTTATTTCTGTAAGGCTGTTTCTGCAAAACATTCCTGTTAGCACTTGTTAGCATCTGTGATCAGCTATGTGCAAAAAAAAATGGCATGGGGTTTGCTGGCACTTATGCTTGCCAAAAGAACAGTTTGAGCTGCAGAAGGTGCCTGGTAAACCCATTAAAAACATGCAGATGTCAAAAGCGATGGTGTGTTATATAAAGCAGGCATCAGGCACTCTCTTAAAGGGAAAAATATATTGGCACCGTGGAGGCAAGGGAAAGAAGGACCCAGAAACACAGCTTGTGGTTTACCCTAAGCAGCAAGTGTTTGGTTAAACAGGCCAAATAGAATATTTGCAGATTTTCTGTTGGTATTTGATACACTGATAGCTGATGGAGGAGCAAAAGGAAAGTCTGAAAAACATTCAGTCTCAGGTGAAGTTGCATGAAAGGACTTGAGCCAACCTGATGACTCAATGTCTCCCAACTTGGTCCCCAAAAGGAAGGACGTGATTCCAGCTGTGCACTCCTTCTTCTTCTCTTGTTCTTGCGTTCATGGAGTTGGTGGGAAAGGGCAAAAGAACCAGATATCTCTTTTTCACTGGAGTCAGATCAGTTGATGTTTTCCATCTTTGGCATTAGACTGTCATTCCACAGCAGCTTAAGCTGATCTAATTGGTCTTCCACCCTTTCCCTTACACCATCTCCAGAGTGCATCAGACCTATGGTAATCTGAGCTATTTCAAGTCAGTAACTAGCAGAAAGCTAAGTAGGCAAGGCGTATAGGTCCTCTAAACATCATAAGCTGATACAAGGGCTTGTTGTTGCTAAGAGGTGGAGATTCTGCTTTGCTCCTGCTCCTCCTCCCATCTGCAAGCATTCCTGGCACATGCCTGCCCTTCACATGCACTAATATCCAGTGTTTCATCAATCCTTCCACAAGACAATTTAATTCACTAAAATTTTAGACAACCATCCCACCCTCAAAAAGTAACGTATTTTCTGCCATTTTAGTGATTTAAAGTGGCTCATAGGAAAGTGAGAGGATTCAACACATGGCACTTCACGGATGTTGAAAATGAAGGCTGTATGGCTGTGAGCAGGGAAGTGGAGTGAAGAAAGATCAAGATTTTCCTTTTTCAGAAAAAGGAAACAATTAAGCCAGCACAGCTGCATTTAAAACTGTAGCTAAACGCAAGTGAACAGTTTCCTGCTGGCATGGTTCATCCAGATAGTTTGAAGCACAGTCTGACAAGTTCTAGATTAGGCATAAGGCAAGGGATAGGGAACATGTGGCTGGGATGGTGCTGGGGGTAAAACAGATAATTAGGGCAGCCTGAAATTTTATTTCTTTGGCTGCTTTGGAACTGGCAGCTCCTGGTTCTGCCATGGATTTGGAATGTCGCAGTCAGAACAACGAGAGCTGGAGGGAGGTGGCTGCTTTCTGTGTAGTATCTTTTAAAACCCTTAGAAAATCTCCATAGGAAATATGGATGCTGCTCTCAAGGTCTTCCACTTCACAGAGATCTTTCTGAAGTCAGCAGAGGGCCATGGCAATGCTCCAGTGGGCTGGAGCACATGACCTATGAGGAAAGACTCAGGGAACTGAGCTTGCTTAGTCTGGAGAAGGCTTAAGCGTTTTAGCAGCCTTCTGATACCTAAAAGGAGGTTATTGAGAAGACACACAGCCAGGATCTTTACAGTGGTACACAGAGTGATGAGCAACAACAATGATAAATTGAAACAGGGGAGGTTTTGACTTGATATAAGTAAAATATTTTTCACCTTAACGACAGCCAAGCCTTGGAACAGGTGCAGAACCTCCATCTCTGGAGGGTTCCAAGACCTGAGGGGATAAAGCCCTGAGCAACCTGATTTGAATTCAGTGTTGACAGTGCTTTCAACAGGAGGCTGGACTAGGTAGCCACTGAGATCCCTCCCAACATAATGAATTCTACAATTTTGTGATAGAACAGTTTTTTTCTGCTCAATTTCTTTCCAGTAAGCGGTATTTTAGACAGGAGTTCAACATTCAACTGTGAGAATTAGGAAGGACCTTTATTTTTGAATAATGATTGCTGTTCTTAACAAACTGCCTTCAAGTTCTCCCTGCCTTAAATCAGTATGTAACCCTTACTAGTCATTATAGTATTCTAGTAGCCAGGTGGCAGGTAAATGCTAAACAGAAAAATACTGCTACAGCATGCTTAAATATAGCATATACTTAAAACTGTGATGCTGTCTCACTTCTGCCTGATGCTGTCCAGCCTGAGGTGCTGGAGAAACGATGTTAAATTGGCAAGACTGTAAAGACCAGAGTTTCCATAAGGAAGATCAATATGCCCTTATCGCTTTTGAGTGAAGCCTATCTCCAGAACATCACGCCTTGGTCAAAAAAAGGTTAATGAGAGAAGATAAAAATATTTGTGTTCAGTATCTTCTCAGTTTTTTACAGGACTCCAGAAAACAGAGCAGTTGAAAAAAAAGGGGGGAAAAAAAGATAAATTCTTAAATTCTGTAGCATTTTTTCTCTTTCATTAGGATATGGAAGGATCAGGTAGCATTGGCCTGTTAAGTGAATCCAGAATTCCAGGATCAAGAGGGCCAAAGGTAAGTGAATGGTTTGGGGGAGGGGAGTGTTGTTTGTTGTTGGGGTTTTTTTCAAAAACAAAAGTGTCCTCCTCTCTGCTTTTTGGAAACACATAGCCCCAGTCAGCTATAGATTTTGGAGTCACTGCACTGCACTGGATTCAGTTGCTCTAGAATGACATTACACTAACTGTGTCCTCCAAAGAATCTGAATGGTGTTTCTTTGAAACCTGGTTAGCTGATGATTTTTAGATTCTGCTTTGGTATATTTCTGAGAGATTAAAAGATGAAATAGGGTTTTTTGTATTATCTAGCTCTCTGTTTCTTGTTTTACTCTAATAGATTCCCTTCTTCCATATGAAGATGAATTACATATTCTAATGAAACTGAAATGTTATAGTCTGACAATCAAATGTGCATAATCTGAAATACCACTTAAACTAAAAAAAAAGTTCCCAGTAACGTAGAAGCAATGTCCCAGAAGAAGGGATATTTTTTTCCTCCATCACCGTGTCTCAGGAGATTTTTGCTAGTGTGGGCCACTTTAAAACACCAAGTAGGGAATATGGCAATACAATGCATCAGTACTTACCAGATCATTTGGATTTATCTTCATTCTTAGCAATAACACCAAAACTGTGGCCTATGATGCCTTCCCCAAAACAGGCAATTATCCAGCATTCTTCCTCCCAGAGCTGCCTGCATTGTTCTAGTTTGGTCGTCAGAAGTCTTGCCCCTGTGCTCACTCCAAAAGAAACATTCAAACTTTCAAAGTGTAGCTTTGAAAGAATGAGTCTTGTTGCCCAAGTTTGGAGAAAGTGCTGCTACTGATGATCTTGGGTTATGGTAGATGCCAGACTGAATACTAAGCAACAGTGCACTATTACTGGAAATTAAGGCAAACCCTGTACTGGAATACATCAGAAAGGGCATTGTCAGCAAATATGGAGTTGTTATCATTACAGCCCTTTACTCAGGGCTAGTGAGGCTGAAATACTAAATCCATTTTTTTTTGTACCCAACTTCAAGAAGGATGTGGAGAAGACACAGACAGTCCAGCAGACAGCTGTACAGATGGCATGGGGCCTTGAGTACATGACCAGTGAGGAAAGGCTGAAGGAGCTCAAATGGTGTAGTCTGGCAAAAAGGAGACAAAGGCATGATCTAATAGCTGCTTACAAGTCTTTGAGGGGCAATTGCAAATATAACAAAGCCAAACTGTTCCTTGTAGTGCCAGATGGTGCAACAAGGGACAGTGGTCACAGTTTGCAGCTTGAGACATTCAGTCTAAACCTTAGGAGAAACCTGTTCCCTAGAAGGTTGGTGCAGAACTGGGGCAATTTGTCCAGGGAGGTCATGGAAGCTCTGTTCTTGGAAGTTTTCAAGACTTTGCTGGACAAAGCCATGACTGACCTGATCTAGAGCTGGTGACAGTTCTACTTCAAGGGGGTGACTGGATTAGATGGCCTCCGGATGCCCTGTACAACCCTGTTTCTGTGATTCCATGAATAATCAGAAATTAACTGAACACTGGAGACAGGAGCGAGTTTGAGAAGTTCTTTACTGTACTGGTTTAAAGTACTAGTAATTGTGAGTCATTGAAGTTATAGCTGACTCTGTTTAATACCTTAGAGACCTTTGCCCCCTCTTATATCTTTTCCTAGACACTAAAAAAGTGGCACAACAAATACAGTTACAAAAATAAGAATAGAATTTGTTAGCTGAAACAAGCTAGTGTCCGGAATGAGATGTCCAAAACCACTTCCAAAATTGCCCATTCTGACCTGCCTAAATGACAGCCTTACTCTCAGTTTTGGTTTTATAACAGGCATTGTTTCCAAGTCACTCAGCTATAAATACTGAAACAATGTCTTATTGCAGCTGAACAAAATCCCGGAATTTTGTTTTCCTATTACTGCTTAGTCACTCCACAAATTTTGAGTCAGTAAAGAAGGCACATAAGAACTTCCCTGTAATCAGGAAAATTATTATACATACTTACTGGTACTGCATGAAAGCATTATGAGCCACTTACACCCTATGACAACTCCAGAGGTTTGTGTTTGAGTGAAAATAGAGTATCTGCTTCTAAGAGGGCTGTAACTCAAAGCAGCTGCTAGGAAATAAATTACATTTATTTGCACTATGTTTGTATCATCTGTTGAATTTTTTATTAATCTTTTATGAGAAAGTAGTGGTTATATTTTGAAGTAGAAGTATCAAATTCATTTTGTCTGTAGGCTCAGCTATCATTTCCAGGGTTTCTATTCTTCTTCTTCCACAGATCAGTGTAAAGTTTTTTTGGTGTTCAGTTTATTAGTGTCTTGTTTTCGTATTCCAGATGAAGACAACTCAATCACTTTGCTGAATTCTTTTTTTTTCTATTCAACTTTCTAAAATGGTCAATAATGAACTCTTGTTCATTTTACCATCAAAGAGTCATAACTGTACTTTACAACTGATGTCACCACATAGAGATAAGAGAGGAATTTGCATCCCCAAATGTTTGTTTCAAGCTAATTTAAAACCAAGATGATGCCATATTGCCTCTAAACTGGTAACATATCTTAATTTTAGCTAAGGGGCAAATTCAAAAAATTGTAAGCAATTGAAAGCAGCCCCTTGCAACAAATGCACTTGGACAACTTTATTTCTAATATTTTCTAAAAATATGTATAGTATGCAGTGACAAGATTAAGGTTGTCTTTGTAAGAAAAAAAAAATCTTTAGATCTTTGCATGATAATATAGAGCAAGGCAGTATTTATTAGAACAACAAATCTAAAACAATGCTTACATTTTGTTACTCTCTGTTGATACTACTGGTCTCCAACATTGTTTTTGTAACAGTTGTGGTTATGAATTAGGGTTTTTTCTGAGAAAATTTAGTATGAAATGCGACATGAATGTACCAGTAAATTCAGTGTAATTTTATAGGGTTCTGCAGGAAGACATGGACAGCGTGGGCCATTAGGACCAAAGGTACCCTATGGAACAAGGAACACTTGAAATCTAACCTATTTTGCTTTGGCATATATTTTTTATTTCTATATTCCCAGCATTTGCCTTAACAAAACAGCTTTTGTTTAACATTCAGATACTGACTAAGTATGGGACAAATTTTGTTCCCATTTACACTGGGTATCCACCCAGAATGTGTATTAATAGAATTATTTCACATCCACACCAGAACAGTGAGTAAATACCAGCTGGGTTGTTACATTCCAAGGCACTTGGTGTAACATGGCATTTTTGTTTAATTTTTTTAGGACATTTGGCAATTTCTCTTTGTTGCTCATTTATACATCATTCTGGTTTCCAAGAGGTTACATGTATGCTGTTGAAAGAGAAACCTGCAGGAAGAGACCTTCTGGCATGATCCCAGAAAGTGATAGGAAAACGTTCTGGAAGGTGCTAGGGGGAAGAAGGGAGATGTCATGACTACTTTGTCTTGGTTTTGATTTGAGCTCAGTAGTGACTGAATTTTTCCACTTTGATGCTGCTATTGGTTAAGTAACCCATGAGGAAATGGAGGGATGAAAAACCTGAGAAAAAAAGGGCATATTCACAGAATGGGACCTTAGAGAGGAAGAGGCTTTTTCTATTCCTATGTAAAGCTCAAGTACTAATCAGGTTAATAATACAGCATGACAACAACGTTTCAGCACCTTAAATGTGGAGTTAAAGAAATTCCAAGTCTTCTTTGCCCAGAAATGACAGCAACATTGAGGGAGCAGGAAATGGAAAACAATAGGTGGGGGCCCTCATCCTTTCTTGCTAAAATTTACACCTGAACACACACAGCACCGGTCACTGACTACCCAGAAAGCACATTGCCAGCAATAACTGCATGCATCTGTTTCACAGAACAACAGCAATCAAACACCTGGCCAGTCCCCTATGTCTAGAGTCTATAGAGCTCAGCTTATAGGGCTGAAAAAAGTCCCTCCATTGGGTACTACTTCTGTTAATGCTGGAGGACAACATTACTTATGAGTGAAAAAATCAAGTATTTGCACAGCACGTTCTAGTGAATGATACTGCAAAGGAGTGGCTAGAATAGATGTGCTCTCATATGATGTGTTCTATGGATACAAGTAGGTGACGAGTGTCCATGCTGCAAATACATTTTTTGTTAAAAACTTATTCTCTGCCCTTAACTAGAAATTTTGTTTCTAAAATATTGTGGAAATACTCTTTCACAAACACTTTAGAAATGGAGGTAACATGATTCCTAGGATTTAGGAACTGGACTGGGACTGAAAAGATAGTCATAAACCTTGGCCAAGACACTTCACCACCACATACACTACAATTTTAGTTATTTAATCATGAGTCATTCATCCCAAGATCATGGAGACACAGAAAGGAACATACTATTGCCTGACATCTTACAAAATCAGGTACACTACAGCAAAATTAATATAAAGTGGTTATAATACACTATCATTCTCATGGGGATGAATTTTACACCCACTTTTCATAGTTATAAATGACTTCACTAGGCAACAGTGGCAAAATACAACAACACCCACTTCCAAAAACCAAGAGCTAACGCATCATGAGGAGTTTAAGGTATAGTTATGTTTCATACATCCTTCATCCTTCAAATACCCCAGACTAGTAGAGCTGTCAGAGAAGGCCTACTGTGATCAAAGTTTTCTCTCTTTCCTAGCAAGTAAGTATAGATCCAAATTCTGCTTTCACTTTTATTATTATGAAAAACTGTTTTCATTAAAAAACAGTCTACTGTCTTCATGCATTCATGAATATAAGCACTCCTAAAAGACAGTAATCGTAAACGTAACATTTGAGGCAATGGCTGTAGTTCCTTGCTGATTTATTCCTGTTTGTATTCTCTATCTCAAATGAAATAAACTAAATTGCATATTCTCTGTCTGTAATGGAATCAAGGAATCATGTCTACTCAGAGCTAGAGTACTGCGGAATCAGTCCCGAAGGTGGAACAGTGCAGTACTCATTACACTGCTCATGGTATGACGCAGTGGCTGGGTAGATGGGAAGAGCAGTAGTGTGGGGGAGGCTGAGTTAACTGTGTTGAAGGAAGATGGTGGGTCAATTGTGGAGGCACAAGGTCATTGTGGCATTGGTAGATCTGGGGAATGTTACCACGTGCTGATTTCAGACACCAAAATGAATGTTCAGGCATGTGGCTTGGTAGACGCTCAGCGAAAATAACATGCGGTGACCAGAAACTCTAAGATGTGGGTGGCAACTGGGAGGTTAAACCCCCAGAACCAATTCACAAATATATGCTGAGCATCACTTTACCAAAATATGTCCTATTTTTGCTAATCGTTTTACTCCATTCAGTCCCTTTGTTTGTAAGGAAAGTAACACACATGTTTAAAATCCTTGTAATTACTGTTCACTTTGATATTTGAGCCCTACTCTGTCTCTGTTCCAGGGAGAAAGAGGCAACATTGGTCCACCAGGTTCAAAGGTGGGAAATTCATTTAATTTGATCTAAAATCTCAGTCGTTTCTTCCTCTTAGTTTCCTTTCTTCTCTTAATGCACTCAGGGGACAATGAACATTTCTTGCTCTGTCAGCGTATTAAAGCCCAGCGAGGTTTCTCTGGAAAAACAGAACCCTTTCTCAGTTGAATTGTGATTATCAGGAGCCAGTGTAACCTGTTACTTAAGACTTCTGTTTAAAATATGGTTAAAATTGTATTTAAAATCATCAAGTGCATGACGCCATGGTGTTTTGTGAGGCAGCTTACATTTTCACCAGAACAAAAATGAAAATCAGCAAAGCTTATACAAAAAACTAAGTTCCACATGCCCCCCTGCTCATTAATATCATGGTGTGTAGCTAGCGCCCCACACCAGAGGACTCCCCCCATGACACATGTCTGTGGTACAGTAGTAGATTCATGACATGGTGTGCAGAGGCCTCAGGAGCCATGCACGACCCCAATCCAGTGTTCAACACAAAGGCCACTGTTGTTGTCTATTTCTGTGCTAGAACCTGCCCGTCACCCTGCAACCAGGCTCCTCCTAACCCACACCTGACCACTCAGGAGGTACAAGATTATAGAAATGGTGGTTGGAAGGACCTCAGAGGTCATCTAGTCCAATATCACCCTCAAAGTGGTATTATCACCAACACTAGATCACATCAGCAATGGGTTTGTCTCACTGAGCCTTAAATACCTCCAGGGAGGTTCGAAAAACTCTGTGGGTATCTTGTTCTGGTGCTTCACTATCCTCTTTGGAAAGATAGTTTCCCTAATGTGCAGCCTGTACCTCCGAAGCTGTAATTTGTCCTAGCTGTCTAACTCACGCCATGCACCAGTGTGCAACCTAGACCTGCTGTCCTGGATCAGTGCAGCTTCTAGACACAAGACCCCACTGGCAGGGAAACCTGCCAGTTTACACTGCTTTACACGGTGATAGTACTGAAATGAATGGAGCTGGAGTCCATTCCTTCCTCTCCAATCTTCCCTACTATTATCCCTGTCTATTCTGGTTTGGACTCCTCTTGGAGCCCACCCCAAAGCTCCTGTTTGTATCTGTGCTGCTTTTTGCCAGTCCCTGGCAGACTTGCGTGCCTTTTGCAGCCATAAACCAGCAGAGGGCGGTGCTGGGACTCATAGAAAATTAAAATAAAAATAAAATAAAAATAAAATATATTAAAAATAAAATAAAATAAAATAAAATAAAATAGAATAATAGAATAGATAAACAAAAATATTTTCTTGCATTTGGGACAGCACTGAAATCAAGAGTTGCTGTAGGAAACAAGATAAAAGCAATTATGAATCTACCCTTCTGCTTGCTGAATATTTACAAGGGTATTATCACAGTCTTCTAGCAGCATCTGCTTGTTTATTTTTAAAAAAACAACAATGTAGCAGGACTCTGCTTGCCATAAATTCCATCTGCTGTACATATTTTGAGTGTTGCCATTTCACAGAGATATTTGTCAGCATGATAATTAAAGCTGATGTGTTGATGCATAGGACAGTTATTTAACTCTTCTTTTTAATCTGTTGAGACTATAGATTATTTTCTTTATTATTATACATACAAGTGCTTTGTTCTGTGGTCCTTATTCTAGTAGTTATTATTGTTGATGTTATAGATCCATTTCAAACACATGCATATATTGTAAGTGGAGTGACTACAGTGCTATTTAAAAATAATCAATCTATCTCTTCAATCCTCAGATTAAAAAATATCTTAGTCCTCATATATTTCAGAAATGAGCTACATTCTTAAAATGTGGAGGGAATTAGAAATAAGGATGTCTCTGGATACATTATTTACAGTAAAACATCTTACCTATCCTGGATCTTTTCTTCCTAATTAAATTTCATTAGGAAAATCAATTGGTGAAATTATTCAGCATTTGTAATAGTAGGAAGCTGATCTGCAGGTACCAACATGCCTGAAATGCCAGCATTCTGTTGCAGAAATGCTGTTGGTCCAAGGTTATTTCCTCTGCCCAATTAACTTTGCTGCAGACAGATACATATAATTTTCCACAAGCACTGAAGAGACTTAAGTCCCAAGTACCATTTTTACCAGTCATGTAGTTGCCTAAATCCCAGTAGTTGCTTAGCTGCCTAAGTCCCATTAGCATTCAGAGACACCTTTTACCCTGCACTTGTCTATAAAATGAAAATTAGAGTGCTTCGGAAATTATACTTTATCTTAATAAACTGAGTGTTCATTTCTGAGTCACATGCTTTGCTGATCACAGACAAAAAATAGAAATAACAGTGAGAATATTCTTTCTTGACGAAGTGGACACATTAAATCTTTTATGCTGGTGGTACTGTAAAAAAGCATAAGAAGAGAGGATTTTTCATCCTATGAACTGTTAATTTGAATTTCTTCTATCACACCAGAAATGCAACAGAGAAGACCATTTGGCTTTGGATGCTTTGAAACTCTGTTGTTCTTTAAGATACTCCTGTAGAGTATTAGATAATTCTCAATGGTTTTATTGGGTCACATCCATCCATCCCAGTATCCTGTCTCCAAAAATGTCAAAAGCATATGCAGTTTGAGCAGATGCTTAGATACAATTTGACTTTATAAAAGTGCAAGTATTACATCATAGTTCTCCTGAGTGACCTCCTAGACTCCAACAATTTGTGACTCAGGGACTTTCTCAGCTAGAAGTGGTGTCTGGACCACAATTAGATCTCTTCAAGTGAACTTGAAGTCTCTCCTGGAACTCATGCAAACTTCTACAATTTACAAGACCTTGGGGCAAGGTGCTCTGCCAACTTAACTACACATCCATGAACCTCTTCCAGCTATTTTCATTGATGCCCACTATTTCTTCTATTAGAAGTGTGAGTCCTTAACTACTCTCTACTTTTAGAAGCCTCTGCAATATTCTTCACTCACCTCCTCATTCGTCTCTTTTCCAAGCTAAAGAGTCATGACTTACACCATCATGTCTCATATAGAAGCCATTCTGTACCTTCCATTATTCCCATTGGCCTTTTCTGAAGTTTTTCTAGTTCCACTAGATCCTTTTCAAGATGGAAAATGTGACCAAATCAGTGCACAGAATTCAAGTTATGGGCATACGATAAGTGGCATAGTAATGTTCTGTGCTCTTGTTTTCCTGTCCCTTTTATAATAATTTCTTGTATTCAATTTATCTTTTTGACAGCTACTGAGCTGACCTTTTAATGGAGTTGTCTATGTCTACTAGATTTTCATGGTACCGTCTACTGTAAAACCTCAAAAATATTTTCTTGAAACAGAACAAAAAGAACCAAAGCAGCCTTTTCCTAAAAAAAGCCTAAAACACTCCCTTCAAAAAAAAAGAACAACCAAACCCAAACCAAACCAAACCAACCAAACAAAAAAAAACCACCACCAAAAAAAAAACCACCAAGCAACCAAACAAGCAAACAAACAAAAAAAAAATAGCCCCACTACTAAAACAAAACAGGGCTAATATGTCATTTGGATGAATCATTAGGCTGTTCTGTGTCATTTCCTTTGCTCTTTCATATGACACAGAGGAAAACAGATGCAAAAAATGTAGTTCACTGTTTATCTGGTCCTTTAAGAATTCAGAGTCTTCTTTTATACATTTTTCTCTGGGCAAACTGCATTATCATTATTGAGTGATATTTCTGTTTTTCCCATAGAACAGAGTAACTGATCAGATTCTTAACACTAATATACAGTCCTGCATTAAACTAGAGCAGGGGCTATCAAACTTTTTGCCCCACATACCAACTCCCATCTACATTCAATGCCTCTCCCTCCTCTTCCTCCAGCCTGAGAGACACTTAACTGAAGGGTGGAGTGAAATGTACCCACGAAATACGTCTTGGGGGAAAGCAACAGAATTCACCCTTTTGCAAAGTGGAGGGGGGAGCATTGGAGAAGAATGATTGAAGCTGCATTAAAAAAACCTGCTCAGCAGGGGAAACAGAAGGAGGAGTGGAGAGAGCAGATGACTAATAAGATTATGCTGACTCCACGGAGCCCCCCACAAGCCTCCCCCCAGTCCATTCAGAATCATTCTGTGTCCCTCCCAAGAGTGATAGCCTCCTGCTTGTATGAAGCTGAATACAATTTAGAGAGAATAACAGTATATTTGTTGTGGCAGGGAATTCCGGGGACAGATGGAAAACCAGGCTTTCCTGGCATTGCTGGACATCCCGGAGATGTGGTGAGTAGGGCTATCATAATCTGTGATCGCCTAACACATACTGGCTCCCAAACCTATGTCTTAAGGATCAGCAGGAGCCCTAACAGTACTTGCTGGCAGCCTGTGGAGAGCTGGGCCTGGGTTTGTCCTACTTAACCTGGAGGAGTTACCTCAGACACCAAACACAGGAACAGAGTGTCCCTTGACCTTGCCTCCCTCATCAGTCAGAAGTGATACAGGCATCTCCAGAGGCTAGTTCTGATCCTTCGACACTCATTTGCTTTTAATTATTCAGAAATCAGCTATGTTTTTAATTAGAGCAAAGCCAACAGGCTCATAGGTAATTTTAATGTATTTCTCATGCTTAAGAGCTGTGAGGATTACAGAGCTCTTTAGCTGGGAAATCCCATGGCTCGTCCCCTGCCACCTTCCTCTTACTCGTGCCAGACAAGCTGTCTGCATCCCCAGCACAGTGAGTTGTTTCGAGGGGCTGGTCAAGCTTAGAAATAACCTGCCTCAAAAATGACTGCTTAGCTCGCCTGTGTTCCCCTGCCCGGTCCATTGGGCAATCCTGGACACAACTGAGGTGGCTAACGCCGAGAAAGGAAGGAGCAGCCGGGCATGGCTGATTTCAGTGCAGTGAAAGAAAGGCTTGTTGAATTAATCCCCAACTAATGAAATGTTGTGTACCCCTTTGCTTCTGGTCTTCTGTGAACTCTGTCCAAAGTGCTGGGAAATACTTTTAAGAATCAAATCCTCAGAGGGTCTGAGTTGAAACGAGCTGGCCCCATTTGTGGTTTGAGAGAGCTGGGAATCAATCATTCTGTACCTGCATTTTACTGTTGTGATTTTTGTGAAACTAGAGAAAGCACATTTTCACAATTTTTCCTTTTAAGTCACTTATGCTCTTTTTTTTTATCACATGCAGGGTCCAAAAGGGGAGAAGGGTGACCCAGGACCTCAGGTGGGATTGTGTGGATTTCATTCTTTCTGAGAAACCTAGTAAAATGTAGTACTTAATAGCTGGGGTTTTCACCTGCAATGCTTTTGAAATAGGGTGAACCAGGACAGGACGGGAACAGTGTTGTGGGACCACCTGGACCACCAGGTCCACCAGGACCAATCATAGCAATACCTAAGGTAAGTGTGTTTATCAAGCATTAAAGTCTCTATAACTCATCTTACAGAGAAGAAGGCACAAATGGTTAACAAACTGGTAATTCTGCTGTTGATGTTCAGGTCATAAGTCTACTCCTCAAAACAAAAAAATCTCAATATGTCTCTGTATCAAATGTATTTGTTTTGAAAAGACAAAATAGGAAAGTGGGTGAAGAGCTTACATACAAGAATTATGGGGTCATATTGGGAGCTTCTCGTAAACTCTCCAGGTGATTCTGCAGGAGTTGTGAACATCAAAAATCAACAGAGAAATGCAAAACTGGGCATGTTTAAAAAAGCAAGGCACCTGAGACACAGCAGTATGTAGGAGAGAAATACTTTGTGTTTTCTGACAGGTGTCCACTATACAAACCAGAGCACTGACTCCGTTGTGGAAGCAACAGCCAAAAGTACCAAAGGGTAAAATGCTAGAAGCTCATAAAAACTGTCCAATATCCTTTAGCTGCATGTATATTTTCAGTCAGTTTTGCTTTGTGTACATCAGCCTTTGCAAAAACAATACTAGTTAGCAGTAATGAAGGCTAGAAATTAGGATGAATCCCATTTCAAGCTGACAACAAAAATCCTTGTAGTTGGCTTGATATGACATTAAGATCTGGAGAAGCTGTGAGTGGCTGCAGGAAATTCTTCACCTCTGAGAGCTGAAGGTGCCTAAAACAGCCAGACTCATCCATAGGAATAAGTATAACAGCAGTAAGAAATGATTTGTGATTGCAAGAAGGGAAAATGTCCAGCTGAGAAATCTGTGTTAGGGAAAGCTGGGCACCAACATTATCATAAAGCTGAGCTACACATAACATCTTTTGTTGACTGAAACAACTAGGCTTTCACTTAGACTTCTGCCACTGATAGCAAATACAGCATAAATTGGCATCCCATAGCCCACATAATCAGTCCCAAAAGAGTTGGGTTTTTTAACTAAATTTATTGAGTATCCACCCAGAATCTTAGCATCCAAGACCCTAGGATCTTGGATGAGCAGGATTATAGATTCACAGAAATGTTGGTTGGAGGGGGTGTCTGAAGATCATCTAGTTCAAAGTCCTGCTCAAAGTGGGACTGTCACCAGCTCTACACTTTACCATGTTTCTGTTGGAGTTTCTGGGAAATTCCTCGATAGCTGTGACAGAAATGCTGATGTAAAATTCATGTTCTTTCTCACAGCCCTGCCACGGTGTCACTGTGGGCCTTAACTCTTATCAGTGTTAACTTATCAGTTAACTTATCAGTGACTAAACAGCTCTGTTTGCAGTAATAATGAACCTGAATATGTTGTTCCTGAGCTCATTAATACTTGAAAAAACACTGTGAAAGCCTCAGAGGGAGGACAGTATGTATAAGAAATGTAAAAAGATTATTGAAGCTGACATAGCAAACTAATGACACTAGTTTGCTGGGGGCTGCATGGTTCCCTACACATCGTGATAGTCACAGTCCACATGTCTATTTAATGTGTAGCTATGTCTGAAGAAACCTAATATGCATCCTCTGAATTCTCCAGAACTTCTATATGAACTACTTTCACCATAACTTACAGAAATGTGTAGAGCCTAGTAGAAGCTGTATTGCATTAGGTGTATTACAAACCCATATAGAAACCCATTTTCTTCTCTAAATACCTTGGAGTTTAAGAAGTAAGCTCTCTTACAAAGTAGGGTGCATAATATATGTGGCTTTATGTACGTTTGTAGCATAGGTATTCTGAGGGGATACAGCAAGAGCCATCTATCCTCATATGCTTCAAATCCTCTATATGGTTAATCAGATGATTTCTCTGAGGACTTGGTATGCTGGATTTTGATACAGATAATTAAATGTGTGTGTGTGTGTGTGTAAGTATATGTCACTATATGACATTGAGTTCTACCTGCCTCACAAATGTTTGTATAAGAACAGGACCCTTGCTTACTATACATTTGCTGAAATAGAAGATTAAATTACCCAAATACATTTTGTTGACTCAGTCTCTCATTTTTTGTAGTTAGCTTCAGATATGGAAAGAACTTCTGGAAGTAGACCTATCAATTGCAGTTGGAATTACAGAACTAAAATAAATACCAGTACCAGTTGTTGTAATGTGGATATTGGCTTGACATGGGTAGAGCGGCAGAGGTCAATTAAGTGATCTAAGTGAATCACAGGGCAGTTAGAGAGATCACTGCCCGGGTCAGGGTCTATTAGTTCACTCATTTAACCATTGTGTAGCCAAAGACAACAATATTTCTTGGGCTACGGAAGTTCAATGGGCTGATCTATCAGAGTTGGAAGGAAGTTTTCTTATGAACGGCTGTGTGACTACAACTAAACAGATTTTATGCTGCTTGATCAAATTAAAACAAATTGAAGAGCTGCTGCAGTTTCAGTGTTGTTGAAATATTAAGATCTGATGGGGACAGCTGTAGCTCAGGGCCAGGCCTCACCAATATCTGGCCAATAGCACATTGATTGAACTGCACTGAAAAGTGGACCTTGGTTTCATCCTCATTTAACCTGGTCCCTATGTGAACTGAGGGGATTTGATTCCTTCAGGAGCCACTTCTAACACTGTGAAAAGACATGGTAAGATAAAACTGAGGTCTGCAGTGGAACCTAGCCATTTCCAGGCTTCTGCAGTATCTACCAACACCATGGGTCTCAGAGGCTTGCCATCCTTTCTGCCTCCTCTGTTGCCTCCTGCTGTCAGTCAGGAAGTCTGCTCTGAACTGTCCTGTTCAAAAAAAACAATGTCCCTCAGTTTGCTGCTGTTCTACTAAAATCAATATTCCTCATCCTATATTGGCTATTTCGCTCTTTTGGAGCATAATCTCTGATACTCATTGCATTTTCATGCATGGAATCATGATAACCAGTAAATGACCGTATTAATTGTTGCTACAGTTTTATCACTCCAATTTAGTTGGATACACTACAGAAATAGATTTCTGTATTCAAAATTTTTGAATAGAGAAATTTTATTTGATTTAAATTTAAAACTTTTAAACAATTATGTATTGCTGCCATTATTCATCCATAGTTTAGGTACAAGAACTGAATGAAAGGCCTGGAGAAAGGTTAATGTTGGTGGTATAAAGCAAATGTCAAAAGATTTTGTGTTTCTTATGTTCTTCCTGTAATTCTAATAAGGGCATATTCATGCCATTTGGATACAAATCTGAAGGTTTACTTAGAACCCAACCCAGACAATCACACTAAAAACTACTGTTTCTTCCTTTTCATAACTGTGAAGAAAATATGAAAAACAACGTTATCCTTTATTTTGTAGTCAGCACTTTCTGAACTGATTTGATGTATTGAAAATTACATTGCCGGATTGTTGCTATTAAAGCTGCTTGCACAAAAAGGAAGATAAATAACTATATACCCGGAGCAGGTTGTAAAGAGTGCAATCTTTTTCTCTAATCATCATCCTTGTACCCTCTATTTTCATATCTTCTTCAGCACTGTGTACAGTTTTCTGATTTCCAACCACAATTTCCATTTGCAGCTAAACTCTATTTATAAAGTACACAAAATGCCTGATCCAAAGCTCAGCAAAGCCTTTGAGATTCTTTCCACTGACTTCAATACAGTTTGGATTGAGCCCAGAAAGAATGAATACTGAGTAATTCCACAATGAAAAGATAGTGTAAACCCAGGGCTCCTGGATTTCTGCCACCAGCTGTAGATAAAGCAGAACAATTGCAGCAGCAGGGCACTTTTATTACTGTCATTAAAGTAACAGTCCATGTCCTGTTCCCTTTCTGAGCCATGTAGAGCTGGGAATACAGTGGGACCAAAGGCATCATGCTACCCCCGGAGCAATGCAGCAGAAAGTTCATGCAGGCTGGGAGGTGGAGTGCTGCCTGCAGGACTTAAACTGTCTTTTTATTTGACAATTTTCCAGTGGTTTTTGTAGAACGTGAGGACAGGGAGCAGGTAGCAGCACCCAGTAAAAGTGCTTTAGCTGCATGAATCATGATGCTAACATGACCTCAAAGTACAGAAAGTTGACCACACACTGCCATGCTCAGATGACATAGGGTGGGACAGGACAGGACAGGACAGGATAGGATAGGATAGGATAGGATAGAATATGTGATGTGACCAAGCAGGACTGTCCTCTTTTGTGTCCTCCTTCACATCCCAGATTAGAAAAATAGTATTCAGAGGCTCGTAAGATAATTGGAAGTGAGCTCTGGAGGCCATATGGTCAAACTTCCTATTCGAAGCAGGGGTAGCTTCAAACTTAGTTCTTGTATACTGTATTCACAACAAATATTGCAAAAGATTGTGATCTGATAGCATTGATCTGCACATGGTTGCAAGCAGAAGAGGCACTCAGATTTCACAATACCTCAGTGACAACATGCTTATTCATGTGCTAAGTGAATTCCCTGGCACCTGAAGTCATGCCCTGCCCCAGCCTTGTGAAATTCAGAAGATTTTCATTACATTGAATGGGAATATACTGCTGCACACAGAACCTTATATTGAAATGGATGGCATGGCTTGCCTGCTAAACAAGTGGACTAGTTCAAGCCCCTAAGGAGATTCAGTACATATTTCTGAATCCAAAACAAGGGTAAACTGTCACACAATAAATGGGACTGTTGGAGTGAAAGAAATGAAACAAATGACAAAAACTGAGTAAGGATTTCTTTTCTCCCACAACATTTATATAGAGCAAGCACTTACATATTGTCTGTCCTGAATTGTAATATATGACCATATGATATAGTATTGGGAACACATATTTAAACCGGAAAGGTAGCTATCTGAAACCAAAATGAAACCAAAACGAAAGCCTAATCGTAACATCAGGACAAGAATCTGATTGGGAGCAGCCAACGTGGATTTACTAACGGCAATTCATTCCTGACCAAAATGATTGTTTGTCTGTGGACAAGGGATGGGCACTGAATGTTGTACACCCTGACTTTAGGAAGGCTTCTAATGCAGTCTCCCATAGTCTTGCTATCACCAAACTGATGACCTATGAAGTGGATAAGCGGATGATAAAATAGGTGGAAAATTGGCTTAATTGATGGACTCAGAGAGTTGTGATTGGCATTCATGAAACTGCTTCTGGAGTCTCCAGTACAAGAAAAATATTGACATAACAGAGCAAGCCCCATGCAGGGCTGCCAAGATGGTCAGGGGACTGGAGCACTGAGAGAACTGGGTCTGCTCAGCCTGGAGGAAAGAAGGCTAAGGAGAGACTTTATTGCTGTCTACAACTACCTAATCAGAGGATACAGAGAAGATGGAGGCACCCTGTTCTTGGAGGTGTATGGCAATATTATAAGATGTAACAGACACAAGTTGGAATATGGGAAATTCCAATTAGATATAAGCAAAAACTTTTTACCCTGACGATGCTCAAATACTTGAACCAGTTGCCCAGAACAATGTGGCATTTCCATGAATACAGGTGTTCAAGACTTAACTGGACAAGTCCCTGAGCGACCTGATCCAATTAGACCTGCATTGAGGAGGGGCTTGGACCAGATTATGTCCAAAGGTCCCCGTCTACCTTCATTATTCTGATTCTGTGATCAAATTATGCAGAAATGCCTGAGCTAATGCTGAGCTCACTAATTCCAGGATAGGAAGCAGTATAACAGCATTGCTATTATACTGCTCTGTTCAGGCTTCTTGAGACTCAGAGCTGATTAGCTTAGGTGCTGCTCCACATCCAAGCGACTATACTGTTTTGGGGATCCAAGCTAGTTTCATTGATTGCATACACAGCAGCATGATCAGAGCTGACTTAGGAATCACTGCATGGCACTGCATGGTGTGATGCAGACATGTCCAGAATATAATTATAACTTCAACTCTACAACAGGACGAGCATGGTCAGACAAAGATTCACCATCTTATAATGCCAGTGACATACTGGAGTATAAAACCTTCATTTTGATCTTTATCCTACTGAGGAGAAATTACTTCAGGCTGCAACATTTGGTGTCATAGTTTTCAAATTAAAAATGAGAGTCAGTTAACTAAAGTTTTGAAAGCATTCTGAGATCCTTACATAAGAAGTGTAAAACAAATGCTAAGTTTTGTTATTCCAGATGTATAACAAAAATTAGAAGTAGAGAGTGTTTTCTGTTTTGTTTCTATTTGTGTTTTTCTCCCCATAGTTATAAAGGGATGCTTTAACTGTCTATACATTTCTAAAAAATGTATGTGTGCCCTAGATAATCAATTTGGGATTTGAAATAACCTGTTCCTTAACCATTTTTTTAGCTACTACTCAATGATACAGATGGAATTTTTAACTTTACTGGAATTAAAGGACTTCTTGGGCCTCCAGTGAGTATATGCTGCTTTATTAAATCTTCAGTATCAGCTAGAGCTGAGTTTCCTATGCTTTAGAATTGTGTTCCTGTTAACTTCAGCACCAAGCTCTGTGGAAGTACTTCAGGGCAGAACTGAATTCTGTGTGAATGAATTGCTTTTACACATTTGTATGAAAAAGGAATTGGCTTAGCTCTGAATCTGAGCTATATGCTCAGAATGACAGAAATGTGGAACTGATGCAAAAATAGGGACCAAGATTTACATAGCATTTCTTCCTATTTTTTTCTGTTCTTGTTTTTCAAGTCATAAAATGTTGGGATAAAGTATTTTGCTCAGTTCTCCTTGAGACTGCAACTAGGAATGCTAGGCTCCTGTGTATAAGTTTAGTCTCACAGCAATTATAGCTGTGGATGGAAAGCTGGAAATTTCATAAGAGAACAACAGATGTGAAATTTCAGGTTCTGTTTTGCAGCTAGGAGTATAGCTGCAAAATAGTTCAGTCAAATATTTGAAATTCTGAATGCTTCTTGGTAATGATTTAAAATTCCTAGGACTGGATCCAAAGAGAAATCTACCTTTTCCAGGCTGTGGAGTCTATTCAAACTGGAATTCTATAATATATTGCACTTCGCAAAATTTTAATCCCCCCAAACGAAACATCTTACTTCACAGCTAGTTTCATTTGTGGACTGTTGTTTGTGTATTTTATTTTATCTGCTTTCTGGTTTGTGAGCACAGTTCTCTCTCTCACATTCAATCCCTGATGAAACAAGGAAAACCAAAATGTGTGTACCTGATAGCAGAATTTCACTCCACATACCCATAGTTTGAAAAAAAACATGTATCTTATTAATACAATTGTCCCAAAACAAATATTTTCTAAATCTGTCAGTGAACTGGGAAGACAGACATTAGCTCCAATAACAGCTTTTAACTTTTATCTGTTAGCCTAACATGCCTCTTTTCCACTTGTCACATGGTAGGATGACCTCATATTATTGTGGCTGCATCCAGCTGTGCTTATGGTAAAAGAGTTTCCATGGAAGAGTATTTTGATGTGTTTCCTAAAGACCTGATTCTTCTAATCCCTGGACATAACAGGATGCCAGGATAGGACGGGCCCTCTTGTGTGAGCTCTGTTACTGCAGGTAGTTGCCATTCCAGCCTTAGATGACAGGTCCTCAAAATAACATAGACAAGTGGGCTCATGAGCCCAACAGAGATGCATTGGTTTGTAATCGTTGTTAGAGTTACAGTCCCAACAGAAAGAAGTAGGTCCTGTAGCTCGAAGTGCAGCTGCAATTGGAAAGGTCTTTGAACCTCAGTCTCAGCTCACTCTAGTCAGGAAAGAGGTGCAGTCTCATAGTGGCTCAGGTAATACACATCCAGGTGATCTGAACTAGAACTAGCGTGTCTCTCTGCAGATATCACAGTGGGGCAATCTTAAATATGCCCAGTACAAATCCAAATCCATGTTTCTATTCACAGCCTATTACACACTCTATTTTCTATCCACAGACAACCAGGAGCAAAAATGGCAAAGGTGGGAGGGCTACTGTGGTCTCTGTGCTGGAATCTGGAAAAGATGCAAAGGAGGCTGAATTATGGTTGCATGCCTTTCATATGTGGAAAATGTCACCTTTCTTCAGCCTTTCCTGGATCTCTGTCCCTTCAGTTTTGGAAAGTAAATGCTAACATCCCAGAAAACGTTAGAAGCATCGGGTGTTGTGGAGTGTTCACAACTTTACCACTGGCTGAATGAAGTTCTTAATCCAGTTTCAGA
The DNA here is from genome assembly GCF_964195595.1 of Calonectris borealis. NCBI lineage: Eukaryota > Metazoa > Chordata > Aves > Procellariiformes > Procellariidae > Calonectris > Calonectris borealis. The sequence continues at coordinate 106,100,978 of NC_134313.1, read as the reverse complement.
TCAGTTAATATTCACAAATTATGCAATACATGGAAATGCATACTCTATTTTGCAAGTCTGTAATATGTGTTTGTAAGGAGGTGGGGTTTTTGCATTTTGCAGGGGCCAGATGGCAAGCCAGGTCTGCCAGGATTTCCTGTAAGTATTATGTTCCTTGGATTTAAGTAAGGATTTTTTAATATAGTTTAATATTTAAAAAATTTATATTGTACAGAATTTACACAAAGTCTAATAAATTTTCATATGGGAGACTAGGTCTTTAAGGAATCAACAGCTATGGTAGAAATTAACTCTGCCGGAAATGAAGTACACTGTGATATGCACATCTCGTATTTCTGCTTATTTCAGAATCAGTTCTATAGTTTAAATCTAAATTTAATTGACTCTGACAAAAAATTATGACCTAAGGAAAAGACCTATGCCATTCATGGTTTTAAAAGTTATCTTCCTATGTATATGTAATTGTATTATCCTTTAGGCTTTTTTTGTCACAACTACAGAGTATAGTAAAGCCCTACGAGATGTACCATTTTTATTTGATCCTTTAGGAAACATTTATTATTTTTTGTAATAACATACCAGTGCCACCACGGAAGCATTGCACAGCCATAATATCAAAAGGTGCCTTATACTATGCTACCTACTTACTGCGCTCAGACTGCCACACCATATAAATATTATCTGGCTTGTGACTTCATATAGTATTGTTTATACTATTATATTTATATTCTATATAATGTGATAGAATTATTTTCCCTTGTTATGATTGTTTTACAGTTCAGATACGTGCATATGGTCTCAGGATCCTTTGTCTATTGCCTGAGAATAACTAAGGAGAAAACTGGGAAAGCTGTCAAATGATGTTGACAAAATGCTGGCAAATTGCCCAGAATTCTACAGAAGGTTGTTTACTAAGTCCTGGGTATTGTGGACTGCACAGGAAGCCAAAGAAAGGGGGAAAAAACTCCTTAAAAATACTTTTCATTTGAAAAACAGCTGATAACATTTAGAAAGTGATATAATGAATTCTTAAGCTCTCTGTCATTTACAGAATTTCTACAGACATGAAAATATCATTCTTGTTCTTACCTCAGGTCTTTTCTTTATCTCTTCACTAATGCAGAAATCATGTAGACTTGAATTTAGTTCTTGGTGGGTAAAAAAATGCTTCTGAATGCACTTATAATGGAAGATCGTAAAAAAACGTGTGATCTGAGTGGAATGTTTTCACCACAGAATAGATAAAGAAATTATCTCATTTTCAAATATATAATCTCTATCTCAGATAAAAATATTTTTTTAAAGTACTGTTAAAAATATAGCTTCAGAAATTCTGTTGAAAATCAGTCTGGCTGAATGATCGTGAAGGAAAAGAGAATAGATTAGAGAGGAAATAGAGAATTTTAGGCTGAATTTATTAATTCATTTATTAATCTTATTAATGTTTGCATATTTCTCTTTGTGAATATGTGTATCATCTACACTGTGATAAACATCAGGGTTTTTTTGTTTTGTTCTTTTTAACAGATTCTCCCTATATGATATTTGTTTTGGGGAATACTTTGATTCAGACAGCAATTTAGTCTTTTAAGAGTTCTTACATTGCAACTAGAGTGATTCAAGTTCAAGTTTTCCAGTTATGTAAAATTACATTTAGTAAAATGGGCCAGCTCCATATTCTTAGCAGATATCACCATGGATTTATGTACTTGTTTTTGCTTAGGGCCCTCGGGGACCGAAGGGTGATACTGGTTTGCCTGGATCACAAGGACCCAAAGGACAACAGGTAAGAGAAAATGGATAGGGAAAAGTACATTCTGCAAAATGTGTTAGATGACAAATACTTAGTGACATTAAAAGTTTAATTATTCTAATTTTACTAGGGATTGGGATATTAATAAGTTCATGTGAAAAATTTACTAAGTGGAAATTGAAAGAGCGCTAAACAAAATACAGGAATACCGAGAGCTAACGTTCCTGCCCCAGTGTTGAAATTCTGCAGTGCAGTATGCATTTATCAGAATAAGTTTGCATAAACATTAAACATGAGGTGACCTCTTCTTGCATGTTGATTGTTTGTGCTAACACCCTGAGATCCTAACCGAAAGGCCAAATAAAAAAAATATTAATCCTTTCCTCCTCCTTTGGCACAGAGGGCTTTGCCTACAGAATGAAGACTGCAGTTTTCCATTCCCAAAGAGAGTATAAGACTTTGGGAGATCTCTCCTTAGGATCCTTTCCCTTATTTCCGCACAATAGTGTTTATTCTGTAGCACCGCTGAGAGGTGACTAAGGACTGACTGCTATTTTGTAAATATTGCAGCTGCTGTTCTGTTTTTCTTCCCCTTCTCATCCACCTGCAGGAAGCAGGGAAGAGGAACATCTAAGTTATTACAATCTTGGGCATAACAAAAATGCTTTCTGCTTATTCTTTGTAAGCTGACCTCACTTTCTCAGAAGTAATAGGAAGGCTTGGAAATGGTTAATTATGGTTTGAAATGGGATTGTAGATGAACATTGCTCAGAAGGAAACATCTCAGGCCACAAATACCAGTCCCCTTTTGTCACAAGGATTCCTGTTCTTTTACAGAGTGCATAAAATGATCAAGCTCAACCTTGAAATCAGCTGGGTTTTTTGGTTTGGGTTGTGGGGTTTTTTTGTTTGGGGGTTTTTTTTTGGCTTCTGCTGTCCGCACTGGAAGGAACTGAAAACTTTGAAGCCATTATATTTTGTACGCATCAATGACATAGTGATATTTCTGAGGCTATTTCTGAGGCGTGGACACCAGGTTATGCTCAAGAGTGATGAAGCTGGGAACCACAATGAAGCTGCACAGACACCTAGGAGCATTTTGCTTTAAGGATCATGAGATGCTTCTGTTGCAACCTCAGGTCCATAAAATCTTAGAGAAGATAAAGTCAGTGAAGCCAAGCTTTAGAGAGACTCCAAAGTATCCAAAGTGTCCTCAGGGAGACTGCAAAGACTCCAAAGATTTAAGAACCTGAAGAGGAACTGAGTTATAGCACTTCCTGCTCAGTGGAAGTGCTATAACCTGGACTGTCATTTTAATCAGCAATGCAATTGTTAGTTTCAAGCCAGATTTCTTTCATTAGAGATCTTGGGAAAGCTATTGTACCAAGCTGCCTGAGACAGGAGGAGGAAAGTTACAGCTGAAAGATCCAGAGTGGGAACCATGCACCGGCACAGAGGAATGACAATTCATGGTTGTGGTGCTGTTATTCAATGGAATTACCCCTTGAAGAAGTGGAATGTAGATGGTCATAATTTGAATGCTGGGAATTGGCCTTCATTGAAGGTAATGAGGCTGCATCATGCCAGGCATATAGAGAGAATGATTCATGCTTTCCTGATAGCAAAATCAGGACAGTTAGTGTTCTATCAAGATTTTACATTTCCAGCAGGATTTCCTGACCAGTATCTAAGCTGATGGTACACAAGAAGACACCAGTAGCCTGTCTGCCTTTGGCAGAGGTCTTTCGTGAACACAGCATGTTTCACATAGTTACTCTATTGAAAGCAATCAAAAGTCTTTTTAAAAAAATAAGTACTTGTTCATCTCAGAGAGATTTACACGAGCAGGATATTTTTAGTGTACTTCATTATGTTTTAAGAAAGATCAGCCCTTTTCTCCCCCAGAATCAAGCTTCATCCAACTCACATTGATATCACTTTATGTTTGATATCAAAGGATGACTAATCTGTCATGCTTCAAACAGCAGTAATGCTGCTTTGACTTCTTCTGATTCATTGAGAACTACCTTGTAAACACTATAAAATTACTTTGATAATTGCAGGGTGAAAAGGGAGAACCAGGAGCTATCATTGCTGCTGATGGATCTTTAACGGAATTATTAGGAAGAAAAGGGGAGAAGGTGAGCTAATACTGTGTTATGTTCCTCCAGAATGTTTGGTGGCCTTGTTACCAGCCACTTCTAGATAATGCATGAGTTCTCCTTGTCATTGCTCGATGTGTGTCTCTCCTCAACAGGGTGAAGCTGGAGTGGTGGGATCAGTGGGACCAATGGTAAGACATTTCCAAAGATGAGTGGTTCTTTTTTTAATTTGCTTTGATTTTACAGATAATAGTAAATGTAAAGGTAGTTTGTTTTAGCTTTTCATTCCTTCTGAGTAGGGATGATAAGGAGTAGTCATGCTTCAGGATGATCAATGTCCTTCAGAAAAGAATGTGGTTGTTACATATGTGGTGCTGTAAACTACTGACTTGATTCAGAATTTAAATTCTGAATGCACAATGTATCCGTTACTATCTAAACAGACAGTGAAATATCATCAGAGCCAGCAACTTGCATAACTTAGGACTCTGAGTGAACTGGGCTTGTTTAGCCCCGAAGATAAAAGGCTGAGAGGAGCTCTAATGGCTCCCTGCCACTGCCTTAAAGGGAATTATAGAACAGACAAAGTCAGGTTCTTCTCAGAGGTGCACTGGAAAAAGACAAGTGCCAATGATCACAAGTTCCAGCAAGGGAAATTCCAATTAGTTATAAAGAAAAAAATTCACAGTAAAAGTGGTTAAACACAGAAATAGGTGCTCAGAGAGATGGTGGATTGTGGAACAAGGTGCTGAGCGGAATCACCTAACTTGGAAGTTTGTCTTGCTTTGAGCAAGGGGTTGTACTAGATGATCTCTAAAGTTCCCTTCCAATCTAAATTGTTCTTTATTTCTATGATTTAAAACAACTGACTACATCAGGCTCAATTTCTGTCGGTGCCAATAATTTGCAACTGCCTTGGATTCTGAGGAAGTTGCAAATCAGGCAGTAGTAAGACCATTTACCAAAATCAGGATTTAGAGGCCTTCTTTCAGGTACTTGGCCTGATATTGTTGAATGGACACAGAATATTGTGTGAAAGCACAAGAAATTAGTTATAAAATAAGAACAGTTGACCAGACTCAGTAGTGTTAGAGCAGGAATTAATTTCTTCTAGTCTAGCGTTCCAAAGATCAAGGATATTGAGTGTTTCTTTGCTTCTGCTTTTGATGTAGCCTGGTCTCTGTTGTGCCTACGTGAATGTTACTGGGTGTTGTTGTTTCTGCACACCAAGGTGTGTAGGAGATTTTGCCATTAGTTTCTGTGATCTTTAGAAGTGGCTAACTGGGTGTGCTGAGTAACTGCTTTTTTAATTACTGTGTATCAGAATACCTTGAGGCGTCTACCCTCAATAGGTATATATAGGGTATAGACAGATACCTGTCTATCCTAACTTACCCGAAAGGGAGTTCCTTTTCTCCTCCTTGTATGACTACAAGGTGAATCTATACTTTCACCTCGACATAGAATCATAGAATAATTTAGAATGGAAGTGAACTTCAGAGATCATCTAGTCCACACCACTGCCCAAAGTAGGTCTATTTAGCTCAGGGACTTGCCCAGTCGAGTCTTCAACATCTCTTAGGACAGAGATTCCACAGCTTCTCTGGGCAGCACGTTCCAATATTTGACAAACTTCTGGGTAAAAAAAGTTTTTCCTTATATTTATTTGGAATTTCTTATGTTCTAGCTTGTGTTCTTTGCCTCTCATCCTGTTGCTGTGCACTCTTCAGGACATGTCCTTTTTCTATCAGCCCCAAACTCTGTGTTTACATCTCCTTTTGTACTGCCACGAGGTGCTTCATACACTTCAGCATGCAGACAAGGCCATTCAGAGGAAGTTCTTGCCAGCACTGGAGCAAATGATTACGCTGCAGGAGAATTTGGCACACTCCTGTCTCAAGACTTTGCTCAGCCAGTTCCTCTTCTTAGTGCAGCACTCTAGTTTGATCATCGCTGCTAATGGGGATGATTCATTTTGGTGTTGTCGCATAGAAAAAATCCCTTTGTAATCAGTGGGAGTCCTGTGCAGCAAAAATATGCAGACTTCAGAGTGCTGGGCCAGAGCCTCTGTGGCATAATTACCAAAGTTTTCATTACGATGGTTCTGTTCCACTTCGTGCAAAGTAAGACTCTGGCCCAGGAACAGCTGTGAGGTAGCTGGGGACTCTGTTCCTCTGTGCTGTTAAAGCACAATGAACTCATACACAAGTTTCCAGAATTTAAAAAAAATTCCCTACTCATTGCTCCCCACGTTTTCGAGACTTCAGCTGGACAGAAGAGAGGATCACAGGAGCTTGGAGCACAAGGAGCTACAGAGAAGTAGTGGTTTGGTATATGAGAGCTAGGGATAGTCAGGTTAGTACTGTTACTAGCAAAAGCAGAAGAGACAAACTGAATCCAACCTCCTGCCACAGGGGAAATGAGAATCTCTAACCTGCTCCATTATGCTGTTCACTGTCAGTGAAGCAAACTGCTGCATATAACTGAATAGGAGCCCTTAGTAAGAATCACGGTGTCAGTCTGCCCAGATCGACTCTTTGCTGCTGTAAATGAAATTTCCTTTTCTGGTAAGCAGTCTCCTGTGGCTTCTTCACTTCATTCTTTCACTTCTAGCTGTGACTGCTGGCTTCTGTCTCAGGGAGTCGCTAACATCTGTCGGGGGTGGGCTGGCATTTTGACAGAGAAAAGAGTAAAGGTGGCTCCAGCATGGTCACCTCTCACATTGTCTGTGTTTATTTAAATCCCAGTTAAAGCATGAGATCCAGACACTTCTCTTTATTTAAACTAATAAAAAAGTCTGTTTCCAATCATCTTCATTGCTCAGTAAAGCTCAGATTTGCATACTCTTAAAGGCTCAAATACCAGAAAGTGAAATAGAAAAATATCCCACAACATTTGGGATTTCTTTTTTTTCAAACCCCATTATTTGATATGGTAGCACGGAAGGGTGGGTTGAATGATTTTGAAAGCTTGGGGGCACAATATTGCCAAAGTGCACCAGCAATCTATTGCCTGCTTTAGACACAGGCATTAGCTTTGATCATATGGGCAGAAATTACCTTCAAACAGGAAATGAAATAGAAGTTTAATAAAGGTCCTACCATCTTCGAACAGTTTCAGCTGCCATTAGTGAGCCTTAAACTCTGATTACAATGGTGATATTATGAATCAATACGTTCACATGTTAACCATTTCTGAATTTCGTCTCTTATCCAGTCTTCAGTTTTGGCATGATAAAAATTACAACAATTAATCCATGAATTTCAGCTTGATGTTAAGATAAATCATCTCATCAATATCAGATATATTTTCCATGAATGTACACCACTTTTCAATGAAATGATATTACATAAAGGCAAGGACAAACACTTGCCAGTTTAAAAAAAAAGGTTTTGTTAATTGAAAATTCTATCAATATGGCAATAGTTTAATTCATAAAATGGAGTGGTAAGAGACTGGTATTTGAATCCAGATGGTATTCTTGTGTCAATATTCTGCTGATCAGATGAGATGCAAAACTCTGAGTATGCAAATCACCCAAGTATAAACATCAGGCTATTTCTTGCAACCTTTCTAGCTCTTCACTTGCCTTGAACTGAGACATAACATGGCAACAGAACTGGACTGTAAATAAGGAGACTTGGTTCTGCCACAGGCTTGCTTCCTTCTTAGTCTCCGCTTTCCTTAATAATCAAGAGCAAGTGAGTGGCAAGATGGGGATTTCCTCTTGGTTTTTGATTGTTTGCTAGTTACCTTTTGAAGTAGCAGTCACAATGCCAACAAATGTTTGTTACTGTTAAAGTGATGTGCTGAAATTGTGGTAAGCAGTGCAATAGCCAATGTCTTTCTTCCATCAGCGTAGGTCTATGTTAACCACCGTATTGCAGGTAGCAATAGAAAGTCTGTTACAATAATCACACCTGTGATTTCTCAGGATTAAACACGTCAATTGTCACTTATAAGTGGTATCTGCATGAGATCTATAGACAGAGATTATTTAACCAATAATGCAAGAAAGGGTAACTCTTAGCATTTCCCCAGACTGAAAAAAAGAAAATGAAAACAGAAAGGTTGATACATATGCAAAGAGATTGTCTAGACCCTTGTGGTTTTGTTGAGTTTCAGGAAGCTGACAGCATATGAAAGTTTGTGGTATCCTCAGGTTTACTGCTTTTTGCTGATCACTTGCTGGCTACCTAGAAGTTGCATGCTTGCAAATGCCCAATCATAGATTGTCCATAGTCCTGGACCACTTTTCCCAGGCAGCCTGCTTGCCCTTTCTTTTTGCAATCACTGGTATCAATTTGTGATGCCTGATGGGTCAGTCAGTCTTGTATAAAGAAGAATCTGTTCTGTTTCAACTATCAACCCCCTTAAATCCACATACCCAGGCTGGCAAGAGGCATGTAGAAGCCTGACACTATACGAATTCTCAGGCTGGTCCACAGACATTTCTTCATAGGGCCTGATTCAAAGATAATTAGAAAAACAAAGCAAACCGAAAGGAGATGCACAAAGCATACACCACTAACTGCCTTTTTTCTACTGATTGATACATTTAATTTTCCTTCAATACATAGTGACTCAGTTTTGAATTGCATACTCTACAAATGGCTGAGAATTTAGACTTCATTTCAGAAAACCGGTCTCTTCCAGGCCAGAGTTGACTGTTATATGCAGGCCTCAGCTTCTGAGATCACTCAGGAGAGCAAGTAGACAGGACATTCTGTGCATTCTCTGCAGACAATCACAGACTGATTTTTAATGCAAATATAAAACTATGCCTCTTATTCTAAATAATCAAGTATATGTCAAAGATATGTTCCATATATTCTCCATAATCACATTTTCCTTTTTGTCCAGGGACCAATAGGACCTACTGGACCTAAAGGAGAACTTGGTTTCCCAGGACGTCCAGTATGTATTATGCTCTCAAGTAGAATGCAGATATAGGAGTTTGCTTCTGACATATACTACTGACTATTTCTACTTATTTCAGGGCCGCCCAGGACTGAATGGACTGAGAGGTGTGAAAGGTGATCGAGGCAAAGCATTTAATGTAAGTTCTTATGTATTGCAATTAGTTGAAAAAAAAATCCTGTTAAAATCTTAAGTCAAGTCTGAGTTATATGAATTCCTTTAAAATGATGACAGGACTAAAAACCTGAAATGATCTAGCAATAATTATACGTTTCTGCTACTTTTCCTACCTGGTAACAATCACTGAAAAGTCAACTTCTGGGTCCATCTGGACAGTTCTTGCAGATATACATATTGTATCAGCTCCCAGGTGTAAGTTATATGTGTAATTCACTGTTAGTACAGCTGGTTCAAATAGCAAATGATCTGGGATTGTCAACTCTTTCTATATATCAAAGACTTCCTGATCCAGGCCATCAGTATGACCCCTCACAGTGTAAAGATACTCCCATAGGCTCTTAGCTATCTAGCACAGGTACAAACAGGACTTGAGCATATCATAGTGAAGTGGCATCTACTCTACTAACAAAGAGATAACTTGCTAATACCTACTACCTAACTACCTTTAGTTGCCATGTACACGTATCCACAATAATGACCGCTGCATAGATGATAGCATATCCATGCCCACCTACAACCTGTAGTTATGGAATGACAAGTAATGAACCAAGGTCCTGGTGCTGGAAGTCTGTTCTGATGAAAAGACTTCATACAAGTGGTCTCATGGCAAACATGAAGACTGGACTGCACAGCCATAAACACTGCTGAGCATAAGCAGTAAGTTTCACAATAGCAAAGTAATTTGTGTGGCTGTTCTGATGTCATGGGGCAATCTGTGCTAGAAAAATTGGTACCCATACCACAACAGCAGCTAATAATATTTCATCTGCATCAGAGATATGCTGAAAAAAAAGACAAGGGTATTTTACTGTGTTAGCATAGAAATCATAAGGTAGGGATCAGCTAGGCATCAGAAGAGGTGATCTAGTCAATCTCACTATATTTTAGTAGAGCACTTTTTGTAAATCAGTTCTGTTGTATAAGTCCTCTGGTTCTACTTTGTTTAAAAGAAAAAAACATATATGGCACACAAACTGCAAAACACAAGTATGTTGTCTGTCTGGACAACAAATACAAGTGAGATGATGATATTGTTTTATCCGACTAACAGGGAGACTGAGAATAGGTAAGTATCTAAGTATCTTCACAGAAAGAAAAGACCAGGTACTAAAGGTTGCTTACACCTCTAGCAAAAGGTGTAAATAGGAATTTTGTTGCTGGAAGGCGAAACCAGACAAATTAGACAAATTCTAATTGGAAGAAAATGACAGAAAATATGACTAGCCACCGGCAGAAAATATTAAAGTAGATTTTCCATTCCTCCATATATTCAAACAGTGTCAAGGTTCATTTTCTGGATTGTCTGCCTTAACCAAACAGAAACCATTAAAGCAAGTATAACTAGATGAAGTACCTCAGGCTGGGACATTAAAGCAAACAAGCAAACAAAACAGGCTACATGTTCTAATAGTCCTTCCTGGAGTGCTCAGGGAAGATAAAATCTAATGGAACTTTAATTATTGATGAGATTACATGTGTCACCTCACAGAAGCTTGCATTGATGTGGAGAGAAAGATGGACATGGCACGGTGCCAGGTTTTTAAATGACACAGTAAAGAGTTGGTGTCTTTTTTTGTAAAGGGCAGTCACGCCTCCAGTCTGGTAGCGTTCCTTCAGGGTGCTAATTAGTGTGTAGTTATCTGACTGGCACTTGATAGTATATGAATCTCAGCAGTCTTGAGAATCCCAGACCAGTCTCAGATATCTAATTTTCCTTGGATGAGAGATCCAGTGCCTTTAATTTAATTTCAGTTTTTAGTGCTTTGAGGTTTCCGGTTTGGGGTTTGGGGTTTTTTTTCCCCCTGGAAACAACAATCTTAGACCATTTTGTTCTCCACAGAGTGCTTTAGGTTAAATATTAAAATTCACCTGACAGGTTGGTGCCTGTAACTGAATGCTCAGTCTCCTCTCAAATTTTTTTGGTTAAATGGGGCTCTCTGAGCCCCTTGGCCTTCTTTCTGTAGGGTCAGTTGTATTGCACATGAAAAGATCTGTCTAGTACCTTCCTTCTTTCTCTTTCTCTTACCAGGGCCTTCCTGGCTTGCCTGGACCCCCAGGGCCCCCTGGACCTCCAGGACGTATAGTTTATATCAAAGGAGTAAGTACAACTGGGGATCAGGTGCTGCTCTAGAAACAGTTTGCAAAGGGAAACTTCAAAACTTGTCTCAGGCAACACAGTTTACAGTGGGTGACCTTGCTTGTGTGCATAGGAAAATATCTCTTAAGTGGAGCCACTGTCACATAAGAATTTTGCCCCACACACACAGAGTGGGACCTGCTGACAGAGCTGTGAGAGCTCCCCGGCAGCAAGCTGGGTTCTCTGCTTGGGAGGTGCTGATTTTTGTTTCCAGGCTTTGTCCCGTCATGTCTATTCGATCTATTTGGTGTGTTATCTGCTGTATTATACCTACGTTCATTAAATAATTTCCCTTCCTGTTTTCAATAGACAGTTCTCCCAGTCTCTCCCAGACCTCATTGCAAAACGCCAGTAAGTCATACACAGAATCTTCTCTTAGCAAAATGCATGGCCATGACAGTACATAACCAAAGTAGCTATATACATAACCATGGTAGCTTTGCAGCTTTTCTCCCCCTGCCTTCTGCTTTGCACCAGAGATGTGTTTTACCTAGTCTTCAAGATAACAGATTTTCAAGTGATTAGATACCCCAAATTAGCCATATATAAAATATATAACAGAACTAGAAACACTAGAACCTTTTGCTTACAGCACTTTGATTACTTGGTTGTCCAACACTTTTAATGCCTTTCAAAGCCCGTGTTTCCAAAGTTTAAGAGTTGCTTTGGGGAGCTGAATGTTTATACATACATGTACACACATTTTTCAGATGTATATATAAATACTGTCTCCATGTTGTTATGTCTTTAGCTGTTTTCAATTTCCCTGTCCAAAATAACACTTGTTATGTATTTCATTGTGGCATGAAAGATGCATCAGAAAAGAAAGATCATGTTCTTTATTTGACGCTCAAATGCAGTCTATTCACATATAAACATTTATTATCTCAAGAATGGCTGCTGGTGAAGCTCTGCCCCTGCTTTCCAAAGGGAAAGACAAAGTCCCCATTACCTTCAGAGGACCTGCAATTTCACACATAGCGTCAAAAGAAAGGAGATGGAGTTTATATTTTCAGAACACCCTGATGCAATTTTTGTTTAATGAATCATGGAAATTACATCCTACAATGAACAGAGTTCAGTCCTGGAAGTACTTTCCTTAGGGCAATATTGTACTGTTAAGCCATGGGTTAGGTACGTGGAAAGGATTCTGTCTTTGAGAGTCACAGTCCTCCCCTGAATAGTGTGGTGTGCCATACAGCAGTATGGCTGTTCTACTTTCCTGGTAGACAGTATAGCTCCAAATAGTATTGTGCCCCCTCCTCCAATTTCCATTCCAGTTCTTTTTCACTTATTTTAGAGAAGCAGCTCTTGACTCACAGTATACTAGATGCATTGATACTCATCATTACCCTACCCTTACAGCTGAAGAAAGATGTATCCCAGCTTAAGGATCTTTCTGTTAATTAATGATAAACAGTCATTACTCTATGGTAATTTGACATTTCTACGGTTTTGGCCTACCACCTCCAGACACCATCTTTTTACCTCTTTGAATTCCTCCCTTAAATCTTCCCATTCCCGCCATATAACATTCTTGTATGTTAATCACATATGTCCATAATCACATATGTCCATAATCACATATGGATTAGTCAGTCTCACCTCTGAAACCTGACTGGATGAGGCCCTGAGCAACCTGATGTAGTTGATCCTGCTTTGGGCTAGACAATCTCCAGAGATGCCTTCCAACCTCAATTCTCCTATGGTTCTCTGTGGAATGATTCAAACAAGCCTGTTTTGGCTGAATTTCAGATAATAATAAAAAGTCACTTTTCAAGAAGGTTACAATCAGTGAAAAAAAGCAGTAACTTTTATGTGCACAAGTAATAGAAACCTGTACTTATAAGCACCTCTTCGTGCATCTGAGTATGCTAGATAGATTTGTCCTACATTTGTGAATAATCTCCTAAACCTATCCGAGTTTATAGATAAGAAGTCTGCTGTACATGCCTACATAAATGAATATCGATAAAGAACTACAGACTGAACCCCACAAGTTTTCCTCATGTGAACTGAACTTCTGAAGTTAATGGAGCTATCCATGTGAGTAAGACTTCTAAGAGCTAATACTACAGGATTAGCCAGATGCAGCACCTTCAATTTTTTTTCATACGCTTGCTTAGATTCATATAAATAGTACTAGCTAGTACTAAGATCTGTCCATTTCCAAGCACTGTGCCACATTTTAATTCCTGCACTGTCCCTGTTTTGAGGACAGGCAGTAGAGTTAAGTAGCATGCCCACTGTTACAAGTGGCTGGTGTCAGAACAGGATAAACTAGAATACCTTCTGCCTCCCAGTTGTGGTCTCAATGCATCTGGAGCATAGGTCAACATCAGACAGTAGGCATAGCCATGATCTGATGAAGAATTTACAAACACAGTCTGTTATCTTACAGTCAAAAATCAAATCCTGCTTTCAAATGCAGTGATGTAAATTCAGAAATGTTCTTGGAGAATGAGTTTTCTGATGCTTCAGTGGCATGACTGAGAGTAGGATCTGCTGATGCCTCCAAAACGCATGTTGTTAGCCTCTTGCTGAAAGCATGTTGCATGTTAAAGAGAGCACAATCCTGAAAAAAGCTTGATCAGCTAATACTTGGACCTTGTGAAACTGGAGATAATCCTAGAGTGTTGTTATAATATTTACTGTGATAGCATGCAAATTTTCCAGGATTTCAGTCACACCAAGTAATGCACTTCCATTGGTTAATGTGTATGGATAATTTTTAATAGATTTCTTTGTCTGTAGGTGAGCACTCCTTACCCTGGAAATCAAGAAGCTCTTAATGTCCATGGTGAGCAATTCTTTTCTTGTACCTTGGTTTAAATAAGCTTTTTTTGTTTTTTCTTAATTAAGCTCTTTTTGCTTTTTCTTGGCTATTGCATAACTGGGTTTATGGGGGAAAAAAAGAGGAAAAAAAAAAAAAAGGTGGGCTCACTTCTTTTTCTGGTGAAACTGTATCATATCTTGGTCCAGTCTCAACATGTAGGCCAAAGAACAAATGAGCCTAGGTGTGCACTTTGAAGACTAAGATTTATAAATTGAGCAGTGCCACACAGTTTCTGCAAGATCTAATCTTACAAGTCCTCTGTCAGAGCAGAGGTGTCACACATGGCTGCACCAAATCATTACTCTCTGCTCTGGCAATGCTCCTAAGATGCAAATTCTAAAGTCCACCTGATACTACATCCCACCAAGCAACCAGGTGATCTCATTCCTCCAGTGTTTGACTGACAGTGTCAAAACCACTTCCCTTCTCTGAGTGACTGATACCAAAAAACCTCAGCTTGTAATCAGACCTCCCATCCTTTTGCTTGAAAGAAAATTATCACAGGCAGGGTCAACACATACTGGCTGCTGGAGTCCCAGAGAATATTGCTGAGGGAAAGAAACAAGCTATTAACAGTTCTTTCTGTGAAGGGGGGGGTGAATTTTCTGGCGAGACGGAAGAAATGTCTCTCATCCCCTCCTTCACTAGGACGGTGAGGCCTGTTGAAAAGAAAGTAATTTTTGGGGTTTGGGAGTAGCTAGGACAAAAACCTGGTAGGCAGGCGAAGAAGGAAGTAAGACTAATGGTGAAGGAGAATGAGAAACTCCACACATGAGAACCCTGGGAAAATTGTCACGAGGCTGGAGAAGTTTTGTTAGTTTTCACTCCTTTTAATGGAAGGGGGTTTCAGGACATTGGAGGGTCAAATTTGTGGGGTACAATCATGCCCTGAGCTTGCTTTCTGAATCCTCACTGCTGACTGACTCACTCACCTCTTACAAGTGAAAGCCCGAGTCTTGTGCTTGGCAAACTGTCCACAGTTCTTCAGGGCTATGTCCACCGAATTAAGTCCATAGAGCCTAGGCTGTCCAGTGCTGCTCCTAAATTCAAAGACTCCCAATTGCTTGTCACCCCCTGCACACAGGGACTCCAAAAGATTTCTCTGTCCATATTTTTGTTTTGCCCACAGAGAGCTCGAAGTTCTTGTTTCAAGGCATTTTCCTTAGTTCTAAGAGTTGACTCCAAGCTGATAAAGGACATTTTGATATTTTTAGACTTTCAGCCCAGGCAAAAGCTTGAAAGTGAGGATTTTGACTATAACCATTTTTGTTTAAAACTTGTCGGTTTTATTCAATTAATCATTATAGCTTCTTTTCTCTAAATGCATACTGATTCTCAACCCAAACAGTAAATCCTAAAGTTACTCCAGCATGGATCCCTTCCTTCTTTGGTTTAAGGAGGAAAAGTCACCATTTACATACAGTCTTCATCCCATTTTAAGGTTATTGTAATGGTCTGACCATTCCATTCTTGAGCTAGTACTCCACCCAATAAGCACAAAGCGGTCACTTACTGTGCGTTCCAGGCATTAAAATTAACGCAAGCCTGCGTCTGTGGTTCAGTGCTTTTGTCCTTCCTCAAAGACATGCTCCAAGGATGAATTCAGTTACATGCAGAGGGAAACAGGAAGCAACTGTGTGCTAAAAAAATGGGGAATGCTGATTGAAATAGTACTGCCTTGACCAAATTGTGTGAAAGTCCTTCAGTGACAAGGGTAGCAGAAAGTTCTGTGACAGTTTTGCACCTTCAGAGCTTCTTGGAGCTGGAAAAAAAGTTGGGACATTAAAACAAAGTCCCAGAGCATCCACAGGGAGCAGCCAGCAGTTTTCTTATGATCCAGTAGTACACAATGGAGAAAGAGGTCTTCTCAAGATCACAGAGGAAATGAAGTCAGCGGTCTTCCTCCTTTTATTTAACTACTTATAATAAAAATTTATTCCTGCCTGTTTATTATACTTTCAGAGTAATTTTGTGGAAAAAAACAGTAATGCAGCCTCTAATATATAGCCTGAACCCAGTTCCCATGTTCCTGGGAATTAAATCACTGTTCCCATCACTGTGCAAAGGAGTGTTTCCAGATTAATCAGATAAGTAAGAGCCTGCATGGCAAAAACAGTGCATACAAAACAAGTTGAATAATGCAGCAGTAGTATAAGTTATATCAGCTCCAAATGCTGGGGCTTGGGGCTGTTTCTGGAGGAAGAGAGAGCTATCTGGGGACCAGTTCTCTAGTGTCATCCAGAGAGTAGGCAGTGGGCTGATATCAGCAATTGGAACAGCTCCCCTCCCTCAGCAATGACTGAGACACTTGGAAAGACCGGGCCCTCTTGATCCAAATGGAAAAAGAAAGGAAGGGAAGGAAAAGAGTGCAAGGAATCAGGATAGGGGCAAGAGTGGACATAGTAAACGATAAAGGAAGATATCTTGAAGAAGAGAAAGTCAGAACTTGCTTGTATAAGCTCTGTATTGGTCTCAATATTTTAAGACCACCTAAAATACTGATGACCAGACTGGAAATCTGCCTGGAAAATAACTCTGAAGATGTCACGGTTGGATGGTTAGGGTTCAGATGACAACTAGGAAAACTGTCTAACTGCACAGCTGAGAGATTGTGTGATTGGCCTCAGTGCAACATAAAATGAGGCCCCACTGTTCTGTCAATAGGCATTTGAACATGGGCTCACAGCTGGAGGCTGAGTCACCAGACACATCATGGGGAGACCCGTGGAGTATGACCAGCTTTCACCTCTCATGGCTGAAAGACAAAAGAGAAGGGCAGAGAGGAACTGTCTGGAAACTTTCATTGTAATATGGGGCTCCGAACAGGAAGAAGTCCATCTCATTCTTCTATATTTGTAGCCACTCTGCATAACTAGAAGAAGGAAAAATGCTGTAAATATTTTTCAAACTTTCTTACCAATAAAGTCTTTATTTATTTCTTACCAATAAAGTCTTATTTATAAGTGGCACCAGGTCATGGAGTATAGACTGGGTACCCAAGCAAGAGATTGCTTCTGTGCTTGCCCCAGTGAAATTCACAAATTTAATCAGATCAGAGCCAGTGTTCTTAGTGATCCACTGACTCCCAGCTTAGAACACAACTGAACACAGGGGCTGAAGATATCACAGGCAGGGAACCATTAAAAATTACTTCAAGAGATGTGTCTTGTATCTGCTTGTTATTATACCCTTCCTGCTCATAACTCAGAATAGGACCACCTCACCTTAAGCTTGAAAACGCATTTCTACCTGAAGGAAGTGGCTATAAGATGTTACTGTGGCAGAATCGTGTTATTTTACATGAATGTTGCAAAGATATTAGCAATTACTCAGGCAGAACAAAGAGAGAAATCAGACCTAAGAAGTCTAAATACTCAGCGGTCATTTTACCCAGATATTTTATAGGTAAGGTTACCATGAAAGTCGAATAATATCTGGAAAAATAGAAGGTTTATGCAGATGTATTTGGGTGCAATTGTATCCTTAGCTCACCTGAACGGAGAATTATGCTAAAAGCATAATTTGTTCTCAGAAAACGTTTTCTTCATTATTCATGCTTTTATGACATGAAGGAGCAATAACCAATAACATTTTTGACATTCACAGTTGCAGATATTATCATTTATTGGTTTGTTTTGGAGTCTGGAGATAGTAGAAGATGGGGTATCAAATGCAGAGCCATAACTCAAGAACTGTTTCTACACTTGCCTCAGTGAAATTCACAAATGCAGTGAAAACGGGTTTGTTCAGAGGGTCTTAGGCTACGTAGTTAGGGAAGGGAGACTGAAAGATTGACTTGTAAGAGAGAGATTGTCTTGCACATGTTGGCGTTGATAAAAGAGGACAATCAGGCAGCCATTCAATGTTCATGAGGAGAGTGAGACAAGCATATAGGGGCTGGAGCCACGTACCCCACATGTACGGAAAAGTCTGCTCTCTCTTCCGGTGGTTTGGTTGTCGCTGCTGTAGTCTCTGCTGTTTGCAAGTTCTCATGAATTTGTGGTGCTTTTATGGCAGGTGCTAAAGCAAACAGAGATTCCTGGGGGCTGCACAGTTCAGCGGACTTAAAAGGAGAAAAGGGAGACAGAGGTGCTCCAGGACCACCAGGTATACTAAGTCTGATATGTCATTGACATCCTGTAAAGGAATACATGTTTAACTTAAAAAGCCATTCAACAAAGTACTTTGATACTTACCTCTGCAGCCTTACCTGCCTAAAAACTTATACCTAGGTTCCCTCCTGAACTGACACACAGAACAACAAAGCCCATAATGTCTTCTGAAAAAAAGCATCCGTACTGCACATTTGTGACTATAATGAATGTGTTAAATACAAAAAGAGATATTGAAATGTAACTGGCAAGTCAGAGATTTTTTGAAATCTTAAAAGGACATCATGTCCTCTCCTTGAGATATCATTCTGTTGTCAATCTTTTTGAGTCAATCGGGCTAAAATCCAGTGCTTCCCATTTCAGGGTAACACACCTCTGCATTCTGAGTTCAAGGCAGTCATTTGTTGGTGACAGTCCCACTTTCAGCAGGAGGTGGAACTAGATGATCTCCGTTTCAACCAACTTTTTAATATTCTATGCTTTATTTGTGATAATCATGAAAAGTCTGTGTGAACTAAAAATACCAATTCACTGGTGGTAAGAGCATCATAAGAAATGTTCCTCACCAAAGATTTACTTTTCTGTACCAAAAAGTTGATACCCAATGCTAATTCTTACACGTTCAAAAATAGTTTCAGAAACAAGCATCTTCCTTTTCTATACAAACTCTTCCTTTTCTATACATTTTTTGAAATCTCATATACTGAGATAAGGCTTTGGTCAGTGCCAGAAATCATTTGAAATAGAAGAAGCAGTATATGAAATTAATGTTGCTATACCATATTTATAAACTCCGTCCTCTAATGTGTTGATAATAAATACAAAACTACAACTATATGGATATTTCTGTCTTTGTCCAAGACACAGTTCTGTTGACTGAAGATGATGGTTTGGGTATCTTTAAGAGGACATCTGTTTGTTCTAATAAAATATGTTTTCTTGTCTTATCCTCATTAATTTTTATTCTGATCAATGTCCAGTGCCTTAAAATAAATGGTTAGTGCTTCCTAGTCATCAATACATTTGTAAAACGAAGAAGCAAGAAGCATTCCTAAACAGAAATTAAGAAAATTTTCTCTTCTGTCTGTTCCCCCCCAGGTTCTGTATTTAATGCAAATTAATGTCCTACAAGTATTTTTGCCTATACCTGATGATTTCAGGTGCTTCAGAAGGAGGGGATTATGAGAGGATTATGCTTATGATCCTATTGTAAAACTGCAACTAGTGAAGGATGGTGAAAATAACACAAGAATTCTGTTTAAACTGAAAACTGAATTCACCTTTCTCCTAAAATAACAGAGATTTATTCATTTATTTGCCAACCGGATCCAAATAGATTGACTACCTTCAATATTTTGTGAATTTAAAATATGCTAACTAAGACCAATTCTGTTGCTGGTCTAAAAAACATTCCTGATTGGTTCTTGCTTGTTGATGTAGTTGCTAAAATATTCTTTCATACAAACCAATTCTCTAGGTCTCACAGTTATCCACATAATCTTCGACAGTGAAAATTCACAAGCTAGAAGTTGCAGGCTAGTGGAACATGATTAAAGTACAGGAATTTTTCAAAACCTTCTCTGAGGGACACATAGCTGAAGTTCCTTCCACTACAATATCTGTGGAGTTCCAGCAATCCGAAAAGCTTTCTGAACTGTGGTACTTGTCCACGCAGTGGATTTATTTTTCCTTTTCACAAAATGTCTCCCCTCCAACCTTACAAACAGGCTCTATTAATTAATACCATGCAAAAATATGAAGCCAACACAAAAAGTGGGTAAATGGCAGGCTGCACTTTATGTAGCTACTCTGTATAGAGGCAGGTGTAGTTAGTACCTAGAGCATAGGTGCTGTGTTCCAAGCACATGCGCAATGCTCCAGCATAACCCCGGTGTTTCTGGCTGGAGGAACACAGTCTGGAGCCTTGTAAGAAAACAAATTTAGAAATAGAGGAGGAGACTTCTCTGTATCATAGTCTCAGACCCAATTGCCTAAGGCTGAAGATGTGCAAATCAAAAATGCAGTGTTTATTGCAGTGTGCTGGCCCTCGACCATAGTCAACCCCCTTCCTTCCTGTGGGTCATTCCCCAAAAGGCCAACCTGGCATTCTGGACAAGTTTTCACACTCATCCAAATCCACCTTTTGGCCTGTTCGTTTGTCCTGAGACCTTCTTTTCTGTGTGAAGAAGTTTCGCCATTTTCTCTGTGAATCCTGGAAGGAATGGAGCTAAAGGAAAATCAGTGAGGTGGAGCAAGATGGCTTCTCGCTGGGCAAGCATTAATTCTGGTAACAAGTGAGTTCTGTTGCTCCAGGGGCTAAGTTAATTTCTAGATCACATCCCAGATCTGAAAGCAGTGTAGCTTCCCATTTTCTAAAAGAAAGGTCACCAAAGTCCTGTGACTTTATGATTGTTGGGAGGGCATTTTGCCATTGATCATGCACATGCAAAGTGCTGTTAGTCTCAGCAACATCTGAAAACAAACAAGTGAAAATGTCTGGTCTACCAGCAGAAGCCACACAACAAAGTATGTTTCCCTCTAGCTAGTGATGACATCCTTAAAAGTCCTGCTAAAAATTGCCTACCAGCCTAGCACTGAATGTCTACAGAGGAGGACTGAATGAGGTTTGCCCATTGAGAAGCCATGTCAGGCAAACTTCCCTGGCTGTGTATACTAGTAAACTGAACAGAGCCAGGACACAGAGGACAGTTGTCCTGCAGTTTAATTGTTCCCTTGTGTCCTGGTCTGGATTCAGCCTACAACAAGTAACACTTTCCCAGACAATAGGATGGTCTGGGGGATAGCGTAAGCCAGGGATTGGTGCAATAGGCTGTATGGGTAAGTCTCTCATACTTCAGGAGTGAGGAAGACAGTTTAGCTGTATGGATGGAAGCTGTGCCACTTTACCTCAGGGCTGAGGAACTGGTCTAATACAGTTTACCTACCAGTGTAGATAGACCCTACTGGTTCCCTACCACAGATTTTTGACTTCCACTTTGAGTGGTGACTCCCTCCTCCTCATGTACCTTGCCCAGGCCTAGTCTGCTTGCTGGTCGTCCTAGAAAGACTCAGATATTGCTCAGTGTAGAGATTAATACTAAGCAACGTCTGGGAAGGACACCTACCATTCTATTCCACCTGTCTGTTCCCCATCCCCTCACATAGATCAAGCAAATCACTGCAGCAAGCTATAATCGGCAGGGTTGGAATAAAATCAAAATAGCTGCCATAGTGGGAATACATTTCTGTCCCAGAGTACAGATGTATACAATGTCTACTTGACTTAATTGTATTTGAGATATAGCATACTGAGATCTGAGTCCTATGGCTGGCATAGGGTTGGACCCCAAGATCTCAAAAATTAATCAGAATACATTTGAAGAAAATGCATCGAGCTGTTATGGGCAGCTGTAAAACAGTCTTTTTTCCAAGTGTATGCCAAACAGAGAATATTTGAAGGCTTTTTAGACTTTTTGTGCTGGTTTGACAGCTTTGGCTGACCACCATTGGCAGACAACACAACACAGGTAGTATAACCATTGATATTGGTATTGTTTTTTGTTGCAGAAAAATGTCAAGGAACAATTATTCTATGATCAGCAGCATGGTAGTAACACTGATTCTTTCTCTTGTCAGTTATGGTACTGTCCTTGCATGAAAGATAATGCAACTATCGATTGGCCACCCCACTGCTGGCAAAACATATGGAAAGCTTTTCTTTTATCTTGGTTTCCATCAAAAAGGGGTTAATTTGGATGCTTCTCTTTCCCTTCTGCCCAGCTGCCATTTTTTCAGAAAACCTGGAATTTTTCATCTTTGAGCCTTCTTTGCTTTCAAATTTGTCTGAAATTCATGATCAGATTCAGAAGTTATTAAGGTGGACGAGTGACAGACAAGATAGGGCATGTAAGCCTTGCTTTGTTAGGAAACCAAACTAAAAATATCCGTTAGATTTAAAGGTTAATGTTATTATTGTAAATAATTTTCCTTTAAAATCCTAAACCAGTAATATCCAAAGCAGTGCTTTTAAAAAGAAAATTACAGATAATTATTGTACTTGTTGTATTTTCTTCATTTTTCAGGTCCACCACTGCCTCCATCATATTTCAGCCACTTTATTAATAGCATAAAGGTAATTATATCCCATTTGCGTTTGAGTTCTGTTAAGCTTTTTTTAAAGTGTACTTTACTATAAATTAAGTATAAAACAGTATAGCATGGTAAAATATACAAAACAGATAAGATCATCAGCAATTACAAATGATATTAATTTCTTAAACTCCAGCTGCATAGAGAAGTTTATTACAAGTATAGAGATAGTAGGTGTCAGTAGTATATAAAGATTACTTTTGAAAAAACTTTATTACTGAGGCTTTTTACCTTCCTGGTGGTATTAAAGTGAGTCATAATTCACTGTTACCTAACATAAGTTGGTATCTGTCATAAATGAGTGCTTTTGTTTCCATGCCAGCTCAGGTAAGAGACATCCATTACCTAAAGGGCTTCTAGAAAAATTTAGCAACAATTAACACATGGGGGGAAAAAATCACTTCTGTGAAATACTATTTATCTTTTAAGCACACTGAATAAAATAAATTAAAGTGATGGAAACTACTTTTCTTGGAATATCTTACAAGAAAGTATACCCATACCTTGATGTGTTTGGTCTCTCTCTGTTCCATTATTCTCCTGACTGCTTCAAGTGACAAAAATTAATACCAATGCAATATTATTTAAAATGTTTTTAAGTGAACAAGACTCTCTATCAGTAGAAGATCTGAAAAAAAATGAATCAAATTATCATTTAATGATGCCACCAAAAGCAGTGTACTGTCAGTTTCCTTGAAGGACTCTTAGTGCCGTCAGATTTTGTTTCTGCTTGGCTGAGTGCACCTAAGTTATTCCTATGATATAAAGTGCCCCATGCATGCACGGCAGAGCTGATATGGCTTCTTTGATCTTATAGAGTAGTGTCTGTAGCTTTATAGATTTAGCTATAAAGAACTCATTTTTCATCTAGTCCTTCATCTCTGCAAAATGGCAAGCCATACAGAAAGCTTTACAGTCCTGTTTACTGGGAAACTAAAAAGAAGAAAAGTCAGAGGAGGAGCTATACATAGTCACCTCTGCTGGCTTTCTGCAGCTATCTGCCATTCTTGCTTTGCCCTTTGCCTCTTCTATTCACAGGTTTATTTCTCAGAAAGGTGAAACAAAGTAGACCAAAAAAAGTTGAAGGGAAAAAACAGCAGACAAACAGAAGGAAATAATGTGAGGAGGAACCTACAATTGCTGTGGATTATTTTGCACAGAGAGATAACGACTTGGCTTTTAAATGCTTCTTCTTACCTATCACTCTGTTCCCCAAACTAACTGACAATCAACAGTGAAGGACAGGAGAAGAGATGCAGTTCAAAGTGTCTGCAATTTTGTGTGGTGTCTCTTCTGTTATCCTGGTACATACCCTTGCCCTTCTCTCTCATCCTATGCACAGTAATCTTCACTTTGCCATGTACTTTTAAATATCTCACCATTCCATGTCAATCTTGCTTTGCTTTTTCCTTGATGAATGAGAAAAGCAGAAAGCCAGGCTTTTATGCTTCCTCCGACTTTTTCTTTGCCTCCAGCATTGCAGCCTCAATAGGGAAAGCATTCCTTTCCACTCCACATCACTGAAGAAGGAAGTGATGTCAAAAAGATTTTAAGCAGATGCTTTTTTTTATTAAGCTCAGAGATTTCATGTAATTTTAAAAGATCAGTGCATAGAGTTCTGATCTCACTTCAGCTCAATGGTTTAAAATATATTCTCTTTAAAGGGTGAAAAAGGAGACAATGGAGTCACTGGTGTAAAAGGAGAAAAAGGAGAACCAAATGGAGGTTTTTTCCTTACAGGACCTCCTGGACCACCTGGAAGACCAGGATTAGTTGTAAGTCACACAGGTTGTAGAATAGGAATATTTGTGGGTACCCATTGTTTTAATTTAGAAGGCACTAAATAGAGACAAACCTCAAGATGATGCTAAGAACTATATAAAAACTCATATGCAAACCATTAAGTGAATATGAGAGAGTTGCATTGGGCGTAAACACAGACATTTCACTGTTGTGCATAGAATTAATTTGCTATGAAAAATTGAGGTAATGTTATGTTCAGCTGTCTAATACAACTACATCAGTATGTAGATACATGCTATTAACAGCATTACAAATCAAGGCAGTATATATAACTTGTGATGCTACTACTTATATCCCCATAAAGGCCAAAATAGGCTATGTAAAGTTAGACAGAGGCTGACCTGAAAATTATTGGCCATCTAAATAATCTTATTTTCTATTCCATTAATCTAAAAACATGAATGAAAAGTCCAGTGTGTGCCCATCTGGATCATTCCTATAAAATTCAGCCACTGTCTTAATCTCTACCTAGTTGTTTTATCTTCTGGTAATTGCCACCACAGCTGCTTTAAAATCCAATGCACTAATTCTTCGGAAACTAGTTTATCCCTGGGATCTGGCAACAAATGTGTGCATTGCGTTACTCTATTGTCATGTTCTGTGCCAAGGAGCATGAATGGGTGGGTCACAGCTGAGGACGAAGTGTTAGGTTAGCAAGCCCACCTTCAAAAATCCCACTGGTGCTATTCCACATTGCTGAGAACCATCTCCCCGTTTAGAAAGTGTTCCACTGGCAAAGAAGCGTTGGATGGCACAGCTGAGATCCATCAGAAACTGAGCTCTCCTAGTACAGGGTCCAAAAACTGTTGCATGTATGCAGGCCAGTTTGAGCACAGGGAGTGCAAGCCGTCCTCATTCAGGCTGAGGACACACTGCTAAATTGGAAATGTACAGAGTTGGAGCCTTTTTAATCTGGAAGACTGGCAGCTGGAGAGCTTAAGGGGTATGAGCTGACATTTGATCACAGGAGGGAGAAGACAACATTCATCAGAGACATACACCCTTCACAGACACACCTTATGTTAAAGCTTTCCGCTGTGTACCTTCAGACAAACTCTTGTCTTATAAAGCGAGTAGTCTCAGCACAAGCATAGTTGAGATCCAGGACTTTGAAAGTACTGTTGAGAGTTTTGCAGATATCAGCTACTCAGGAATAGGTGTGAGAACTTTCAGAAAGCTTTCTGAAACTTAAATTCTTGAATTTAGTTTAGTACATGGTTAAATTTTTCATTTTCCATTAATATCCGTGCTTCCTTGAAGAAAATTAGACTGTACAGACTCATGTCTAAACAGTGGTGTGGTGGTGGGCCTTCAGAAGATGTTGCCACCAAAGATGAAGGCCCTGCAGCACTGAAACTGCTACATTCAAAGAAATACTTTTTATCACTGATAGGGACAAAAAGGCGATTCAGTTGTCGGACCCAGAGGACCTCCGGGGCTACCTGGCCTACCTGGCTTACCAGGTTACGGAAAAATTGGACCTCCTGGCCCACCTGGCCCACCAGGCCCACCAGGACCCCCTGCAATATACAGCTCAGGTGAGAGGATGTGATTTTGCTTTTCACTGTATATGTGAGTGCATAGGCATGCCCCCACACCCCCACGCACACTGCCACTTCCTTTGCATACCTGTTCTTCCACCTGCCCACTCACTCTGCACACCTGAATCAGGTTGCTCCCCTCTCTCCTCCTGCCCTCTACCGATTTCTCCTGGGGGGTGAGTCGGAACTGGGAGCACAAAAGGGACAATTTCTCTGCAAACAGTTTTTGCTGACTAGTGCCATGGGAGCACTATTGCATGAAAAATCTTACTGTGGCTGTGGCTGGGAGGAAGTCTACATAACGGAGACAGGCTGCCTTCAGAGCTTTGCAAGATCTATCAAATCAGCCAGCTGGCTAAATCTGGGAAGATGTTAATGTGGGCCAAGACAGTCTTCTTGTGGTGAATGGAGTTAAATTCTGTTGGCGGTCGGTCACGAGCAGTGTTCCCCAGGGCTCAGTATTGGGGCCAGTCTAGTTCAATATCTTTATCAACGATCTGGACGAGGGGATCGAGTGCTCCCTCAGCAAGTTTGCAGATGACACCAAGTTGGGTGGGAGTGTTGATCTGCTCGAGGGTAGGAAGGCTCTGCAGAGGGACCTGGACAGGCTGGATCGATGGGCTGAGGCCAACTGTATGAGGTTCAACAAGGCCAAGTGCCGGGTCCTGCACTTGGGTCACAACAACCCCAGGCAACGCTACAGGCTTGGGGAAGAGTGGCTGGAAAGCTGCCCAGAGGAAAAGGACCTGGGGGTGCTGATTGACAGCCGGCTGAACATGAGCCGGCAGTGTGGCGTGCACCCAGGTGGCCAAGAAGGCCAACAGCATCCTGGCCTGGATCAGAAATAGTGTGGCCAGCAGGAGCAGGGAGGTGATCGTGCCCCTGTACTCGGCACTGGTGAGGCCGCACCTCGAATACTGTGTTCAGTTTTGGGCCCCTCACTACAAGAAGGACATGGAGGTGCTGGAGCGTGTCCAGAGAAGGGCAACGAAGCTGGTGAAAGGTCTAGAGAGTGAGTCCTATG
This sequence comes from Calonectris borealis, assembly GCF_964195595.1. Classification (NCBI taxonomy): domain Eukaryota; kingdom Metazoa; phylum Chordata; class Aves; order Procellariiformes; family Procellariidae; genus Calonectris; species Calonectris borealis. Next base: position 106,074,421 of record NC_134313.1, on the reverse strand, counting down.
AAGAGCGGCTGAGGGAACTGGAGTCGTTTAGCCTGGAGAAGCGGAGGCTGAGGGGAGACCTTATCGCTCTCTACAACCACCTGAAAGGAGGTTGTAGCGAGGTGGGTGTTGGTCTCTTCTCCCAAGTAACAAGCAATAGGAGGAGAGGAAATGGCCTCAAGTTGCGCCAGGGGAGGTTTAGACTGGACATTAGGAAAAATTTCTTCACCGAAAGGGTTGTCAAGCCTTGGAACAGGCTGCCCAGGGAAGTGGCTGAGTCACCACCCCTGGAGGTATTTAAAAGACGTGTAGATGTGGCGCTTAGGCGCTTTAGTGGTGCATTTGGCAGTGTTAGGTTTATGGTTGGACTCGATGATCTTAAAGGTCTTTTCCAACCTAAATGATTCTATAATTCTATGATTCTCTGATATAAAGGCAGTACCCACAGTAGAGTTTAGGTCTGGAATGAAACTGCTGGAGAACTGCTTCTAAAAACTAGTTGTTATGCAAATGCTGAACAAAACTTTGGAAAGCTTGGTTACTGTACCTTTAATGATTTTCAATTCATTGGATTAGAAAAGGAGTAAAATATGCGACAAATAGTCACATCGGGGAGGAACTTTGCAAATAAGATGGCACTGGAGCTTCAGGTGAATTATCTCAAACTTGCACCAAAGGGAATACGTGGCTATAAATCAAGTGTCACAGTTCAAGACATTTTTTCTTTTGACTCTTCTTCGGTCACAGGTCTGCTCGTGACAAGCCTCATACTGCTAATGTCCAGCTTTTAGACTAGGTTCTGGTGGATGGGGTCCTGGGCTCCTCTGACACTACTTGATAGGTCTGCCTGAGTGAGCGACTGATTCCTCCCTCTGGGAACTGTGACCAGCATGGGAATCTAGCCAGGTAAAACCAGAGCAAAGCATTCCTTAATCTCAGGTGAAGATGGTGTACTAACAGAAAGGGAATTGTTAGCCGAATACAGAGACTATAATGCAGATCTGTTTTGCCTAAAGTTTGGGCAGGTCTAGCTAATACAGATCTCCATTTCTGAGAACTAATGATCAGTCTGTTTCCCGGGAAGACCTGTGCCTCCAGTATGCTAGTTGGGGGAGCAGACCTCTCTGTCTCCAATTTTTCTCTCCAGGTATTTCTTGAGCCTGGTCAGACTGGTTTATACAGCTGCCCAGGGACAAGGTGAGACTTCCAATCTGTCATCCAGCAAATATTATTAATTGTCTATCAGAAGTGTTCATCCTTGGAAGAATATTTGAGAAAGAAGAAATCCTTAATATGTTCAACATTGGAACATAGGCCTGTACCTGAATTAGCTACTGATCATCATAATATGGACAGATCCTCAGCATCCATAAAGTCCATAAAGGCCTTCAGCCCTTTTCCTGTGTAATTTATATTAAGCACTTCTGAATATTAGCTAAGAGACCCAGTCGGACAAAACAAATTATTATTAGTACTCCATCCCTATACTTTCGTTTATCCTCTCTGCCATTAGCCTTCATCATCCTCCTACACATTTTCCTCTTTGCTTTGTAAGAAGCTTCTTTAGGCAGCACACCAATGGATGTCCATTTTACTAAATGTTATGAACACAGATGTTTATTTCCTGTCTTCAAGGCAGTTATCTCCGTTAAAGTTCTTTCTTACTGTAATATGGGGCTCACATACTGTAATATGGGGAAAAAGGAATGGCTTATCTGCAGATAAATAGCTCTGAACATTTCTGAGAACTGAAATCCTTTCCCCTGCCATTGACATAAAGGAAATGCTCAGCGCATGGATTCTTCAATTTGTAAAAGGTGATTTCAAGGCTCCTCTGGTTTCACAAAAACAAACATTTTTGAACAGTAGAACCTGCTTTATTGGTGCAGCCTCCTAATTCAAGAGTTACAGATCAGTAAAAAGCAAGCTCTGGAATGAAGCAGTGCTCTCAGGATTAGCCTTTACTGATTCTGCAATGGTTCAAACTATATTTTAAAAATGTATCTTACAATCCTTTATTCAGACTATCAAACTACTTCAGAGTGGAAAGATACAATAAAAGTGAAGATAGTCAATATTTTTTCTTCACTGAATGTATTTGCGGGGGTGAAGGGGAATCTATAGCTCCACTTTCACTGAAGATCACTGCGATCCCGATTCCTTTGAAAATTATGAAGGCAGAAGGTACACTCCTTTAGCTTACCTTCTGTTACTCTCCTTCAGTCTGTTTAGTTGCTGTACCCAGTAACCTGTGGACGAGTGGGCTTTGGTTGTTGTGGGGAGGGCTATCAGATGTGCTTACCAAAATTTCTCCAAAGGATGGTTTCAGAGAATATTCCTACATTCCACCATTTCTCCTTCACTTTTAAAGAGCAATTCTGTCCATATTTGGGATTATAGCACTATTTTCATAGCTAAGAACAGCTGAACAACATTTTCAAGTGCCCGTCAAGGTAGGAACTGGGGAGTGGTTAGGAGCTGAACCTTGCAGTTCTTTGTGCATGCTTCATAATCCAGATTCACCAGCATGCCAGGACATGCTAGACTTCCCCATGCTCAGGTAGTTTGACAACCATCCACCAACTATTAGATCTCTTTTTTCCATGTCACACTAGCTCTCATCATGCTCTTCTGTTCCTAATCAGATTTCTCACTGAGCCTTTTATATTGCCTCCCAGCAGTATACTAGTGTACTCTCCTGGATACCCCTGGACCTGTTTTGTTGCCCCCACTTTGCGTCTCTCTTTTCCTCTACAGAAGGAGTTTCTACTTATGGTTAATACAAGATCCACCCAGATCTCAGCTACAGAGCCCTGCTGGGACACACCGTGATGCTCAGCAGGGTCCTTGTATAGAAGTTCTTTCTTCTAAACAGTTTCAAAGTTCCATTATCATGATTGCATTTGCACGAGATGCTTTCTTCAGTCTTCCATATCTTTCCTTCTTTCCTTCCTTAAAAGAAAGGAGTTTTTACTCCAGAAAACAGGGATTTCCAGCTCAAGGTGAAGAAATTCAGTTTTGGTGTAGAGACAGGTACTAGGTTCTAGGTGTTGTGGACTGCAGTCTTAGAAGTTCGAGTTCATACCACTGGAGAATTCTTTGTTGCTTTGAAGCATAAGCTGAGCTTACATTTGTGAATTTTTTATCTCAGGAAAAGTTCTTTTTTGTTTACTTTTAGAGCAAAAGATATAATGACTCCCTCAAAGCCTATATGGGCAGGAGCTAAAAGTTCTTCCTCTTCCATATGCATGTCATTAGCAGCTAGCAGAAGAGCATTCTGGTCAATTTAAGTGGATCTGGTTCTTCATTTGTGGAATATCTACCACAGGTTGCAGTCTGTTGGCCTTAATCTCTCAAATAACAGAGAAAAGACTAAGTTTCACTATTGCTTTTTAAAAAATCCTTAGAATGCATTTTCTGTAGTTGGCTTGAACACAGCTATTCAGAACGTGACTGTGTAAGGCCTATGGCTATTTAAAGTTCCCACTACTCCTAGACACCACCAGTAAGTCCTTTCTTTATGTCACTCACCTTCTCTCTCAAAAAAGATGACCTTCAACATGTATTGTATGCTTGTTTTATTTTAGCAGTTGCAATGCCTGGGCCACCAGGTCCTCCTGGAGAGCCAGGGTCACCTGCAACCAGGAATCTGGTAAGACAGTAAAATAAGGGAGTTTGCCATTGAAACCTTGCTTCAAATCTTTTGGTCGTCATTGGTAGCACTGACAGAGGAGGGAAGGCTCCGTCCTGTGTTTTTATTTATTAGAATGTTTTCTGGTTTTCTGAACCTCATAATTTTTCAGCAGGGTATCCATATAGCTGGGAAAAGTGATGACAGGAGAAGTCTGTCCATTGCCTTGTTAGTAACAGCCTATTGAAACAAATGCAAAGATTGATGGCATGCTAAAGTAATGGAAACATGCATATTTCATGTTCAAAGCAATGTCTCTGAAAGAGTTTGGCAACTTAACATGCTGAGTTACTAGAATAACTACTGAATGCCCAGTTTCCATGAAAAAAACACTTTACATTACTGGATTAAAACCCAGTAATATAGGTCATTTGATTCTAAGAAAAAAACTGTAGATTTCCCTAGCAAATCTAAAAATTGTTGTGCCAGAGAATACATATAAATTTAATTGTTTCCTTTTCTTACTGCATGAATCAAATCAGAATTGTATCCCAGCTATCCATGCAGTAAAAATGACAGCTAAGACTTTTGTCTTGTTAATTTCTAAATTAAATATTTGTAGTTTCTGAAAAAGAAAAAATTATTCAAGCTAGCAGAGCAGGTTCGTTGCAATTTTTTCCTTTTCCACATTCTCACATTATGATAGAAAAGCAAATTCACTGGGTATCTTTGGCAATCATTTGAGAATGCACTAATAAACAAGCAGACTTTCAGATCATCTACATCATATTAAATGAACTAACAAGAATCTGTGTGTAAGTTTCTTAATGCCTTCCTACAGTAGTGTCATACCTCTGCTAACTGCCTTTTCTCATAGAAATTCAGGACCTGACAATGATTACAGATCATGGGAGAAACAGATGTTCAAAGACTGGTGTCCCAAGGTAGACGACTGTAGTTACAGGCTGGGAGCTACTGTCTTAGATAGGAGATCCAAGCCCACTTAGGTCAAAATCAACATTAAAAACCAATATGCAAATCTATAGTAGGGTCTGCATGATTCATAAAGCATTAATATGCCCTGTGACACTGAAGAAATGAGAAAGAAATGACACTCAAGTGTCAAGAAATGACAGTCTCAAGAAACTTGCCCCTGATTTTACACTACCTGCAATTATCAAACAGATTGTAGAAGCAACACATCTTTGAGAGGACTGTGTTCTTATCTTCAGGTGACAAAGACAGAGGTAATAGGGGCAATGTCCATATCTGACAGACATCTGTTTAAGCCTCCTGATGATCTTTAACAGAGAAATTGAAAAATACTTTGTGTGTAAACTAGTGGCATCTGGAAACATAACAAAAGGGATGGAAGAAAATACCCTTAAAGAAAAGAGATCACAACAGCACTAAGAAAAATATAACAGAAGCAAATGTATCTAGAATTGTGTGTGATATTTATAAGCCTTATCAAAGCTTTTCTGAACTCTGCAATTTTGATCTGGTATGCTAAACTGTAGAGATGCAATGATTTTCACTCTGTGCAAAATTAACTATTGGTGTAGTTCTACTACAATCCATGGAACGATGATGCTGGTATGCCAAAGTAGCAAGATATTTATCTTACTGAAGCTTTTTGTATGAAATGATGTAAAACTGACTTTATGAGCATTTCCTGTGGAAGAAACCTTGACATTTATGTATTCAAATGAGACTTCAATTTAACAATTTAACTTGCAAAATGTTTTGTGTGTCTGATAAAGTGTGTTTCATTTTTCTACTTGACAGGTTACAACATTCCAAAACATTGAGGGTATGTTGGAAAAAGTTCATTTGGTAGCAGAAGGTACACTAATCTATCTGAGTGAAACCAGTGAGGTTTTTATCCGTGTTCGAAATGGATGGAGAAAATTGCAGGTACTGTTGCACTATGTCCTAACCCTTTCCAGCTCCTGTACTTAAAATGGAATTGTTGCAGATATTTTCTACAGAGGTGGAGAAGTATGGATGCAAAGATTCCTTTTTTTAGTTCAGAAGCTCCTGGTAATGCTTTTCCTTTTGGGTTCTTTCAGCTTGGTGAGCTAATTCCTATCCCTGCTGACAGCCTTCCTCCTCCAGCCATATCAAGCCATGTAAGTACAAAATATCAGACTGAGAAAAACTGAGTCTAAATGTGCAAAAACAGGCAAGAAGTTGCAGGCGGATCCCTGCACAACATGATTTTCCACCATGACTTGTCAGTTCAAAATAAGCATCCTACCACTACATAAGCTTGCAAATCAGTTCGCACTGGCTAGTCATCTGTTTCCATTATCTTCTGAGACTCCAAACACCACAGAGACAAACCAGCACCTACAAAAAGCAGAAAAAAGCAGGCTGCCTAAAAAAAAACCAAACAAACAAACAAAAAAAAACCCCACAGTATTCTGTTTCATAACACTGAAGTCAGTCATATCAAGCCCTGGTCCCTTTCAAGGAAACTCAGAAAAGTGTTTCTGAAAAGCAGGTTTTCTTTAAAAGATTATAGTCCTGTATTCAGGGTACATCATCATCACGTGCAAGCAGCTTATCCCACAGTGTGCTGAGAGTCTATTCTAAAGCCTCAATTGTTAGTTTGTACCTGACCCCATTCTGCAAGTTATTGTACCAACCTGCATGTGAACATGCTGTCTGTCCCAAAAAATTGCAGGAGGATGAAACCCAAGAAGTGGCAAAGGGAATAGAGAACAGTCTCGTTGATGACAGGTTAATTGATCTGACTGCTGAGATGATAATGAAAGGGCAGGAGAGTGCTAGGGAGGAGCAGTGAGAAGGAAGATGGCCAGAAAGAAATAAAAAAAGTTACAGTAGGTCAGAGAGAAGTGCACTTAGCACACCAGGAAAATATCTAGACCTCATGTTATAAGAAATTGTCTGCAGCCTCCAGCTGACACCACATGAGTTTCCCAACTGGTGCAATCAGTGGCTTGTTACTCATACTTACCATAACTAGAGAAATCTTTGCTGTTCCTGAAACAGCTCTGAAGATCATCGACCTTCTTGTCTCTACATGCCAATTGCTTAGGAGAGGGAATTACCAAGGCCTTGAGAAATATTCCCACCCACTACGTTTTCTATTTGCACATCCTCCTTACCCTTTCAGTTTTAATTTTCCTGAACCGGTCTTCTGCTCCTGCCAAGAGCAGGCTGCTTCCATGCAGGACTCCAGGTGCAATCCGGCGCCAACGCCAGCTCTGGCAGAGCACTGTGGGATGGGTACGCTCAGGTCTAGCAAAGCAGCTCTGGCCAGGACAGCTTTCAAACACATATTTATGTGTCACACCAAATAATTGATGATAAAGTATTCTGGCTACATGGTTTGGGTTTACTTTTCAGAGGTAGGACAGTTTCAGATTCTCCAGTGTTCACTGTTTGCTTTATTTAGAAAATTATTGAGTATCTAAAATTCTGATCTGAGTAACATGTTTAACATATCTGTTTACATGTCTTAAAATAACAGGGATTTCAGTCTCTTCCAGTACTGAGTCCAATATCAAATATGAACAATGGAAAACCAGCAGTAAGTATGAGATCTGTATTGCAACTGCATAGCTGTGGTTTGAAACATGACAGTTTGTATCTTGAGGGAGATTTGTGATATTTCCTCTTCAAATTCACAGATTTTACTTTAGAAATTTACAAATACACTTCTTCAACTGGTTTAAACATCTCAGACACAGTTTTAAATTTTTTCCTCCAGATCTATTTTCATCATCCTAGCCCCCTTCCCATCTCAAAGAAAAAAAAATCCTGATTCTGAGTTAGGAATACCTCTTCACTTAGTGATTGTACCTACAATACGCAGTAATTTTTAAGTTAACAATTGTGTTATAATTAAATCATTAAAATATTTGTTAGAATATTTTCTATCTTCATGGCGCTGCTTGTTTTAGATGACACTTTAGGATCTAAGCCTTCATTTAAAATACTTTAAAATATTTAGACAAAGAAAGCAAGGTAACTGATTTATATCTAAAAAAAAACAAAAAACAAAAAATCCCCAAACAAACAAACAAACAAACAAAAACGAAGCAAAAAAAAAGTGGATTAGTTCTTGCGTCTGTACTGTTTGACTTAAGCATGCTACTTCTTGTATTTGATAACAGTGAATTTTTAAATGGTATGTGGTCACTTCTCATCACATGGTTGTAGGATTTGGGATTTTGTTTGTGTGATAACTCCAGGACTTCTGCTTAAAAATATTACCTGCTTTGAACAGAATTTTATTTTTTTAGGAGTATATAATCTTCATGGTTTCCTTAATGTTCAAAGATAAATAAGTATTTCTGCTATGGGTCTCATAGCTTTAAGAAATGTAATGTTATGGCAGCAAATAACTTTCCTACCTGGTATGGAAGGTACTAGTTCTTGTGCTGACAGGAGGAGGGAGGGTCTAGTTTGTTTCCAAAATATATCTTCCTAGTGTTATAAACTTTAAAACAACAGTGGCTTTTCTTCTTTTTTTCTCCAGCTACATCTGGTGGCTTTAAACTTGCCATTTTCTGGTGACATGCGAGCAGATTTTCAGTGTTTTCAACAGGCCCAACTAGCAGGTTTGACGTCTACCTACAGAGCCTTCCTCTCATCACATTTGCAAGATTTGTCCACAGTTGTCAGAAAAACAGATCGATACCATTTACCAATAGTCAATCTTAAGGTAAAAATGAGTGCTTAGTACTTGTTATATTAGGATAGGCTGTAGGTGTCCCAAAATCTTGCAAAATGGCAAAAGCAGAAAGTTTCAACCCAAACTGCATTTTATAAAGAAGCAGCTTTGCTTCATATTTCGGAATCAGATTCAAGAAACAAAAAAGTAGTGATAAGGTAGAAAGTTACAGACTGTCTCACACTTCCTTTGCATTTTCAACGGTTGTTTTTTCCAATATCCTATGGCTAATGGTGGAAATAAAGCTATGAGAATAGCCTACTTCGAGCAGATTGCTGACAAAGCAACAGTATGATGTTCAGCTTTCTGGATATTTTTTATATCAGCAGCAGGGAAAGTGCATCATCATTTCTCAAAGATAGCTATTATGTCCTACTTTCTAGTATGACCACAGAGTATAGTAGGCTAAAATGCCTATTTTTCTCATTTGTAAAGATAAAGGCAAATTCTGTGCTTAGGAGTGATGCTGGATTTACCCCAATGAAACTGAGAGGAGAGTCTAGAGCATGAGTCATTTTGTGGTCTCACATAAACAGACACACTCTAAAACTGAGGAAAACAAACCATGTCTCTGTAGCATTGGCTGGCTCCCAGAACAAACGGCCAAAGAAACCTACAGGAATAACACGTGATGCTCGGAACATGCTGAACGGATGCTACTCTGAAGTGCATGCAAATACAGAGCCTTGGAGACAAATTTGTAAAGACAATATTGTTTCAACTTTGACTGGAAAAACTCAAAAGCAGTTTGAGAGGTAGCCTAGTGCAAAGCTTTTGCCTTGAACATTTGCAACATTTTTCACAAAATTGTGACCTCAACAGAAGTTCCAATAAAATTATCTCTGTATTTTCTCTATAGCTAGAGTAGTTATAAGCAATTTTTCAAATAACCCATTAGACAGTTAGGAGGAAAAGGACAGTGGAAATGGAGATGATCAAGATGAATATTTGGAGTGACAATAGAACAGAGATGCAACTGTGAGGCAAAGGCATGGATCAGAGAGCTATTGGCATAAAGATGATAGATGAGACAAGTTTGCTTGAGTTTGTTCAGGAGCATCATGCAGAAACTGATGTGAAAGCTGGAATCATAAGTGTTCTTAAATGCAGATGATAAGATTTTAGATGTATAGATAAGTCTATAGAAGTCAGGTATGATGTGGATTTTGGATTGGTTTTGTTTGTAAAAGTGGCTTTGAAATTTTAATAGGGAGAAATACTTTTCAATAACTGGGTATCTGTATTTAATGGAAACGGTGGACAATTCAACATTCACGTTCCAATATACTCCTTTGATGGGAGGAACGTCATGACCGATCCATCTTGGTGAGTTTACATTACCATTTATAAGTTTTACATTACATTTATTTTTACCAGATAGTACAAGTTGCAATATTTTGGGTTACTAGAAATGTGATAAAAATTTCTCCGTTTCCTTATGCCATCTTTCTTTTCCATTTCTGATAGCCTATGAATGGGATATCAGGTTGTGGTCTCCCTTTTCTTTCTCTCCTTTCTATCTTCATCTTTCCCTACCCACTGTTTGCTTCAAGCAGAAGGAAAGCAGAAATACAGGTCACCACACACACAGGTGTGCAGTTGAATAAAGCAAAAAAGAGACTTTTTCAGGAAATAACTTCTTAACATTACCTTTCAGGCCTCAGAAAGTAATATGGCATGGTTCAACTGCAAATGGGATCCGACTGGTTAGCAACTACTGTGAAGCCTGGCACACAGCTGATATGGGAGCTATGGGACAAGCATCACCGCTGAAGACAGGGAAACTCCTTGATCAGAAAGTATATAGCTGTAATAATCAGTTCATTGTTCTCTGTATTGAAAACAGCTTTGTATCTGATCCCCAAGGAAAATAATTCACCTGTTGCACATAGGAATATTCCATTTTATGACAGAAAAAGCTGACACTGAAATTTCATTTGTAGTGATGTAAATATTTTATTTTTTGTAATTGCACATTTCAGGAAAAAATAGCCAAAGAAAACATACCTCAACACAAACCACATTCCTGTTAGGTGGAACATGCAGTGCACATGTGGCTGACTTAAAGCCCTTCCTTCCACTTGAACCCCACACGGTTCAAAGTTTGCCAACAATTAACTCGCAGCCCCTTGTCTTTCTGGCTGAGCTGAAGATCACTTAAGGGCACGAGTCAAGTGTGGTCTATGACGAAGATCCAGTAGCCTGTCTCATAAGCAGTATGGCTCAGCAAGGCTGCTGCTTCTTCAGAGTTGAGAAGCTGCATGCTCTATGCTCTTCCTTTCACTTGCATAGATTTTGAATATCTAAGGCTATTCATATATATGTATGTATATATACTGTCCCTGAGCAAATAATGGGAGGCTATTACATCTTACAGGGCTGGAATTTTCAAAAAAGCATGAAGAACAAAGGTGCTCACCTCCTTTGAGTTTCAGTGGAAGCTGAGTACCTAACTCCTGTAACCTTGTATGGATCGCAGCCTGGTGCTTACACATAAATTCAGCAGCTTCCACATCTTACTTTAGCTTTTTTCTTTGCAGATTCTAGGCATAGGGCTTTATGCAGGAGGAGTGAATTTCACCTAGACAAAATCTGGTCCTTATTTTGGTGCTATTGTTACCAGGAAACCTGGAGCAATGTTAATAGAAAACATCCTGTTTTACTGGTAGAACTGTGCAAAGTAAATGCAGACAAATGAACCATCTGACCTTTATTTATTTCATTGCGTATTAGAGGAAGTAATTTCCTGTTGTGGCAGACTGCTGAATGAAAGATGTCTGTCATGGTTTCTTTAAAATAGGTTCTAGACATTGTTATCCCACTAAGTTATATGTAAAGTGATTTTCCCTTTTGTGAATTTACCCTTCTGGCATTCACATAATTAAAGAACTGTTAATATAAAATAACAGCAGCAATGATAGGAATGATAAGTAAATGCTAATATTCTTCGCAAACAGTATCACCATAATATCTGAAGTCTTTTGCCTATATATTTCTCTACTGCACACTTTAAACAACGTATTTACTTATGTTTTATCAGGCAGTAACTATGGAGGTCAAACTCCACATTATCAATTTTAAGATTTAATCTAGAGTCTGTGTTGGAAATACATGTTCATTTGCTGACAAATAGAGTATTAAATTACTAGATAGTTACCTTCAAAAGAGAAAAGCAAATCACACTTACTATACTAAACTGATATAATTGTATAACACAATATTGTGAAATCCAGCTTTATTTTTCCAATTTACTATAAAAGCTTATTTCCCAGGTCAGCTGAATCATATCTTCTTTTTTTCTTGGAAAAGTCATGACTCCATTATGACAACATGGTAATGAGGCAAAACCAGTTGATATTACATTTAAAATGTATGCATAACAATTCACTGCATTCATTTATAGTCCATTTCCCTAAAATGCTGAGCACCCTTGTGAAATGCCAAATTCCTACAGTTCATACAGTTGGAAGAGTTGTGTATGTACGGCAGGGTTCCTCTCTGAGTCACAGAAGGTTCAAGGGGGAAAATAAAGTGCTTTTACGTGCTTCCAGCGGGAACCATCTACCTTTAATCCTTTGTTGGCAGACCCTCAGCTCAGCCAAGTCATGGCCAGCGGGGTTTATGCTTGCAGCCAGTCATCACCCAGTCATCACCATCAGTTCTCGCTCTTCCACTCCTGAGCTAGAGCCAGCAATTGGGGAGCTGGCTATTTCTTTGCCTAGAATTGTAGTGTCAAGAGGTGGGGGGGCGATGGGATCAACAGAAAAGCAGTGTGCAGGGGGAGGAGAGAAGACTGAAAAAAAATGCTGTTTTTAGGAGATATTGAACTAGCGTTTAAGTCGGGCCCAGCAAAAATGCATCCAGAATTCTGTTTGTGCCGATCTTTCAAAGGGCTAACCCCTCTCTGTATCCTGAAGAGCTGCTAGAGCTTAGCAGGGAACTAAAATGGTTAAGCACCATCAATGATATGTTAAAGAACTCTCAATGGTTGCTTCCCACCTCTAACATTAATTTGCAGGCTACAGGAACTTATTGCACACCCTTCAACTTAATATAGAGCATGAACCACGCATCGTCTGGGCTGCTGTGGTGCTGAGTTCACATGCTGTGCTCACACGCCAGCAAGGGAGCTAGCTTACCAGAGAGATCTGTTGGAAAGATGAGGTTTCCCTTGGAAAAAACACTTTTTGTCATTTTAACCAGAGCCAGTGAGGCTCTTTATACTCTCTAGTATAACTGAAGAGAAACAGTAATATCCATTGAGGATATGACAGAGAAAAAATTAGCCCAGTACTTAAGAATAAATTAGCTTTCCCTATCAAAGCAGAATACTTTTTTCAGCATGATTCCAACACAAAGGTCAGGTGCACTTGAGGAAGAACATTTGCTAATTCAGGTAAGGAACTGTGTATAAAGCAAATGAATCACCAAAATGAGCACCAAAGCAAGGTTGAAAAGAGTAACTGCACTAGAAACCAATCTAGCAGTCTGAATGAATGAAATCAGAGTATCAGTCAAATGAGATTCTTCCGTTTTTAAGAGGAAGGCTTTGGTTGAAAACATCCATTTATTTTGAAGCTTTGATGAAGAAGTTTATACACTGTAAATACAGAGGAGATTAAAATGTACAAATCATCAGAACTCCAGGGCTGGTTGATGAATAAAATACAGCAGATCCATGTCAACTATTGGAATGAGTATTTCTAGAAATCAACCTGATAGTTTTGTCTTTATATGAATTGTAGGTGCAAGCTATAACAACAGAAGCTTCCTTTAAATCAAGAAGAATCTTGATCTGGGGATTTGCACTTCTGCAAAAGAATCAGTTCTCCATTAAAAAGAATTACAATTTAATTTTAATTAAGCTGGTGCTTAACCTGAAAGAAAAAAAGTACAAAAAAAGAAGAAAAAACCACTTCAAAGGACTGACAATTAACAAAACTAGCCTTGGTGCAGTCAAAGACTGTCCAGCCTTGCTTCTGAGCTGTGCATTCAGGTGAAAGAAGAAAGAATGAGTTGCAGTGTGTCCTGCTTCAAAGACTCCACAGTAACTTCTCTTTTGCATTGAGGTTTAGGTGTTCCTTCTGAAGTAATACTTGCAATTCTTGATTTCATTGCAGTCCTCTGCCTAGAGAACAAAACCTATCTTCTAGATTTTAAAGGAATTAGATGCTAGAATTGCAATTTCACTTTGGTGTTCAAGTATTGGAGTTAATGGTATGCATGAATCTTAAAAAAAATCTGATCAGGGTTTGGCTGTTATTTGATGGTCTGGTATGTAGTTAGAGCCTACAATCTAACAATTCCTTCCTGCTGTCTCTCCTTAATGGTTCAACAATAACTGACCAGAGATAGAAATATTTCTAGATGAGCATCTACTTAAGCCTCCCTTTTTTAACCTATTAGAGGGCTGCTACTTGTTGCGTCTTAAAGGCCTATTTTGCACCTCGGTGCAACTTCCACTCTTACCAGTCCATCTAAACTTTTTACTTACCAGATTCTCTTCTCCTCTATCCATAATCCAAAAAAAAAACCCTGTTCTACTCCTAAGTAATGGTCATGTATATACAACCTAATCTGGAAGTGCACCCAGAGTGGGTGGCTCACCTCTGGCAGTATTAGGCTTTGCCTGGGGGTAGAGAAAACGAGAAGTGAGAACACATGTTCATCTTGTATGAGATGGAGAAAGAAATGGAATGGAGCTTTTTTCATTTGTCCTTTCCTCCATGTCATAATTGACCTTCTCCTTCATTTGTCCTTCCCCAACCATTTGTCTTTTATTTAAAGCTTGCGTTGCTCCTCCAGCAGAAAAGCTGGACACCGTTTGGAGCTGCCAGCTGCTCTGGTGCAGCATACTGCACATAAAAGTTCCACCTTTCATGTGGATCTTCTGCTCTCTGTTTTCCACAGCACCCAGATAAGCACTGAAGGCCAACTTCCATTTGTGTATGCTTTGCTGGGAGCACTGGATACGGTGATAGGATGGGAGGGAGTCCAAAGAGGTCCCTTTAGAACCAACAAGAAACCACAACTCCTCCTTCCCTTACAAAGCAGCTAATCTCCCTGCATGTTCCTGCAAAGTACTACACTGTAGCTCTTTCAAGCTCAAGTGCACAGAATTACTGAAAGCACAGGCTGTGGGAATTTCTACATGTGAAGTCAATTCAGCATCACACCCTGGTATGGGTCAGGGGTAACATTACAACCTGCTTTCCTCAGCTGGTCTCAGGGGTGCTAGTGATGCTTCGGCAGAAAAGGGGGTGACAGCCCTGTTTGACTTTATAAGAAGTACCTAAGATCACCTGCAAATTCAAATTCAAGCCAGGATGATGATGACAATGCCTCTGCAGGAAAGGTATGTTTTGTACACTGCACTTCAAGTACGTTCATATGAACAGCGCAGGGGACTGCCTAATGGCTGTGTTTCTCCACTGGTCAGTACCAATACCACCTCACAGTCATTTTGTTTGGCCTTCTTTGGTTCCAGACATATTCACCAAGATCCTAGCCACAGTAACGGCTTGCTACCGGAAAAACATTATCTCCCCACTAAGTTAGAGGATGGGTTGGTGTTAACCTCCAAAAAATGGTTCACTGGTGTTTAGGGTTAGGGTTAGGGTTTTGCTATAGAGTTATGTATTTTAACTTCGCAGGCTCCAGGGTCTCAACTGAGGCTAGTGGTATCTCTGAGGCTACATCTATACTAGAAAATTATCAGGGTCAGGGTACAGGCATTAGCACAAATAGCATGACTGATTGCTGAACTATTCCCTGGCACAGTTCTGGTCAGTGCCACCTGCAACTCTTCCAGCCACTGCCCTGGGGTATATTTTGGGGGGACAGCATGTGCCAATGACTACTGCTGCGGATAGTTTGAAGGAGCCACTCTATTTTGGAACAGAAAGGTTTAATTGTACTCACAGGTGCTTAACCATTGTGCCTGGTCTCAGGGCTAACTGGAGTCCTCACCCAACTGAAAGCCTGTAGAGGGACTGCAGGACATGCATGTCTGATACTCATGGGACACACACACCAATACATCTTTATGGCTTTTTGCCAAGCTTAATATACAACCCTCCTGCAAACATCCATTCATATAATCCGTATGTCCAGGCTGCATTGATTCGGGGAACCCTCCTGAAGCCATCATTGCCCTACACAAATGCTCTCCTGCTGTATATAGATATATTGTGGCATCCCATTATCCTCACCTCATTCAACAGTGATCAGCACCTTGGTTGTGGCATGGAGTGGCTGTTCACACAGCTGGGAAGTTTCAAACCTGTGAGAAATAAAGGGCCCTGGTACGGTCATCCTGTACAACTGGTAACTAGTACCATCATGTCTTACATTAGCAAACAGGGCAACACAAGACATTTGCCCATGTTCTTTACTCCAGCACCTGATGGATCAGGCATCATGTTTATGTGTGTACAGTCTACCCGATAGGAGTGCTGACAGCTTCCAATTCTAGAGTCAGCAGCATCTTCTCAATGACTCTTTTCAGAGTCTAGAGGTGTGCTGAGATTTGCCTGAGACATCAAAAGTGAGTTCCCAGAATCATCCCTCCACCCTTTCAGCCAGCCTATCAGAAGCCTTCCTGACACCTTGAAATGTGATACTGTATCCCTTGATCCTACACCTTGTTAGGGGTAGGATGAGTGGTGTGTTTGAACTCATGGGTTTGCTAAATTCTCTTTGTGATGCTGACCAAAATCAAACCCAAAAGTCATATTAGATTTCCTTTCTTCAGCTGAGTTGGGAATTGTTCATCAGCTCCATCAAAACTCAGCAGCAATTTCCAACTTGTGGATCCTGTTATTTCCAAGTCCATGTTTCCTTCCAAGAAGATACCTTCTTGGAAGCCTCAGTGGACTCTGAACCTTCACAAGTCCCTAGGGTACATCTGTCAACAGGTTGCTTCAGAAGCATTCACTACAGCACGTTTTCATTAGTGTCTTTCATTGCCATTAGTTCTGACTACAGAGTAATAACCTGGCTCACTCTCAACAGCTTTTTCCCACACCACTACTTTGCAAAGTTTATGATTATAGCAAAGCCATTCTTAAACCACAAACTTAACTCAGCCATTTTCTGTTCTTGATCTCAAACATCCAGGATTCAGAAGCAGCCCAAATCAGGAAGACATGGCAGTCTTGATGTCATACACTCTCAAGTCCAGGTCTTTCAAACATATCCTGAGACTGTTTGCCTCCATTGTTGGGATATCCAAAGCCAAAACCACTGTACAGAAGCTAATTGGCTAACAGGTTGTAAGATTACACTAAAATTTGCTATGGCAGAGCTCATCTGAGTAATTAAAACAGACACCACTGACAAAGCTTGAGCACTGGCGGGCTTATTTACAAGTGTTTTCATCCCTGAGGCTGCAGAATGCCCATCTTGACCCCCATTTTCATCCAACTAAAGCTTACAGAAATTCAAAAGAGCAGACAGAAGAATGCTGTTTGTGCAAAGGGTTCAGATCCAGCCAAAGCTGATGCCATGCATTAATCCACATGAATTAGAAATGGACATACAGACTGTTACTCAAAAGTAAAAAAAAATACTTCTTAATAGCTGAAGTTCATTGAGATTCATAGATTGAATGTGTATTCACTATCTCTCTCCCAGCATTCCTGTAGTTTGATATGTCTTAGAATGGTAGAATAATTTAGATTGGAAGTTATCTCAGAAGGTCATCTAATCCAACTCCCTGCTCAAAGCACAGCTAAGCTAACTTCAAAGTTTGATCTCCTCAAATTGCAGGCGGAGGAACTGAAGGTGCAGCAGTGTGCTCAGATGTCTACGCCTCCATTTTAAGAAGGCAAGAAGCTGGTATCTGTGCATGTGCCATGATACTTTTCTGTTAGGGCAGGAAAGTATCTAGTTGATGGACAGAGGTAATTGTCACCAAAGTCAGAATAGATTTGTGGCCTGGGCCTCCCAGAATATATCTCCTGAAGAAAGACTTCTGTTTTTACAAAGAAAAGGTTGGGGGAGAGCAAGATAAGTTAGTTGCATCTAACTCAGTCACCTCCTAATGTCCACATTTTTTTCCTGGAAAAAAATAGAGTCAACCCTCCCAACCTAGGTATTGATCAGAGGACATTGCAAGCCTTAGGCACACACTAGCAAAGTCCTGTTCTCAATCGAGTGCCACATAATGACAGATAATAAGCTACTCATTCTGTGAAAGTCACTGAATCACAGTATCTTTCTTACAAAAGCCCAATTGCTCATCACCAGGAGAAAAGGTCAGGAGTACTGCTGAATAGCCTAGAGGAGGGATCAAAATAGTCACTTACAGCTGTATCCTCTTTTACTGGTACACTCAGTAGGACATATGGTGGGAAGGGAGAAGGGTAAGATGGGTCAAATGGATTGGGGAGGAGGAATAATAAAGCACTGAAGTTGTGGTGAACTCTATGAATGAGAAGTTAGAAGAAAATAGGAAATTATCAGCTCTGTGTAGGAGCTATAAAAGCAACTCTGAAGGCAGTAAACAAGCTAGGTTGGTGCTACAAAAGTCACAGTGGACTCAGAGGAGATGTTTGTGAAGAGCAGCCTAGTTAAATCTAATAGATGTCAAACACAGTGACAAAAGGATTTATGTATCCATGTCCAAAATTCATGATCCTCTAATTTCCCCTCAGCCACTGGTAAATACCCATAGGCAACTATGCTTCTATTGACGTTTTGGGCAATTGAAGAGGAAGAATCTCTTTCTGTAGTCCATGAATAAGAATCCACAGACATTGAAATAGCTCCACTAGGAAGGACTCAGAGTAGCTCTCCAAGTATCCTTAGTCTTGCAAGCAAGGTCTGTGAGCACAAATCCCTCAGGCATTAAACCCATATTTCCCACTAGGATAATGGGTTAAAAGGTAACAGCTCCCAGGTATACTTTTGCAGAAAAGCTCTGATTCTACATAGAAGCTTAACTATGTGGAGAGAGTGAAGAAGCTTAGGCATCCCTTAGTGCCCTGCTCACAAGACTTTCCGTTAATTTTTAAGTGAGTATCTCTCTGTACATTGTGCAGAGCGCTTAAGTACCCAACAGTAAAAAACTACAGTGATAAGACTTGAGCTGCCTAAATCTAAAATAAGAAGTTACTTCTAAACTACTGAAACCTATTTTAATCAAAGGCGAGTCAAGATAAGAAGTAGAGCAGCAACTTTTTGCCATCCAAACCTACAGCCTGCTTGAAAGCTAGTCCTAGTTCACATGCAAGAGAAGCCTAAACTTGTTTTAGCCCAAAGTAAAATACAGTGGATGAATGTGGTAACAAGCCACCTGTTCCACTACTTCTGGGAGAACTTGTCAGTGTCTTTCATTATTGTCAGTAGTACCCAGCTGTGACTCTCCCATCCAAGCCAACTCAGAAGCATACAGAGAAGTAAGCACAGGACAAAGTTAGAACAGCACAGAACAGGACAGGAACCTGCTGAGACCCAGTTATGCCTTTACATGTTTTGGTAGCAATGTCCAAATACACACTGCATTTCAGACTCAAGTGGTCTATGGTGGTTTCCTTTTCACATCACTTCTTCCCCATTTTGCTCACGGGAAAGCAATGTCCAGAGAACAAACTAGGACTATTCTGTCTGGAAAACCCCAGCTTCATATGTTAAAAACGCTATGACTAAGGCATGGTGTGGCCAAAGAAAAAGGATGATCTCATGTTTATGGCAACAGAACAGTGCCCAAAGGAACTGGATTCTGTCCCCGATTCACTCATGGAAGAAAAGCTCCGTAGAAATTGATCCATTTTAGACTAGGTTACAAATAGTGTGGAGTAGATCAACATGCAATTCCACAAGAGTTAAAATTGACCTAAGTCAGTTCAAACAGATACAAACATCTTTGTGCTCCACATCCCGCATTCTCCCTTGTGCCACCCTCATTATCATGAAGCCCCACAGAAAGCACAACAGATCAAGAACAAACCCTACAAAGTAAAAGATACTTGTTCCTTGTTGATTTAGCTCCTTGATTTGGCTCCTGTGGGATAAGATATGGGCAAGCGTCAGCAAAAGGGAGGGCAGAATCACATAGCCACAGGTGCAAAGAACAGTAGTGCTTGCTTATGTTGTTGAGGTACTGCACTCTACCATACAGGCCACCTACTGAGCTGTGAGAATGAAACAAATTCTTGAAGAGCTGATCACTAAGTGGGCTCTGCTCATTTTGTGCATGGAATAAGGCAGGGATATCGTAAATGGGATCACAAATTTTAAAAACATACTAAAATGTGTAAATCCAAGTGGAAATGGGGCATCAGTAACCCCAGTTCTGGCACTTTGAGTGCTTTACTTCACAGCATTGAACATTTTTTCTATCATAGGTTTTTTGTGTAGTATAATTTATGACATTTTTTGTGTATCTAAACATAACTCCTTTTATCTCATCTCCAGGATAATCCTACAAATGCTAAGAAGCATTTCTTCTCAGCCAGGCTAACAGACCAAACTAATTCTGGTGTGTTTGTAGGCCAATCCATTTTTGAGAGTTGACTCAATTAGAAACTAGAACTGTATTTAAAAAAAAAGCCACAGCCAGTCTTCAAAATGTAATACTTAGACAGTTCTTTGACCTTTAGAAAAGTTCTAAGAAAAACTGTATCCTGGAAAAAGATAAAGCATTCAGCTTCTCAAGAAAATCTGTTCTTCTGAAAACTAAGAGCATGATAGACTGGACTTCTAATGGCTTCAACTATAGCTACAAAAGGAGTAACCTTCTCTATAAAACTGAACTGCAACAGAATGATACTCAGAGATACTCTAACTCTAATCTTTTGCCCTAGGGAACACTGAACATTGAGCTCTTCATTTTCTGTCCTGTAATCCATTCTTTAACTTTGACAAAACTAATCCCATGACTCGTTAGTTGAACTGAAAAGATCTCCTTGTCAGTGAAGGCTTTTCCTTTCCCATCTTCTATTCTTCATTAGATCAAATACATATATTCTTACCACCATAATTTCCAATATTTTGTTGGCAGAATAATCCAGTACCATGATGGACATTTTCCCGACATTCATTTAAAATGCTCATTTTTTCCTTAATTTTATCCTGTCTTTAAGTTAGGAAGCGATGCATTTCTCCTGATTTTTTGGCCATGGTCACCTTTAAACACCACTGACAATAGGCAGTTTGGTTAGGCAGGTGTGATGAAAGCATTTTCGGCGCTACTGTTGCAGAAGTTCTGGGATATGTAGGTTATCTAGAACCTTGATTTAACCAGATGCAAGACACAAGTCAAGTTTAACTGCATAGTATCTCTTTAATTTCAGTTTTGACTAGTGACCCCTCTTGATTTCAGGAACAGGAAATACTTGTGATGACGGCAGTGGCAAGAAATTTAAACATCCTCTTAGACTTTAACAGAAGTATTTACTTCTTAGTGTCAACTTCCTCTTGCATTTCCTGTTTTGTGACTTGTGACGGTCTTCACATAGTTTAACAGCAGTTAACATTCACTATCAGAAGTATAAAAACAAGTTAATAGATTTGATACACCTGTTTCAGAGACCAGAAATGAATTCTCTGCTTCCAAAGTCCAATACTATTATCTGCTCTTGC
This sequence comes from Calonectris borealis, assembly GCF_964195595.1. Taxonomy (NCBI): domain Eukaryota; kingdom Metazoa; phylum Chordata; class Aves; order Procellariiformes; family Procellariidae; genus Calonectris; species Calonectris borealis. The sequence goes on along the minus strand of NC_134313.1, from coordinate 106,053,521 downwards.
CAGTGGGTTGTAACGTGCCACAGAAGCAAGACAGTCCCCAGAAAGGACAGCTATTTTGTTGCGAGTACCAAAAAGGGATGGGGAGTTAGCGGTACAAATCCGCTAGAGATGTTATCTTCAGGTACAGGTATCATCTTACCAAGAAGATATCATTAAACTAAAGGACATTCAGTGAAGAGCAGAAAATCAATAGATCATTATTGGATGGAGATGCTAAAGGTTAGCTATCCGCAGCAGCAATCATCACTTGCCCATTAACATTCAGGAGTATGCGACAGGAGTATTCTCTGCTTCAGGACATACCATTTTTGAAACTCTTTGGTATCTTCTGCTCACATCATGTGCCTTTCCTTTCAGTGTTAATAAGCTAAGACACCAGTCCTATACTGAGGTCCAATTCAGCAGATTTGGGTTCCTCACAGGTATGCAGAGAAACTGTATGATGTACTAGCATGAGGGTTTTTTTGTTGTTTTTTTTTTTACATCTTCCTTCTTGCACAGTCACTTAAATTTGAACCTAACGTATTCAGAAATGAATGAAGGTAATTGGGCTGAAAGAGGCTGGTGATTTGTATGCTGCCCCTCAGAAAGCAGCACACAGTTAATTTTGCTGGAGGAACGCAGAGCTATTTGTGAAGTTGGAGAACACCTGGTGTCCAGATTCTGGCATCTATTCTAATATCAGAAAGACCTGGTTACAGCAAGGACCACTGAGTATATCAATTTGGCTTGGCTAGTTGGATAGCCAGCACCCAGACGTCAGTGGTCAGGGTTCCACTCACAGCCCGGCTCAACGTGGCAATTTCACTATTCTACCAAAGGGGATCTGCGAACTGCTCACAAATATCAGCAGAAACAAGCAATGGAGGGTAAGACTAGAATCCCACATCTCTTGGCTCCTGATTTAGAAGATACATTAAAAAGCCTTTTCCCTGTCAAATATATTAGAAATATTTTACCCGATGTAGGCAAGCAAATAACTGAGTGCCAGGAAACCTGTATGACACTTGCTAGGCCTGTGACTGTGCTGTGCTGTTGCAGTGCTGAATTTTTAAAATGAAAACAGAAATGACTCATGACTTCAGGAGAAATTTATTAGTAGACAAAATTAGAGGTGTGAGTCAACTGTTATCTTTATGTACTAGGAAATTCTGAAAATTTTTTAGACAATATTCCCACAAAATTAAATACTAGCAAAAAAATTATTAATTGACAGGAAATGGATACCAGTAGTCATCATGAGGACCTCTCATCAAAAACACTTTTTTCTCCCTCACTTGAGCTTATTTATTTAATTATGTGCTGTAAGACCCACCTACTTTCATGGACACTTGGGGAGAGTGTTACCTGAGGAACTTGCCAATTGAGGTTGTCACTGGCAGGAAAATAGATATGAAGGACATAATAGGAATGGGGTTTTTTTTTAGATTTTGAAAGTCTGAATCTTAAGTCTGGTTAAAAACCTTATGAAAAAACTTAAACTGTGTATCAACAGAAGGTTATTCCTGATTGCAACTTCTCATTTTTTCCTCACTTTATTTTAGCATCTTAGCATTTCATACTGTTTGGAAGCAGGATAGTTAAGCTTTTGAAAGCAGTACTGTTGCAAATGTAGTAATATTTGAGACAATGTTCCAGTCAGAACTGAAGTTACATCAGGAGGAAAGACAAAATGGTTCAATAACTTGTTAACCATCAAAAATAAAAAACAATTCATACATTTTTTAGAAAGATAGGGCTCACGTCGGGTAATAACGATATATCACCATTCACAAGAATGCACATTATAATGTACATTAGTCTTTTGTACCAGATACATACATAGACAAGAGTATTTCCATATCCAAAGACACAGGAACTAAATATTCGCTTAGTCTAGTTTTGTATACAGTTATTAGGACCTCAATAATCAGTGGACAACAACCCCACTTAGAAAATGAAGACTCAACCTGGAAAAATGCCTGAAGATAGAACAGAAAGCAAGAAAAGCAACAGTTACTCTCTACCAACAAAACATTCCAGACTCAGTAGTAAGAACATTAGGTTTCTTGATCAGTAAACAAATCCTGCTTCAAAAGTTTGTTTACTAAGGCCATGATTTAAAAATACATCCTTCCAAGTGATTTACAGTGCGGATGAAATAATTTTTCAATATACAAAACAGTTTTGTACATCTCTAGCCTTTCCTAAAAGAATTTGAGATTTGAGAGCGTCTGCCATCTCCACAGTCTCTCACTACTTTTTCATCCTTACTGTGTTCTTCAAGCCTTATGCTTTTGGCTAGCTGTATTTTAGTACCAGCATTCTTTGTACATTCTTAAATTCTCAAGAGAGACAGTTTCTTCAGCAATCTAGTATCCAGTCTAATAAGACTTCTTGGATAAAAGTCAACCTTTGGCATTACACTTAAGGGATACGGCTGATGGAAAAGTATCTCTCTAGAGAAACAGAATGAAGTAATTTCTTATTATTTGCAACCAGCAAATGTTATTCAGGAGAATTCCCATACTAACTCAGAAATGAAAACAGCATGAATTATTATCTTTGTATAGATCCAGTGGCAAAAGTCTTCTCTGTTAATAATGTCACTTGGAAACGGAGAAATAACCAAGGACTTAAACGATCTCAAAATTATATATTCTTGGAGAAAAGTTAGAAACTTTACTGATCAAGAACTTGTAAAAAACAAAGTTCTATAATTGATTTCCACCATCTCTCTTTTCACTGAATAATTTGTCATCTTATTCAAATAGATCTGTAGTCTATTTTTCTCTTTTTTAATCTTTACTCCTGAGTAGGTACAAACTCCATTACCTGATTTAAAGGAATAAACACCTTTTTATAACACACTACAGCAAATCTCCATATGATTTTCTTGGATTGCTCGAAGTACAGCACCTCTAGAGTGAACTCTAGCTATTGTTTGCAAACGAACAAGTGAAAACTTACAGAAAACACTGCTAAGAGAGACTACAGAAACAGGATTTTGAAACAACCGGGCAGAACCTGAACTGTGATAGAAAGTTCAACGTTATCACTTCAGGTAACATACAGTCACAAGCACTGAAGAATGAGAGCGGATGGGGAATATGTAGCAAGTCTAGAAAAGCTGCAGTGAAACAGGCAATTCCTACAGCACACTATAGAAGAAACTCTCTCTTCTCTCATTCCCACTTTGCAGGATTAATAAATCAGTGTCAGGAATTCATCATTTACTGAAGGTGTGTTATTTTCTTCTCTCTTTTTTTTTTTTTATTGTGGGTTTACACCTAACTGAACAAAACGTTATTTTAATGTCAGAGTGAAAGTTTTATTAAAAAACTGATTTCTTTTTTAAGAATGACTGATATTTAATCCAAGCTGGAATCTAGATCCCCAAATCTAATGCTTTGCGGTCTTAGCAGCTTATCACCACAACACCCACTTCCATGGAAGAAGTCAAGTTCGTCAAACCCACAGGATGCCTACCTGCTAATGAGTACACAGAGGTCTACAATAGGAAAACCTCATGATCTGTGCATTGCTAGAGAGACATTAACTTTCGGTGAGTTATACACACTGCTCCTTCCCCACTCAAGTCTAAACTGACTCCAATCTCAAAACTGGTTTCAGTGTAGGAGGAAACTGACCTTTCTTCAAAAGCAGAATGATAGAAATTATTACTTGCACCATCAACTTGGTATGATGAGTAGCATTCAAACAGATAAAAGCTGTACTTCCATAGGAAAAAAGTATCCTTTTTTAATTAGAGGCAAGCTACTTTAATGCACCTATCCTTCACCGTAGTCATAGGTGAGATACTCATGCAATTTCAGGGTTGCTATAGCAATATAAGGCCTTCAAATAGATAATGACGTACAGTCTAAAGTCATTTCCAGACCTCGTTGATGTCAGCCTCTTTGCTTCTGGCAACCCCTCCCTAAGCTAACCAGTCGTCTTAGTCACTTCTGTGTTTAGTAACATGTCTTGGACTATATACTTCTTCCCTGCTTTCAGCATAGATTAGACCTCTCTTTAATGAGACTTACAATCAACACTTCTCTTTGAATACATTCGTACCTGATTTCAAATGAAGTTGGATATCATATGTGTAGGAAACGAGCTTGGCAGCTGATGGGCTCTACAAGCTGGAATGAAGCACTAAGTTCGAGGGGTTTAACAGCAGCAGAGCAAAACTGTCATCATTGAGATCTGCTTAACTGCAGAGTAAGAACTTACAACACTATAATGTATCCACAAACCTATTAGCTGTATAATAAGGAGAGTGTTAGCTGGAGGGATCAAGCAGCTGCATACTGATGCAGTGTTATTGCTGGGCTGCCCAATTTGTAACTCCGAGATATGGATCTGGGGTGTTTCACAGACAGTGAATTAAAAGCGAAAAGGGTTTCATATGTCTTAAGCTTTAACTGGCCTTCTGTTAATGGAGATGATTAACTGGGTTTTGAATAACTAAGATCTCAGTGTATTTAGTTTTGGAAGCACTGATGAGGCAAATCAGGCAATGTTTATAAAGGTTATAAAATGAGTAATTCTGAGCATTTTATACAGCAGTGACTTCAAAAAAGTGTTTTCTTTTGCTTGTCTCTGATTTAGCAAGATCACAGATCTTTGCTAAACTTTTTGATTTGTGGGCTTATAGAAATTGCACACTAATAAGCACTTTTATCCTTTCTGTCCTAGTTTGAGTAAAACCGCTTGGGAAAATCGAGGACTGGGGGGATGGGGGGGCAGGTATTTGTTGTTTTGGGTGGGGTTTTTTTTGAAAACAGCTTATTCTGTTGTTTTGGTAAATGTTACACTTTCAGTATTTTTCCTCTTGCTGAGTTCCTTGGTGAACGTAATTTGTAAATATCATGATGCACTGAATAGTTCTTAAAAAACATATAAAATTTAGCTAATTACCATGGAGAGAAAACTGTAAAAACTGCAAATGAAGTTTTGCAACACCTTTATTTCCTCTTGCTCTAGCACTAACTGAGCATATTTTCTTGCTGAGAGAAAGATTCATTGGAATTCTTTATTACCCTGATACAGTATCTCTTACACTGAAAGACTAATAAAGCTTTTAGTGGTCATCAATAATATTTCCTACCACACTTCCATACATTTTTACTTTAAAAGCTAAAAAATTTGTTTTTATTAGTGCACGTTTTCTTAAGTAAATCAGCTTATAACGCGAGAACATTCATATCCTTGATCTTAATCAAAGACTAATCTATAAAACTATCTATAAATCTATTCGGTTTGTACAATTTTCTATCTCACCACTTGTCCCTTTTCAAAACTGGTTATATTTTAATGCTCTGTGTAGTTTCTTAGTATGTGGGGGTTTTGTATTACAGAGTTCTGTTTGAATCTTTCATGCAGTCGCAAATATTTTGCTTTCCGTCTTCCAGAAAGAAAGCGTAAGAAACATTCAAAAACTGACATAATTCTTGCAAGAAATAAAACTAGCACTAAGTAAAGATGAATTACTTCATCCTCTCTCCCTGTGGGTGCTGCATATGTGTATAAATGTTATATTCCAGTACAGATGCAAGAAACTAACCTGTGTTTAAATTGCAGATATTCCCTGTATAATAACCTGCTTTACTCAATCTAAAAAGCAAGGATTTTTAAAATAGGTTCAACCATTTTCATGATCTAAACAGATCTCATAAAGCCAGATAATTTCGATTTTCTATGTTGTCTTGCTTTGTGTTCTATCTTGCATTAAAAATATGATGAAATTTGTTGCATCTTTCTATAATTGGAATGGTGGAAATTCACTAATTTATGACATAAATGAGGCTAGGCAAAATGTTTTTCTTGCCTATTCTTCCGAATATATTTCCACTGACTACATTATTTCCATTCTCAGTAAACACTGTGAAAACAAAGATGGATTAAAGTAGGTAAGAAGTGGTTTGAAGGATTCCCTCACATGAAATGCTGAAGAACCATGTTTAATACATCCAATTAAAATGTCATAAACATACAATGGTGAGGAGTGGCTTTCTATTGAACTTGGCAAATTTATACAGTGAAATTGTTTTTTCATGTTATTTTGGCAGAAAAAGGCCAAGCAATTATTGTCATTTTGAAAAATCTGAAATCATAGAAGAGTTATTTTCTTCCTAAATAAAATGTCATTTTACTGAAAGGCGTATCTTGGAAACTGTTTGCTGACTTAGCCTCATTTGCCTAACTAGCATATTTAAGGATGAATGTAACTACGTGCAGTCATAAATAAGATTTCCTCATTTTCTTTGGATTGGCATTCAATTGTTTGCAGACACAGGGAGAAACCGATGATTTAAATCTTCTCAGGCTATCATTTGTATTTTGTATTTTTTATCTAACTGCTCCATCTTGTATAGCAAAAAAGACAGATTTTATTAATTATCAAACAGAATACGTAACATGAACTACTGTGCAACTCAACAAGTAAATCTAAGTACCTCCCACATAACCCTCCTACAGTTACAGAGTCCTACCCAGACCAGCAAACCCCCTGCTTGCACTGCACAACAGAAGCAGTTATGAAGCTCATATGAAGGAATGGGAACATCAAAATATTGGAAGAGGAGAACTGACTGCAGAAGTAATAGTGGGAGAAAGATGATGGCAAAACATAGGGATGAATCTTACAGTCACAGGGGGAGCTAATGACGGAAGGTGCAGGCACAGTCAGTGACCTTCCAACAAGAACAAGATCCAGAGCCCTTTTAATATCACGAGTCTGTATCATAATCAGAAGTTCTTAGACCCCACTTTAATCAAGACCAGAAGCTGCAGTCCTAAGAATCTGGAAACACGGAATAGAAGCATGGCAAAAACCGGGGTAATTCTGGACATACAGAATCCATTTCAGTAGCTTTGCAGTTGCTGCTTCTGCCCCAAGTTTACTTTGGCTTTTGAATCTAATGTGGTACACAAGATTACAGATAGGTACCCAGTGATCAGGACAGAGGTTGGCACAGTTGTAGGTATTTCTTCAGTAGTGGTCTTTACCTCGTGCATGTTATGAAGGAAGGGTAAGACCTGGCAAAAATATTTTATTTGTGGTGGCACTGTTCACTACTTGAAAGTGACCTAAAACCGTCTTAGTTGTGAGCTGTTACCTGCAAGTTACTGACTTATTTTATTCTTTCTATGGCTGGCAGCCAAACACTGCTCAGGATGCTAATTCAGAATGCTTCCCAACTGAATTGGGAGCCCTGAAAGAAATCCTTCACCATGCTCTGCTTCCCGTTTCCTGCCTTCCTTCAGAGATATTGTGTGACCCATGCTTAAATCCAGATCTGTGATGGGGAAATGAAGAGCGGATTTTTTTTCCCAAGCATGTAATTTTCTTAACTTATCATTTCAGTGCTCTATATGTATTTAAAAGATGCCTCAGGATTTAGCAATTTTAACAGTGCTTCAGTATTTCTTTTCGATCCTAGTATATTACTTGAGGATTAGTCCTTTAAGTATTTCTACATGTGGATAACTACGAACATGTTTGCCTGGTGTTGTCAAATTCAGTAGTTCATTATGGCATGAATCTATATCAAATCCAGACGTTTGGTCTAACATCTGTCACAAAGGACATCTGTCATTAAAATACTATTTTGCAAGAGAAAATAGAACTAGGGTCTGTTTATAGATGATGCCGATTGTTGCTCGGAGAGAAAGGGAAAGAGAACAAAGTAATAAAAAATTACCTCACTTTGAACTGTTATATTATCAAGATTCTTATCCAGGTGAACTGTACTGTAGGAGAAATAAGACTTTTTATAAAGGCTGTGTTGGCTGAACAACTGCAAGTAAAACGGAGACAGGAGATCAGTGTGACATGGAAGTGAATGTGGCACTGAGGAGCATGGAGGTTGCTGAACAGTATGAACTGGAAACCATCAACCATCCGGCAGAGACAGTACATGAAGCTTACAAGAGTGACTGCAGGTAACAAGTGGAAAAGCACCTGTGACATATGTGACTTGTCCTATGACTGGAGGGTCACCCAGCAAGCAAAACGAGCAACAAAAGTAGTATAAAAGCATATGATGAACTTGAGGGACTCTGAACTGATTCAGGATCTGGACACAACAGCCAGGTAATGGAGCCAGGACTGGGGCGCAGGGGGCGGATTCCCAGAGCAAGCCGGTAACTGCTGGGAGAGTGGTTACCTGATCCCAAGAGGGAAGAAGAGCACCTTTCCCCCTTCCCTGCCACCCATGCAAAAGCTAATAAAGCTGTGGATAAAAGTAACAATCTCAGTCATGGTAATTTTCTTCACAGAGTGGATCCTAGTTGCCACAGCTTGTAAGATTAGGTAGAACTTCAGACAGCTATTTGGGCTATGCAGGTTTGCTTCCGATTCCCAATTAACTCCTCCAGCTATGCACAGCGAATGTGCAGACTGTGAAATAAGACGGGAGCTGCACATGGGGACTAGCGCTGTTCTTATCTCGCACAGTACTAAAACTTATAGGCTCTCCCTTACAGCTCTTCGTGGTGCGAGAAGACAAATCCTTTGCTCCCGAATTGCGAGGCAGGCTGTAGGACTTGCAGCACGAACGCTGAGCTGTCTCATACGTAGGCCAGCTGGTATGTTAGTGGTGAATAAGCTGTCAGAGTGTTTGCGTGTTACATCCACGACCCATTCGACAACCCACGAGAGAGAGAAGCATCGCAGTGAGCATCGAAAGGGCTCTGCACGTTTCTCCTAGCCCGTCTCCCATCCGCACAGCCTCCAAAGAGGAGTCCTTCCTCGGCCACTGTGGCTTTTCCTCCTCTCCCGAGACCACCTGAGGGCTGCCCCACTCCTCCCGCATCTCCCTCCCGTGGCGTCCCTGCCACCGCGGCCCCGCATCTCACAGCCAGCGAGCCTAGAAGGCGAGGAGCGCCGGCCAGGACGGCCCTCCCCGCTGCTGGCGAGGGCCGCCGCAGCGCCTCAGCCACGCGCCCGGGTGCTCCCCCACCACCCGGACGCGTTGGGCGCTGGCTCGCCCCTGTTTCGGAGAGAAGCTACAGCGCCTGCCGGCAGCGCCCGAGGCTGCCTGGGCAGGGACAGCACCTCCCGCCACTCAAGTACCTCACCCAGCTGCGCTGCCGGGGCCCCCCCTCCCCGCCGCCGTCCTCGCCGGCCCCGCGACGAGGCGCCGCCAGCCAGCCGCCAATCACAGCCCAGCCCCGCCCCTCCGCCGCGCCGGGTGCGCCCTCCAGACGCCTGTTGTTGTTGGGGCTCTCGGCAGCTGCCGGGGGGCGGGGGCGGAGCGGGGCGGGGCGGAGCGGGAGAGGAGCGGGGGAGAGCGGCCAATCAGGCGGCGCCGCTGCGTCGGTTACATTAGCGGCAGGAGCGAGCTGGGGCGGTGCAGGCAGCGCGAGCGTCTCTCTGTTTCTCTCTCGGGAGGGAGGGGAGGGGGGAGGGGCGGGGGGTGGGGCGGGGGGTCGCGAGGCGGAATCCTGGCGCGCGGGCGCGCGCGCGCGCCCGCCGTGCCTCTACGGTTTCGGGACCGGACCATGGCGGTAGCGGCCACTCGGCGGCCCTGGGCCTTGCTGTGTCTGGTGGTGACCGCGCTGCTCTTCCCCGGGGCGGCCGGTGAGTGCACGCGTGTCTAGGGGAAGGAGGGAGGGGAGGGAGCGGGTGAGGTGGTGCCTGGGGCGGGGGGAGGAGAGCGGTGGGGGGCTGCGGGTCCCCGTCGGTTCCTTTCAACAACATGGCGGAGGGGCCGGCTGGGGCGGAGTCGCCCTCCCACCCCCCTCCGGTGTCCGAGCCTGGCGGAGCCCGGTGACTGCTCGTCTCTTTGTTGGCCGAGCGCAGAGGCGGCTCCGCGGGAGGGGCCATGGGGCAGACGTGGTGCGGCCGGGCGAGGAGTGGCGGCGGCCGCTCGCCCTGGGGGGATGGAGAAGGGTGGACGCGGTACCCGTGGCGGCTCCCCTTGACACCCACACCCCGTCAGTGCCCGCCTTGCCCCCTCGGAGTAGCGCCTCGGGTGGCGTCTGCCCGAGGTAACTTTCCCGCCCTCCCAACCCCGTGAGCCCGCCGGCCCCTGCCCCCGTGGGCAGTGGCCGGCCCCGGCCCTTCCTTTCCCACGCGGATACGCGCGGCCGTGGCCCGCGAAGGCAGTTTAGTTGAGGGGAGCACCCTCCTCTCTCCCTCCCTGCGAGCAGAGCAGCCCGTGAGAGCTACCCTCCCGCGGAGGGTGCTTGCCCGCGCCCGGGGTGCGCCAGCTTCGGCACCGGAGCGGGGAAAAGCCGCCGTGCCTTGCGGGCTCCCTGCGGCGCGCCGAAGGGCGCTTACAAACGGTGCCACGGGGGAGGAGAGACAAGCGGCGTCGGCTGGTGTAGATACGTGTTGAATGTTCCACGTAGTGAAGGTAAAAGACTCCCTTAACGCCCACGTCAGATGCTTTTGCTCCGTTACACGCCACATTGTGGTGTACTGGCAGCGTCTGTTCTGAAAGCTAGTGTCGAGGTGATTTAGGTAGGTGATCTTTCAGTTACAATCAAACAGCTAACCTGTATGCTCTGCGAGGACCAAACCGTGTGGAAAGTCTTTGGTGAATATTGTACAGTAAAACGGTTTTGTTCCTCCAGCCTTCTGTACCTATCTCTTGAAAGAGAGATGTGGTATCAGAGCTGTGCTGTTGCAGAGCTGATGCGTGAAACAGTTGTTCTTAATAGCATTCAGAAATGTAAGAAATAGATTTTTTTTTTTTTTTAAAAGCCTATTTTGTTCTTTGGTGAGCAGTTTGGGCCATATGTCCTAATGGGGTATACAAATGTTATAGACATCCTAACTCTAATTGGTTTAGGTTTCAGTTTCATCTGTAGTAAGTTAGATGACGATGACAGAGAAACAAAATCTGCATTATATAATTGGTCCACTTCCTAAATTCTTCTGTAGGTGGATTGTATATTGCTTTGGGTTTTAAAGAGGAAATGGAGAAGCACCACGACTTTCATCTTCAATTATAGCTTTAAGACATCCCTCTATCTGGATTTTTACCATGCTGTTCATAATTCAATCTAAGATGGTACTCATGCTGTAAAGAAAATATTACTTAAAGAAAACATAACTTGCTATACTAAAATGCAGTGTTAATTGCCCATATTCTTATTGAAGAAGATGGAGAATCTTTGATGTGGAAACAGTGAAATAAGCTTAAGTTACCCATGGTGGTTCTCGTGTTCTTGAAAAGCTGCAGCAGGCTTTAATAATTTAAAGCTTTCTTACGTAACACATCCAATTTAGATGTTGAAGGAAACTTTACCGTGATTTGAGCTTTGAACTTTTCCCTTTTAATACCTCTGATCAATCAACAGTTTTCACTTAATATCAGTCATGAAATTAAGGTCTAAAAGCTTTATGTAAAAACAAGGCAATAAACTTCCACACAAAACCTTAAGGATGCAAGTGATGGTGTCCTACCTTTTGTTTAAAAAAAGATAAATTCTTCCTATCCAAGGGAATAGGTGGGGATCCAGGGTTCTTGATCCATGACTCACAGACAAGTCCTGGTGCTGGTAAAGGGGTTAATTTGTCTGAACGTTGTAGTCTAAGTTGACAAAGAAGTGCAAGGTATGATTTGGCTACTGTTACTTAGTATTCTTACCATGGATTGCAGAAGTTAGGCATTTTCTGATTGCTCTGATGCTGCTGTTCTGCAATATACTAGTGTTATTGTGTGAATTAATCATCTTGTGATCTGGTTTATATGAAGATCAGGCATGTAATGAATCACAGCAGCTAGCTGAACAGTAGAACAGCCCTAATTTGTAAGACAGAATCTGAAATTTAGCTCTTTTTTTTACTGTGTGAACCAAAGTCTTTGGTCTCCCCAAAATTCTGGGGAGTCATCTCCTGGAAACTCTTGCATTCACACAGTTGCTCCTAATCACAAATAAAGATGGAAATCTGATTTGTATGCTGAAATGAGTTTAAAAGTACAAATTAAGGAGCTCTTTATTCTTTCTGTTTTCATAATGTTAGTAAAATTATAACCTAGGCTTTTAATTTTAACTTCCTTTTGTTTTTCTGAAGCATACTGTTCTATGAAAGATACCAGAAACAAATTTTTAATGTATTTTGCTGTAAGAGGCATGAACATATCTGTGAGTAGCTTTATGGATGAGATGCAAAAAAACCTGAAAGTGCCATTTGGCACCTGCACTATGGAGAATATAATATTGCTTTTTTGAAGCTGGGGTTTTTCACAAGGCTTTATTGTTACTTGCAAGTTGAGGATAATGCCTTAATGAAGTAGTTTGTCTGTTTTCTTGAGTGCATCACTTTAGTTGCCAAAACCTGTTGTTTTCAGTGGAAGTTTTGCTTAACAAAGATGTGTGAAATGTATGTGAAAACTTGATATCCAGTGCTGTTACTTTACAACAGTTAAACTTAATTTTACCTTTGTGAGGCGAATGAGTTAGTGAAGGTCATGAAGTATCGTGGTTAAAAAAAAAAAAAGTACCCATGTCCCAGATATTGTAAGACCTAAACATTTTTGTATCTTGAGCTAGAAGAGCTCAGAGATGAGTCAGGTGTATTGTTTGAGGGATTGCCTGAATAAGAGAATAGGAAGCTGAGAGCACCTTTCTGTATTACGCTTTTTTGCTTCTGGCAAATTTTATTGGATAGGGAAAAAAATACCAGTAAACACTACAGCCCTCTTGCTCATCTCCCCAAAATCTACTACTGTGTCTTGCACATCATAGCCTTGCTCCTTTATTCCTTGAAACTTAGATCTTATGGAACCGAGAGTCCTGACTGTTCTTCTGGTGAAGTTCCACTTTCTGATGAAATTTTTGTTTTGAAAATTGTGTTTTCCATGGGAGAAGGGTTTTATAATGTCGCAAGAGAAGGATCTGGAGTTTCTTCTTCAGCATAATGCTGCTGTTCGGGGCCTGATACTGTTTTTCTTTTTTAAATTTGTAAAACAAAGATACATGATTAAATAAATAAAGTATTGATAATATAAAATTATTAATTACTCATAATAAGATGTGGGTTTGGGGGGGTTTTAGAGCACCTAACAAGTTTTAACTGCTGTAATATCCTTTGTTAGCATCCTTTGAAAGACAGTATTTCAACATATGATTTCCAACCAAAAATTCTTTGGCTGAAGGTGGTGTTCTATGCTAAACTGTCTGGTTGAAGTAGTTCTGCAGGATGTTAGCAAATACTATATAGTGATTCATGAGGTTTTATGCAATTCCGGAAATAAAGGCTTTGTGCAGTTTTCTTACTTCAGAAAGACAACAGATACAAAAAAGACTGTTTTGATAGGTACTGAATGGTACAGACTTCTAAAAGTTAAGTGGATAGGGTGTACTTAATTCTCTGTTCATGTTTTGTATATAGTATTAATATCTGAGCTCTTGGGAACCAGCTTGTCTTAAGTCTTGTCAAGCTGTGTAGTTGCAGTGTCTCATTTATGTTGCCAGCTTGATTTACCCTCGCTGTGGGCTTTCCAGGCTGCAGCACCCAAGGAAGAGAGACTTTTTAAAGGGAATACAAAACTGTCAGACTGGAAGTCTGAGAAATTACCCAGGTAATTGTATTCAACACAAGAGGTTAATCTATTATTAAATCACATTGAGGTATGAGAAGTATGCTGTTGATAACTTCTACAACATGATATATGTCATAATGTAAGCCTCGTATCACTTAAACAGACATGACCTGTCATTAGTTGGTAGTGGAGCTTCATTCTAGTGGTTCCATCCAACCACTATTGTAATACTTCAAAAAAAAAAAAAAAGTACTGTGCCATGGAAAACATGGACTAAGACTTGAGTGAAAACTTTGTTTTTTTCTCCTCTTTGAGTTTAGTAGTTTTGAAGGAGCTTTTTGTGGTAGTAGATTTAAAGGGTGTTTTCCAAATGTATTGAAATGCATTATATCTGAAAGATATTGCTGGCTCTGGAAAATTAGCTTACATCAGAGTGGTCATTCTCTCATTGCATACTGTTATCAACCCATTCTAGAAATGTATTTATCCATTTAAGTGTACTTGGAGACCTGGCTGGTTTCTGAGTTTTTAAAATTACTATAATGCTTCTCTGAGAAGAACATGGGCTACTTGGAGACAAAGTAAAAATGTATATCTCCAAGAGGACAACAGTATGATCTATTTTTCTTTGAGATCACTTATAAGGAAGTGTTTTCACTTACAGGAATGAAGTGGTCATTGACATCTCCTCATCCCACTGATGTTAAATCTCATCTACAATGTCTTCATATAGTTATAATCTTTATTCTTTTATGCATAGATAACTGGAGAGTGAGACATGGGCAAGGATATTCCAATTCTGTTTCCTCTCCTCCTGGTATGGATTGTTGCTGAAGATGCTGAATTAGTTTTCTTGTTAGGAAAACGTGGAAATTCTACTGTAACCCACTTGAGTTGGAAGGCATGAAGAATTGTAAGTGGCAAGAGTAGGAAGAGGACGGAAGCACTTTTAATGTTTTTTTTTCCACTAGAGAGCAGCAAAAATCTATATTCCTAGAGACTTTGGCTGTTCAGCTGATGAGACGTTGTTTTCTGCTTTTAAGGGAGGGGGAGAGTAGCTTCAGAAGGAAGTAGTGATCTATTTGTGCCGAGGAAACCATTCAGTTGCGTTTGACAGTGTACTGTGTCTTGGCAGGAGACTAGAAGATAGCATCAAATCTCCACAAGGGATGGCATCAAACTGGAACAAAAGTATAAATTGTATCAAATTGCACTCATTGGGAATTCTGTAGCAAAAGAGAGGTGGGAACAAAATGAATGAGGAAGATAAGACACCATATGCTTTATTTAGTCATAGTGGTACCAGTGTGTCTCTACAAGTTCACAAAATCAGGAAGATGAATAAGTAACAAGGTCAACCCAAACTTTATTTTTCACTTCAAGTAACTTGGCCGCTATACTGTGACTCAATGTAAATATGTCTTACTGAATATCTGTCTCTTACTGTAGGCATTCAGATGCATGTGCAGTTATGATGAGCCAAGAATATTATTTAAATAGGGGAAAAAAAGTCATGGATGAAGCAAGTGAGATAAAGGCCTGCTTGTTAAGAAAGTTGAAAGAAATATCAATGTGTGACTATTTTAGGAAACTCTTAATGGTTTTAATGGGTTAAAAAATAATTTGTTCAAGTGTAAATTACCAAAGGCACACCAACAGGAAAATAACTGTTAAATGTTCTCATAGTTAAACTCTGAATAATAAGACTTTCCTTCCTTCTCTGATGGGGGAGGGGAATTGCATCTTCAAAAAGTGGTACTGTTAAGAAGCTTTACCTTCCCGTGTGCCGGTTCTCATTTCATATACCTCCTAATTATCTTTTCAATAATCTTCATATTAAACAAACAATTTTGCAATCCCATTCATGTTTTTTCTCCCTTTTTCTGACTGGTCTATGGGCTGGTGACTCTCTCTGAAACATGGGTTATCTTTCTATAGTGGGTCCTAAAAACTTGTCATATCTTTTCTGTAATAGTAGAGGATGATTGGCAATAATTTGTTTTGATTCAAAATCTTGGGGGAAGGAGGTGTTTTCAGAGAAAGGGATATAACTCGAAATCAAAACTTTGAGATGGAATATGTATATGAGATCAGATCGCCATTTATTTAAATCCATTATATCCAAGGATAGAGAGGGGTGTAAAATCTGAGGCAATTCAGGTGGTAGTCTTAAACTCTTGAATTTAAGTGAAACACCAAATTTCAGATTTTGGGGCATCTTTTGCTTTGCCATCTATTAATCCTCACAGCTTTGGTGTGAGATTTTGTATGTATCCTTGAAAGAGGCTTGTTTATGGCTCACTGCATTTTTGTGTTTTGGGCATGAATGTTTAAAACACAGACATTTAGACAAATTTAAAATCTTAATCTTACTGCACGCATGTACACAAGTTCTATGCTAGCTTTTGCTAGCATTCCACAGATGAACACGTGGAGTCAGAGTGTATTGATATTTTTGTTGTTGCTACAGCACTGTTTTCTGTCTGGCTTTGGTCCTGTAAATGCAGGAAGGAATGGAGAAAGAAATTTGAAGTAGTAGTCTTCCTTCTCCAAGAACTTCTGCAATTTAAATAATGAAACCTGATCATCTTGGACATGATTAGTCTGTCATTCCTGCTTCCCTCCCCATGCCCTCTCCTTTACTAGTGCAATTGATAGCTTTAGTAAACCAGGAACTTGAGTAATGTAAGGCAATGTTTTTCTGTGGCTTCATAAATAACAAGTCTAAACCATATTCTGCTTGTGTGAAAGGGTATGTTCTCAGGTTGTTCAGGGTTTGTTTTTTAATGAGGATTAAGCCTTTATACGCCCTTGGCAAAATTGAAGCCATCAAGTAATGTATAAAGTATTAATCTTGGGTGCCAGCAGCATCCTATTTGTCACTTACTAAAGCTATAACCCTGGTTATTTGTATTGGGTTTGAAAATAGCAGAATTGCATGCTATAGAGGATACAGTGTTATTTAAAAGTCTAGATCTTTAGTATAAAGAACTGTAATGGAACTTCTTTACCTGGAGGAACATCTAGGATTGCAGCCTTTTTCTTTTAATACATAATTGTATAGGAAGAGATGACTTTAGCTTTAAATTTTACTTTCTTTCATTTGCTCATCTCCTAATTTTTTTTGTCCCACTAAAAAGCCTTGTAGTGTTGTTCTTTAGTGTTACAGTTCTGTGTTTATGTAACCAAAAAGATTATAGGCCTCCTAGTGTTCTGAACTTTTATTTCTTTAGTCATTCAAGTTGTTTCTCAACTCAGAACATGTACCAATACTAACATTAATGTTTTTTCTCAATGCAGCATTAGAGTGTTACTGCCATCTATGTACAAAAGACAACTTTACATGTGTGACAGATGGGCTATGTTTTACCTCAGTAACACGAACTGCAGACAAAGTCATACACAATAGTATGTGTATAGCAGAAATGGATCTGATTCCCCGAGACAGGCCGTTTGTTTGTGCCCCCTCCTCCAGAGATGGAGTCATTACTTTGCCTCATTGTTGTGACAGAGACCACTGCAATAAAATAGAACTTCCAATTCCAACACCAGGTAAGAGTTTTTGGCATATTTGATTTTTTTCTTTTATTAAGCAGAAAATTCTGTAGGAGTGGAAGTTTCAGTTTAGAAGTTGTAGGTGAATTTGAAGGCCTAAAGTACACTTTAGATTCTGCAAATAAAATTTCAAGAGATTTGGAATAAGAAATTTAATCTTCTGGATAGGGATGTTAGGGCCGGTTCTGAAGACTTATATGCAAGTTAAATGGAAACTGTGAGTAAGCGTGTAGTTGCTTTTGTCCTTTGTAATACTTATTTTGATTCTTGAAAAAGTTACTGTGCAAAAGTTTTAACAAATACATTGAGATAACTTGAAGATCACTGCCAAATACAATAAATACAGTTGCATAAAAAGTAAGAAATAGTTACCATTTTCTTTTATTTTTTCTGTCAGGTCCTACTCCAGGAAAACCAGCTGCTAATCTAGGACCTGTGGAACTGGCTGCTGTCATTGCTGGACCTGTCTGTTTTGTCTGCATTTCACTAATGTTGATTCTATATCTTTGCCATAATCGTACTGTAATTCATCATCGTGTGCCAAGTGAAGAAGATCCCTCGCTGGATCGTCCCTTTATATCGGAAGGAACTACTTTAAAGGATTTAATTTATGATATGACAACTTCAGGCTCTGGGTCAGGTAATATCGCACTTCTAGTAGTAATTACTCTGTGTTTAAGAGCCTTGTAAGGCATCAGATTTTTTTTAGTATTGTTCAAATCTACTTAAACTTATTTAGAAAAGCTACTTTCATGTAGATTCATTCAATATCAGTGAAGATTCAATATATGGAAATCAGTGAAATAAAAGAAACATACAGAGTTGCTGCTACGGTTCCTCATCATTCTCAGAGTATAGTCTGGTATGCAAGGAATATCACAGTCAGCTATTGTAAATGTTTTGTTTCCTCTATTAGTAAGGCTCAGTCATTTACCTTTTTGTTCTGCACAGCATATCTGAATTACCATCTTCTGTGGTTTTGAGATAATTTGTGAAGTTTTTTTCTTTAGCTTTAAGCTGAAAATTCATTTATATCTGTAGCTATTGGTTTATGAAGAATATTCTGAATTCTAAGTATGAGTTAATATTTTAGCTAGTTCTCTCATTACAGAAGATATTTTTTCAGTTGCAAATAGCCATTTCTATGTGTATAGAATGGATGCAGTACGCAGACCACATCTGAAGAACTTCTATCTGTTGATTTCATGAAGTTTTGTTTTAATTCTGATTTTAACAGGTGTTGGTCTGGGAAGATGAGGCAGTAGTCTGTTCACTGCATATAGTCTCTGCTGTCGTAATCCTGACATAGTTGCTTATATGATTGTGGTGGTCTGTGTCACAGAAATATGGTTTAATAGGTGTTGATAGGGGATGATGTGTCAGATAAATCATTGTATAAATTAATTAATCTTCGTTCCATGTTAAGGAGCGAGACATCAGATTGTGTACTGTAACCTCTTACCAGGTTTCTACTATATAAAAAGTTTAAATAATTTAATACTGAAAACTGTTCCTACTACTTGCAAATGTATGTGCTGAAACATCCATGCCCTTTCTGCGAAGAAATACTGGTGTTTGATTCTCACCTGCTGAATTCTTTAATTTCCCAGAATTGGAAAAAATTATAACAACAAAACCCAAGCGTCTAGGTTCCCAAGGGTAAAACTGTTTTTGCTCTATCAAGTAAAATCAGCAAAACGTCCTGAACATGTTTAAAATATAGGTCAAAATAGTCATCTTTAGTCGTATCTTCACTGAAGAAGGTGAGGTTGCACTGAGCGTGCAGGCAGTTATGTTTTAATTGAGAAAGTTTTTGTGTGTCCAAATAAGATTTGATCACGATAGGATAAGTTGCTGTCTGGTTAGAACTGGAGCTTTAGTAGTTTGTATTCATCTTAATTTTCTCATTTATTAACAGTGATAACTAAATAATTAAAGTGATTAATAGAACTTCCAATATATTGGGCTGGAACTTGATAAATGCAAATGCTGGACTTACTCCTCCAGTTATGTTCTTTCTAGGAGGGGTATACAGGAGTAAGAGACTAAAGAAGAGAATAAGGAGTCAGAGATTTACATTTCTTGGAATGCAGAAAGCTATGATATATAATTATTACACTATTAGGAGCATAAAACTCTTTATTTAATGCCTGCAGGTACAGACTTTTCCTAAAGAAGGCTGAAAAGAAATTCTAATTTTTTTTTTTAAAGTTAAACCTTAAAAGAGCAGGTGTATGTTCTGTATGTGTAAGTAGTCATCTGCAATGTACTAGCTGCTATCACTTCAATAAACACAGGAAAGAAAGCCTTTAAAGTTTTCCCTTGAAACTGTGTTTAGTCATACTTGTTTTAAAGTACTGTCTGGTTGATAGTTCCCTTCTAACTTCTGTAGATAATCACAGCGGTTCTGCCACTTTCTACAAGGCTGCTTTCCCACACTTCTTTATATCAGAAGTCAGGTCTATGATAATGTTAATTCAGACTTAGTTGTCAGTTGGTCTTTCCATTTGTTATCAGGAATTTTCCTTCATTTTTGTTCTGGCCTTCTTCCCTGTGGTGCTTCTGAGCCTCTCCTCATGTTTGAAAACTCTGGAAGTACTCCTTCAAAATAAGCTCTTGAAAAGTGGGGAATTCCAGTTACAAGAAACTTAGGATTCTTCCTCCAGAGCAAATGGTTAGAAACTACTGACTCTTCCCTTCCCTATTTGCAAATTACACTTTAAGTAAAAGCAGCATGCTGGGGAACTACTTAGTTTTCAGAGCTTCAGGCCACTCAAGCTGGTCTAGACTCCTAGAGCACCTGACCAACTATAGGATTTGAGCACTGGCTACTGATGGCTGTGTCAGAGGAAGAAAACCAACAAAACCGACTTACCCTTAAGGAAAGTTCTTCACTAATTTGTTTTTACTCTTGAAAGACAGTCATGTTCCCTGTAAAACAAGAGTGATCTTTTAACTTCAGCTGCAGTGAGTTCTGTGGTGTTCAGCTGTTTGTAAAATTTATTTAGTGTTCTATACTTCCCTTTTATTATGACAGTGGGATAGGAGGTGCTTCAGGTACTTACTTTCTGTACTGTTGGCAGTGTATATGTTTGCAATGACTTGAATCATTTTGTCTCAAAATTAGTCAATCAATGACTATATAAATTCACAGTGCCCTAGCACTTGAACTGATGATTTTCTTGTGTCCTGAAATATGCGTGCAGCAATTGAATCTCATTGAAATGTGTATTTTAGTCCAGACTTTGGTACAGCACATTTAAAATTGAGAAGATGTACATTTATGGAATAAAGTGGGGATGGGGAACAGGGTCACAGAAGGGAGAAAAGTCGGAGCTGCTAGTTATAGTGCTTAACCCTGTCAGAAACTGAACTGTGTGAAAAGGAGTGCTGTTGGGGTGAGAGGTTGCAAGAAACACAATAGAAATGTAGAGAACAGACAAAATAATCCAGACCTAAGAGGCACAGCTAAGGAAGTGTTTAGTCTGGTGACCTAAAGTACATGTTCTGCTCTTAAATTCGTGCTGAGGGACCAAAAGAGCTCATAGTCAAATAAAAACGATTCTACCAATTTTGTATTATGGTATTCTCTGAAGAGAAGCATATAAAACAGAGAAGTAATCAAGACTCTAAAAATGGGCCTCCTACTCAGATCAAAAGGGAAGTAGGATTCATTTTCTGCAATGATGAGTAGTAAGCTGTTAATTATTCAGTCTTGACTTCTGTTAATATTGCCCTGTTGTTCCATGACAAACAAGACCTGAAACAACTAGAGGCTTGATGAAAGGAATTGATGAAACATCTAAAATAGATCCTTCTGCTGAAGCCGCAGCTTCTGAGAGAAGGATTGAGCTGAGAATGATTTTTCAGATCATGATGTAAATCTCTAAATAACAACTACATATTGTGTGGACAGGTTGGGATGCCCAGCTGTTACTCTCCAACTCACAAATGACAAAGTAACTTAGTTGCAAGGAAGTAGGAAGAATTGCCTAAAAAAGGGGGGAGAAGCTTTGGTTATTATTGGTAGGTGACTTCAAGCAGGACCTTAAAGTGTTTAGAAATCCAGAGGGTCACAAAAATCAATGTACAGTTGAGTCAGTTGAAGTAAATGTAAAACTCTTTAAAAACTTATCAGAAGCTTGAAGGGAATAAGATTTTTCACATGTTCATGGGATTGGTTTTTTTATTACTCTTCAGAGGAAGTCTTCTGGGCAGAGACGAACAAAAGAATATGAACAAGAACAAAGTTCTACCAGCTGCTTTTGTTGGCTGCCTTTATTCTTTAGAACTTAATTCCTTAATTCGTAAATCAGGTACAGACTTCTTATGCATTGGAACGTCATTGGTCCAAACTAATCAGAGTACAGTTAAGATACGGGAAGGAAAAAGAACTCTTCTGTTAAACTCTCAGAAGGCTTGAGGATACTTTGTTGTGATGTTTGAAGATGATGAAGGCTTCAGGGATAAATAGGATATTTTCGTATTTTACAGTCACTTGAGAGTACTAACAGGCTACTGGCATACTTGGGCCTGAGTGTGAGCATTCGACAGTCAGTGTTGCTGATAAGCATTGTTTAACTTCAACTTAGAAATGGACCGAGTCGTATATAGTGATAAATCAAGTAAATGAATCAGTAGCAAAAGTGCTCTTGAACTGCTTTGCCAGGGGAGTTATGGGCAGATCCTTTTCTAAAAGAAAAAAAAACCCATAACCAAACAAAAAAAAACCCACCCAAAAAAACCCCTCAATCCTGGTCCTGATTGCTTCATGTTTTTTTTTTTTATTAAAAAAAAACTTTATGGATCAACAACTGTCAACATTCTAAACTGAAAGGAAGTTTGTGCTGCCTTTTTAACAAGTTAGAGGCAGTTTGTAGCATAATATCTTTGAGTACTTGTTTTGCTGGCCTTCAAGGTTGAAGGCAGCATCTTACCTACATGCTTGTTAGCAGTTCACAACAAGGTGTTAAAATCTTAAGAGAGTTTATGTGCATTCTAAGAGAAATATCTTAATGGAATATGGATCGTATATAAGTGCTTATTTTGTTAGTGATGTTTAAGGTTAATGTTAAATCTTCTTTTTAGGTTTACCTTTACTTGTGCAAAGAACAATTGCAAGAACTATAGTACTTCAAGAAAGCATTGGTAAGGGTCGCTTTGGAGAAGTCTGGCGAGGGAAGTGGAGGGGAGAAGAAGTTGCTGTGAAGATCTTCTCTTCAAGAGAGGAGCGCTCATGGTTTCGCGAAGCAGAAATTTATCAAACAGTTATGCTACGGCATGAAAACATCCTTGGATTTATAGCTGCAGACAACAAAGGTTAGTGATACTATGAATTCATTTTGTGGATTCTGTACCCGGTCAGAATAGATGGTAAATGGAGGGGAAAATAAAGTTGTGAGGATCCAAGTAAGAGTAGCAAAAAATAATGTTGTTTCTAGAGCATTTTGGAGTTTGGCAGGCTTTTCATAGGTTTAATGAAGGAAGAAATTCACTTTCCTTTTTCTGGAAAACATGCTTTGTTTAAATCTCAAAAAAAAAAAAAAATTGCATATTTAATTTCTACAAGGTGTAGAATTTCCGGTGTAATTTCTACAAGCAAGTTAAAATACTGGCTAAGTTTGGTATTAAGAAGGAGATGCCTTATCCTGTCAGCCCACACATCTGCTGAATACCTGTACTTCCCTAATAGCCTAATAAAATAGATGTGTGGGGCCAAAAGAGATCATGTCTAATCCTGTTGTCCAAATATAAAGTAGCAGATAGAGGATTCATTTTTAAGGCTGAGGTATGAGAAGTTATTCATTTAGAACTCCAGTTAGAAAATAAATTGGAAAAAGGGAATGAATGATTTGTTCCTAGTATTAAAAAACCTGTACCTGTTTCCTGAATCTCTGCTGATAAGCCTTTTAAGACATGAAAATTTGGCAAAAAACAACAAAAGCTTTGAATTTCTTACATTAAGGGGAGCTAAAATGTTATGCTGTTTCATTCAGTTATTTTAATATGAAATTACATGTTTCACCGCAAATGGCCTTTGACTTTTTTGCGAGGAAAGCATTAACAGAAAATTCTGTCACCTTAGGGAGGAGTCAAGAATCCACACACATCCTGGACTCTTAAAGGGCTTTCGGTTTTGTGGAAAATTCCTAAATGGTTTTAGTGGAGTTGAAGTATACGTGTAAATAGAGTTCTTTTTAATTATCACTAGATTAATTTCAAGTTTCTATATCTATATAAATCTGTAGAATAGGAACAGAACCCAAGAGGCTGTGCAGAACACTTCCTTTCTCCAGGAAAGGGTTAGCTATAGCTAACTTGCTCCTGACAGATGTTTGTGCAACTTGTTAACCTTCAAGAGCTTGCAGATCTACAGCATACCAGCAACTTTTTCCTGCATCTTGTTATGCTTACCATTAGAAAATGTCTTACTTTCATGTCCAAAGTTGTATTGGATATTAATAGCACCTGTGAGAGCTTGAATTTGTTCTGATGGACCTAGTGGAGCATCTGGAGCCTGGGTTTAAAACTAGTAGATCGGTTGCATTAAAGACATATGAAAATCCATCTCTGCAGAAGGCTTAGATACTATATCTCACTTAAAAGCATAAAGGATATATTGCAATACCTTAGCTATAACTTTTAAGAAAATCTATCTGTGGTTAAGCATACCAGTCTCCCATTTTGCCACAAACCCATAGATAGTTTGTCCAAAAATACACAACTACTGTGTAGAGGAGGTAGGAGGAAGGTTTCCTAAACGAATAGGTTCCTAAAATAATTTCCTGATTGCTGGCTCAGGTTCCAGATGCAATAGAATGAAATTCCATTTGACTTGGTCATCTGGAAATGAAGTAATATAATGTGATTATAAAATTATTTCTGGTTTCTGTTGTTAGTATGCTGTACATAGAAAGAAAAAATCCTTAGTTGATAGGTCATGCCATTATTTGAGGCTTTAAGACTTTAGGGCAAGGCTCTTCTGTTTTCTTGAACTAGTTGGTAATTGGTTTATGAAAAATGGATAATGACGTGTTTTGAAAATGCTACTATTCTTGACTCTATTTTCTAACAGTATTGCTGTCTGAGCAGATATGGAAAGCTGGGTTATTATTTTTAACCCACCAATGCAGGATTCTCAGTATAACCTTCTGCATTCTCTCAGCGAGGAAATATGTACACACCATTCTCTTACTGGGTTAAGCATTCAGAAGTCCTGAATATTGAAGGAGGTTGTTACTTCAATTCTTGTTTAGAATACTTCAGGGCACCTGGATCCCATTAAATGGGAGAACATAGAGGGAGCATTATGGAGGTAGTTCTTCTAGTTTAGCAGCTGTCATAGTACTCTGAAAGGAGCAAGTGTACATGGCTTTCGAGACCGATGGCTTAAAAACACCTATTAACAGTCTTCCATTGTAGACGCTGGTGCTAACTGATAAATGCTTAATAAGCATTGCCAGGTGCAAGATGAAGTATTAGTTCACAGCAGTAATAGCTGTGAAGGATTTGCATCCATTTCTCCATAGGGCAGACTGTTGGATGCATTCGGGAATTACTACAGCCTAGCTGGAATGTACAAAGTCATTAGACTGTAAGAATCTGTGTGTCTGAGACCTTGCAAAGATGATTACAGAGATATAGCAGTACAAGGAATTACTTGTGCAATCCCAGTTCAGTGCTTGGTGAAAGCTTCAGTGGGATATGGAGAAGAATTCTCAGGAGTAGGTTGTTGTGTATCCATCATGAATGTTTGGGACTCGTATCTCCTGACACGTAGTTTGTAGTGTAAATGTGGGCCAGTGTCATGCTGCAATTCTCGCTACTAGTAAAGGCATTAATTAGGTCTCTCTTCTTAACGCAACTGCGTATTTTTCACAACTGCTGGGAAACATCTGGCTGGCCATTGTAGTTGTAAAATTGGGGGGGATGCCTTTAGGTAGAAGGGTGCATGTATAGATTAGAAAGTGTTTACAAGTGTAAGATAGATCAGCTAAGTCAGTGGTGTTCAGCTGAGATGGTGGAGTCCATAAAGCTTGTGACTGAACTACTGTCTTCACTCCTTGTTCTACTAACTCTTTAGACATTCCATGTGCCTTAATGGCACATTCTCGTCTTCCTTCTCTACCTCACCACAGCTGTATGGTGTTCGGAAGGCTACAACCTGTCTGCTTTCCCATCCCCAAAATTTACTGGGAAATAGGTGCTGCTGTTAAGCCAGCTTGAGGGCTGAGAAGCAAT
The DNA here is from genome assembly GCF_964195595.1 of Calonectris borealis. Classification (NCBI taxonomy): domain Eukaryota; kingdom Metazoa; phylum Chordata; class Aves; order Procellariiformes; family Procellariidae; genus Calonectris; species Calonectris borealis. The sequence goes on along the minus strand of NC_134313.1, from coordinate 106,028,238 downwards.
GAATGATTTTAACTGCAGTTGTGTTCTGGGTAGCTCTTTACTTAGCCAGGAGCATATGCTAACTTTCAAATACTGCTAGGTCAGGGAGATTACTTTCTGGGCCATGTGTTGCCTTGTTTTGAACCACCTAAACAGATAATTTGGTTTCTGGGTGGGTTTTTTGTTTTGTTCTTTCTAACCTAGATACTTAATTGTAAAGCGTATCAGGGACTACCTATCTGCACTCCTCTACCAGCAGAAGAGCAGTGGCAGCAACCTCCATTTACAGTATTAAAGGTTTCCCTGGATTAGCTGTCTGTAACCATAACTGTCTGTAGTCATGTTACAAGTAAAGTGAAGTCTTGTACTGCACACTTTCAGGTAACTTTATGCACTAAAATACTTTGGTCTCTCCATTCCTTCCCCTTAATTGAAAGCACTTCCCTAGGTGAAAGTTTTTTTCAGTCAGACTACCTTACATGGTAGTAAGTAGATCCCCAAGAATGATGTTAGGCAATATGCTGTGGAGAAATGAGCAGAATTCCTTCCTCTTGAGAAAAGTAATATTTGAGCCATTTATTCTTTTTGAAGCTCTGGCTTTAGCCTGTGAAGAAGGAATTTGACTGGAAGATCTTGCTAATCTACACAGCTCAAGTGCTTCTCATCAACTTAATCAGATGACTATCTCAATGTGATGGAGTCAAGCTGTTTCACTAACAAAATATCAGTCCTCTTCCAGCCACATACAAAAGTGTTTTCCCCGACATCTCCCTGAATGTCTCATTTCTAAGAGTTTTCTAGTTATAGATCCCATCTGTATCTGATCTTTTCACTGCTTTTTCCTGTTTTTTCTGTTACATTATCTGCATGCCAAACAAGGATAATGTATCCCATTCTCTACTTTGAAACACTTTACTACATGACACTGGAGAACACATGCAATTAGGCAGTTTCTGTAACTTCTTTTAAACGTTCAACGTGGAACATAAGTCTGTGGTTCAAAACTCTCGTACCAAGCAATAGTGTCACACCTTAAAACCTAGTATTTGGTTTAAAAACAAGCATGTGCCAAGTCCAAATTTTTGTTTTGCTAGTACCAATGTGAAAAAAGGATTTTTCACTGAAGTGAATTCAGTCAATTAAATTTTAATTGAAACTTGATTATATATTTGATAAAGCAATTGTTATAAATGCCTTTCTTCAAGAGGCAGCTTGTCTAAGATGGATGTTGTGTGGACTTCACTAATGTTTTTCTCAAACTGCAATCAGTCTTCTAACAACAAATCTGAAAGCTTCTTTTCTCGGAATTTCAAATTTTGTTAGAACTGCAGAAGAAAAACCTTTTAATTCTGAGTGATTTTGATTGCAAGAAACCTGAAAGTATTTTAGACAAACAGATGAAATAACCATAATTAAATTAGGTTTCCAAGAACATACATAAATTTTTGTAACGTTCTTGAACATTCTGAAATTGCTTGAGATTCTTGATCATGGTGTATATATGAACTAAATTAGCTTACCTTGTCATGGAAGGCTGTGCTACTGTATGTAATTACTACTGAGTGTAATTACTTTTTCTTACCTGATAACACAAATCCTATAATTGAAAGCTTCATGGCAGATGCTGTTTATTGTGCAGCCAAAAATACTCAGGGTCAGGTTAATTATTACTTGGTAATAATTAACTAATGTCAACAGTGTAAGAAGACTGAAGTTCATAACGTGTTCTGCTTACATTGCTAAACAAATGTGCAACTTGTCAAATATAACAAGGTAAAGAAAATTTAATAGGTCCCATCTAATAGCTGGACACTGTACTTATTGCTGCATTTCAGCTTGTCTGTAATTAATATTATTCATGTAAGCTTGGATGCAACACTGTCCCTTCTTAAAATCTGGTTGAAGGGTCACAAATATGACATACAATGGGAAAGAGTCATGGCTTCTTTTAGAATGGATCGTAACCCCAGCTTTATATTTTCTGCTTTAGAAGGAAGGTAAAAACAGACTGAATATTAAGACTTGCAGGTAATAAGGTAAAACTGAAGTAGAAGGGTCTGTAATCAGCAGCATATCTCTTCTTATGTGGGCACCTAGAGTTAAGAGGGGAAAAAACTTTAGCAAAGACACTATAATCTTGATTCAAAGCAATTGTAATTCTTCAGAAACGTTGTGACATCTTTAAAAGATCTGTTTAAACACAATAGGTCTGGTAGACTATTTAAAATTAGATTACTAATTTCCCTACTTATTGTTGTCTAGTTTAGACACCTCTTGAAGTATTCCATTCATAAGAAACAGGAGAAGAAATCAAATACAGGATCAAGCAATGAGTGTGTATAGTGTTAATGCCCAGGAGTGGATTATTTCAGGCAATGTAGTGTCATAACTGGTGAAGCAGTAGAATAAAACTGACTGAAGAGAATATTCTGAACTGATTAAGTTAGTTTATTGTGAACTTCTGCAGCTTTTTGGAGCTCTTTGGCTGTATGTGTTTGAGAGCACCTTTTATATGCCTGTGAACACATACCTGTTTCTAATGGTTCTGTAAAACTGGTTCAGTGAAGCTAAAACTGTTGGGTTGACTTTTCACAGACCATAATTCTCTTTGGAAAAAGTGACATTTAATAGTATGTCAAGTTCTACAAGTTCATGCTTGGATATGCGAAGTAGCAAAAGAGGCAGCAGTCCTAACTATAAAATAATTGAAGATATTTTAAAAAAAAATTTCTTTTTCTTTTTAAAAAAGCAAAGCTTAGGAGTCACTTCTGTGGGCATATTATAAGAAGTTTCCCACTGCAATAGCAGCTTTCTAACAGTCTTTTACAGGTTAGAGCATTTGACTGCTTTCTTTTGGCTGTTTAAATTAACAACTTAGTTGAGACTATTCTGTAAATGTAGCTAGGCAGAATTCTCTTTCCATTATGAGAATTATCTGAATGTAGATCAGACTTTTATTTCCCTATTCTGAAGCATTTGATGGCTTTTTAATTATTTTTAAAATTATTTTTAATGGCATCACTAGCTTCCCTGGAAACATCCAAATAGAAGGGATGCTTGAAAGTTTTCCCATCTCCACCCAAGTGCTTATTTAAAGATAAGCACAAGTACTTCTATAAAGGTAGTTTCTGTCAATCTGTAGGTCAGGTATTTTGTGCCTCTGACTTCTCTGGGCCAAGTGTGTTCTTAGAGGATAAGGAAATGTAAGAACCTCCTATTTGGAAACTTTATGTTTATGATAGGGACTAACTTCTGAATTCACTTCCTCTCCTTCCTATTCTTCATATTTAGTTCTTGGGTATGCATTTTGATAATCCTTAGGGATTATCACATGTGCTGAGTTTTCTCACTTGTTCTTAGGGAATAGTGGCTGTATAATTCAGGATAGAAGTCCAACTGAATTCTTTTATGGGATAACTGGTCTTTTAAAGAGATGAAAGACTTCTACAAAAGTAGCTAGCTATAAAAACACTTCTCAGATCTGCCACATGAGTTGCTTTTATAACAAAACAAAATTGGAAAACCTATCTGGTGGAAGAATTGTTCTTTTCTGGGTATATTTCTACTTTTTAGGTCAAAAAAAACCCAAACAACTTTTGTCCCCCCTCTTGATTTGAATTACTTTAATGGTCTTCTCTCTGTGGCTTAAACTTCAAGGTATTTTGTGTTCCCTAGTTTAATAATGTGAACAATTTAGTTCTTATCTGTCCTTTGTATGCCTTGGGATATCTGCAAATGTATTATGGCCTGTCTTGTTCTTCATAGTTCAGTGAAAAATCATACATTGAAAATAAAACTGGTTTTCTCATAATCAGTGTTTTTCATTCTCTTTACCCTTGTGCCTCCTGGAAACCTCAAGTTTGTCCAGCAACTTAGAGGTCACCAGGGGTGGGATTTGACTTTGGTTTTGAAGTAATGTGTCTGATTGCTGCTTGCAAGCTTCTGCTCCAGGAGGAAAAATCCACCAGCTGCTGGTAACTGTGGAAGTTGCCTCCCAGGCTGAGGCCAGACAGGTTAAGGGAAGACTGAAGGAGTTACGGGGCAAAGCTAGAAAGACATATTTTTTATGGGTAGCTTGGACCATATTGTACTAGATAGATAGTGGCAGGATTAGTTTTGCATCAGGCATTCAGCACTGTTCCCCCCCCAAGCAGAGAACTTAGGGGAAGGCAGGGCCTGGCTAATACCCTGAATAGTTCACCTCAGAATCAGAGTGACGTCAGCTTTCTATGGTTTGTCTTTTAGTTCAAATAAAAGAATACTCGCTGAGCTGTTCAGAAAGTCTTGCATGGTGGTCCCAGCCCTTACAGAGGCATTTATATGTTACAGGGATAGAAGTAAAGATTTAAGAATCTTAATTGGCTGTGGTTACTTGCAAAACATAATTTGTACTTCATAAGCATTGTATAAAAGTGGCATATATGGTTTGCTTGTCTTTTGTGTGTGTATGTGTGATATTCATGCCAGTGTTATTTTGCAGACAATGGTACATGGACTCAGCTGTGGTTGGTGTCAGATTATCATGAGCATGGATCACTCTTCGATTACCTGAACAGGTACACAGTAACAGTGGAAGGAATGATAAAATTAGCTTTGTCCACTGCCAGTGGTCTTGCTCATCTTCACATGGAAATTGTTGGCACGCAAGGTAATCTTACAAATATTCAGCCTGTCATGTGGATAATACTGGATTATTACTGTTTACCCCATAAATTTTTTTTTTTAAATGACACATACGTAGCTCTTTCTCCTATAATTCTCTTCTTAATTAGAACATTCAACCTTTTCAGGGTGTAGCTGCTTTGCATACAGCTACTTACGTGATGAGAAGGCAACTGAACTCAGCGCAGGTATCCAAGCTAATCCCTTGTGGAGCTGAGTGAATGGAATAATGTCTGTTTAGGACCTGTGATAATTTCTGAACTGATAGAACTTCTTAATTTGGACGGGTTTTACCTTCCTTTCTATGGTATATCCACGTTTTGTGATGTAACAATCCTTCCTACAAAACACCTATTAAAAGGCACTAAGTACTGATACCTGTAGTATCATCTTAACTTTGATTTGAGACAGGACTATGAGTCTATTTCCAGAGATACTAGAAACATTTTTGTGGCAAGTAGTATGTGTATGCAATAAATACTTGTAGGAAGAGGGAAAGGAGCGGTAGAGTTGAGTAATATGGTAGACATCTAAGGCACTTTTCTGGACAGCCCACCAATGAGTGATTTCAGGAGTTACCTTGATGTGCATAAAGCAGCAGAACTGGAAGGAATTCTGTAACTTCAAACAAAATCTGCACCAGGCTTAAAATGGTAGCAATTATCTTTTTTACAGATGTGTTATTTCCATTTTTTTCCTTACAGGCAAACCAGCGATTGCCCACAGAGATTTGAAATCAAAAAATATATTGGTAAAAAAGAATGGAACATGTTGCATTGCAGACCTAGGATTGGCAGTTAGGCATGATTCAGCTACAGACACAATTGATATTGCCCCAAACCACAGAGTGGGAACAAAAAGGTAAAATCATTAATGTGATGTGTCAGGTGACTTTTATATTTTGTTTTTTCTTGTCCCATATAGAAGATTTTTTGTGGGTACAAACACAAGCAGCAGGAAAATGTGAATAATGGCAGATAGAGTTTCTAGACACTTCCTTGCCAGCTGGTAATTTAGTTAGACAGAAGATGCTTAAAAAGCATGTTGAATCTTGGCATCTATTACTAGCATGTGTAAAATACTGAAAACTTGCAAAATATTGTAGGGCACAAGTATATATTAAAACAATTAGGAGACTTCATGAATGACAGTTTGAGCCTTCATTGCTGTATCTTTATTCTTTTTGCCGTGTGTTCCATGGAAATGTTGCTTGCAGCCCAATCTGGAGTGTAAGACAGGATATTGACAGTGAAAGCAAAAAGCTGGATTTTTTTCAGTGTGAAGCCTATGTGGTAGAACATACCAGGTGCAAAGTCTTTGATGTAGGCTTTCACGGGATCATATTTTTGAGAGAAATACAAGAACTTAAAACAGCAGTCATCTTTGTCATCTAATGCATAAATGGAATTATCAATGGATGAGTCAGTATACTCCCTTTCTTTTAAAGGCCTACTTCTGAATTTGGAAATACGGTTTTTCTTGTCCTCAAAAGAACTCAGAGCTGTTTACCTCCATCAACACAAGTGCAATTAAACTTACTGGTAATTTATCATTGCTGGACCTTCAGACAATAATAACTGGAAGCTTTTCTGAAGAGAAGATTAATTTTCGTTAGTAATCTGTGCAGCTATACAGCATACAGAGATAGCAGCCCTAACAGTGAACCACAGCAACGGAGTTGTGTGATGTAGGCAACATTTTGTCCTTTTGATGCCTGTAGGTTCAGTGGTATGTCAAACTGAAGTTTGTATGCCTGTCACAGAGAAATGTGTGGAAGCCCAGTGGTTCAGGGCTGTGCATGATTAGCTTTAGCATATGCCCTAGCAGTGTTGGAGAAAATTCTGTGTTGATGTTGCCCAATCTCCAATGTGTACATAAAAAGTATTTTTTAATGTATCTCTTTAGTGAGTGATACTGCAGGGGAGGGGGTGGGGTGTGATTGGGATTTTACAATGAACTAGGATGCCCCTTTAGCTGTGGCTTTTTGGAAGAAAAAAATTTTTTTTTAAGGTTCAGTGAACAAAAGCTTTTAGAAAATGTACTGAAAATTTATTTTACTAACAACTATATCACTTTGTTTTAAAGCTCTACTGTACTGGTCCTTTGCCAACTTCAAAAATACCACACAAATGGTCGGATGAGATTTATTTTCTGAGCTACTACCAGATTACAAAGTACTGGGCATTATTCCTTCTCAAAGTCTCCAGTAATCATTGGTGGTAAAATAGCAGACTACTTTGGAATTTGTCATTGGAAACTTAGCTGTGTGCAGGGCACATACCACATGTGACTTAGTATTTTCTACTATACCTACATGCAAAGAAAAATGATGTGCAGATCAGTTATTTTAGTCTAGTCTTTGGAGAAAGCATCCTTTCAGCTGTGTCTGTAGATTCCACTTGCAAGATGTCTCCTTGCATAGGCGCTTGTTAATTGCTTGTTAATCTGCCTTATGCTTCTTCACAAGGGTAAACCCATAGTGCTTCTCTTGCTTGCTGCAGTGGGCAGCAGCAGCAGGACTAAGTCTGTCTGCCACTTTAAAAACATTAGTCACTTCTACCTCTCTGAAAATTGTTCATTCTCATAAAAGGCTTAGTCCCCTCTTCCTCCCTTTTGTGCACTTGGGTAAGTAACTCTGCACCTCTGGTTAATTTTTCATACTAAAGTTCAGATCTTATCTGTTCAATGACAATTTTAACTCTCTGGTACCTCTTCTGCACATGGAAGCTCTGTGTGCAAGTTCAGGGAGATTTGACTGAGTTTGTATTTTTCTAATGATTGTCTGTTGTAAAAATGTATGGTCTAGAGAGCAAGCAAGACTCACTTTTGGGTGAGTGATCTAGGTGCTGAGTCAGACTGATGGTCCTTCTCTCTGACTGAATGAATCTTTATTTCTTTTCTGTTCAGAGGCTTAGCTTTACCAGAGGGTGATAACTGTGTGCTTTCACAGCTCAGCCCACAGCATCAAGCAGGGAATGTGAGCTTTAAACTGAGAAGGAAATAGAATCCCTCTCTCACGCCCTGAGGCAAGTAAAAAAAAAAAAAAAAAAATTCTCCTCTTTTTTTAATAAGTGTGGCCCAACTGTTACTTTTGGTAGTTGAAATAGGCTGTGTTTAAAAGAAGTTTGGCTGTGAATTCCACCTCAACTGCTTTTCTGCAGTTTACCTGAACCCAATATGAGCAGAATTCTAGCTATGCTTCTGGAGAACAGGCTTGGTGAATGGAAATGTCACACTCAACATGTTGTGTATGCATTCTATTTCATGACACTAAGCTCCCTATATGTTGTATGAGAAATTCAGGCAACTAATACAGAGTTTTTGGACTAAAAGGGGTGGGGGGAAGGGGTCAGCGGGCACCCAAAGTTTGGCAAGGCCATGCTCAACATAATTTGTGAACTTCTTTGTAGACTTAGCCTTTCATTCTTGGAGGGTACTGAACTGCAGACCTTGTTCAGAAGGTCAAAGTCTACGTAGAGTATTTCTCTTCAGAACCTAAAATACTGTTTCTGACAAGCAGTGCGTTTCCAATATATAAGCTGACAAGGAGATGCATGTTTCTCTCCCTTTTGTCTGATAGCCGTGAAACGGCTAATCTGCTAAACGGACTAGATGACCTACTTGCCTTTCGCCTCTCTTGTTCCAGCAATAATCTCTCAGACTTTTTGAGCAGTCAGTCACCATTCTGTGTTATGGAAGCCAAAGCCAATCTAAATGCATTGATGGAGGATCATGGTAAGAGGTCAATTTGCCAATAAATTCAATGGAAGTCACATTTGGCAGGGCGGGGGGAGATTGTTTTCTTTTGAGGGTGTGAATTCAGCTCCATTGCCACACTCAGGCCTGTTAAAACCTTTGTCCTTAGGATGATTTACAGAAACTGAGACAATCTCCTTTACTGCTTGTATAAGCGATTCTGGCTGACAGTCTTGCAACATGGTTGGGGTTTTTGGTTTGATGTTTTTCCAGCTCCATCACTCTTCTCATCCCCATGTGATCTTAAGATAGATAAAATATTCTTTCTTCTAGACCCAAAGTTGATCTCTATACTGTCAAGTACATGAAGTAGCATAAGAAGATTATCCAATAATGCAGAATCCTTGGAAAGCATTAAAACACCCATCACAATCTTGCATTCTTGATTAAAAAGTTTTTGATATGGGTGGCCCAGAATAATTTGAGCCTTGTCCATATCAAAGATCGTGACATATGTAAACTTCAGACTCTGCTTCCATTCAATAAATACTGTCAAAGTAAACCTTACGTTCCTCTGTAGACAGTTGTCCTCTGCTTGTGCTGTGTTTATCACTTGTGGGGAATTTATATGCCTGTACAGTACTTGGGAGAACTCTTATGTCAGCATCCCTCGTTGAAGTTCTGGACTACTGGTTGCATTTTTGCTCTTTTGTTGATAGCCCTTGCTTCCTTGCATGTATGTCATTTCTGTAAGACACAGTACTGCTGAAAGAGTTCTGAAAGGTCTGATAGTCATGAAATTTAAGTAGCATGTCTTGTATTCTGTCTACCATCCCTGGTACTAGGAAAAGAAAATCCTAGTATTATGTTGATTAAATGAAATTGTGCATAGGCTCTGTGGCTGTTCCAGAGGTTGAGCTATTGCCTGAACTGTATTCCACTCCAGTAATCTATGCGTGTTGCTTTTTTACTGGTTAACTGTGCTCTTCAAAGCCCTGGTGTCATTGTTTGCCTGCTTCATTAATATGTTAGCTTGAGATTGACAGGGCAGTGATGTGGAGAAACGCACTGAATTCTGCTAAACGTTACATATTGGATTTAGCTGCCAGAGCTATACCAGGTTGAGAGAGCAATACTACACAACTGATGTTGACTGATGCAGCAAATACCATTTGTTCTTTCCAGCAGCCAGCGGGGATGCTGCTGTCAGTAACTCTCAGAATGTGGTCCACACTGACATTTTGCTTGATGTTCCCACATTAGGCCTAGTCACTAAACAAGGTCCTTGTTTCTCAGTTGAAAGTCTGTTACAGATTTTTCTATTGCAGGAAATGTTGCTAAAGTAAACTTTTCTCGTGAGCACAGTTAGTTGTTAATGTGTAACCCAAATAGGATTTGCTATTCAAAAAAAAACGATGCAAGGCTTTTTTTTTTATGATGGGACTTACAGACTGTATGATGAAGAATCAGTTTACTGCAATGGTAGGGAGCCTTTGTTCCCCAGGAATCCTTAAGTGCTGCTTTTTTAACCAGCCCTCCATGTCTATTCCCTCTCTAGTCTTGCTAGGGGATGTTATAAGTGGCTGCTATATCTTGGCAGATTCTGGGAGCTGGGGCTTCCTCCTGCCTGGCCTCTGGAGCCCAGCCTGGTGTGTCCAAAGGGCTGGGGCTCTGTCCATCCCAGGCCCCATGGATGTGGCTGCTGCTTTCTTACTTGGAATTCAACCAGTAGTGAGGCTGGGCATACACAGACACATACTATACTGACATGGCTGATTACACAGATTGCTATGCACCATGTGCTGTCTTCAACACCCACGTAAAACACTGTCAGAACTTGTATAAAATACAAGTATAGACAGCCAAGTCTCCTTCCTTCTCTTCAGCTGATCAGGATTGAACTTCATTGGTGAAAACACAGACACCCTTCTGTAGCCTTACAAGCCCATGCATGCTTATGAATCCCTCAATTATCAGTACAACCCTCGGTGTGTCTAATGCCCTCTTCTGTGCTCCACAGGTCTCCTACTCACCAGCTGGGCTGGGTTAATGCACAGTAGCAAACAGATGCATGTACTCATATGCACACCTACCTGCATGGATTCCCTCAAATACAAGCACAGGCTCTCCCGCTGTCGAACATCCCTACCTGGGCCACCTATTTGCTGGCTAGATCAGCTTGAAGTTTGCTAGTGAACTACACCCATGCACACCTGCCATACATACCAGGTTTGGGGGAAGTACAAACCTTCTGGCCCACCCACCCCAGTGGCTGGCACCCAGGCACATAAACCTTATGACCTGTGATTCCCACTCCAGTTGCTGGTGCTGAGAGGCCCTTGCTTCTCTCATCCCAATTCTCCCCTGTAGCTGGTACCTGTAAGCATGTGACTGAAGCCTGTGACCCATGGTCCTACTTTAGTGGCTGAAGCAGAGACACTCATTTGCTCCAATTGCTGGCACCATGGGTGCCTTTATCAGCTGACTGCAGTTGCTGGCCCAGAATTCATTCATGCTGGTTTCCCCACAGTAGCTCCAGATACATGCTCCTCAGACCTGTGGATACATGCTCCTAGGATCCGTAGTTCCTCTTCCGGCTGCTGAGGCCAAGACCCTCCTTCTCTCAAGTTGCTGGCACTCCAGGCCCAAAGGCAACTTGATCCCTTGTCTGACTCTAGTTGCTAGCCCTGAATTCACTCATGCCTGCCTCCAGTTGCTGGCATGTAGTCCTTAGAGCACACATGCACATGGGGTTGAGAGTGAGATTGCGTAGAAAAATAGTTAGGATTTAATAAGAAGATAAGATACGCTGCGGTGAGCAGGTGCAGGGCTTGGTTGGACAAGCATAGTGACTGGCAACTGTTTATGCAACTAGCCCCTTTGATATCCTTTTCTATTGCCTCCTCCCAGTTACCCTTCTCCTAAACATTCCTTGATAAACATTGCATAGTCTCACAGGCCTCCTTTGAACATCCACAATCCTTGTGTTCCTCTTGTTTCCCACTTACTAGCAGTTACAATGTCCAGACTGGCCCTCTTGAAAGCTACAGCTGGAGTTTCTTAATAGCCCATCAGTTAGCAACTGGAGACTTCTGTTCTTTGTCTCTGTTCTCCCATGTCTGTCAGGTTTATGGCTCTATTTGTTTATCATTTCACAATTTATTTACTCCCCCTATTCCTTTGCTTGTTCCTCTCAGTTTACTTGTTATCCTCTTTGCACTGAAAGGTCTTTGATTGGATAACCTTAATGAAGCAGATTTTCCTTTGTCTCCTTTTCCACATAAATACTTAAATTTGGTTTTGAGCTGATCAGTAGCACTGAACTTTCTCTACAGTAAGTATTTATGAAATGAAATGTTTTCTTCTTTTTTTTTTAATTGCAAATAGGTACATGGCACCTGAAGTTCTAGATGATTCCATAAATATGAAACATTTTGAGTCATTCAAACGAGCAGACATCTATGCAATGGGATTAGTGTTTTGGGAAATAGCTCGGCGATGTTCAATCGGTGGTATGTGGCAATCTTTACAAAATTGGACATACTAAGGAATTATAAGTAACTTACAGAACCTGAATAAGTTTGAGTAAACAGTTTGCTCTAAAAATGGTGCAAGGTAATAGCCAGTGTGTCTCAGACTTTCTAACTGTTAATCCTGTAAATGACTGGTTTATTCGGCCTCTTTGTAAATTGATGAACCATACCTGTTGAAGAAAATAGGAGATATCCTTGTCTATATTAATTTTTTTCTAAAACCTTTATGCAGAGAGGAGAAAAGGGTGAAGTTAAACATCCTTGAGAGGAAGGGGCAAACACCACAAGTAAGGGCTAGCTAACATCCATACCTTATTTAAAATAAAACATGCTATTATAAATCATGTGCTTCCAAGAAGCGTGTCTTTAGAATAGCGTATGAAATCTTTTTCCAAAATATATACATTCTTTTCCAAATATATACATTTCAAAATTAAAAATATTTCTATCTTTTCCAAATACATACATTTCAAAATTAAAAATTCTTCAAGGGTAATGTAAACACTCCTACAGCATGGTTAAGGATTTTTTTTTTTTTAATTTATTTGTCAGTCATTGTAATGTAACTTTTAAAAATGAAAACCAAAAAAGAAAATGGTAGGGTACTGATAAGGAACACAGTAAAATGTGAAGAATATGTAATTTAGTGTTAGCTAAAATAAAGCTATTTTCAACCTATTACAGGAATCCACGAAGATTACCAGTTGCCATACTATGACCTCGTTCCTTCAGATCCTTCTGTTGAAGAAATGAGGAAAGTTGTGTGTGAGCAGAAGTTAAGGCCCAATATTCCAAACAGATGGCAGAGCTGTGAGGTATTAACTAGCCTTGCTAAAGCTGCTTTGAAGACACTAGAGCTTTTATTGATTTCAATGGCTTAAAAATTGTGCTGCTTGTTGAAGGGAGAAGGGTTGCTTCTAGGAGAACTTAATTTCATTCTGATCATTGTGGCTTTATTGAATGTCATTGATCCTTGGTTATACATTAATATTTAATGTAATTTCACAAAAATTAATAGCTAACCCTGCATGGAGGTTTCTAGGATCCCTTCCTGTGAAGCATAGGTGACGCAAATGTAAATTAAAGCTAGTCTGAATTATATTATACAGGAAGCATCATTGCAAATAAATCGTGCAACCAGGGGTTGTACTGTGTCTGGTTGGGATTGCGTTAACTTTCTTCATAATAGCCTGTATGGTGCTGTGTTTCGGATTTGTGACCAAAACAGTTTGATAGCACACCGATGTTTAAGGTATTGCAGAACAGTGCTTACACAGCCTCAAGGCTTTCTCCATTTCTCGCTCTGCCTCCCCTGCCGTTGAGTAGGCTGGGGGTGGACAAGAGGCTGAGAGGGAATGCAACTGGGACAGCTGACCCAAATTGATCAGAGGGATATTCCATACAATGCAATGTCATACTCAGCAATAAAACTGGGAGAGAGGGAAGTTTTCCAGGAGTTGCTGTTGCTCAGGGACTGGCTGGGCATCAGTCAGATGGTGATAAGCAATTGGTTTTGTATCACTTGTTTTTATTTGTTTTGGCTTGGTTTTCCCCCTTTGCCTATTAAACTGTTTTCATCTCAACCCACAAGTTTTCTCACTTTTGCCCTCCTGATTCTCTCCCTCATCCCACTGGGGGGGAGCAAGCAAGTGGCTGTGTGGGGCTTAGCTGCCTACTGGGGTTAACCCACAACAGGGGTAGTAAAGATACATAAGCTAATCACGACTGTGCTGATTGGTTTGTAACTAGGCTGGTTATCTCTTTCAAGAAATGGACTTGCTAGTTTCAGCTCAGTACTCTGCCAGCACAGCATTACTGCTTGTTGGGACACAAATGGTATCCTCAACAGTGATGTGCTGCCTCATGTGAATGCTTGCTTGGAACTAACTCACTCAGGGGTCTTTGCCCTATCATTGTGTAGTAAAGGAATATCCTACAGGCTGGCCGAAATAGTAAATGCTTATAGGAATTTTTATTCAAAACTGTGGTGGCCTTAGTACTTTGTGTGTCTCAGAATTTGTACTGTATGCACTTACTGAAAGATGAATACGGTTATTAGGAAGCTGAGACTCTAGTAAGCCAAAGACTTAGAACTGAAATGTGCATGTAGCGACCACTCCTGACTGTGCCTCTGTAGAAGTGCTTACCTGATTCTGGGGTGAGTTCATTATGCTGGTAGTCACTACATGGGTAGTAGCATGCACAGCAGCGAGCTCTTGCCTTTCCAGCCAACTTTGTTCATATTGCTTGCCCTAGGAACCCAACTAGGGCTAGAACCAATGCTTTCTGATTCAGAGCTTAGGAGAATAGCTGCAGTAGGCTACAGGAGGAGTAAGAGATTGATGAGATATGATATACTTTAGATGGAAGAGGGGACTGGGTTGTGGCATGTATGAAATGAATACATGGGTGAAGGCCTGAGATAAGAGATTGGGCAAGAGAGTGCAGGTGGGAGAGAAATGCGATGATACGCATCGACAGACTGTAGAGTCACTTTTTAGATGCTGCCATTCCAATCCTGCAAACTTACCTAGCAGCTCAATGTAATACAGCTTTGAGTGTAAAATCTTGGCATGTAGAGCTATTACTTTATTTCATTTTCAGTTTTTGTTATTTGCAGTTATTTGTGTAGTAGCATTCACAGATTTCAAAGAATGGCTGTTTGAAGGATAAAAAGACTCCAAAAATTTTCAAAGTTATTACAGAGCTTCAATTTGAGGAAGACAGCTGATAAACTTCTGAATTGCTATACGTTGAACTAACTCCTTAGCTGGAGGTACAATAAAAAAGAGCATATTTTTGTCTAATGTGAAAATTCAGAAAACAGTTACAGACAAGCTACTAATTTTTCATTAAAATATTTTTGCGTGGGCTGAAATTCTACTGAAAAATACTAGTTCTGCTCTACAGTATTTTAAAGAATTTTATTTTTCTGTAAATAAAGAATTCGAGTTTTTTATACAACAGTCTTCCATGCAGCTGTAGTACTAGTAATAGACTTCAGAAGAGGCTAAGGCAGAAGAGAGGTTACACGGGCTACATTGGAACAGCAGTACATATAATTACTTGTTTTTCCTTTGCAGGCATTACGAGTAATGGCAAAAATTATGCGGGAATGCTGGTATGCCAACGGAGCTGCTAGGCTAACAGCTTTGCGCATTAAGAAAACATTATCGCAACTTAGTCAACAGGAGGGGATAAAGATGTAATCCTGGATTTGCTACCGAAGAATACTGTAAAAATCCATATCTGCACCAGTGGCGTGTTAAGAAGGTTAATTGTTCTACCTCATTGGGGGAACAGAAGGATATTGCTGCCTTTTAGTACTTCATAGGAACGTCACTAATTAGGATTTTTGTGGACATGCGAAACAGTTGTGTTGGGTCCTTTCTGTGCACTATGAACCTCTTTCCCAGGTTACTTACAAAACATTGGTGTAGTTTAGTTTTATTTTTATTAACCTATAATTTTTTATTTGGAAAGCTGATAGCTGGTCTTAACTTCTAGTTAACTGTGCTGAAAATAGGAGGTCACTTTTAAAATGGAACTGGTTCACCGTACTGTTCTAGAGTGCATTGATGGCTCTTTAAATAACTTTATTCCTGGCTGGTACATTGACTATTCTGAACCACTGTCACGGTTCTTTGATTCAGATTGTGAATGTACTGTTGGAGTATACTTTGCTAGCTATTAAGGTAGTATATCTTTTGGACTCTTACCTTGATTTACAAATTGACCTCATTCAGTTGTGGGAACATAATTTATGCAACTATACTTTATACATGATTACTGGGTTTTTTCCACTTTTTCAGAACATTACATTGCCTTCAAAATAGATTGTATTATACCAGTAAGTGCCGCTTTTGAGTCTTTTAATGCAAAGCAGTAGGAGTGTACAAAGCCTATGGTACTTTTGGTTTCAAAAATACAAGTTAAAAATCAACTGTTCCTCTGCCTAGATAAAATCTAATTCACACTCGTTTCAGCAAGTAAGTACATACATAATTCCTGGAATACCTTTAATTTTACCAAAATCTGACTCTCTAAACCACTGTAGAAATTTTAAATAGTGTAAGCTAGTTAATTCACTGTCATATTTTGTAATTGTCAAGTCATGAATCATAATTATATGTAAGATCTTTTTTATCAAGTGGCACTTCTAAAATGCTTGAAGTACCTATCTACTTCAGAAAAGTAGCAAGAGGAGTAAGATGTTCTTAAGGGAGATTTTGCTCCATTACATCAAATATGAAAAGCGTATTTTCTGTGCAGCTCTGCAGTCTTAAGGCTCAAAGAACAATATTTGCAATTAAATTAGGATTAAGTGCACCTGTAATTAGGGAGAAGTTATTTGGGCTTTTGTACTAGAAAGTTCAAAGCTGCTTATAAATTTTATGTGCATATATTTTGTGTGTGCCTCATACACAGAAAGTGGTGAGCTGCAGGTCTTTGGATACAAATACCAGAGGATTTCAGCAATCCTCTTCATAGTTACAAGAACAAAGCTTATGGTGGCTTGTGTTGTCGTAAGAATACAGAAGAATATGCATGGCTTTAATCAAGATTTGCCTGAGGTTTTAAGAATATCACAAGATCTTCGCAAACTTGTTTAGAAATTGAATTGCTTCCTGCCCAAATGTACAACTTCTGGAGGGGACTGGGGGAATTAATATGGAAAATTCTCTTTTAAAAACTGCTGTTACCAGGATTTTTTTTTTAATTGCAGTTTTAGGAAGAGTCTGGTTGACCTTTTGGTTTCATTAATGCCCAAAACGCTCAATAGTATTTCAGTATGTAAATGTGCCTGGTAATTAATATGCCACCTAAACTCCTACTCTCCAGAACACATCAGTATCCATCCTATTATGCAACACACACAGCAACCTTAACTCTGCTTCCTTTTCATTCTTCAGCACACTGAGAGTTTTTCACAAAGCTGGTAGCAGTGGCAGGGTGGTTGCTAACAGAAGCATAGTTGAGATTGTGTTCCATGGTCTGTGATATATGGTAGTTAAACCAATAAGATGGATGGGTCCTAGTAAGAAGAGGCTATATAGACATAAGACTTAGCCAAGATAAGCCTTAGCACTTTGCTAACTCTTGCGTATTTCCAAATTCTTGGTGCTTGCTTGGAGATAGATTTAAATGATGTGGGAATTACAGACCTTCAGAGGTTGAACTGCATATAATGAACTGCTTTATTCAACCACCTTTATGGATGAGTTGGCACTGGAAGATGGCATCTAGGAGAAGAGGAAAAAATAAGAGAAGTTCTTAGAAAATAGTTGGGTTTAAACGCATATATAGCTGTCACGCTTATGTTTGTTTGGCATTATCTGACTAGTCAAGCTTATGTGCTTCAGGCCTCTATCAATCAAAGCTGGATCAAAAATTACTTCATGTAGGTATTTTAAATAAACCATGCCTTTGTGCAAATGGACAGCTGTGCACCACAGAGTTTTTCAATTATGACTGTTCTAAAAAAATGATTGAATATAACTAAACTCCCAAGTCTGTCTACTTGGCATGCCTCTCTAACAAGTTTTATGTATCTAGAAAAATATTTAAAGAAAATAGGTCAGCGTCTAATAGGTCAGCATTTAACTTTGTTAAATTTTGAGTTTTTCGTAGGCATAACTTGATCTTTACCATAGATACAAATGGTATAGTTCATACTTTAGAATCATCAGGCTACTGGCATGCTTCAGCTCTTTATAGTAATCTTGATGGTAACATGAGAGAGCTTCCAATATAATTCATCAAATAATTAAATTAGTGGCTTTTTTTAGCACCTACAAAACCTTATCACCATAACATTTAGTTTCCTAAAATATAAGGAACAGTTCTGTTGCATTTCAAAGAGAATCTACGGCAGCTGAACAGCATGATAGCATGCAGATTATTCAGTCAACTGTACAGTGGTTTGTTACATCTGTCTTATCTCAACCACCTACTAGTCTTCATTCTCCTGAATTGCTAGCAACTATTCTTACATTGTTCTAATTTTTCACTTTGTAATAGAAGCTTGTAAAAACAAAGCACAGGAAGGATGCTTGATACAGTGTGTGATGTTAGGAATGTTATTTTGGGACAACCTTATTATTCATATTGGAATGCAGAACAGGAAAATTCTAGATAGAGCTATGTGTATCCTCAGTTCTGACACCACAACTTCAAGCTTTGTTCTTCTTTTCCATTATATAAAATGAACACCTTTTACAAAGGCTGTGTCTGTATATATTATGTAACTTTAAATGTTACCTGTGTAAGATCATATCTTATATATATGGACACAGGTACACATAAGTATTTTTTAAATTAAGATTGTGATATCACCAGATCTGCTCTTGGAAATCCAGGGGGACCAAAATATTTTAGCATTCAAAATATTAATTTTGTATCATTTCAAGTATATACCAAAACAGTTTCTGATGAATACTGATGCAAATGTTTATTGTAAATATTACATACATTATACATTCACTTAAGTTTTGTGGATTTAATCAATCTGACATTTTAGTCGCATTGAAGCCTCAGTTTGGTTTACAGACTTGTGACCAGGTGGATATGGACATGGAGAATAAGGAGCATTGGAAATGGTCTGATGCTGAAAAGCCTGAAACGTTGTTTTTGGAAAGCTGGAATTCTTCAGGGACCTTCCAACCCTAAAAGCTGGAATTCTGGGATGTTTCTCAAGCTGACTTTACAAGTATGACACACTGTCACCTTCCAATGGTTCCACTTGTAATCCTAAGAAAGACATTGGAATTGACTGTATGGGGGACATGAAGGTGTCAAATGAAATAAGAGGCTATTTTTTTCAGTAATAGTTCTGAGTGTGATTGCCATGAAATTCACCTTTTAGTTAGTTCCTTGTTTATATTGTGCCACTGAAATAATTGCAAGGTGTTAATAATTTTGTGTTTAAAAAAAAAAAAAATTCACCATATCAGTTGCTTTAAACTCAAATTACCTCTTAAAAGACCAAGGTACATTTACCTCATGTGTATATAATGTTTAATATTTTTCAGAACATTCTCCAGGTTTGCAGTTACATGTTTCTAGAAATATGGGTATTACTAAATTTACAACTTCAGCGGTACTAAATGTATTATCTGGTGCCCCAAAACACTTTAATTTTCTGTATTTTATTGTATTAGCAAGTTTGCTGCTTTGTCACTGTAGCACCTGCCCTTACATAGCTGTGTGGATACTGCCTTGTAAATTTTACTTCTGGGGTGATTTGAGGATCCTGTACAGATGAGTGTCACTTTTTTAAACCTCACAAAATTGTGCATTTCCCTTACATTTCTGAAAATATGTATTGTATTTGTAGAGTATACATTTCAATGGATTGTAAATAGGACAGTAGGAGAGTGGATGCTTATGTTAAGTGCTAACACTACAGTAGAGAGATTAAAGCAGTGAAAATAAATAACTTTTTTCAAAATGCATGAGTTGTCTTTCAGAGGAAGAAGTTGCAGGTAGGTATGGGTTTGGGTGTGATGTTCTCACCTGGCAAAGTGTGGGTTTACTGTGAATTCCTTTCCTCAGAAGGAATTTCTGCTGGTATAAAAATGGTAAAGGGGTTTGCTAATGCTGAGGCAATCCATCTCTATGCTATACAGATAATGATAAAGTGCCTGATCTTCCTTGTGTCCTACAATAATATTTGAATAAGTACCTTGCCTGGTGTCTGTGATCTCTTGGACAAAATAACTAATGACAAAGTGTGCCTTCTCTCCGTTTATATTTACACAGAAGTAACAGAGCTGCTGAGGATTTCAGACTACTTAAACAGGTGACCTTAGTGCATCACAGAACAGCAAGTAAAATCAGCTTGTGTTGGAGTGGATTGTTTCTATGCAAAACTCAGTTTTAGACTGGTGTTACATTTCTAAAGGAAGGTGAAGATGTAGACAGAACAAAAAATACAACATCTTGCCCTTCCATAACTTTACGCACGCCCACTAATTTTGGCTCAGAAATGACCAGACAGAATTACCAAAAAGCACTTCTTCCCGCAAACTTTTTCCAAAATGGGAAGCCATAAGGTGTCCAGAGAAAGCCAAAAGCTATGTCAAAATGCTGTGTTCCTGTTTAAAGTCTTTCATAGGAAGTGTGATTATTTGGCTGAGAACATGCCTCTCTCCCATGAGTGGCTAAAGGAAGGCCTCTCCTACCACTGCAAGCCACCCAAATTCAGTAAAATCCAGAGACCCCCTCAGAGATTTCCTAGCAGAGGAAATGTATGGCCTGAAAATAGCATAGTGATGTTGCTGTTTACCAAGCTTAGTTTTTATTAAATAGTCTTCTGTGTTTCATGCTTTGAGGGACTGAACCTAACAACTGAAAATCCATGAACAGCAAACTATTACCACAAGTAACTTAGATGTGAGGATGTTTTAAGATCATTTTAGAGGAGATGCCGAGTTCAGGAGGGCTGCGTGCTAGCTTGGATTCCAAGTCAGCGTAAAGAATGGCAGGCTTTTAGCTGGTTGGTTTTGCCTGATATAATTCTTTAAAAAAAAAAGTGTGGGACTGTTGAAATAAGTTCTTTTTAATACCCACTGCACTGAAGTAATGAATATTTTATGTAGGTGCAGCGTAACTAAAGAGTGTATAAACAAACCACTTCTATTCAGTACCAAGTAAGTATTGCAATTTTCTTTTTATCAATTTTTGTGAAATGGGTAACTGATGTACAGTAATGTACCAGGTAATTACAGTATAGCGTAAGGGTGGTCCAGATAGAAAATAGATTCCTTTTAAATAGGAAATTAAAAATTCCGAAGTTCTTATTCAATGCTCTTACTAACTTGCTTTAGCTATCAAGCCGTGATGTTTTAACTGGTACTAACAGTGGGGAGGCGTATAGGCATGGGCATGTTTTGTAGAGGTACACTCTGCAGCGTAACTGTTACAGGTGGCTGGGTGACCACTTGTGTGGTGGGATACTGCGGAAGGGCTCCTCTGGCAAACGACAGGGGCTTGGTCTGGAGTTTCATCAGTTAAAAGAGGCTTGTGGAAGGTATGTTGGTTTGCTTGCCTTGCTTAGAGAATGTTTCTGTCTTGGAATTTGTATAAGCATTCGTTGTTTTGTTGGAGAAGAGTTACTAAAATCTTAACGCTGCAAATCCCTTTACCGATGTGATGGGCTGCTGCAGTTTCATGAGTCTTGTAATTCTGGCTTGGAGTAGCTAGAGTTGTTCCCAAGTCTTCCAGGTTGGAAAAAATTTAGGCATAGCATTTCCTTCATTAACTTGACTAGACTGCAAATAAAGTATCCAGAAGTCCCGGGGAAACCCACAGCCTTGAGTCTTCCTGAGAGTTTCTTGAAAATAAGATTTAAATTCCTAGTCTCTGAGATGTAATGGTATCTGAAATCATTACCTCTTGTTGTGGTTTAACCCTAGCCAGCAACTAAACCCCGTGCAGGTGCTCGCTCACACACACACCCCCACACACCCACACCCCCCCGCCCCCCGGTAGGATGGAGGAGAGAATCGGGAGGGCACAAGTAGGAAAACTCACAGGTTGAAATAAAAACAATTTAATAATGGAAATAAAACAAAGTAGAACAGTAATAATAACAATGATAACACCACCACTAACAATATACAAAGCAGGCAATGCACAATACAACTGCTCACGGATCGCTGACTGTGTGTTGTGAATGACAGCCCCCCCCACACCCCACCTGCCAGTTTTTATACTGATCGTGATGTCAGATGGTATGGAATACCCCATTGGCCAGCTGGGTCAACTGTCCTGGCTATGCTCCACCCACCACCCCCACCACACCCCCCCCCAGCTTCCTGTGCACCTGGCAGAGCATGGGAGGCTGAAAAGTTCCCTGGTGCAAGCATCACCCAGCAACAACCAAAGCATCAATGGGCCATCAACGCTCCTCTCATACCAAACCCAAAACACAGCACACCCCCAACCACCAGAGAGAAAGTTAACTCTTTCCCAGCTGGAACCAGGACACCTCTCCTTTGAAGAGAAAAAAGCCAGAGCAAGCCATGCTGGTAGGGTCCTGTGCAGAATTGCAATGTTTATTGGTATTAAAATAGGTATATGGAGATGAAGATTCAAGATCCTTGAGATGCATTTCTAATTAGCTCAATTATGAAAATGAAAAGAGCTCTCAAATTACCAATAGCAGAAAGTTTGTGGAAGCTGTTGAAGAATTGGGCACATAAGTTGATACTCATTTTTAATTTTATATAATACCAAATATATTTGTGTAGATTTTTAAATGAGGGGGGAAAGGGGTTAGAAATATGCCTTTCAGTCAGAAGAGGATGCAGGATTTATGGGATGTGTAGGGGAGGAACAAAGGGCGGAGAAAGGGAGAGGTTTAGGTGACCTGGAGAGTGAGCATGGGAAAATGGAGGGATAAGGGGATGAAAAGGCGGGTCGCATGTCAATAGCTGGCTGGTCAGTATGCCAGTCTGGCCATGCCCTGTGCAGCCTGTCATACCTTCTTTTTAAATCCCTTTCTATTTCTTTTCCTGTGTGAGGGACTCAGTTCTGGGGGTGCACGGGTGTCTGAGTGCAGCAGCTGGAGCCAGACCACGGGTGGGAGGTCCCATGTGTCCGTGGTGCAGCAACGGGAGAGACCAGGGTGGGCAGACCCAAGCTCAACCAGCTGGAGCGAGACTGGGGTCACGGGTCTGTGTGTCCATAGTGCCAGTGGCTAGAGCGAGTGCAGGTCCGGATGCCAGCAGCTGCAGTGGGACTGCAGGTCCAGGTGCCAGCAACTGGGGATTCTGGGGCAGCTACTGGGCAGACTGCATGTCTGAGCCCTGCTGCTGGGGGATCCACCTTGTACATATGTACGTACATGTTCCCACTAACAGACCTCCATCCTGCTCAGCCAGACAGGGGAGGAGGACGAGGCCACTGGTTCCTGCGGGTGCTCCGGGTGGCCAGCCATGTATACATACATATGTGTTGCATACATGTCCTGTGTGTGCGTATGCCTACTGGGAATACATTTTCAGCCTCGCTACTGGCCGGACTGGAGATGCAGAGCCCTGGCAGCCTTTCCTCTCTTGGACTGTTGGATCCAACATGATACTGTTCCCCTTAACAAGTACGTCTTGGAAATCTGTTACGTTTTAACCAGTGCATGAGAAGTGATGCAGTGCAAAGGTAGCAACATACAATCACATGCTTCCCTGCTCCAGCAAGGCTGTGGACACTTGGTGTGGCTGTGCCCGTCGGCAGTGATGACATAGGTGACATCCTGGATGCAGCTGCCATCCTGTGTTTTCAGGTAGAGAATTAAGCATACTGCTGCTGAAGAAAGTAGTCCATATGATTCCAGGCAGGATGGAAGGGCTTACTCGTGTCATCTCAGGGGCAGCAGAGGACACAGTGCTCACCTGTACTTTCTACGGAGAAGACAGAGGCAGACTCTTCTGACAAACGTGCAGCAGAAAGGACAAGAGGTGGCAGTCACAGAGTGGGAGCTCTGACCGGGTATAAGGAAAACACTCTTCACCGGGAGGGTGTTAACCACAGGAATAGGTTGCTCAGAGCGATTACAGACTGTTCTTCCTTGGGGACTTTCAAAACTTGACTGAATGAGATTCTGAGCGACGTGGTTTAGTTACATTACTCATAGAGGGCACGGGGGATGGACAAAGAGATGTCAGGCTCTGTTGTCCACCAAAAATTGTTTGGCCATCTACTGGTGGGAGTATAGGCTCTCAGTCTCCTTGCAGAACCTGGTGAAGACATAGCAGAGGACTTTGATTGTGCCTGTCCACATCTGAAAATTTTTTGTGACTGTTTGCCCATATCATAAAGATCAGCATGTTGCCACCAGTCTGAGTTCATCTAGCATGGTGAGAGTTTGTGGTAGGCCAAGGGCAAAGCAGTCACTGTGATGAGATGTAGAAAGTCAGGACACCTAGAAAGTCATGTGACTTGTCTTCTTTCTTAGACCAAAGAACATGTAGGAGGATCAGGGTTAGTTTATATGTGATGTTCTCCTCGGGTGGCTGCTGCAAGTATTGAGCCTATTGTCCTCTCATCCTCCCTTCTATGCTGTGGACCTCGGAAACTCGTGAGTATAGTCCCAGTGGTCAAATTCTTAATTGGTACAGTAACAGGGTAAGTAATGGCAACATAAGAAGTCTTCCATACCAGAGTTGCTGTCTAATACTTACATGTTTCCCAAGAATGGAATGAGGCTGTGCTTTCTTCCATTAGTGCCCTACTATGGAATGGGCTCTCTGACCTACATCTCCTTCCCAAAAGAGAAGCTTTTTGAAACTTAATGTTATCTTATTTCTTATTCCGTGAAGATAGTCTTTTGAGGCTATTACCAGAATGGTCAGTAAGATTCAGTTCCTGAACCTCTCTGGACAATTCTTCATGAAAGTGAGCTACCTTTTTCTTACTTTTTTCAGGAAACTGCTTTGCCTATGTTTATTTTGCAAAGATAGTGCTTCCCATGCTAGTTAGAAGGCTTTATATTTTTGTACTGGCAGGCCTGAGCCCTTACAGAGAACCTCATTTCCATCTATCCATGACTGAAAGATCCACGGACTGTTAGTCTCTTCCTGCAATAATATTGTCAAACTGCTAATTTCCATTTCTTACAAAGGCTCCTTCTGTGAAGGCTCATGTGATCGCAGTGGCTTACAGTCTCTTCAGGGTTGCTGTGCACATCCTCGCTGGTACCATAAGTAAGCACTCCCCAGTTCTTAAAACACCCAGAATAGTATTGAACTTGAAGAAGAAGGAGGGAATATTGTGAAAAAGAAAGTTTTACAATATTTCTTTTCTAACTTCTTCAGGCTGTGTTGTCAGTATGTACAGTATGCTCACAAAGTCCAAATCTTCTGGGTCTTTGGTGAAGAGGATTCTCCAGAAGGGGAGGTGGGTGCTTTGCTCCCTTTATTGTTGCCGCAGTTCCATGCAGGAGGCTTGAAGTACAATACTGAGGAAACTCGTATGGTAAAATTTACCTGAGTGCTTGCTTACAGATAATCTCAGTGTAACTGTTCAAACAGATAACACTTTTTGAAGAGAAGTTCCAGGTAAGTAACCTGTCTTTGTTCATCATTCTGCTAGTCTTTGAGTTCTAACGCGAAAGAAAAATGATATAGTTTATGCTCTTAATGATTTCTTTCTTTGTAATGATGTGTTGCTGCAGCCATTTTTCCAGTTTCCTGTAGCCAGATGTATGCTTTCTTGTTTCGTCTCCCAAAGATGTTGCATTCTGCAGCTGAAGGCAGTATATTCAATACACTTATTTTAAATTTTAAAAAGGTAGTTTCTTTAGACCATTTGAAACCTGGCTCAAGTTAAAGAAAATTCTTTAATATGTGGTTCAACTGATAAATGTTTAAGTACTACTGTTTTTCACGTCACGTCACTCTCATTTTTAGAAGGTGAATGGCACCTTGGCTGTTTTTTCATCCAGTAGATTTTCTCTGCTGGGAATAATTACACTGGTATTTTTGTGTATTTAGTGTTGTAGTATGGAGAAAGACAATTCTGCTCTCATCTTGCATGCTTGCTTGCTTCCCCCCTCTTTTTTAGCTAATGCAAAATTCTGCTTGAGTGTTGAGTCACTCACGCTCAGCTCACTCCCTGCCTCCCCACAGAAGAGATGGCACCAGTTGTACTTCCTGCTCCATGTGAGAAATCCACTTGGAAAGCTGGTTTGTTTTAGTTCATTTGAAAAGGTAATCTTTCTCTACAGTTTCTTGAGCAATTGTCTTTCTTTTCTTCCAGCCTGGCTTTTGAACACTTTCTTCATAAGCAACCTTTAGTGAGAAATGTTATCCCAGTAGTAGGTCTCGCTCTCCCTGCAGTCCTACCTTTATTGTTGATCAGTTTTGATTGTCATCAGCAGTTGCATTATGTCGTGGTTTAACCCCAGCCGGCAACTAAGCACCACACAGCCACTCGCTCACTCCCCCCCTGTGGGATGGGGGAGAGAATCGGAAGGGTAAAAGTGAGAAAACTCGTGGGTTGAGAGAAAGACAGTTTAATAGGTAAAGCAAAAGCCACGTGCACAAGCAAAGCAAACAAGGAATTCATTCACTACTTCCCATTGGCAGGCAGATGTTCAGCCATCTCCAGGAAAGCAGAGCTCCATCACACGTAACGGTTACTTGGGAAGACAAACGCCATCACTCCAAACATCCCCCCCTTCCTTCCTCTTCCCCCAACTTTATGTGCTGAGCATGACGTCATATGGTATGGAATACCCTGTTGGCCAGCTGAGTTAGCTGTCCTGGCTATGCTCCCTCCCAGCTTCTTGGGCACCGGCAGAGCTTGGGAAGCTGAAAAGTCCTTGACTAGCCTAAGTACTTAGCACCACTACTTAGCAACAACTAAAACATCAGTGTGTTATCAACATTATTCTCATACTAAGTCCAAAACACAGCACTATACCAGCCACTAGGAAGAAAATTAACTCTATCCCAGCCGAAACCAGGACACATTATAAAAGGACTTTAGCCCCTTGGCATATAAACAATGCTTTTTTAAAAATAGAATGTAATTTTTAAAAGCAAATTCTCCTAGTCCCAGCTCTTTTTCTCCAGGCCTTTTCAACCCAAAAGAAACATAAGGCTGCACTTTCAGCCCCATGAATCTAACTGCTGCTTGTGCTGTTGGATGTTTGGTTGAGAACAGGTAATGCAGTCAATAATTGACACTGCCCTGCATCCATTTCAGGACCAAATCTGTCTTCATGTATGACAGCCCTCTAAAAATACACTATACTGCCTTGGTGATAGTGACAAAGCAATGAAGCAGGGTTGCTTGGCTGCTTGTAAGTGGGAGTGCCTAACAGGCTAGAGGGCTTTCCATCTGCTTGGATGTGGGGAGAAGAATTTTCACAGACCATTCGTGACATGAGCTCCCTTACTTGTGCACCCCTTCACACAGAACACTTCACAGGCGATTGCTTTTGCTTTGGCCCCTTACTGCTTGAAATTGACAGGATGAAATGTCTGTATTGTGTGCCTGAAGTCTGCAGAATGAAATGTCTCTGTTGGTATGGATTGTGATTCCAGCATCCTTTATGTTCAAAATCTCTCCTAGATTTTTATGCGTAAAGCAGTTCAAAAGTATACAGTAAAATAGAGCAAACTTTAATGCTTTATTTCTTCTGTATTAGTTTTCTGGTTGAAATAAGTTGCAATTGCAAGATTTCAATGAGTGACTTACAGAAGCAGACTTCTGTAATACTTTATGATATCATCCTGGGAAATATCTAAACACTAGCTAGATAGAATTTCTTTAATGAAATTGCTTGGGAGAAAAAGGAAGGAGGGTTACAAGACTAGAGATAATTCAGTGTTATCTTGAGTGAAAGGATCATCGCCATGTCATCCCTATTTTAACTGTAAAAAGATAGAAAGCCGTTCTGGTTGGAATTCTTAAAATCTATGCTTTAAAGAATTTTGTATACAAAGTGTTTACAACAGCCCTTAGGAAAATCAAAAAGATAGAAAAAGAATCAAATCAAAAGACCAGGGATGGCACTTTGAAGTACTAGCTCATTAGCTTCAATATATACCAACATGAGTTTCCTTCACTGTCCATCTGTTAGACATGGTTAAGAAGGCAGCTGCACCCTGAGGTGCTAAAACCTAGGAGATACTGTAATCTTTATAGATTTAAATTAGTTTGAGTTTCTCATTTAGAGGTTTATGCAGTCCTGGGTTACAGTAATACTTACACATGGCAACTGAGCTCCTGCAGATTCCATATTTGATCAGAAAGCCAGGAGATTTAGAGAAAATTTGGAGATATTTTTTTTTCTGCGCTCCTGAGGGTTTTAGTTGCATCCACATGCCTTATCTAAGTGGTATTGCAAAAAGTAGCTGGTCTGCCAAGGCATAGACAGACATGCACTTGTGAAGCAGCAGTAGTGTTTAAGGAGCTTCCAAGACTAGCTCTATGCTACTGATTCCTTTCCTAAGACATAACTGCTCAGGCAGTGGTCTAGTCACTGGGGTTTCCACGAGTTTTGGTGTGTTTGTTTTTCTTTTATAGTCTTAAGCACTATTGGAGATCATTTATAGAGGCCAAAGTTCAGGAAGCTGTCATCTCTCAAGATGATCCGTTTACCATGTCTAAGCTGGAGCACAGTAACTTTATCAATGATTACAGATGTTTTACATATGGGTGACTGATTAGGTTATGAATTAATCCCTCAAATACAGACTTGTGTGCTTTTTCTGGCTCCCTGGCAGCCTCTTTCACACCATCTCCCTAGATGAATCCTGACAATCAGGAAGTAGGAGCTACAAGTCCTAGCAGTATATGTGATCGTGGGCCTGAAAGAGGGGGTCAGGCTGGAGGGACATTGGCTCATCCAGTTTTCACAAAGGAAATACTTTGAAGAATTGATGGAAGAAATCAAAGCTGATTCTCAAGCAAAGTTGTTCGTGCCAGGCCCTACTCAAAGAAAGGTATTGGAAAATTTCCATAAAAGCAAGGAAAGGGTATTTAAAATCAGAGATCATCACGGAGAGGAAAGGAGGTGAAATAGCTGGCCATCACTTGGTGTTGCTTAGGCACAATTTAGTATGGACTGATGGCTTTTTACCCAGGCAAGTATCTCCAATGTCCTATTCAAAACACCACTGAGGCAGTGTTACACACACTGAGAAATGAAGTTATCTTCCTTGAGGAAGGCTTGGGAGTCATCTGACAAGCCAAAAATAATTGTAAAAAGAAAAGCATCATAGTAAGGAGCATAATGCAGGTATTTTTGAAACTCTCAATAAAGAAATGGCTGTGCAAGACCACAAACATGATCTTATGCAATAAAAATTCAAAAGACATGAAAATGATAAATTAAATCAAGGATGAAAAATCAAGGCTGAGACAGTGAGAAAGAAAGAAACCAAGCTGTATCGCTAGCAGTTCTCATGCCATCTGTGCATATGAGGAGGTGCTAGACAGAATTTTGCTGATGCATCCTATTTTGAAGGCGATACTGAAGATAATGCAAGTATTGCATTGTCTGTACTGTTATTTTTGTTCTTTCATACAGAAAATCATCCCAGAATCAGTTTGTTTTCATATGGACTTTGAACAACAACAACAAAAAGACCCAAAACACGGACTGTTGTAATCTAGGCAGCTAGAACACTGAGATACGAAGAAAGCACAGCTCTCCAGTAGAGAGAAGAGGAGTGAAATGATAACCACTGAAGGAAAACACGCTCCTTATGTAGGAGGAAAACCATGATTCTTTTTATGTATCAGCCATCTCCAGTATAGTGAAAGGACATAAAGCAAGCTGGAGAATACTGATGTAGTAGATTATGTTTCTGCTGTGAATTTAGGGGATAAATTAATCCTGATTATTCCATTCTGCAAAGGGCATCTTGCTGATGGCTTAAGCGAGCCAGAAAAAGCAGTGAGCTTTGGCATCCTACTTTGTGATGAGGCTTCTTTCCCGTGCTTTCACAGAAAAGCAACTGATGATAGCTTTATCTTGTAGCAAGTACTGCTGGGCAGCTCTAACCTTTCTGTTAGCAGACACAGTCCATGTTTTCGTCTCCCACTGCATGCTCCGATTCACGCTGCAGTTACTTAGAAAAAGACCATAGTTAATTCATGTGGTACAAATGCACGGTGCAATTATAGACAAGTAGCGTATCAGGGAATGTGAAGACCATATCCAGCATTGCTTAATGTTTCCAGACTGCCCACTGTAACAGTTGCATGGTCCTGACTGCAAAAAGTAGGTTTTCCGTTCAGGTGTGTTTTTATGCATGTGCAGTCGTGTCATGCTGCAGTTAGCAAAGCTACACTTGGATCTCTTGGGAAGGGGGAGCTTTTTCTGCCAGAGGCTCTACAACCACTAGTGTTTCCCCTAGGTTTACAGCACAGTACTCTCCAATCTTGTTCCAAGAGTCCAGGAATGATGATGCATTGAGAAATGGAAGTTTGTTTATTTTTCAGAAACTGTTTGTTTTACTCATAGTCCTCTAGCTTCAGCTGCAGGCATGCCTGACACTTCTTGCACATTTTTGCTCGTCTTCAAAGTCACCATTTTGTAAACAACATGGACATTCCGGTTATTTTAATATATTCAATTTCATTACTGAAGCGATCTTCAAAAGATAGCTCTGTTGTTTTACTGTGACAGGAAAGTGTCTCGATTCTCCTTCCGTTTTCAGACATTCATTTTCCACTGTTTCATATAGTTTGAGTCCACTTACAGAATTTAAGTACCTAGGTCATACATCTAGAGTAGCTTCAGTTGCCTAAACAAAGGCTTCAACTGCCATAATAATGTCCTGGGATATCTCACACATTTAATTAAGCAGGCTGATACAACACAAAAGCGACGGAGACATGCATCTTGCTGCTGGCAAGCCCCAGAGTGTCTAAAATGACATTAACAGTTGTGTTTAGACTGAAACCTGTCCTTAGAGTGGGATGATGTGAATGTGTGTACGTATGAGATTATATACATAGATATCTGAAGACTGTAAAGATAGCAACTGTAATTGCAATAGAAGTTTATCAGTTTTGGTTTCAGTTATTGTTTTGTTTGCTTCATAGGCACCTCTTTTCTTTTTCTATTTGAGCAAATGCCTAAAATGAACCCAATGTTCTCATTATTCTGTATGCCTGCTTGATAATGTCAATTCCTGTTCATTACAACAAGAAATCAACCTATAATGCTGATCTTTTCCGATCTGCTACTCTGTATATTATCTACCTTTGATTGTACACTGCTCTATGGGCTTCCTCCTTAAGTTGAAATAAAAATAGTAGGCTGTCTAGAATATCTTTTTTTAACAAAAATTAACTTTGGGTGCTCTTTCAGCTTCATTTTAATAATAGTTTTTAAATATTCTCTGTTTTCAAGATCAGTTTTGGAGAGACGTTGACTGGTTAGAATCAAGGCAGCGGGAGGCAGCTTTGGTTTTGTTCTGTTTTCCTTCAGGAGAAAAGGAAATGCACTTCCACGGATGAACTGAACAGAATGAATTAAGACTTATGTGCGAAACAGTAGGCCCACCTCTCCATATGGGGAGAGCAAATCTATAGATCAGAAAATTACTTTCATCTTATTTGAGGTTAGATTGATGCTGTTATTTTAAGTTGCTCTTGTGCAGGGAAGAGCTGCTGATGTTGAATGCTAAGACTTACATATTCAGTATAAGAAGGACATCGAACTATTAGAGTGTGTCCACAGGAGGGCGACCAAGATGGTGAAAGGTCTCAAGGGCAGGACTTACGGGGAGCAGCTGAGGTCACTTGGTTTGTTCAGCTTGGAGAAGAGGAGGCTGAGGGGTGACCTCATCGCAGTCTGCAACTTCCTCAAGGCAGGCAGCGGAGCGGGAGGTGCTGATCCCCTCTCTCTCGCGATAGGACGCGAGGAAGCTGTGTCAGGAGAAGTTCAGGTTGGACATTAGGAAAAGGTCTTCACTGAAAGGGTGGTCGCTCACTGGAACATGCTTCCCTGGGGAAGTGGTCACGGCACCAAGCCTGTCAGGGTTCAAGGAGCGTCTGGATGATGCTCTTAGTCATATGGTTTAGTTTTAGGTAGTCCTGCGAGGAGCAGGGAGATGATCCTTATGGGTTCCTTCCAACTCAAGATATTCTATGATTCTATGATTCTACTTGTGGCACCCTTTTTGAAGCATGAGGACAAAAAAAGAGCAGTGAGGAGCAAGGTTAAAGACCCTCTGTGCTCCTGTAGCTCACAAATATCTATAGTGTTTTAATTCAGTTTTCATTTTGTAGAGCTAGTAAGGACTAAGTTTTTAGTAGAATATGCAAGATAAAACCCATTTGTAATTTAATCAGCCTGTCCACACTCCGCTGGTATATAGGTAGATACTTCCTGCTGGTAGAGAGGTAGATATTTTTGCTTAAAAAAGCTTGATATGCATTTTTTCCACAGCTGAAACTGTTAAATCCATGCTGTTTGAATGCATTTGTGAAGTGAGTTCATGTGGGTGTCAGAGTTGCTGCTTGGTTCAGCAGTTTGCTTCGGTGATCCTGAATGGCGACACATACATTTTCCAGAAAAGACGTTTTATCGTTCTGGAATATGGAGAATGACATGCAGGACTGCACCGTCAATAAGTCAGGTTGTTGCATGTTGTTATGGAAATCTCTGTAATTGGAAGATCAGTGAAAAGTCATTACTTCCAAGGTACAAGTGTTTTAATTTCTATTATCCTGGTTAATATGTTTAATAAACAGATTAGTAAATACGAAACTACTTTTCATGTGTTTGTTGTGTAATTACAAATCTATCTGGATTTGGCAAGCATTTTGACATGGTTACTATATGATTTATTGCTTTCATGCTGTTGAAGTTTTTTGGTATTTGGATTCTGGTTTTGTTGCAACTGACTGTGCTATTTAGATCAAAACGGGACACTTCCTTGCCAAAAACCTTATCTACAAATTTCTTGTAAAGTACTTTTCTTAGTCTCAATCTAGTTCTTCATTGCACTATACAGGCTTGAAATTTGGCATTTCCCACACTCAGTTTTGTATGCATCTTATTTACTGATATATTAAAAAAAATTTCATAGAGAAGGAGGGCTCACTTAACTGACCAAGAAATCAGGTTGTGGCTAAAAATCTTTCTCCTTTCTTTTCCTTTTGTTTTTTTAAATGCCTTTATTCTCCTTGCTGCAGTACCTGGGATTTTCTTTTCTGTCAACATACTTAGTAAAAAATTGGAACAAGTTACATTTCCTTCTTTGACTGCCATGTTCAGACAAACATGTATTTGTTGCCTCTGTTCTGTTTTTTTAATTTCCTTAGTTTCAAAGGCATGAGCTTTACAGTCAGGTAGGTAGATTGATTTGGTACCTGGAAGGAACGAGACAGGCTGCTATGTAATGATGTCTGCCTCTGTTTTATGTGGTACTTCATGTTAAAGTGCAATTAATCATAGGCAATTAATTTCCTTGCAATAAGCTCTAAAGCTTCTACAAACTGTAATACCTCTATGGACCTGGCAGAAAATTTGAGTTAGGTGAAGTAAAAACAGGTATGAAAGCTGGTCATACGCTTTGTTTTTTTCAGTATCTGATGCAATCCAATCCAGTACCAATACTTTTCTTATTTGTCATAAGCCCTATTATAGTGCTGCTAATTCTGTCATTTTTGGCTATCTCAGCCTGTCACAAAATTGGTCAAACTCACATGCATCAGTTTTATGTGCACGTTGATGCTGAACACGTAAAGTAAAATATTTCTTTTCTAAATATTGCATTTAATACTCATTGCAAAATCTAGCTGATTCGGAAAATAAGATTTTCTCAATACTGAGGGGAGAGGAGGGGGAAATTTTAAGTGATGCCAGTCAAGAATTCTGAAACTTTTTATAAAAGCTACTCTTTATTTCAATTATTTTTTTGTTTTACCTGAAAAAAGAATATTTCCCCCTTGTTTAGGAATTGCTGGATTATTCTTGCACCTCAGGAAGTGGCTCAGCATTGTGATTTTTACTGCAAAACACTAGTAGATGTAGGTAGGTCAAGAGTTAATCATGTCTTACAGCAAAAATGTAAAAGCACCAAATCAAAACACTTTGTCAAAACTTACATTATACTTGTGAAGCAGTCACATCTGAATTTAAAAACTTTACAAGTCTTGTTACATAAGATTATTCTACCTTTAAATAATTTGATACATGTTTTCTTCATTGGAAGGAAGGTCGGATTTGATAGTTACTCAGCTGTTTTTAGTGATCTGCCTATGTACGGTACCAAAACAACCACGCTATTTCACATTTAAAGACAATGAATTGTAAACTTGTAATGATAATTATTCTCCTGCCTTCCATATTCTATGCATCTATACCACAGGTGGAGTAAAATTGTAATTTAGTATTAGAAACCATCTCTGTTTCTCAAGTCATCTTCTAATTTAAAAGTATTCAATAGTGCTCCGCTGTAGATACACTGGAGGGGACTACTAAAATTGCAATGCATTGCGTGATCGAGTTGTAATTAGTTCATCAAGGCAGAAAGTGGAGCTAGTCTGGGTGATATTATGCTTTCCACATACCAATGAAAGAGTTTTCCTGTTGGGCTGTTGGCTTCTTTGTTTGTTTTTCTCATCAACAAATGATGCACGCCATTTTTTCATTCTTGTGAGTCTTGTTAGGGAACCACTCAACTCCTTTAGTTTCCTGTTTGGACTATGAGAATAAGAATATATTTGCTGGAACCTGAATTAAATATTGTTCTGCTACAATGGAATTAAAGATTTTGGGAAAGATCAGCAGTGTTGGAAGAGGGAGAATGAGAAAGAGCAGTTGTCAGCTCTACTTTCCCTACTGAAGATCAAAGACACAAGATAGCAATAAATGTTTTAACTGAGAGTGGAAGTCTACTATCTTTATTCTTCCCCAAAACCGAACATTTTTGCTTTAGGCATCAGAGAGACATCATTTCTTGAGAACTGAACGGCAGTGAATTTGTTTACAAAAACGCATTGCAATGTTGCAGCTAGATGCTCTACTATCCAGAAGTCTCACTGAACCACTTTAAAATCCTGCTACTATCTCCCATCTTTGATCTTATTATAAATTCTAAAAAGCTGCAGACAAAAACAACCAAAGTCCTTAATACACATCTACTTAAACTGTGCCCAGCTCTGAAAAGAAATATGTATCAGTATTCAACAATTTGATGTATTTTTTTTTTTTTTAAGAAAAGGCCACAATGGAGAAATCTGGAAAGCTCAGTGGGAAGGAGAGGATGTTGCTGTGAGAATCTTTTCATGAAGGGATTAAAAAAAAAACATGATTTAAAGAAGCTGACATTTTTAGTATCATACTACTTCAACATGAGTGTATACTAGTATCATTATTTCCAAGTAAAAAGGACTAATTTTTCATATATTTCTCTCTTAATGAGAAAAATCTTAGTCATGTCCTTTTAGGATTCTTTAGGGAGGGGAAAGGATTTATGTTGTACTTAATTTTTGCTCATTTTCAGTTACTTGAAATTTTTTATAGAGAAAAGAACTTCTGAAGTATCTGAATTATATGGCTTTGAAACATTTTTTCTTACAAGCCTGTAATTTTGCAGATAGTTATCTCTCTGATTTTGTTTGTTGTTTCTTAAAGAAAAGTTTAGAAAAGAACATGATCTATATGATACAGAAGCTTTTAATTTCCTTTTTTCAAACTAAAGCAACAAACATTCAGGCTCCCTTATATGTTATGGGATGGAGAAAAGCGCCCATTATGAATCTGTCTAAAATTATAATTTTCATAGTTTATTCAGTTACTTAAATCCTAATCAAAAACAACTTAATAAGTTGGTGAAACAGAGAAGTAGTCTTTAGAATGAGTCCTAGGAGGAATTGATCTCTTTTAATAGAATACAATTCTTACTGATCGGTGAGTTCATAGTCATTGGCACAAAAAAGATGGTTTTAATAAAAAAAGATTATGTTTTGATTTCTTTCTTTAAAAAAAAAAAAAAAAAGCTGGTGTTTAGTAGCTCTACTGAGAGATTTACTGATCCACTCCCACCATATCAAACTATTTTCAAATGCAAGCATAGTAACACAAGTTAATGAGAAGAATTTCGTTTTTGTTATAGGGTTCATTGCATCAGACGTGACATCAAGAAATTCCAGTAGAAATTCAGCCTTGCTACCACAAAAATGAGTCACCTGCAGTGACATACAGTTGATAATTTATGGTTGCTTAAATTTTATATTTTTTGTTGCAAGTGGTCTTGTATATCTACATATTAAAATATTTGGGTCAGAAGGTAAGCCAGCAACAGCACACAGGCATTAAAAAGTAAAAATATTTTCATTAAGAATTTTGCCGCTTCATTGCTGATCTCAGTAAGGAATTTTCATTGTTTGAAAAATAATCTCTTTTATAACAAATTCTGCATTAAAAATAACCTGTTCTCCTTGTAGTTAGTAGATCTGTCACGTGTTTGAATGAGGAAAATGTAGCATTTATTGGACAACTCATGTTGCATACAAAACACTATATGATATTTAGTCTCAGGAACAATATATCAATCTGATCAGAAGTCCTACTCTATTAATCCTAATACCTCATAATTGATAACACGTGTTCATGATTTATTCACTTGTACCCAGAAAATGCTAAACAGGATAGAAAGACTCTTGATGAAAATATAAAATGTCTGTTTGGTTGCATTCTACTTCACCAAAGAATGTTGCTTCTTTTAATTACCAGTGCTGATAGTTGAGGTGATTATAAAATCAATGATCCAGAAGCAAGGCAGAAATCTAACAAGGATAACTTCTCCTTAAATTACAAATATTACTAGAAAGGATTCTTAATCTAAACTGCCTCTATTCATAAAATTTTTTTTAAATGTTCCTAATTTTTGCCACTTGACATTTAAGATCAATTAATAAAATAATTGAACAATCCTTTAAACAATTAATTTAAATACTTAAATAAGAATTTTAATAGTTTTGTAATAATTAATAGAAATATTAAATAAAATTTTATTTAATTTTGTAATATCCTACATTAAAAAGTATAAACTACTGCACATCTGTTCATAAGTGTGCAAAACTAATTCTTTTATATCTTTTGGGATCATTTTATTTAGGTATGTATTTTCTGCATTGTGCTTTCTCAGATAGGCCTATGCTATATGTTCGTCTGAAGAAAATAGCTTTATAAATATATTTAACTCAAAGCACAGATTTTGCCAAGATTTACTGTTGTCAGTCATACACTCAAGCACCTTGCAGTAGCAATAGAGAAAGGAAGGTATATATAACTAATTTTCTTGGAATTAATTCTGCAGGGTTATTTCTCACTTCTTTCGTAGTATCTATAATTTCTTTGGTTTTCATTACTAGGACGGACTATTTTTATTAGATTTTTTTAAAAAACCCCTTATATTATGGAGCAGAGAGTAGTGGTGTTGAGAGGCTGCTGCAGGGGTTGACTGTGAATACAGCACTGCAGCATATAGAGTGCCTGCGCTAAGGCAAAAGACAGTCATGGGAACTTTCACTGACTGCTGAATGAACTTTTTACGAAATTTAAGTTGACTTGATAAGATCTAGCAATTAATTTCACAAGAGCAAACAGAATTTCTCCTGCAACTATATAATAAGTGAAGTAAAAAACCCCCTCATTTTCTATCTCCTTTGAAGCGTTTGAGGCCATAACTCCTATAATATGTAATCCCAGTTTGTTTCTACTATATCTTAAAATATAGGAATGTGTCACAGAGAAAACGGATGGAACAGATATGCAACAAGGAGTTTGAACTTCGTGCTAGAAAGAGATGAAATCCGGGAGGTTTTGAATGTGGGAGATGAGTCTTGACATTTAGAAAATGTTCTCAAATGCAGAGTGTTTCCTAGAGATGAAACAGTTTCGCTTCTTGCTGTCTTTTGTGGTGATTAGGTCTTATTCTGAGCTTGAAAACCTAACTTTTGTTTTTCCCCAGAAAGGCTGAAAAACTTCAACAGCTTCCTTCGCTAGGTTTCTCTTCCAGAGCATGCTTACAGGCAGTCACTTGCAGAGGTCAGCCAGAACAAGGGTGCTTTAAGCTGCTTCAGGTTTGTTTATGAGCACCTTCAGATCTGCCCTTTACAGCCGAAAGCCCTTTACAGTGGTCTCTGCCCTGCTAGTGAAGGCCCCATTCATTTCTGAGACATAGCCTGGAGGTCTGTGTGAAGAATCAGAGAAAAATAGACCTGAAAAAGATTCTGGAAATCATCAAACCTTTCACCTCCAAAGCGAGATAAACTATGTCCGTGTGCTTGGCAAACATTTGCCCAGACTGTTTCTGAAAGATTTGGCAGACGGTTTCTGGTGGATATTCTACACTTCCCTAGGCAATACATTTCATTATTTCACTAGCCTTATCTTTAGAAAGTTTTTTTTCATGTCCAACCTGAATTTTCCTTGCTTCAGTTGCTGTGAAGGGAAAATAAAATATGTTTGCCACAACTTGTTCGTGACAAAACGCATGTTGACTCTTGCTTACTGTCATGGTGGTACTCAAAAATAATGTTGGATGATTCATTCCAGGGTGGTTTTTTTCCCAATCAAAACAAAATTGACTGGTACATAATTTCTTATCTCTTTCCTTTGCCCTTCTTCAAAAGAATCACTGCCCACTACCCCGACCTTTTGGTACATTCCCAATCCTTCACAAGCTGTCAAAATAACACCAAGTCCCAACTTTGCTTCAGCTGCTTCTTTAAAATCCTGTAATGGGCAAATCACCTTGAACTAATTTGAAGGCAATACTCTACTTCTTTTCACTTTTTCTTACTAAGGGATATAGTCAGCTAGCTAGCAACTTCCAGTAATTTCAGGGTTTAATTAGTATAGATGAAAAAATGTGCCACTTCCTGTTAGAGCATTTCTGCTTTGCTGTAGCACTTTAGCCTTTCTACATACCTGATTTGGTATTAAATAGATAATACTGATTTATTAAATGTGATAATGCTAACTTAAAATCTATATGAATTAAACTTTCATTTTGAAGTATTTTTTATCTTCATTTTAGGCCTTGCAGTAATGCATTCCTGGACAAAGAACTGATCAGATGTTGGAAACAATCCTAGACTTGGTGCATGGCACGAGAACTTCTTGATTACTCCATTTTGGTTGATGGCTTTGATGCCCATAAGCATGTTGACATGTGGGCATTTGTTCTTGTTCTATGGGCAATAACAAGAAGAACATTCAGTAACGGTAAGTCCAAAAAAAAGAGAAGAAAAATTAAAATTTGAGTTTTTCTAAACCTATAAGTAGAATTAGGGATTCCTTGTCAATGAGTTAGTGTTTTAGTGACTAATTAGCAATATTGGAATTGCACTACTAATATAAAATCTGTTCTGTAGCAACAATAAACACGGAAAAAATAACAAAAGTTAACTTAGCCAGCCAGAAAATCAATATGCCAGAATGCTCTTTTCCCTTACCTGCATTGCATTTGGAAGCATGCCCTTGATGCTCTTTAGAAAGAATGAGTTTGCTCTGTTTGTTGCATACCACCTTTTTAGGAGCAAGATGGAGTCTTCAGGCATTTTATAGAAACGATACCTTCAAAATTGCACGCTGTTGTTTAGGATGGTGTGTTTTGCTCATATGTAAGTTATTCGGAAGCAGCAGCATGCTTTACAGGGATACATGAATGATAATAGGCCCCTCCGGGAAAAACTCGGGGAACGCAAGAGGAAAGGCAAGGAACGTGTACAATTCCTGCAATAGTGTACTAGCTCTAGACATGCGGTCTGTTTTCAGCCATTGTTTTTTCCATTCGTTGGGGTTTTTTCAACTTGGTTTGCTTCCATCATTGCATATTTTCTTCAATTTATGTTCTGAGTGACTTCTAATAGGTATCATAATTTATTTTTCCCCATTTTGGTTTCCTAGCGTAACTGTAAAATCCTTCCTTTTCAAAGGATAGGATCTCAGGCTGGTTATCGCAAGGCTCATGATCCAGTGACAGCTAGCTGCTTATGTGTTCTGGTTTTCTTTGGCTTGCAGATAACACATTAACAGATCTAGAAGTGGATTATATTATTTAGTTCAATATTGGCTGGTGTGATAAACAGCTCATCCCCACAAACACGAAGAAGCACAGAGGCACAGCGGCAGGTGGGCAAACCCCTACAGCCCAGTAAAAGGCACGGAGACCCTGTCCCAGTCCATCCCAAAGCTGTCCTGGGAAAAGCCATCAGCCTCGCTGTCCAGGTGTGAGACCCAGACGATGAACCTGCTGGAGAGGCTCTCTGGATCAGCTTGCAGACTGAGGTGGGGTCACTGCCAGCAGGGCTACGGCGCGTGGCATGGGATGCAGCTGAAAAGTGTGTTGGGGTTGTGCTAGACTTGCCGTGACGTGTTTAGGGGAAGAACCAAAGGTGGGGAAAGGGAGGGATCGAGGTGATTTGGGGAGGAACAAGCACAGGAAAAGAGAGGGGAAAGGGGATAAAAGGGGCTGGTTGTGTATAAACAGGTGGCCAGCCATTACGCTTAAGGTCATTATGCTTTGGTCATTACATTAAGGCTGCACCGTGTGCTGTACCAGCACAGTCTGTCCTGTCGTCTCATGAAACTCCACTGCTAACTATTTTCTTGGGCGAGGGACAGTGTATTCTGTGTGTAGCGAGGTCCAAGTGCCAGCAAGTGGAGCTGGGCCACGGGTGACAGGGCCCACGCGTCCGTGCTGCAGCAGCTGGAGGAAGGGAGGGTGCCTACACGAGCGCGTGATCACTAGTGAAGGTCAGGCTGGGTTTGTTGGCAAGTAGGTCGAGCGGCCTGAGAGCCAGGTATGTCTGTGCCTTTCTGCAGGTGGGACGCCTGGAGGAGCTGGCTGCCAGAGCCAACCCCAGTAGGTCCAAGCCAGCTGCTGGAGAGACCATAAGCTATGGGGTTGACTGGGAGACCAGTTGGTATGTGTGTATCTGTGCAGGAGGTAACTGGGGAGAGAGAGGATGCAGGACCAGCTACCGGATGCTCTGAGTGTCTAAGTCCCGTTACTGGAGGGATGCAGAGCATGTGTGCCTGTGCGCTGGTGTGGGGGGGGGTGGGAGTCCTCTGCCAGCAGCTGAAGTGGGGCTGCAGGCCCTAGGAACTCGCACGCCCAGGTGCTAGTGGCTGGGCAGGCGTGAGGATCCAGGGGCAGCTGCCGGACAGACTGCCCGAGCCCGGCTGCTGGGGGGGTCTGCACTGTACATACACGCAGAGGTTTTTTCCACTAACAGACCTCCACCCTGATCAGCCAGAGAGGGCAGCAGGATGAGGCCATCACTGCCGTTTGTGTGGGTGCTGAGTGCTTCTTGCTGCGTTGCTCTGCGTGCCCCTGCCCGCTGGGAAGAGGTGCTCAGCCCGGCGACGGGTGGGACCCGGGGGCATGGAGCTGCAGCAGCCTCGCCGCTGTCAGGCTGCCGCATTCTGCAGATCCCCAACATGTTGTTTTCATGAGATTTTTTTTTTTTAATAATGTTTTCCTCAGCTCTCAACAAAATGACCATATTAGCATTTTGCAGGCTTCCCTCCTGTTACTAATGCTGTAGTTATGATGCTAATTTAATTTCAGTTGTTAGCTTAGCAATTTGTTGTTCTCACTATTGCTGGACAGGTGTAGTCATAGTTGTTGAATAAGTAAGTATATAAACTTTCCTTTAAAAATAGCTTTTTCTTCAGGAATTGCAGAAGAATTAAAAATACCATTTTAGGACTGTGTTCCACTATTTTTCTCCTATTTCAAAGCTAGGATGTACAGAACAGCAAAAACCACACCAGATGACTTTCAGATTCTGTAAGTATTTTAAAGATAAAATTTTGGTTCTGTTTTTGAAAATACTCTTACAACTCTAAACATGCATGATGTATAATAAAATGCAGCTTGATAAAGTATACTGAGAGTTCCCCCTTCCCCAGCTTTCATCTCATTATTGTGTCTTCCTTATTTGCTATTTACTGAGTTAAAACATAATTACTGAGTTAAAACATAATTAGTTAGTAGTGCATGTAAGGTATATAGGTACACATAAAGGGCATCACTTACATAATTTAATTTGTGACATCACTAAAGTATTACTTGATTTACCTATTGGGCACCAGTAAGAACATTTTTAAACCAAGTTACTTCTTCATTTTCTCCTTTTAAGACGCTACGCATAGGACTTCATTACATTTTTGAAAGATTATTTATTCTCAGGCTTTCCCTCAGGCACCCAGGAAGGTGAGGGGCTCATAGCATTTGTCTTGGATGTCGATACCCACATCCTGCCTCTGTTCCACTGGAGGGGCTGAGATTTGGAGGATGGCAATCCACCAGGACAGCTGAGGATTTAGGAAGAAGCAGGTGCCGAAGGAACCCAGGAAGCTGAAGCATGAAGTGTATACATGCTTCCAAGCAGTCAATATATTTTTTCCAATTTCAATTTTAGTTTTATGTATCTTCAGTCTTGATTTGGGTCACTAAATTTTACTTGGATCTTGCTGTGGTTTGTGTACATATATATATACATATTAAAAAAATTTGGAAATGAGTTATGAGAGAGATCAGGTGCTTAGTGATTTTTAAGGTCTGGTTTAGTTTCATTACCCAAGAAAAGTAAATATGAGCATTTTAAAGAGAAAAGTAATTATTTTTTCTTTTTCAGTCTTAGTTATCAAAGACAGTAAGAATTTAGCTATGAATTTTTGAATATATGTTGGGGGAGCTTTAAAATTATTCTTTAGGATCTGAATTCCAATCTGTTGAATATGATTTCACAATTAAAAAGTTATTTTGCTATAGTATATATTATTTGAGGCTGCCTAACAGAAGAAGTTTCATTTGATCCTCGTGTCCCTGTGTAGTGATGGTGAGGAGAGGACTACTGCACATGGAGGACCCAGTGACCCACGCCACAGCGTGCCTGAGCAGGTGCAGGCTGCGCTGCGCTGCGCTGCGCATCGCCCTTGGCTGCAGGATAAGCTCAGCCAGGTCATTGCAAGCGAGGAGCCTGCGGGCAGCACTCGCTCTCGCTAGCCCTGCTGCTTTGTCCCAGTGCAATACTTGTTCTCATCAAAAACCGTGACTCCCTCCCGCCGTTCTTCTTAGGTGCACGTGGCTTTTCCTTTCCTAGCAAAGACATCAGAGTTCTCTAATAATTTCCTTCACTGTTAAACGTAATATGTAAATTATGCATATATATTTTTATTACAAAAAGTTACGGAAGTTAGAATAAATAAAGTACCTTCTGACGTTTTTATTAATGTATTTTGAGAAGTATTCAGGATTAATGCATGCTAGCAAAGTTCTACCCTAATTCACTCATGTCACTCAAGTGTAGGTACAAATGGGAATAGGCATTGATCTGTAATTGACATAATTATAATGTCATCTTGACA
This sequence comes from Calonectris borealis, assembly GCF_964195595.1. Lineage (NCBI taxonomy): Eukaryota > Metazoa > Chordata > Aves > Procellariiformes > Procellariidae > Calonectris > Calonectris borealis. The sequence continues at coordinate 105,985,503 of NC_134313.1, read as the reverse complement.
GAACTTGCTAGCTAATGTATGGAATAAAATAATTTTATTTTAGCTTAAACTGATTAGTTTTAGCTAGTTTAACTAAAACTGATTTAAATAGCATGACACAAACTGGTTGCAAAAAATGGAATTTTATGCCTTCCCCTTTCTTTTTTATTTTATCTGCCAGTCTACATTGATTTTTTTTCTGTTTGAAACCAGAAGCAACTGCATAATTGTCAATTAGCAGCATAAATTATTTCATACCGCCCACACCCATTTTGCAAAGCTTGCAGACTGTGTTCATACGGAAATGTATGTATAGCAGTGAATGAATTACACACAGTTCTTCAAAGGTTACTAATTGAGAGAGTATTATAATTGCTAAAATGTGGAGGAAAATGTATAAAGCTCTTTGGGTGCTTTAAAATATCTCACTGTAGGTGCAGGTTATGATGTAATTTTTAACATGATTCCACAGTACATCAAAACATAAAAATAACCTTTGGAAAATATTCCAGCAGCAATTTGGTCCTTAAACACCATATGGAGAAGTAACTAATCCTATACATGACTCGATGATTCAGTGGGATAATCCACAAAAGAATTTCGATATGGCATTCTCAGTGTTCTTCAACACACACTTTTCTATCTCCAACCCATGCTTATGACACTCTGGCCGATGCACTGCTGATACTGAAGCCTGAGTTGAAAAGCAAAACAAATATCCATCTGTATTCAAAGACATAGGTGTGTCATCACTTGCTAAATGCTGTTATTTGTCCTCGGATGATGAGCCAAGGCCAGAAAGAAGATAGGATTTCAACTGGCACGAGCATGGCCCATCTCTACTATGGTACAGGTGTGGCAGACTTTATATTTAGACACTTGAGTTTAGATTCGGATTTAGATCATTAGGACGGTTGAAGGATTTGACTGAAATGAACACAATTCCATTTGAAATACTCTTTTTCCACATTTTGAAGGGATCCATTTTCTACTCCCCAAACTCCAGAATCTTCCAGTGTAGTTTCTCTCATTTCCAATTTCTCAAACTAAAAAAGAATTTTTCTTCTGTCAATCTCTTACTCTTCTTCCAGTAATCAGAATGAAGTGATCTTCCGTCCCATTAGAGAGCCTTTTACATGAAGGTACTCCACACACTTGCTAGCAACCTTGGCCTACATATAGTAATCTTGAAGGCAGCAAATTGATAGTTACACATAACTCCATTGCAGAGAGTATACAGTACAAAGACTATAGAGCATATAACACAGTATAGAGCGTAAGAAGCATCTGACCAAATAGCATAAATGTAAATGTATCTTGGTGACTTTTTTTTTAGGCATTATTTTTAGCATCACCTTCTTTAACATGGAAGGACATGGTAACTAAGCTTTACTATGCAGTTTTTCTATGTCAAAGAGAATGAATGGTCTTGATGCTTCCATCAGTACACAACCTGTTTTTAAATTACCCATTTCTCTGTTACCAAGAAGTATATTTTATTTCATTCAGCATTCTCATTTGAAGAGAAGCAGACATGTCTCTAATCCCATAACTGATTTCAGGGGGTTAAAATTCAGACTGAGAGGTGATTTTAGTTTCGGGTCATTTACTCCATTGAGAAAAGTTATGCAATGTAAAGCAGAGCCAGATTTTTTTATGGTACCTTTTATGAACATCAAAACTGCCTCTTTCAGTGAACATGAGATCTATTCAAATTCCTTAAAACTATAGAATAGTTTCTTAACCTATGCTCACTGATGATGACAATCTTATTTACTTCTTTATTACCTTCATAGCAAATTGTAATTAATTATATACTCCACATTTATTTAATCACTTTCTGTTGGCTATCCTTCCAGAGTTGATGTATGCAACATTAATTATTTGCCTATAGCAAGATTTTATGAACTCTAATATGCACCACATGTTCAACTTGCTTAAAATTAATTGCAGACATTGTATTTACCATTAATGTACAACTTTATTGGCTTTAATTTCACATCTATGTTGCTTTATATACAACTTTCTTTATCAGTGTAACTGCACGCTGCTTCTGATTGTGTAATAGCAGCCACCAAACCTTGCTTTTGTGTTTTACCTTTTAATATAATTGTTATGAAAAAAACCCACATTCTAAAAAAAAGTGAAGTAATTTGAAAATAAATTAATCTTTCTTATTCATTATTTGGAAAGTCAGCTGTAAAATGCTGCCTGAGATCTAATGGAGAAAAAATAAAGTAGCTAAGGCTTGCCTGAACAAAAAGGTTGCCTGTTAAAGAACAAAATCTCTTTGAAAGAGGCTTTGTTGTGGCGATCCATCCTTAGCCTTAAGAAACAGGCAACAGCCTCACTTCCTAGGTAGCAGCTTGTCAGGGACAGTCCCACAACTGGTCCCACAATTCCTACCAGTTTGCACACAGATGCATTTGAGGTAGCTGTAAAGCCCCACCTAGTTCCAACAGAGAGATGAAACAGAACAAGCCTCAGCACAGGAAAGCTATTCAACATGCGCTAAAAATCTGGCACTGGCTTATCGTGCAGGTATCTAGTTCTTGATACACAGATTAGACAAATTAATGCTAATTAGCATAAGTCTACAAATGTTGTAGACTTTCCAATTGTAAGGTATAGATACCCTAAGAATTACGGTGAAGAAATTTTTTTTTAAATATTCATAGCTAAAATACAATGGTTTTAGAAATTACCGAGAAAGAAAATGCTACTGGCTTCCAGTAGCAAGATAAAAATAGAAACAGAAGGTATACAAGGTGAAAACAACCTTTTGTCTGATAAAGTACTGTGTTGAGACAGGTAGCTCTGTATATTGGTTCTTGAAGTTCTTAAAAGGTTGGGAAGCCAATTTTATGGTGCATAGAATTTATGTACATCTCAAACCAGACCTAATAGTACGTTAAATTCAAATATAGGACAGTATATTTTCATTCCAGAGAGTACTCTGCTGAAACGTATGGAGATATGCCACATTGACAATATGGTTCTCTGGATTTAAGAAAAATGTGGCATCATTTTACTTTCTGAGGGCATCCTGATCAGGTCAGATCCCTTTCAGTAAAATGTATATTTGGACAAGTAATTCAGACCATGACTACATCAGAATCTTCACATATTGCTGAGGAAGACTTCAACGTAAAATACGGAGTAACGCTCAAACCTTTTAACGTTTCAGCAATTTTTAGAATAAGGAAGCAGGATCAAACGTTGCTCAGAACAAAATACAATGAACTAACTATTCAAGCTAATACAAAAAATGTAGCTGAATGAGCAGATTTTATTATATTCTAAGCAGCAAGAAATACAGCATATAGAATAAAGTATTCCTTTTCCCTTAGCGGTTGACAGGAGCAACAAAAAACAAGATACCTTTGCAGAAGGGTTTCTGTCTTATCACCAGACTGCTGTCAGTATATTCGTAACAAACTGCTTTACACTGAGGCATTTAATTATTTCAAGCCCCAAAATTCTACTTCTCATTGTTAAACATTGGGTAGGAATCAATTTTAAATGGGTTCTCTTTTAAAAAGACCGATATCAGTGGTTTAACTGCAAAACAGTAGTCTGCAGATTCAAAATCCAAACTCCCAATGAACAAAGTCCCAAGGAGCAAAATCTTTGCTTTCTAGAACAATTAGGTTAAAATTTATACTGTCCTTACTGAAAGCCAAATTTTAAAAGCTTATATTATTTAAAAGTTCAGTTCTTTAAAGTGAAGGAAATACTTCCAGTGGTCTAAGTTATTCTGGAACTGAAGCGGTGACTCGGAGTGACAATGCAGAGCCTTTAACTTACCAGACACGTTAGCATCTTTTCTCTGCCTGTTCGCTTGTGGGGTAAACTATTGTTGATAATGCCTTCGCACATAAATGGCATTCAGGGGAAGCAGACTGCACAGCAGTTCGCCCTCATTCAAAATCGAGCCAAATTAAACCATTTAGCGTAAGCTGGGAAAAATGCATCTAATCTGTTCAGGCCCCGTGTATTTTCAGAGAAACGAAACCAGCTCGCACATTTGGCCATCTGACTAATTTTGCTTTTGCATCTGCTGCCACCTCGTGGGTCCATGGTGAATTTTAGGTCCCGAGATAGTAGGGAGAAAATTAACAAAAGTTAACCTTGGGTTTTGGGGGAAAAGCCCAGCTATTTAACTGACATGTAAGCCCACTTACTTATAAGCATCATTTCTGTCCCAGTGTGAAAAGTTTCTTTTATAATCAGGTTACATTTGCCACTTTTCAGTTTCTTGAATTCACAATTACAGCAACAACTTTATTAGACTTCAAATTAAAACACAACTAAATTTCTTATGACTTTGCTCTGTAAAGTAGTAGTACAATTTAATCACTCTATACTGGTGTATAGGCAGATAGACAAGATCCAAAACTTTTTCATCTCATTGGAGTGTTCTCCTGTATTGCCTTGGGGTTTTTTCTGGGCCATTTATTAATTTTATACTGGAACTAAAGAGCACTGGGTTCCTACAGATTCTCCACACTGTGGAAGACCACGGAGTCATTAGTAGCTTGGTAGCTTGTCAGACTGTCTTTGGAGAAGGAGTTCATTGGGATGACAGATTGGAAAAATGATATAAGCAGTTTGTGGGACACTGAATTTTCTGGGTTCCTAAAATTTTTCCTGTTTTACTATTGCCAGAAAATCCAATAATGGGATGCTAAGGTGCTCATCCAAGAAGTCTGGAGCTGTCAGAAACTGATCCATTCACCTTGGAATGGCGAGACTTCAAGGCAAAATAGTTACTAGCTATGAAATGAGTAGTGACTTAAGTTTGCTTTGACTGCATTGGATAGCTTACATTTAATTTCTCTTGAATTCTAAAAAAAAAGGGGATAATTTCAAATCTACAGCAAAAAGAGGCTGCAGTGGTGGGCCTACTGTACAGAGGTTTCTTCAGTTACAGACTCTTTTTCTAATTGTCTACACTGTGGACTGAATCTCCACAGATTAGGTTGCCTTCCTGCTGCCAGGGGTAGGAGCATCTCGCCACTGACCCAGGCTGCAGCGTAGACACAGAAAACCGACAAACACCACACCACCTGAACGAAAGGTTAAAGAAGAGCAAAAGCGGTAGCAGCCCAGCAGAGCATTCCCGGTTCCCTTCCCAAACCGAAGTCCACCACAGGCAACACTGCGAGCGAACGACGGGAACTGCCCGGGCAGGGAGGAGGGACGCTGTCACTGCCCGCCACCTGCCACCGGGGGACGAGTCACCCCCAGCTGCGCAGGGGGCTCAAACCGCCTTAACGGCTGCCCGAGCGCTGCCGCCAGCTTGACCCGCAGCAACCGCTTGACATAGAGCAAGCGGCAAGAGCTGGTGATGAATCAACCAGCTGCAGCCATGACGGCCTCCACGTCTCTGTACTCGCGGGGGATGACCTCCCAGCCTCAGGTGCCGCTCCCCTTCGGTAAGCTACGCTTTGTGCCGTTCCGTTCATTTCTCCCACGCGGTCACTGGATACACGAAGTAATTTCAAGCAGAAAACAGTGTTATACAGTAGGCTTACAATCAATACTTTAAAAGTAATGTGTAGAAATACATTAGTAATGCAAATATTATATAAATAGAAATAAACTAATTCAGCGGAAGTCTCCGCCTCCTTCACAAAAACTTTCTCCTAAATACTGTTTCTTCTCTCCTTAGCCCTCTTTTAAGCCATACCCGCCCGAACCCTCCCTCCGGGCACGCCCTTGCTGCTCCATAGGCCGGGACGGGGGGGAAAGGCAGGCTGCGGGGTACCGGTGCGGGCGGCGGCCAAGGCCGGCACAGGCACGAGAGCACCGGTGCCCGCGGGCGTTGCCGCGGCAGGCGCAGAGCCGCCGCCGGACGCCGCTCCGCTGCGGGCACCGCCTTTCCCCGCGGGGCGGGGCGGGGTGGGGCGGGGGCGGGGGCGGGGCGGGGGCGGGGCGGCCGGCGGCGCGGGACGCAGCTCCCCGCGGCGGCGGCTCTCGCCCGCTGGAATGTCCGCGGCGGCCAGGCGGAGGGGGCGGGGCCTGGCGGGAGAGCCGCAGCCAATGGGGGCGGTGGGAGGCAGAGCGGGGCTGGGAGCGGGCGCGGGGGGAGGGGGCGCTGCCCGCGTCAGAGCCCATCCGTCTGGCGGGCGGGGGTCGCGAGGCGGAGCCGCGCGGCGGGCGCTTGGCGCGTCAGCGCGCTGCGGGTTCGCGACCGGGCCATGGCGGTAACGGCCGCTCGGTGGCCCTGGGCCCTGCTCTGCCTGGCGGCGGCTCCGGTGCTCTTCCCGGGGGCGGCCGGTGAGTAGCGAACCGCGGAGGGGAGGAGGCGGCTCCGCGGGTCCCTCTTCAACAACATGGCGCAGGGGCGAGGCCGCCCGCGGGGTGCCGAAGCCTTGGGGCGGTGGCGTCGCCCGCGGGGATGGGGCGCGGCCCGGCGCCGTGGGTCGCTCCTGTCTCGTCGCAGCCGGGGGCGGGCTGCCTGGAGCCGGGGAGAGGGGTGACGGCACCCCGGCACTCGCTGCCGCCCGCACCTGCCCCGCGGGAGCGGGAGGCCGATGAGCGCGGGGCCGCAGCAGGTGAGGGTCCGGGGCGGCTCCCCGGGTGCCCGCGGGGCGCTGCCGGGAAGGGGCAGCGTCGCCTTCCTGGTGTCGGTCCTCTTCCCGCTGCTGCTCTCGATGTCCGCCGCCCCCCCGCCCCGCCTCCCCGTGGAAAGCACCCGCCTGAAACCCTGGTGCAAAGGCCGGCAGCCGGAGAGAGGGGGCTTAAATAGCAGAGGTAGCGAGGAGCGGGGTGCAGGGGTACGGCCGTCTTTGCCACATCCCGCCCGTGATGGGGATAGACCCCTTCTTTTAGCCCACCAGGTTACAGGATTCGGGGCCGGGATTCGTGTCTTTGGCTGTCATGCTGGCAATAAGTAAATTCCCAAGATTGTGGTTCGAAATGGAAAAGGCCTGGTGTCTTGATCCAAATGGGTAAAACCTGACTTCTGGATTGTCATATGAAATGTCAAAACAGCCCTTGTATTCCAGGGCTTGCATTCCTTGTGATTTTGCTAACATTCTCGATAAGAAGAATGGTATTCAACAAGGTATTGTATTTTTTAAAAAATGAAGGCAAGGTGTTTAATAGAGAGAAGGATAGTGGTAAAATAGTTTCCTGCATTAAAGTTGTGATAGCAGATAACTTCTTGACAGGACCAAAAAAGAGTAATAAAAAGAGAAGGCAGCACAAGCACGGATTTTGGCAAATAGCTTTTAATAAATAGATCATGTTGATAATACTGTCACGGGAATGGAAAATACAAAATATGTAATACTCTAAAGCAGAAGACTGCAATCACTGAGGCATTTATGGGCATTTCATTATTGTTCTATAGTTCTGATTTCTAGTAAGGCACGGTTTTAGGAAGAAGGCAGTAAAAAACTAGTGGAATTAAATATGACATACTCTAGCCCAACTTTCCCTTGATAAACCTACTCATATTGCTGAGATAGCAGATCTTACCGAAGAAGAAAGTGTAGATATTTCATAGTTGTACATGGATAACATTTTGAAATGAAACCTGGAAATTTTTTAGTAAAGTTAGAGAAAGTGCAAATGAGAACGTAAGGGACTGACTGAAAGAGACGTAAGACATTTCAGAAGAGGTTAGCTGGAAAGAGAACTGAGGAATTGTGTTTGGAATGGATATTGTTAATAACTTCCATTTCTGACGTAAGCACTAAAGATCACTCTGGGCCAGTTTAATTTGCTGCTAATTCAAGATACCATCAATTGATTAGGATTTTGTATAAAAGGAATTAAACGACCATAAACTTTAGTATATTGTTACTTCATTATTACACTCTTTGGTGTAATTGATAAGATTTGAAACTCAGCAGTGGAAGTGATTGAGAAGGAGAACTATTCTGGATGTGTATTAGTTCCTCATAGGAGGGTTGAGAGCCACTGAAAACTAATGGATAAAAGGTCACAGAGTATTAAATAATCTGTGTGAAGGAGCGTTTAATAAAATGTTGCCCAAAATACACACAAACTCAAATTGTAGTGACATATGCAGTTAAATATATGCATTGTCACCTAAGCCAATGTAAGTTCTCTTTATAGGTTGGGAACTCCGAATTCTTGGGTCTCTTAAATGTAGCAGTTACTACATAATAATATAATATGTAATAGTGTATGTAATATATAATAATATATAATGAAAAAATTCTGGGACTTCCAGTGAAACAAAACAACAAACCCATGTTTGAATAGCCAGTATTTCTGTTTGTAAGCAAAACCTATGTATAAGTACATTTGGTTGGATTTTTTACTTATGAGAATCAATTTGGTGGATATCTTTTCATTGTGAACCTGGATGTTTTCTCCAGCACTGTGTTAATGTGCTTGCAGTCTGATTGCATAGGCACGGAAGTTTAGAAAAGTTTCTGAAAATGAGTGCAACTCCTGCCTTAAGAAAAACTGTCTGTTCTTCAAAGTTAATGTTTTTTATTGTTGTTATATATTTCTAATACCATGGCTTCATAACAGGACTAAGATAAGAAAGTGTAAAGCAAAGCTTTTCAGTTAAGTGAAATAATAACTGAAGTTTGAACAGGGTGGAACCTGCTAATGATGAAGTTGGTTCTTGGCACAGATCAGTTTACTGAACATAGTGCAGGAAAACCTGCAAGATCCCATGTGTAGCCCTCAAATTGGAAAGATTTTTAAGCCATCTGTGTCATACCTCAGTCCTTTTCTGTGAGGGTAGAAAATTGGCAAAAAACATTAAAGTCAATTTTACAATTTCATTCTTTCATTTCATTGTGTTGTAAGCAGGATTTTGGTGCTGTCCTCATTTATTACAGGCATTTTGCTGTGTTGTTTCTAATTATTGATGAAAACATTAATCAGTTACAAGTCCTACTTTGGTTTCTCTTCTTTCCTCTTCAGGAGTGATAGATTTCTGCATTAAAATATAGCTTAATCCTGTAGTAGCCGTTTTAAATTGTGACTGTTTCAGACAACCTTTTCAGTGATTTTTTTTTTCCAGTTTCTCAACATTTTCAGACTGAAATTTTCTTTTCTTTTTTAATGTCATTTCAATATTGGAGAATTTTGGTTTTGGTGGTGGTGGATTCTTTTGGGTTTTAAAGTGGCTATCTTCTTATAAAGCTTTCAGATGAAGACACTTGTAAACTGTGAAATTATCAAGGAATTCATGCCCAACATCCCTCTTATTGGCTCGGTCAAAATCTGTTTAGTAACTAATTATTGTGAAATACAACTTTATATGTGTGGTATCATTGTACAGTATTGCTTTTATGTTGTATCAGTATGCTACATAGTTCAGATACAGTTGAGCAGAAATCTGTGTTAAATGATCCTGTGTGTGAAGATGTGTGTGGAAGTAAAAGCTTTGAAGGAAACATCTGTCTGTCTGTCTGTTTTCTAATACACTGTTCCAAACACTGGGCAGTGAGGATGAAAATTAATATCAAGGAGTTGTGCAATTCATTTTATATTGGTCAAGCTTAACTCTGAATGAAGGAAATATTTGGATAGTAGGGGGAACAAAGCACAACAAAGTAAAATCTTAAAAATGCTGCTTTAAACCTTGATGTTTCATGACTTCTGGTGCTTCAGTTCTCATTTGTTTTCCTGTTGATGTGTTCATATCTGTGTTTGCTCCATGACTTCCATCTAGTCAGGCAAAACCACTCTTAATCATCCATCACTACTGAAACAATTTACATTCTTGTTCCAAGTTTTTAAGAAGCCAGAGTTCAATGAGCAGCTGTGTTCACCTCTGTGTGAAAAGAGGTTCCTGCTCTGGTTTCCTTTTCCACCTGTGTTCCTAACTGGTTCTTGCACTTTTCAGATTCTGTGAGATGATTCAATTTACAAAGGCGTATAGTCTCTATGGAGTTTTTTGTTCACTTTTTATTATTCTATTCTTCCCCCCACCCCGGGTTAATAAATTGAATTGCCTCATGAAGGAATTTGGCAGGTGCCAAGCTAGTGCAAGTTAAGCAGCAGAAATGTGGTTAGAAGCAGAAGGAAGGGGAGCAAGATCTCCTTTTGGTGGCAGTGAGTGTTCAGGGGTAATTCGGTGAGACTCGATGAACTGGATCTGTGTCAACTTCAGAACAAAAGTTTCTCATGTTCTTTTTTGCCTTCTGGGAAGGAAAATTTCTCAGAGTCATCTGTGGACCAGACAAATCATCCTGATAAGCCATCAAGTGGGCGCTTCTGTTCAGAAGTGATAGTTAAGTGCTTCAAGTCTTTTAAATATCTTTTTCCCTCCCCCTGCTTTTCCATAGGCTTATCTTGTTGTTACCATGCAAAGGACAACTTAATGTGCCGTGATGTCTGTGAACAGGTAAGCTTGTTTTAAATTTGGTTTATCCCTCAGAGTTAAAATCATGCCTTTAGACAATGATGTAGCAAGATCAGGGTTATAAGCAAATTATTTTCTGTGTGAATGCTATGTGTGAATCATGAGATGTAATGTTATTGTTATTTAAATGAGAACTTAAAGGTTTTAAACTGTAGTCCTCTTTCCTTTCATAATGGAAAACAGGCTTTGCTGAAGTTGAAGAGAAATAGAGATATAAATCTGAGGTCAGGATTTGGACAAGAAGTGATAAGCATGTTAGGAAATGGGAGGGGTGAAGGTGTTTTCCCCAATTTCTGGATCTTGTGTGTTTCCAAGTTTTTGGAAATGTAAAACAAAGAACAAGATGTTGGTGCTGCTCTTTCTTTCTGCCAGTTCTTGTTTCTTAGCTAAGCATCTGAGATACTTACTATGATATATGGCTTTCTGAATCCAGCAAAAATCTGCTTACTTACTCTGTTCATAAGATAGTAACAAAGAGCTGTTTGTGCTAAATTCAAGTTTGGAAAATATTTTTCGACAACTTATGTTTAGATTTTTACCTTTGGAATAGTATTTTGTACAGTTTTGTGTGTGTGTATTTATATAAATTTAGATACATAAAAATTTTACATCAGTAAAGCATACACACAAATACACAATTTTTATATTAAAATTGTGTCCTTACATCATACCTGCCCCCTTTTCTTGTCTTCATTACCCGCTTTGGGACTATTCAAGCACTAAACCTGGTTATGATTAAGTTTATATTTATCTGTGATTGTAGTAACAAAACTTTTAGTTTAAATTGCACTTCTCCCTCCCTGATATATTTATAGAATGCAACCAAATCCCCTTTCAGCTTTCCTATTGTTAGGCCAAACAAGGAAAAGTCTTACAGTCTCTTTGCATAAGATATTCTCTCAATTCCTATAATTATTCTTGCAGCCCTTCCAGCATAAGTTTATCTCTTTGAATACAGGTAAGCAAAACTGTACATGACATTATAAACAAAAGTATAGCACTCAGTCTTAAAAATTGTGTTAAAACTTATATGTAAGTAAGAGAAAGATACCCATTCCTGTATATAAACAAATTTAATTGGCAGGTTTAATAGCTGCATTGAAAGGGCATTTGGAATAATCTGTCCAATTCTTTCTTCTGTTCCATTGGTTTGAAGTTCCCAGTTTATCATGTGAATTCCTGTTAACTCTTCATGAAAGGCCTTGAACTTTCAACTGTCAAATTTCATCCCATTTCTGTTATACTGGTTCTAATTATTGTGTAGGGTTTTCTGTGGGTTTTGCAAGATATTCTGATTGTGCCTCATCTGGATGATCTCTCTCTACTCAGATAATCAGCATAGTCAGAGTCTTTGTGGTGAGAGGTCTAGAACATGTCTAAAGCAAGACTGGCACCCCTCAAATTGTTCTATAAGGAGCTGTCTTAGTTACCTCATATCAGGCTGGTAGCATCGTTTTCTGAATGACCCTTTGATGTAGGCCAACAAACTGGCTGAAGGGGCCAGTTTTCTACTGATACACATGTTGTGTAGCTTAACCATTTTGTGCAGCACGATTCAAATGCCTTGTCTTTGTTGAATCTATTTTGGAATGTATTATTTGATACTTACCCCCTTGTCTTAAACATAAAATTTGTAGGATGAAGGTTTACATACATGGGAGGTGACTCTGTAAGGGAACAGAGTTGGCTGAATGATTTGCCTTTTCCCATCTTTCCAAACACCTTTTCTGAAATATTTGCCATGCACTTGTTGCCTTGTCTCTGCCACCACACTGTACCATCCTGACATGATAATTTATTTCATAGTAATTAAAAACTGTTTTCCTCCTAGACTTGGTAGTTTGAGTCATAAAACATTGAAGTTGCTTGCCAGGGATGGCAGGGAAAGAGAGCAGCCTTGTGCCCCATATTTCTATTTAACTAATGCTTAAGGAATGCCAGCGACCAGGGTGCACAGACAGGAATTTGGGTGTTAACACAGCCGTTTCTTGTGGAGGGGGCCAGCAGGAGGTGCAGATGTACTGCTTGAGACTGTGTGCACCTGTTAGGTCCAGCAGGACAGCCTCTGGTACTGGCTGGACCAACCAAACATGACATGTTGGAGGTCTTGACCCAGAGGGGACTCTTGAGGAAGAATGTGTCCATCCAAGTCTTGGGCTGCAAGGAAAGGATGGTGTCTCTCCTTGAGTCAAAGGCACTTAAACTGTGGGAGTCATGCTCTGGTCAGCTTCCTGAACTGTCAGATCTAAAGAAGCTGAGGATAGAAGCATTGCCTTAGTGTAAATGGGAGCTAGACGAGCTCTTCGTGGAGAACATGCAAGGGCAATAGCCTGAACTATGCATTGCATGGAAAGAAGGATGGCCAGAGGCTATGCATAGTGGAGACTGAAAGTCTGTGACTCCTGACAGCAGGAAGAAGTTTCTTCGCCTGTCTTTGGATATGCACTTACAGACTAGATTTGGGGCCTTAGAACAGGTGAGGAGGAACAAGCTCCATCAGGAAGCCATCTTGGCCTAATCAACTGGTTGTAAACAGTGCCACCAGGAGAAGGACTCCCTTCTGTAGGGGATGGAGGCACTCATCTGCAGATGAGACTTGCTGTCTAAGGTCATTTGGTTTTTAGCGGCTCAGATCTAGGATGTTCCAGAAATTGCAAGGTTTTTTTGACCCTCAGAGTATTATCCATTGGCTGCTCATCTATATGGACACCAGTGATACTACTGAGGGAGGCCTTGGATGGGTAAAAGGTAACTACAGCCCAGGGGCTAGGGTGAAGGGCACAGGAGACCCGGTGATCCTGCCAGTTAAGGAAAAAGACTTGATTAAGAGTAAGGAATTCGGCTAACTAGTAATTCAGCTACTTTAAGTGAGCCCTTTGAAAAAGAAAACTTGGATTACAGATTTGTTTGTCAACTAACATGATTCAAATATCCAATTATTTTGCATTCTTAGTAAGTATTATTCCAAGCTTAGTTTCAGTATCATCTCCTTTTCATGGTTATTTGATTAAGTCTGTCACATATTGTAGCAAGCAATAAGTGGGCCTGTCTTTCTTTCATCGACATTTTTTTCCTAAGTTTATTTCTGGGAAGTTTCACAATGATAAGGTTCCTGGCAGCCTTCATCTCTGTACCACTTCAGAGATCTCTATCCAAATCCTCCTCCAAGAATAAGAACAGTCCATCCCAGTCCTCAGGAAAACACGTTAATGTTTCAAGAGGCTGGCTTGGCTAAAGAGAGAAGTCTTGAACAAGCTTCAATGCAGAAAGGCAATATAGAGAAGGTAGAAGCAGGGAAAGGTTATAAAAGTGGAATTTAGAAAGTTTGCCCAGGCACGTAAGGTTATATTAGGAAAGACAAAGCTCAGCTGGAGTTGAGACTTGCAGAGGATGTCAAGGGCAACAAGACATGCTATGGCAGTAGTTAAAGGCTGAAGAAGGAAAAATACATGACTGTTGCTGAATGCCGTGTGTGATTTAGTGTCAGCAAACACAAGTAAGGCAGAGGTACTGAATGCCTTCTTTCCTGAGTCTTTGTTAACAAGGTCTCCCAGTCCTCTGTGCATAGAGACGGGATTCAAGGAGGAGTAATACCAGCAATAAGTGATGGTTGAGTAGGAAATTACTGGAGAAAATTTGACCCATACAAGTCCATGGGACTAGATAGACTGCATCTGAAGGTGCCGAGAGCTGGCTGGTGTCACTGCAAGGTTACTCTCTATCATCTTTGAAAGATTGTGAAACTTGGGGGAGGTCTCCAATGGCTGGAGAAGGACAAACAATGTACCCATCTTCAAAAAAAAAAAACCAAACAAACAAAAAACAAAACTCCCGCAGGACGGTTCCCAATCCAGCAAACTACAGACTAACCATCTCTTAAATCCCTGGGAAAATCATGGACAGAGTCCTCTCGGAACACATTTCTGAGCATGCAAGGGGTAAATCATGCCTGACAAACCTGATTGCCTTTGATAATAAGGCTGAATTTCTGGATTAGGGGAAAGGAGCGGATGTCATTTGTGTTGACTTTAGCAAGACTTTCAACACTGCCTCCCTCAATATTTTTGTATCCATTTTAGGATAATATGGGTTTGATGGATGGACAACTAGATGAGTAAAAAAATTGGTTGGATAATCAGGCTCAGAGATAGAGGTTAGTGGGTCCTACTCTGCCTGCAGGCTAATAAGAAGTGGAATACCAAAGGGATCTGTCCTGGGACCTGTCCCGTTTAACATCACCTGGAGGAGGCAACACATTCCACTCTTGTTTAGTTTTCAGGCAGTACCAAGCTGGAAGGAAAATCTTAATGGCAGGACTGTCATCCAGAGGGATCTGGACAGATGGAAGAAATTGGCCAACAGGAACTTTATGAAGGAACTTCAGCAAGGACAAATGCAAAGTCCTGCACCTGGGAAGAAAGAATCACTTGCAACAATACAAGTTGGAGATTGATTCACTAGGGAGCAGATTTGCTGAAAAAGGACCCAGGGGTACTAGTCTACAGACAGCAAGCTGAACGTGAGCCGGCAGTGTGCCCCAACAATAAAGAAGGCATCCTGGGCTATAGTAACAGGAGCATAGCCAGTAGGTCTAGAGAAATGATTCTCACCATTTAGTCAGCGCTTGCTGACCACATCTAGAATACTGTGTCCAGTTTTGTTCCCCCCTGTCACAAGAAAGACGTCAGTTAACTGGAACAAGTTAGCAAAGAGTCATCAAGGTGCTGGAGCACTTGCTCTCTCTGGAGAGGCTGAGGGAAGCTTCCTTTAGCCTGGGGAAGAAGCAGCTCCTCAGAGCAGCCTTCCAATACCTGTAATAAGATTGCTCAGAAGACAGAGTCAGGCTCTTCACAGTGGTAAGTAGCGGGAGGACAAGTGAGAGCAGTCATAAATTTAAACTAGAGAGTTCCAGTCAGTTGTAAGGAGGAGCTTTTCCACCATGAAAACACAGAGGCTATGCATTCTCCATCCCCGAAGGTTTTCACGACCTGACTGGATAAAACCCTGAGCAACATGGTCTGGCCTCATAGTTGGCCCTGCTTTGAGCAGGAGGTTGAAGTAAATGATCTTCTGAGATCCCTTCCAACCTGAATTATTTTATTGTTCTATGACCCCAGAAGATCCCAAATACTACTGCAGTTCTTTTCTTGCTGTCATTTCTGAAACCAGTACTATTGTTCTCTTGTTTTTCTTTCCATGAGTTTATCATGTTGCAAACTTAGAATAGAACTGTAATGTATTTCTCCATCTGAAAGATCTGAAATGCATCCATGTTTCAGTTATTCCTGTAATTTCCAGTTTCATATCCCACATTAATAAGTCTGTTTCCATGCCTTTTATTGCCCAGTTTCTTGTTTTAATTTGTAAGTGTTTTACTTAATTGGACTGCAAAAGGAACAAGAACTAAAAACATGATTAATGTGGGACCAGAAAACAATTTAAAATGTGCTGAGAGCTCAACTTACATTAACTTCCATGAAACTTTAAAAAACAAAAACAAAACAAACAACAAAAACAACATCAAAAAGATTGATGAGGTAAAGGCATCGTGTAATAAACTGTTAAAGTATTGCTACTGTTGTAAGGAAATGAAATGAGCAACACTACAAAATGGGAAAAAAAGATAAATTTACATGATTCAGAATTGTGTATGAAAGTCAATGAGGTAAGGTAAGATTTCTTCCCAAGTATAGCTATGCAAAATAATTTAAGTTGGAAGAGTCATTTTGTCTGACTTCCTGCACAGAGAGGTGCTAGCTTCAAAATTAAATCATGTTGCTCAGGATGTTGTTAGTCAAGTTTTGAATATCCTCAAGGATAGGCTTTCCACAGCCTCTCTGGGGAATCTGTTCCAGCACTTAACTACTCTCATGGTGAAGATTTTTTTTTTTTTACTTTGCATCCAGTCAGAATTTCTCTTGCTGCAACTTGTTACTTTTGCAGCTCATCCTTCCACTGTGCAACTCTGAGAACAGTCTGACTTGACTTTTCTATAATCCATCTTCAGGTACTGGAGGACAGGAATTTAGATTCCCCCCTGCTCCCTCTTAACCTTTCTTCAGTTTGAACAGATTCTTTTACCTTGGCCTGTCTTGGTATGTCATAAAGTCCAGCATCCTTTGTGGCCTTCTACTGGACTCTCTGCAGTTCATCAATAACATTCTTTGCACAGGAGTGGCACAAAACTGAGTTTGGTATTTCAAATGTGGCCTCATCAGTGCTTAATAGAAGAGAATGGTCATCTTCCTTTAACCTGCTGGCAGTGCTGTTGCTAATGAAGTGCAGTATGCTGTTAGCTTTCAGTGCTGCTTCGGTGCACCGGTGACCCACGTTCAACTTGTCATCCACCGGGACCCAACACTCTTTTCTACAAAGCTGCTTTATAGCCAGTGAGCACCCAGCCTGTACTGTTGTGTGGGGTTATTCCATTTCAGCTGCAAGATTCTGTGTTTGCTTTTGTTGAACTGCTTGAGTTTCCTGTCAGCCCATTGCTACAGCCTGTTGAAACGCATCTGAGTGGCAGCTCCACCCTCCAGTATGTTGAGGACAGCTCCCAGTTTAGGCTCATCTGCGTACCTGCTGAGGACTTTTTCTGCCCCATTGTCCGGCTCGCTAGTAAAGCCATTAATAGTATTGGTTTGATTCCTGTATTATACCACTTCTAAGTGGCCAACGCTTAGACATTGAACTGCTGACTGCTAATCTTTGAGCGCTACTGTCCAGGCAGTTTCTCGCCCACCTTGTAGCCCACCCATCCCATCCATGTTTCACCAGTTTGGCTCTAAAGATACAGTGGGAGACGGTGCAAAAACCTTTTTACAGTTAAGGTAGGCAACATACCCTGTTCTCCACTTTTCTACGAAACCAGTTTTTTCATTATGGAAAGCTATCAGGCCAAATTTGCCCTTGGTATGCCTGTGCTGACTGTTCCCAGTCACCTTCTTGTCCTTCATATGCCCTGACATGGCTTCTGTGAGGATTTGTTCCACAGTCTTCCTGTGGGGTTGAGGTTAGGCTGAACAGCCTGTAATTCCCCAGATTATCCTTCTTGCCTTTCTAGTGGATATGATGTTTGTCTTTTTTCAATCATCAGGAACCTCATTCAACCACCATGGTCTTTCAAAAATGGTAGCAAAGCTACCTTGCAATGACAGTGGCTAGCTTCTCAACATCCTCAGTTGGCATCCCATCCAGTCTCATGAACTTCTGGATGTTCAGTTTGCTTAGGTGGTACTTAACTTGATCTTGCTCTGCTGTGGGTAGTATTCATTCCCCTGTTTTGATAGTCTCTTTAACTAATCTAGGTTTTGTTCATCTTTGTTCCATAAAAATTACTTGTTTCACGGTTTTTTGGAAGGAGTTTAGTTGCCTGAGGTCATGTAACATGTAGCAGAAGGTTAATTAAGTAAATAGAGTTGTATAATATTTTGATATGTGGGGCAGAAATCCTCTGTTTTTCACGCTGCCTATTCAATAGAAACTGTTTGATTGAAGTGTTTGAGGAGGAAATTCTCATTCACTTGTAAATATAAAAACTCCTTCTTCATAAAAACATACTTGAAAGACTAGAGATATATAACAGAAAATCTTAATTTTGCATTGTTTACATATTAACTGTTAGCCAAAGTTGTCAAAGGGTAGATAGCAGTGAAACTAAATCTGATTAAATGAACTGAAGAAAGTACTCAATGTGTAGTTACATTCTATATGTTTTAAGGTGTGTTTTGTTTCCAACAGATTTTGTCTTCCAAGAGTGATTCCCGTTTGAAGCACTTGCTGCAGCGAGCACCTGAGTATTGTCCAGAATCAATGGTAAGGCTTGCTAGTTTTTAATTAAAGAAAACAAAACAGCTACTCTTATATTAACAAAGTTTTGCTTGCAAAAATAAGGTTTTAAAATTACTTGTATTTTATTTACTCACTGAGTTTTGAGCTGGTAGAACATGTGTGTATGTCTTCAAGCTTTTCCTTCCTTGTGATGAGGACTAGAAAAATGCTTATAATGAGATTTGATCCTCAAAGTAGGATTTTTTTTTTTTTTTGGTAAAGCCATTATATATTAAACTACTTGCAGTAAGATGGGACTTGACAATTTTGCTAGGTGTCCTGGTTGTGTTAGCTATGAAATGCAATGAAAATCGTGACTTATGTTGTAAAAAATTGTGCTCAGTGATTGTCACTTGGGTGTTGATGGCAGCAACTTAAATTAGATCATGAGTTCCAGCTTGTGTATGGGAAAAGCTGTGAGGTCTTGGTTGGGCTAAGGCAAGGAGACCCTCATAGCTGCTCTGAATGGTTTATGGCCATATCTGACAAACTGAAGTAATGCTTTTATTGAATAAGTAAGATTATGGTTTCCTAAAAGTTCTGTAGTGTATCACTAAAAAAATGAAGAATGTAATCTGCTCCCTGTCTTAGAGATGATATAATTGGGGAAGAGATAAGCACTATCATTCAAATTGTAGACTCTGGAGTCTTACCTCTTGGCAACTTATGTCTCAACACATTTGCTGTCAGAAAGGTCTGCTTTCTTCTTGCAATTTTTGTTACTTCTAAACAGTATCAATACTGTTTCCAGCTAGCCTAAAACATATACTTGGCTCAAATGGGCAATGTGCAGGAGTAGTAAATCTGAGAATAACATTTTATAAGCAACTTTGCAAGAGTGTGTTTACTTACAGATCCTTTCCTCCTGTGTGTCAAAAGTACATTTTTTTCAATGTTTTGTTTCTGTGGATCATCAGCTCTAAGGTCTTGGAAAGTTATAGATCATACATGTATGGTGTGTATGTATGATGGTATGAGTAAAAGCTGTGGCATGAAAACATATCAAAGTGGTGAACAGTATTTGTTTTGATACTGGTTTTCTTTATCTTTTATTCCCTGATAGGAAGAGTAGGATCTATCTGTACAGTAGAGGAGTGCATTTTTAGAAGACAGGATCGGAGAGTATCTGAAAGGGGAAAAGGATCGACACGATGATTTTTTTTAACTCCCAATTACCATCTTTATAAAGTGCAAGTTTACTGTCCAGTGTGTATCTTAAATAAAAGTGTTGTAAGACTCCAGTTGTAGGATGTTAAACATCTAGCATACAGTTTATAGCAACTCCCATAGCTTTTAATTCTTCAGGCTTCTAACACAGCGCATCCACTGTAACTGTGATATGTACTTGTTTCTGACAGTTGAACTAAAATTCTTACCTGAGATGGAATTCTTCCTCTGTTGCCTAAACCTCCTTCTTCCAGGACATTTGTAACTTTTATTGGGTGGGTGACATAGGTACTTGTGGCAGACCGGCGTCTGACCTGAGATTTTTATACTAGCCCCAGTGTAAAGAATCCACCCTAGTCAACTTGGCTAGTAGTCTCGGTAGTAACGGTAATGAGAGATATAGGGACAGCAACTCTTTGGTAAGGTTTTCACCTTTTTTCTGCCAAAAAAAAAGAAATATTTACAGAATCCTTCCACCTAACACCAGCAGCCACTTAGGTCTGCTTAGGACCAGAAGTGCTTTGCAGTCAGGGTGAACCCAACAGATCCCTATTGTAACTTTTCATGTTAGTAAACTTCACTTATACAACTCTTTCCATGTATCTATCTTTCCCTGAAGCTACATTTCTCTGGTCTCTGGAGTACCTTAAAATCTCTTTCTTTTGTTTTGTGCATGGTTGTATGTGTTGTTTGGGGGTTTTTTTAAGCTGGTGGAAAGGAGTTCTAGGGCAATTTGCTTCTCCATAGGTCTTGGTCCTAGAGAAACCTTTTTCTTTGTCTAAACAGTTGCTACTTAGTTCTCTAAACACTGATGGAGAAAGTTGACTAGCTAGCATATTCCAGGTAATCACAGCATGTTCTGGACCTACAAAAACGCTGCTATTGATTCCGTACTCTGTAGATGGCAGAGTCAAAGCAAATGGCACTCAACTTATGTCACATAGCGCTTCTTCAAAAGATGTTTTAGACATAAGAATTCTTCCAATAGGATATTTAAAATCCAGGGTAAAAATGCTGAACATGCTGTTTTGTCTGCTAGAAGCTCTCTTATTCTGTAGACTTACTTTTGATTAATTGCATTTTACTTTTCAGGGAGAAGTGTGGGGTTGTATAAATTCTTCTTTGCCAGGTAAGAAATACTAGTTTACTATTGAATTTTGTTGTGTTTCTATCGTATGCATGTTTTGATGTTGTGTCTACCACCTGCACCTATAGATTTTGTGATAATTTAACTTTCATTATATAAACTGTATTTGATGTCTAGTTTCCTTTAGTCTAAACTGGGTTACTTGTGCTTTTTTTTAACACTTCCTTTCTTTCCCTAGTTAGAAAATGTTTAATATATTTGTGTGATTAAACATGTATGCTTATGTGACACATCCTTTAAAGGTTTTCTATTATTTTTAGTTTCAGTATACCTTAGCCTGATGTATAAAATCATGGATTATTGCAACTTTGCTCTAAATGCAGTATAATTTGGGAAAAAAAATTACGCTAGTGCACACAGCATGGGGAGCAATCAGGAGGAGTTAGAAGTCTATGTGCAGTTACAGGGCTGCGATTTTATTAGGGTCACAGAGACATAGCAGGAGGGCTCCCACAGCAGGAGTGCTGTGATGGACAGGTACAGGAAGGACAGGCCAGGAAGGTGAGGAGAGGGAGTTGCCCTTTATGTGGGAGTGTAACTTGCATGCCTGCAGCTCTACCCGGGAATTGATGATGAGCCAGCTGAGAACAGCACCTGGGCATATGAGTGGCATAGTATGGGCATATCAACATATTAGTGAGCAGTCCAACATGGGTGATGTTGCAGGTGTCAGCTACAGTCTGCCTGATCAGGAAGAAGTAGTAGATGAGGCCTTCTTCATGCAACTGGAAGAAGTCTCATGTTCACAGGCCCTGATGCTCATGGGCAACTATAATCACTCTGGTACCTTTTGAAGAGACAATACAGGAGGGCACAGGCAATCTGCTTGGAAGAATCCCATGGGATACAGGCCTGGAGAGAAGAGGAGTCCAAGAGAGCTGGTTGATTTTCAAGGATTACCTTACCTAAGCTCCAGTTATGCATGATGGGGTTAGAAGAGCCAGGGCCTATTTGGAGTTGATCCTGGTGAGGTATGTGAAGGGCAGCCAGAAAGCTGCCCTATTTCTTTAACTACATTAGCAGCAAAAGGAAGACAGGGAAAATGACAGCCTGCTGCTGAATGGGGCAGGAAACCTGGTGACAAATGACATTAAAAAGGCCATGGCCTTCTTGCCTCAGTCTTTGCTGGTGAGATGAGCCTTCAGGAGTGCCATATGCCTGAGATCAGTGGTAAAGTCCAGAGCAAGGAAGACTTGCACTTGATGGAGGAGGATCAGGTTAGGTAATATTTAAGCAAAGTGAACGCAAGTCTATGCGACCTGATGGATACCCTTATGAGTGCAGAGGAAGTTGGCTAATGTCATTGCAGGGTCACTGTCAATAATCTTTGAAAGGTCATGGCTACTGAGAGAGGATGCTGAGGACTGGAAGAAAGCAAATGTCACTCCTGCCTGTAGGAAGGGCAAGGAGGACTTGGGGAACTGCAGGCTGGTCAGTCTCACCTTAAACCCTGGGAAGGTAATAGAGCAGATCTTCCTGCAAACCATTTCCAAACACATCAAAGACAAGGTGGTGATTGGTTATAGTTATCATGGATTTACGAAGGGGAAATCATGCTTAACCAACCTGATGATCCTCTATGATGAGATGACTGGCTTGTTAGATGACGGGAGAGCAGTGGATGTTGTCTGTCTCAACTTTAGTAAGGCTTTCAGCACTGCTTTGTATAACATCCTTATAGAC
The DNA here is from genome assembly GCF_964195595.1 of Calonectris borealis. Lineage (NCBI taxonomy): Eukaryota > Metazoa > Chordata > Aves > Procellariiformes > Procellariidae > Calonectris > Calonectris borealis. Next base: position 105,963,334 of record NC_134313.1, on the reverse strand, counting down.
AAACTGATGAAGTGTGGGCTGGATTAGCGGACAGTGGAGGTGGATTGAAGACTGGCTGAATTGCTGGGCTCAAAGGTTTGTGATCAGTGGCGCAGAGTCCAGCTGGAGGCCAGTATCCCAGGGGTTGATTCTGGGTCTAGTCCTATTTAATATCTTCATTAATGATGGGACAGAGTGCACCCTCAGTGTATTTGCAGATGATACAAAACTGGGAGGAGAGGTTGCTAGACCAGATAGTTGTGCTGTCATTCAGAGGGATGTTGACAAGCTGTAGAAATAGGCAGACAGGAACCTCATGAAGTTCCAAAAAAGGAAATGCAAAGTCCTGCACCTGGTGAAGGCCCCATACTCCACAGCACACAGGAGGCTGACCAGCTGGAAAGCAGCTTTGTAGAAACATACCTGGGGATCCTGGTGGACAGCAAGTGGAACATGATCCAGCAATGTGCCCTTGTAGCAAAGAAGGCCAACAGCACCCAGGCTGCATTAGGGAGAGTGTTGCCAGCAGATCAAGGGAGGTGATCCTTCCCCTCTCTCAGCATTGATGAGACCACATCAGGGATACTGTGTCCAATTCTGGGCATCTCGGTACAAGAAAGATATGAACACACTGGAACAAGTCCAGCAAAGAGCCACTTCAAGATGATTAAGGGACTGGAACATATCTGAGGATAAGCTGAGAGAGCTGGGATTGGTTACTGTTGTCAAGAAGAGAAAGCTGAGGGGGGTGGATCTTATCAGTATGTATAACTATCTGATGGAATTGTGTAAAGAAGATGGAGCCATGCTCTTCTTAGTGGTATCCAGTGGCAGGACAAGAGACAGTGAGCACAGATTGAACAATGGTAACTTCCATTTAAATATAAGAAAAAACTTTTTTACTGTAAGGATGATTGAACAGTGGAAGAGGTTGCTCAGAGAAGTTTTGGAGTCTCCATCTGTGGAGGTATTCAAAACGTTATTGGGCCTGGTCCTGGGCTGTCTGCTCTAGCTGACCTTGCTTTGAGCAGGGAGGTTGGGCTAAATAATCTCCAGAGGTTCCTTCCAACCTCAGTGATTCTGTGGTTTTCTTTATGATTTTTCTGCCCTTTGACTACCCTCAGTACAGAAAGTATTTCATAACAGAGTTTAGAATGGGGCCACAAACTGAGTTTTGGCTGGATCATCATCTCTGATTTTTCATAGTACAGCATCCACAAAGTGTTTTCACACATACACACAACGATGAAACTGTATACAGCCCTCCCAACATTGGCATTATCACAGACAGTTGCAGAATATTGGCTGGATAAACAGATGACTTTGATAGTTATTTTGTTTCTTAACAGCTGATTGACATGCCTGGCATTTTACTTAAGAATGCAGGTGGAAACCTGTTTTGTGTATGGGTTTCAGTGGCATCCTGTCATAACACAACATACATGCTAAATAATTTGGGACTCTGCCTTATAATTTACTGCTTGATATATCCTTTATGTATTTTCATCATAGCTTGTGTTTACTCCTCTTTCATTCCTTCCCCACAGCAACTTGATATTACTGATCTGTGTTAAAATTTTGGAATTGTTTGATTTACCAGTAACTTCATTACAATAGTTACCTTAAAATCTTAATATTCTTACAGCTACCACTTGAGCTACCATTCTTTTTCACATTTGTTTCCACTTCTTTAAACCCATCACGATGGTCTTCTATTAACTTTCTTTTATGGCTCATCCTCACAAAACAACATTGTTAAGACGTGTTTTATTGTCCTTGCCAAGACAGTGTTGTAAGCCTTAAATTCTTAAGACTAAATGTTGTATTCTCTGGAAGTGTAAGTATTCTCTGGAAGAAAATTATTTTTCCATGTTTTCTGAAGACAAGTATCATTAGTTTGTCAATGTTTGTTTATTAAATCCAGTAGGCCTACAGAACAAGTATTATTTTTTGGGACTTGTCTAGGAGATTAAAGTTTCTTTATGACCATGCACACACGATACTGTTCAAGAAACTGCCTACAAAAGACTATTGAGGGACCCCCAGCTTGGGGGGCGGGGAAGAGCAAACCCAACAACCTGTAATTCTAGATGATAACTAAGTTCTGATTTTAAGCTTTATCATTTTCTGTAAGCAGACTGTAGAAGACTTCAAAGAGACAACAAAATTCTGGCTTGGACTTTCTTGCACCCTTCTTGACACACACAACTCTTGAACATGAGAAGCATAGTTGTTTTTCACTTTCTTCTTTTTCCATCTTCGTGTTTGTTTTCCTCCCCAGTTTCCTCGGGATCACGGTGATCCAGCATTTCTCAGATATTTTCAGAATGTAGAATGTTTCTTTAATCACAAATGTATCAGAGATGATATTCTGATTTTTTATGTTTATGCAGCTTTTTACCTCTGTTTTTGACTTCAATACTCTTGTGGAGACTGCAATAAAAGGTTTATAATAAGGAAGAAAAATGTGTGTGTTGTAAGTCATCTCACTAATGTGATGTGGCTTCTGGAAACTTTTTGGAGGAGATGTGCGACAACAGCCCGTGTTACATAACTAGATGATCTTTTATAGTTCAGGGATCTGTATTGTACTTCTATCAGTTAATTTGGTGAATAATCAGAACTGTGAACTCCAGTCAATTAATTGTGCACTGAAGGTGTATTTTCATCTAGAAGCGCATGTATTTTAATTACCTTGACCACAAGGTTTTTATAAGTTGCTATATTTTATAAGTTGCTGTATTAAAATTGCAGTTCAATGTTTTTTGAAGATGTGATATCAGTTTTTTCACTGCAAGCTTGTCTGCTACTCGTAAACATCCTGGGGAGAGGGCCACTTGCCAAGAAGATACTAACTATGGCTGAAACTTATCAGCATTCTTAATTTGGCATGTATTTGTAGCTTGCTTCATTCTTTTAGCACAGTTTAGTTCAAGTAAAAGTATGTCTGAAAACCACAGGCTCTGTGTTGCACAAAATATGGACGCTTGATTATTCAGTGGTGGTGATTCACTGGTGACTATTCAGTGGTGACATGGCCCCTAAAGCTGTACAGCTGTATTTATCATGTATTTCTCCTGGGTATTGCTGGTTATTGCAGCAAAGATTTCTGGAAATCTTGTTTTCATATTGCACATGATATTTCTTTTATGTTTTTTAGATTGCTTATACCTTACAATACCAGTCCTACTAATAAATATTCTACCGAACATTACTGTTTTGATTGAAAGGAGTCTGTGTATAGCTCCACATATGAAAGTTATGCAGAAACAACTGCTACGTTATTTCAGTCCTAAAACAGAATGTAGTGGATAGTTGATTTGGCAATTAACTGTACATGTGTAGTTAAACATGTCCATGACTTCTATGTAGACATGCATTTACTTCTGGAATTAGTTTAAAACAATGCATCGAATTCCAAATTTTTTAACATTGATGACAAATTACTGATGTATGCACAACAGCCATCTCTTTAACACTTTCAAAAAGATGCTCCATGTCTGAAAAACTAATTCCATACCCCAATTATGGAAGCAGAAGGTGAGCTGAATTTGCAGTTGTTTGTGGCCTTCACAGCTGCTTTGAACTAGTTTGAATTGGAAAGGTGAGCCAATACTCTGAATAGATGTAAAGAGGACTTGGACAGTCTCCAAAAAGACCAGTAAATCAGTAGCCTACAGTGCTTCCAGAAGGTCTGGACCGTTCAGATGGTACACGGCCACTTCAAACTGACAGAATGCAGTCTGCAAGCAAAAGCTGGTTTTCACCTTTGCTTCTCTGCTCCCTCCAGCCGCTCTGCAATCCTGCTACCTTGCTTGTGTCGACTATTAAGGTTTTAATTTCAATTTAATAAATGTAATTAATATTTTAATTTTCTGCGAAAATATGTTCTATATAACTAGAGAGAGAGAGAGCTATATAGATATAGCTAAAGATTTTGCTTCTCCTTTATAAATTTACTATTAGTGTGTTTTCTTAATTTGCCCATCAGAATGTCATGAAAGACTGATACTGGTAAGATTTTCTATGCCACCTGTGTTTGTAAAGCCGACAAAGTGTGCTTTAAAAGCAGTTTTGTTCATGATAAATACCTATTGGTGAATGTTTTCCATTGATTGCAATTATTTTAATTACTTTTTTTCCCAGTATTTTCTTAGCATTTGAATTTAAGCTCACTGGTCTCACTCCAAGCACTTTCACTTCCCTTTTTTAAAGCTGGACATTCCATGTGACTTTCCTGAATAGGCATTTCTGCTAGGCTTAAAAGCATTTTTTTAAATTAAGTGGTTGATTCTTTTACTTCGTACTTTTTATTTCTACATATAGGATGTAATTTGTGCATGTCCTAAAATACTGCTTTATTTTTAAAATATTCATAACCAAAATGAGTGGTTCATTTGAGCTAAATAATTCTACCGCCTGCCCTAAGAAAAAAGTGTGTAACAAATTTACCACAGCTGCTGGGCAGCTGCATAGGTTAAACCTTCCCTGTAATTATTTCTGTCTTTTAAGTTATGTGAGAAATAGATACAGGAATGCATTCTTCTTTCATTTGATTTCTGATGTCTTGAAAACATCAGAAAATCTGTATTTGTGAATAGATTAAGAAGATGAAACAACTTATGGCAACAATTTGTTTTTCTGTGCAACTTTATAGTAAGAAATGAGGATAATGGGAATAGTGAAAAAAATGGAAAAAGAGAGACAGGGAGATGGGAAGCTTTTATTGAAGATAATTCTGGCTATGAAACCATGTTATTGGGGGGCATAAACTACAGAGAAAGTGTCATGGTTTAACCTTGGTAGGCAGCTAAGCACCACACAGCCGCTCGCTCACTCTCCCGCCAACGGAATAGAGGGCAGATTCAGAAGGGTAACACTGAGAAAACTCATGCGTTGAGATAAAGACAGTTTAATAATTAAAAAATAGAACGAAAAAAAACAACAAAAAGAAAGAAAGAAAACCCCAAACCCAAGAAAAACAAATTATGCAAAAGAAAACCAACCGATGCCCAGCCAGTCCCCCAGCAATGGCAGCCCCCGCCAACCTCCACCCCCAGTTTTATCGCTGAGCACAATGTCATGTGGTCTGGAATATCCCTTTGGTAGGTTGGGGTCAGCTGTCCCGGCTGTGTCCCCTCCCAACTTCTTGTGCACCCCCAGGCTACTTGCTGGTGGGATGGTGTGAGAAGCAGAAAAGGCCTTGACTCTGTGTAAGCCCTGCTCAGCAGTAACTAAAACATCCCTGTATTATAAACACTGTTTTCATCACAAATCCAAAACATAGCTCCATATCAGCTACTGTGAAGAAATTTAACTCCTTCCCAACCAAAACCAGTACAGGAAGCTTGAAGAAAAAGTAAGAAACATATTCTGCGTTGACAAAATTGGTAGAAAAATATGCTATTGAAACCAACAAGAGGATGTGTCTCTAGGAGATAATGTTGTAATTTTAATGAGGGTTTTTTTCCTGTTGATTTCTGTTGGCTTATATTTCAGATTAGATAAATCAAATTATCAAACTCTGATACTTCCAGTGAACATATGAAATAGTTTGCATAAAACATTTTTAAACTCAGTGTATAGAAGGTACTTCATAATTGCCAAGTTCAGCACTTATTAAGGCACAAACTTGCTCTTTTCTTGCTTAAAGTTGGTTTGGAATGATTTCATAAATTCCAATTAAAATGCAATCTGTAAATAGGCTTCTTGAATGAGAACAGGATTATCAAATTTGAAAAGTAACTGACTCATGGGGAGGGAAAGGAAAATGATGACATAATTTCTCTTTCTACTGTAATATGTACTGTCATCTTATTTTCAAAGGAGTTCTGAAGAAGTCTGACGGGTGGGTTGGTTTAGGTTGCTGTGAGCTAGCTATTGCTGTGGAATGTCGGCAAGCATGTAAACAGGTAAGGCTTTCTAATTGTTTTTCTGTGGTAAATGTCAAATGGTGCTGTGTTGAATTCACTTATGTATTATTGTTTATAAACTTCAGGCTTAATGCATTTTTTTACATCAAAATTAAATTATCACATAAGCTCTTTTTAAAATTGCAAAATATGACTAGATACTTCCAAGGAAGTACTACTGGTGATAAATGCCAGCTATGAAATTCCAAAAACCAAAGCAAAGAATTTATGTTTTTAAAGTGAATTTTCAGTAAAAAAGTACAAGCTCAAGTCTACTGACTTTTTAGTCTTGCTGGTGGCTCACGACCTAGACAGGTACACTCTTCGCTGGGTAAAAAACTGGCTGGACGGCCGGGCCCAGAGAGTTGTGGTCAACGGCGTTAAATCCAGTTGGCGGCCGGTCACGAGCGGTGTTCCCCAGGGCTCAGTACTGGGGCCGGTCCTGTTCAATATCTTCATCAATGATCTGGACGAGGGGATCGAGTGCTCCCTCAGTAAGTTTGCAGACGACACCAAGTTGGGCGGGAGTGTTGATCTGCTCGAGGGTAGGAAGGCTCTGCAGAGGGACCTGGACAGGCTGGATCGATGGGCCGAGGCCAACTGTATGAGGTTTAACAAGGCCAAGTGCCGGGTCCTGCACTTGGGTCACAACAACCCCAGGCAACGCTACAGGCTTGGGGAAGGGTGGCTGGAAAGCTGCCCAATGGAAAAGGACCTGGGGGTGCTGATTGACAGCCGGCTGAACATGAGCCAGCAGTGTGCTCAGGTGGCCAAGAAGGCCAATGGCATCCTGGCCTGGATCAGAAATAGTGTGGCCAGCAGGAGTAAGGAGGTGATCGTGCCCCTGTACTCAGGCACTGGTGAGGCCGCACCTCAAATACTGTGTTCAGTTTTGGGCCCCTCACTACAAGAAGGACATGGAGGTGCTGGAGCGTGTCCAGAGGAGGGCAACGAAGCTGGTGAAGAGTCTGGAGCACAAGTCTTATGAGGAGCGGCTGAGAGAACTGGGACTATTTAGTCTGGAGAAGAGGAGGCTGAGGGGAGACCTCATCGCGCTCTACAACTACCTGAAAGGAGGTTGTAGGGAGGTGGGTGTTGGTCTCTTCTGCCAAGTAACTAGCGATAGGACGAGAGGAATTGGCCTCAAGTTGCGCCAAGGGAGGTTTAGATTGGACATTAGGAGAAATTTCTTTACTGAAAGAGTGATCAGGCCTTGGAACAGGCTGCCCAGGGAAGTGGTTGAGTCACCATCCCTGGAAGTATTTAAAAGACGTGTAGATGAGGCGCTTATGGACATGGTGTAGTGGGCATGGTGGTGTTGGGTTGACGGTTGGACTCGATGATCTTAGAGGTCTTTTCCAACCTTAATGATTCTATGATTCTAGTTTAAACTATTTGACAAGAGATGAGCAGTGAGTACACAAACTGAGTAGTATGGAAAAGAGATGAGGAGTGAGTAAACAAACTGGGTCCTTCTGAAAAGAAGATACATGTATCTGTTCCCAAACGCATTTCTTAGCCAAGTTTTCAAATTTATCCTAATGTTTAAGTGTTTTTGAGATCTGATAAAAACACTTCCTTTATTGCAGTGTCCTATGAAATTCTGTTAATTTAATCTTATGATTGTTACATCATTTCTCATTACTTTCAGAATGAGATACTTTATTGTTTGATTGCAGACTCTGCTGTCTTAGACTCTTGGCTGTATTTTGTACTTTAACTGACTCTGGTTGATACATTTCATATGATTTTCATTTAAACTTAAACATAGATACTTGCCAAACGTTAGGGATAATGGGGAATATTTGGATTTTAATTTTGATTCTTGAAACTTAGAATCATAGAATCATACAGGTTGGAAAAGACCTCTAAGATCATCGTGCCCAACCGTCAACCCAACACACCATGTCCACTAAACCATGTCCCTAAGGGCCTCATCTACACGTCTTTTAAATACCTCCAGGGATGGTGACTCCACCACTTCCCTGGGCAGCCTGTTCCAAGGCCTGATCACTCTTTCAGTAAAGAAATTTCTCCTAATGTCCAATCTAAACCTCCCTTGGCACAACTTGAGGCCATTTCCTCTTGTCCTGTCGCAAGTTACTTGGCAGAAGAGACCAACACCCACCTCCCTACAACCTCCTTTCAGGTAGTTGTAGAGCGCGATGAGGTCTCCCCTCAGCCTCCTCTTCTCCAGGCTAAACAGTCCCAGTTCCCTCAGCCGCTCCTCATAAGGCTTGTGCTCCAGACCCTTCACCAGCTTCATTGCCCTCCTCTGGACACGCTCCAGCACTTCCATGTCCTTCTTGTAGTGAGGGGCCCAAAACTGAACACAGTATTCGAGGTGCGGCCTCACCAGTGCCGAGTACAGGGGCACGATCACCTCCCTACTCCTACTCCCTACTCCTGCTGGCCACACTATTCCTTATACAGGCCAGAAACTTGAGGGGGTTTTGGAGACATTTTGAAGAAGGTGATATGATAGGTCCAAGGTCCAGTTACCCTGCTATTTTAAATTACTGGAGGGGGAAATAACTAATGTTAGTAGTAATAATAATTTTTAATATCTGTCATATGAAAAAGAGCAAGAGATACTCTACAGACGAAACTGATCTGCAGTTTGAAGGGAGAATTTCTGCAACTCAGTTTGACAATAGGAACTGTAGGACTGTATGTACAAGAGGGAGGAGAAGGGAAAGAGGTACATAAGTGGTACTGAGCATGCAAAATGGGGAGATTTTTATGCTCAAGTTCTTCCATTTCCTAAATGTTTCCTCTATTCTGCTCTATCTGGTAAACCTTTCACAAAAAGTTGCTTTGTGTGCATCCGGTATCAACTACCTTCATGCAGAAATATGAGGTTTTGGTTTTTAATTAAATGTAGTATTGACAGTTATGGCTTCTGCTTTTTTTTCTTAAAGCTTTACACTGTTTCTTTAGGTTCTTAAAAAGGAACATTTAAATAGATCATGAATCCATGATTATCACAGTTAATATAAAGGTAGAATCATCTTTATTTTGCAACATGATTTTATTATTTTCGACTACAAATGGAGAAACTTATCTGTCTTTCAGGCTTCTGCAAAGAATGATGTTTTAAAGGTCTGCAGGAAGGAATATGAGGTATGTGTATATGTGTCTAGATATATCTTGTTAAAAATCAACTGTTTTATAAATTCTGTAAAAAGTATCCTGTAGAAGAGGGAAAGTCCAGTCTTCTTATAGTCGTATTTCTGTATATACTTATTTTCATCCAAATGTAAATTACCCCTCTCTACAGTTTTTGTAAAAGTACAATTGTTTTCTGTAAAAAGGGCTTGTCTTTTTTTAGACTTGCATATATCTTAATTTGAAGGAAAAAGATGCAACTTTAAAAATGGAGACGTGGATTCCAAAAAAAATTGTTTCATAGGAGTTCTGATGAAAGTCAGCATTCATTGTGAGCATTCATTCCGTTAGAAACATTTCGGCTTCTATAGTGGGAGAGTCAGCTTAAAAGTGACCTAAAGAGATAAACTCAGGAAATAATAACCTTTCAAGTATCCTATCCTAATGTAAATCATTTCAAATTAATAATTTTTTGTAACATCACTGAAACTATGAATGCTTGCAATTATTTTTACTGTTCTTAAAATTAATCATCAGGATATTTTCAGAAATCTGCCTTTACCTATATTCTTTTTAACACAGTTTATAGAAATGCTATTCTGCCAGGACTTCTTTTCTTTCGATCTATTTCTTAATTAAAAGCCCGATTCCTCCTCCCTCCTTTCATCTCATTTCCTCCTGCCCTGAATTAGGTAGTCCTGCATAAATTCTGCTCATAATCAACAGTTCAGGATATCAGACAGTTCTCTGTTCTGTTGATTTGGGAAGAAGTATAGTAGGTTTTCTGTTTTTCTGGGAAACATTAAATTCCTTCCCCCCTGCCCCTTTGGTCCTTTTATTTAAACAATCTACAGAGTATTTTCCTAGTCTCTTCACTGTTGAAGTTACCGTAGCTTGTTCTCTTAAAAATGAATTTTCATTTTAAGTAGTTCTGTCTCCTCTCATGCTATGATATGCTATACTGTCAACATCTGTAAGCTTCTTCTCTATTATGCTGGTCTGTTTCCTTCTTTTTTTCTGGATTTCTGCATTGCTGTAGGAGGTTGGCCAATATGGGTTGAAGGAGAACGGGAGAGGAAAGGTAAGAGATTGAAGAATGACTACGAAATGGTGATAGTCATCTTATTTACTTTTCCTAGTTCTTCTTTTTCCAGTTTTTATCTGGAATTCTGGAAAGTGGGTGCCTCACTCTTATTCAAGAGTGATCTTGTTATTTTTTGCTGTTATTGTGCAGAAAACCTTAACCGTTTCTATCTGTGCAACACTAAAAGACAAGGAGAGGGAGAAAAATGATGGAAGAAGGAATCAGTCTTCTGGTTGATGAAGAAGGAAAGAGAACTTTTAAAATGAGCACTAGGAGTAGTAGATACAGATATTGTATTAGGGACAAATTAAGTATCTGACGTGGTAGATCTTCAGTTATTACAGAATTTTGTATGACAATGGGTTTTCTTATGTATCTAGGCTTACAGGTACTCATGAAAAATAGTACTTAAAATGCTCTCAAGAGACCCATTGGTTACATAAAATTCAAGGAAGTTTTGCCTAAGATAGGAGATTCCAAAAAATACTTCTGGAGGAAACCTGCACTTTTTCACACCCTAGTCATTCTTTCTCCTTTTCTTAAAAAAATTTTTTTCTTGGTGCCTTGGTGAATGTGTTCTGCTCCCTCTGTAGTCTGTAAGTAACCAGTCAGTCTCATCTCTGTGCCTGGGAAGATCATGGAACAAACCCTCCTGGAAGCTATGCTGAGGCACATGGAGGACAGGGAGGTGATTCGAGACAGCCAGCATGGCTTCACCAAGGGCAAGTCCTGCCTGACCAACCTAGTGGCCTTCTATGATGGAGTGACTACATCAGTGGACATGGGAAGGGCTACCAATGTCGTCTGTCTGGACCTCTGTAAGGCCTTTGACATGGTCCCCCACAACATCCTTCTCTCTAAACTGGAGAGATACGGATTTGATGGGTGGACTGTCCAATGGGTGAGGAATTGGTTGGATGCACACATCCAGAGAGTAGTGGTCAACGGCTCAATGTCCAGATGGAGGTCGGTGACAAGTGGTGTCCCTCAGGGGTCCGTATTGGGACCAGTACTGTTTAATATCTTCATCAATGACATAGTGGGATCAAGTGCACGCTCAGCAAGTTTGCAGACGACACCAAGCTGAGTAGTGCGGTCGACACGCCTGAGGGATGCCATCCAGAGGGACCTGGACAAACTCGAGAAGTGGGCCCCGGTGAACCTCATGAGGTTCAACAACGCCAAGTGCCGTGTCCTGCACCTGGGTCAGGGCAACCCCCGGTATCAATACAGGCTGAGGGATGAAGGGATTGAGAGCAGCCCTGCCGAGAAGGACTTGAGGGTACTGGTGGATGAAAAGCTGGACATGAGCCAGCAATATGCGCTCACAGCCCAGAAGGCCAACCGCATCCTGGGCCTCATCAAAAGAAGCGGTCAAGGATGGCCAGCAGGTCAAGGGAGGTGATTCTGCCCCTTTACTCTGCTCTTGTGAGACCCCACCTGGAGTACTGCATCCAGCTCCGAAGCCCTCAGCACAAGAAAGACAGAGGCCTGTTGGAGACGGTCCAGAGGAGGGCCACAAAAATGATCAGGGGGGTGGAACGCCTCTCCTATGAAGAAAGGCTGAGAGAGTTGGGGTGGTTCAGCCTGGAGAAGAGAAGACTTCGGGGAGACCTTATTGCAGCCTTTCAGTAGTTAAAGGGGGCTTATAAGAAAGATAGCGGCAAACTTTTTAGCAGGGCCTTGCGACAGGACAAGGGGGAATGGTTTTAAACTAAAAGAGGGTAGATTTAGACTAGATATAAGGAAGAAATTTTTTACAATGAGGGTGGTGAAAGACTGGAACAGATTTCCCAGAGAGGTGGTAGATGCCCCATCCCTGGAAACATTCAAGGTCAGGTTGGACGGGGCTCTGAGCAAGCTGATCTAGTTGAAGATGTCCCTGTCCACGGCAGGGGTGTTGGACTAGATGACCTTTAAAGGTCCCTTCCAACCCAAACTATTCTGTGATTCTATGATTCTAGCTTCTGTGTCTGTGACTGGTACCATACTTTGCACTCAGTTGGGTTGGCTGGGGAAGAAACTGAACAACTGGGAAGGGAGTGGCTAGTTAAAACTGAAAGAGGTGAGATAAGATCAGAAGCAGCCTGTGAATCACATAAATGCAATGTCATACATACTGTGTTTGCCTTTGTGTTTAAGAATTCATACTTCATTCACTAAAAATGAGGAACCAATTTGAGAATTAGTTTACAATATAGATCATAGTGCTTGTTCATCAGCTCTCAAGTCTGTTGTTGAGATATTGAATACATAAGGACATGACATGTAAGTAAAAATGAGCTGAATTAAGAACATAAAAGTATAATTCCCTTTTTGTAAACACTCTCATAGCTTACCAACTTTCATAGCTTACTTACATAAGGATTTCCTGAGGATTTTCGCAAGCTTCTTATAATAGTTGACTGAACTGCATAGTACTTTTCTGTAATGCGTTGAGATTAGAGAAGCAACTTCATGAGTTACCCTTCAGCTTCCCTCTAAGTTGGTGAGCATGAAGAATGAGGTAAGTCTTCAAGGGTAGGGCATAGGGTTCAGAGCAGTGGAAAAAACCTAGACTCCAAGCAGCAGGTGTCACAAAGTTTGAAGTTGCTAAGCGGAGTCTCAGGTTGTACAGTAGCAGAATCACGTTAGCATTGATGTGCTAGCTTTTCACAAGATCAATTGAAGGTGCTTTTTCTGCTGATCATATGTTTCTGGATTACTTTTACTGTAAATATTTATGAAGCTTGTGATTCTTCTAATTTGGAGATTTTACACATTTTAGAAAGAAATCATGTTGTAATAAACTATTCATTTTTGATCAGTGCATTGAAGATTGCATGTCCTATTAAACATTTTTTTATTTTCAAGTAGCACTGCATACAGAAATTAAAAAATTTAACACAGCTTGCTGAGTATTTTTGTTACTGAAATGTACTTTATTTGCCTTCTTTTGAAAGATTTTATAGTGGTAGTCCTTTTTCCCATCTTCTGCTTCTCAGATACTCATTTTGTCATCTTCATTTTTTCTCTAGTTCTATGCATCTCAACTCTTTTATCTTTCACTGCTTCTTCCAGCTTTCTGCTATCCTGTTCATCTTCCTCTAAAAAGAAGGTAGGTAATAGTCAAAGAAGAAAAAAGACGTGGAGACTGTATGGATTGTATGTAGGATTTTCTGATTTTCCTATTTTTAAAAGTTTTGTGTAAAGTTGAGGTTCATTTTTTCCAAAGACTGTGTGGAATACATGCTTGGAAGAGTAACTGAAAATAGTTTATAAAGCTTGAAATAAGATGTAAAGGCGTTTAAGATCACTTTTCTTTCTTCTGTGCATGGAAAGGGTAGTACTGAAATCTCTGTTAGATTGCAGCTCTTGAGTCTCTACATTCTATACTGTGAGTTCACCTCTCTGCACATTAAGAACTCCAGTTCTTATTTCATGTGTACTAAATAAGACATTCAAACTTCTCTAGTTAATTGGCATTTATGAGAGCTTTGCTGCAGTTGAGCACTATTAATATCTGCCATGCAGTTGAAATATAATTGGAAATGTTGCCAGTTATTTAGCTTCTGCTCTTAAAACTATTTTTGACGCACAGTAGTAAACACTGTTGATGTCCATGGGCTGTTTAAAGGTATTTTTGCTCTCACGGATTTGAGCACAGTTTAGCTTAATCTGACTTTGTTTTCTTACAGTTTTTAAATACAGAAATTTCAAATGCAGTTGCCTGCAGCTTCAAGTGCTATAGTAGGGATTCAGAAAAGTATTCACTGTACTACAGTATTGGCTTGTTTTATCTTCTAGGGTCATATGATCCTGCTTTATGCGGAGGTTTTAGCGAATGCTGGCTACTAATTACCCCTTCTGAAAAATGCAGTCAGCAGTTTTTAGCTCTTATCTAACTGTTTGTGCAGATTACTCAGAGACAATAGATTATAACTTAAGGAGCTCTTTAGGACATTGTTTAGGAAAAGGTTCCAAAGCAGTTTTAATAACTCCTAAGTCACATGGCTGTGTGTGGCCTCTGGAAGTCAGACTGCTTAACAAATTCAGGGTGGACTCTGACCATATACTACACATTAGCTAAATATTATTGTCATCTTATCTCCTAGTGCTTTTTGTCTCTATTCTCTACTGTTCAAAGAAGGTTGATAGAACACTCAATGATCTTGCCAAAATTTAAGTTCCAGTGATTTTGTTCTATTTTACTGTGCAAGTGTTCTCACTTCTTTACTGGTTTATATAATTGAGGAAAATCTTGTTAATTACTGCAGGCCTTACTTTTAATTACTGCAAGTTTTTTAAGTTCTTAACAGATGTGCACCATCATTTGAAACTTCAGCTGACTCCACTAAACCTTAGTATGTTACCTTCTGACTTTTGATAAATTTGAAGATTAAATGAAGTCAAGGAGAGATTAACAGGACTTTCATTGCTGTTCTCATAGAGTGAAGCATTTTGTTTCCTAGTGTATTTGTTAACTGTAGGTCATACTTCTAAATTAAGATGGCCTTAATTGGATAGGATCTATAGTCAAATATTTAACATGGTTAGGTTGCCCAAGACAGCAGTACTAAACATATTTTTCTGCCAGAGTTAGTAGAATACAGATACCATGATAATTTTTAGGGAGGAAAATAATCTTTGATTTTTAGCAAAATACTCTTAATTTCTGGTTTGAAAGAACACTTCGCTGTCACTTTTCATTCAAGACACAAGAGGCAACCATTTAGAAAAAATGTGCTTATATTATAAAAGCACAATGCAGAAGACTTCTTCCTTTAGCAAAATGTTCTGCTCTATTTGTGTTTGTGTGCATGCATTTTTTTTTTTTGAGCCGTTACCTGCAGCTGATGAGCTCCAAAAAGAGCGAAACCAGTTAGGTCCTGCAGTACTGGCTAAAATCTTTCTTCAAGGAGCTTCTGGTGAGGAAGACTGGATAATGTTCTCTGGTGGATAAACTTCAATTGCCTTTTTCAATTTTCATAACACCAAAAGATCTTTGAGACTGTTTTCTTTAAGGCATACACGGTTGTGTTGCCTGTGTCTGCCTGCCACTTTCCACTCCTTCTGCTTATAGTCTCACTGGCTTTAATTGCCAGTTTCAGCAACATTTGGTTTTAAAAAAAGAAAAGTCTGAAAGATGAGATTAATGCACAAGTAAAACAAATCATTATGCTTGTATTTTATGAATTTCAATATTGCCATCTTTGTTCACTTAATATTTTATTCACAAGTTGAAAATGGAGTATCAGACTCTATGTGTGTACACAGTATTGCCTTTTTATCCTCATTTTCCCAGATCTTCATGACTTAGTTCTTCCTTTAGAGAGAACATCCTTTTCTGCTCTTTTGGTTTTTTTGTGGGTTTTTTTTTTTGTTTTTCCTTACCTATATCTCTGTTTTATCTTTTGCTTTGTTTTCTCTGTCCTTCTTTTCTGACAGTTCACTAACAGATTCAGAAGGAAGCTTGAGTGGGCAGAAAAGATGCTGATTTCTTAAATAGGAGTGCTACTTTACTAAAGATGGGCATTACCCCTGTGTTCTGTAATGAAGTTATGGTTAGTAATTCAAATCAGACTGACTGTCTAATGCTGTTATCAGCTTTATTTATGAGCAGGTGACTACACACTAATTTTTTTTTTTAAGATTCTCTCATGTCTGTATAGCTACACTCCCCACATGTGTACCTGTACTTTCTAGGAAACTGAACAATTATCCAGATCTACACAAAGAGCAAAGTCAGCACCCTAACTAGCACTGTATTATGTGGTGGCTACAAGCACTACAGTTTCATGAAATATGGTGAGTTGCTGTAACAACTCAATGCAGCTGAAGTTTTTCCTGTTCCTTCCTGCAACAGCCCTTTTTCCACACGCATTCCCTCCCACTGCTAGCCATACAAATACACTTCTCCTTACCTTTCTCGGGCATCTGGCAGATCCTTCTAAAGGATGATATCTAAAGGATGATTCTATTCTATTCTATTCTAACTTAGTATTATACCTGTTGAAATCACTGATTTAAATTCCTAGGAGATGAGAAAAAGGGGTTTTCAGAAGGTTTACTGAGCAAAATCAGGTCATGAGAAGACAATTAGTGCCAGAGCTGTTGTAAAGGCATAGAGAAGACTATACAACTGGGAACAGGGAGACAAGAGTTGAAAACAAGGTGGAAAAGAGAAGTAAGACCACCTCCTCTTAACAGAAATACCAGCATTATTACAGTGATTCAGCAGTCTGTGGAACTATAGTTTCAAAGAACAGAAAGAAGAAGATTTAGTATCTGGTTAGGGCATCCTGCCTGTATAAAATTGGTGTGTAAAATTGCTATAAGAAGATAATTTTGTCTCAACTTGAGCCCTTCTTTAGAGGAGGAACGTTAGTAGACACCATAATCTTCTCAACATTCTTCTGTTTTGTGTGTAGTTATAAACTGCAGTCTGAGCTAACAGGACCAGTGACACTATTATCCCTGAACTGCTTTTTAATAACTTTTTTGTAACATTCAACTTTTAAATAACATGATAATTTTTAGCTGAGTTTATAGCAGCATTACATCATGATTCCAAGTATTGTTTGTGCTAACAGTATGGTCAAATAGTTAGGTGTAAGCACGACAGACAGACTTCAGACTTTTCAGGAGCCTCTATTGTTCCAGTGCATTAATTAATAAAGTTACAATGTTGCTTTCTACCTGGCTGGTTAGTACAGGGTGGCTCTGGAGAAGTCTTAATTTCAGCAGGTTCTGAAGACAGTCAGTTTTGGGTCAGAGTGATGTTGTGCGTGGCAATTCCTGTCTGACAGTTGTTTCTTTTTTCATACACAGAAGGTCCCAAAGAAACCAGGTGGCCACATTGAAACAGTGACTTTCTGATAACTATTGTCTGGCATCCATAGAGAAGGATGTATGGTGCTATAAAAATGACATGAGCCTTTACGCAACAATATCAATCTGTTCTTTACAGATGTTGGATGGTGACTTTGTCTACATGTTCTGTTTCCATGAGTTCTCTCGTCCCTCATCTGTGTTACACAGATGAATGGGTGACAGGATTTGCTTTGTGGGTAGTAAAAAGGGAAAATCCAAAGTGAATCAGATGAAAACTTGCTGCTGGGAAGAGGAATGTTGCTGCAAATTCATTCTCAGTCTCAGAGAAATTATACAGTATCTGTGCTCGTGGTAGAAAAGATCTAAAATTTGGTAGAGGACATTAGAAGAATGAAAATAAAATGTCTGAATATTTTGTGAGGTTTTGGGCATTGTTTTATGTAAGGCAGACTTCTGAATTTTTGTGTGAGGTGTTCTCAGTAGACCTGTGCTTTTATTCATGATCACAAAAATTGTAAGTAGCTGGTGTTCATGGAAAACTAACTTACATTTTCAAGTTAGATTTGTGTTTATTCTCTTAGGGTCATTATTTCAGTGCCACATCTGCCATGGTTTACCCGTGGTTTAAATTTATTTCTTACTGTAAATAGAAGAAAGTAACGCTGCTTACTACAGTATTGGGACTGTCCTCTTTAAAATCTTGCATTTTATTGTTAACATATTTCACTATCCAAAAATATATTATCCAAAAGATGATATAATTGTGAGACTGTAGAAAACAGGATTGTGGCACTATGATTTACATGGCATAAAGAGTAATTGGCAAGTTGGAA
Source organism: Calonectris borealis (assembly GCF_964195595.1). Taxonomy (NCBI): domain Eukaryota; kingdom Metazoa; phylum Chordata; class Aves; order Procellariiformes; family Procellariidae; genus Calonectris; species Calonectris borealis. Next base: position 105,945,605 of record NC_134313.1, on the reverse strand, counting down.
GTTGTGATTTAAATTACAGCATAAAATAAAATCATTAATGGCATGATACGAACTGAAACATCAAGGCGTGAGGCTTTTCTTGAGCTAAGTTAAAATGTGAGTCTTCTATCTTTTGGCACAATAGATAATTCCTTTGGCTCTTCAGATTTTCATCAGAGCCATCTGTGCAGGAATGCTAATTCATTTGAATGTTGATTCGCGCATAGAGAGCCAATCTGTGTTCTGAAGTGCTTACTCTTAAATGAACAACAGAAAAGAGGAGGAAGATAGCTATGAAATGAACAACATTTTTAAAAGAATCATGTTTTTACTTGGATACTTACAAAACTTTCATGAGGAAAAAGAATTTTAAAAAAGGGAAAGTGGGGTTGTAGAATTCTCCGATCTCTAGTGGAATACATGTGCTTAATGAGTAGCACTTCAAGGAAATAAGAAGTTGGGACTCTATAATATTTACTGATTCTGGTGTCAGGATTTAAGATATCTCTGAAGGTGAGTAGGTAAGGGAAAGGGTGCAAAAAGTGTGGGTTATATACTGAAGCTGTCTAGTAGAGATAAAACTGCCTGTTTGTGCCATTCCTGTGCACATAGATATGTTCTGTATTTACCCTTCCCTGTTCTGCATAACTAAACGCAAGCAAGCTGCTTGAGAGGAAATCCTCAGCATTCAGGTGTGGTAGTTACTGGTATTTTTATGAGTTAGTCACTGGGAGATTTGATCACTTTGATGTTTACTGTGCTTTTCTCTGTAATCCTACCTAGACTGTAAGGGGGGGAAATAAGGATGCTGCCAAAACAGATTGACTCAAATGATCTCTGAGAAGAAAGCAAGCAGAGAATATGAATTGGAAAACAAACTGTGCATCCTGAACAAACTCTTAAGACAAAAAGAAAAAATAAAAACATGAAGATGATTCCTAAAATGTTTGTATTTTCTTCACTTTAAAAATGTAACACTTCCATCGGTTTGCAGCAGTACAAATTTTCACAAAAATATCCAAAGATTTTTGGGGATACCCACTTCTCTGCAATGCAGTAAATACTAGTAACTAACATAGATGAAGAAATCTAGTGAACTACTGAGCTTAAGTTAGGTCTGCATTTTGAGGTCTCTTTTTATGTAGAGGTAGTAGCACATCTAATATTTTGCTGTGCTGAAGCAAGATTTTAATCCCACAATATGTTTGTGGATCAGTATGACGCTATTTCTGTTATCTTCTCTAGATGCTGTGTAAAATACAAATTTGATGATGGGGATAGGGGAAATGAAGGAGATCAGGAACTTTATGAAGATGGGAATTGTGTTTTGTCACTATGTTAATGTATTTGATAACTTTTTCTAATCTGTTCTGACAAGTGTGGAGGTCAGGTGTGGAGCGAGTTCAAATTTCTCTTCTTTTTCACAATCATATAATTTTTAAGTCTTTGATAATTGGCAACTACATTTTGGAATTTCAACCTATGACTTCATGTTTTCATGGAGTTCTGGAAAGCATATATGGGGTATCTTTTTTAAGAAGAAATGTGTTTTTTCAGTGTGAGGAAGAATGGGGTTGTTTTGGGAGAGAGTTCAGTAGTCTTGAGGGAGGTGATTCTGCCCCTCTGCTCTGCTCTGGTGAGACCCCACCTGGAGTACTGCATCCAGCTCCGGAGCCCTCAGCACAAGAAAGACAGGGGCCTGTTGGAGACGGTCCAGAGGAGGGCCACAAAAATGATCAGGGGGGTGGAACGCCTCTCCTATGAAGAAAGGCTGAGAGAGTTGGGGTGGTTCAGCCTGGAGAAGAGAAGGCTTCGGGGAGACCTTATTGCGGCCTTTCAGTAATTAAAGGGGGCTTATAAGAAAGATAGCGGCAAACTTTTTAGTAGGGCCTATTGCAACAGGACAAGGGGGAATGGTTTTAAACTAAAAGAGGGTAGATTTAGACTAGATATAAGGAAGAAATTTTTTACAATGAGGGTGGTGAAAGACTGGAACAGGTTTCCCAGAGAGGTGATAGATGCCCCATCCCTGGAAACATTCAAGGTCAGGTTGGACGGGGCTCTGAGCAAGCTGATCTAGTTGAAGATGTCCCTGCCAACGGCAGGGATTTGGACTAGATGACCGTTGAAAGTCCCTTCCTACCCAAACCATTCTATGATTGCTCTGTGGAGTCCTCTGAAACAAAACAGCAGGGTGTGTTTCCCTTCTGTCATTTAATATGTTGTATATCCTCCAACTGTATCTTTTGGCTGCGGTTTGAGGACATTGATAGCATATTTTAGCTTTTAAGGTATATTGTTGTTGAGTTAGTTTGTTGAGAATTTCTATTTGCATGTGTGCATCTGTGCAGAGTTCTTTTTTTCACATAGAATCTTTAAAATTATTGTCATTAAAAAAAAACATTTTGGGACATCCTATTATAGCATGCTGTTTCTAAGTTCATCCAGGAAAGTCTTCCTTTTTACTTGCTTGAATATTTATCTATTTTATTACGAGTGCGCAGAGAACTCAGGTGACCCCTGATCTTTTTTTCTTTCCTACTTTCAGTGTTTTTGTATAGTGTTCTTGTTTTAATCTAATCTAATTGGAACAAATAATAACAAAGTTAGATTTATTAGCTCATTATAAGAAATGACTGGACACTTAAATATTTATTTGACGTTTTCTGGCTTGTAACACTGTTTTTGTTTTGATTTCAGAATGCTCTCTTTAGTTGTATTAACAGAAATGAAAGTAAGTATGTAATGAATAGTTTGTCTTTTGGGGTTTTTTTTATATCGTTCTATCATTTTTTTCTCTAAAATGTAAGAAATTCTGTGGGTGTACATATACACAAATCATATGGATTCGGTTCCATAGAAGGACAAATCACATGCATAAATTTTCTTGCTCAAGTGATAACGGGATTGGGCTGTTCGTCTAATTTATATCAGGTTTTAATTTATGTATCTGTATTTGTTTTTTCTGTCCTATTTCGATGATTGCTTAGAAGCTCATTTTTTCCTTCTGCTTTGTTCATTTGATGAGTGTTAAGTAACAAAATTAAATGCATAGATGAAATCTTGCACCATGCAAGTGTTTTGTTGCCTGATATATGTCTATATAAAATGAAATCAGTGTCTCAGAATTAATTCTAGTAAAATTATTTCTCAAGAACTGTATATTTAATAACATATCAACAATGGGTGAATCACCACACCATCTGTCTATTTTTTTTGAATGAGTTTTAGGATACTACTCTCATGTTTATTTGTTTACTATTAATATTTGTCTAATAATTCAATTATAGGACAATTCTGGTTACCTTAAATAAGAAAAAAACAACTGAAGATAAAATTCAGCTGGCCTGATGGTGTCTTGAACTTGACTTCAAGTCAGCTTTAGAGACTTTTTTCTCCAGCCAAACAAACAAATATAATTTGGCTAGTTACAGATATTCCCAGTCATTCTGTAGACAGAGATTATTTTAATAGAGCGTAGAAGAATTTCTTCAATTTTTTCACAGTAATACCTTGAGCATCATTGTGTGTGGTACAGACATGCTCATTTCTTCATTTCTCTGTGTAGGAACCCATAGATATTCTGTTGTTTGTTTGTTTGTTTCCCCAGTGGGGTCAGTCTGTTGCAGTTATGCAGGTCATCATACAAACTGTCGGGAATATTGTCAAGCAATTTTTCGGACAGACTCTTCTCCTGGTCCTTCACAAATTAAAGCAGTTGAAAATTACTGTGCATCTATTAGCCCTCAGCTTATACACTGTGTGAACAACTATACACAGTCATATCCAATGAGAAATCCTACAGATAGTAAGTATAAAAAATCCTTCTTTACTGAAAGTTATAAAAAATACTGAAAACATTTGAGGATTGTATGCACTTTTTATATAAAATGTGTTATTCTATAAGTCGATTGTATAAATTGTATTAATGTATTTCTATATTATAATTGTAATTATATGAATTTATATAATGATAACTTTTGTTTGTAGATGCATTATTGATTTTTATTTATTTTTTTAATTCTGCATACTGGGTTTTTTCCCAGAGTTGATTCTGTTTGCATTTAAAAGAAGCAATGTTATTTGAGATTTTTTGGGGGGTGGGGGGGAAGCCTCCTTATAGCACTTTTCCTCTGAGGGCTTGCATCTTTGTTGTTATATGCTTGATCATTAACTATTTTTAATTTTTTTAACAGGTTTGTATTGCTGTGATAGAGCAGAAGACTATGCGTGTCAGACTGCTTGTAAAAGAATTCTAATGTCAATGAAAACAGAGCTTGAAATTGTTGATGGACTAATAGAAGGCTGTAAAACAATGCCTCTCCCTCAGGATCCACTTTGGCAATGTTTTCTTGAGAGTTCAAGATCTGTTCACCCAGGAGTCACTGTGCACCCTCCACCTTCAACAGGCCTCGATGGAGCTAAGCTCCATTGCTGTTCTAAAGCAAATTCTTCCACATGTAGGTTAGTATCTCCCTGCCATCATTTCCAACTGTGAAAATGCTTCAGAAGTTGTCTCATATCAGGCTTTTGCCCAAATCCTGCTATGTACATCAAATGAAGAGTTCTGTGAATTCCTAGAAAAAATACAGGTTTAGGTAATGAGATGGGTGTCACATTCTATCCAATACTTACTTTGTATCTCAAAAAATACTGTTCCATAAGAGGAATCACACTTTTCTTACTTTTAGCACTGGCTTATTATAGCAGATACACTAAGTTAATGAAACCTATACCTTACTTCTGGTCGTAATAGCCAATATTGCAACAAGATGAAGAGGTCTTAACCAGATGCTGAAGAGAGCCAAGGGGACAATGAACTGCACAAACTCTCCAGTACCTGGTTGCTGCATATTAAAACCTTAGCAGTATTCCTTACTAGCTGCTATTCAGATTTTTGTCAATGAAAAATAACTTAGGTTATTTAATAACTAAATAATGGAACTAACTATTGACATTTTAAAAAAAATGTTTTCAGCAAATAGTTGCATGCTTGCAAATAACTGTAATTGGAGCATTTTTAGTTTAGAGTGGTTATCTGTCCACTTTAAAAATAGATCATTATTGCATTTTTAATGCATCAACATGTCAAAATAAGTTGCAAACATTGATTTTTGAACTGTTACTTCCTTTTATATCAAAGTTTCCAGTAATAAAACAACAGATCCTGAATGCAGCAGGATCTTATAATGAGTTTAATAGTAGAGCCCTAGAATTACGTTATTTCTTAGAACATTGTAGCATAGGGCAGTTGGTATAATATCTTTTAGTTGCTTGCTTTGACAATGAGTTCTAAAAATGGATTTTTCCCTCACGTTTTCAATATGCAGTAGACCTTAATAGTACAGTGAAGTTCCATGCCTTCAGCTGGGATGGGAATAGTTGTAGTTTGTAGGATACTGCTGTGAACAAAGTGGTTTGGATATTGCTGACACCAGGAAATATGTCAAACACAAGCAACAAACATCAGGGCAAAAGAAGAAATGTGTTTTGCTTGCCAGTCATTTCTGTAGGAGAAGAAGGTGTGATTTGAAATTGAAGGATGGGATTAGAAGTTGTTCATTGTCATGTCAACCTAGATTTATTATAAGTAAAATTAGCTGGGATAATTCTCACCTCAAAGTCATTAGGTCAGGTTTCCAACTATTACATTTTTATTGGATATTGCAGTTTTATATTCTGAAGTCTTTCAGTCTTACTAGCTTAAAGATTTGCTAGCATTTTTAAGCAGAACTGGAAAACTTAGAAAACAATGAAGTGGGGTTGTGCCTTGAGCACAACATTTGGATACTCTTGCAGTCTTTGTGGCAGTAACATAATCTTCTACAGTGAGTGTAGGCTGTTGTGATCAGCAAAGAAATTATATATCTGCTATATCTGAATGACTGCTGTTCTTTTAATTTTATTTTCTTCGTCTATATTTTTTTTTCAGAGAGCTCTGCACTAAACTTTATAGCACGAGCTGGGGCAATTCACAGAGCTGGCAAGAATTTGATCGCTTTTGTGAGTATAATGCAGTTGAAGTTTCCATGTTGACCTGTTTAGCAGATGTACGAGAACCTTGTCAGCTGGGCTGTAGAAATCTTACTTACTGCACTAATTTTAATAACAGGTAGGAGACAGACACTGAATATTTTATAAAGGAATTCCTGTGCTTTGATTTAAAAAATAAAATAAAATGTTTTTCAGGCTTATTTTGAGATTGTATGTAGCTGTCTTTCTGCAAATATTTTTTTAGATAATTTAAAAATTAATAGTTTTTCTTTAGAATAAACTTTTGGAAATGTATTTAACAACAAACATTAGAAAACTTACGAGAATAAAAGCTAACCCATGAACTTGTAAAATGTCATCATGTATTAGCAGCATATTCCTCTGTCTTACTGTACGGACGAGTAAGCCATGATTACTGGAATGTTGTGTATTATAAATAAGGTAAAAATTCTTGTTAAATTTACATGTTACTCTTTTTCAAAATTCCTTTTCTTTCAGAAATATTTCTGTGGTTTTATACTCTATAGGGCAAAACACATGATTGAAAAATGGTGTCTGAATTAGTAATTGCAATTTATTAAATAGTTTGAGTTTCAAAAAAACATCTAAAATTTTGTTAGCTATTAGAGATCTCTGGCTTGTCTTTGAAATTGTATACAGTGGCATGAGTGTTATATGAGTAGTAGAATCACATATGTGATAGATGCAGCCTGGACAAATATAAATGATAAATCAACTTGCATAAGTGATTCACCAGGAAACATTCACACAGATATTCAAGTTATCTAAGATATTTGCTTTTAAGACAACTTTCTTCAGGTAAGAAAAATTTAAGTGATACTTGATCTAAGAGGTAGAGGTGAGAAGGGAGTTTCAGCCTTGAGTCTTAAAAAGCTTATTTTCCATAAAGACAGAATTCAAACTGATTTTGGGCTTGCTTAACTGTGGAAAGGATTCATTTCTTTTATACCACAAATCATTTCTTTTATACAACCATATCAAAGTTGTAGAATTCATATGGTGAAAGGTAAAATGTGTGATGTTTTCTTTTTCTTGTATACGTGCCATATCTTAACTTCTTCTTTTAAGACCAACAGAACTTTTTAGGAGCTGCAATACTCAGTCAGACCAGGGAGCCATGAATGACATGAAGCTATGGGAAAAAGGGAGTATTAAGATGCCATTTATAAATATTCCTGTGCTTGATATTAAAAAATGCCAACCAGAAATGTGGAAGGCAATTGCCTGCTCACTGCAGATTAAACCTTGCCACAGCAGATCGAGAGGAAGTATTATCTGCAAGTAAGTACTGGGGGGAAACAGTTTAGAGGTTCTGCTAAGGATTTTAAGGAGAACTAAAAAGCTGCTGTAGGACTGTGTTTGATTTATGTTAGGAAAACATGGTAAGGCAAACATGGAAGGAATATGAGCTTGCCTAGTTGCTATTGCTTGAATCTCCCTCACTGTAAATGGAAGATGCTTGCCTGTTAATGAGATGGATGTATATGCTTCCATTGTAAAGTTGATTTATCGCTGGGGGTTTTTTGGTCTCTGTGGTGTCTATAAAACCGTTCCTCTTTTTCGGTTTTGGGACCTACTGGTGATTTTTCAGCTGACAGAAAGGTCTGAAAAAAATGAAGTTTATTTTTTAAAAAAAAAATATTTTGAAAGTAGATGATTGGGTAGAAAAGAGACCAGTTAATAGTACAGGTAGTGAGATAGTTCAACCCATATTAGACATTAGTAAATCAAGGAAATGCTTGATCTTGAGAGATACATGCATATGATGCCATAGAAAGTAAAGATCACCAAGCCCAAAGTAGAGGAAGAGTAGTGTAAGCAATAGTTCCTGTCTTTGTGTCACGAATTTGTTCCTCCCCCGTATGTAAAATGTAGCATATACATCTATATATATATAAACACTTTGTTGTGAGGCAGAAAGGGAAAGTTCTGGATTTGGGGAAGGGAAGAATGTGGAAAGAAGTCTTTTTCGTACAAGATCTTTTTTCTTCAAGTAGTGTTCATGAAGTTCTGTTTCTGTATTTATCTGAAGATCAGATTGTGTGGAAATACTGAAGAAATGTGGAGATCATCATAAATTCCCTGAAGGCCACTCAGCTGAAAGTATTTGTGAGCTTTTATCTCCAACAGATGACTTGGAAAACTGTATCCCTTTGGATACATACCTGAGTAAGTATCAACATACCTATGCAACAAAATTAGAAACCAAGATACTTTGAATGCTTATCATTGCTTTTAATAACTCATTATTTCTTTTAAAGAAAATTATATTGAATTTGAGACATTTTATTTAGTGTATTAGAGAAAATTGGATTGTTCAAATTGCCATAGCTCATTATGTTTATTCCTTCTTATATTAGATGTATATGGCAAGGTTGTTTTAGTAGCAGTGGAGGCTGCAGGAGCTGTATGGGACAGCCAGCTCGGCAGTGGGCCCACTATAGGCCAAAGCTGAGCCACTTAGCAAAGTTTGTGGTGCCTCTGTGAAAACATGTTTAATAAAGAGCAAAAAGTGCCAGACAGGTGGAGAAGGGAACAGGAAGAGTGAGAAACAACAGGTAGCACCAAGGTCAGAGGAGCAGTGGGAGAGGAGGTGCTCCATGGCAGAGCAGATATCCACAAGGCAGCCTTTGGAGGACCCCATGCCACAGCAGGTGGGTATGCCCTGAAGGAAGCTGCAGCCCGTGGAGAGGCCTTGCTGGAGCAGAGGAAGGATGTGACAAGGAATGAGTGGCAGAGAGAAACTGCTGTGTACTGACTATAGTCACCATCATCCCCCTCTTCCCAACCCCTACTGCATCACTTGGGGCAGGGGCAGAGAATCATAGAATCATTATGGTTGGAAAAGACCTCTAAGATCATCGAGTCCAACTGTCAACCACCACCACCATGCCCACTAAACCAAGTCCCTAAGCGCCTCATCTACACGTCTTTTAAATACGTCCAGGGATGGTGACTCAACCACTTCCCTGGGCAGCCTGTTCCAAGGCTTGACCACTCTTTCAGTAAAGAAATTTTTCCTAATGTCCAATCTAAACCTCCCTTGGTGCAACTTGAGGCTGTTTCCTCTCATCCTATCATTAGTTACTTGGCAGAAGAGACCGACCCCCACCTCCCTACAACCTCCTTTCAGGCAGTTGTAGAGCGCAGTAAGGTCTCCCCTCAGCCTCCATTTCTCCAGACTAAATAGTCCCAGTTCCCTCAGTCGCTCCTCATAAGACTTGTGCTCCAGACCCTTCACCGGCTTCGTTGCCCTTCTCTGGACATGCTCCAGCACCTCCATGTCCTTCTTGTAGTGAGGGGCCCAAAACTGAACACAGGATTCGAGGTGCGGCCTCACCAGTGCCCGAGTACAGGGGCACGATCACCTCCCTGCTCCTGCTGGCCACACTATTTCTGATCCAGGCCAGGATGCCATTGGCCTTCTTGGCCACCTGGGCACACTGCCGGCTCATGTTCAGCCGGCTGTCAATCAGCACCCCCAGGTCCTTTTCCTCTGGGCAGCTTTCCAGCCACTCTTCCCCAAGCCTGTAGCGTTGCCTGGGGTTGTTGTGACCCAAGTGCAGGACCCGGCACTTGGCCTTGTTGAACCTCATACAGTTGGCCTCAGCCCATCGATCCAGCCTGTCCAGGTCCCTCTGCAGAGCCTTCCTACCCTCGAGCAGATCAACACTCCCGCCCAGCTTGGTGTCGTCTGCAAACTTGCTGAGGGAGCCCTCGATCCCCTCATCCAGGTCATTGATAAAGAGATTAAACAGGACCGGCCCCATTACTGAGCCCTGGGGAACACCGCTCGTGACCGGCCGCCAACTGGATTTAACTCTGTTGACCACAACTCTCTGGGCTCGGCCGTCCAGCCAGTTTTTTACCCAGCGAAGAGTGCACCTGTCTAGGTCGTGAACCGCCAGCTTCTCTAGGAGAATGCTGTGGGAGACAGTGTCAAAGGCTTTACTGAAGTCCAGGTGGACCACATCCACTGCCTTTCCCTCATCCCCGAGGCGGGTCACCTGGTCATAGAAGGAGATCAGGTTGGTCAAGCAGGACCTGCCTTTCATGAACCCATGCTGGCTGGGCCTGATCCCCTGGTTGTCCCGGACATGCCTTGTGAGCGCCCTCAAAACGAACCGCTCCATAATCTTCCCCGGCACCGAGGTCAGGCTGACCGGCCTGTAGTTTCTTGGCTCCTCCTTCCGGCCCTTCTTTAGATGGGCATCACATTGTCAAGCCTCGTCCGGGACCTCCCCTGCTGGTAAATGATGGAGAGGGGCTTGGCAAGCTTCTCCGCCAGCTCCCTCAGTACCCTCGGGCGGATCCCATCCGGCCCCATAGACTTGTGAGCGTGTGTGAGTGAAGGAGTGAAGGAGAGCCTGGGAAAGGGAGGAAGAAGGAAGTTACTTTAATGTTTGTCTTTTTGTTCCCATTACCTGAATCTGTAATTAGATACTTATTTTAATTGGCAATAAATTTAGTTAATTTTCCCCAAGTCAAGTCAGTTTTGCCCTTGATGGTAATTCTTACTCAATCTTCCTGTCTTTATCTCAACCCATCAGCTTTTCTGTTCCTGTTCTACCTATTTTCTGCCCCCATCCCATTTGGAGTGGGGGGACTGGGTGGGAGTTTGGCTGTGAGCCAAGGCTAACCCACCACACTTCTCTTTTGGGGACTTAATATATTCAGTGCAAGTACACTAATCTGTATCAGCTAGTAATCTGGCTTGTTGAATTTCAATGATTTTTACCTACTTGAAAATAGATTAGTTAATCTTACTTTAAGAAAACTCTATTCTTCAAGAAGTCATCTCACATGCAAAAAAATACTATAATAATAAAACCACTGGCACTATTTATTTACAGGATAAAAGCTGGATCATGCTTGGGAGGACTGATCTCAAATAAATGTCACTTAAACAATAGCATGATTTAGAGCACAACTTCTTGATGTACAAAATTACACTTTTGCCTGATGCATAAACTTTGTTCTTTAACTGTGCAATTAGAATAACCAAAAAAAAACAAATTGACTCTTGGGCAATAGAACATGAGTTTAGTAGGTATATGGAAGAATGAAGTTTTTGTGGTTCTGTTTTCTCCTATTATGTCTCATCCCCCAGTGTGGAACACAACTGTATAAGTAAAATTTCGTCTTGATTCTAGATTTCATTTAAATGCATCTTTTACGTTATTTTCCAAATCTGCTCTACCCTATTACTACTTCCTATTGCATATTTATCTCTGTAGGATTTAGACCTTTTTAGCTTTATAAGATATGTCCCTTTTAGACATTCTTCCAAATTAAATTTTGATATTTCTTTCTCAGAATCCCAGGAACTTTGAAAATGGTAAAATTTTGGTTAGTAAGAGCTGCAACAGAAAGCATGCCTCAACAAATAAATTGTTCCCAAAGGGACAATGTATTGAAGCTTTGGGTGGTTCTTTCCATTTAGCTGCTGCTTTTCCATGTTGTCTTCCCTTTCCTTAATCTTGTAACAGGAGAACATTACTAGTGAGTTAAACTTTTGTTTCTGTTTTCCCTTTATCAATGATAGCAAACTTGGTTAAACATCAAGTGTACTTTAAACCTCCAATTTGTTAATCACTGCCTATGGGACTTCTCTTGATTAAACTGCCGGTCATTGTCAGTTTGTATTTTTGTAATACAGAGGAAATTATTGGGAAACAAGATAGAAGTAGTACATTTTGCAGTGAAGAATCATCTGGGTCATTGTTTCTGCGATTGAGGACTAAACTTTTGAAATAAGTTAACTACCTTGTCATGTCAAGCTTCTACAAGTATAGTTAAAAAAATAAAAACTATTTCACAGAATTGTCAAAAATACTATTTTACTGAATGTAAGAAATGCTGTGCTCTACTGGAGAAAAATAAACCTCATTTAAATCAATATAGACGCTGTATATTCTGTTTTCAGGCCCAAGTTCTTTAGGTAGCATTGTAGAAGATGTTACACATCCATGTAATCCGAATCCATGTGCAGCTAATCAGTTATGTGAAGTAAATAGAAAAGGATGTCAGTCTGGAGAACTGTGTCTTCCATATTTGTGTGTGCCAGGTAAGGGTTTTCGGACTTCTGTTTACTTGAATTTTGCTGATAAACATACGTTACTGAAATTTTGTTGAAAGTTTTAAAGTGAATTCCCAAAAGAAATATTACCACAACTATCTTGTGTTTTCAAAAGCTGCAGCCTACCTTCTAGCTCTTTTCATTTCTCAATGTGTTTCTATTTTTATTGTCCATTGAAACATAACGTCTCGTTAGAAGATATATTACTTATTTTGCTTCAGAAGAAATAAATGTCCATACATGGTCTCTAAGCAGCCTGCCCGCTATTTAAAATTACAAGCATGCAATACTGCAAATATGGTGCAGCTCACTGCTGCTGCAGACACCATGACATGTATTGCCCTGTATTTCCATACATTATTAGCCATATCCGCATTATTTTCCTTACTGGTGAAATAAATAGACATTATGTCTTGACTTGAAATTAATGAAAATCAGGCTGTCAGTCTTGGGAGGACATTTTGAGAGCACTGAGAATCTGATCAAATGCAGGGTGCCCTGGGATGTACATTTGCATTGGCAGCAATTCCGGTGTTATATTAAAGTTCAAGATGGTATCTTACATGGAATTGTCCCAAATCCTTCTTCATAGGCCAGGACAACTTCTCAAAATCTCTCCAGCAGCTCATGGGTAACTAGTTCCAGTCTGAGTAAATTAATACCCAAACTTTTTCTTAAGAGCTTCACTGTTGCTGCTTCACTGGATTCATAGTGCCCAGGCTTAGGGCTTGGGAATGAAGTGACATGCCACATAATTTATTTGCCTCTCCTTTCTTCTGTCTACTACTTGAGCTTGCAGCACTGGTGCAGCATCTCTGCACTTCATCTTTAATGACTGACAGCGCTATGAGTTCATTGACTGGAGAAAAAGGCAGACCCGCAAGGCAGATTAGCTCTGTGTCTCTCCCAAATCTGTATGTAGACTTGTAATTTGGAAGAAAAAGACACTGACTTTGGGAAACAACAAAAATACGAATAATGGATCTTGTGCTGCCTTGTTCTTCCACAAGACCCACAGTACTGCTTCCCATTAAAGATGGTGTCTGGAGATGCAGCAGTATACAGCTGACTGCATTTTTGCTGCTGTTCCATTGAGTGATACTTTTAATGTAGGTGCGCCTCACTAGAAAGGCATTTGTGGTCATTTGGGAACTACTTTTTTAGAACATAGGTGTTGTCTAACTTCTGCACCATGAGTAAATGTGAGCTGGTTGGGGAGAGAGCCTCATGTAGAATGAGTTTCAGCTATCTAACTTTCACGTGGCAGTCTTGGGTGGTGTTGATAACAAGGGTTATATCTACAAAAGGAGGTGGGAGACTGCACGATGTCCAACTTCTACAGTTCCTTCACTGTTCTACCTTAGACACCAGTAGTGCTTGCCACAATTTTTCCCCATCTTTTAAAACAAAAGGTATCATTCAGTGACATGAGGAATCACCTATGGTTCTTGAAGGAAAGAGGAAAGCTTGCATTTTGTGACCGCTTGAACGCATGTGTTGAGAGAGACTGAGTGAGTGAGAGCGACACTGGTTTTTAAACTGAATTGCATGAAACAGCCTCCTTTCTAGGCGAAGTGATAGAGAACATTGCCGTAACTGTCTCAGTTCCCTGCATCAGTTCCCTGAGTCTCTTTTGTTCCAGCAGTTCTGTGGCTGATCAGCAGTTGCTCCAGTGATTTTTAATTACAAAGAGGAAAACTGGGTTTTGCTTCACTCGTACATCTGCTACACTTGTGCTCTTCTAAAACTGAGGATAGACCTCAGCTCGTTCTTTTTGTGAGCCTAGGGACATTGCTTTGATTATGTTTCTATGACCCTTGCAAAATATTTTTGTTTTTCGGAAAAGCTGAGCATTATTACTATAGAGGTTTTATTGTCCTCACTTGCTGCAAAAGTCATTCAAAGTGATCTGAAAACAAGCTCACGCAGAGCTTTTGAAGAGACGGTTTGCTTCCTCTCAGGGTTGGAAGTTGACTTTTATGTTTGAATTCAGTCTTTGTATTGGTTAAAAGTTTTGGGGGATTTGTTGCAGTTCATCACTTGTAAAGTAATTTTAATCTACTATTTCTTTTATTATTGTTTCCTTGCAATTTTTAAAACCATTTTTCTTCTTTTCCATTCTTTTTTTTTTTAAATCCAGTTTTCCTGCTTTTTCTCCCTTTCTCTTCATGTCTATCTATAAGAGTCATTCAGTGTTCACATAAGAGGTACAAGTAGGGAAGGAAAACGCAGTAAAGTAAGTGAGAGAGGGGAAATGACGGCTTTGCTTGTGAGACTCTCTAATTCAGTTTGTGTATTGGAGAGAGTGAAGCGTATGTGGTATTTGTTATATCACATACATTTCATATTACTACAGAACTGTGGAAAATGAGGTTGCCTGAGAATTGTTGGAATTACCAGGCTTTTTCTCTGAAGTGACATTTCAACAGATACTTCAGAACATTGTCTCAAGCAAATATCTTCTATTTCTGCTACTTGCTGCCTCTATGAAATGAGGGAATTTGCCTAAAGGGTGAGAGCAAGGCTGCTGTAGGAACACCTTAGCTTTTTCACAAGTCAAAGAGTAGTAGTTATTTTTGGTAGTGGCACTTGCCAAAGTATTTACTAAATATGAGCTAAAATTTCTCCTTCTATATAGGTTGCAAACTGGGAGAAGCCTCAGATTTTATTGTCCGTCAAGGTACACTTATTCAGGTTCCATCCTCAGCTGGTGATGTTGGTTGTTATAAGATTTGTACCTGTGGACACAGTGGGTTGCTAGAAAACTGCATGGAAATGCGTTGTGTTGATCTCCAAAAATCATGCATTGTTGGAGGACAAAGGAAAAGTAAGTATTAGAACAGTAATTATATCTTTATACAGCACCTGTTCCTTACGTAATGAATTTTGAGGTACATATAAAGACCCAGAGGATCTGAATGCAGAGTTTATCAGAAAATACAAAAGTTAATGTTTGCATCCCTATATATAATACTTGTTTAATTCTTATATATGCTGGAGGGTTCCATTATTTAAATCAATACTGAACTGTGTCTGTCTCAACCAATGAAAGTCCTGTGTGAAGTGTGTTCTTAGTACACCATTTTTCAACCAAAAGGTCACTGACTTGCCTCACATCCCCTGTATTTTGTGGTACTTGATAATAGGTAGCTTGCTTTCTCGTAGAAGAACTTGCTGGTGGGAGCTCTGAGGATTGAGGAGGGAAAAAGTTCTGAGAGGAGCCAGTAGGCAGTAGGGATGAAGCAAAACAAATTGATCTGTTTTAAGCATGCTGTAGTTCTGAGCTTTAAGCACAGTATAACTGGCTGCCCATTTCCTGGATTCCAACTTTGTGGGTACTCTGAGTCTATTTGTAACAGCATTGGATATCCAGTGACTAATAGAGGTGTCTGGGGAAGAGTGTGAGAAAAGGCAGAGGATTTAATCATACTTTCCATGAATATTCTACCAGAATCTGTTCTGTGCTTCAAACCACAGACCCCTTGATCAGGAGGTGGTTTCTTTCCTAGCCCCAAATGGTTTGCGGGTTTTTAGTTTTCGTCAGTTTGGTGTTTTGTTTTTTTTTTTTACTTCCATGGATATTAAATATGGGTTAAAAAAAAATCAGACACTTTTATCATGCGCTATAACCTCTGGCAAGAAGTTCCACATGTTAAGATATGTGTGCCTAAAAACCCTCCCTTTTTTTTTTTTTGGTGGGGTTTGCAAGGGATTTCTTTTAATTTAAGCTTTGATCATTTGTTTCATCTGGTTCCTCTTAGTTCATGAGATTTATCCTAGTTCTTATATTGAAAAAGCTGATGAATGATGGTTGCCTATTTGAATCCTCTTTCAGACCTCTGTCATATTCCTCTCAGTTTTTCTCCAAGCCAGTTCCTATTCTATTTAACCATTCCTTATATAAAAACAGTCGTATACTTTTTGATCATATTTATTACCCTATTGTGTACCTTTTTCTAGTTCTTACATTTTCTTTTGAAATGGGAACTGGAACTTCATGCACCATTCACAATCAAGTGCCCAATCAAGTGTATGTTATAGCAAAATGATGTTCCTTTCATAATTATTCTAAGTATCATCTTTTTTTGGCTGCTAATTGTATTGAGGTCATGCTTTCACAGAGCTGTCTATTGTAACACCATGGTCCAGTTCTTAGGTGGAAATGGTCAGCTCACAGCTGTTGTGTGAATTGTAGAGAATCACTTTATGTTCAGTACAATGAATTTCCTCCGCTGTATCCTTTCCTAGTTGCTCAGTGTGGTGAGATTTTTTTGCAGTTCTTCATTATTTGCTTCTTTGTACCTTAATGTTACTGATAGACTTTGTCATGTGAATACTTGCATTTGTTTTTTGGGTCACATATAAATATGTTGAACACAACAGCCACTGCATAGATCATGGAGACCCCTCCAGTGATCTCCCTTCATTGTCCATTTATTCTGTTACACAGTTATTTATCCATGTGAGCACTTTTTTTTCCTATCTCTACTTTTTTTCCTGAAAGCCTATGTTAAAGAGCTATTAAATGTCTGTTGAGTATTGACCAACCTGATTTTCTGTTGCCCACATGCTTATTGACTCCTTCAGATAATCCTAAAAGATTTGTTTTGTGACTTGCACAAAAACTGTGATTCCTTCCCCCGATGTATCATATTTAGATATGTGTCCACTGATGCAAACTTTTACACTTTTACCACATTTGTGTGGCGCAAAGTTAGGTTTACCTATCTTTATTACCTATCCACAGAACCCTTTTAAAAAAATGTATGTATTTTAGCCACTTGCATTGGTATCCAAACCCTGGGGAAGTTTAAAGCAAGAGGTTGTAAATAAGTTCACTTATATTAGCAAGTATTTCACACCTGAGTTCATTTGGAGTTTTTTGGTGAATGTTTCTGGTCTTGCAAAGTCATTAGCATTTGTCCAAGAGCTGCTTCTGAAGCAGGTTCTCTAACACATTGCCTGTGAAGAAGGTACTCAGCTTAGACTTTTAACTTCCTCTGCAGGGAACAGGGATGCAAGAAAATCTTTTACTTTTTGTTGTTGTTGTTGCCTTATCTTCTGAGTGGTTCTTCTGTGTATTGGTCAGATGTTCACTGTATGGTCCTCCCTCCTACCACAAACCTAGCTGTAGGTGTAAAAGTCACATAAAACTAGTTTTATCAAAATAGTTGTTGATGTCTGAATTAGCAGTGAACAAAACCAGTAATCACTGGATGTATTTCCAATAGACACATGCACAGAGGTGCGCGCACACACATACGCACACGCTGCTAACATGGCCAGCCACACTGATCAACACAGACAGAAATTAGTGCTGTTATTGGCACCCACATAAACACACATAGCATTACGCAAACATGGACAGCACATATGGTCCAAACCTATTCCTGTTCTGCTGCTGATTAGAAATGAAGCCTGCTAATGAAATATATGCACACAGAATAGAGTTCTGTCCAGTAGCAAGCCCTAGATGCCCAGTTTCTCTGCTAGCTGCCCCCCAGATGCCAGTCTCTTAGAGCTGGTGGCATCTGGACCCATGAGCTCCCAAGGTTTGTGTTTCCACTCCAGTGGCTGGCACACAGATCTCTTATTCTACTTATTGATTCATCCAGCTTAAATTTTGTTAGCATTCACACACATATTCAAAGTAGGAAGCACACACACAAAGAGGGTAAAAATAGGATTGAATAAAAACATAGGATAGATCGTGGTGATAAAGTGCAGGCTTCAGAGAAGTGTACTGACCAGCCACCTGTCTACACTAAACCATTCTCTTTTTCCCTTTTTTCCCTCTGCTTTCCCACACATCTTCCTGCTTAATCCGTCTTAATTCCTCCTTTTCCTCATCTTTGGTCCTTCCACTAACCATCTCATAGTAAGTTTTGCGCAATCCCAAAATTCTCTTCCCTTGGCATCACATAATAAATCTGATACCCCTTTAGGCAATGATGCTGTTTTAGTTCAGAGAGGGAGTTTCTTTTACTGAGTGATGTTGGTAGGTTTCACACCAAGGACAATGGTTTAAAAAAAAGTGCTTAAAAGACTGTTCTGCTAATGTGTACAAACATGTTAGAAATACATACCTGTCATAGACTGTCCTCTGCACTTGGATTTCTTTGAAACCTTCATAACCTGCAATTAAGCATCACAAGGCGGTCTATGGATTTCAGAAAAAAAACTTACTAAATTTTTTAATGAAATTAATATTAAGTAAGAATTATAGTTTAACACATTAATCAATAGGGCTAACGTATGCTTAAAAATGAACATGTAAGCAGATACATTATGATAACAAAGGCATATTGAACACTGTGGTTCTTTAAAGTCTTCCTCAGCATGGGTATAGACCTCATGCTGATTTCCTTCTTCCACATAACTGTAAGATGAACAGCTTTTTATTTTAACAATAGAAGAATGCTAACTATCTCTTTCTTGACTTAGGTTTAAATTATTAATTTTCTAAAATAACTGTACTGTTACTGTTCAGAGATTAAATTGGCATGGGTAATGAGCATTAATTGGGTTCTACCTAATCTGACAGTCAAAGTAGTTGAAAGAGACTTGACAAATGATGCTTCTTAAAAGACGATATTGATTTATTTTCAGATTTATTCATTGCTTGAGATCTTTAAAGGTGTATTTTTGTCATGCAAACCGGCATCCTGCTCTTTGAAAGGGAAAACAAAATAAAAAGCTACTACTACAATAGGGAAAATCTTACAAAATGTCTTAAATATAAAATGGAGTCTGTGCTGAGCTGTAACCCGTCTGAAGATAATGTCTTTGAATCAGTCAGCAAGCAAGAGCTTTTCTGCTAGTGAACAGTTACATATTTCAGCACTGGACGTTGTTTAGTGTCTGTAATCAGCCCTTTTAAAATACTGTCAGACTGAAGTCCAAGCATAATTAAAGCAAATCAAAGATACCTAATAAGTCCAAAATAACTGAGTCACCTTTTTTACTATGTAATGAGAGAGTTATTTTCACATTAAGTAAATCTTAAGAAGCAAGGCACTTGTGGTAGTTACATTTGTCACAAACATAATTTTCTGATTGTGAACCAAACCCTGAAATCATGAAAGAGTAGGTAATTGGGATTTTCTCTTAAAAGATACCAAGAGATCTAAATAATCAATTGTACAATTACTTTCATCATTCAGGAAAGTCTGCCTGTAATGTTCCATGCATTTATAGCTTGTAATGTTTGGGTTTTTTTGTTCATCCAAAGAGGATAAAAGTCAGCCAAACACACTTAAAGCTTATTTTGTATTGCCAAATGGGTACTGTTTGTTCATGGAATCCGAACACTGAAAACATCTTAACCTTAATGATATATTGGATGGGCAGTTATAGAAAGTATCTGGTGAAAGTAGATGCTTTTAAAATACAGTCATTAGCAAATATGTTATTTAAATGGCGACTGAAACCTTCTATGGACCATTCTGTCCAAAGAAACTTGCACTTTTTCAGTTTATTGGTGAAAACAATCACAAAAATGTCTGAAGTTGTATTTGTGTTTTATGTTTGCACAGCGTACAACTGTCACTTGTTGTGGTAAGTGTAACAACAATATGTGTAGCTGGTAGGTATTTGGTATTCAGTAAGTGCTGACCATTTTAAAAAAAAAAAAAAGGCAAACAAAACAAACCACCACAAAACCAAAACCAGACAGCTTCCTTTCTTTTGCCGTAATTACTCATTAAATGTGAGTGGTGATTAAGGCTCTAGGTATTATATAATAAAAGATAAAAATTACTAAATTCCAACTTTGTTAGATGATGTATTGAAAACAAATAATTAAAAATTTACAGTCACCATATGAACTTTTTGTAGTTACTGTATTTAATTGATTTATATGTCAGTTGCAAAAAGCTAGGGTTTAGTCATAAAATCTGAACTGTAATTTTTAAAACCATTCTCTGTAAACCAAAGAACCCTGAATGCTTTATCTGATGATGGGGTTTTTTTGTGTTGCAAATTGACTCCAATTACGAAATGACTACTGATGAAGAGGACAGTTGGCTGTGTGCGCTCTTTGATAGTGAAAGCCAGTAGTCTCGCAAAGTTTTCCAGTGGATCCTAAGTCAGTTACTCTTTACTCGAAGAATCACCTAAGAGATCCTGTGTTTGGCATTACCTTCAAATCTTGGAAACTTTTCTTATTCCCTGCTGACAAATTCCTTCTTCCTTGGGTGGTACTCTGGTACTTAAACAGAGCTTTTTGTGCTACGGAGGCTTCTTCTTCCATCCCCTCTTGTTCCTGCTGTCATTTTTCTAGGAGTACCTCTTCCGAATTGCTCAAATCCTGAGGATTTTCCTTGTGCCCCTGTAATATTTTTCAAAAATTCTAATCCTTAATCTCCACCTTTGAAAAGAGATTAGGGAGAATTGCCTTATTTTGTAAGGCACAGTTACTCTTATGTTTTCCTGAAGAGCTGTGTATTTGTTGGTAGTCTTTAATAACCGACCTGGTTATGGATAGATCATCTGTCACCAACATGAATTGATTTTATATAAAACATACAACACAGTGAAGGGCAGTCATATGGACAGTTCACAAAGCCAAACTGGAATTGCTAAATTGAAGAAAAATTTCCAAAGTTTGCACTTTGCCTTAGATTCAGGTGTGAAAAAGTTACTGACTTATAAAATTAAAAAATTGGGCAAATTGCGCCATCCTCAAAAAGCAACTGTGATAGTGTCAGTTGCATTATTAAGGGCTCCTTTCTGAACGCCAGTGGGCAAACATAGACCTCTGTATTTGTGTGTGTCTTGTGCTGAATCTAGATCTGGGTTTCTGTTCAGCTTTGCTACAATCTTTCTTGTTCTCTGCCTTGGACAAAACTGCATTGCATTGTAACTTGTACTGCTTGTTGAGGCTGAAATTACGATTATAATGGATGCTGCAAAAACAATAAAGACCAGAATGAAGCATTGGCACTTTTTACCTCTTGCCAAAAAGTACACACAAAGGAAAGAAATGAGCACTACAGAGTGCTCATTGTGTATGAGACTATGCCTGAAAGTTTAGCAGTCTTACATAAAATTATTTTAGGAGAAGAATGTATCTTTATGAAAGCTTTACCTTTAAAAATGTGGAGCTTGCTAGCTAGAATTTATAGAAGTACTACGTACTACGCTACCACTTCTTCTGTTTTCTGAGTATATTTCTTTTTGCAGCTTTAAATTGTTCTTGAAAAACAAAACAAAACAAAACAAAACAAAAAACCCTAACTTAAACAGGCTTTGAAAGGATAAAGTATTTGCTTCCTTGTTTAACTAATTAATCAAAACCACATGTGAACAGACTTTTTCTTTAAAAGAATAAAGCAAAACTTGAAATGTAACAAAAGATAGAAATTTTAATGGGAAAGAAACTGAATAAGGAACAATTAATATTGAAAATGTAATATCTATGTAATATGTATGAGTATATAGTCTTCTGATATATTTGCATTAATTGTATGTATTTACTTAATTTCTTTTATTTTAAGGCCATGGAACATCCTTTAATATAGATTGTAATGTCTGTTCATGTTTTGCTGGAAACTTGATATGTTCTACGCGTCAGTGTCTAACTGAGCATAGTTCAGAAGATGAACGTCGGAAGTTTACAGGTACCTTTCCAAACTATGGAAACTGTAAGCGTAATATTCTTAGAGCGAGGGTTAGCTTCTAAATTCTTTCTACAGTATTAATGGAAAATACTTGATAATTCGTTATTAAGATGTTCTTTTAACTATTTATTTTTCTCATCTCCAGCCTGCACTTCAGAAAAAACACATACCTTTAAAAAAAAAAAATCAGTACTGAAAAAAAAAACCCTCAGGTAATATGTAAAAATAGGTAGAGACAGGGTAATGCCACTGGGGACAAGAGATAAGGAGTTTGGGGGAAAAATGGAGAAAGCTGAGTAGAATTAGCAAGGAGGCAGGGCACAAACTTCCCTTCCTACTACTTGTAAGTGCATATGTGCTACAGCATTGCTAAATTACAGGAGGGAGGAAGTGGCTGAAGATAGAGCACATCTTTCCATTTGCTGGAAGGCAAAGGTATCTTAGTGACGCCTTGTGTATCTTCTGTCATAGAAAATAAGTGTGCACCAAATTCCTGTTTTGTATGTTGCTTTTACAGGTTTACCATGTAACTGTGTAGATCAGTTTGTACCAGTATGTGGTCAAAATGGACGCACGTATCCAAGTGCATGTATAGCTCGTTGTGTTGGGCTCCAGGACAATCAATTTGAATTTGGATCATGCATTTCCAAGGACCCTTGTAATCCTAACCCTTGTAATAAAAATCAGAGGTAAAAGCAGAATATGTTTTTAAGTTTTCTTTGGCATCATCTACTTGTGAAGCAGATTTGCTTTTTCTTTGAGTGTGTTGTATATTGTAGTAACATTCTACTTTTGGGGTACTCCAATAAAAATAACTATTTGAAGTAGCTACTCTTTATCAGAGTAATGGACAATAATAACTGCCAATTCTTGGTTCTGTTTATGTAGTGCTGTATCATTTAAATTCATTATGCAGATCTCAGTTTTAGCAATAAACGAGAACTGATGTATACTTTCAAAAATGGGAGAATCAAATTTTGTTGAAATGGCAATAAGTGTCATTTTACTACTTTGTTTCACACCTTCTTCTAGTAGTTAAAAACAAAAACCCACACCTGAATTCAAGACTTGAATTCAGTCTTGCTTATTCAGTCAATAAGCTGTGCTTTTTATCTCTAAAATAGGAAAATATCAATCACTCTGGAAGACTTGAGTTTCTCTTAATTAGATTGATATCTTGTGAAAACCATGTCTGTACAATCTCTGTTTTTTCAGTGTCAGAAAAAAACAAAATCTGTATAGACGAACATATTAAAATAAAAATATGCTCTGTACTAGTGTCAGAAGAAAAGAAAATCTGACCTTTCTTACAGAAATCAAAGTCTGTGGCTCATAATATTGGTCTCTGTCTTCAATTTTCTGTGTTGTGCAATACTGCAGTTTCCTTTGAATTTGTACATTTTTCTGTTTTGAAAGAAAGCCACCATAAGAAGTTGTGTAATACTGTGCTTTCATGAAAACTGATTATAGCAATTTTATTTTTTTCCTTTTTCTGCACTTTAAATGCCTTGATGCAGAAAACTGCAGAGAAAACACTGTAGTTTTCTGGCTGTAGTAGCCATTATAGCATTGAAAACTAGACTTTCAAAGCTGCATTGTGGATATACACTTTTTACCTTTCATATTTTTAATTTGGAAAGTATAGAGAGGTTTTTCAGTTTTACAGAATAACCATTATGCTTAGAACCTCAACTTGTAGTTTCAGTAAAGGACTGTACACAATACATTTTTCTGGGTCAGTTTGATAATGTAGCATAAACTAAACATGCTCATTTTAAAACATCTCTGAAGTGCTTAGAATCTAATTAAGATCTTACATTCCACTTGTAAAGTGTGTAAATTTCAGAATTTCTGAGTCTTCCCTAATATAAAAGTAAAACATGTAGTGCATAGGACAGCAGCACTCAGAGAGAATGAGGATGTATTGTACATAATCCAGTGATAGCATTGTTGTCATTTATAGAAGGAGGAGATTGTTAAAAAAGCCATTTGACCTTTCATCAGTCTATTCGTCAAACTCTATTGCCTGGCATTTCTCTAGGGATGTCTTGCAGGGCATATGGCAAATGTTTTGCAGATTAGACCATGGAAGGTACATATTTAATATAAAGGGAAAAGAATTTCTGCTGTTTACTGCTCCTCACAGATAAGAAGTAAAGGCTTGAGAGAGATGACGTGCCAAAAAAGGAAATTGTGTTAATACTAGATTTTTCCTTTTGCTTGCAGTCATCCCCAAGATTGGATGTGATACAGTATATTGAACCTACAAAGCTAGAATCCAATTAGATATTTGTAATTGAAACCGTATAATTTTTAAGTCTTGTTTTCACTATCTTCTCAAGGAAGGGTGAGGCTAGACCTCTGCAATATAATCTTTTTCTCTTGCAGTCCACTGTTTTCATGTTTTCTCTAGTTTGCCTTAAAATAGGCATTTACAAAATGAAGCTTGGGAGTAGGTAGGAAGTTTATCCAAGCCTTTTCAAAAATCCATTGAAAAATACTTGGTAAAAGATTAATTTTAGTGGAAACTGTAGTTGTGTTCACATACATTGACTAAACATGGTGTGAACCAGTTTCAGGTTTGTGATGACACCTGAAATTGGCTATTCAGAATGTTTTATCACATGTATTTCCTGCAGCTCTGCTGAACCATAATTAGCTCTAAAGCAGTGGAAAAGATTTCGCTGAAAATATTTTCCCTAAATATTTTGCAACTTAAAAAATCCTATGACATGATACGAAATTATTATTACTTTATGCAGGTGCATACCAAAGAAACAAGTTTGCTTGACTAGTTTTGGAAAGTTCGAATGTAGCCAGCATGAATGTGTGCCGAGGCAGTTAAATTGTGACCAGACACGGGATCCTGTTTGTGACACAGACAATGTGGAATACAGTAATTTGTGTACTTTGTACCAAAAAGGAAAAAGTTTAGCATACCGAGGATCATGCCAGGTAGGAAGTGGTTCTAGCAATAAATACCAAATCTTCTTTGTTCTTTAATGTTCAACTTTGCGATGTTCTGGTTTTTATAGCTTACAAAATGTTTTCATTGAAAGTAATCCTTTAAAAATGTAATTTTCATTAGTATAAAAAATATTCACACAATTATATTCAGAATTTTGTCAAGTGTTTGTCTGCTTTAGTTAACAGTTGTCTCAAAACCAATCAAGAGCTTTACTTATGCTTTCTTGGGGATAATACTCTGATATTTATATTAAGTCTTCCTGTATTTGTCACCATTAAAGCTTGCATTGAGGTATGTTTGTAGTAATTAGTGCAGTTCCTTGGTTAGTTAAATGCTAGTTTTCACCAGTTTGAACTTGTTTTAAATAAAAATTAGTGCCCGGTCATAGAAAGTCTTTAGCGTTTTGTGTGATTGTGCCCCAGGTTTACCAAGTTCATTGTTCAGGATCTATTAACACCAAAGTTTTGTTGGAGACTAGGCAGTCTGTAATATTTTCTTCAGTTTGTCTGGATTGGATTAGTCTTCATATTAATCCCTGGGAAGGATTAGGATTAGGTTTAGTTCTTCCATCCCACTGCTCCCTACAGTGTTGCTAGACAAGCTATTTCTATTGCTTTATAAGAAAAGTCAGGAGCTACTCTTTTCAAAGTTGCTGGCTTTACCATTGATAGGCTGTTCCTCTCCAGGTTTTTCCTCAAATAATGAAGATTCATTGTTGACTCTTGGTCTCAACTGATGGATATTCTTAGAAGTACAGAACTTTTTTCAGGGTTTTTCTGTATTATAAATGCTATTGCTCTTTTAACCCACTTTTAGTTTCTGCCTTTCTATCTTTATACCTTCTTTTTCTTGCCCTTTTTCAGCAGCCTCGTTAAGTACAGATAATTCTTCTCATTGCACATCAGATATCTCATGAGATACTCAGGGAATGTTCAGCCCTTGAACAGTAAGAATCAAAGGAATATTGCATGGCTATTTTTTTTTCTCCAGCAGTTATATGTCTAGTTGTATCCATGTTCACGAACTCTTTGACACTGGTAGCTTTAATTTTTCACTCTTCCTTTTATAGGGAAGATGACTGTGAGATATGAAACTATTTGGGGTGCTCACATTTACTTGTCCTCTATCTGTTTTGTTGTTAGCTTAGGTGTGTAACATAGAAACTGTAATTGTCTTGCTATTTTAGAGGAAATACAGTGATCATATAGCTATGGTGACTTACTTGAAGTATTAGTTAGTTTAATAAAATATTTAGACCTTGGGAAGAAATTATGGAATGAGTTGTGTCATTTCACAAGACTTTGGACAAAAGTATCAGTCATACCTTGTCTGCAAAGAGTCAGCAATTCCATTTGCTTCCGTTCGTGTTCAGAAGCTTAAGTTTATTGGCATTTGACCTCTTGAATGTGTTGGACTAATATAAGTGCACAGGCAGGATAGGAAGAAGCTATATTACAATTCTCTTTGATTTTCACATGTGTTTGAATCAAATGACACGCTAGATATGTTTTTCTGAGAGAAAATGGACCAATAAATGTATTTTTCTAGATGTAAAGGTCTCAACAATAAATATATTTTTGACAGAGGTGTCTAGTAATGGATTTTATTCTTCTGAAATAAATGTATACATTTACCTTCTCAAATAATGTGTAAGAAATACATAGAATCATAGAATCATTTAGGTTGGAAAAGACCTTTAAGATCATCGAGTCCAACCGTAAACCTAACACTGCCAAGTCCACCACTAAACCATGTCCCTAAGTGCCACATCTACACGTCTTTTAAATACCTCCAGGGGTGGTGACTCAACATGTGCACACACACTAAATTTTAAGAACACAAAAACACACTGAGATGAATGAATAAATAAATTATTAATAAGCCATTAAAATATTAATAAATACTACAATTGCAAATATTTTATTAATAAATCATTTTAGTAATAAAATACTACTTTATTACATAATGAAATTATTATAATCGTAATTAATTTAATAAGTAAGTTAATTTAAATGACATGGTCATTTTATTTAAGCATTAGCACAGAACAAAAATTGTTCTTTCCCAAAACATCTTATTGTACATTTCTCAGATTCCAGCTTACATTTCTCTGTCACCTTCTTTAAGTATTACCCGTTCATAAACTGGCAGGTTATTTACTCTAGATTTCCTACTTTTTTGAATGTTTGACAATATTAACGGCGAATTCCCATTAACTATGGTTTTCCTAATGTTAAAACTACTCTGAAGTTTTGTCTGTAGCATGAATAAATTGATCTTTGAAACGTTTCTGTGCGTTTCAGCCATTTTGCAAATCAGTGGAACCTGTATGTGGACATAACGGGGAAACCTACAGCAGCGTCTGTGCTGCCTATTCCGACCGTGTGGCTGTGGACTATTACGGACACTGTCAGGCTGTGGGTGTTCTCTCAGACTACGGTTTTCATACAGAGTGTGCCTTTGTTAAATGTCCCCAGCTTTCTGCTACTGGCTGCAAACCGGTTATTGCACCAGGTATGTTAATTCATTGTTGAAGTTTACTGCAGATAGGCAAGAGTCTCCAGGCTATGTGTATAAATAGGTGTATATTTGCAACAAAACTTATGCTTTAAAATACTGTCTTCCATAATGTCTTTGAGACATCTAAGAGAAAGGATGAAGTAGAGATCTTTACCAAGGGCAAGAACAAGCCAGTACTGGGACTCAGCAGAGTAATTCTGAAGTGGAAGGGCCTTGGCTTTAGGAGTCACGCTCCTTCAGACTTCAGAAACTTGCAGCTGTCCCCATAGGACTGGTTTGGGGGAAACGAATGAGGTCTGTGGTGTCTAGGGTAGAATGTCACCGGGAGTCGGACGAGTCATTTTTCGGAAGTGGTAGCACAGATACCACACTGGAATGCCAAACTATCGTCAAAGTACATTTCCCAGAAGAACAAAGATTACGTTTAATTAGAAGACAGAGTAAGATACCATATGTATTTACAGTACTGTGAAAGAGGAAGACAGTAGGAATAGTTTTGCAGTTGTGCTGTTTTGAACTGTTTTTTTATTGTTTTCACAAATACTTCCTTTATAAAACAGTCAGTAACTAATCACAGGTAATATACATAGCAAGGAAAGCTCAGTTTCTAAAAAGAAACAGTTTTATGCATTTTTCTCATTCACTGGTTTGGAAAAGGGTCTTTGTGCTTTGGTATTACATTTAATATTGTAAAAGTCACTCTGTGAATGTGAATTATATATAATAAGTTGGGGGGGTGAATTAAATATACAATCATGGGTAGAAAGTTGAAATATTAGCCCTTTGCTTTCTGAAATACTGAGGAAAAACAATAGGAGAAATATGACGTGCTTCTGTGTTAAATATGAATCTGTCAGACAAGTCCTTTTTTTCCCCCTTATTATATAAAGATTCTAAGCTCCAACATGGTGTAACTGCATAAATTAATGTTTGCAGTGTGCATAATTGCTTCTGTCATGTCCTAGCTATTTCAGCTCTTGAAATTCATCATTTCTGTAGTTGCATATGCATGCATCCATACCAAACCTTGGCTTGTAGTACACAAAGTGCCTGTGGTTTTAGCTTACAACAATGTATCATCCTGAAACAAATGAAAATTCATCTTGTTGCTTCGTGTTGATAGTAGTAAATGTGTGTTGAAAGGTGACTGCTTTTGCATTATAAATGTTTTCAACATTAAAAAAAATTTTAGAAGTTGTGCAATTCTGCTATCGAATTGAAAGATTTACTTTGCTTTGGTAGTTTTGCTATTTTCATTCTCAGTTAACGTTCAACTTTTGACCTCTGCTTACTTGAAAGTGAAAAGACTATTTGCTTTTATTTCTGAGATTTTTATTTATTCTAAGATTATTTTTTATTCATAGGAGCCTGCTGTCCACTATGTGCTGGAATGCTGAGAATCTTATATGACAAAGACAAGCTGGATACTTTTGCGAGGGTAAACAGTTTAATCATGCCTTATGTTAAACGGTACATGGAAAAGTCAAGTTACTGTATACTCTCTCCTGAAAAGTTAACACATTATAAAGCCACTTATTTTTCAGTAGATAGTATGTGATTTGATTTTTTTCTTTATACTGTTTATACTTTCCTTTATTTCTTAATATCAGGTATAGAAATTGAATTACAATGCAAAGCAAAAGAGAATTAGAGTAGGCACAAACAAGCACATTCAGGTTTGCAGTTTAAATGACTTGTAATAATAAAGACAAATGATACGGGAACTGCATCTATCTCATGGTAGGAATACAGTGCATATTTGTTATTTATGGCCTTTTTGTTAAGATTATTCTGTTACCTTACTATTTCCTAATGTAGGTAACTTAGTTCTGACATTGTCTTATGTTTAAATTGGATTGTTTTACACTCTTTGGGTTATCTAGATAGTTGTCACTGATTTTGTTGCTCATCAGCTAAAATGTTGGGTTTTAATTAAACATCTCTGTAAGTTAGACACCACCATCCTTCATTGCTGCTCTTTGAAAACCTCCAGTGTAAGATGGATCTTCTGATGTTGATTGCCTATCACAGAACACAACATACTAGGCCCAGACTCCCCATGTGGTGTATAAAAGGATTGCACTTTATTGACCCCTGCTTTTATGCTTCAGTGTATGGAACAGAGCAGAACGCTTGATTTTTGGCACAACATCACAACAAAATAGAGTAATATGACTATCATGCCTAGTGAAGCAAAACAATTCATATTTGCGTCTGCACGATTTTTTTTTAAATATCAAGAGGAAAGATAATTTCCCCAAAACAGTATAAAATTACATTAACCTATTTATATGTTTAGAAGTAGAGAGAATTAGCTATTGTTGTAAAAACAGAAAAATTTAGCTTGAACAGGACCCTTGGAGGGGTCTGGTCCAACCCCCTGCTCAAAGCAAGGTTAACTCCAGTTAGAGCAGCTTGACCAGCTGAGTTTTTAAAACCTCCAGGAGTGGAGATTCCACAAGCTGAACGCTGCTGGACTCTCTCCACTTCGTCAGTGTGGCCTGGGGAGGCGGGGGGGGGGGAGGGTAAATAAAGAGGGACGATGACTTCTGCTGGCTCTGTTCTTGCTGTTGCAGCCCAGTGTGTGGTTGGCCTTCATCTCAAGGGCGTGCTGCTGATGGATGTTCTACTGATTTCCTCTCAAGAGATTTTGTGTTTCTGTGTGCTGTGTGTGTGTGTGCGTTGACCAATTTTGCTGAGTAACAGTGTCTGTTAGGTCATGACTGCATCCTGGAATGTCTTCCAATTGTCACCTCTATGGTACCAGGGACACAGTGACCACTGCAGCTTCTCAGTTCATACATTACAACATGTGGCTGTGAAGAAGAATTTTTAGTTTTAGTTAGAAGAAAGCTTTCTAGTTAAAGAAATTTATTGGACTTAATAACTGAACTAGTTATTCAAGTAGTTGGTGATAACTACTCTCCTCTCACCTACTAAGTACCCTAATACCTGGAAGTAAGTAATACCTGGATTAGGGTACTTGGTAGTTGCTTTTTTCCTTCTTTTTTCCCCTCTCATTTTTTTCTTCCCTTTTTCACCACAGCCTTGCTGACTTTCTCTTGTCTTGCTCACCTAACGCCACAATACAGTCTTCAAGTTTTCAGAACTCATATGTATAAATATATATCTCTCTTTACACTTAAAATATGTGATCTCTCAAACATTCAAATCAGCATTCTCTTAGCACATACTAGAAATTACAGAAGTTTGACTGAAGCTCTCTCCTTTGGAAACTTCAATCAGGGATCATCCAATAAGGCCCCAGAGATGACTTCTAACCGGTCACAGCCACCTGGAGACTGTGCATGGTGTGACACTACCCTGAGCATAGAGACTTAGAAGCTCTGTGCCTTGTTGCTCCAGTGTGAGTCGGAGGCAGACTAGTATCTCCTAATAATACAATAGAAGATGCCCAACTGTGTATTTCAGTAGATTTGATACTTTTGTCATCTACATGAAATTTATGTTAATAACATAGATCTCCTCTGATTCCATCAATAAAACTGTAGGATTAGTGTGCAGCTCTTGCTTTTGACAGTGTACATATATATGTAGCGTATACATCCATTGTACTGGAGATGGTTAAGTCTCAGATGGAATCATTGCTAGAAATGCTAGCATACACTTTAACCAACCCAAGAGGGCAAGGAGTAGTAATGTCTGCCTATTTTAGTTCAGACAGGTGCTTTGTATAAGAAAAAAATGCTTCAATTACTGAAGAGTTCTATCAATCTGACTTTTTTTTTCCCCCTCCCCCCACCCCTCTGGCTTTTTTTGTAAAGATAGCAGGAAACAAGTGTCAGCATCTACGCAGAGCAAAGAAACATTAGAGATCTGCTAAGATTCTAACCTAATCTACTAGATTTCTAATCTAAGACATTAAAATCCAAGTTTGACTATTGGTCATCCTTAAAAGTATCCATGTGCTTCTGGTTTAAGACTGTTTGAACAGGGTTTGCTGATCAGTCAGCGTGTCAGACTACATTTTAATTGGGAAAATTAAAGGAAATCCCTCAAAGATCTGGTAAAAGAAGTGTTGTGTGATACCTTGAAAATTTGATTCATGTAGTCTACGTGGATTTCCCAGATTTCCATTTGTTAAGGTCTTGTACCAGTGGTCTTAAAAGAAATGAAGCTACAGTAGGATAAGAAGGATGGATCTCTTGCAGCTAAAGCTAGAAAACAGAACACAACAGAATGACCAGAAGTCACAAGTCAAGTATTTGTGTTGGTGTTTATACTGTTCAACACATCCAGAAGTGACCTTGGAAAAACGGTGAAAAACCTTTAAGTGGCAGTCCTTAAATAGACTGACCATCTACAATCAAATTATTGTTTGTCAGATACAGACAGCAGAACAGAATAAGAATTTTAAGAGAAAAATGTATTTACCTGGTAGTTATGTAGTGATCTCTGTAGTGATTGCTGAATGTCTTCACAAAGCCATAGCTCTTCATTTCTGGTGGCTCGTGGAACAGGTTCTGTGATGGTAAAGGAGTGCCAGCTGGTAGGGCTGCTCTGCTTCTTGTTTCCCAGCATGGGAGTACAAGCCACTGTAACAGATAACCATTTACATTATTTTGAGGTACATGATACATATACACACTAACCATGAAGGTGGAGAACAAGACATATCAAAACCATGGTTAATTTAAGAAGTAAAACATTTTTCCCCTTCTTCCTTTCACTTTTTTAAGGGTTTTTTGGGAGGGTTTGGTTTTGGGGTTTTTTTGCTAGAGATTAGAACTGAGTAGTCTAATGGCTGAAACAATAAATGCCATGACATAAAATAATTAAAACTGAAGAGGAGAAATGTAATTTTGCATAATGTTACATCATCCATGAAGTTCTTTGTTTTCTTCCAGGTAACAAATAAAAAGCCTATAACAGTACTTGACATACTTGAAAAAATCCGCCTGCATGTCTCAGTGCCACAGTGTGATGTGTTTGGATACTTAAGCATAGAATCTGAAATTGTGATTCTCATCATTCCTGTGGATCAGAACCCCAAACCATTGCAGGTAGACTATGTTATTATTTTGTTTACCCAGCATGGATTTACTTCATTTTTATACATGTACACTTTACTGTTTTCAATATAGCAGTTCTAAAATTGTGCATTTTCCTGTGTACTGAGTACATGGGGATTTCTCTAGTGACTCAAATCTGAATAGCTAGTATTATGGATGGTAAAATGTGTCTTGAGAATCCTGCTTTTCTGATAAGAGGCTTTTGAGTGTGGATAATTAGAGGGGGGAGGTGAAGGAAGGCCAAGGATAGAGTAGTATGATTTTTGTTTTAAAATTAATAAACCCTTAACTTCCTGTGGCTAAAATAACATAAAATATAAACTGATGAAAATAAATAAATTACTGAATGACCTCTTAAATTAATATTAATTGTATATTAAATACATACCTGCATATGAAATGGTACTCCTTTGTGTCCAGTGTAATAGTTAAAAGTAGATTGAAGCATATGTGATACTAGGCTGAAGCACATCATATGTATTGATATCATATTAATACATCATGCCCATCTTCATGTTAAGCAGTAGTTCATACCAAAGAGGATCCGTTGATACTATTCTGAGATCATCCTGGTTTTGATACTCCTTTCCACCTTATGGTAAAAAGTGTTGGGAGATCCCGAAATGCTATTACGACCTTAAAAAGGAAATAACATTCCAATAAGCTGCCCAGCTTGCTGTGTCATAGGTAGTTCATGCTAGCAAACAACAACCTAATGTTCACAGTACTAAACTCTAAAGGTAAAGCAACAAATGCAGCTCAAAGTTCTTACAGTATTTTCTTAGGAGCAGTTTAGAGCAATAGAAGCAAGGCTTTGGCTATGTATTGCATTATTATTGTCTTGGAGCTGTTGCTTCATTTTTACTTTCTGCGTGTTAACCTATGCAAGACCAGTGAGGATCTCTTCTTCCTATTAAAAGGAACATAATTTCTTGCCATTTTATAGTTGTTTCTAATAGTCTTGCCTGGCCCTGCTGACAGCACTTTATAACGAAGTCCCTTTGGAGATTAGGGGCTCTGACTGGTTCATTCTGTTACCTGAGTGTGTACTAGTGTAAAATGAAGGATTTAGCTTTGAAAATGAAGGAGAGAGAAAACCTGCCCACCATCTCTCTCTTATCTTTTATAATACAAACAGAACTCATTTCTTTGTTGTTAATTTTATATTGATGGCTGCTTCCCATTTCCATTTTATTTCTACAGTCTAATTTTGCATGCTCAGTATTGCTTCTGGGATGGGCTAAAGTTACAGTATAGTGTGAGGGGATACAATCACTGCCATAAACTTTGCAAGCTGCAGTATCTAATAGGGTAGTTGTTTCTCAGGCAGGGATATTTTGCTTGCCCATGCTACTGGAGCAACCCTGTTACATCCAACTCGGCTCCACCTTATGTCTCCTTCTTTAGCAGAAATAGCCCAAAATGTTACCAGGACTTAGGAACAAGGTCTTGAGCCTTGCCAATCTGGTCAGTTTTCACTCCATCTGCAGCAGGTGCTGTCAGACTCCTGGGGAGAGGAGGACTTTCTGAAATCAGAGAGGCCACCTGAAACCAGGGAGGAGCTGCTTGTCTCACTGGTGACATCTGTTGCTGAGCTAGAAGTTCCTCAACTTTCAGAGCTTTGGGCATCCAGATATTGAGTTTGTTAAGTTAAAACTTCACCAGAGGCAGCTTCCAAAGCTGTTAAAGAGACTTAGTACTAAATTGATTCCTGGGTTGCAGTAGATGGTAAGGTGGAAAAAAATGGATTTTCTAACATAAATTCATAATTATCAGACAGTGGGGGAATGGAAACCTGGGTTTTCTCAGGTTTTCCTGTTACTTCCATTCTTCTCTTCCCTTCCCATAAAAGAAATCGGTTTTCCCTGATTTGGAAGAAAAAGCCCATTAAGTAGAAAATCTGATTTTTCCACTGTTGCAGACTTCAAGGCAGTATCTTGGTCAATCAGGAAGTTAGTCCTCAGTTTTAGAGGTACTTACTTTAGTTATAATTTACTGTGAGCTTTTTGGCATCAACATTCAAAACACATCACCCATGATAACTTGTATGTAGCTTCCTTCCTCCCCTTTTGCTACTACTCAGGGTTTCCACAGTAGTTTTCATAGTACCAAAGTCTATGATAAGAGCTCCAATATGTTTTCTAAGAAATACCCCCAAAAATTACATAAATCTTATGTGCTGGTGGGAATAACTCAGATTTTCTTTTCTGAATTTTGCTATCTAGCAACATTTTTGCATTGGCATTTTACATGGCAAGAAGAGAAATAATAACTTTTTTTTTCCTTAGATTGAAGCCTGCAATAAAGAAGCAGAAAAGATAGAGTCACTGATAAATTCAGACAGTCCAACATTAGCATCACACGTACCGCTGTCAGCTCTAATTGCATCTCAAGTACAAGTTTCATTTAGCATTTCTTCTCCTTCTGTTAAAGTGGTGCCTGTTCTGCACTCCCTGTTCATAAGCCTTTTATTCACGTTGTCAGGATTAATATATTATATATAACTGCTTAGAAAATATGCATGAGTATTGTGGCGGTTTATATTGTGAAGGACATTCAGAATTGTTGATCATTGAACCAGAAAACAAAAATTGTAGAAGATTTGATATTTATCAATGAAGAACTAAAAGTATTTGGAATAATGTGAAAAGATGATCCCTTTATTCATTACTGGTCAGATGACTGTTTCAGCACAATTAGATTGTTTTCCATTGATCTTGGAGACATAAAAATACTCTGGAAGGTTCTGACGTTATGGATTTATGATTTTTGCGAGAAGTGATCTTACAGGGGTTTTTTCAGCAATGAACAAAATAGTGTTTTGAGTTTATTGAAGAATGTTAATTTTATATTATTCAGATGCATATCAGTGACAACGAAAAGCATGCACCTATTTTAAACATCATTTTTGGAAGAAACAAATTGCTGCTACTTAATGACCTTACCAAAAATTTAAGAGTTTATTCTCATGTAAATATGCTTTCATATTTTATTATGAAGAAACCTAACTAGACCTGGGCCTATTTCAGTAGACGTCTTTACTTGGACTAGTGAAGATTTGCAGGTCATTGGGCTCAATGCTTGTAAAATGACAATCAAGCTCTATACTAGTACCTTACTTCAATGAAGAAATATGGTTTTTTTATAGTTTTGTACATTTCAGAATCTCATATTGGATGCAAAATTATAAAGAATCTCAGTATCTATATTTAAGTGCCATTTAAAATATTGCAGTATTTGCATGTTATCTAATGAAATTTATACTTTAAATGTTTATACAAACAGTATGTTTTATTACTTATTGTATTTTATGCACCTGACCTTAGTCTACATGAAGTATTTTATATCAGTATTATGATAGCCAACTTTTGAAGTATATACAGAAAAACTTATTTTTGCCAAAATGCTGAACTTTTAAAGAAAGCACTGAAAACTTTTTGAACGTGTATGTTGTTGTAGCATGTTTGTAGCAATTATTTTCTGCTAAATCTTTTAAATGCAAAAGTATTAAAACTTTTTATTTTAATAAAACACTTTGTCATATGTCCTTGTATACGAATGAGTGAAGAGCACTTTTATATTTTAAGTGCAGTTGTACTCTATATATAGTTTCTGAGTACTTTTGGTAGAGTACAAATGCAGATTATCTTTGGAAGTATTCTTGCCAAATAACTCCAGGAAGACTTATGCACATAGTCATCAAAGTCTGGATACAAAAAACTAGTTGAATATGTTGATAATCCATCTGGTTCTGAAATTTCTTCTGTGGATTCTTTAGAAACTTGGACACAAGGATAATGAATGTATTTGAAGAGCTTTTTGAACTGAAATGGCTCAGATGATCTCCCCAGAAGCTGCAAGCAATTCAGATGGTTTATTGAATTCCTTATTTTTTCCAAATCATTAGCAAATATCTCTTCAACATGTAGCCTGTTAGCTTGCTTAGCATTTAGCTGAAGTAATCCGATGCCTACTAAAATTAAAGGAATTATAAATGTCTTAAGAAAATATATATACACATATATATATTTATATATATATATGTGCCACACTGGAAAATTTAGTTAAGAGCTTAAAAACATACCTTTTGTGGAACAGAATATATAATGATATTTATTTTTTTTACAACTGTGAAGATTTTGTTCAATGAAAGATAATACCAAAAAAGTTGCCTCAATTTGTATGATGAATCTGGAAAAAGCAGAACTTAAGCCCAGAGATTTTTGAATTCACATTCAAAGTGAATTCAAAGTGAGCATCCAGTACTTGCTAGAAAAGACTGAAGATTTTGAGTGGTTATGCTAAATATGTGCAGAACCAATGAGATTTCGTATAATCCTAAATTCTTGAGTATAAGTCCAGCATCCAAAGTGTACAGGGCTTAGGTTCTTTTTGCTGGATGAAAAAAAGTACTTAAGTGTTTTCTTGGTTTTGTCAAGACCTCGGACTACCTCAAAGGAATGAAGAAACTATTTACTTACAGTTTTGAATTCAAACAAACTAGGAGAAAAGATGGAAGAAACCAAGCCCAGTTTTACTTGCAAGTTATGAAATTTGAACGTAATGGGGACAAATTTGATACAGGTTTCAGATGAGTTTTCCATATAAGTGCTAATGATGTTCTGTCACTATCTGTGTGGAAATCTGTGTTCGCTTAGGAAGGAATGGAGACAGCACAAGGGCACTTCAAAGCAGCACAAGCCTGTTTGTTGCTATTATAACAGGACTCAACTGAAACATTTACAAAACATTATAAACAGAGTTATGTCAACAATTGGCTCTGGAGAGATGCTTCAGTTCTGCTTCAGTTTGTTTAGTTTGGCTCTTCTCAACAGGAAGGCAGCAAAGCGGAGATGCCAGCAGTGCTTGTTTGTACACCCCTAGGAGTGGATCAACCACAGGGGCAAATATCAGAGCAAATAAGGGATTTCTGGCTTACGCTTCCTGCTGAGTTTTGAGTCCAGCAGGAGCTGGGATCTCTGAATTTCAGAGAAGGTAATAGTTCTGTGAGAGGCCGCTGTGAGAGGGCATGAAATCGCCACTTAGAACTGCAGTGTCACTTCATAGCCCTGCTCTTCTTTCATGCTCTAGTTTTATGCTACTTTAACCAGTGTCATAACTTGGAGATTTGCATAGATGTATCTTGATTGAAAGGTAAAGTGTTATTTATACATCCTTACTGAATTTTATGACGTTTTTCCAGGTCTTTCAACACCACCACTATTTCTAGGAAGCCCTGGGAGCGTTTACATAAGCAAATATAAATACGTGAGTGCTTTGTTAGATTGTGGCCTAGATGTTTCATATTTGAAGTCTGGACTGTAAGATGACCCTCTAGGCAAATGAATCCCAAAGCGAAAAATGTAGCATTGGGGAAAAAAGATTTATCTGCCACGGTTGTGCTAGACTTGACTGCAACTTCCTGCATATTCTTTGAACTGGTGCTTTTATACAATGAGACCGGTAGCTCCAGCTGTTCCATGTGGAGTACAAACGAAGGTAACAAACTGCAGGTAACAACTTTATCTCCTCACAGTGGCTGCACCTACCACTTCTAAGGCATTCTGCCTTCCATGTAAATGGTTGTGCACAGCTTGTTTTGTGCTCTTTCTCCCACTCCTCTCTGGGCTACAAGCTTTTGCAGAGCCCATTGCATACGCCGAAGAGACTCTGAGCTTAAAAACAAACAAAAAGTATCTTTGAGAAAATGTTTCCAAGCCCTAGCACATTGGTTTTTCTCAAGTTATCACACTACAGTAAAAAGGATACACTTTTAGCATTAAGTGGTACATTAACTTTTGCTAATTAATACCATGAAGCTGAAGGTTTCAGTTGTTATATTTGAAGCTGATCAATTCTATACAAATTCAGTGCTATCAATATTTGCATTATTTGAGGCTGATTGTGTATGACCAGT
The DNA here is from genome assembly GCF_964195595.1 of Calonectris borealis. NCBI lineage: Eukaryota > Metazoa > Chordata > Aves > Procellariiformes > Procellariidae > Calonectris > Calonectris borealis. The sequence continues at coordinate 105,907,474 of NC_134313.1, read as the reverse complement.
ATGGTATTTAAAGCAAAGGTGATTACTTTGAAAATTGAGGAAACATCAATTGTCCAAAACCTTTCTTAATTTTAATAGCAGTACATACACTGCTAAATGGAAAAAAGTATGCACATTTCATCTCAATGTAAGAAAGAAATTTTTTACAGTGAGAACAATCAATCACTGGACCAACCTCCCCAGGGATGTGGTGGAGTCCCCACAAATGGAGGTTTTCAAGATGCAACTGGACACGGTGCTAGATAAAGCACCGAAAGGTTGACCAGATGATCTTTTGAGGTCCCTTCCAACCTGGGCTGTTCTATGGTTCTATGATTAAAGAAATACTTTCAGTTGCAATATATGGAAATTTTTGGCTTATTAAATCATTTTCAGATCTTATCTTACGAACGCTGTTCATTTATCATTGTTTTCAAAATGACATATAAAATAACTACTATTTCCCACTTTAGACAGCCTTTTTCACAATATATACATTAAAACCTTTAGAATATATTTAAATACACTGATACAAGTTTTATTTACATTATGAACGATAAAATAGACTTCTGCAAGCATAACATAGCAACAGCTTTTATGATAAGTAAGTTCTTTATCTTCTACTTGGACTTTCCAGTGCTATTAGGGGGGAGGAAAAAAATCAGACCTTTACATTAGTCCATTATTCTCAAACTACTGGCTACTGTTATTTAGAAATAGATCCATGTATTTTAAGTACATCTAGTTTTAGCACATCACTGCTACAAAATCCTGTGCACTGACACCCTCCCTTCTGCATTCTTCAATGTGAACAAAGTTATGGTCAAAAACATATTCATTCTAGACATTTGAAGGAGACTTACGCAAAGGGCAATAGTAAAATGTTTAAAAAGTAAAGCTTTTGTCAAAGGGTGGGTTTTTTCTTGCGGTTCATAGGACATGAAGGAGAATAAAAAATAAAGGATAGCCTTTCCTGAGGATGTAAGAACTCATGAAATAATGCAGTAACCTTATCATCAGTTATATAAAGAAAGGTTGTTAACCTTAAATTTTTCATTAGATGATCAGAACCGTGCTCTTCAACATATATATGCAGCTGACACCAAGTTGGGTGGGAGTGTTGATCTGCTCGAGGGTAGGAAGGCTCTGCAGAGGGACCTGGACAGGCTGGATCGATGGGCTGAGGCCAACTGTATGAGGTTCAACAAGGCCAAGTGCCGGGTCCTGCACTTCGGCCACAACAACCCCAGGCAACGCTACAGGCGTGGGGAAGAGTGGCTGGAAAGCTGCCCAGAGGAAAAGGACCTGGGGGTGCTGATTGACAGCCGGCTGAACATGAGCCGGCAGTGTGCCCAGGTGGCCAATGGCATCCTGGCCTGGATCAGAAAAAGTGTGGCCAGCAGGAGCAGGGAGGTGATCGTGCCCCTGTACTCGGCACTGGTGAGGCCACACCTCGAATCCTGTGTTCAGTTTTGGGCCCCTCACTACAAGAAGGACATGGAGGTGCTGGAGCGTGTCCAGAGGAGGGCAACGAAGCTGGTGAAGGGCCTGGAGCACAAGTCTTGTGAGGAGCGGCTGAGGGAACTGGGACTGTTTAGTCTGGAGAAGAGGAGGCTGAGGGGAGACCTTACTGCGCTCTACAACTACCTGAAAAGAGGTTGTAGTGAGGTGGGTGTTGGTCTCTTCTGCCAAGTAACAAGCAATAGGACAAGAGGAAATGGCCTCACGTTGCACCAGGGGAGGTTTAGATTGGATATTGGGAAAAATTTCTTCACTGAAAGTGTTATCGAGCATTGGAACAGGCTGCCCAGGGAAGTGGTTGAGTCACCATCCCTGGAGGTATTTAAAAGATGAGGCGCTTAGGGACATGGTTTAGTGGGCATGGTGGTGGTGGGTTGACGGTTGTACTCGATGATCTTAGAGGTCTTTTCCAACCTAAATGATTCTATGATTCTATTCTATGATTCTATTATATATAGGTATACATAACATATCTATGAAACTATAAATGACTTTCCAAGTTGTTTTATTAACAGATTAACCTGTTAATCAGATCTCAGTCCATTCTTAAAACAGAATAAATCTATTCTTCCCCCAAATTATTCCCTGATTTGCTTTCCTCAAAGCTGGTTTCTGCTTCGTTTGGCCAGGTCCGGTAAGGAGAGTAATATGAGCCAAAGGGTGTTGGCGGTTCTGTAACTCTGACAGTACTTAATAATCCTATAGATTCTTGCTGTAAAGAGCCACCCTTGTGTTTTGGCAAATGCTTTCTGTTGTATTTGGCAAGGTTTCTCAGTTTACTTCTTGGTGCTTGGATCTCGGCATCAGCAGCAATATATGCAAAGGTTTTCAATCTGTTTTTTCAGTTCTGATTCTCCTTCTAAGCTAGCATTCTTCTAAAGCACTTCTGAATAATCCTAGAGGGTTAAATGATTTAATTAGCAGGTTAGGATATACAGCAGAACAGGAGTTTTTTTGCAAAGCCTTCTCACCAGTGTTAGTGTGGCAGGTTTCAAATTAAAGTCTGCTCTTCAAATTGGTGATCTACAATTCTGCACTGTTTGCTGACAGTGGAATGAGTGGATGGCTTATTTCTACTGGTTGGTGTATAAATTTACCTTTTAATCAATTTTTGAACTGCAGCAGCAGGAGTAACATCAGTAAATATATATAAAGATATATTCACATGCACATATATACATACATACACCTATATACACACAGATATATACATGAATATGTGTATAAATATACTTATCTCACAGTGCCCTATTATCAGGCTCTCTATCAGCCTCTTCAGGAAGAGCACATTTGGCCATTTTAGAGAATTGAGCAATTTATTTTAGCAAAGAATCCAAATTCTGGGAGTTAATACTTTTAAGTTTGAATTTCAAGTACAAGTGGCAATCAAAGATGCAGGATCAAACTGGTTTGTTACATAATTTATACACAGTGTTGCCTAGCTGTAAGTGTGCAAAAAGGTTAAAAAGATGTCTCTGGATTGTTGCGTTCTAAAACGCACCCATCAGCAGCAGTTCTTTTCCTCTGAGTTAGCAACACTCTGGTCCTTCCTGGTCAGGGCAATAAGAGCAGCTTCGAGTACCAGTGCAAGTGCCGACGTTAGTCAGGAGCAGCTATCAACCACCAACCACCAGCAGAAGTTCAGTTCCTCTGGGATAAGAAAGTAAGTTTAAATATTTGCAGCCATTAATTCCTTGCAGAAACTGAGCTGTTGCCAGTGAGGCTGTGGTTGTATTGTCATTAGCAACGGCTGTGTGCACTACCAGCTCATCTGAGTGCTAACTTCAACCAGATCAGAAGTAAGCACGTGACTACGTGCTCCCAACTTGGCCAGAACACAAGATCCAGTGAGCAGCCTTTCTGGTTTTTATGCTGGAAAACAAACGCTGTTATAAACACATTCTCTGTGCATGTGTTGTTAAATCTGTCAGGTTGTGCATTTTGCTTTTTTAACAGATTGGAAGTGGCAAGGTAAACTCTGGATCGGCAGCTCATGGCTGTAGCGCTGCTCAGAACTGTAATGCTGGACTTGCTGCGCCCCTGAACCACCGCTTTAAGAGCTCACTCAAGACCCAGACGAGTCAAAGAAGATGATGTGAGAAATGCAAATACACACTGCAAAACTAGAAAAAAAATAAAGCTATGGTATTTTTAACTTAGTTTAGCTAAGTCAGGTTAGAATAGTCGTGAAGACAAAGTAACTTAGGTTTTAACTTTCCCAAGCAATATGGAGAGGATGTGTGTCTTTGATCGCTGAATGCTTCTAAGTACGGTCTAAGACAGCATGGATCTTTAATTCCAGTGCTATGCTACACAGGTTTTATCAATAGCAGCACCCTCTGCAGTTCTCAGCGTGGAAATTGTCAGTGTCTGGTCAAGTAAATATAATGTTAGATAGAATAACGTATTAAAAAAATCATAGATGTGGCCTTCTCTGTGCAATGGAAAACCAGTAAGTTTAGATTCCCTGTTATCATAAATATAATTTGATTGAAACTTGATTTTCCTAAAGGCACAGGATACCACCACAAAATCGTAAGTTGGCATTTACAAAGCTTTTATAACTGAATTTTCTAAGGTTGTGGGTTTTTTTCACTCCCCAAAAGAAAAATGTTATTTGGAATTGCTGATTATTTCTTCAGCTTATGGTTAACATAAGGCACTGTGTAAAAGTAAATTATATGCCACGTCCCTTAATCGTTCCTCCTTGTTGCTGTGTGCTTTGTTGCAGCAAAGACTATGGGCACAGCTGGAAAAGTTTAGAGAGTTGCTCATAGGGTTAGTTACAGTCATTTTAAGAATATGAAAATAGATGGATCTCTCTTTTTCCATATTCATGGAATCTTTCCACAATTTCTATCATCACGTAGCTCCCCACCATCATTTCCAGCTTATTTTTTGTTTTTTTTTTCATGAGTTGCAGTAGCTGTGACTTGAACATTTACTTGCCAGTACAAACAAACCTTTCTTTCACAGCACTTAAGAAATTACAAAAAACTTGGTCTATGTGATTTTTACAGCAATTTAGAAAAACCTGTTCTCTAAAATCAGAAATAAGTTTTTAATGTCCTCTTCAGCAGAGTGCACTCCTCTGATGACAATACAACTGTGTGTGCTTCATTACTTTGTCTTACATGAATTAACTAACCTGATGTTACAGTATAAATAATGGATATCCCCTGTGTATCTGGCATGTATGAGCACTACCTTTTTAATTGGGTGCACGTTAAGCGTGTATAGAAATGTTTTATTACCACAACAGCTCTTTTCCTGTGTCCCATTAAATTAATTTGAAAATTGCAGAATATTTAGCTAAAAGTAAAATACCTATCATCTTACCTCCAAACTGCAATGTAAGCTTGTGTGTGAGCATTGCTAGTGTATCTGTCGTTGCGTGGCACGGCATATTCCGCTGTTGAATCCCACACTGCAAGTCACGAATTAAGTTCTCCAAGTCTTTTCTATTTTTTTAGGTTTTTTTTTTCCTCCAAATGAAACAACTGCCGTGGTTTCGCAACTTTCTGTTTGAATTCTGATGCCAGATGTAGACTTCCCCTGCTTACGATACACTGTAAAAAAAAAGGAATTCAGTTAGCTATCCAAACACTCTTCCAGTGTTTATCTCAATCCAGCTAGCAATTCGTAATGTATTATTTAAAACATGTTATCACAGTAACAAATACCTACTTCTTCTGTGTAGTACAAGGTTTGCTCTCATTATTTTACAACTAACGACCACCATGGTATTAACAGGGTATGTAGAGTTGTATATAGACTCTGTCTAAATATCCCAATCACAATCTCACCCATGTTTAGCTTTTCAGTCAAAGCCAATGAAATTATGATCTCTAATCATAGCACAAAATGTATTAATTATGAAATATTGCCTTTCTAGCTTTAGAAGGTTGCAGCAGGAGAAACTGTACGGGCAGAAAGAGTCAGAGGAATGAAACCATATAACAGAATGCTTATTAAAAGGCTAACAGAAAAGAGAGGTGGAAACTATTTCCATCCATATGCGATGTAATGGGGACGTGCCACCACCAGCAAGCCCAAGCATGGACTTCTCAGCCCTGCTCTGGGAGAAGGAAGAGCGAGGCAGCGCCGGTGACAGCAACAGAAGTTTGTAGCTGTAGTAACAGGGCAGGCAAGCTGTGGCATGCGATGGGGAGCTGTTACAAGTCTCACAGGTTGGTTAGTTGTGATGCCGAAATAGCTAACGCAGTCTTGATTGTAACAATACTGAATTATGTTACTCCATGATGCGTCATCTGATATATTTTAAATACGTGTTGTAGGGTAAGAAAGATTGCACTCTAGGAACGCCTGTTTGGTCAGAGGAGAGCTGCTCTCACTGACCTAAGGAACAGCACACGGGGTGTCTCCTCAACAGTGGTACACATAACCAGGATGCATTTCATTATTCTTAGAACGATTTTTTAGCCAGGTTTAAGTGTACTCAAAAATATGCAAGGGCCTGATTACAATCTGGTAATATGCATCCATCATGTTCATGGGGAGAAGTTTCTCTTGGCAAGTGTTTAAAAAACTTCAGAGGCAAACAACATGGGTGTGGGCAAGGGCCAGAGACTCAGAAATTCTCTTTGAACTTTTCATATCATTGTTATTGCATCAAGGATATATGTAGTACAGAAGTACTGCTTGAAGCACAAAATGTTACCTTTACTGTGACCCTTCCTGCTCTGACGGTGTAACTCATGATCCATTATACCTCATATTCATTTTCTGTTACACAGTTAGAAGCAGCACACTCACACTTGCACTCAACAAGTAAATAAAATAAAATAAAATAAAAAATACCCACATTAATAAGCACTGGAACAAACTCTGGAAATGAATTAATTATTCAGTACTTGTTCTCAATGCCATAATAAATTTCCAAAACTGGACTGTTCACCTGAGTTTTCTTTGTACAGCACTGTTGGTACGTCAAACATGAACTGATGGAGATGAAGATAAAAGCATTGGCAGCATGCATGTAGCAACTCTGTCATCCTGTGATACTCTGATTTTTAACAGCAGAGTAGATGTTTCATACCAGACCATAGCAGGAACATTTATTCTTATAAATGCACATGCAGCTGCTGATGATTGATAAAGTTTTACTGCATACTGCAATAGACTTTTAATTACATTATTATTGATAGATGCCAGTTTTCCAAGGACACATTCATAATCTGGCAAGGGATGGGAAGGGCAGCCAAAAAAGTTTCTCCAAGTACATAAAGAGCAAAAGGAAGACAAGGGAAAACGTGGCCCCTCTGCTAAATGCAGCAGGGGGGCTGGTGACACAGGACACAGACAAGGCTGAGGTACTCAAGGCCGCCTTCGTCTCAGGCTTTACTGGTAAGACCGGGCTTCAGAAATCCCCGGTGCCTGAGACCAGAGGGGAGGTCTGTAGCAGGGAAGACGGACTCTTCCTTGGTGGAGGAGGATCCGGTCTGGGCGCATTTAAACACAGTGGGCATACATAAGACTGTGGGCCTTGGAGGGGTTGCAGGCACGAGCACGGAAGGAGACGGCAGATGTCAGTGTGATGAAGGGGCTGGAGCATCCACATATGAGGAACGCCTGAGAGAGCGTGGGGCTGTTCAGCCTGGAGAAGAGAAGGCTTGGGGTGGGGGCATGACATCAATGTCTATGGATGCCTGAAGGGAGGGAATGGAGAAGCAGGGGCCGGGCTCGTCTCAGCAGAGCCTGCTGATAGGACAAGAGGCCATGGGCACGAATGAGAAACCTCAAATTCCATCTGAACACAAGAAAAGACTTCTTTTACTGTGAGACTGATCAAACGCTGGCACAGGTTGCCCAGAGAGGCTGAATATATCTTCCATCCTTGAAGATATTCAACACATGATTGGACACAGTTCTGGGCTCTAGGTGGCTCTCCTTTGAGCAGGGGGTTGGATTAGATGATCTTAAGAAGTCTCTTCCCACCTCAGCCATTCCGTGATTCTGTAATAAAGCTTTGAGTAACTAAAAAGTAGCACTATACATGCTAACCATTTTGCTGGTCTCCTCACTTATTTTGCGTTTTAAAAATGTGCCTATTATTTCCAGTGTTTGAAGCTCTAATCCATGCCATATTTTCTCTTTGCAAGTTAATTCCAGATCAACAATTCCAGTGCAGCAACACGTATCACGTAACAAGTATCAAATATCTTTGAAATGTTTTACTTTGTGCATCCAACCCACAGCACTGTGCTGTGGCAGATATTTGACACCTAACTCAGCAAGAAGGTTGAATTTGTCCAGTCCCTACCTGTCAGAATAAAGGTGGCTAAACATCCAGCAGCCCTCTTGACTTGAACAAAAGCTCTGTGTATTGGGGAATTCAAGCCACAATTTAGTAACAATAGTTCTGTGCTGAAAAGAGTCAAGTGAATTGAAAATACATATCACATATTTCTCAAAGGTACATATTTTTCCTCATATATTATGGCCTTTCCTGCATTGTGAAATGAAAGGTCTTGCCCCACATTCACAGGTTAGTGAAAGACCCACAGCCATCGCCCAGATGTCTCTACTTTGAACGTTTAACACCCAGATCACTTGTCTAGGGTTTAGGATGTTCAGACTATTTGTGTTAAAGCTTTGGATTTATTTTTTAAAGTTCGTTTTTATTTATGGCTTCAAAATGCTAATCTTTTAATACAGAAATCCTCTACTCTCCAACACATGTATCAATTTCACAGGTTCAAAATCACTGCTGTTATATCTTCAGTAACTCAAAAGATTTTTCGCAGATTGTATTACTTTGATGATTTTTTTACAAGGCAGATCTAGTATGTGCTAAGGGTCTTTTTAGAAATGCTTCTGTGGACTGTAACAGGAACTGAAAGTGGTTCATATGTTGTATGAGGTGTTTGGCTCAGATTTGTAATTGCTGAAGGCAGTATACCAAAGTTTCTGAGAAGGAATGTAACTTTCCTTGAATTAAATACAGAAATAGCTAGGTACAGTGTGGGAAACATTTATTTTGATAGCCTGAGGGGGACATCATGCTCTTGTGGTTTTAAAACAAAACTTCAACCCTAAGATTAAAAAAATAAGCACTGTGGCCAGGGTTGTGTTCCCCACAGAAATCCCGTAGGTGGCATCACAGCATAAGTTTAATTACATTTCAGCTGCTTTTAATTTAGAAGGAATGCAACTGGTTTGGGATTTTTTTTCTATTTTTTTAAAAGCTAGTGCTTTTCTACAGCTTTCAGCTCTATCTTCTGTGCCACTTCATTCTCAAAATCAAATCTGCACAGGCCTGATAAGTCTCTCTCACTTTATATAAATTTACTTTCTTCTGCAGATGCCCATTGGGAAGTACTCAGGACTGCCCCAAGAATGTAATTCTCCAGTACGTAAACTGGCATGTCGCTTTTGAATGGTTTTTGAGAAGCATACCTGACATCCAGGACATGTATGGATGTATGAAATTGTTGGCATGGAAATGAGCCAAATCCATAACATAATTTTTGTCACTAGCAGTCTACAAAGTTCATTTAACTGAGTATTTCAAGAGGCTAATCAGACACAGACATAAATATACACACACACACACACCCACTCTCTCTCTCTCAAGGTTTCAACCCTTGTGAACAAAGAAGTAAATATTTTTAAGATTCTTGGAAAACCCTGGTTGTTCAAGGAACTCGTGTGCACAGATATGAAAATATCACAAACTACAGTAAATTCAGCATTATTGCCTTAATTCAGAAGAGGAAAAGCCAGCAAATGAGGAAACCAAGTTATAGCTGGAGATGCCACCACAGAAGACCAGAAAGGACAAGAGAAGCTAAACCTTCCACAGCGTGTTTGGCAATGCCGCGACCTGCTGGACCATTTGTCTATCATTCAGAAAGGACATTATGTATTACTAGTGCATTAACATCTGAATAATAACCAGTAGATGTCAGCACCATTTTTTCTCCGATATCGGGGGCCTCCACAAGACTGGGAAGATTGTCGAGGAGCCACAGTGCACGTGATCCAGCCCCAGTTCACGATGCGAACATCCCACCCCTGCTGATGACCAGGAGGGCACAGTGCCCCTCGCTCCAGTTACAACAACATTGAATTGTTTGATGTGCAACTACCTGGGCATAACGTATATAATCTGCTGTTGAAAAGTAAAAGGATGTAAGTTGAGGCAGGGACGTCCTTGGGCTGAGCCTCGACTACATGCCTGACCCGACCCTCTGCTTCTCCCTTGCAGCCCTCTGTCTCATTTCGGGGGCTCCCTGCACTGGTTGCACTGTGCGTGGATCATCCTCTGTTCTACTGGCTTTGAAACCCCCCAGCTACATGCACATTGAGTCTCGGATTAAAACAGCACCCAGTATGGCTCCCACTCGTTCTTCAGGCACGTTCTCCAGAGAAGGTCCCTCCTCTCACGGACCTCTGACCCAGGTTCTGGAGGCCTCAGACTGCACACCCCCAGTGCTATAGACTGCAGCTCAGACCCCTCATGGACATGGGATAGGTGAGCAGAAGCTGACTTGTCATACAAGCACAAATAGTATATTTCTATTTAGCAGTATAGAGGGAAGGGAAGAAAAAAAAAAAAAGAAGGAAAAAAAAAATCACCCTACCCTTGCAGGGTTTAACATAGTATTTCCATCATAGCTCATCCCTCCTATCTCAGCTGGGTCTGCTTATAGGGTCCATGAATTCCTCTGTCTAAAACTGCCCATGTAAATCTTTGCCCTTTTAATTCCTTTAAAAATCCACTTCCCTCCACCTGCAGAAAGGGCTGGCCCCACCAGCCTCTTCTAATAGTCACATCACTGTAATCAAAAGTTTTATGGCTGCAGATTTCCCAGAGACAAATCTGTGTTTCTCAGCATGATGCAAATACTCCATCTACAGCATGAAAATCCTGCCAGCAAAAACAAGTAGATCTAACAATGTTCAGTAACAAAGCAGAACAAAGCAAAAGTTATGCAAATAACAGAGATCTTGCGAACAGTTACCACTTCTCTTCCACCTACTCCAAAACCAGACAGAAAGTGGATAGAAAGTGTGAAATCCACACCCATACTTTCAGGTATCTTTATGAGCAGCTGACCCCATTGCCCCAGAGGTACATGTGGCTTAGGGCAACAGAAACAGTAGGAAGCACACAGAAGCATCTGCTCTGAGAAAATGTCATCTTTTTTTTTTTTTTAAATACATCTTTTTGCTAAGTTCTCTTCCCCCAGGAGCCTTGAACTATTAAGAGGTGTTTATTGCTGTTGTTGTTGTTCCAGGTCATCCCCTCCTCCCCCAAACTAAAGCATTCAGAATTGTACGTGCAATTTTTTGAATAATTTATATTAGAATATTTTAGATTTTTAAATAAGTATTTCACATTTTATTTATTAGAAGAATAATATTTTGGGATAATTTTTATTAGAAAGCCTCTGGTCCAAGCTAATATGCCCAATAAAGAACAGAAATGGTATCAGAAGAATCTGGTGGCAAAGGTCTTGCTTACAAGAAGGACCTCTGCTCTGCTCGAGGAGCTGTGGTCCCCCGGCAGCCCAGGCCCGTTCGGTGCAGCGGCACCGGCCAGCTCGGCCTTGTGCCTGAGAGGGGCCCTGGAGAGGCTCCCCCGTGACACTGCCGCTCCCGCAGCCCCCCAGCTTCCAGGGCCCCAGCTCCTCTTTGCGCTCCTCACTTCTGCAGGCACCTGCTCGAACCTGCCTCCGGTCAAGGCCACGTTCAGCAAAACGCCGGCCCATCCCAGAAAGAGAAAGCGAGCGCGAGGCGCAGCCCCCTGCCCTCACCGGCAGACATTTTGGAAATTCGCCTGCAATAGCCACCCCTCACGCAGTTTTTAATGGGGAGCTCCCACTCCCCTTCAAAACACCCCTCCAGCTGAGGTGAAATGCACCGGCAGGTCCTGACCCCGGCCAGCACCCTGCCCTCCTTTGCTGGACTTTCAGCCTGTCACCAGGCTAGATCTTTTTGCAGGAATCGGCGGGTAATCGTTCCCACGGAGACTGCCCAGCACAGTGCTACCCTGGCTACCGGCTCGTTTCTCTCATTACTTTCTGGCACTTGGGCTCAGACATCCTCTGCAGATTCCCAGCGGCGCCTACCAGCACCCAAAACGCAGCGAGTGAGGCCTCCGGAGGCCTGGCGGCAGATGGCACCGCCGCTCAGCCCGGTGGCAACCCTTCAGAGACAGTGGACCGAGCAGCTCGGTGGGCGGGAGAGGCCCTCGCCTGCCCCCGCCAGTGCTGCTGCCGGAACCCTCACCCACCGAAATGTGGGAAGCCGGGTCCCGAGCCTGGGCGGCCACCCCCTTTCTGCCAGGTGCGGCCGCCTCACACACCTCCCCTCAGCTAAAGTGCTCGTGTTCACCTGAAAGCCGGCTTTCTGCCCAAACCGCACTCGTTGCTTCTGAATCCCAGGCCCTGACCCAAGCGCTGGTTTTGTATGATCCCACGCTGAAGGCACGGGTGGTCACATTTCAACCTCTGTTTGTGCCGAGGTTACCATCGGCCTTGAGCAGCAGCAGCCAAGTGGGTGAATCTATGCTGGCTATGTTTATCAATCACGATGTTGTTAAGTCCCAGCCCTCAAGTTCTTCAAATATGATACTGGCTCTTCTCTACACCAATGCTGCCCGACAACTTTTCTTCCATTAACAAGTTTGGTTAATAGACTTGCACTTTTCACATCATTAATAACATCAGTTCCAACAGCTACCTTAAAATGAGCTCTTATTCCAGAATAAGCAAGCCCAGACAGAGTAGATTCAGCTGCACTGCTCACGCTCTGCCTTCCATCTCTGCCAACACACAGCGCTACATGTAGGATTGTTGTTGACCAGCCCACCTTACACCTTTAGCTCCCTTGAGGATCATGTGCAGCCACTGTAGCATTAATCAGAACGTGATCACATGCATGGTCACACATACAGCAGACTATCTGTAAATGCCCTTACAACCCTAATTCTCTGCCCAGATCAGGAGAGGAGACTGTTCTGAGAGCTCTGAAAAGCTTGTAATTCAGTCCTCGGTCTCTAGCGTACTGTGTGATGCCAGTCCTGTTGCAGATGGATGAAGTTGCATCTATTTGCTATGCAAGATGACTTAATAAATGAAGTTAAGGGCACTTGTCCTTCACGACCTAGAAATGATTTCACAATGGACGTTCCAGAACTAGGTCCTTATGTGCCAAAATAGTATCTCACAGAGGCTCCAATAGCATCCTTTCTGCATCACCTTTCCTAAATGCTGCTGGCATACCACGTGCATGACAGTACAGCTAACAAGCCCAGTCCACAAGAGACAGTCTTCCACATCTCTCAGTGGAGACTGGAAACTGCCAGGGGAACTTCTCACCCCTTTCACTGTTTTCCTGCAAAGAACAACTAAAAATCTACAGTGCTTCTCTGTAATCTCTCTTTTGCTATTCATTTATTAATACTACTTGACTGTGCTTGAGTTGGTGTCTTGGCATTTTTCCATCCACCCATAACTGTGCGTTGTTCTTCAGTCATTCATACAACAGCTGCTCTAACTCCATGAGATGTAGGCCAGTTGAGAACCACTGAGCAGCAAAGACTACAGCAATCACACCAGGAAGACCGCCATACCCCAAATCTCACTGTACCCTTTCATTCACTATACATCTATGCACTACGCCATGCTGAGTACAGCTGAGTTACCTAAAGCCACAGGTGTCTTGTCTTCCTTAGCAAATCTGTGTCTCGTACCCATGCAGCAAATGGATAGCAATGCTGCTTTACAGACTTCTCACTTCGTTCAAAATTTGGTATCTTTTTCACTTCCAAATGGATTGTAAGCCAAAATGACACTGACTCTGCTAATACAATTAATCAGATCTTTCTCCAGAAATGTCCGTGCCTGATGGCTTTCATACATACGCACTGTCATCTGTTCCATACTTAGCTTACTTGGTGCAGCTTGATGCATAAAATACCTACCGGTCTCAGTGTTTAAGATACTCACCCACATTATATGCTAGGATGGCAAGAACTGCTATTACTCCCATTTAACAGATAAGCAGCCAAAATAAAATAAGAATAATACTTGCAAAGATACTTGAGGCCTCTATTTTCCCCTGATTTTATTGTAAGTTGCTCTTCAACATACTACTAGGTAAAACACTGTGTTAACAAATAGTTTATGTGGAATTAGAAGACGGGCACCCAGCCCATGTTCGTGTTCCGGATACCTGCAGACCCACACTCTTCTCAAACACTGTCCTGGTTTCAGGACAAACACGCAGGGCAGTATGTAAGCACACACTGCATATGCCCCCTCTAACTGAGTATGTTAAACTCGGACAAATTCAAAGCAAAAAGAACTATGTCATACACGTTTTGCGATCTGGTACCTAAGTAAAAAGAGAAATGGTCATAACTGCGGCTTGCCTGTCAAGTCAGAACCGATGAAATGAGAAAGGAGATACATAGGCACTGAAGCAATGTGTTAGGTCAGACTTTAAATGCATCACCACGAAAGTTCAGCTTCATTCATGAATACCTTCAATTCGTCCTTTTCTCACACATTTTGCACAGGAACGAGTGAAAATTCTTCTGAGCTTTAAAACAAGCTATGCACATTTTTGAAAGGTTTTTTTCGTCTTTTTTTCCCCTTGCTATTAGACTGCAGTGTTTTTCTCTGTGTATCTGTACTTTGCTACTTAGCATCAAGTATCTTTCCTAGAAAAATGTGCCCATTTAAGTTTGACAAATGTATGTCTGAAAATGGCACAGCCAGCTGCAGTAGAATTATAGTTTTATAGAGATATTTGTTGGGAATTGCACACCCAGAATTATATTTAACAGCTACTTAAGTAAGCCCCTAAGCTTTCCTGAACAACTTAAAACAATGAAGAGAAAAAAAAGTTTGATGCGATGGTGAACTGTAGTATTCTACACAATACAGTACTGAAAACCAATCACAAAGGTGTTTTGGTTTTCGTCGCCTTCCAAAACGTCAGTTTACCGAACAATATTAACTTAACTCCCAGCACATGAATGTATACAGAAGAAACATGACCAAGTCACGTTATAGTAATAATCCTTCCTCCTACATATTCAAATAATAAGTTATCACACTATTTCACAAGCACAATTTTTCTGCTCAAAAACTCAGGACACCACAACAAAATATTTCTCGAACACAGAGATTTCTCCAGCCCAATACATTTCAGAAGGAGAATACATGCAGGTGGTTTTTTTTATTCCCATAAGGAACTTGCTACAATCATATATGCAAGCCGTCAGTATTTGAGATAATAAAAAGATATTACTGTAATGCACTAAGGTCTACCTATAGCATCTGGATCTAAATTCTAAGTCTTACTTTCCTTTTGTGTCTTTTAACAGCTATTTTGCACCAAAAGAAACTTTTACATCAAGTTCCCTAAATCTATTTTAAAAGGGGGGGAAAGGGGGAGGGAGAGGATAGGTAATCATTTGCACACACACCTAAGAGAAAGTTAGAAAGCTGGTTTATTTGAAACTGTGAGATCAAAGTCCAACAAATAAAATGCTTAACATCACCACTGGACACTATGTAGGAAAATTCTGGTAAGACTGGACTGCTCCCTTGGTGCCCCAAGCATGGATGAACCCTGAAATGCTTCCCAGCTCCCCACTCCAAACCATGCTGTTATCTGAAGAACAATCTTTAACCATTCATGGCAAGCCTTCCCCCAATGCACGCTGCCAAATTCCTCCCTGCTGGAGTTTCACGATACCAGAACTACCCAGAACTACTACAGGGCTCACAGTATCAAGGTTTTAAGCGTGAAAATGAGTGCCTAGATTTCAGAACTTCTACAGTGCATCCCTCATCCTCACTCAGAGCCCTTCAAACTGGTTCATGAACTGTGCTATGCCCAAATATCATTTTTTTATTTTCAGCGAGCTATAAGAACACACTGCTTCTTACTCACTGTCACCCTTTGGAGTGGGGTGTGCGGACAATCCCATAAATGGTGCTTATATTTCAACACTGCTATTAAATGACTAGGTTTTCCCAAATAGCATATTCTCTCTGTTTAAGTTAACTGTATTTTACATATACATTAAAATTCTCTGAAGTTATCAATACGAAAATATCAAGATTGTATCCAAAATAGAATTTCAAACAGCTTATAGAACCTCAGGTGGCTAGTCACCAAATTCTGCTAAAAATGTCATGCCCTTTCAGAAACAGCACAAAAACCAATTCTGTATCTGCTTTGAAAACTATTGCACAGGGCAAAGTATGCTTACTACTTAAAAAAATAGAAATAAGCTTGGGCATATCACCCTTTCCTTGTAACACTGGCACAAGTGGACTGACAGAAGAGCCTGCTCTTTTTTTTTCTTCTGGGAAAGAAGGGTGGGGAGAGGGGGATGAAGAGGAGGAAGAAAGAATTTTATTTTTTTATTTTATAACTGGCTACTAATGAATATCAGAGGCACTGTGTGACAAGCCAGATGAAACCAAGCACATCCAGAAAGAAAGGACAGTACTAAACAAGGCCTCAACGTGCCACCAGTACTAGTTTGTTCTTCAACCCAAGTGAACCTTCCCAACAGCTCTTCTGTAATCTGTAATAGGGATGCTAGGTCATATTGAACAAGATAGTCTATTTGGGTTTTATACTATACTCTCTACAGAACAATGAAAACAATCACTACATGAGTATCATTGGTTCAGGTACTCAACATTTAAAGTCTTGATGCTACCAATTCATCCAGTTTCAGTTTGTACAATTGCTGACTCAAAGGACTTCAAGCCATGTATCTAATTTGCTGGGGAGGAGGCTCAGTTACTACCTCATGCAACAGCAATTTAAAATAAAAATCAGATTTTTCACCAAACCTTGGTGATATCTGGACAGGGCTTCTACAGATAAGTGATGTGCACAGAAGTCTCATACTCCACATATCAAAGCAATCTGACACTCTCCAAAACAGTTTTGCTTTTTGAAAAAGAAAAGAAACCAAATGCTGCCACCAAGCTTTGAACAATAGGTATTTAAACAACCAGGTTTCAACACCAACAAAAAGAGTAAACACTTCCGGTTAGCAAGATCTATTTAACAGATAATAACACAACCATTTCCAGTCAGTTAATTATAACACTTCAATAGGCACCCCAAAGCCCCTCAATCCCCACCATGTTAATACTAGTTAGATACTACCAGACTTAACTGGCACAGGTATTTTGACTGAGTCAAAAAAGATTGCCATGTATTTTATTGCTACCAGTGCATTGGGAATTTGAAGGGGCAATGGATGTAAAGGCTACAATCGCTTCTTCAGTAGATAAAACAAAAAAAGGTTAAAAAAATTAGGACTTAAAAACACAAATAATCAACTAGATGTTTTCCATGTAGTTTACCTCAGTATTTTAACCAACATTATATATTTTATTGTTTAGAAAAGATGATGACATTGCAGAAAAATAAAATTAAATTTGTTTTTAACAGGACAAATGTTTTACATGGTGGTATAAAAAGTGTAATGGGAGCCTGGAGGGGAAGAAAGGGAAACGGAACAACAACAACAAAAAAAAGAAAACAAAAAAACACTACTCCAGAAAAAGTAAAAAGCTAAAACAAATTCCAGATATGCAAGTCTGAAGGTTTTAGCTTTTTCAAATACACAACTACGTGTGCCTTTCACAATAACAGTCACAACTGAACGAGACTTTTTGTACTACTGCACCCTTCAACAGGCCAGTCTTCAAGTTAAAACAAATAATACAATAAACTGCTAAATCGATAAGTATGCAATTATGGATTGCTTTTAGCTGTTATAAAAAGCTTGTTTACATATCTAATGGTTCATCTTTTATATTCAAACTGTGCTTAATATTTTTTAGTTCAGACATACTGAAACCCAGCAGCACAGACGGTTTGTGATTATTTATCGCCTTTAAGCATATATTCCTCCTTTTTCCAAAGAATGATGCAACATCAATTTTCCACGCATATAGCAGCAAGGAAAGTAACTCCATCTCTTTTTTAGAAGGATATGGCCTCTCGTGAAAGTAGTCTGTCAAAAACTGTTTTTGAGCCTCATACGAATTGTGATCATACTGTTTAGGATCTACTGCTAGAATGCGAAGATCCTCACTAGAAGGAAGCTTCTTCATCTCGGACCTAGTATTAATCTTTTGTCGTTTGAAAGGCACTACCCCTGAATTCACTTCTTTTTCCGGAGATAGAGCTATGCCAGTACTTAAGTTCAGAGGCTGCTGTTCCTTATTCCTTTGGTCTTCTGCAACAAAGCAGGAATCCGACTGCTTTCTTTTCAGTATCACAGAATCATGCCTTTCACCGTTCACAAACAGTAGCTCTTTCTTCTCAGTACGCTCAAGCTGCATCTTCACGCTTGAGTTGCTGTCTTTGGGAGCACTTCTACAACGGAGCAAATGTACAGCAATAGCTGTTAGAGTCATATTTCCAGTGTACACACCACAACAGTGGATGCACTTGAAAGCAGGAGACTTTAAAATTGTATGTACAGTTGGCATTATATGATGCCGCTCTTTCAAATGCATTTCATAGGTTTCTTTACTAACAAACGTACCAAAGCAAAAGGGACAGGTTAACACTTTCTTGTTGCATTTATTGTTCACTTCTGCTGTCTGAGGTTTCACTTTGATGTAAACAGGGACAAGTGTCCTTGAATTTAGTCCAGCAAGCACTGCCAAATGTACTTCTCTCTCACCAATGTCTTCTTTTGGTAACGCTGTACTAAAATCAAAGTGTGGAAATACAAGGTCACCCTGAGCATCATTACCTAGTTGAAATCCTCTGTTGCTATAATCTGCATGTAACTGCTTCTTCCCATTATGTGTAGTTTTGTTGTGCTCCACAAGGCTTTTTAAGTCATGGAAAGTAACTGTGCAAAACAAGCAAGCTAAGCCATGCATCAACAGATGTTTCATGAGCTCTTCTTCACAGAGGAAACATTTACAAGAGAAACACCGGACTGTCTTTTCCGTCATCCACCTCAGAAAGGGCGCGCAAGCTGCAAGTTTGTCAGGTTCCAGGGTTTCCTCCATTTTTACTTCACCATGTTTGTGGGCCACCTCCATGTGCACCTGGTAGACATTTGATGGGAAAAGCTCATTGCAAACAGGGCAAGTCTTCCACTGCTTAGCCTGTCTGATAGCCTGACTTGTTTCAGGACCAGGAGGGGAGGCTTGTAACGATATATTCTGAGACGTTAAAAGCACTGGGGGAGAGGGTGCACCAGCCGGCGACTGGGACGACTGAGTTACTGTCCCAGACTGCATGAGTTGGATGGGCACTTGGGGTGGGGTAACAGTTGCTACTCCACCACCAGGAGGTACAGGCAAAGTAACTGGAACTGGGGCAAGCGTGTACGTAGGTATCCCATTAACCTGCTTACCAGTTGGAATCAACTGCCTAAGTATAGAACCTGCAGTCAAAAAAGTTGTGTTTTGAGAAACCGCAGGTTGAACTGGCTGATTTACTAGGATAACTGCTGGGGCAACAGGTTGATTAAGCTGAACAAACCCAGGTCTGACAGGCCGTCTGACAGGAACAACCCCAGAGGCAACAGGCTGGTTAAGCTGGAGAACCCCTGACGCAACTGTCTGCGCCACAGGAAGGACGCTGGGACCAAGGGGTCTATTCACATTTCCAAGCGATTGGTTGACAGAGACAACTCCTGGTGCAACCGGACGATTCACAGGCAGGACTCCTGGTGCAACCGGTTGATTCACAGGCAGGACTCCTGGTGCAACCGGTTGATTCACAGGCAGGACTCCTGGTGCAACCGGTTGATTCACAGGCAGGACTCCTGGTGCAACCGGTCGATTCACAGGGCTGACAGGCTGAATAACAGGTAGCGTTCCAGCTGCAACCGGACCATTTATAGTACCAATGGGTTGATTAATAGGGAAGAACCCAGGCCTGACAGGTTGATTAAGAGGAAGAACTGCGGGGGCCACAGTTCTATTTACAGTCCCAACAGAAGGATTAAGAGGAATAGCTCCAGCCTTCACAGGCTGATGAAGGGGGAGCCTATGGGAAACAATGATAGGCTGGGAAGGTGATGGCTGAATATTAACATTATTCTGACCTACGGGAAGATTACTAGATACAAGAGTAACGTGCGATGGGGTAACAACCGGAGCAGAAGTTGTATGTGGAAGGCTACCAGAGGCACTTGGAACAGTCAGTGATCTGACTGTGTTTTGAACTGCTTTTGGCTGTACCACACTCTGGTTTTGATTATTCTGTGGAAATGCAAGCTGGATGCAAGCCGGAGCTGCGACAGAACCTGCTGGGGCAGCGGCAGGCCCTGCAGATGGAGCAGCCACTGCCACGCCTTGGGGAGGCTTTGGAGCAATATGCATTTGTTTCACGAGTCCTGGTTTCTTAATATGTTCTGAAATCACAGACCGAAGTTTGTTCTCCAGGTCTCGATGTGTTTCAGCTGTCAAGACATGATACATTAAAGAATCTTGGCTGTTTGCAGAAGCATTACATTTTTTACAGTAGTGCTCAATAGAATTCTCTTTACTTTCATCAGGTTTCTGGCCAAAATATGTACTTATTAAGTTTTGAAAATGGTTCATCAGCACATGTTTCTTCATATTGTAATACAATGTGTCTGTAAAGTGACATTTTAGACATGTAAAGTTTATGATGTCACTCCTGAATTGTTTCATGCCATCCAAAATGCTGACCGTATAGTTCTGTATTCTTTTATTAGATGAATGAAACATCCGGATATGTTTTCCCACTATTTTGGGATCAGAAGCAAATGCACATTTTGGGCAAGGAACCACCAGCTCTTGGTCCATTTCATCCTCATGGTAACGGTGCAAGTGATTCTTGAATGAAGTAAGCAATTTTGACGAGAACTTGCATAAGCTACAGCAGTACGGCTTTGTTCTGTATCTCTGCAAACAAAACAAAAACATCCACTTAGAAACTGCCAGTTCCTAAATCCCTGTTATCTGTCTGAAAGTAAGTCTGCACTACCACCTGTCAAAAATGCCTTCATTGGATGTATAGCATGTATCTTCTCAGTTTCATGGAGATCTGTTTTTGAAAAGCAGATTTAAAGATGACATACTTAAAGGGAGAAATGATTGTGCCCTTTTTGCTTCTTTATAATTTATTAAGAAGCCTTAAGTAAGTTCATTTCTACTCCAGTTCGCAAGAAGTAATTCTGAAGCCCGTTTTTAAAGACTGGAATCACAGAACAAGGCTAAGAAGAATTTGTATGCCACTATACATAGGAGGTGAAGCCTTAGCGATTAGCAATAGCAGCCCTTTTAACATGACACTTTTAAAGCTTTATTTAGTTCGGGGCCACCTCCTATCTACTGGAGAAAAAGAGAGAAGAGAGAAGGGGTGGGGGGATTCTGTGTATTTCAATACCCTACCCTTCACTGAAAGCTCTCCAAAAGTACCTCTCCCAGCAAAGCCACAAAAGACTAATTTTTTTTAATATTCTTTTGGAGCCAGATTAATAATAGAAAGAGAAAGGAATAAAAACCCCTTTTATGATAAAGCAGCAATGACCTCTTTGCATTATCTCAACATACTGGACATCCCATCACAGTAATTTCTTTAAGAAATTTCTTCTAGCACACTCATTAAAGAGCATATAGATTCTTCTCAGAAAAATATTTTAACTGTATAAAACCAAACCTAACTATCTTCCACTTCCCTCAATTACATGTCACTTGACAGCATTACTTTGCACATCCATATGAATGTTAT
The DNA here is from genome assembly GCF_964195595.1 of Calonectris borealis. Classification (NCBI taxonomy): domain Eukaryota; kingdom Metazoa; phylum Chordata; class Aves; order Procellariiformes; family Procellariidae; genus Calonectris; species Calonectris borealis. The sequence continues at coordinate 105,886,228 of NC_134313.1, read as the reverse complement.
TTGCTCTTTCCGAAAAACTGGTAGCCTTGTCAACCATTTTTTCTTATCAGCTTCCTAGGAAGTTAACCCTGGCTCCTGCCAAAAACTAAAAAATCAGTCAGAGCAACATCCAGGTGACAAATCTGCACTCTCAAACATCTAGTGGAACTTGTCTGTTCCCTCAGATGTGTTTTTCACCTTACTGACTTCTGCACCTTACGAAACACCATCCAAAGGGAATAAGCTGTTCCACCACTACAGCATACAGCCTAGCTAGATCACCCACAAACATGTCACAGACAGTTATGAAGAACTGTAGCAAAAATTTGTGCAGGTTTTTTTTTTGTCATTTCATACAGCTGTGAAGGTGTCATCTATTAGCAGTACTAGAAGAGTCTCCTGATGATAACCAAAATTAACCTCCAAATTCAAAAGACTGGGTCAGATAAAGCCACTGGCTGGCTAAGGCTCCTGAAGAGTACACTGTGAAGGTATCAGTGAATTATCCTCTACTTATATTCTTTAGGTGTCTGGTCTCAGCTGCTAATAAACAGCACCACAGCAAATTAGAAGAAGCTTCAATCTTACTTTTAAAGTATACTGAGTAGAGAAAGGCCACTGACACTACTGAACTAATGAAGCATACAGAGCATTATTAAAAGCTGCACCTCACTAGCCTTACTTCTGAGGAAGTCAGATGACAAAGAGAGGTGACTGCTTATTTTAATTGATTGTCCGAGGCTTAGAAAAGCTTATATGCTTTTAAATACTGGGTCCATACACTCTACTTCTCCCCTACTCCATTTCTGGTTTGGGTCTTTCTGTCCCCGTAAACTTACACCATAGTGTAATATACTGTCAATATTTCTTTGCTGCCAAGTCTGAACAATTGTTGTTAGGTGCAGTGAGAACATTCTACTTCACAAGTAAGTGGTCCAAGTGCTGAATTAATTTACTATTCCGTAGTAACGATGTTTTTATTTCTTATACAAACAAGCATTGCAGTATACCCCTAGGAAACCACCCCAATACCTGCATACTGGTAAGTCTAGGGGAAATAATGTTCCATGCCTTCTTAGATCATTTATTTTTTGATGGAGGTAAAAATTATGAGACTTCAGCAAAAGAAAAAAAAAGTTCTGTACTTCAAGTTCTATCAAATTAGGACAAATCCTAAAGTCCCACTACTTAGCTCAAAAAAAACCCCAACAACAACGAAAAAACCCAAAAAATTCTGTTTCAGCAGAACAGAAGTATGTGGAAGTCTGCTACTTTGATGTTTTCTGTATGAAATAGAGCTCTTCCACACAGATACCTCAGAAAATAATTTCGTCAGCATGTTCTCCTTGCATATGCATCTAAGCTGCTTTTTACGTTTGCAAGTGCTGCTACAGTCTACTAATGGCATCTCAGTTTTATAGAAAATTTGACAAAATAAGAATTCTAAGCCACTTAGAAAAATTGAAGTGTCTTGGAGATTGACCAATACAACCCTAAACTGTACAAATGGAATCCAAAAAGACTTATTAGAGGTATTTAGGAAAACTCGATTAGTCCCACTCCAAAGAATATACCCCAGAACACAGTAACTTTCTGTTACTGTGAACACAACTTTCTGTTACAGAACACAACTTTCTGTTGTGTAGTCTCACATTCCCCACAACCTAGAGACAAGCAGAAAAACATGATAGCCTCCAAAAACCGAAGTTCTTCCACAATTATTAATGTGTTCCTAAAAATAGCAGTAATGGTAGAAACCACCAACTCATCTAAATAGACGTCTTCTCCAGCCTACTGAGTTTCCTATGTAGCTCAGACAACTTATTTTCACCTTATGGCAGCAACTTTGGAATAGAACATCCTGAAGGACCAACTTCTTTTCTCCCAAATCTAGGCAGCATAATGCCAAGATATGTGAATGATATATATCAAGGAACCATGGTTGTTTAAGGAAAACGGATAGGAAGAAGTTTAGGATCCAAAAGACATAGCTTGACAAATCTATTCCACAGCAACACATTACAAACTCTACACTGAAGTTCATCAGATCAGATTCCAATCTTGGTTTTTGGACAGATATAGATATTACTGGTCACGCTGTCTAGCTGAGTCAGGATCTGTATTTCTCCCTTCTGGTAAGCGATCAGGTCTCTCTGCCTGGTCTCTCTCCAGACAATAGGGATGAAAGAAGATTCCCTCTCTAGTGCATGATTTTTAGTCCTTTTCCATTTTCACCGAAATGGCTAATCATTTTTCCTAAAGGACTGCGGAAAGAAGACAGAAAAAAAACCCTTCATCTTAAGTTTTAGACAGGAAGCTTCACTTGCTCTGTCGTCATCCTCTTTCCTGTTTCATGTCTGGGGAGGAGGGGGAACCTCCCCTGCTCATCTAACACAGAAGATCTCCCACCACTGAATTTCTTTCTTTAGTCAGAAGGTAGAAGAAAAGGCAAAAAAGACAAAATCAGCAAGGCTAGAGCTCAGATAACATACTGACTGAAGACCAGGAGAAGTCTTCCATGTGCATAAAGGAGAAAGAAAAAAGGAAGGGGGGGGGGGAAGAGAGACCATCATAACCATTAACTGGATTTATTCCATTCACCTAAACTAAAGGTAATCTTGACTGAAGGTAACTGTAAGCCTTATCTGACGTGGCGCTAAGAGGCTAGATGCAATCTGTGTCTACAGACCTAATCAAACAACAAGTCACATTTGACTCTTGCGTCCACAGATTCACGTGAACAGATGAACCTCCAGTCTTAAATGTGTAAACCCAAGTCCAGGAAAGGAGAACTAGGAGACAAAACAGATAAAGGTCCTGAAGGGTGGAAGGGATCACTTTCTACTAAATGACAGTTTGGCAAAGACTGAGTGGCTTTGTTTGGTCAGCCTGTATGTTGAGGGCTTTCTTAATGCAACTACTGCACGTGGCAGCCTCAGCTTGTTTTAAAGATGGTAAAGGCAGATAAAAAAAATCCTGGCAAACCACCACCACACTATTCTAAACCATTACCTTTTGATTCAGGATGAAAAGAGCAGACCCACTGCTGTTTACATGCTATTGACAGCCCTTCCTCATGGAAGTAATCAGGAGCCCTAAGACTCTTCAGCAAGATTGAGAAAAGACTACCTTTTCTTCTGGATATACTCCTATGCTCTACATAGTATCTTAGAAACTTGCTAGAATATAAAATTATGGAAATCCTTTGGTTTGTTCATCTCAACCCTGCCTTTCTTGTAGATTCTAGCTTCACACAAGATTCCAGCTATATAGAACTAAAAGCTGTTTCACACATAAACCTAACTGGAAAATGTTTTCCACTGCAACCCTATCCCAAACCGCTAATGATAATTTCAGTTTAATCCATTCACACCTGTGCAATCACATTTTCACCCTTCCAATGAAACAAGAAGCATGTTAAGACTACACATCACATCAGGCTAAAAAGGCAGAACATCAGTGTGACATCTTAAATACTGATGTTCAAGGTTGTATCCTTAAAGACAGCGAACAGCATATATAGTCCTTATAACCAGCTGCATTACAGGGAAGAACACAGAGGAAATGAAAGATTACTCCCTGACTAACAGTACATAGAAAAGAGATGTTAAAGCTATTTTTTTTACCATAAAAAACGTGTATTTTAACTTTTCCAGGACTGTGAGAAAAGTGATAAAATTCAGTAACTCCACATGAACGTCTACCCAGAATTTCTAACACAAATATACATACCTTCCTTTTGCCCACAGACTCCCAAGGAGAGACATCACTCCATGAAGTGTTACTAAAGTGTTTTTCACCTGGGTCAAAACTTTTAAGATTCTAAAAGAAAAAAGAAACAAGAAATAATCTGCTTTTGCAGTCTGTTCTGAATACAAAAATAGTCTCAATACAGAGCAAGGAAAAAGAAAAAAGGAAAAACCACACAAACAGAGGATGAATGGGAAGTCCATACAGTATTCGGATACAGGTCTTAAAACTCAGTTCAAAGAAATTACTTCTTTGATCATTCTTTGATTTATTTTACCTCAAATACTTGTTCGTATGACTGCCTCGTAATATAGTAGGAATTCTGAACACTTCATAGTTACTGAAAATAATATAGAAGTGAAAATATGTACACTTTAATTCCATTGTTTCTAGCCAAGTTCACAGTGAACACTGAAAGATATTTTCTCCCTCTACCTTCCTCCTCCTAAATCTGTAATATTTTACTGTTTACTTCCATTTATTAACTTACCACTATGGTTTACTTTGCAACAGGTTTTACTATTAATTCTTCATAGCACTGCTATGCTTTTAACTTGGAAAAATGAAGACATTCCCAGAAGCTTATTTCAAAGAGCAGCAGTATTCTTCCTCAAGCTGTAAAAGCAACAGTATTATTGCGCCTGGAACAACTGTGTCAGGGTAAACAACTTCCCTTACAGCATTCTTCTAATCAATCCCATCAGAGGAGTTTATGTTCCTCCAGCCAGCTACTACTCTAAAAATCTTAAGTTCCTCTCCAATTTTCTGAGGCCCACACACAAACTTAATGAAAAAAATAACTAGATTCCTGTTTGCTAGGCATTTCTGAAGACCCTAGGCTAGCTTCAACAGCACACTAGAGTGTGTTAAGTGAAACACCGGCTACAAACCCAGGCTTAACCCACAGAAAACTAGCATCGCTTCTCCCCTCGCGTTCTCCTTCCCTTTCACGAACCCTCTTCACTCAAAATTCTGCAAGATGCTTAGAGAGGGTGAGACGTTTTTACCTCTGCACCAAACCCCATCGGAACAGCAGAAGCAGGTAATAAAGACCATTTAAGATTAGATCATCTTCAAGAGAAGTGAAATTCATAAACGTAATAGTTTGTGGTCAAAAAACCGATGCAATATTTATTTACAAGCAACACTGGATATACTAAGCAACAAAAAGAAACAAAGCCTCTAGCAGTCAAACAAATACACAATCCTACTTAATGCAGGCTCCGTCTGCACTAGGCTCCTGTCCACACCATGCAAATGTGAGCATCCCTGTGTGTATAACAGACTATAGTGAGCCAGAATATCATGCCAGTGATAATTTGATTTAAGTTAAATTATTCAAGAATTTAGAAAAATGTAGCTAAGTTTGCAATAAGCTTTCTAGCTTTTTCAACCTTCAAGTTTCTCCAAGCAGAATCCTGAAGAGCTCAGGGCAACAATAAACAAACCCCTTCCATTCTAATCAACACCTAGGCACTGAATGATTCATCTATTTGCCCTTCAGCCAAACCTTCTTAAAAAAAAACACCTTAGAAAGAAGACTTGCATGGAACAAGAGAAATCCCACAGCCTTAGAGAACACAATGCTTTTCTTACATATTTTTGATAGAGAAAACGAAGAGATTCAAGATTTACTAACAATTCTTCAGCCAAACACACTGGAGTGAATTACACACTGTTAAAAAAGTTTTCTTGATGATTATGGCCTACCCCAAATATGTTTTGCTTTTGGTTTGAGTACTCTCCACCAAGAGAGGCTCCTAGACTTGAACACCAGATTCCCACAAGCCAGATGTGTGTGACAGTAAGTCTAGATCGTTTTGCTGAAACGGCTATTTTCTACAGAGAAATATTCACTGATAAAGAAAGAGAACCATTCTTATCACTACAGTTAGTCAGTGCTGCGAACAGCTATTCTGAACTCATGCATTAAACAGAGGTCTACGTTGATGTCCCAGAAGCAAGCTTTGACAGGCTAACTTGCTACACCCTTCCCACATTTCTCACTTCGAGGAGGGGAGGAAAACAGGAGAAGGGAAAGGTAACAAGAAGCCTGATAAATCCTGATGCATAGTGGGTATTTCTAAGTTTAAGAGAAAAACATTTTAAAACTAGTAACTGTTCTCCCCTCTATTAAAACCATCACTGTTATCCAGAACAGAAAGATAAAATGCTCAGAGTTTAAATTAAGACATAAAGATCACAACATGTTAAAGAAGCTAAAATAGTTTACTAAAGGAGAGCCTCTGACAGTACAGCATACTTAAAAGTACTACTTTGAGAATCAAACTAGTAATCTAGCACAAAAGGCTCATGTTTTCTTCCTAGCAGAGATCAATTAAGAACTTTTAGCCTAAAAACTAATCCATTTGGTTTCCAAGCTACGAAGAGATACTAGTTGTATGGGAAATTACTTCACCTTCCTCACAGGTTATCATGCCTTATTAGAAGTTTAAGACCAATTTTAAGACCAGATGGTAGGTCAAGTTTGTATTGTATCATTTCATACTGTTTCCCAAATCGTCCAGCCTCCTCACATGGACCATGTCCAGAAATCAATCTTAATATTTGAGGGGAAAAAAAAACCCAAACCTTAAGCTACTTCTCACCTATTAAGACATCACACATCCCATTCTACCAAAAAGAAATACCATCATCATATGAGCCAAGTACAAATCAAGTTCTAAAAACCATTCTTCCTGCTGCTGAAGTTATACCAAAACCAGCCCCAGATTACCTGGAAAAAACAAACTGAAGTTGTGAACTTGTTGAGGGAGAATAATTTGCAAAACAGTAAAATGTTTGTTTTTTTTTTTTGCCTACATCTCACAGAGCTTTTTCCAGAATGGAAATGTTTGCTGGGTTCCCCACCACCACCATTTATTAAAAATGAAACAAAACCAACCAAAACCACACAACCCCCACACCACAAAAAATCCAACCAACCAAACACAAAACACCTTATTCCTCATTCACCATTAAACTGCAATCAATTTCATAGCAAAAAAACTAGCATCACCAAAACATTTCTACTTCAAAGGGTCAAGACAGAACAGTTTCTGACAGAGTTTTAATTACAATATACAACACAATATAAACAGAAAGAAAATGGAAATCACTAGACAAACAAACTTTACCCTGAGCTCTTATGACATTTATTTAGATATATCAAACACTGTTTAACTGCAATAACCAGGAAAGTTCCAGAATTAGTTATGCACGTAGATCTTAAGTAAACGATTGAAAAAAAAGTGCTTAACACAGTTTAAGAAAAAAACACCACAAAAGACACAATAGCACCCCTACGGAGAGTTAACTTACTTTCGTACCATCATACAAAATTAATCTAAACTCTTGACTACAGTCAATATAAAGTCACAAACATACTGAACAGCCAAAAAAAACTGTGTACCAGCTGGCTGAAATACACTACTGTTTAGTCACTGAGTTAAATTACTGTGTGTTATGGTTTAACCCGGCAGGCAGCTAAACACCACACAGTCATTCATTCACTCCCCACTAGGACGATGGAGGAGAGAATCAAAAGAAAAAAAAAAAAAAAGGTAAAACTCGTGGGTTGAAATAAAGACAATTTAATAGGACAGAAAAGAAAGGGAAAATAATAATAATGATAAAAGAATATATAAAACAGGTGATGAACGATGCAATTGCTGACCACCCGCTGACCGATGCCCAGCCAGCTCCCGAGCAGTGGACCCCCAGCTAGTTTTTCCCCTAGTTTATATACTGAGCATGACGTCATATGGTATGGAATATCCCTTCGGTCAGTTGGGGTCAGCTGTCCCAGCTGTGTCCCCTCCCAACTTCTTGTGCATCCCCAGCCTACTCGCTGGTGGGGTGGTGTGAGAAGCAGAAAAGGCCTTGACTCTGTGTAAGCCCTGCTCAGCAGCAACGAAAACATCAGTGCGTTATGAACATTATTCTCATCCTAAATCCAAAACACAACACTATGCCAGCTACTAGGAAGAAAATTAACTCTATCTCAGCCAAAACCAGGACAACATCCACCCCTTAATCTATACCATTTACATCAGGCCCAGGTCCCACACTTTCCAATACATCCCAATTAATCACCACCACCTTTCCTATCTTTTGATATATACACACAGATATCATTCCCTTAGTCTGCGGGCCATCCCTCTAAAATGTCCATTAAGTTCATTTAGGCCATGACTTTGGATTCCATCTGTCCTAACAATTCTTCAGGGCAGGAGAGATGGTGCGTGGTGTTGGACTGTTGCATCCTGAAGTCAGTTATGGTTCCATCACCGCTGCGCTTGTCCAGTTCTATCATCGCTGCCCTTTGCTCAGTTTCATCAAAATTCATTCATCATTAATCTGGGCAAGTCTTACTGTGATACTGTTGATATGGCATATAGCGACCATAGTAGTGATGACATGCAGTATTATCTAGCAATTAACATCATATAAGTCAAACCATTGGCTATTCTCACCCAAAATCAAATCCCCTTGAGGTACACATCGGACTTCCCCATCCTTCTGCATTACCCACCATTGCACCCAGGTCCTTGAGCAAAAGCAATACCATGGATGGGTTCGCCTTTGCCCGAGACAGGAATAACCCAGGCTGTCTTCCCCAGCATATTTTTTATGTGCACAACAGGGACTTTATCCCCCTCTACAGTACGTAAGGATTTGGATTGGGCACGGCCAGCTCGACTGGCAGATCCCCTAGTGTTGACTAACCAGGTGGCCTTTGCTAGATATGTATCCCAGTGCTTGAATGTCCCACCACCCATTGCCCACAGTGTTGTCTTTAGCAGTCCATTGTATCGTTCGATTTTCCCGGAGGCTGGTGCATGAGAGGGGATGTGATAGACCCACTCAGTGCCATGCTCTTTGGCCCAGGTGTCTATGAGGGTGTTTCTGAAATAAGTCCCGTTGTCTGACTCAATTCTTTCTGGGGTGCCATGTCGCCATAGGACTTGCTTTTCAAGGCCCAGGATGGTGTTCCGGGCGGTGGCATGGGGCACAGGATATGTTTCCAGCCATCCGGTGGTTCCTTCCACCATGGTGAGCACATGGCGCTTGCCTTGGCAGGTTTGTGGGAGTGTGATATAATCAATCTGCCAGGCCTCCCCATATTTATATTTCAGCCATCTTCCTCCATACCAGAGAAGCTTTAACTGCTGGGCTTGCTTGACTGCAGCACATGTTTTACATTCATGGATAACCTGTGCAATAGCGTCCATGGTCAAGTCCACCCCGTGATCATGAGCCCATCTATATGTTGCATCTCTTCCTTGATAGCCTGAGGTGTCATGGGCCCACCGAGCTATAAATAATTCACCTTTATGTTGCCAGTCCAGATCAACCTGAGCCACTTCAATCTTAGCAGCCTGATCCAGCTGCTGGTTGTTTTGATGTTCTGCAGTGGCCCGACTCTTGGGTATGTGAGCGTCTACGTGACGTACTTTTACAACCAGGTTCTCAACTCGGGCAGCGATATCTTGCCACAATGCGACAGCCCAGATGGGTTTACCTCTGCGCTGCCAGTTGTTCTGCTTCCACTGCTGCAACCACCCCCACAGGGCATTTGCCACCATCCATGAGTCAGTACAGAGATAAAGTACTGGCCACTTTTCTCATTCAGCAATGTCTGAAGCCACCTGAATGGCTTCCACCTCTGCAAACTGACTCGACTCACCTTCTCCTTCAGCAGTTTCTGCGACTTGGCGTATAGGACTCCATACGGCAGCTTTCCACCTCCGATGCTTCCCCACAAGATGACAGGACCCATCGGTGAACAGGGCATATTGCTTCTCGTTTTCTGGTAGTCTGTTATACAGTGGGGCCTCTTCAGCACACATCACCTCCTTCTCTGGGGATATTCCAAAATCTTTGCCTTCTGGCCAGTTCGTGATCACCTCCAAGATTCCTGGGCGACTGGGATTTCCTGTTCGGGCCCATTGTGTGATCAGTGCGACCCACTTACTCCACGTAGCATCGGTTGCGTGATGTGTAGAGGGGACCCTTCCCTTTGAACATCCAGCCCAGCACCGGCAGTCGGGGTGCCAGGAGGAGCTGTGCTTCAGCACCAACCACTTCCGAAGCAGCTTGAACCCCTTCATATGCTGCCAATATCTCCTTCTCGGTTGGAGGATAGCGGGCCTTGGATCCTCTGTATTCCTGACTCAAAAACCCAGGGGTCGACCCCAAATCTCCCCTGGTGCTTTCTGCCAGAGGCTCCAGGTGGGGCCATTCTCCCCAGCTGCAGTGTAGAGCATGTTCTTTACATCTTGTCCTGCCCGGACTGGCCCAAGGGCTACTGCCTGACCTATCTCCTGTTTAATTTGTTCAAAGGCTTGTTATTGCTCAGGGCCCCATTTGAAGTCGTTCTTCTTCCTGGTCACGTGATAGAGAGGGCTTACAATCAGGCTGTAGTCTGGAATATGCATTCTCCAAAAGCCCACAACGCCTAAGAAAGCTTGTGTTTCCTTTTTGGTAGTTCGTGGGGACATGGCTGTTATTTTGTTGATCACATCCGTTGGGATCTGACGACGTCCATCTTGCCTTTTTATTCCTAAAAACTGGATCTCCTGTGCAGGTCCCTTGACCTTACTTTGTTTTATGGCAAAACCTGCCTTCAGAAGAATTTGGACTATTCTCTCCCTCTTCTCAAAAACTTCTTCTGCTGTGCTGCCCCATACAATGATGTCATCAATGTATTGCAGGTGTTCCGGAGCCTCACCCTGTTCCAGTGCGGTGTGGATCAGTCCATGGCAAATGGCAGGGCTGTGTTTCCACCCCTGGGGCAGTCGGTTCCAGGTGTACTGGACACCCCTCCAAGTGAAAGCAAACTGTGGCCTGCACTCTGCCGCCAAAGGGATTGAGAAGAACGCATTAGCGATATCAGTTGTGGCGTACCACTTGGCTGCCTTTGACTCCAGTTCGTATTGGAGTTCTAGCATGTCCAGCACAGCAGCACTCAATGGTAGTGTGACTTCGTTCAGGCCACGGTAGTCCACTGTTAGTCTCCACTCTCCATTGGACTTCCGCACTGGCCATATGGGACTGTTAAAGGGTGAGCGAGTCTTGCTGATCACTCCTTGGCTCTCCAGTCGACGGATCAGCTCATGGATAGGAATCAGGGAATCTCGGTTGGTGCGATATTGCCACCAGTGCCCTGTTGTGGTAGTGATTGGTACCTGCTGTTCTTCAACCCTCAGCAACCCCACAACAGAAGGGTCATCCAAGAGACCAGGCAACGTGGACAGCTGTGTAATTTCTTCTGTCTCCAGGGCAGCTATACCAAAAGCCCACCAGTACCCTTTTGGGTCCTTGAAATACCCTCTCCTGAGGTAGTCTATGCCAAGGATGCACGGAGCCTCTGGGCCAGTCACAATGGGGTGCTTCTGCCACTCATTCCCAGTTAGGCTCACTTCGGTCTCCAAGAGAGTTAACTCTTGGGATCCCCCTGTCACTCCAGAAATACAAATGGCTTCTGCCCCTTTATAGCTTGATGGCATCAGGGTACACTGTGCACTGGTGTCTACAAGAGCCTTATACTCCTGTGGGTCTGATGTGCCAGGCCATTGAATCCACACAGTCCAGTAAACACAGTTGCCCTTTTCCTCCACCTGGCTGGAGTCAGGGCTCCTCTAATCCTGGTCATCGTATTCGCTACTCACTTCTTTTAAGTACGAATCAGAAGTCCCTTCATTAAGGTGGGAAGTGGAATCAGCCTTTCTACTCTCTCTGGGGAACTGCTCACTGGAAACTGGAGCAGCAGTTTTCCTCGAAGAACCCCCTTTTGTGATTTTTTTTCCTCGCAACGCACATCCCCGTGCCTCTAGGGTTGAGGTAGATTTTCCATCCCACCTCCTCATGTCCTCTCCGTGGTCACGTAGATAAAATCACAGGGTGGCCCGTGGTGTGTACCCACTATATCCTCTCTCTTGAGCAGAGGAACTCTTACTCCTAATAGCTGAGATACTGGTCCGTACAGGTGGGGAGTAGGACATATCCTCTTTGGGTTGCTGAACCTCCTGGGACAGTTTCTCCACAGCAGAGACGCAGGCCCGTAGGGAGGAAGAGAGACTTTCTTCGTATTGCCAGAGTTGGCCAGCCAGTTCATCCACTGTTTGTCTTTCTCAGTCTTTCCAGGTCATTACTGCCAATGAGTTGGTATATGACACCAATGTACTCCGTACCAACTTCTGCCACATGGGTTGGGTGCATCTGACTTCATCTGGATCTTTGGATAACTGCTCGCTGTCCAGGTCATCATAAATCACTTCCAGCACAGCTAATTCCTTCAGGTACTGGATACCTCTCTCCATGGTGGTCCACTTGCCTGGGTGACACATAACATCTTCCTTGAAGGGATACCTTTCCTTCATGCCTGACAGGAGTCACCTCCAGACTCTGAGCGCTTGTGCCCCTTTTCCAATCGCTTTGTTAATGTCCCCTTCCCCTAGAAAGGGATCCCAGCTGTTTGGCTTCCCTACCCTCTAATTCCAGGCTGCTGGCCCCCTTACCCCAGCATTAGAGCAGACAGGTAACTGCTGGCCTGGCTGCTCGCCTGGATGACGGCTGAAATCTTTTCGCGTGTCTTGCAGCTCACTCAGGGATAGGGATCGGGTGGTTACTGCCTCGTTTATGAGTTCTGCCTCTTCCTACTCCTGTTCTCATGATGGCCCTGCTTCGCAGCAGTCTGCCTCGTCTACTTCTTCTCTTAGTAGGGGACAAGTTTCTTCCCTTACTAAATGAGCTGACTTTCGCTTCCAACATTTCTTCTTTTGTGTAGAGATGACTGACACCGGCACGGGTTGGTTCTCTGGTTCAGCTGCAGTGCCTGTCATGGGGGTTGGAGTAGCCACAGTGTCTGTCGCTTTGTCGTCAGAGCCAGAGACCTCTTCCCCTTGAGGGCACTGAATAGTGTTGAACAGGGCTTGGTAGGCATGGGCCAGGCCCCAGCACGTTGCAGTGATTTGTGTCTCTTGAATTGCCAGGGTAACAGCATACTTTCTCCAAATATTTCACTAGTTTTTCAGGATTCTGCACTTGTTCAGGGGTTAAGTTCCAAAACACTGGAGCTGCCCACTGTCCTAGGTACTTGCCCATACTATCCCACACATCCTGCCACTCATAACTATCCAGCCTCGGGGCAGATCTCTGGGTGGTATTCTTAAATAACTGTTTAACTTAAACATGGCCTGAAACACATTCAGGAGACATAGCAATAGGAACATGCTGGTTTGAACATCCCAAGGATATTCAAAATCCTCAAGAGCTATTTTAACTAGCCTGGAAGAGAAGGGGAACGTGAAGGAGCGAGGGAAAGCATCCCTCCTTGTCTCCCCCATAAATTGGCTCTCTGAGGAGAAAAGGTAAAGCGTATAATTACTAATAGTTTCCGAGAGATGGTTCCCAAAGTACGGCGATAACAGCAATGCTGAGTACAAATACCAGATTAGTCTCACAACCAGTAATTTTATCATATCATAAGCCAGTGTTACACAGTACAGAAAATTATAACCTTAATCCAGCTCCCAGAGGTGATAAACAGCACAACAGGGAATGTATACAGCAAGTAAGGTGTTGCATAACAGAACTCTGAGAACAAGCACAACAACTCTGAGAGCAAATACATCAACATTGCGACCAGCAACTTTAAAGTAATAATGAGTGTTTATAAAAAATTTGTTTTAACACACTCTGGTCAGATCTGTCGTTATCTCAACCCTTCGTGCCCCACGTTGAGCACCAAAAGGATTGTCATGGTTTAACCTGGCAGGCAGCTAAACACCACACAGCCATTCGCTTACTCCCCAAAAGCAGGATGGGGGAGAGAATCAAAAAAAAAAAAAAAAAAGGTAAAACTCATGGGTTGAAATAAAGACAATTCAATAGGACAAAAAAGAAAGGGAAAATAATAATAATGATAAAAGAATATACAAAACAATCAATGCTCAATGCAATTGCTCACCACCCACTGACTGATGCCCAGCCAGCTTCCGGACCCCCGGTCAGCTTTTCCCCTAGTTTATATACTGAGCATGACGTCATATGGTATGGAATATCCCTTCGGTCAGTTGGGGTCAGCTGCCCCAGCTGTGTCCCCTCCCAACTTCTTGTGCACCCCCAGCCTACTCGCTGGTGGGGTGGGGTGAGAAGCAGAAAAGGCCTTGACTAATGTAAGCACTGCTCAGCAGCAACTAAAATGTCAGTGTTATCAACATTATTCTCATGCTAAATCCAAAACACAGCACTATACTAGCTACTAGGAAGAAAATTAACTATATCCCAACCGAAACCAGGACACTGTATTTGCACTTTTTCTGGTATTAGGTTTGCCAATCTGATGGTGTGAATTCCTCCTGCTTGGTGCACAATACTTTTTCCTGAAAGTGCCAACAATGGTACTAGGTTCACCTTGATCCGCCCAGTACACTTGCATATACTTTCTAAGATGCAGAACTGAACTACAACTCAGTAAGACAAGTTTGGTATTTTTCCCTGGACACAAAGTTTAAAAGCTTGCAACAAGATTACTGGGTCTAATTGCTTGTCCGTTTTCAGAAATACTGACAATTTGTCTATCATTCAGAGGCTTGCCCTTGATATGTGGTCGGATGCCTCTGAGTAGACTCAAGTCTTCATCTACTTGTGATTTTAAACGAATCGCAAAAAGTTGCTGTGTAGTATACAAATAACATTTCATTAGTTTGTAGTGTTTTTCCTAAAGCTGTACTGTTTCCTTTTGTTGAAATATTACTAGCAGATAATATACAGCACCATCTATAACACATCTTGTTGGGAAATAGTTTCTTTCAATGTTATGTACCAACACACTAAATTCCACCCCAGCATATGAGTAGTCAGTCATGAGTAATCCTTCAAGTAAAGACCCCACCATAAAGATCTATGGCAGACGAGTATCATATATACACTAAAAGATGAAATACTTTTCAAAGGTTCACGTTTCGGATTGGTTTACATTATTTCAAGTGCTTTACCTTCAACAATTCCCTGCAGCTGTCAAGCCCAAGATCCACAAGAATGCCCTTCACCTTTTTTCGAGCCTTCCTGATATTATCAAGATTTTGAACAGGAATTTGAAACATTTTGCACTTTTCCTGAAAAAGAAATACAAAAAAGTGATGGAATACTTGAACACAGGCACTTGCATTTAACAGTATTAAAACAAAAACTAACGTCTGAAAAACGTATTCTTAAATATGAAAACCCAAAAGCCTTTAGCCAAAGAACTGGTCTCATTAATATTTCCCAGTAGATCACTTGCTTCCTCTTAAAGGAAACAGAATCTGATTTGGGGGGGAAAAAATCCTTTACATTTCTTCTCTCCTATCTA
This sequence comes from Calonectris borealis, assembly GCF_964195595.1. Classification (NCBI taxonomy): domain Eukaryota; kingdom Metazoa; phylum Chordata; class Aves; order Procellariiformes; family Procellariidae; genus Calonectris; species Calonectris borealis. Next base: position 105,871,140 of record NC_134313.1, on the reverse strand, counting down.
AACAAAATTCCAAGTTTTTCTTTCAGATCTCTTTGTATCTATATAGCAGCTATACTGTGTTTTGTGGTTTTTTTGTAAGAGAACATGGACACCAGAATTTTACTAAGTTCTATTCAGAAAATTACTATCATCTCATTTAGGAAGGAGGAATTCAACGCTTTCAACTTGAATGTTAGTGTCAAGATGAGAAGCCTCTTTGATTATTTGGTTTGTTGTCATGTATGTACATGACTTAAAATATGATTGCTAGCAAAATCTACATTTCCTGCAGAAGTTTCTGCTGCTGTAAGCTGATATGGACCTTGGCATAAAACAAGCTACTACAATATTAATGCAGTAGAAATAAAACATAATTAATGTATGGCATTGATAGCTAAATATGCTGAAGTGGGACAAATTTAGTCAGTACCCACATGCTTTTAGGTCTCCTCCTCTGAAGAAGTGTATATAGTTCTATCACCTTCCCCTATTCCAGAATTTGGATTTACACCCCACCCCGCTCCCTCCAGGAAGCTGCCATAGCCAGAGTCCAACATATGGAGGAGGATGATGACTAAAGCAAGATTATAGAAAGATAGATTATCTGATGCAGGGTTGTTGCGCAGTGCGGTTGCCCATCTGTCTAGAACGTACCACCAGGAAGGGTCTAGCGCTTCCCCAACAGCTAGGCTTTTATCACTCCCCATGTAGCTGGGCTATCAGTTGCTTATCTTCAGCTCCCAGTACATCATAAGGTATCCCCATGGGCTTAGCTTATCTTCAGCTCCCATGGGCTTAGCTTTAGAAGTATGTGCCTTTATCACCTCCTCCCTAGATTACAGCAAAATGCAATTTAGACTGAGATTTAAGAAACTTAAATGGGCACAGAATGCAACAGAACTACCCTACACTAAAAAAGGTCACTGGGAGTTTCACAGGTATTTCTTTGTTCTTAAATAGCTGGCAGAGGACCCAATAGAGTTTAAAAGATCTCAGTCCTTATTGCTAAACAATTCACCCATCCAGGACAAGTTTAACAAGAAGAAAAAGGAAAAAAAATAAAGAAAATACCCAAACAGTACTTCAACCTTGATGGTCCTGTCTTCAAAAGCTATACTTCTCAAAATAAAGCAAGATTACTGTCAACATGAAATCTTTGCCTTGAAAGGCAAAAGAGTTTCCTGTAAACAGTTGCCAAAACCCCTCCCACATAAGACAGAACATACAAGCTAAGCCTCACAAAAGCAAAAAAACCAAAACCACAAAAAACCTTTTCTGTTCTGTATGTCATCACTCGAGAAGAAAAAAAAAACACCCACACCTTAATTTATGTATAAAACATACAATTGAGGGGTTTTTTATTAAAATTCAAACAACTCACATGCTATTCTCCTCTTCTTCTCCCCCCAAAGGAAAGGTGTGTAGAGAGAAATGGAGAGGGAACCCCATTTGACAGATGCTAGTCTTGTTTTCTAATATTTTTTATCGGTAAGAAGTCTGGAAGACATTCTGATACCATTGGGATGGGTGTGGAACAGGAACCTATACAGAATGGAATAAATCAGAGTAACTAGTCTGGCATTTTATCAAAATCCAAGGAATAAAATTAAGACGTAAAATCCTCTTTTTAAAGTGAAGTCAACTGGGAATTTGTAGTCTCTGGTTAAAGCTTTATGATCAGTCCCTCTATGATAGCAGGTTACGTGCACCAACCCCATGGTCCACTGCAGGTAACAACAGAGCTGACAGGATGTCACCATGCTCAGATCAGCCAGAAGGAGATGTGGTTCGATACGTTAGGCTCCACTGGAAACAGTTCCTCCATCTCAGTCCTTTAACTGATACACTGATGCTACTGAAGAAGGTGAAGCAGACATTTCTTGAGGCATGTCTATCTCACAAAAAAGAAACATTAGTCTACAAAGGTGGTATAGTATGTAATATCCATGTATCTCAAGAGTTTTCTTAACCAGTAATCCTTCTGAAATGGAAGTCACTAATCCAGGAGAAAAAGAAAAACAAAAAAAACCACAACAGAATAAAAGAAACTTGAATACAAATTACTTATTTTCCAGTTTTGAAGTAGTTGGTGTTCAATCCAAAAAGATGTATATTTCTGTATCACGTGCAAGGTTATTCAGCTGGTCTTTAAACAAACCGCTTGGCAGTAAGACTCTAAGTTACTCATCTAACATCCTGTGTATCCGTTAGAGCAGCAATGCCCCATCATAAAGGTCACAAAATTTCAACCTTCTAAGCTTATTCCCTCAAGCCCTCAGTTTAATTCCCTGATTATTATACAGTTTATTATCCATACTCTTTTAGTACTAATTTATTTCTCTTGTATTTTGGACATTCTTCAAGCCTTAGCTTGCACTTTGTTTCCATGCGTAACTAGAGTCAATCTTTTGTTGGTATGCATCCCATTCTTAACCAGCAAATTCAACATGAAAGCACTACAGTAAAATTAAATCTGAGTTACTCTAGCCCAAAAGTCTTGATCCTTTTACCACACTGGCTACCTAAAAGACAAATCTTAAACTACTTTTAATCGTAGTTTCCAAAAAACTGGTAATCCATTGAGTTTTCACAGACAGTACCTCTTCATAAACAGAACTAAGGCAAGTTAATAGCAAAATAAAAGAATCATTGTAGCAGCTGATGTCCCAAACTCAGTTCTAAAAAGGTAATTCAACCCTTGCTCAGGCATTTTACCCGTCAATTTATTCCTGCATTTACTGTTCATTTAGGTAACAGCTCCATAACAATACAGCAAACTGGAGTTTTATGCAACGCTAAAGATTCCCATCATTTCTCCAACATTCGTAATCATATATTGTAACATCCAACTACATTCAGCTTTTCAACAAAGATCACAAATGCAACTCTTCCCTTCCAGTACTACTGCAGTATTTTACTACTAGTCTAAACAACAAGGTAACAGTCTGGACAGTATCTTACTAGTCAAAGACAAATACTACTCGTTTACCAAGTAACTATGCTTGACTGCAATTTCTCTGCATTAAAAAAAGCAAAAATACTAACATTTTACCTCTTCAAAGTGAGAAGTCGCCACAAAATGGAAAGTTCCTATTTGCCTTCCTTTTAGTCTACTACTTAGAACAATACTCATTCACCTTGGAAGGGACCTCAAGAGGACACCCAGCCCAGCCTCCTATTCAAAGCAGGCTCAACAACGAATTGCAAGCTGGGCACTCTGTGTCTTGGCCAGTCAGGTCTTGAAAATCTCCACAGACAGAGGTTTGACAGCCTCTCTGGGCAACCTCTTCCAGTGATGGACTGTGCTCACAGTGAAAGGCTTTTTCCTTACATCAAATCAGCACCATTTTAGTTTCTGTTCCTAAGGAAACCAGGCATATGAAATCAAATTAAATATGAAGCTGGTATGGAGCTGGAGCAAGGAAGATGCACAAATGTGCCTTCCACGTGCATGCAAATACATCCAGCAAAATCCAACAGTAAACTAGATAATCAGGCACTTCTAGAGATTTCTAAAAACAGGCAGCTAGACAGAAACCCTATTAGAAGATCCACAGAGAAAAAGGCTGCAATGTAACCCTTTTTAGACACCAGATAATCTACGCGGAAGCCAGATCTCCAGTCGTGTTCCTAGGAAGCTGGCTTTCACTAGTCTCTTGCTCATAGAACTGCTTATAGTAGGGAAATTATGAAAGGCCTATGGAATTTTGTCCTTTTCTATTACCTGCTTTGGAAATTCAATCATTCTTAGTTGTTATACCTTTTTATCTAGTAAACTGTCATTAGTAATTGTGGAAGAGATTTTTTTAAAGACTTTCAGGTCTTGGGATATTTGGGTGGGACGTATTTTTAAAGGTTGGTTTACCAACTTATATTTCAGCAGTTATCAGAGTTAAAAATAAAAAATTCTTTATTTTCATTTTAGTAAACTCATTAGAAGTTGATAATTCAATATTAGCTGAGAAAACAATAGTAACTGCTTCATTCCTGAAAATGAAATGAAAGCATGTGACCTACTAATTCTCAGAATCTAAAGAACAAGAACACTGGATGGCAAAGACAGCAGCTAGGAGAATAGGCAAGCTGAGAAACTGCCTAGAAGAATGTGAGTTCAGCTTGGCCATGCCGAATTTTACTCTCATCAATTTTGTTTTGTTTCTGGTAAGTTTACAAGCCCTCCAAGAAGTCATACCTGGATATCTGCTCAACCACATATTACACGGACGGTTCCATTCCCTGGACTCTTATCTGTGCCTTCTGAGAGAAACCTAACCCGATTTAAGAGCACGTTGGTACCATCAAAGCTTATCCGGCCTTTGGACGGAGAGGGAAGAAATGTATATAGCTTCCTATCAACATCTCTAGGTGTTTTAACAGCTTTGAAAGATTTGACTCCTGGAAAGAAAAACAGTCAATTCATTAGAATGAGGCTATTCTTGTTTATTATTTCATTTGTTGTAAATTAAAATTAAACTGACGACAGAAAAAAAATAGATTAATAAAACTAAGAGTAGTTCTGGTCAACAACATAATGCTACTTTATCTTCTTAAATTCCGATTCCTATCCAAGTGCAACTTGATAGAAATCTCAGGTAAAAAAAAAACAAACCACTTTTTTTTGTGCAACTAAATCAGAAACCTTTAGGGGTCTCAAATTACAGATCTCTTATAATAACTCACAATAATTTTGGTCCTTTCTTGGCTATAAATCATATATCCGTCAAAACAGTCATCTAATCTAATACAAAGATGGCCATCATTCAATAGTTGCTAACACAGTAAAAAGCACTAAGGTATGTGATTACATAGATAAAGATACAGCATATCAACCTGCATCTTACCTAAGAAGTCAAATCAAAACAAACTTAGATCACTAACTTTAGCTACTGTGGTTTAAATAACTATTGTGATCCTTCATTAACACACAACCAAGTCTCTGTTATCCAAGAACTAGTTAGAAGAGAAGAAGGGACTATACCATGCAAACTCATGGAGCCTTCCTAGAACACTGCGACTCGCGCAGAGCTTGACTCCCTTGGGGATCAGCATTAGCCAGAAATTGAACCCAGCAGGACCCAAGCTTATTCTAGATGACTTGAGCATTTACGTGCAGCCTACTCAAATCCTGCAAGACTCAGCAGCCCCACGCGTATGTGAGTAGAAGAGTCACACACCGAGCCCAGCTACTCTAGGAAGAAGTACAACTGCATTGGTACTGCACTGGTCAGCCTGGTGTGACTCAAAGACATTTCACACAGATGCACACAACAGTCCACGGCACAGATAACCCACAACCTGAATAATTCAGCAAGGGGACGGAACTGAAAAAAATAAGGCTGTGCTACAGGTTTCAGTGGCAGGATTGAAGTGTTTAAACATAAGTCAGCTCTACCAGCGTTCAACAAGACTTAACGCAAATCAAGGAGTTCCCAGTGGTAAAACATAAGGCATTATAAAACTGTGTTTGTGTGCTCTTCATTGTATCTGAAGATTTGATATAATTAGGGGGGTTTTGTTGTTGGGTTTTTTTTTTTTACAAAACTTTCATGAAATGAACTATTAGAATTACAGGTCTTATTACAGCTTATAATATAGCGTATTTATTACACACAGTTTGTCTAAATATTGCTCCAAAGAAATCCCCTTTTCTTGTTCAAAATTAAACTGAAAGTTCATTAAAAAGAGCACTAAGATTTCTAGAATATAGATTGGATTGGGAATCCCAAGAGTAAGTCTTTGTAAATAATTCATTACAAAGTCTTTAAAACTTTTAGGGGTTCAAACATGTATTTTTGATGATAGAAAACTGTTAAGGAAAACCACCAATTCCTCCCCAGTTTACCTGTCAGAACTTAAGCATTTATCAGTTGAAAAGGAGTTGTTCATAATTTTGACAGTACAGAACTATGAACCGTTACAGCAAAAGTCAGATAACTATCTTTTATTCCGTTTACAAATCAGGACAAAATTAACTTCCCACTACTTGTTTTCAAGCACAAGGCAAGCATATTCAAATGGTTTTAATGATTTGCACTGTACGGGTTATGTTTGTTTACATTATTCATAAAGTCTTTTATGTTTTCGAAAATGTATGCATTGCTGAAGTACCACAAGAACATTTAATGTAATGTTGCATTCCACTAACATTTTAGTTCTAATTTTGCATGCATACGATTCCCGTGCACATTACAGTTTTCCATAAACTGTTTCAAATACCCCTATTGTCTAGAAGTAATTAAGCCTTTTCATCCACGGACTTTGAGACAACCTGTTAAGTTGGCTCCTTAGACACTCTATCGCTGAAGTTACTGACAGAAATTAGAAAAAAAAAAAGTGGTCCTAAACAGCTGCTCAGTAAACAGTAGCCGTACAGCAGCGAGTCTTCCCTCTGTTAAAGTGTCTCATTAGGCTAATTTCTATTTCCGATCACGGGCAAACCCGGAAGTCCCTCCTCCGCTCGCGTGCGCTGCGGGCCGGGGAAAGGGGGATTATTCCCATGGAAGCCCCCGAGCGCTGCCTGCAGGGAAACACGGCGGGCATCGCCGCCGTGGAGCGAAGTCAGCTACGGCGGGGCCGCCCCGCAAGGCACCGGCAGCCACAGCCCCGCCGGGAGGCAGGGACCCCGCAGCCCTGCCCCATCCGCGCCCCCTTTGCCGGCTAGCCCTCCACAGCAGCCGACGAGCACCGGCGCTGCCCGGCAGCCCCGACAGGCCGGTGATCGCAGGGGAGCTGACAGCCCTGGGGCCGACACCCTCGGGCCTGACAGGAGCCGCCCCCGCCCGGGCCACCTGGAGCGGTCCAGCTACCGCGGGGGCTTCAGCATAAACGCCTCCGGCGCCTCCAGGTGCTTCCCGGGCAGAGGCTCGGAAACTCCACTGCTGCGAGGGGGCAACACTCCCCGGCAGCGATCCGGCCCCAGGCGCCCCGCAGCACGGCTCGGCGCACGGAGCCTCCCCGCCCGTCCCCCAGCGGAGCCCATTAGCCCTCGGCCAGGCGGGGTCTGGGCTCCCAGCACCCCGCCACGGCGAGCCGAGCTGCCAGCACAGCCAGCGAGGCGCGCTGAAGCCGGCGTTTACCGACAGCCGCCGGCGCTCCGGCTGGCACCCGCGGCTACAGCGCCTCCGCCTGCGGATGCCGCCCGGCCCGCGCCGGGCGCCTCCGCCCCCGCCTCCCCGCGCCCCTCGGGGCGGGCCGCCTGCGGGCGCCGCCGGCTCACCCCGCTGCACCTACCCGGCCAGGCTGCAGGGGGAGCCCGCCGCCGCTCTGCCGCCTCGCCGCCGCCGCTCCTGCCGCCGCCGCCGCCGCCTGCCGGGTCGCGGGCCCGCGCCGCAGCCTCCGCCTCCCGCTCCTCACAGCGCTGGCCCCGCCGCCACCGCCGCCGCCGCCTCGGCCGCCGCGCCCCTCCCGCGCCGCGCCGTCCCCGCCGCCCCGCCCCGCGGCTCCTCCTCCGCCGCCGCCGCCTGCTGCTACCGCGCTTACTCCGCGCGCTGCGAGGGCGGCGGCGGCGGCAGCAGCAGCAGCAGCATCGCTGGAGCCCGGGACCGACCTCGGCTCAGCCCCCGCGCGCAGCGCCCGCCGCCCCGCACCCGCCCTTCGGCCTCCACCCGCTCCTCATCGAGAGCCAGAAAGAGAAAATGGCGCTCGATTTATCCCAGGAAGTGACGTCGGGGCTCATTTGCATGCCAGGCAGCCAGCCAATGGGGAGAGACTTGGGCCAATGCTCCCATTGGCTCCCCAAAGGAGCTGGGCGCGGCTGGGGGCGGGGCCTCAGGTGGGGGGGGCCCTCCGGCCCCGGGGCTCACCTGAGCCCTTGTCACCTGCCTCTTCTGCCTGCGCCCTTCAAGGGGCACCACTGGGGGCTCTCGCGAGAGCTGGAGGCATGACATCATCCTGGAGTGGGAGGAGCCTGATGACATCATGTCCATCACGTGAGGTCACCGCGTGACCACCCAGCAGTGCTCTCCTGATCTGCATGGAATGTTGGGTGAAGCCTCATTTGCATCCGCTGGGGGCTGGAGGCCCCTCCCACCTCCACCAGCCAATAGGATGAGGTGAGGCCTGGCAACCAGGCTTCCCATTGGAGGAGGGCCCACCTGGCACCTCCGCGCATGGCTCACACCTCCCCACCCTGGTGTTCCTCTGCCAGGCCTGGCGGCCATGGCGGGGCTGGGGCTCCAGGAGGCCGAGGTGCCCTGGCGAGGAGCTGCAGGAGCTGTAGTGCGGGTCCTGGGCAGAGGAGCCCCACCGGACACCTCTCCAGTGACGTTGTCTGGGAGCATGGTGGTATCACGGCCGTGGTGCTGGAAGGCACTGCGGTCTGATGAAAGACCCACTGCATCTCTGCGGGTCAGTCCCTTGAGCTGTGTCTACCAGACGTCTCCACATCGAGCAGCGAACACAGTTCTTACTCCTACCATGATGGCAGATGGTTTCTAATGAACACAAGATGGAAACAATTGATCCCCTGTTCTGGCGGGTAACAGCCATACCACAAAGACCAAGACAACCGCCACATCAGCAGCGTGGGTGGCTCTCCACCACTGAGACGCCTGGTGTGGCTCTGTGACCGGAGCAGGCAGGAGGCAGGTCATGGCAGGAGGTGCACTGCAGTGGAGGCGTGTGGGGCCATGCTGGATGCCATCCTTGGCGCACTGGGACCTGCTCCCTGCCATCCATGCCATCTTCCTGGAACAGCTTTTAGTCTTCCCCTTCCCCACAAGGTTGTCCTGGCTTTGCTCAGGCCATCTCCAAAGGGTTCGCAACCTAATTACTTCAACTAGAGTTTTTTAAGTGTTCACCGTGTGAATGAAATACTCATCGCGTGGAAGCCAAGGGCAATTTTGCCATTGGCCTTGGTAGCCATACGATTTCACTGTTTGTCTACATATAGCTCATATGCAGGTCAATGTGTTGGCCAACTCCCATCAAAGTCTGTGAAGGCCACAGCCGTAGACTGACTGGTATCTTGTCAAAAAGTAATGTTCACATTGGCAGAAAATTACTGGTTTTTTACAGTAGTGGCCACAAAAATTACTTGTCTTTGTAGTCAACACTCTAGTAAGTACATTGAAACATAATTAGTTCTAAGTTTTTTTGGGTGGTAACTTTCTGTTATTAAAAATTGATATGATATAAGTTCATTAGCCATGTACTTTCTGCACCATTCTATATGCAGTAAGGGTGTAGGTAAGTCAAGACTCAAAAACATTAATGGAAAAAAGGGCAGCCATCTATGAAGGATAAATTATTCATAGTAGATACATGACCATAATATAAAAAATTGTTATTACACAGTGCGAGGAGGGATATGTCCCAGTTAGTTAAAATGTAGCATTTAAAATAAAGCTATTAGCTGTTGTCTAATAATTCATAAAGTAAAATAATGAAATATGGCTCTGCCAAAATGGAAATGCCCCATGGCTCCCACATAATCAACAACATTCAAACAATGCGTATGTTAAAAAATTAAGCGCAAGATTAAGATTAAGATAAAACAGTTGTGAAGGGGTCTTTCCCAGTTGAACACTACAGCAAACTGTGCAATATCTCCCGATTCTCACAGAACCACAGAATGGTTGAGGTGGGAAGGGGCCTCTGGAGGCCATCTGGTCCAACCCCACCTGCTGAAGCAGGGCCACCTAGAGTCAGTTGCCCAGGATCGTGTCCAGACACCTTTGAAATCAGCCAGTGTTTTCTCTCACAGTAGTTAAAATGGGAGCTACTTTATAAAGTGTATAAATTAAATGTACCTACATAATAACTTTAGTTGTGCCTGTTACCTGTTTATCTCCAGCTGTCAAATAGTGCAGCGTGCTCAGCAAACTCAGGTCCTATTTAAGTGAGGTGGAGTTAGCGCTCACCCACCTGGGAAAGGAGATTGCATTTTCACATTACGGGACCAGCATTAAATTGTACACGTTGGAAGATCCATTAGCCTCCAGCACACGCTTAAGACATTCCAGAGTGAAACCTGTGATGAGACTTCAAATTCCTCCCCTTGTAAAAAACAAATAGGATGGCAACATGCAAAATTAATTTAAGAGGAGGACTTGGAAGAATAAAAATGGATAAGGTTAAAAGGGAGGAGCAATGTATGTATTCATTTTTCCCATAAGTCAACAACAATTTCAAAATATAAAAATAAGTGGGTTTGAGGACAACAGAGTGAAGAGAAAAAAGTCAGAAACACACAATGTAAAGAATAAAAAGTAGGATCAGTTAGTTTTTCTTAAATAAAAGTAATAGCTTTGATCAACTAAATCCAATGCATTGGAAATGTATTTTAAGACAAGTACTTCTCCAACTAGGAGACACCAAGAAATCTGGGGATTGTGTTTTAGTTACATATAGCTTTGCTGTCATACGGGAGTTAAATATTGGTTTGGTTAGTTACGCCCTTTAAGTAACATTTTAAGTAACATTTAACAGTAACATATTAAGTAATATTTTTGCTTATACTGTGGGACAGTTCAGGTCTGGAGGAAGTGACAATAGCAGCAAGAGAGTTTTGGCAGCTCGCAGTGACTTGTGAGCGCCTTAGCCCGGTCGTCTTCCTGTGGGCGAGATTCACAACTTCAGCTCTGTCCCGTTAGCGCTCTCCCATTAGCTCTCTCCAAGTAGAACAGCAGGAGCAAAGAGCACCTACCTGCAGTGTGCAGCCAACAGTTGGGTTGGCAGAAGGGACTCCCCAGAGGCTATAGAAAAGTCAGGAGAATTAACTTCTATAGCTGCGTTCCAGGTTCTGGAGTAAGATCCCAGTACTGACCTAGATGGCTCTTCTGGGGAAGTGCAAGAGGATGGAGGGGAGCTCTGTCTTTTTACAGGGATTTTAGTCAATATGTTTTCTCTTCAACTCTTCAGTACGTTTTATGCATCAATTTATGTTAATGTAATGGTAGCAAAATTCTCCTTGCTTTTCAAGCAGATGCTGCAGCACATACCAGTCTCAGCGGTCATTTTCAAAACTGCCTGTTGAATTTTTTCATTGTCCTATTCTAGAAGTTTAAAGATTAATGTAATTACTTTACAAAATCTCTTCCCAACAAACAGAAGTTACAAGTTCTCCCTTTGCATAGTCCACATGTTTAATTTGTCAGAAAAAGGTGTTTCCTTGATTGTTGTAGTGTTGCCATGATTCTGGAGAAACAGAAGACCTGGGAAGAGTTTCCAAAAGAGCCATGCACTGGTCTCCCACTGCCACCCCATTCTTCTGCTCCCTGCAGGAGACCTTCTCTAATCCACCCTTCCTAAGTAACAATACCCTACAGTTACGACCCCTGAATTCTTTAGTTCAAACAAAATTATGTATTAAGAGCTAAAGTACTTCTCACTTAAGTCCAATTAAAATAGCAGGATATCTACTGTGCTCAGGGTTTGGTGATGCAAGCTGGCACAGCCTGTTCCCTTAAATCAGCCCCAAATTCCACTGAAGTGTAGAAAGCCTCTTACTGAATGCTATAGATTTTCAAGCAAGTTTTTATCAAGAATGAAGGAGTTTCTCTTCTAGAAGAAGAAACGGACGCCAAGGAACAAAGCACAACGAAAAGGCAAAGCACAATGCCAGGCAAGCAGAAGTTATGCAAAAACTCTGGTTGTTTTTACAGCATGAAGCACATTGCCAAGTCAGTGCTGGAGAAATTATAAGGAAGACAGAGTTAAAAAACTGAGTACCATTGTAAAATAAAAAATGGATAGAGAAGCTCTTTCCAGGGAGGCTATTCTCTCATTTACCATAATAAAACCTTTTAATCACAGCTTGCTGTTTTCACTTTCTGCTGTAAGACACTGTCATAGCACGAGACTTTCTTGAAAACTCTTTAAAACCCAAGCTCTCATTTGGAAAGTACAGAATGGGTCTTAATTTCTGTGCTGAAAATAGACACATTAATAACGGTAATATAAACATGTGCCAATATTTAGCCTCAGTCTTAATTAGGTAATATTAACAAAACCAATCGATCATGTCATATGCCAGAATACAATACCTAGGCCAAATTAACATGTCCTTGATATTTATCCCTAAATCAGTTGTATTAGTTTGGATACTTAATGAAATTACCTCTCCTTATACTCTATATGAATATTTTTTTATATGAGCATAATGTAAGGATTTCCAGAGGAAAAATTTATCACAATTACTTGTTAATTATAGCTGAAGCAAGATCACTTTCTTTACTAAACAAAACAATGTTTGTGAAGGTGTTTTTACCTACAAAAATAGATTTAAAATTACTGTTAAACTATGTGACTTATTTGGCTAAAAGAAAGATGGATCTTAAAAATCCTGGTTATGTTGTAGAAAAGAGTTAGTAATTCAGACAAACTAAGAAGCAAAGGTAACCAGAAAAGAAAAAGGAATCTTTCCAAGTCCATCCACTAATTAGTACCTCAGGCACTAATTCACACTCAAAATTAATCAAATTCATTTTAGAAATAATTTGATATTCTCAATTTCAAATATCATCAGCAAATTTTCAGTTTCATTTACATTAGAAGCACTTTAGCCAAATTTTGAAAAAGTATGTCTAGAAAGATTAAATATATCTGGTCAAAAAAATTTTAATCATAAAATGTGTGCAGTAATGCAGGAAATCAGTTCCTCAGTAGGTGCAAATATTTCTATTTTGAGAATTCCATTGGGAAACACAATTCAGTCTACTTTTCATAATTTCTAAAGTCTGGAAATACAAACAAGAAAATGTTAGGAAAAAACAATCACCACTGCTTTTGCCAACACTTTGCACATAAAATTCTGATATTCTATTTTTCAGATGTTCCCTACTTTTAGAAGAGGAATTAAAAAATAGTTATAACAATGTATTAGATGTTGCCAACCATTGCCTTTTTAATGTCAAACATCCCTTCAAGTTTGGTCCAATTTTCCTAGGTTGTTCTGGAAGTACATGGATGTATGTCTACCAACATCAAAGGGAGCTGGATAACTCTGTAGGAGTACATATTCAGTTCACACAGTAGGGCTAATAAGGCTAATGAAATCTATTAGAACATCAACATTTCTACATTTTTTTGAACTTTATTAAACTGGAGAATATATTCAAAGAATGAGCTATACCTGTATTTTCTCCCTGTTTAAGTTTTACCAGCAAATAAGTTTCCTACAGTGCTTGATGTCACATGTAATTTGTGTGATAAATAAATATTTATACATGCAGATTCTTACTTACCTACTCAGCCTTTCTGCTATATTCCACTAAAGATAGTGTTTTCATCAAGCAAGTATTCTGAGAAAGCTATAAGCCAGTATCATATAGCTTCTTTCTAAATTATGTACATATTACATATTAAGTATTTTTCTTTGTTCAGAAATAATGTTTAGCAAATTCTTAAAATAAATGTAATTCATGTATGTATTTATTTATATAGCCACAGTAGTTAGGGTGTAGTCTTTAAGGAAAGGCAACATGGCGGGAGGTGTACCCCATCTCAGCTCGGTGTGGTGTGCTGGACATTTGATGGGAGATTTAGATAAAACAAAACATAAAATAGTTGATGTTTAACAGAGCTGCAGACCGATCTATAAGAGAATAATTAGCGGCTTGTTGTCACTCGATTTAATATTAAGTGGAGTTTTTTAAATCATCTAACCAAACAGATAATATGCCTAGTCCTTGGCCAGGTGTAAAATCAACATATTTCAGCTAATTCTGAGAAGCTGGGCTGTCTTTGGCCAGTCCCAGCCCAATGTTTGTGGAGTTCTTTGAAATAAATTACAGCCTCATTTTTCCAGTTAGCATGCTGCATACGTACTTGAAATAATTAAGTGAATATTTAAATATTTGATCTTATGCTATTCACATATAAAGGAATTTTCCCATTCATTTGAAAGGTAATAGCTTTAAGTCCAAAACAATTAACAGTTTCATTAAATATGGTACTATGAGTCTTCATGGTCAATCTCAAAAAGTTCTAAATTCCTTTTTAAAAACATAATAATCCCATCTGAATATTTCTAGGGTTGAAACTCCTTTGCCCTCTGCACAAGAGAACAGACATTTAAATGTACAATTATAGTACTTTAGCTATATAACACCCTGAACAATCCCTCCTCTTGTATGGATTCAGAGGGTTAATGAAATATTGCTGGGAAAAAAAACCAAAAACCAAAAAAACAGAAATAAATGTAACTTACTGTGGAATCATAGCAGTCCCTCTAGACAGTTAGCCAATGCCCAGCACTGATGGCTGGCAGACTTGCTCTTGGAAATGAGATGTTTCAGCTGGGTAAGTGAAAAAATGGTTGTGGTGCTGCCCCCTTTTCCAAAGTTGACATATAAATCCAAGTCACAATATCTAAAAAGAGAGAGATTATTCCATTATACCACCTTTCAGATGCCTTGTCTTGACATATACCTAAAGCAGACAGGAATGTTTACTTTGTATTTTGTGAGAGATTACGTTCATATTGAGTGTGAGAAGTAGGCAGGTCAGCTGATAGTACAGCAAGGAGATAAATTTTTGGTGGCTAGTCTTTACGAGAAATATCTGGGTTGGAAAAAGAATGGATTGGTTCTGTCAGTGTATCAAAGCAAATCCTGAATAATTTAGGTGCATACAATTTCCTTTCTTCAAATTCTAAGTATTGCTTGAAAAGAAGACAGATGAAGAAGCTGATTTAGATGATATTCTAAGACCGCCTTATCGAGATTAGGGTCTTCATGTTATCTTATCCTGATAGTTTGCCACACACCGTGGTTTGGCTAGAGAGGTCCAAATGAAGGCTGCTGGAATCTCAGGAAAATTGTGAAGGTCACAGACAGTCGCAGATTCATGGCCAACAAAAACCTGTTCAAGGAAGATGGAAAAACATGTGAGATTGTTGTGAAGCTTAATACAGCGGAACAGATTCGATTGGATTCAATGCCAGCAAAGGAGGAGCGGCATGGTGATGTTTAGGAAGTGTGTATTTCTTCAAAGTGCAACACCTAGGGGTGATTGTGAGGAGCCTAGTTCTGATCATGTTTTTAATACCAGGAATGTGTTTGAAGCTGCTGATATGAAAGCCCTCCAGACATATCATTTGTTCAGCCTCCTCACAGATCTCTGGAGTTCTCATCCTACCTGGCTGCTTAGGAACTTCTCCTTGAAGGAGCTATGTTTCACATCTAGCTAGCAGACCCTGGATTTATTTCTAAGCTTTATCCAACTATCAAAGTCCTGTTTGCAAGCAGGTACCAAAGCTGCCAGTCCCAAGGCAGCTGGTACAGTTGCTTTAATAACTATCAGTGAGATAACTGGTGTCAGGGAACTTCATGTTGAGGATGTCTGGGCTAAAGGACTGTTCTTCCTGATTCCCCATCAGAAGAAGGGGTATCAGTATCCTAGATGAGAAAAAGCCTAGATGAACATGAGATATATTTAAAACAGGAGGGTTTGAGTTCCACCGTGAGTTATGACAACTGGCCCAAAGGTGCTTGCCTCTCTCCATCGGCCGAGTCAGTGCTTAATTTCTTCTGTGTAAAACATGGAGATAGGTAGCATTTCTTCACCAAGTAGGTTCCAAAAAGTTAAAAGACAGAATCACATAATGGACTGGATGGTTGCTGCGTTCAGACCTGCAGTCCCAGGGGCCTTGGTGAAGGCTGTAACTGCTCTGCTTTTTGTGACCTTACCTGGAAGTATCGTTATTGAAGTAAACCCAATATCGTATGCGATGTACCTGTATATCTGGAGTGAAATTCCACGATGATGACATTGGCATCATTGTGGTGAACAGGCACGCTTTGAACTTGACTTGATATGGATGTTACTCCAGGCTTAATGTAATGCAAGGTCAGACGCAGAAGAGAAGAGTTTGAGATCATTGCAGCCAAGCTGGACATCCCTTGACACCTATATAAATGAGAAGAAAGGAGTAGAAAGAATAATCAAGAGGATCAAATAGTTTTGGGAATATATGGACTAATGAAGTATGCTTTCTTATGGACAATATTTTATCACTGGGTTTCAGTGTCTAATAAGGTAAAAGCATCCCTCACAGCTTTCTCCACAGAAAGCACTTATTTGGATTTTCTAGTGCCTAGGAAGCTCCAAGTTAATGCTGCAGTATTTTCTGTAGTGGGAGTCCTACCAGCCCTCTTGCCTCTGATGGGCTTCCTAAAGATTTACTGTTAAATAAAACAGGTGATGTTGCTTACAGCTAAAAGGGATTGGAAAACAAAAAAACATATCTTTGTGCCAGGGCCCTGAATGCCCCAACAGACTCTGAACCTCTTCCCCCACCTTCTCCTGAGGGTTTTGGCTGCCTGCACCCAAGGCCAGCTCTCACACAGCTGTACCTGGGAGTGTGTACCTGGGGTTTGACTGCTGGGAGAGCTGGGAGAAGCCTCCATGCTCGGGTCCTCACCTCCACTAGGCTGTAGGTATCCCTCTGCCAGGAATCATACCGTGCTGACTTGGTCTTCTGGCTTGACCTCAGACCTGCCTCCTCCTTATGGACCTGTCTAGCGACCGCTGGAGCACAGCTGCCCACGGTTACCATCATGAGCCCTGCTCTGGTCATCTTGCTCAAGTGCTGTGAGACCATATCCTGGTGGGGAGCCCTGCCTGCCTGCCTCGCTGTCCCCCTCGGCTCCTGGCTCCTCTTGTTCTGCGGAGCTGCCCTGCTCTGGCTGTGGTCTGACCCTCAGCTCAGACAGCTCGATTGTGACAGGCTTGTCCTTGTCAGGATCTGTGATGGGGGAAATATGTGAACCAAGCTCAAGACAAAAAATGTAGGGCAGGAGTCTTGTTTTCTACTGCTGCCATCCTTTGGAACAGAGCTTCTGAACAAGGAAAGACATCTACCAGAGGTTAGGCACCTTCTCTAACTTCTAGTGTCTCCAACAATAGAGGAAAACAGATACATTCTGCAGATACCTGTTGGGGCTATCATAAAATCCCTGGAGAGTCTGGTGTTCAGGGGGTGCTCCTCTATCCCTCAACATGACAGATAGTTTTCCTAACTCATCTTGGTAATTTTTAGATTTCTTTTTATCATGCAGATCTCTGCATTATCTGCTCCTAGACTGGCTTGTCCAGCTCTGGTAGAGACCCACACATCAGTCGTTCAGGTGTGGTGACCTGCATCATGGTCCAGATTCCCAGTGAAAAGGCTTGCCATCTCCTGGGGGGAGAGGGCTCTCAAGGTACCCATTTCAAATCACCCTTAATTCCAGCCAGTTAAAACAAACAGAGGATTTATTTGCAAGATCTAAGAAAGGCAACACAGACACAAGTCTTTATAAGTGCTGTAACTAAAGAAAAACATGTTTTATCTGTCTCCACTCAGAAGAAATCTGAAAGGTCTCTCTTTTTCTCCTTCTAGCCAGCTGTCAACACCAGGGACCAGCCTCTTACCTAATCCACGTGGTCTGTGACTGAGTCCTCTTGCATCTCCCCTCCTTCATTGGCGGAACAGGCTATTTTTAGACCCACGGGGCCCAGTCACATTCTTTTCCTCCTCCCAGAGATTACCGAGATATAATAATGCTTGGGACGTAATTTTAATGCTTTTGCCTTACATAATTGACAGCCTCTTTGGAAATGCTTACTTTCCTTTGGCATGGTTAAAAGTGGTTAATAGCTATCCGGATAGTATACGTAGTCAGTCAGCAGTTTCCCTAGTGCTTAGTTAAGCTACAAGCAAATCACTAACCGATTGAGAAGATAATGTCCTTTTGCTCTGCATGGGACCCAATGAAGTTCACTGGAGGAAGCTTGTTTATCCCCAGAACCACATACATAATATAAAACATATAATTTGATAAATACACTTTACATAAACACAAGCAAGGGAGGTCAGCCCTGTAGCCCTTTTCCCTGAGTGAGACTGTGGCAAGGCAATACAGGTAGAGAAGGGTATGGTCTGTACCTGTGCCTCCAAGTCTTTCACCTCAGCTTTCCTGCTTCCTATGTCTTGTGTTGGACCACTGCTACTACTCTGTTATACGCACACAATGCTTTTAATGCCCTGTGACCGGACAGTCTCCGCTGCATCCCATTCCCCTGTACTTGATTTTAGCAGCAGCCACTTCCTACCATGGGCTCTGTCCTGTTCCTCACTTCAGGTGCTGACCTGCCTACATGTTGGGTAAAAAGGGTCCAGAGGGCCTGTGAAGGCTAATTTCTCATCCTGCCTTTTGCATTCACTCACTACATGGTGTTTCAATCAGCAATTTCTGTCCATGTCCTCCTGAAAATGAGACACTCCTCTCCAGGGTGGAATTTCAAACCTTCGGCTGACTAAGCTCCTACACAAAACATGGAAAGAACTGGACTTCTCAAAAGGGGATCCAGGCGTGATCAGTGTCCATGAGCAGGGGACTCTGTACAGCTCTCCAATAAACCTTGTTTTGATTTACAGAAGGCTGTTCTGTCGGCAGACAGAACCACTGTGCTTAGCGTGGTCTCTCTTACACACTTTGAAATGTCACAATATTTCTCAGCCACCCACACTCCCATCACCACCTTTGTGTCTGGTCTTCAACACAAGCCAGAAATGTGCTGTGTGCGTTAATTCTAGACGTTGTTGTAAAAGACATGGTTGCATATAACACAAGGTTCATATAAAACAGCTTTGACCAGGAGTTGAATAATGTTCAAGAAATTCTGTCCCACAGTGGGCTAAAAAACTGTTAGGCTGAAAGGGCTAGGATGCAAGTAGCAGTAGAATAGGAGAAAGAAAAGCAAGGGATGGATCAGTTTTCTAATTCTGTTGCTATGAAATTCCAGTCTGCTCTTCTGCAAACAGAGCTTTCTAGGTACGTCTACAGAGCACAACACTGCAGTATTTTCTGATGGTCAGCAACCGCTCATAGGTGTACTAAAAAGCGCAAAGCACTTTTCTAAGGTTTTTGTGTTGTCAGCCGCTGACCTATAGAGTCTCAATCCAAGCAATGACAGACCTCAGGGATACGCTAAGGGTAAGGGGAGGGAAATTCATGTAGTTAATGTATTCATTTTCTATGAAGAGCTATCACTCTTTCCACCCCATATCTTGCATATCTGGAAAAACAGTATGAGTTAATCACAAAACAGAGCAGGCTAATGGTCTTGGCAAGTTACACTGTGTTGAATTTTTTTTTAATGGAAGACTGTGTTTTGAAGACAAAATTGCTGTATCAATATACTTCTCCATAAGGTAAACCCATGCATTAAAATTTTTCTTTCCATTAATGTACTCTGGATTCTCCACCAAAAGGAACTTTGCTGTCTTGTAACTCGGGGTGTAGTGTCAAAAACTGTAACACAAACATCGGCCACCTGAACGTTAGGCCTTCAAGTTCTGCATATTCTGCATAATATTTATTCTAACATTTCTGCAATTAGGACAGTTAGCTGTAGTACAGTATACTGACTGTATTTTAGTAAGTGTATGACTACATCACGCTGCCTGACTAATCTGATGGTTTGCCTGTCTAATCTGGTAGCCTTCTGCAATGGAGTGACTGCATCAGTGGACAAGGGAAGAGCACCTTGACTTCTGTAAGGTCTTTGACCTGGTTCTACACAACATCTTTGTCTCTAAATTGGAGAGATATGGATTTGATGGATGGACTATTCAATGGATAAGGAAGTGGCTGGATGGTGGCATCCAAAGAGTTGTGGTCAATTGTTCAATGTCCAAATGGAGATCAGGAACAAGTGGTGTCCCTCAAGGGTCTGTATTGGGAGCAATACCGTTCAATATCTTTATTAATGACATTGACATGGGATTGGATAGGATTATGTGCACCCTCAGAATGTTTGCAGATGACACCAAGCTGAGTGGTGCAGTGTATATGCTAGAGGGAAGGGATGCCATCCAGAGGGTCCTTGACAGGCTGAAGAAGTGAGCCCGTGTGAACCTCATGAAGGTTAACAAGACTGAGTGCAAGGTGCTGCATCTGGGCCCAGGCAATCACCAGTATCAGTACAGACTGGGGGATGAATGGATTGAGAGCAACCCTGTGGAGAAGGACTTGGGGATACCAGTGGATGAAAAATTGGACATGAGCTGGCGCTATGTGCTTGCAACCCAGAAAGCCAACCATATCCTGGGCTGCATAGAAAGAAGCGTGGCCAGCAGGTCGAGGGAGGTGATTCTCCCTCTCTAATCCGCTCTGGTGAGATCCCACCTGGAGTATTGCATCCAGTCCTGGGGCCCCCAGCCCAAGAAAGACATGGACCTGTTAGAGCGCGTCCAGAGGAGGGCCACAAAAATGATCTGAGGACTAGAACACCTCTCCTATGAAGAAAGGCTGAGCGGGTTGGGCTTTTTCAGTCTAGAGAAGAGAAGGGGCTGGAAGACGTTATTGCAGCCTTTCAATATATAAAGAGGGCTTATAAGAAAGACTGAGAGACTTTTTACCAGGGCCTGTAGAATACAATGGAATGGAATGGAATGGAATAGAATAGAATAGAATAGAATAGAATAGAATAGAATAGAATAGAATAGAATAGAGTAGAAAAGAAACAGGAATAGAAGACTTGAGTTGGAAGGGACCTACAACAATGATTGAATCCAACTGCCTGACCACTTCAGGGCTGACCAAAACTTAAAGCATGTTATTAAGGGCATTGTCCAAATGCCTCTTCAACACTGCAGGCATGGGGCATCAACCACCTCTCTAGGAAGCCTGTTCCAGGGTTTGAGCACCCTCTCGGTAAAGAAAAGTTTCCTCATGTCAAGTCCGAACCTCCCCTGAGGGACACAGCTTCCAGCCATTCCCACATGTCCTGGCACTGGATCCCAGGGAGAAGAGATCAGCACCTCCCTCTCCACTGCCCCTCCTCAGGAAGCGGCAGAGAGCAATGAGGTCGCCCCTCAGCCTCCTTCTCTCCAAACTAGTCAAACCCAATGTCCTTAGCTGCTCCTCATAGGACATGCCTTCCAGACCTTTCACCAGCTTTGTTGCCCTTTCAAGTACTTTAACATCCTTTTGAAATTGTGGGGCCCAATTTACAGGATTGCATTCCTGTACCGTGTTCCCTCACATTCCTGAGACTGTGTATCCAGTCTCTTGGAGGACCCTTCTGTTGTGGGGTTGCTGAGGGTTGAAGAACAACAGGTACCGATCACTACCACAATGGTGCACCTGTGGCAATATCACACCAACCGAGACTCCCTGATTCCCATCCATAAGCTGGAGAGCCAAGGAGTCATCAGCAAGACTTGCTCACCCTTTAACAGTCCCATATGGCCAGTGCGAAAGTCTAATGGAGAGTGGAGACTAACAGTGGACTATTGTGGCCTGAACAAAGTCACACCGCTGTTGAGCGCTGCTGTGCTGGACATGCTAGAACTCCAGTACGAACTGGAGTTGAAGGCAGCCAAGTGGTACGCCACAATTGATATCACTAATGTGTTCTTCTCAATCCCTTTGGCAGCAGAGTGCAGGCCACAGTTTGCTTTCACTTGGAGGGGCGTCCAGTACACCTGGAACCGACTGCCCCACGGGTGGAAACACAGCCCTGCCATTTGCCATGGACTGATCCACACCGCACTGGAACAGGGTGAGGCTCCGGAACACCTGCAATACATTGATGACATCATTGTGTGGGGCAGCACAGCAGAAGAAATTTTTGAGAAAGGGGAGAGAATAGTCCAAATCCTTCTGAAGGCCGGCTTTGCCACAAAACAAAGTAAGGTCAAGGGACCTGCACAGCAGATCCAGTTTTTAGGAATAAAATGGCAAGATGGACGTCGTCAGATCCCAATGGATGTGATCAAAAAATGTCCTATGAGGAGCAGCTAAGGACATTGGGTTTGACTAGTTTGGAGAGAAGGAGGCTGAGGGGCGACCTCATTGCTCTCTGCCGCTTCCTGAGGAGGGGCAGTGGAGAGGGAGGTGCTGATCTCTTCTCCCTTGGATCCAGTGCCAGGTATTTTGGTAGTGGTAGTCCCCACCAACTAGCAAAAAGGAAACACAAGCTTTCTTAGGCGTTGTGGGCTTTTGGAGAATGCATATTCCAGACTACAGCCTGATTGTAAGCCCTCTCTATCACGTGACCGGGAAGAAGAACAACTTCAAATGGGGCCCTGCGCGATGACAAGCCTTTGAACAAATTAAACAGGAGATAGGTCAGGCAGTAGCCCTTGGGCCAGTCCGGGCAGGACAAGATGTAAAGAACATGCTCTACACTGCAGCTGGGGAGAATGGCCCCACCTGGAGCCTCTGGCAGAAAGCACCAGGGGAGATTTGGGGTCGACCCCTGGGTTTTTGAGTCAGGAATACAGAGGATCCAAGGCCCGCTATCCTCCAACCGAGAAGGAGATATTGGCAGCATATGAAGGGGTTCAAGCTGCTTCGGAAGTGGTTGGTGCTGAAGCACAGCTCCTCCTGGCACCCCGACTGCCGGTGCTGGGCTGGATGTTCAAAGGGAGCGTCCCCTCTACACATCATGCAACCGATGCTACATGGAGTAAGTGGGTCGCACTGATCACACAACAGGTCCGAATAGGAAACCCCAGTCACCCAGGAATCTTGGAGGTGATCACGAACTGGCCAGAAGGCAAAGATTTTGGAATATCCCCAGAGGAGGAGGTGACATGTGCTGAAGAGGCCCCACTGTATAATAAACTACCAGAAAATGAGAAGCAATATGCGCTGTTCACTGTCATCTTGTGGGGAAGCATCGGAGGTGGAAAGCTGCTGTATGGAGTCCTGTATGCCAAGTCGCAGAAACTGCTGAAGGAGAAGGTGAGTCGAGCCAGTTTGCAGAGGTGAAAGCCACCCAGCTGGCCTTGGATATTGCTGAACGAGAAAAATGGCCAGTACTTTATCTCTGACTCATGGATGGTGGCAAATGCCCTGTGGGGGTGGTTGCAGCAGTGGAAGCAGAACAACTGGCAGTGCAGAGGCAAACCCATCTGGGCTGTCGCATTGTGGCAAGATATCGCTGCCCGAGTTGAGAACCTGGTTGTAAAAGTACGTCACGTAGACGCTCACATACCCAAGAGTCGGGCCACTGCAGAACATCAAAACAACCAGCAGCTGGATCAGGCTGCTAAGATTGAAGTGGCTCAGGTTGATCTGGACTGGCAACATAAGGGTGAATTATTTATAGCTCAGTGGGCCCATGACACCTCAGGCCATCAAGGAAGAGATGCAACATATAGATGGGCTCGTGATCACGGGGTGGACTTAACCATGGACGCTATTGCACAGGTTATCCATGAATGTGAAACATGTGCTGCAGTCAAGCAAGCCCAGCAGTTAAAGCTTCTCTGGTATGGAGGAAGATGGCTGAAATATAAATATGGGGAGGCCTGGCAGATTGATTATATCACACTCCCACAAACCTGCCAAGGCAAGCGCCATGTGCTCACCATGGAGGAAGGAACCACCGGATGGCTGGAAACATATCCTGTGCCCCATGCCACCGCCCGGAACACCATCCTGGGCCTTGAAAAGCAAGTCCTATGGCGACATGGCACCCCAGAAAGAATTGAGTCAGACAACGGGACTTATTTCAGAAACACCCTCATAGACACCTGGGCCAAAGAGCATGGCACTGAGTGGGTCTATCACATCCCCTCTCATGCACCAGCCTCCGGGAAAATCGAACGATACAATGGACTGCTAAAGACAACACTGAGGGCAATGGGTGGTGGGACATTCAAGCACTGGGATACATATCTAGCAAAGGCCACCTGGTTAGTCAACACTAGGGGATCTGCCAATCGAGCTGGCCGTGCCCAATCCAAATCCTTACGTACTGTAGAGGGGGATAAAGTCCCTGTTGTGCACATAAAAAATATGCTGGGGAAGACAGCCTGGGTTATTCCTGTCTCGGGCAAAGGCGAACCCATCCATGGTATTGCTTTTGCTCAAGGACCTGGGTGCAATGGTAGGTAATGCAGAAGGATGGGGAAGTCCGATGTGTACCTCAAGGGGATTTGATTTTGGGTGAGAATAGCCAATGGTTTGACTTATATGATGTTAATTGCTAGATAATACTGCATGTCATCACTACTATGGTCGCTATATGCCATATCAACAGTATCACAGTAAGAATTGCCCAGATTAATGATGAATGAATTTTGATGAAACTGAGCAAAGGGCAGCGATGATAGAACTGGACAAGCGCAGCGGTGATGGAACCATAACTGACTTCAGGATGCAACAGTCCAGCACCACACACCATCTCTCCTGCCCTGAAGAACTGATAGATGGAGCCCAAAGTCATGGCCTAAATGAACTCAATGGACATTTTAGAGGGATGGCCCGCAGACTAAGGGAATGATATCTGTGTGTATATATCAAAAGATAGGAAAGGTGGTGGTGATTAATTGGGATGTAATGGAAAGTGTGGGACCTAGGCATGACGTAGATGGTATAGAATTAGGGGTGGATATGGTTTTGGCTGGGATAGAGTTAATTTTCTTCCTAGTAGCTGGCATAGTGCTGTGTTTTGAATTTAGGATGATGTTGTGGTTTAACCCCAGCCGGCAACTAAGCCCCACACAGCCGCTCGCTCACTCCCCCCTGGTGGGATGGGGGAGAGAATCGGAAGAGTAAAAGTGAGAAAACTCATAGGTTGAGATAAAGACAGTTTAATAGGTAAAGCAAAAGCCACGCATGCAAGCAAAGCAAAACAGGGAATTCATTCACTTCTTCCCATCGGCAGGCAGGTGTTCAGCCATCTCCAGGAAAGAAGGGCTCCATCATGCGTAACGGTTACTTGGGAAGATAAATGCCATCACTCCAAACGTCCTCCCCTTCCTTCTTCTTCCCCCAGCTTTATGTGCCGAGCATGGCGTCATATGGTACGGAATATCCCTTTGGTCAGTTGGGGTCAGCTGTCCCAGCTGTGTCCCCTCCCAACTTCTTGTGCACCCTCAGCCTACCCGCTGGTGGGGTGGTGTGAGGAGCAGAAAAGGCCTTGACTCTGTGTAAGCACTGCTCAGCAGCAACTAAAACATCCCTGTATTATCAACACTGTTTCCAGCACAAATCCAAAATATAGCCTCATACTAGCTACTATGAAGAAAATTAACTCTATTCCAGCCAAAACCAGCACAGATGAGAATAATGTTGATAACCCACTGATGTTTTAGTTGTTGCTGAACAGTGCTTACACTAAGTCAAGGACTTTTCAGTTTCTCAGCGAGGAGGCTGGAGGTGCACAAGGCTGGGAGGGGACACAGCCAGGACAGCTGACCCAAACTGGCCAGAGAGAGTTTTACCTTTTTTCCCCGATTCTTTCCCTCATCCCACAGCAGGGAAGAGAGCAAATGGCTGTGTGGTGTTTAGCTGCCTGCCACGTTAAACCACGACAATGGGAATGCAATTAGTACAGCTACAGTAACTTATTTCAGGATGCGCTACTTCAGCATGCATTTGCCTTATGGGGCCCTTTGTAAAGAGGTCTGAAAATGCACTGGCTACCAGTTTGCAACTCAAAGCGTGATTCAAAACCTGGGTTTTAGCTTACAAACTCCATGTCATTTGAAATCCTTGCTCCTTAAAGACTGTCTTCTTCCTAAAAGCCCTCTGGACAGTGGGCACTCCTGGAAAGGGAATTCATCTCTAGCCTCCCTCTGGCTGCTGATCCACCAGATCCACGTTTGGGCACATGCAAGGGCCTGTTGTCTCTTCCCACTGAACTGGCATCAAAAAGTTGAGATTCTTTAAGTGAATAGACGTATGCTGGCAGCTTTCTGCACTCATTGCACCAGTTTTGCAAACTAATTACCAAGCGTGTGCTAGAAGAGCGTTTTTCATAGTTTCTTTTATCAATTTTAAAAAAAAAAAACTATGAAGTTGCTTTGTATCTGAATAACGTCATCAGTAATTTCATCATACCGACGTTCTTAGGTGGTTTCAGGTGGGCGTATAAAAAGCAAAATCCTTAATCCTTCTTGGCAGATATCTTCAGGCGCGTAGGGACTCTTAAAGAGAGGCAGTTACCTTTTGGTGTCGGATGGCCACCTGACCAGCAAAGTTGATGCAGAGGAAACCAAAACCTTGTCTTTCACTTCTGGCATCACCACAACCAAATGAATGTACATGGTAGAAATGCCCTTATTTATATAGCCTGAATGTGCATACCAATTTTGGCACCAATGCACAAAATGACAAGTCCTCTTTCAGGACTCCAAATAGTAAATCCTAAAGGAAAAAGAGATTTGCCAGGCTTTGAGATAAGATCTGAAAATTTTCCCACAAATGAAGGTAGGCAAATAACTCTCAGAAAGGTTAAAGTAACCAATGAGCGCTGAAAGTCTTACCCTATGGCTGAAATATATTTTGTATCCCTATAAACACAGCCAACGGCACAGCTCGGTTTCAGTGGGAAAAGGTGATGTGAGGGCGATAGCAGCAATGGGCTATTTTTACAGTTTGGAAGAGTTGTCGTTTGCCTGGCTGTGCTTTGGGCACAGATCCAAATGTTCTAGGTCTGAAAATGACCAACCTTTTCCCCACACCCATGTAACCTCCGCTCCCTTGTTTTTCAAAGCCTGTGTGATTTCTCTGGCGGTCTCTTGGCACCGTCCATCCAACCTATGGCTCTGGTTACACTTTGGCTTTCCTCCGGGCTGCGGCTGCTGAAGTCGCCCCCCTTGCAGCCCCACAAAAGGGTTTGTGTCCAGGCAGATGGAGTCCCTGGTCCTCCTCGCTGCGTGCCCTGACGGCCGCTAGCTCTGGCGCAGAGAGGGGACGGCTGATAGCGGCGGTCTCTGGGCTGCAGGGTTGGTTTCTGCCATGGCCTGAGAGAAGGGTAACAGCACTGGGTTTGTCCTTGGGAGCCGAGCGGCAGAGGACGCGTCAGGGACGCCCAGCAGCTGTGCCCAGAGCATGGCCACCAAGGGCAGGGACAGCCCCCGGGGCCCCTGGGCACAGGGACTGCCTCGGGGCCAGCACCCCAAAGGCCTTCCTCCGAAGGATGCTGGGCAGAGGGGCGGCGGGCGGGGCTGCGGCGGGCGGGGCTGCGCATGGGGGGCCCCGTCACCCCCATGTCACAGTGCCACCACCCGGCAACACAGTGGTCACAATGTCCTGGGGAGGATAAAAGGGAGCTTCCTCCCGTGTCCTGCTGCCAGACCTGGCGCGGGGGCAGCCCGAAGACATGCGCGAGGAAGTCCTTGAGGAGGCGGCAGAATGACTTGGAGGGGGCTGAGGGAGGAAGACCGGAGGCTGGACGAGGCTGCTGGAGAGGAGGAGAAGCGGCAAGAGCTGAAGATGCCCCAGGCTCTCTGTCCTTTTCAGCTGGAGAGCAGTGGCAAGAGCAAGGGAATGCCTTCTTGAGGAGCACCGCAGAGCTCGCCGTCCTCATCGCCTGCGGAGCCAGTGGCAGCAGCCGTAAGAAAGGGGATGCAGAGATGTTGCCAGGGGTGCGAGTGCTTTGGAGCAGCCACTGGTGTCCTGCCAGGCACGGGAAGGATTCTTGTCGGCAAGGTCGATCAGGCTGGGGGCATTTGGCCCCTCTGGGAAGCCCCTGAGGTGGCTCCAGGTTGAGGGAGACTAGGGCTTGGGCATCTCCTGGGAGGCGTGATCAGCCTGTGGGAGGAGGAGGCAGGTCTTGCTCACATGCTCAGGGACTAGCCGATCGCCAGCGCTGGGGTCAGGAAGGAATTTTCCCCCGGGGCAGATTGGCACTGGTCCCCGGGGGTTTTTTGCCTTCCTCTGCAGCATCGAGCATGACCACTTGTCAGGGTAGGGCTCCTCTGGTCCTTTTTGGCTCGGTTACTGCCTGCTGCTCATGCACCACGAAGATGGCCTCTCGTGCCCTGCAGCTGGGGGGAGGAAGGCTTTTTTTCCCCCACGCTGGGCTAGCACGTGTCCCCGGGGGTTTTTTGCCTTCCTCTGCAGCATTGAGCGCGGCCCCTTGCCAGGGCCCCTTTGGGCCATTTTGGCCAGGTGCCTGCTGCTCCTGCTCCACGAAGGTGGCCCTCATGCCCCGCATCCGGGGGGAGGAAGCTTTCTAGACTCCCAGGGTGGGCCTCCAGGGTGGCCCCCGAGGGTTGCTGCTTTTCCTCTGTAGCATTGAGCACAGCCCCTTGCCAGGGCTCCTCGGGGCCTTTTTGGCGAGGTTCTCGCCTGCTGCTCTTGCAGCTCCAAGGCTCTACTTGGGCCCTGGCTCTCTCGGGCTCTCTTGCCCATTGCAAGTTTGTCATGGGAGCGAGCTCTGCTCTTCCCTTGGCTCCATTTCCCCAGGGGTTCTTGCTTGTACAAGGAAGGGCCTGTGCTTGGAAGGGCTCCAGGCTTGCTGCACCATCAGGAGCTGCCACTTTTCAGCTCTGCCTGCATGCAACACAAGCGCGGGGCAGGCACGAGAGCGCTTTTCCTGCATTGCTGGCCAAGAAGCACAGCGGAGCAAGTTGTGGACGGCAAGAAGGAGGCTTGTCATCGATAGGTGTCCTACTTTGGAAAATACCCCACGGTACCACACACCACCTTCTTCTTCTTCTTCTTCTTCTTCTTCTTCTTCTTCTTCTTCTTTCTTCTTCTTCTTCTTCTTTCTTCTTCTTCTTCTTCTTCTTCTTTCTCTTCTTTTGTGTGTGGCTGGTCCTGATCCTCATTCTTCAAGTCCTCAGTCTTCAGGAAACAGGGACTGCTTGGCGTGTATTCCTGCTGATACTTTCTGTAGCTCTGTGACTTGCCTTTGCCAGACTGCAAGGGATGTTTTTTCAAGCTAAACTGAAGTAGGCATCAGCCTGCTCCTGGCTGCACATGCGCGTTGTGTTCATGCCTGTGAGCATCGGCTCTGAAACAGATTCAGAAAAATGACATAAAATGACATATAATGACATAAAATGACCTAAAATGACCTAAAATCTCAAAATAAAATCCCGTTTCCACTTGTAACCTTTCTGATTTGTGTCCTTGAAAGTGTTTTTGGAGCTGAAAACCCCCCTGGCATTTCAGGCAAATCACAGTCTCATTGTTATTCAACTCATGGTGAGCGCAGGGAACAGAACAGAACAGAACAGAACAGAACAGAATAGAATAGAATAGAATAGTTATGCTATGTTATGCATGCATTTCTACATGACAAGCTGTGACGCAGGTCTGAGGGGTGCATCCAGGAGAGCAGCTCTCTGCAGTGCGGGTCCCAGGCCCACCCAGGAGAGAGGGGCAGAGACGGGCACACCTACAGCATGGCTCAGGCAGGGACTGAAGGCCCCAGGCTGAGCTGAGACACCACTGAGTCCCCAGGGCCCTTGGCAGGAGTCGGTGGGGGTGCCAGGGGAGGCCGGTCCCAGCCATTGAGGCCTAGGAGCACCCCCAGGACCCTGGCAGAAGGAGACCTGCCCTGCTCATATACTTTCCTCTAAACATTTACAGTTGGCCACTTTGGAGACAGAGTATTGGGCCAGACGGACCTTTGCTCTGATGGAGTACTGTTGTTCTCTGGCTCTTCGTTTTGGCGTGTTTTTCCAAGGGAAACAGCTCAGGCATTTCTAAAAATGAGTACAAGGAAAAAAAATCCACAGGGAAATGAACAGGTATTGCTCACACCAAAAAGCTTTGCAATCTTTTTGTTGTGTGAAGTTCCAGAGCACTTCCTGCTTCAGACTGAGGGCTGGATCTTTGAGCCTCGCTAGTGTCAGAGATGTGGGGTTTTGCCAACCTCTGGAAACCCAGCTAAACTGGATGAACACAGAAGACTTTCAAAAACCACAGTTCCCATGTGCTTTTTGCAAATTTGTTCAGGTGGTCCAATTATCTCAAGACAGCTCTCACCCCCATCAGAAGGGACATGCCTCCTTCCCAGAAAGTGACAGAGCCAATGCCTAGGCTGGGACATGATTACCCAGTCAATCCCTTCTGCTAGTGCAGGCCTGGGAAGAAACATCATCAAAGATTTCCTTAGCACATGTACTGGTAGGGAAAGAAGGAGGGAGGAAGAAGAGTCAAATTGAATCAAAATGAATCGAAGACTTGAGTTGGAAGGGACCTACAACAATGATCGAATCCAACTGCCTGACCACTTCAGGGCTGACCAAAACTTAAAGCATGTTATTAAGGGTGTTGTCCAAATGCCTCTTCAATACTGGCAGGCATGGGGCATCAACCACCTCTCCGGGAAGCCTGTTCCAGGGTTTGAGCACCTTCTCGGTAAAGAAAGGTTTCCTCATGTCAAGTCCGAACCTCCCCTGAGGGACACAGCTTCCAGCCATTCCCACGTGTCCTGGCACTGGATCCCAGGGAGAAGAGACCAGCACGTCCCTCTCCACTGCCCCTCCTCAGGAAGCTGCAGAGAGCAGTGAGGTCGCCCCTCAGCCGCCTTCTTTCCAAATAAGACAAACCCAAAGTCCTTAGCTGCTCCTCATAGGACATGCCTTCCAGGCCTTTCACCAGCTTTGTTGCCCTCCTCTGGACGCATTCAAGTACCTTAACATCCTTTTGAAATTGTGGGGCCCAGAACCGCACACAGTACTCGAGGTGAGGCCACACCAACGCTGAATATAGCGGGATAATCACCTCTTTTGACCAGCTGGTTGTACTGTGTTCGATGCACCCCAGGGTGCGGTTTGCCCTCTTGGCTGCGAGGGCACACTGCTGACTGATATTGAGCACCCCCAGGGCTGCTCTCCAGCCACTCCTCTCCCAGTTCAGACTTGTGTGCAGCGTTACTCTGTCGCAGCTGCAGAATCCATCATTTGTTCTTGTTAGATTTCATGCCATTGATGATTGACCAGAACTCCAGTCTATCTAGATCCCTCTGCAAGGCCATTTGTCCCTCGAGTGAGTCAACAGCACCTCCCAATTTAGTATCATCAGCAAACTTGCTAATGGTGCATTCCACTCCTGCATCCACATCATTGATAAAAATATTGAACAGAACTGGCCCTCGGATTGAGCCCTGAGGAACACCACTGGTGACGAGTCGCCAGTCAGATGTAGCCCCATTCACTGCAACACTTTGAGCCCTGCTGTTCAGCCAGTTCTTCACCCAGTGCATCATCTACCTCCTCATCCCACAATTGGACAACTTGTCCAGAAGGATGCTGTGAGGGATGGTATCAAAAACCTTACTAAAATCCAGAAAAGCTACATCCATCGCCTTCCCTTCATCCACTAGGTGGGTGAACTTATCATAGAATGATATCAAATTAGTTAAAGAGGACTTTCCCTTTGTGAACCCATGTGTGTGATGGGTTGCACTGGTGATTGCACTGGTCTTTAACTGTAGTGATAAGACAAGGCATAACGGTTTTAAATGGAAAGAGGGTGGATTTAGATTAGATATAAGGAAGAAATTCTTTACAATGAGGGTGGTGAGACACAGTAACAGGTTACTCATAGAAGTTGTGAATGCCTCATCATTGGAAGTGTTCAAGGTCAGGTTGGACAGAGCTTTGCACAACCTGATATAGTGAAAGATATCCCTGCCCATGGCAGGGGGGTTGGACTAGATGATCTTTAAAGGTCCCTTCCAACCCAAACTATTCTATGGTTCTATGTAATAAAAGCTGTATTCATACCTGACTAGTAATACTGTAAAGGTCCTGACTGACAGCATAAAGAAGACATTCCTAAAAAATTTTGTCTTGTGCCACATGAATACATAGTTCTCTAAATATGCACTGTCTACTGGTATAATAGAGGCAGAGATATTAGAAAAACTTTTAAAAGTTCTACCAGTTTGATTTAATGTGTTAGTTGGCAGGTGTATGCCCCTGTAAAAATTAAACGATCTAATGAAGAAATGGCACCTCTTTTCTCACTCACTCCCCAGTCCTTTCATACATTTTCAGAATCATACGTGTAAAATTTCATGATATGTTTACTATATCTAACTCCAATCTGCAAAGCAGTCACAGTTAAGTCACGCACATCCCACACTGCTTCATTGACCCATTTCTTGCAGTAGCAGCAGGTCCCACAGATGCCACAGGGGCCTGAGCACAACCTCGGGGAACAGGGAAGCCTCCCCCTGTGCCAGGGATCTGAAACAGAGCCTCTGTACATTAAACAGATCTTGAACTTGTTATCCAATACCACAGCAATAAGAATGGACAAGATAACCCATACTAACCCAATGTGAACTCTCTTTCAGCTGCAGTTGCTCAGAGAATTTTTTCAGTTTTTTAAACAGGGCAGGTGAATGAAAGCAGTAGTTTGAAGTGCATTCTTCTTTTTCTCTTCTAGTATACAGCCATATATCATCAACTTTTCCATAATGCCTGGCTTCCCTTGAAATTGCTGACCTGTCTGAGGAGAGAAAAGAAAAATAAATTCTGTCAGAATCAGCCATCTGTAAAGATAAGGTAAGGTGGGAATGTAGCTTCAAAAAGAAAAAGGGGGAAAAAACAGAGTTATGTGAAATAGGTGTGAAACAATGCTATTTGGGCACTATCAGACAAAACTTTGTTACAGCTACAGAATCATCTGGGAGATGGCACATATTCAGATATCAAAACCGCTGGGAGCTGGAGATCAGAAATGAAGACAACAGCATCAGACAGTGTTGTTTTACAGACCAGTTCTGTTCTGCCTCTGCTCATCTCGTCTCACTTCACTGGGATTGCAGCATCCCATCCCACTTTTAAACCTACTGGAAATTTCCCCAGAAAGATCAAAAAGCCAAAGTGATGGCATAGTTCATAAAATTGAAAGGCAAAACATATGGGGAAAAGTAGAAGCAAGTTTGATCACTTATGCTTGCGAATTGCGATGTTTGTTTATCATGACAAGTGTCTTAAGAATCTGCCAGCAGCCTATCAACATAAATAAAAAGTAAGATTTCGATAAGGGATGCACTCAGAATAATGATTTTTAAAGGTTTCCACAGATCTCAACACAAGAAGGAAACAATTACCAGGAGTCATACACCAAGGGGTAAATGGCAGCCTGAGTGCCTGGGACTGACCAAGTGATAGGCATTCGTTTCTATCCTAACAGAAGTGTTGACTCCCACTAACTGCTGCTGCTGTGACAAAAATAGAAATGCACAAAATGTCAAGCTCTTAAACAAAGCAGCCAGAGGTACCAATGAGGAAGTTAAAGTTCAGGCATCCAAATCGGAGTGACGCACAGAGAGCACCTGGCTGTCTTCTGTTAGCCTTCAAACTCTGGTGAGTGCATAGAGCTTGTCCCAGCCTGCTCCCTCACAGGTTTTTCTGCCTTTCTTTGTCACAAACTGCCAAAAATACAAATTTTTTTTTAAAAAGTCTAATTTCCAGTGGAAACTTTGCAAACAGAGGAGAGTTTGGGAGACGAAAGACTGAAAGACATTTCCCCTTTTCTTACAATACATTTCAGCGGTAACAAGAAGAAAAATACTTGAACTGACTTTCCATTGACCAAATATGCACAATTTTGCTGCTTATCAGCTGTTGGAATCATGTTCTTCAACGAAGACTCTTTGAACTAACTAAACGGCCAAATTTAGATTTCAGTTTTGCAGCAAGTACTATGTTAGCAGGATGCCGTAGCTCTGCAGCAGCCCCGCAGCCCGCCCCGCCTCGCCTCCCTTTCCGCAGCAGAGGTGGGGGTCTCCCAGAAGCCGGGAGCCGGACCCCCTTCCCACCTGGGAAAGGGGACCTTCAGTGTAGTCATAGTTCTCAGGCAGGGGTGAAATCTGAGTACCGATAAGGTGAATAATTGCATCCAGCCTGGAGAACACTCTTGTGCATTTTCTGCAGGACACAGTACCTTCTTGCTTCTGCCCCAAAATCTTCTGTAACGAAACTGTGTCCTGAGCAGTGTTTCCTCTGTTCTGTAGCAAACCTCATTACTTTTTGATGGTACATGAAAAGGGCTCCCATTTGTGGTGTAAGCCTTCATAACATACTATAGGGGCATATGGTGGTGTTGCTCTCAGTTTCAGATGTTTTGGGCCCAATACCTACTTGCTGGGAAGCTGTTGAGTCCTCATCAACAGCTGCAGTGACTGCTGCCAGGAGGGGAGCAGGGCTGCAATGGTAAAAAAGCCCACGTGGATCTCCTGTTCAGGGCTTGCCCATGTGCATGGTGGCACAGCACCTTGCAGCCCAGCTTAACTGTGTTTGTGTCTGCTCTGAGGTCCACCATCCACTTTCACGCCCCGGGTTCTTACCAAGTTTCTTTCACTGTGTTTGAGGTCCTGCCCAGTGGCAGAGACCATGCGACATGAGTTGGCAGCAGTGATGAATGATTTGACTCTCATACCTCTTAATGAGGAGATGGTATCTGAGCATATCACTGCTTACTGTTTTGCTTTTGAATATTCATTTAAGTTATTCAATATTTCTTTAAGGAGGCACACACTCCATAGGCTGTAATAACCATGTGGAGTCGACCAAGCAAAACTAGCACTGCTAGCAACAAGCACACCAGTCTGCATGTCAATTCTTCAAATCTGTTGTGCTGCCTAGGGAAAGAAAATATGTGAAGTAAGCATTTTGGTGGCTCTTTCATTATATATGAACTGTGAAAAGTTAGATGAAGAAACATACTCTTTATTTTGAAAGAGTTCAGCTTCCTCCCCAGAAAAATTGGCCATTGATGCAGCTATTTGGAGTCCATTAACTGACAACCTCCATCTTCGTGTTTTGGGGGTAATCATTAAAGTCTGGCTTGATCAGGAAAAATGACACAGTCTCCAGCCAAGCACTTGGGCAAGGCAGATTTACTGTGTGAGCAGCACTCGCTCTGTGAATGAAGCCGCTTCATCTTTCACATACTTTTCTCGTTGATTTTTGCCTGTTTAAAAACCTCAGGCTAGGACAAAAATGTCAGGCACTCCCTTCAGTTCAGCATTTAAGAAGGTGCAAGATTTCTCTAGCACAGCTGATCCTTTCTTCCCATTGGCCTGTCAAATGAGAGACACGATTTTCCTTCCATACCATGGGATTTGTGCTGGATAGGTATTTTATTGCTTTAGTTCCAGATATTTTCTAGCCATAAGTTTGTAGGGGATGGGGATTTTTGTTATCAGTCCAGGTGTTCCCTGGAGTTCAGGAGTTGGTCAAGGACTGGGTTAGGCGCTTCTGCACTGTAGCCTTTTTGTTTTGAATTGTCTGCTTCCTCTTTAGGAACATCACACTCTAGAAAAGCTGCATGTATTTAGCAAGTCTTGGCTCCTCATTTAGCAAGTACTTAAACATAGGCTCAATATTAAGATGATCATTTATTTCAGTGTTATTAATTGTTAACACTATAGGGCATGGAGCATCTCTCATACAAGGGGAGACTGAGAGAGCTGGGATTGTTCAGCCTCGAGAAGAGAGGGCTCAGGGGGACCTTAGCAATCTTTATAAATATCTAATAGGAGGTGCAGAGAAGACAGCCTGGCTCTTCTCAGTGCTGCCAAGTGACAGAAGAGGCAACAGGCAGAAACTGAAATACACAGGAAATTTTGGCTGAACAAAAGAAAACACTTTTCTACTGTGGGGGTGGTTGAACACTGGAGCAAGTTGCTGAGAGAGATTTTAGAGTCTTCATATTTGGAGATACTTGAAGCCCGACTGGACACGGCCCTGGGCAACCTGCTGTAGCTGACCTTGCTTTGAGCAGGAGGGTTGGACGAGGCAGTCCACAGAGGTCCCTTCCGACCTCAACTGTTCTGATTTTGTGGTTGCTATTGTGGCTTGTCATCAGGCCAACAGGAGAAGAACCCAAGCTCCGTTGTACTGGGTTTTCTTTTGTCAGGAGCCACACTGTGTTCCTAGGAGACTCTTTTTGGTCTGATTGCAGCCGAAGATGTATTAAGCTGCCAAGAGACCAGCAGTAGCAGCTCCTCCTTTCTCACTGTTTGTTTGAAGCCTCTCCTCAGAATCAGGTGATGATTTTCAATTACAAATCAGCAATGTCAATAAAGTTAATAAGGTCTTGTGACTGTGGACTGCTGCAAAATCCTGAACCAAAGTTTTCCACTGAAAAAGTAAACAGTAGAAATAGAGAAGCCTCCTTCTCCCAAGACACACACCAGTGGAGACATTCAGAGACTTCTCGGTCTAGCACCAAAGCAAGCACCTAGCACCCTCGAAACCCTCATGTCAAAGAGAGTAAATACTGACTTCTGGCTTTAGTGTGGGAGCCAGGAACGGACATATATGCATTGCTTTATTTGGAAAGCCACTAACACACCACCAATAACAAAAAGTTTATAAATCTTGCAACTGGAGATGGTTCAACGAAAGCCTACAAATATTGCGTGAACATGCAGAATAATATAATCATCACTTGAAACGATGCCGGGTTGTCCCAGGTAACTTGCTGAAAATCGTGACAGCCCATGGATCCCAGCCACAGAACTTGTCTCCTTTACAAGACACCACAGACCTCAACACATCTGCTGTAGCACTGCCATTTTACTATGCCCATTCCCATGGCTTTGTTTTCTTTCTCTTGCTTTCCTTACCTATTCCTTGGAACCAGAGAGAGAGTAATTAACTGAAATTAACTACAAGTGTTCTCCATTAGAATTTGTTTTCCGGTAAGTTTGAGCAAAGCCCACCAGATAAGATGGACTACCTGAAGAACACACTACCAAAAGAAGTCAAAAGTAATTACCACAATAGACAAACATTTCTGCATTTTTATTCTTACAGTTTGAAGTGTGATGGTTTGTTGGTTAGGTGTTTATGAGAATGACTGGTCTTTTACCATACTAGATTTTAAAGTAAAAATTAGTGCAGCGCAGCAATGTGCTATCAGCAGTGATTGAATGCAAAGAAAACACATTCCTTGTCAGCGGCTTTTCTGACTCACATGAGTAAGAAGACTGTCGCCCTCCTTGAGTTGCATGTTTTGGAAAGGGTTACTAAACTTCTCGCTGTCAGCCTGTCTGCAGCACAGCAATGTTACTCAGCAATTCTGCTGGAGAGACACTTCTGTTTTGGAAAGACACAAAATGCATAAACACTTTCACGGCAAGGTCTTAGAGGGGTCAGAGAAATCAAACTGATTGATTGGCTAAAATGAAGCAGAGGACCTATGTGCTCTCATTTCCCCTTCAAAATCAGCACCTTATGGGACCAGGTCTTCAGGAAAATAATCAGATTGGAGGGATAACTGAGGTATTTCTTTGCTTTCAGTCTGAAACTTAGATCTGAACAATACACTTGTAGGGTCCCAGAATGTTTGGGAAGGTTTGGATGGATTGACAGTCATAGGAAGCAATGAAAGCTCTTGTGTTTTTTAAAACTGTCATTGACTAATCACATTGATTCAAACACGAGGGGTGTAGCACATGCTCACAGGGACACCAATCGCTTAAATTCAGCCGCGTGTCTGATTCTGCCAATGTTAAATAACAATTATTCCCAGCCGCATATTCCTAACCAGGATTAACAGCTGAATACAGGACTGCAGCAAGTGGCTGCTATTAAAGGTAGGGGACCAGGTCTGAAAGCCCCAAAAGTTCCTTCCCCATCTGTGGTTATATAATACATAAAAACTAAATCAAGGGATTCTGCAAGTAATTATAGTTCATATTGCTCAGATAGAGTGTAACATTCATTTATTGTCTTTTACAGCTATAAAAGTCTTGAGGTGACTATTACACTGCTAGCATAGCAGAGAAAACTTCCCACCCTGCTTCCCTGGGACGCCAGCGGACACTGGGGCAGAGCACTAATGAGGAGGGGGCTGGGGCCGGGGCCAGGGCTGCAGCTGCTCCCACCCACCTGCTCTTGTGCTCTTCTCCAGATATCCCTTGGGCCACTTCTTCCATCCAGTCCATCCCACCTGGTCGTTTTTTCCATCTCTTCTAAATCTGGTTGCTTTTGCTTCTTTTTCCTCATCACCAGGTTCAGAATGGTTGTCCCATCCCTGGACACCCTGATAAGTGCTAGGCCACCTCTCTTCTTGAACAAAGCCCGGTTTCTGTGACGTTAGCTGTGGCAAGCAGAAGAGGTCAACTGCCCTCACTTGCTTAACAAGGGAGTAAAGGCGTTAGGGCTGACAGTGAGAATGGTTTTGGTTGGTTTTAGATGAAATCTAATCTATGAACTGCAAACCTAGTTTATAGACGTCCAAAATAAACAAGCAGCAGAGACAATCAGCTTTGTTCTCTGTCTTGGTTTTGGCTGGGAGAGAGCTAATTTTCTTCCTAGTAGCTGGTATAGTGCTGTGTTTTGGATTTAGGATGAGAATAATGTTGATAACGCACTGATGTTTTAGTTGCTGCTGAGCAGCGCTTACACAGAGTCAAGGCCTTTTCTGCTTTTCACCCCACCCCACCAGCGAGCAGGCTGACCAACGCGATATTCCATACCATATGACGTCATGCTCAGTGTATAAACTAGGGGAAAAGCTGGCCAGGGGTCCGCTGCTCCGGGGTCTGCTGCTCAGGAACTGGCTGGGCATTGGGTGGTGAGCAATTGCATTGTGCATCACTTGTTTTGTATATTCTTTTATCATTATTATTATTTTCCCTTTCTTTTCTGTCCTATTAAATTGTCTTTATCTCAACCCACGAGTCTTACCTTTTTTTTGATCCTCTCCCCCATTCCACTGCAGGGGTAGTGAGCCAACAGCTGTGTAGTTTTTAGCTCCCTGCCGGGTTCAACCACAACACCTCTTTGTTCTTTCAAAAGCCTAATATGTAGGCTGTTTGGGTGGTGTTAGTTTTTTCCTTTTTGTTAACATTTAGGTAAAGTCAGGACAGTCCCACATTTTATACAGCAGAAACTAAAGATGGAGACATTAGCATTCTGTGGATTCATTTAGCAAGTACCAATTAACAGGTTCCTGTCGTTCATTCAAAAAGTTAAGAGCTTTGTTGCCAAGTTGCAACAAATTCATGGCTAGCTTTGATTGACAGTGATACTGCACATGAACAGTTTCTGATATGATTAATACCTTCACTCACTGAAAAACAAACTAAAGCATCTATTTCAAAGTGTATCCATCCCATGGGATTTAGGAGGAACTCCTGGAAAGCCCAAGCAAGGCATGCTGAAATTTGTGGGATTATTCACCTACTTCAAGCTAGGCAAGTACTAATGTGAGCTACAGCTTCAACCTGTATCCTAATAAAAATGATGCATACATTTATACGATCCTGACCCTTATTCAATACAAGCTCTAAACAGCTTATAGGAATGTCCTATGGACATTCATAGCCCATATCTTCTCCATATTCTTACAGGCAACCAATCTTCAGAATATGCTTCAAGGAGATTATTAAAAAACCTACAGTGAATTTCAGTGTTCTCTGCTGACCTGAACTCCTCTCTTCAACCTAAAAATGCTTTAGACTATTTTTTACATTCTGGAGCTTATACTTGCTGTCTTTTAAATCTTTTTGAAAAACTAGAGCAACATACTGTAGTGCAACCTCCCCTATATTGTCTTTCTTTACTTCCCTGTTAACTAAGGGAATTAAATTATCCTTATTTCTGGTAAAATTCCTTTTTACTACCTTGTTAGTTATAACTTATTTTGAAGCTTCAGCCCTTCTGACTTTATACACTCACGCTATTATTTTTTACTTCCTTTGAGCCAGAAAGCTTTATTCTCACTTTTTATATGATTCCCCACCCATTTCCAAATCTCAAACAGTTACTGGGGCATTCTTCCCTGCTGCTTTTTCTCCACCTTTGAGTTTTTAATACATTTTTTGTCTCAGTCAATGCTTTGCCCAATTTTACCCAACAGATGAGCAGTTCTCCATTCTTTTCTGGTTGCAGTTCCCCTTGCACAACTGTGAATGGCTGAATAATAGAATAAATAAATTTATTTTCTTTCAGGGTTGTAACTTTATTGGCCATAATTTCAATGAGTTTCACCTTCTTGTGGAAAGAGTTCCCCCATTAGGCTAGGTCCTCTAGAGAATACCCTGTCCTGGTCTTTGTGTGCTGAAGGCTGCTCTTTGAATGCTACTGTAATTATTTTGTTTCCCTCTTCCTTCTTGACCTTAGAATAACAGACACCATCACTTTGTGACTATTTTTATCCAGATCACTCAAAAAAAAAAAAAAAAGATGACATTTTATTTCAACACAGAAACCATAATTTTATTGGAAATAACAGAACTGCAAGAAGTTTTAACTCAGTACTGCACTATGTATATTTTGTTATTACAAAACTGCTCTCTGGTTGGAAGTCCTACAACTGCAGCAGCTTGAAAGCTGCTTAACAGAAGGTCACAAATAGCATTTTTGGTTTTCTTACATACCTTGTGCTAGCTAACCTCCCCATGTGTGGCAAAGCTATTCGTTTGAAAGAGGAAGTGATAAACAGGCTGTATAAAACTACTCTTTCAGTATCTATGGCAGTCTTTTTTTTGCTGTTGGCAGCCTCCATTTTAAAGGGAATGGCTTCTTCATTTCAGTTTATCCGTAGGCTGACTTAGAGTTTTGCCATCATCCACCTCCAATTCGTTTACCTCTTCCTGTAATTCATCATCCAGCTCATAGTCCAAGACTGATTCGGTGTTATCATCCCAGTAATCAGCTTCGTATCTGTCCAGTAAATATTTCTGTGGTGTAATGTCATCATCAGGAGGATTCCTTGGTTTTTTCTTTTTCCTCTTCTTTTGAATCTTAGAAAGCTGCTGCTCCTGCTCTTCTGTCCAGGCAATGCTTTCCATAGCTCTTGACACTTTCAGTCTTTTGTAGTCCATTATCTGCTTATTCAGCAGTTCATGATCAATACCAAAAAGATTAGACCGCATGGGTGAATCTGAAGATTGAGTTGCTGAAGAGGACAGTTTACTGTGGAAAGGAAAACAAATGTTGTGGGCTTTTTCCCCTGTGTATAGTTTAAGGGGCGATGCTAATCGTGACAACTTGAGTAACACAGAAATAAACTGGAGTTTTCAGTTTGACTTTATTAATGCACTATGTTCAGCATTGTGCTCCCTATGTTAAGAAGGAAGA
Organism: Calonectris borealis; assembly: GCF_964195595.1. Lineage (NCBI taxonomy): Eukaryota > Metazoa > Chordata > Aves > Procellariiformes > Procellariidae > Calonectris > Calonectris borealis. The sequence goes on along the minus strand of NC_134313.1, from coordinate 105,830,420 downwards.
GATACCACCGTACTGTGTGTCCAAGGACAGGCTGTCTATAAGCCTGTCAGTGTATCAACATATTTAATGGGAGGAAGCCAATAAAGCAACTATATTCCAGATGAAACTGCTTTCTTCTGGGAAAAGGTGTGCATATAACAGTAAGCACTGGACCTGGGAGCCCCAAGGAAGTTAGACTTCTGCCAGCTCTTCCAAGAAGTAAGAAGCAGCAGCCTGTGCCCAGAACACATCAGACAGGAGTATGAAAGACAATTAATCTGGACTTAAGTATTTCCACAAGACACAAACAGAGGAAGATGTCAGGTGCCCTGTGGGACAGCCTGTCACAACAGTGACTTCCTCCAAGAAGCTATTTCTGATTTGCACCTGATGAACCGTCCTGTGAGACGTCAAGGCACAAAAGGCATTTCCACCAGACCGCAGCACACAAGTGCAAGGCTGCTGGCTTTGAGAGCATCCAGTCCACAGAATCATTATTCCAATAGATTGTTCAGCCCTATGCCTCAATAGCCAAAAACCCCTCACAGAGGAATGCTAAATTAACTAACTTTTGGTTAACTTAGGGAGATTTATCAGTAAACTTGTACTCATGTATAACAATCCAAACTTATACCAGAAAAAAGTGGCCAAGTAGAGGAGTACTGGTAGACGTAAAGCTTTTATCCTCATGAGAAAATTACCAGCAAGAAATGAATATTACTGCTGCAAAGCATTTTTTAAAATTTAATTATCACAAACACATTCAGTCTCGGATTCTTAGAAATTCTAAAAATATTTCCCTCACAGAAGTAAAGATACTAATACCAGAACAACCACTGGGTCTGCAAGTAACAAGTCTGATGACTATGTCACTCAGAGTACGGACATCAAACACAGCTGATTTCAAAGACTGTGTTTTGATATCACTTTATGGGTTAGTTCCCTTTGAAAGCATGTACACTATCTTGTTACAAGTGACAATTCAGTCATTCTCCACAGCTTAACAGAGGTCCACTTATATATAAAAAATAGACTTTCCCTTTCCATGTTTGCAAACCTGTGGTCTGCAGCAAGGTACCTGTGCACAAGAACCAACAACAAAATAGCCTATGAAAATGTGTCTGCACTAAAATATGGAAGTAAACCAGAGCGTATATAATAAGACATATTTTCCCTTAATTTTAATAAATGGGTGTAACATTGGTAAAGAAACCTTAAGCCACAAAATAAAATGCCGTCCCCTACATTTAATTTCTGGGATGATTACATATAAGTTTTGTCCTAGGCTATTCTGTAGCCTTTTCTGTTAATAAAAGGGCCCAACTGATCTCTTTAAAAGCTGAGATGCCTTTTTGGTAAGGTCTTCCAAAAAGTCTCTCCTCTACTTTCTATTTCCTCATAACACCATTTGCTGACCTCTGAGATAACAACAATGTACACATCTAGTTAAAATATACTTTCTGTCATGTCAAATACTACCGAATTTAAGTTGGCCAACAGAGATGAAAACGGACACTTGTAAAATTCTGATTCAAAAAACCCACCTAGAATCATTTTGAGATAGTGTTTCTATTTCTTCTGGAGGTCCAAAATCAGCAATTGACAATAATTCCTCAATCTGTAAACACATGAAGACAATACATATTAAAGGCCTTTTATTAAATTTACTTTGTTCACACCTACACAAGAAATGGACAAATACCAAACAGCAAATATTTTATTTTCTACATGTTTGGAATATTTGGCAAAACCATTTCAAAATAGCCTTTTCCTCCATTTACATAGACCTGCTTATACTTCTTGCGTGGGAAGTTTGTGTCAAATAGCATAACTGATCCAGGGATTCCTGCAAAAGTTTTTTGCCTTATATACATTCTGAACAGTTGGCTAGGGATTGTGTGACATATATAATTTTTGTTTTATTTGGTCTTACTTCAGTCTTACAAATCCTTTTTCATAACATCCTTACACTGGGATTTTTTTCACCTCTTCCCCCTTTCTGCAAGTTTGTATTTCTATTGCACGTAAATACTGAGTTCCCAACTCCCTTTTAACGTGGCACCTAACCAGTAAATGCTACAAATCTAATATATTCAGTGCTTATAGACTGCACCTAATTGTGAAAATTTTCTCTCATTTGAAATTTTTATTCCTACTTTTCCTTACATTACTTCCTTCTAATTCAACATATTATTCTAGGAGTTGAATTGGACGGTCCTTCCCTGTCTTCCAATACTTAAGAATCATGTTCAGCTACGTTATTTCAAGCCCTGTTACTCGAATCTGTAGATTACATAAATCTCATGATCTGCAAAGTGTGAAAAGATGATCCATCTAAGTGCTTCCCAGTGCCATTCACTGACAGAAGCTATATAAGGAGGGTTTTTACTTGTCTTGTGTGCCTATGCACTGAACTTGAAGGTAAGGTACTCCAGGGGTTTTCTTCTTCAGAAAGAGTAAGTTGTCATTTAACAAAGTTTGAGAAACAGTGATTAATGGAACACGTTCCACAATAACAGATCTGAAAGGCAGGACCTGCAGGAGTAGGTATTTGTAGTTCCATCTAGGTATGTTAATAACAGATGTAATAGTAATAACAGAGTAATAGTAATGCCAAAGTGCTTCCATAATCACTTGTCACTTGTTGTGTAGAATTTCTTGTGTTGATTAGGGGGAGCATAATAATGAATATGAACAGCTTTCATAAGTGCTTAGTTCATTTCTATTCTTGTGCTTTTTGTTGATGCTAACGCAGGTGAAAAACATTTGCACTGTGGATCAGTATATTAGCATGAAACTCAGAATTTTTCTGACCACAGAAAGTTCAAGCAATTCACTGCATTTCTAGATGCTCTGCTAATACACACCGCATGAGCCCGTAAGTGACTAACAGTAATTGGCTGTAATAGTAACACATCTAAGGCACTTCAGGGCACAGAAATGTGAACATGCTCTTTTCAACTGATGTTCTTCCATTCACATCAACAGCTTGAGGAGACATTTTTCAAGAAATTCCACTCATTGGTGTCATCTTTCTCTTCCAGAAATCTCACTATTTAAGAGATCTCACTTCACAGTCCCAATGACTGTGAAGCAAATTCCTAGAAAACATCATTATAGTAGCAATATTTCAACTAGTTAAAACTATCAACACCTTGACAGAAAATGTGAAATAGTAAAGATAATTTTAAAAGTGAAAAAAAAGGTAGTATGAGTGAGCTTACATCCTCTATGCAAAGATCTGCACTTCCCTAGAAACATTTTAACAATTCACAGATGGAAAAAGGTTGGGGTAAAAAAAAAAATGAAAATCACTGATTAGATTCAATGGCATTTTAAAAACACGTAACATTTAAAATGTGGAAGACAGCTCCTCAGACCTCATTTCTATAGTCATGTATACCAGGCAACAGACAACTGCCTACCCTATATTATTCCTTAAAATTGCAATTTCATTTTTTAGGATTTCTTTATTGGCCTAATGATCTGGCCTCTGAAAACTTCAGAAATTTTAATAGTAGCATGAAAAAAAGTTCATGAGGCGATAGCTACAAGGATTCTTTTACGTTGTATTTAAGCATCAGTCTTACTCAAGATTCTTTGCTAAAATGCTTTGGAACATGAAGAGGAATGGGTATAGACAGAGACTGATTTTTAATGTAGATTGGTAGAGCAACTGAATGATCAGCTCTCTCCATATTCCTAAGCATTACGGTATGCTAAGTCACCACGTTCGCATATCATTATATTTGTACATTGAGTCAAAGATTACAATTACCTCTTTTACAGCTGCAGCTTCTTTGTCTTTTACAAATACTATTGGGGGTACATTTCCTAGAATCTGCTGACTCGTCAGAAGATACCTGGCAAAAATACAGCATTCACCTGTGTGAGTAACAGTACAGCACCTCCAGGACAGATAAAACATGTGAAATTAATTCCAGCAGTACTGCAAATTTAAGGATATGGTTTGCAAAACTTACAGTCTGATGGGTATCCATTCAGGTTACTGCTAAGCAATACATCACTGCAGAATCCCAACTCTAAATGTATAACATACAAAAACTACCAGCTCCAGATCCCACTGAGTATTGATGATATTAGATTTGTCTCCTATGCACAGGCTGGCGCAGGTCTTTCCCCACTCATTTGGCTTCCTTATCCCCACTGTAGGGGTGAGAGCAGTGGAGGATAGAGCCCTCACAGCAGGGCAAGACAACTAGTCCTACACGCTAGCTGCAAGAAGGACTGACAGGGCTCCCCTCATTTTCTTCCCAGCCAGCAACATTCCTTCTCAAAGAGTGGAAGCTGTTGGGAGTAGAAGAGAGCATTGTACTGGAGCAGGAATTATACAGCCTAGGGAAACAGGGAGAAAGGAAATGGCTCTACAAGTATGCTTCAACGCCACCTTCCCCATGGGGTGAAGTCCTGATCCTCCAACAGACTGGCTGGATAGTAGAGGATAAGCCCAGGAAAGAGGGAGAGACAAAAATCTCTACGATATCCTGAAAACTCACTGGACCCTCTGCCAAAAATGGGTAAAAGCATCCCAACGTTTATTTTTTGGTATCAGTATTGTGAAGAATTTCTGTAATATCAGTCATCCCTTCTGGAGGTCCAAATTGTCTCTAGCCATCAGAATTGCCCAGTGAATCTGTAAGGAGATGCTTGTTATAATTGCCAGCCCTCTTGAGCAGCATTATATTCTGGCCTACTGTCACGCACAGCACGTCCAGCCCACCATTGCTGGTACAATGAAGTGAAACTTCATCCAAACTCCTCTTTCCTTCTACTCAGCCCAGTCCAATCCTAGGAAAGCACAGAAGCCAAATAAGCCAGCTGTGCTCCAGGGGAAGAACACACAGCTGGTCTGATAGAGTCGCCCTTCCCTGTTAGGCTTATCGCAGGAGATGCTCTGACTCCAAATATCTAAAAACCTAAAGCAACCTAACAGGGCAGATATAAATTGTTAGAAATACTTAAGAAATGGTACTAGTACATGGCTATGAATTTATGAAGTGGTCTAACTGTTTATCCCATAGCAGTACCGTATACGTGGAGCACTTTTCCGCAGTACACTTTCAACATAACTTTCTTTCTCCATAGTAGTAGCAGGATTCCAGTACACACGACACGCTGAAAAGTTTGATGCCAGGGACACCTGCAAAAAGACAAACGTTTCTTTGAAATTATATATAGACACACACTTCATATACAATGAAGTCTCTAATTCATGAATAAGCATACAGTGACCCAAACTGGATATGTAAATTCTTAGGAGAATCTCTTCTTCCATCTCTGCTCTTAAGCATCAAAATTACATGGTGTCTTTATAGAGGTAGAGTTTAAAACCAAGTAAGATTTACATTCAGTACTTGAAAGGACTTTTTTATTTAGGCAAGTCACTGCCTAATCTCCCCTTCAACTGAAATTAAACAGAGAAGTCTGTCAACACCTGTATGTTACTGACAGTGCTACATTTAGTCAACGCGACGGTGCTACCATCACAAATAGTCCAGAATGACAATTTATGGCATGCTGTTTTGGAATACAGTTGAAAGTGTAAGTTTCCGCTAAAGAAGGACCTGTGACACTGCCTGGTTTGCTGTCACCCAGAGTTTGGTTTTGATATTGACAGAAAAGAGGACACCCTCCATGCCACTGTAATGTAAGAGTCTCTCCAGCTCTAAAGCCTGCTGGGAGGCTCCAGTGCTCACTAACAGAGAATATTCACAGCTGTCATGCATGCAACTGGAAACACATGGGGTGCAGGGGCCCAAGCACACCTGAGTCAGACTGACAATCTTCCCGAAGAATAAACTTCTGAAACACAAATTGGACTCTGAAAGATTTCTATAACTGTCATTCCTCACATCTAGCAGCATCTTACAGAAAAGGTTCTCACTATGAGAATACATTCAGCAAACTTCTAATAAACCTATCGGGCTCAACCAAAGGAAGGAGCCGAGGAAGAGCGAGGAGAAGGCATAAGCTACTGATTAGAAGGCACAGTTCAGAGGTCATCTAGTCCAGAAACCACTCTTCAAACAAATTGGTGTCTACAGACATTAGCAGGAAAAGACAACTCCATCAGAGTATTCCCAGGAGTGAAAACTGCATCACAGTCTGCTGTTGACAGTGCTACTCTTTCCTAGGGCAGAATGGACTGTTCCCAAAAACCAAAAAGTAGATACTGATTCTTTTCCACCACCAAATAACTCCTGCCTCGGGAAACCCATCACTCATTTAAAAAAACCCCACAGTGATCATTAACTGGCTGTTTGTACTGCAGGATCAACCCTCCCCATCTCCCACACTGAGTCTAATGTAAGCACATAAACAACCCTATCTAACACAAGCCATTTCTTCATCATCCCATGAGTAATGTTATCGAGTGGATAAAAGTTTGATGTATCAAGCCTGAAGCATAATTCTTATCTGTATTACTATTATGTAATTTTAACTTTTGATATGAAAAAAACAAATTCTGATGGATTGCAGAAAGCCTACTAGAAGATTTCTTTTGATAATGGAAGTAACGATATCGGACCAGAATCAGCTCAAGAGTAAATCAGGACTGAGTCTCAGCCACATCCCAGTGCAGCAGGAACACTAAGCACCAAGCAGTTATAATAAAATCTGTACTGTATTTGGAAGAAGGCTGCTTCTTTCCCTCTCCCATGTTACAAGTTGTTTCATTTACAGCAATGCCTCCTGAAAGTGCTGTGGCTTGCCTACACCAGCCAGTATTTTTATGTGCAGACATGCCATCCAAGTTAGACAAGCAATCCTTAAAGCCCTAGAGGGAGAAAAATACTGTATGAAGGATACTGCACATATAGAGCCAAAAGATTAATCTTGCCCATGTAATTTTAATCACTTGCCTGCAGACAGAATGAATTCAGCTGGCAAAAACATGTTTCAATCATAAGTGACAAACCCCTTGCCATAGATGCAGCTATGAGGTGCAATTTTTTTTCCAGGCGTCTAACTAACAAAGCTAAGTCCCGCAAGCTTTTAAGCCAAACATTGGTATCTTTAATCTTGTAGAAGAAAAAACTACAGACAAGAAACAAGAATGTGAAGACTGACTTAGTTCCTGAATCAGAGCTTTAACATTCCTTTTAAACCCATTAATTATGCCAACACTAGCTACAATCAGGTACAAATTCCAATTCTTTCTGGAACCTTGCTTGCCAATGCCATTTTCTTAGGCTTGCCTTTTTTTGGAACTAAGCTCATGCCCCATTTACATCTTCTGCCTGTGTAATGATGCTGGCGAGGGACACAAGGAGCTATCAACTCTCACACAACTGCACGAAGAAAAGACTCTTGGAAAGATACACTTATGTCGGTAAAACCAGGCTCCTCCTTCTGAAAGGGCAAGGCAAATAGCACATGTCTGAGTAACAGAAAAAAAAAGTCATACCAGGAGAATCACCATTTAGTTGGCCTAAGCTGCATTTGCATTATAGTGGCAAAGGTCTACTAAGTCAGGTACAACAGTGGCAAAGTTCTCCTAGTGTGCAAAGTGAACCCAGAGCCTCATCTTGCTGTGCTGTGCCACATCAGAAGCAATGCAGTAAAACTCCTCCTGCACACATCACAGACCCAGGGAAGCTCCTTTGGCGCGCCATGCCGACCTCAAGGCGTAGTCAGAGCGGCTCAACACAAGCTTTGACACTTGCCTTGCAGATTTCCAGCTTGAGATCATGAAGTTCTTGATTAACTTCACAGGTAATCATCATCTCTGCCACAGCTTTATGAATAAGACCATTCAAGACTCTGCAGCGTATGTTATCTTCTTTCCTAGTTTTTGTCTGGTCATCTTTCATTACAGAGGCCAACTTGGTTGGTTTATACAGCTTTAAAAAAAAAAAAAACACCACCACATTAATCAGTAGTTACAAACTTGTATCAGGCAATTATATACGGTTTCGTGCACTCTACTAAGTATGCTCTTAGAATGCCATTACTGAAGCTGTGATAGCTTTATATAGGTCTTATGTTTCAGGTTTTTCAATAAAGAGTATTTCTGTTCACAAAATCTTTGACCTTCATGTATTACAGTCAAGGTTTCTTAGTTTCTTTATTATTTTGCAGCAATTCATACAGCTCAATAAAACAGTTTTCTAAAATACAGCATGTATGAACTGAAAAGCATTGCTTGTTTGAAAAACAAACACGAAAACTTGTTTTCCGTAAAACTAAGCTGGTATACAGAAGTTTTAATCTGGATCAGTTCTCTGCTATGGGCTCAAGAGCGTGTAAGAGAGTGTTGGTGCTGGCACGGATGAAAGATCAGCACAGAAGAGGAAACAGCCATGGGGAGCCAAACGGCTTCTCTCGATAGCAATCCTGGCATGTCATAATGCAACTGGAGCTCTAGTGTTCATTCACAAAATTCTGCTATTTCTCCACCGGAAAATGCCTTTCCCAAAGTTAGACACAATGGCAGAAGCACAAGCTTGTTCCCCCTGGCACAGATAAACACAGCACCTTCAAAGCTTGCACTTACCATTTTAGATCCCAGGGTAGGGCTGTCATACCAAAACTTCTTTCTTTTGGAAAAAGGAAAGGAAATCAGCTTTATCTTTCAGCAGCTCAGAGAAACAACGGGTTCCCTGTGTAATTAAAACGTCACCTGCCTGAAGGCACGCAACACAACACCCAGGTTTTCATGTCTGCAAGTAATTCTCCCCACAGCTTCCCACTCGCGGCCGAGGCTGCACGTGGAGCAGGGGGAAAGAACAACCTCAAAGCTTCTCTAGGGACCGGTGTGACTTGGCACTGCAGCACCGCTATCAGAGCCCCACGGGCACCGGAGGTGCTGCTCGCAGGGCGACTCGGGGTGGGTGGCTCTCCCCCACGCTACCGGGGAGCGCCCCACAGCCCCTCTCTCACAACCTCGCCCAGTGCCCACAATCCCCTCCGCCAGGGCCCGGCCCGGCCCGGCCCGGCGCGGCGCTGCGGGCGCAGGCGGGGTACGGCCCGGCCCGGCCGGGAGCGTGGAGCTCGGTCGCCAGGTGGCGGGCAGGCCCGGCGAGGGGGCCCGCGGCAGCGCAGCCTGCCCACGCCGGCGGAGGCAGCGCAGGCCCGGCAGCCCGCCCGACTCCGGCCGCCTCACCCCGCAGCGAGGCCCAGCCGGGCGGGAGGGCCCGCTGCCCGCCAGCCCCCCGGCCCGGCGCCCCCGCACCTACTTGTTTTTGCGGAGCATTTTCTTCAGCAGGTTCCTAGAGCCGCCCAGGGCGGCGGAGCTGCGCAGCGCCCGGCACCCCCGCGGCACCGCCGCCTCCCGCGCCCGCCGCGCCGCGCCCGCCGCCGCCCGGACGCCCCACATGCTGCCGCGGCGGCTCGGCTCGGCCCGGCTCGGCCCGGCCCGGCGGTGCCTGCTGCCCCTGGCAGCTCCGGCCCGGCCCGGCGACGTGGAGCTCCCCGCGGCGGCGGCTCCGGCGGTGCCGGCTCCCCCTCGCGGCGCGGCGGCCCGGGCTTGCAGCGCCCCGGCGGGGGCGGCGGTAACGGCCGGGCCGGCGGGTGGCTGTGGGTGGCCCTGCCGTCCCCGGGAGGGGAGGAGGGAGGCTGAGCGGCCCTCGGGCGCAGGCGAGCCTCGGAGCCCGAGCTGGGGGAGGGCTCGTCCACAGGCACAGCCAGGCCCCGTGCAGGCACAGCTGTGCACAGGCTCTCTTGTTCGGGTGAGCGAGTTATCCTGGAAGTGAAAATAAACCTGGTGGCCGCGTTTCCATTACGGGGCTGCCCCAGCAAAGGCCTTGCGAACTGCTCCCCAAAGGTAAGCATTGCTGCTGGAGCGCCAGGAGCGGCCCGTCGAAGGCACTGACTGCGGTTTGCTGTGCCATGTAGTTCGTCGGTGGCACTAGAATACGAATTAAACGTCCTTCAATTCGGTGTGACATTGGTGGCAATTGGTGGGCAATTTTAAGAGGATGCGAGCAAAATAAATTACACCATTGCAAGACTATGGACTCTTGAGTGTTTCATTGAAGTTCAGGACAAAATACTGCAGTTTTCCACACAGAATCGCTTTTGGTTATTTAAATAAATTAAACCCATGCATTATACATTTTATCTGTATAACACATACGGTATAATTACATGAAGGGTGATCAAATTACTCTTTTCTCACACCAGGATAAACGCTAATGGTGTTAACATTAAATGCAGGCCGCTTTACAGAATACTTCATTAGGGATAGGAAGACCCGCAAGACCCGCTTCTATGCTTTCCGTCATGTTTTCCATCATAAGGCGGCGTGTCTTTTTGGTGGCACTTCCAATGTGAGGAGTTATTATAACATTCTTCAGCTTTAACAAAGGGTGATCCCTGAGAAAGGAAAAGAAATACTGAGATAGTCACTCACAGAGCATTCATCTTTAATTTCGTCACCTGAAGGGAGACAGGGAAATATTTAAAATAATAATTAAAAATAAAAACTAATTGCATGACCGAAGCATACTCAGAGGAGTTCAAACTGCTGCCTAGCTTGCAGGTTTTTTATGCAACAAATCTTCCAAATGAGTCAGTGTGAACTTTGTTTGGCTAGGACAGAAGGATTGGGGACATCGTTTCAGTAGGACTAGTGCACATACATCACATACTCCTGCCAACAAAATTATGTAACTTCTCACAAACTTGAACGTCGTTTGAACTACAGACATACACTCATTTATATTTAACTTAAATACATGTCCTACCTTGGCAAAGGCTCAGGATACGTCACATCCAGAGCAGCTGCCTTAATAACTTTGTTTTGAAGGGCTTCCACCAAAGCATCCTGATCCACAACCAGACCTGGGTTACAGTAAGAAGGATACCTTTATTTTCATATTCCGTACTGTTCTCTCGCCATCCTTTTGGGCATGGTGGTCAGGCAAACAGCAGGGCTAGCCATGTTCACAAAGCAGCAGCAGCAGCAGAGAGAGGGTGGTGAAGCGGGAGAAGGAAGCTTGGGTACGTGCATCAGAGTTGGACGGTCAGGAATTTTAAAAGGCAGTACGTAGCACCATAAAACAAAGCACAGTGCCAGACTTCAGAGTGGGCTGTGCCACCCTGATGTATGTTAGCAACAGCACTGCATAAATAAATAAAAAGCTTAAGTAGGAGATTATGCAAATATACATGGGCTTCTAACACTCCAAGCTCACTAACATTTTAGAGACCTACTTGCTCATAGTTACGGAAATGCTTAAACGTTTTGCTGAGGTATGACCATGGACATCTAAATAATCTAGTAATCAGAGAATGTACTGAAAATTTCAGTGTGACAGACTCTATACTAGGGTTGGGTTTTCCCAGGACTTTTTATGCCAGCAAACCATAATGCAGTTTGTTTATTCTGCACCCTACCTCTGCTGATATTAATGAGAGTAGCTGTGGGTTTCATCAGCTCCAGCTCCTTCTTCCCAATCAGTTTGTGTGTCTGTGGAGTCAGGTTCACAGACAGCAACACAAAATCTGACTGCTGGAGCAAATCATCTATCTTCTTACAGTAAATAGCTCCAACGGCACTTTCTTCTTCTTTGTTTCTGAGGGGAAAAACCCAAAATTAAACCCCAGTAGTAAGCAACAAAAAAAAGTTGAAATCACCATTAGAGAAAAGGTTTTTTAATTGTCTTCTTCGCTCAGTAGTGCAAAACAGTTAGCCAGTTATCTGACTGAAACTCAGTAGAGAAGAATGTTAAGCTGTTTCCCACAATACCAAGTGCTCTATACACAAATGTGCAGTACTATATCTGTGGGGATGGAAAGCAAGAAATTAGTATCATGTAAATGCACAGAATAAATAATAAAATAAATGCATCTGTGTCACAGCTTCTGGTTGTAATGGGGATTGTTTTGCAACCCAAAAGCAAGACTGATGTTTGGCATGAATTCCCTTCCCTGTGAAAAGTAACTCGTCTGAAAACTACTGAGGAAACCCACAAGACAGGGCAGGGGTTAAATCTTCAGAAATTTGTGTCAGCAGCAGTCTGCTTGCTCTCTGCTTCAGTGCTGGTTCACTGAAACCATACGCTGCAGGACCTGCCGGTGCATTCGGTCGCTATCAGGACAAGGTTGGGGCATGTACTGCCCAGCTCCCATCAGATTCCCACAAAAGAAAAGGATGGGGCGGGCCTGATGGGAGCCATGGCATATGTGAAGGGCACATACATCCCATCTAGAAGACAGCAAACAGGCTGGCAAGTCTGGCCTTTCATTGTCAGCTGGCTCTGAAAGGGCAAGATGTCTCTGCCTGCATCCCTGCCTCACCTAAGTCACAGGAGTTATGTCCTCCCAGACTACTTCTCCTTTCCCCAGTCTATTGCAATGCCACCAGCATGACAGGAAGGCCCAGGGAGCCCTGACTCATGGGGAGACCAGTGAGATGTCTCTCTCCCACTCCTTCCTGAGTTTTGTTTCTAAATAAATTAGGAAATTAATGACTGTCTTGAAGCAAGTGTACGTACTTTGCTACTTAAAATAAAGATCCAATAATAAGGCAGCGACTCATTGTCATGGCCCTGAGGGCACCACCAGCCCTGGCTGTCCCTGCCCAGCCCCTCGGGGCTTCTCCACATCCCAGGACCCCATGGCAGCTCCCACTGGGGCCGCCAGCCCCTGCCCCAGCGATGCCGCAGCGGGGCTGGTCTCCAACTCCCCTCAGCCCCAGTCTGGCCTCCGCCCTGCCTTATCACCATGAGCTCACCTGATGATTTGGACTTTTGGGTGAACCCGGCCACGATCTGTGGCCCTCGCTGCTCCCTGGCACAATATTTAATAACAATAGTGCAGAGAACACATCATCTTACCCTAACACAGAGAGAATAGGAGATCAGTTTGACAGTGAAAGGTACAAATAATGTTTAAAAGTAGTGACAAAATAGACTTTCCACGAGCTGCAACCAGCTTTACCTCTGATTCCTGTTGTGGTACAAAATCTTCATTTCAAAGGCTTTGGCTCTCTCAGCCACTTTGTAGCCAATGGTGCCCATTCCCACGACCCCCAAGGTCGCCCCAGAAACCTCAGCCCCCAGCCAGTCAGCGGGGAAATACTCCGTGTCGGGGGAGACTGCCATCTGATAGCCTTGGAGGAGGGAAAAGAAGGAGAAATATCATTTAAAGGATGTCCTGGCATCTGGTTACTTTTTTCCCTCTTGTGTTCATCATAAGACAAGGCAGAAGCAGAGGAGCAGTAACATAATGTTACTGTGTTTCTGGGCAAGAAGTGAATAATGCTGCACTGTCAACATGACACATCTGACATTGATTTCTTGCTTAGGGTAGAAACATATCCAGCCCCTCTTTGGCAGATAAGGAAGGTAAGGCCAAAGCAGCCACCTCCCTTCGATGTGTATCACATGGATTATTGCGCCATTGAAATGCACCTCGGCAACACAGCTTCTAACTCAACGGTGGTTCATCAGCAGGGCTTATGAAACTGGCAGTGCCACGGATGTCACCTATATTGTAAATACGGAATGGTGCAACTGATGAATCAGTTGTAGCATCATCAAGACTGTCAGTAAGGCCAAAATATGATTCCCAGCTATCTTGCAGATACACCAAAGTTGGCAGGGAAAAGAAACGCAGAGCATGGTGGACAGATTTCTGGACAGCTTGTTCGTAATGACTCAGATACATGTCAGCTTGGCAAAGACAGGTTTCAAGCCTCCTTGAAAATATCTCCTTTTAATCCCCTTTTTATTAAAACTTGAAAAGCAAGACTGCAGTGAACAAGTAGAACGAATAAGTGGCTATGGGCTGAGGGAGAAGAGGCCTGAATTTGGGGAAGTCTGAAGAAGGAACACATCTCCCTTGCCGATACGCCTGTTTGGAAATGGTATGTACTCCATGCAAGTACAGCATTGTCAACATGACAGATTTGTCTTAATTTTTTCCTCATCCCTACATTTTCCTGTATTTCTACTTTTAAGCTTACTTTTGCATCAGCACACACTTTCTAACTGCATGTTTTGCAGAGTCACCTTTCCTATAAAAAGACAAAAATAATTTCACTTATTACCTTCCACAAGTCTCCTGGAAGATGCCAGCACCAAAGCCATCCCCAAGTCTGCAGTGTCAGTGGAAACAACAAACGGAGTGTTGGACGCTTTCACACCATAGCTGGAGAGGAGGTTCAGGTCCAAGTGATCTATTCCCACTCCAGAGCTTGCAACTATCTTCAAGTTAGGCAAGCTCTGGAGCAGCTCTTCATTAATAACTGGTTTGTGATACCACATATAAATAGCTGTGATCTTTTTGCCGAGAAATTCCTTGTTTTCAAGATACTCTTTCATGGTGATGAGATGAAAATGTTTCTCCAGAAATTCAACGTGGTCTTCATATACTCCATGCTTCCCTCCTATACAGTCAATTAGCACGTAAGGCAGTTCCTGACCCTCCATGCCCTACAAAAGCAATGAGAAATCAAAAGGACATGTCCTTAAGTGACCCATTATACCTTTTTTAAAAAACAGGAATTGATTGGCTCCATTACATGCTGTTTTCCCACTTGATGACAGAGTTGGCTAAAGGTACTCACTCTCACATGCAGAACTTTTCTTGTGTTATTCAGAAGGATATTCAATTTTTATATAATCTTGTTAATAAAACAAGAAAACATTGTTTCTGGCATACCAGCTATGCTAACACTTAAACAGAAGAGCTACCAGATGTTACTCCTGTTCAATATTCAATATTTAAAGGCCAAACTCCTGACAATTTAAAAAATGTGGCCATGTGAGTGGAAGGGTATCTTTTAGCCCCCAAGTTCTGCCTTTGATTGCCACCTATACAACCATATTAAGTAATTAGCATGAACGAGATTATCTCAGGAAAAGTCTTGTTTAATATAACAGAGCTATAATTTGTCAGATACGGACTTCGGAGTTATCAATTTATTTCCTGAACATAGGTTTACCCTTTTTCCCCTCGGTCTCCTTCAGCGTCCCGACAGCCCTTCGCCCTGCCGACTCCGGAAAGAAGCAGCCCGTTACCCCAGGCTGAAGACAGGAGACCCGCAGGCGGCCCCTCAGCCGTGCGTCAGGGGCCACAGCCCTCGCCCCAGGGCTGCAGAACAGACCGCTGCGCAGGGGGCCCGGCAGCAGCCGGCAGTACTTCTTCCCCGGCTGCGCACAGCCGGGACCCCCGGCCCCAGGGCTGCCGAAACAAGGCGCCGCTGCTCTCGCACCGCCTGCAGGACAGGACCAGCTCCCCCCTCTCCTCCCCCAAACCTCCAGCCGCCGCAGCGCGGTGTCAGGGCTGGTTTCCCAGGCTCGGGGCGGGTTGAGCCCTTTCTGACGGCGTTTGCAGTTGTCCCGGCGAGCCTGCGGGTGGGACTAGAGACAGGAAGGAGCTGGACCGGCGGCTGCAGGGCTTGGTCCGGCCCTGAAGGACGGCAGGGAACGGGCGAGATCCCCTCCTGGTCCCGCTCCCAGCCAGGGCGGGCCGTCGGACGGGGCGTGGAGACCCCCGGGAGACCTCCGTGCCCCGCACGCCCGGTGCTACCGACGGTACCGCCGACCTCCCGTTGCGCCGCGGCCAGGAGGCTGCAGCGGGGGCCGAGGCGTGGAGGACTCCCGGGGGAACGGTGGGCAGCCGCGGCCGGTGGTCGCCGCCCGGCAGCGGCGCTCCGGGTGCCCCAGGCCGGGAGGTCCCGCGGCGCCGCACGCAGCACTCACCCGCGCCGACCCCGCTCGCCGCCGCCGCGCCGCCGGGCCGTGGGAAGGCGAAGGCGAGGGCGAGGGCGAGGGCGAGGGCGGAGCGGGGCCGCCCCACGCTGGCACCGCGCCGGGCGCCCAAGCGGGGGCTGCCCGGCCGCCCGCGCCCCCGCCGCGGGGCCGGCCAGGTGCCTGCGGCCGCCCGCGAAGGTGCTTCCGCGGGCCGGGGATTGGGGAGAATGGGGAGAGGAGGAGGTGCCGGGGCGGCGGGAGGTGTACCCCAAACCCCTCGGGGGAGCCGAGAGGGCAACAGGTGTTCACAAATAGTTGTATGTTTTTTAAAAACGTATCGTGTTTCTGCGCTGTCAGTAATTTCAAAATAATCGGGATTTTGCATTAACGTCAAGCACGCTGTTTTTTCCATACCGTCTTTGAATACCGGCTATGGTCCGGTCTCTCTGTTGGTCATTACACTGTTTGCCCGTGAGTTAACGTGTCACGAAGAGTTGTCTCTGACCGGCAGACACCAATGACAGATCTCACTGCACACATGAAGGTCTTTTCCAACCGAAGTGATTCTAAGAATACCCTCAAAACCTCCTTTCGAGAGCCAAGCAACTGGGGCAGACTCAGGTCCTCAGTCACCGCAGCTTTTACCCCGGCTACAGGCAGCCCTGTGCCTAAACCGGCTGAGAAACGCATGAAAATTTTCCTGACAAGGTTACTTGGACTGTAAATCCCCGGTGATGGAGGCTGCCAAGGACAGCGTCAGTACTCGGTGCTGGAGCGATCCCCCTCGCTGTGCAGGCGGTCAGCAGACACTCGAGGGGGTGCCTGGCTTCCGTGGCGAGAACAGCTCAGGGGCCGGGAAATGCCGCTGCTGCGGGCACCGGGGATCTCTCTCCTTCCACGCTAGGAAACAACCAGCAACTGCGCACGGCTGCGTCTCTCTCGACTACTGTAGTGCTTTGCAAAAGAATGGATTACAAAAATCCTGCCTTCCTGAATTCTACCAAAGACATTTTGATGTGCTGAACATTAAGACAGTCAAGTTTAACACCAAATCCTCTATAAAATGACTAATGAAAAGATAAAGTATAATAAAATGTTGTAAGAATTATACAAAACCATAAATTGTTCTTGTTATCCTGGTGATGATTTCTGAGTGTCATTTGCTTACATGGATTTCAAGTTCAGACAGTTAAACTTTAAAGCAAAAATTCATTAACTAGCAAGATGGGGTTACAGCATATTAACTGCATTCTTAGTTAAGTCTACTTGAATTTTCATCTTTAAAAAAAAGCAACAAACCCTAAAATGCTTACACATTCCCTGTTTCACATCAACTGCTTCCAAGTTTGCTGATAAGACATAATGGGTGATCTTTTAACTTACTTCTCAGGTTACAATACCTGAGATGGAAGGACCATTGTAAAGTCCCTCTCAAGTCATTCTAGCTGTGAATCGAGGAAGGAGGTCTACCACTTTTGAGTAGTGAAGGTAAAAAAGGACAACACAGTTTGTGTAGTTTTTCCCTTTGTATATCAAATCAACAAATTTGAATGAAGAAAATGAAGAAGTAATTAGACAGAGAAGCAAAAAAAAATAGTCAAAAGAATGTTACTCTTTTTTTGAGCAAAAATCCAGGACATACATATCAAATGTCAAGAAAATCGGTGTGTTACCGGGTTAGATGTAGAAAGAATCAGATGGCTTCAAAGCTTTTTTGTGTAACTTGAACAGCTAATTTTCAAATTATGGTTCAGGAGCTGATATATCTCTATAGGAGATATATCTGTATAGCAACATACATGACAGAAGAGGTCAGGAAGACATTTATATTTTAAGTGATTGAAGAGCTGTTTGAGTTACTAAGACACAGAATGTCACAGAAAGTAGACTGTGGGCAGCAGCCAAACAACAGTTACCATAAGCTGAGTCTGATTAAGGTAAAACAAGATGAGAGTGTTGCACCAGTGCACTATGGTGTCCTGAGTAGATTTAGTTTGTAGAGTACCTTAAAGACCTCCATGTAGTGTGTTAAGCTGAATTACACATTGTTGCAGTGTGCTGTTAGTTTTCTGTTACAGAAAGGGATCTATTATACTGGCATTGTGACAAAGTTCTCTGAAATTAATAATGTCTGTGAGTATGGGGAGAGAAGTATTGCACAATCTGTGAACTTCATTCCCATTATTAAATATTGCCATTGGTGTCCATGTAATACTGCAGGGCAAGCTGATGCCTGCAGTGTTAATAAGGTGCTTGCATAATAATTGTTTCTTAGGATCAGACTTTTGAAGTATTGCGTTAGCCTAAAAGACTTTTCTATAATGTAATGCGACACATTTCCCAGTTGGGATGTATAGACTAGCTTAAGCATGAAACTGGATAAGGACATACATTTCCCATGTCTAGGTTATGTGTTATAAAGCAGTGTTATGTGTGACCAGGATTCATAGGACAAAAAAAACAGAGGCAGGAAATCTATATTCACAAGTTTATTGTTTCTGGCAAGGCCAACTCAAGCGATGCATTTGTTGTCACTGACTCTAAACCATCACAGTGCTATCACTAACCCGTCTGCTTGCCACAGGTAAGGCCAGCTTTCCCAGTAGACTACTGTAGCAGCACTTTATGCCAGATCATCTACTGTTTGCCCGTCAAAATGTTTCAAACAAAACTGCATCAATAGAGTGAACTGTAATGGATCATCTCTTTGCTCATGTGGCCACTGCATTTTTTGATCCACTTTTAGTAATTGTAAGATTGGATGTATTGTGTTTTCCAAGCACAATCTAAGTAGAATAGCAGAGATGGGAAACGGCATCTAGTAAGCACAGAAAAGCTTCCTTAACTGTATGTCAGTTAATTTGATACTATTCAATAAATATTGATAGATTAAGGAAAGGCAGGAAACAAAGGGCCTTTTTTTGCAATGTAATTTGAAAAAAGAGGTAGTTGCTTCCTGAACACATTTTGGGAAGCTGTCCTTCAAGTAATGATTTCCAGTCTGTGGAATGCCAAGTCATTAAGCGTTGTGTGTGAGTCAATTCATCACTTCAATGACTGACAGGTATCCTGTTGTCTAGCGCTGTGTCTTCTTGTCTAAAGCACCCCACCGCAGGGAGCACTTCCGTAACTAATCAGCCCAGATTCTTGAAATATCTGCAAAAGTAGAAGTAAAACTCCAAGCAAATGCCAAGCATGTCCTATTGTTTTATGTAGAAGTGAAATGAAGTACTGTATCTCATTTTATGTTTGCTGCTTCACGTCTGGAGAAAAGTTTGCACATGCAAAACCTTGTGTGTTTCTTCCAGTTTTAGGATATTGATCTAATAAAAGGTATTTTTTTCTCTCTGCTATTTTAGCTTTGTTTTCAGCTCTGTAATTTATTGCTTAGCCTTTTATTTTGAAAGAACAAACTTATTTTTGTCAAGGTCACACAGGTGACAATGAAAGGCATACTGTGCGCCTGTACCCCAGAGAACAGGGAGGTACCAGGGACAGTCCTGAAATTCTTGCCAGCCAATTTGCTGCTCCTGAAAAGCTGCAATGTCTTGTTTCCCTGAGCTGCAAGAGTTGGTAACAGCATCGTATGTTAAACTGGTGGAAGGAAGTGTCTGGTCAAGCACCAGTGACAACTTTCTGCAAGAAAAAGGAAGTGGAAATGGCTCTGTAAAGATGCATGAGACTACAGGCAAAATCCTAGCTGCACTAAATGGCAACTTTCCTATAAATTCTACTGATAGATTAAATAATCATACTATTCATAAAGTCATACTACATAATAAAATGCATAGCACTGCCACTTTGATTTGTGTATTGGTTTATTTGTCTTTTGGACATGTGTTAAGACAACAGTGAGTACATAAAGACAACTGAGAGGACATTAAACTGTTTCCTCCAAAGCTTTAGTGAGGTGGATGAGCATTCTTCTATTCAAAGAGATCCTTTCGTTGTGGAATTTGAATGGTTAATTGTAATATAGGTGCTATTTCTAGTGGAGGAAAGCCATGGGATTTTAATTTTTTCTATAGTAATTGCAGTAACAAAAGCAATTTGTCAAAGTATTTTTTTTCTCTTCACAACAGTGCAGCTCCCTGCTATATCTGGTTTCAAATATAATTATTCTTGCGAATGTCCAGAAGCAGTGATACAAAGGAAAACATATAGATTTGGATTTTAATGCTGCATGTGTTTTTATAGATTTTTGTGTTCCCACTAATTTACTGAATGGTGCTGGAGGCTTAGGGGGCTCCAAGTGTTCTTCCAAATATTTGCACAAAGTTGAAAATCTGGAGGTATACTGCACATAAATTTGGTATTACAAACACAGTAGCATGTTCATCTTGAAGACTAATTTTTCTTAGTGCTAGTACTTTAAATTGTCTTCTAAAATCCAGTCTGCTCTGAATAAGTGATTCTGAGTACGTTTCTGAAAACTGAATTTTGCCTCAGCATTTTCTGTCTCAGGAGCTAGTTTAAATGGAGACTTCTATATGGAAAATCAATACTATTTCTAGCCAGGTAGCTTACTTTGTTGTTTTTGATAGCTAATAGAATGTGAATTACACAATCTAAAATGCTGTTTTGTTTAGGACTAGAGAGCCTAGCAAGAACTGTAAGTGCATTGGCAATGAGAAATTGTTTTTCCCAGAGCCACGTAAAGCCTGCATGCATCTATCTATGGTTGGAAGAGAAAAGTAGTGTATTCCTCCACTTTGCAAGGAAATTAAAATGTTAAAGTTGTTTTTTGATTACATGTGAGACCCAGCCAGAACCTTCCGTGCCCACTTGGAATAGGTTTCTCTCAACAGGGAAAACATAAGAATAAAAACCTCTAGAGCTGATGGGGGGAAAGAGAAGAATAAAGAGAGAGCTGTGATATCCTTTTGCACATCAGCTAGGGAACACTTCACTGGGTATGGGGAGACCATTAAGAGCTGCTAGTATGTTTTCAGCTGCTTCCTCTGTTATCATGTAGGTGGCTTTGTCTGTTTTAATGCCGAGGTGAGGCGTTACGATGACGTTCTTTAATTTTAACAACATACGAACTCTGGAAGAAAGGCAAAAACAGATAGCTAAGTTACCTACTGTTGTTGCTCCAAATAAAGAGGAGTCCTACTTTGGCTTTTGCACTGTATTTAAATATAAAGTTAATTTAATATAACTTCACAGGAACCACTTCAATCCACAGAACCTGATCACCAGTGTTCAAGTAATTGTGGATGTTAAAAGGACATACAAAGAGTTTATACTGTGCTCTTTTGTCCAGAAGCAGACTTTTGCCATTAGGCAGCAATTTGAACTATGTCAGAAGAGAGGATTAAGCCCTGCTGACACGTGAACCCTACAAAATGGCCTGAGCTGTAGTTATGCGACTCAGAAAACGCACAGTGATGTCCTGGCACAGAGACATAACAAGACCAATCTCCCCCCAACCCAAAATGCAGCCCAGCACAGTTAACTCCATGAGGCACCATTCCGGTAGGGGTGTCTTTTTACAGAAGCTGAGTAGCCTCTGGGCCCGAGAGATCTGCAGTACTTCAGCCTTGTATTGGGGAAGCAAGCCTGCAGGGAGGGAAACCTCGGGGCAATGCAGCAGGTCTAAGAAGGGATGACTCAAGCAGCTGCCACCCATTCGCGGCAAGTTGCACCTTCAGATAAAGCAATTTGTAAGTGAAGCACTGCTGCAGCTTCATATGGTGATTCTGTGGAGGGGGTTTAATGCTCCCCTCGGCACACAAGCCCCCTCCTGCTGTTTCCTGGCGCCCAGGCTTCCCTTTGGGCTGTTATCAGACCCAGCATCTGGGCTGCGTTCCATCCCTATTCATGGCACTTCTGCACAAACCTCCACCCCGAGGGCGGGTGGGGCTGCCTCTGCCAGACCCCTGCCCCTGCAGGGATGCCTCCTGCCTCCCCCAGGGCTCGGGCATCCTTTCTGAGAAATAAGCAGAGACGGCAACCTGGGCAGTGGCTCCAGGCAGGTGACATCCAAAGCTGCGGCCCTGGTAACACCAGTCTGCAGAGCTGTCACCAGGCCTCTTGGTCAACTCCTGCACGTGGTTTGGAGTAAAAGTGTCTCTGAGTGCCATTTGCAGGTAATGATCTGAGAGTGAAAAGAGAACAGAAGGGGAGAGAGAGGAATTTTCGCCATGCCTGATTCATCCTGGGTGTATGCACCAGCTGTGCGGTGGATGCAGCATGGTGCTGCACGTAGCACAACAGGGGCTGGCTCATACGTCAGGCCAGTCAACGGTTCTGGATGGTACCTGGATGGCTGATGTAATGAGAGTAGCTGTGGGTTTCATCAGCTCCATCTCTCTTTCCCCAATCAGCTTGTGTGTCTGAGGTGTCAGGCTCACCACCACCGTCACAAAATCTGCCTGCTGGAGCAAGTTGTCTACCTTTTCGCAGTAAATGGCACCGACAGCTTGCTCCTCTTGCTCTTTCCTGGTGGGGAAAAAAAGGATCACACTGTATTTCAGGGCATCAGTTATGAAAGTATTTTCTTCAATGATGTCATTGGTATACAAACTAAAGGATCTGATTATCACATTCATGTAGCAAACAGGTGGCAAACAAAGGTGAATTGCATGCCTGCCTCTCAGCCACTGCAGTGCAGGGTCCGGGGGCTTCTTTTAAAGTCTGCAAGTGGACCAAGGCTAAGCAGTGGAACAGATGGCAGCACACGCTCCACTCTCCAGAATCCCCTGTGGGGATGGTGCACCTCACAGGATGCAGTAATTGCTCAAACCAGAGTAGTGGTATTCACCAGAGCTCATCCGTGTGAGCTCTGAGCATGCCGGCGGTCCTCAACCTGTTGGCAACCTCCAGTGAGTTAGGAGGGGCTAGAAATAAAGGGTGAAATCCAGTTAAATACTTGGCAAAATTCCTACTGGTTTGAAGAGAAACAAGGTTTTCTCAAGAACAGCTCTCAAGTTAATCAGTTTTCATATTGCGCCAAGTACGTTTCCTAGTTCTCCAGTCAGAGTTTCAACAAGATCACTCCTGAGCTTCAAAATATGGGGAAAAAATAAACAAATAAACAAACAGAGTTATGAGTCACTATGGTAAGATACGATGAGAATAAAAAAGGTATAAGCTTGATTTTCCTTTTTCTGATCACATCTCCAGGAAACCTTGGAATTTCTAATATAAAACCTAAATTAAGTTTCCAAGTGTTTAATAACCAAGTAATTCCCTAAAAGACTGATTTGAGGCAACCATTCTTTTTTTTCTTCCTTTTTAATCTTGGCCCTGTTCCCTCATTTCTTGCTATATTCCTGACATAATTCCTCCAAAAGGAAATACTGACTATCTAAAAGGGAGTTTCTGCTGTAATTAGGGTCAAGACGTATCTTCACCTCCATGTCCTATTGTGGTACAAAATGTTCATTTCAAACGCTTTGGCTCTCAGAGCAATCTTATACCCAACGTTGCCCATGCCAATGATCCCCAGAGTAGCTCCAGTAACTTCAACTCCCAGAAAATCGGCTTCACAGTACTCCATACCTGAAGAAATTGCTACGTGATAGCCTGCAAGAAAAACACCCCAATATGAGAAATCAATGGAGTTCAACACAGGAACATGGCAAAAGAGTTTGGGCTTGTTGTGCTACTATAGCACATTTTAACGGTTATAAATACACAATTTTAAATAGCAGTGGTTTTTGTAATGTCCTAGGTGACTCCCTAATCTTTCCCTGCCACATGTATGTGACATTCCCATTTATTCTCACCATATTACAAAAAGCCTTTTGATGTAATCTCCCCTAAAAATCCTTGTACTGCTTTAGACTCATACAAATATTGCCCTGTTCTGCATCAACAATCAAAAAAATTATTGCCAGTAACACTGCAGAGTTTGGAAACGCCGTGTGGAGAATAACACCAGATGTTGGTTTTGCTATTTAGAATAAGAACAGGTTTCCTGATCACCTCTGCCACTCTCCTTGGAAAGAAAAGTGTGACTTCTTTAAAAATCCCTACTCAGTAATTTCCATAATTATATGTTAAACCTGCAAAATTTTGGATAGTTCTACAACACGGAAAATAAACTTATATGCACAGAGACAGCACTTATTAGTCTGCTAAAAAGGTGACAGGCTTCTGATATTTCAGTCTTCTGATAGTGCCAGCTCTTCTAAAATCTAAGCAGAATATTGTGAAAGTATCAAAAAATGCTTCAGGGTAAAACTCAGTTATGCCAGGGCAGAGCTATCAGAAGTGCCACCAGGGACAGTTTATGTAGGTGGAAACAAGAAATTAATCTCCCTTTTAATCTGTCTCCTTTTTGTGAGGTAGAAACAGATTTAGGGGGAGACAAGTCTCCTTTGAGTTTCTATGAATCCTGTGGTACAGCTGGCAAGTCAAAGGCAGGTAAATTTAATAGGATAAATCTGGAGGATCTTTTCCTCCAGAGGGTAGGTTTTTTGGGGAAATGGCAAGAAAAAATTGTGGAAGAAACTAGAAAGGATGCTACTAGCAGAAACTGGAGCAGACTGCCTTGTTGCTCGCTAATGCTCCTTCAATTCCCCAGTTCTGCACCAGTCCATTTCAGTCCCTGAGAATACGCCCATGCCTCTGTCAGCCCCAGCTTTCAGCATATACCCTTATTCTGCTCCATTGTTGCCTCCCACACTCTAATTTCTTCTGCCAGCCTGTGATTGCAGCGATCGTCTGATCTTTGGCATCCCCCACTTTTGGTCAATAGCACTGTACCGCTGTCACATGAAGAAGCATGTCTTATGTCAGCCAAATGTCATAGTCACTGAAAATGCGCTGCTGAAGAAGGTAATGAAATTTTCATATGTAGGAAGAACACCTCAGTGTGTTGTTCATCTGAAACTGTTAAATCAAGTCTACAGCCATATTTATTCTAAAAACTAAACTCCAGCTTCTAAGACCAAGCCCTGTCCGTAAAGCAAAAAGCTGTATTTGAATCGAATGTGATTAGATTCTGCTCAAGTATTTTCAGCCCAGGCTGGTGACCTGTGAAAAATAAACTCATGTGATTTTATTTATACCTGGTTGAAATGTATGTTTGTGTATAATGTAATAATTTAGATATATTTATGATATATAAAATATATGAAAATACCAATTATCCTATTTGCCAACCCAACATATTTAGATTTTCACATTTTCTGTGAAACTATGTGCACTACAGATAACTCTAGGAAAAGTCAAGTTAATGGTAGGTAAATCTTGTATGAGTTTTAGAAGCCACAAAAGAATTGAGATGTTACCTTCCACTAGTCTTCTAGCAGATGCTAGCAGCAAAGTCATGCCAGTATCTATCTGCTGTGCTGCTAGAAACAGCATGTGGAGCATTAGCCATCTTCACACCAAAGCTAGCTACAAATTTCAGATCCAGGTGATCCATGAATTGGATCCTGAATTTGCAATCACTTTCAACCTTGGCAGGCTCTGGAGGAGCCTCTTGGTCAATGACTGGTTTGTGCCACCACAAATAGATCGCTTGGAACTTTTTACTTATATGCTTTCTGTTTTCAAGAAATTCCTTCATGGTAATGAGGTAGAAATGTTTCTTCGGGAACCCCATGTGGCCACGCAGTACTCCGTGTATGCCACCGATTTAATTTACCAAAAGCCCAGGTAGCTCTCCTCCTCCTATGATCTGCACAAAGAAGAAAGACCCAGAGTCAGAAGACAGACATATAATTATTTCCAGGCGTTTTAAAGAATAACCACTTTCATGTCCTGTTTCATGACATCTATGACAAGAGATCTTATAAACCACATTTAGATAGGGACGTAAACAAACCAGGACAAGAAAGCAGCTCTTTTAAGTATACTACCAATTACACACACACACACACACACACACACACACACACAGAGGTATTCACATAATCAAGTCTGAACAAGTTCTGTCCCTCATGGTCTGTAAGGTTTCATATCATTGCCACCAGGCTCATAACACACAATTATTTATCATTAATTACTTAGTTTCAGACCACCAATACTCTGGTGCAGTAAATCTCCTTCCCCACCCTGAAATCACAAATTACCATGTCTAAGTAGTTTAGAAAAATGTCGGACCAAATCTATTTCATGAAAATAAATTGCACAGCTTCATCATGAACTTTGAGTTACCAGGTTAATTTTTAAATGCTTCATTGCAGAGATTTTTGCAGCCTCCTCTCTGGAAGAGACACCAGTGACTTAACTGCAGCGCCTTCTCCTGAGGCTATCGTGAGTTTACAAAATAATAGATGCTTAGGCAAGTGTTTTCCAAGAAGGACTTATGCACTCAAATTAAAGCGTGGGGGTTTTTTGCAGGAATCACTGACCATCTTCCTGGTTCCCAGAGGGTCTGTGAACTGGCAGCTTTTTTTTTTTTTTAAAATAGACTATTTACGGCTACCATTTATTTTCCATAGGAATTTTGGGAATAGCTGCGGAGAGAGCTGTTCAAGGGCTGAAAATCTTGGAATCCCCTCTGGCAATACTTGCTGTTGTCTTTTAGTAGTATTTCACTATTTGCATCTGAATGTCTAACTCTTGGCCTGTCTACACTTCCTGTGCTAAAACTTCAATATACCATCGCTTCAAGAAGCCTGAGCATATTGCAAAATAATGGAGGTGACAAACATTTTACTAAATTTTCTGACTTTGTTGCTTGCTCATAGGAAAGAGAATGTAAGAAAAAGCTTGGCCCTGGGCTGGAAGTTAGGACTGATCACTAATTTTGCTTTAGGCTGTGCCCTCACCCATGTGATGTGGTAGATCTACAATTGTTCCATGGCCAGTCAAGATAAAAGCATCATTTTTGTCTGCATGGAGGAACTACATGTCTTTGGATTTACTTTGGTTTTCAAAGGATCCCCTGAGGAAAATCAAAGATACTTTTTCAATTGTTGGCTTTGCTTTGCTTTAACATGTAGATGAAGCAGAGCTCTTCTTACATTAGAAAACTTAGGCCTATGATCATTTCAAGGGAGTTTGCTTTCTTCAGTGTTTTGACATAAAAATAGAATATTGCAATATTGGCTGAAAAGTGTTCCAGGATACAGTACAATTTCTGCAGGGAATTAATGCTCAATTCACCTTCAATACATTTGAGAGTGTTACACAAACTGCTTGGTGTACTTGCTTATCATTATGTAGCAGCAAGTACTGGGAACAGAACACAGGTATTCATTGAAATAATGGACTGAAGATATCAAAGTGCATTAATGCTCAGTTTAAAATCTTCAAACAAATCCCTTTTATTCGTTCCACTTTATTTTTCAGAATTGTAAATACCAGTACAGATCAAGACTAGTGAGATGACAGCTTTGCAGTATCATTACAACAAGAGCAATGCAGGAACAGTTGCTTTTTTTTTTTGAAGTGGTACTGTAAGAAATAGTGCCTTCCCACACATATGAGATTTAGTGATATCATCTGGCACACATCATTTGGGAAACACCTCACTTGGAATGGGTTGGCCACTGAGAACAGCCAGCATATTTGCTATTGCTTCTTCTGCCATCATACGGGTAGCTTGGACTGTTGCGGTTCCAATGTGAGGGGTTATGATGATGTTATTTAATTTTAATAAAGGATGATCTCTGTAAGAAACAGAAAGAACAGAATGTATTACACAGGGAATTTACTCTGCAGCTATCCCATGCTAGTTGTTAAGAACTGAACCTCAGGAAACAGCAACGGCATGTTGAGATAAAAGGGCCACAAGCACAGAACGAGCAGAAAGCTGTGGGAAGCTTGCTTACGCATTTCTTCTTCCTCTCTATTGGTCTCGTTGCCTTGCCCATCAGTTAGACTGGCAAAGAACTGACAGATGTGGGAAAGGTGAATAGTTTGTCATCTGTTTATGAACATGTGTGAAACAGGCTGAGGTTTTGCCCTTGAACAGTGAGAGAGACTCCCCATTGAGATCAAGATTATGAGCACACTTTTGCACACAGTTTAAAACATTTCAGATTAATAGAATGGAAAACAGGTTTCTCTACCTTGGCAGAGGCTCAGGGTGCGTCACGTCCAGAGCGGCAGCCCTAATAACCTTACTCTGGAGAGCTTCTACCAACGCATCTTGATCAATAACTGCACCTGCATTGAAATGAAATCTTACTATCGTGACGAGTTAATGAACACGTTTTTATCCGAGAGTGGGAAAAGGTCTCAAGGGTCTAGAGAGAAAAATTACAGTATCTTCACCTTGTTAGAAAGTAGAATGTCTTTCTAATAACCATTAACCAAACAAAACAGAGATTTTTTTTACTAATCTTTAATTAGAGGAGGATTATGGTCCACTGCATAAGGCAGTCACATCCTGGGATGTGACCAGTTTCAGTCTTTTCCTCGTTTTGACACTGACTTCCTGTATTATTATAGACAAATCATTTAATCTCTTCAAGCTTTCCACTCTTCTATCTCTGCTTTGTTTACTGAAACTATAATCTCTCTCTTCTATGCTTGTTCAGTGCCAACAGATCTCTAATCCCATGTAAGGTTCTTTTCTAGGTAGCTGTTCCAAATGAAACTTATGTTTTGCATTGTACCCCATTCATCATCAGTGATGACAAACGTTTCAGTTATTTCCACCAAAAAAAGCTGTCTTTAGGATAAGGCTGAAGAGAACAGAACATCTGCTGAGCATCAGCAGATTCCACAGAACCTTTTAACACATAGCATCTGATCTATGATAAGTCATTCATTTGTAGACTGCCAAAAATTCATGACACAAACAATACAGGGATATCACAGACTGAGGTTGGAGGGGGGAATGTCAACATAATCAGACAAAACACAACCTTAACTGTGGAGCCACAGTGGTGTTTTTAGACCATCCTACCTCGGCTGATGTTTATAAGAATAGCTGTGGGTTTCATCAGCCCCAGCTCCTTTTTCCCAATCAGTTTGTGAGTCTCAGGAGTCAGGTTCACAACCAACATAACAAAGTCAGATTGCTGCAGCAAGTCTTCCATCTTCTCACAGTAGTGGGCACCAACTGCCTCTTCCTCCTCCTTTCTTCTGAAGGAAAAATGCACACACCCCCAAATTGACACAACTATTTCTAACTGGCTTTAACCATCAATCAACCCTAGGAGAGATCTGGAACAGCATAGAGATCGAGAGGTTTGAGACTGAAGAAAAGACATTGACAGATGGTGGAAGGGAGGAGGGAAGGATGTGAGCTAGAGGGCTAGAAGAATGGTGGGACACTGAAGGAGTGATTCATGTGTGAAAGTGAAGCACACAGGCTATATTAGGTAGAGGAGGTGGGGGATGCAGTCAGACCCTACTCTTCTCTCCTGCGTCTATGCCAATTCCTGTAGAGTCTCTCCTTGCCGGTCATGTGAGTTAGGACTTGGGATGGAAAAGGAATGAAGGGGAAGTGAAGTCTGAAAGAAAGGGAACTATAAAACTAATGACCCTTTTCACTGGTGCCGGTGTGATGAGTGATCTGGCTGGGATGAGGAGAGGGGTGACTGGCTGGGTGGCCAGGGATGCTGCCAGAAGCCTGAAGAGTCTGGCAGGACAGGGGACACAATGAGGGACAAGGCTTGGTTTCCTTGGACAACGCCTTCAGAAAGGTTACATGGCCCTTGTTCCAAACTAGTAGTTAGCTAGTAGCTAACCAGGGCAGAGTGAGTGCAGGAGGTGAGGGTGGGCTGCTTCCCAAGGGGAGCAGCAGGGAACCAAAGCGAGGAAGCAGCGGCACGCTGGTGCTCCTCATGCTGCTTGTAACTGTCACAAGCGTTGTGCAATTTGGTATACTACTTATATGGAACTTGTCTAGCATAACTTGCTTAGCATTAGTAGCTAAATTTGCTGAAGCCTTAGGCCACAAGCTGTGAACTCTCACCTAGATATGTTGAACTTTTACCTAGTCAAGTAAAAGAAGGCCCCAGAGCCGGTTCAAGCCAGAAGATAAGATACAGAAGACACATTCATTAACAGAAGCTGCAACCTTAGGGATAAGAAAAGAAACGGCCCATCTAAAGACAATGAAAGGACCTAATGAAGAACGGGAAGACCCCAGACCCTAATATTACTACTGGTCTGAACAATTTCACGGGGGGTGGGGAATTTAGATTGTAGGGGTATAATTGACCAGGGATTTCTTTGCTCAAGGTCCCTCTCTGGAGGCACCCAGCTCGAGCTGTAGCACTATTAATAAAAAGGACTTTATAGAATAATCTCTTTTCGGCTTATTGATTCATCAGAAACCTAGAGTCGAACCCTGTTATGGTGGCTGGCATGCGTAATTTCTGTAACACTAGGAAGATTGGGGACACAGCAGAGCTGTGGTTTCCGTCGCTGCCCCCTGACCAATTACATGCAGAAAACAGACGTTTTTACCTCCGGTTCCTGTTATGGTAGAGGATCCTCATGTCGAAGGCTCTGGCTCTCTGAGCCACTCTGTACCCAATGCTGCCCATCCCAATGATCCCAAGCGTCGCTCTGGTTACTTCCACTCCCAGCCAGTCAACAGCAAAATACTTCGTGTCTGGAGAAACTGCAACCTGGCAGCCTAAATGTAAATACGTGCTAAATGGGTACAAACCAACCATAAACGTCGATTTGAGGGAAAGAAAAAGTTTCTCACCATCACAGCAGCAGGGCTCTGGAGCACTCCTTACAAAACATCCTTGCTAGTTTTGACCAGTTTATAGAAGCGCCTGGATGGTGCCATTCCCTGCAACAGCCAGGGCTGGAGCCAGCAACACAGGGGGGCTCCTGGGTGGGTACGGTGCTGGGAGAAATGGCTCCTCAGGGAATTAATTCTTCTGTGGCTGGAGTATTTTCTTGGAAGTTCAAAAATAGCTTCTTTGACAATTACCACCCCGCAAGCATTGACTTAACTTTTTTTTAGCTGGGGTTAAATCTCACCATTTCTCTCCTGGATCACAACACAAAGCAGCCCTACTGCTTGAGTGGGGATGAAGGCTGAAAATTCCAGCTCAGCCAGGGACCTCTATGAGCTTTCATATAACGAACTTGAGGTCCAGCAAGATGGAATAGTGAGAAAACATCATGGGGAAACACGGTGCTCAGGGATGGAGCAGCAGTGACAGAAACACTATGAGTCCCTGAAGACAGAGGCAACTTCTTGTGATAGTCTCTACTGACACCTTCCTTCCCCTGAAAGGCATTGCGTAGCAAGGGTATGTGGGGAAAGCACCTACCTTTAAGGACACAAACTAATGTTGGTGGTACAATTTGAATAACTTTGTCAAAAGGATTATCAGCTATTTCAATAATAATGCTGATGCTCTTCTGGAAATACAACCCACTGGTTTAGACAAACTCTTCACAGAGGCAGGAAAAAAATGAAGAGTTATACTAATTACTGCTCTAGAGATGGGGACATGGCCATTAATGCTTTGTACCTTCCTGTAGCTCCTAACACTTGTTTCAAGGGGAAATGGAGAAGTGGTGACATTTGATTTGGATGCATTTTGTATTCAGTTTTTACAGCTATAAACAACTCACCCACTGAACTGCCAGAGGAGAATTAAGCCCCAGACATTATTCCAAATAGGATACCACAAGTGACTTTGAAGTGCATAACTTAGACAAAGGCCTTACTCTTGTCACCATTGCCTTAAAAAGAAGCGGGACATAGGAAAAGCAGAGGCCTCTGAAAATGGAGTCCTCAGAAATTCTTTTCCCTGTAAAAGCATCCCAAATATTGATTTGGACAGATCATCTGTATCATAGTAAAAGTGAGATAAGCCAAAGAAGTAGCTAAGATCCAGGAAATTTAAAACATTACCTTCCACTAGTCTTCTGGCAGAGGCCAGCATCAAGGCCACTCCTATGTCTGCTGTTGGGTCCGCCACGGCATGTGGGGTGTTGGTCACTTTTACGCCAAAGTTAGAAATCATTTTCAAGTCTAAGTGATCGACTCCAACCCCAGAGTTTCCAATTACCTTCAAATTAGGCAGGCTTTCTAGAAGCTCCTGGTCAATAGTTGGCCTGCCCTCAAACACGAAAACAGATTGGATTTTTTTGCTCATTTCTTTTTTGTTTTCAAGAAATTCCTTCATGGTGATAAGGCGAAAGTGTTTCTTCAAAAGTGCTGCAACGTTTTCTAGCACACCATGAGTTCCCCCTATATCCAGAACCAAAACACCCGGCAACTCTTCTTCTGCCATGACCTGCAACAGGGGAATAGAAGAAATACTCCTTTGTTTAGGAGAACACCCTTAAAGGATTGATGCTGTAGAGATCATTTAAATTCACATCTGTAAAACAGGAAACTGATGAAACTCAATACTGCTTTTAATGATACAGAATAAATCACTCGGTACTAGCGTGGTACATTAGACAACTTCCCAGTATTTTCACTAAGTGCTGATTTAGACTATAACACCGAAGAATATCCACCCCCTTAGATCTAAATCCAGTCCTACAAGGTGTTCTTCTCAAATAGTTTCGTTTTAGTCCTGAATCAATATTGATTTCTCACAAACCTGGTAGCTTCTCAACCTTATTCACATTTCTATAAGCAGTGGTGTGAAACAGAGGCTGCTAGAAAGTCATTCAAAGTTTTTTGCCTATTGATTATGGTTGGTGAATCCACAGGTAGTGTAGGGAGGCACTGAGGCTCAGGTGGGTCTGACAAACATCTGTCAGGAATGGTTTAGGTCTAACAAATTTGCACAATGAAGGTCCATCCTTGGACAGCTGCTACACTGCTTGCCTTCAGTGTTTTAAACATCCCAATCTGTACCTGAACTTACCTCCTGCAAAATTTAGCACAACCATGCCTATATGCTGAACCAGTGGGGAAGAGCACTAGAGGTGATACTGATAAGTCCCACTGACAGCACAGTCCTTCATACTAGAACTTTTCCCCTGCCTAGACAGTTTTGATCCCAGTCCTCTCTGCAACACTCATGCAAATGTATTGTATCCTGCGATAAGACAGGGGCTCCACAGGTAGCCAGGCACCTAATTAGAGGCAGTCCTTATTGACAAAAATGGTAGCTGAAGATTTGCTGCATGTCTTAACAGCATTTGTGTCTAATTTCCTACAATTCTGTTTGCTGTGCTCCACTTGCTTTAGGTCTCTATCCCACATTGTGTCGCAGACTTGGGTCCAGGAAACCTGCCCTTGTGCTAACTGAATCAGAACAATTTTCTACAGCCGTATTCTGATTTATTCTGGGAACACAGTGCTGGGTAGAGACTTCCTGCTGCTTCAGTCCTCTCACGCAAGCCTTCTGTGAGTAACCAGAATTCAAACCTGTGACAAAAAGGCATCAATGCAGATTGGAAGTCTCTGTCAAACCATATTTACCCTTGTCCTTAGCAAACTCAGGCTTATCCCAACTGCATCTATTAAATGCTTACAATCTTGACACCAGTAATACTGCTTTATCCTGGCCTTGACCTGCATTTCTGCCTCAGTTCCAGTCTGCTGCTGTACATGGGCTAGAAGGGGCCTCCATGTTAGGACAGGTCTGCAGTTCACCACAGTGTCTCTGATAACACTAACCAGTTCTGAACAGCAGCAAACAAAGCAATGAGATTAATAGTGCAACCGTATTGCAAAGGAATACCATGTTCTTAAATATATCTAATCTATTTCTTGCTAACTGAAGTATTTTGAACCTTGCCAGCCCCATATGGTTGTGAAAATTGTGCAGATTTCCCTAGCTGTAGTCTCTATATTTCTTACATGACCTTAGAAGGATAAACTAGATTCGTCCTCCAGAATGAGTGACGCATAGAATAAAAGACAAGATTTGATGTCATATTGTGACAGCGTTGCACAGCTTCTTGATGATCAGAACCTGATGCTCCTGCAGCAACTTACTTAGACGGGACGGCAACTAAGCCTTATGCTGTTAAGTGATGGAAAACTGGGCGCCAGATATGATCAACTGACTGGCAGATGCCAGTAAGGCAGCACTGTATTACACCATTTGCTTTCATCACCACTTCCTCCTCCATTACAACACACCACTCATGAAGGTCAGAGCGAGACCCACGTTCATTTTAAAAGCACTTCCTAAACTTCACAAGCAGAAAGGTGATCCATGAGGAAGCCACAGTGCAGTGCAGCGAGAGCTGGTTATACAAACCAGCTGATGCACTAGAAACAGGCTAGTCGCATGTAATTAATCTTTTCATTAGTATGGACATGCTGAGTCCACCGCAATCTCAGCCATGTTTGATGCACACGTGAACCATTCATAGACTGCAGCTTTGGTTCAAGAACTGGGGTTCTGCTAGTACCAGGTACAATCTTAAAAAATTATATTGATAGCAGTAAACTAAAAACACTTAAAAGAACCTTGCAGAGGGAAGGGGGCTCTCCAGATACCAACCTTGGTCTGAGGAGCACTTATTGTTTGTCCTCCAGCACTACCTGGGCATGTCTTGTACCTCTGTCTGTAATCCACACCTCTCCTGTGACAGCGATGTCCATGAGAAGCAATAGCTGGATGAATAAATTTGTAAGCCAAATTTGGCTGGCCAGACATCAAGGGAATGGGTTTTAACAGACTGAATGCTTTGCTCCTGAACATAATTATTCAGATATCAGATGTCTTGTCCAGTGTGCTAAATGTAACACCTGTTAAGGATATGACAATTTTGGTTTTGGTCTAGTGTCATCTGCAGTATCACTAACTCTCTTTTTATTTTTTTTTAAAGCTGTCCCTCCTCCTATTTTCTATTTACATAAGATTATCTGATTCCATGTATGCATGCATCTATAATCAAATACAACACTGATAATAAGTTCCTGTCCTCGCATTGCAGAGAAAACTTTGAAAATATGAATCAGATTGAGACAAGTGGGCAAATAAAAAGAACCACGTGTAAGTATTAACTGTAGTCTTACTGTTTTTCTAAGCTGGCCTTAGCTCTGTTGTGAAGCTTGACTCACCAGTTACTTGTAGATTTGTTGTCTGGCACTGCTGTATCACTTTGGACTTCGCCAAATCATAGCAAAATAAACCTACATCATTTCTCCTAGCTCTGTTTTAAATTAAAGTTAATAGCACGCGTTATCCAGAATAAATTCCTCCCACTGACTTCTCTATAGAAGAAAACGAATTACCTGAAAACCAACCAAAGAACTAACCAGGGCTAGTTTCTTTCTGGCGGTGTTTTTCACAGGTCGCTCTCACGGCCGCTGGAGGTGCCGGGAGCTCCCTGCGGGGCGCATCCGCCCCGGCCCTCCGCAGCCCCCGCCCCGCCCCGGCAGCTGCCCCGGCTCTGCCTGCGCCCGGCTCCGGGGGCGGAGGCCCCGCCATGCTGCCGCGGGCGCTCGCTAAGCTCCTGCCCGGGCAGCCGGCTGCGTGCGTGCGGGCGGGTCCCCGGTGAAGTCGCTGAAGGCCCCCGGGGAAGCTGCGGTTGGGGTCCGCCGGGCGGGGGATCACCGCCCGCTTCTGCGGGGACAGCTGGAGGCAGAGTGCTGCTGTCTGAAGCGCGGCTGGGCCACCTTCCTCTCCCCCCGCGCTGCCGGCACTCAGTTTTCTAGGCAGGAGGTACCGCAAAACGAGGACTTGGATAGTTTTTGGAGGGCTCCGGGGCAAAGGAATTTGGGACAAATTCACGCTACTGTTCCAGAAGTGTTCCCCACAGCCCTAGCCCAAGCTTGTGTGGATTTTTTATAGTGGAAAATATGCTTTTCTCCCTGTCTGCTGCAAACTAACCTTTTAAAGGAGTGTATGGTGTAGAATTACAGATACGCCTTTCAGGAAGCAAACAGATTGGCCTGGGATGCCCCATCTCAATGGCCAGCTCGGTTCTGAAACCTAATGCTGAAACGTCCTGGTTTCGCTGCTGACGACTTCAACAGAAACACTTACCCGGTGTGTTCAAGTACCGGCACTTTGGCTACAGGAGATGAGAGCGCGTAATGGTATTACCGAAGCGCGACCACTGCCAGGGGCCGGGCAGTGCAGCTCCCGCGGGCAGGGTTAGTTCTGGGTCTAGGGTATACCAGAAAGAAACACAGAAGATGGATATGCAGTTGTGACCCAGCTGGTTCAAATGTACCTGTATTTTCACCCAGCACTCAAGCCACAGCCAGCACTAGCTCAAGCACGATGTTTATTGCTGCGGGTTAATATATTGACAAAGTCTTCCATAACCAGGAGACACGTGTAGCTGCTCTCTCTGCTGCAGTCTCTCCTTGATCAAATCCAACGGAGGCACAGGATGTTTTTTAACATCCGTAGAGTGGTCAGTAGCAGAGATTTGGAGATTTGGGCTTCGGTGACCTCCGTTTCATCCTCCCAGTGCCACCCAGGAGCGCTGCTCAGGTCCACTGCCCCAACCACCGCGGCACGGTTCCAGGTCCCGCTTGCGAGAGGAGATGCCCGGGGCCCCGGCCAGCAGACAGGCAGCACAACTTGCCCACCCAGTTGGGTGTGCCTGGCTCTCCGGGCAGCAGGTACACCCCCACAGGGCCACCTGCCATTTTGGTTGCCCTCTTGGCCATCGCCCAGGAGCCAGGCCCAGCCCAGGCCCCCTTGCTCTGGGTTGGCTCTGCAGTGGGTGGGATGGGGGCACAGAGACCCCTGAGAGGACAACGCCTCCGCCTGGCCCCGGGCACGGCTGCCTGGCCCCAGCCCTGACGCTGGGGGCTCTCGCAGGCCCCGCCATGTCACTCCTGCGGCGATGAGCAGCGGCACCCCAGCCCGCCCTCTGCTACCTAGGCCCCTCTGCCCCGCTTGGTACGGTCCGAGCTGTTCTTCCGCCCCTCCCCGCCCGCCGTCACACTTGGTATGGTCCAAGCGGCCTCGCCCGCCCCCTCGGCGACCCCTGCCCCGCCCACTGAGGGAAAGCCCGCCCCCTCCGCAGGGCGGAAGCGCGTTTCCCAGCGACCTGCCCGGCCGTGCGAACGTATTGCCTCACTTCCGCTTCCTCTCACGCCGTGGCTCCGTCGACCCGTTTCGCCGAGGGAAGGACGCCCACGGGGTGCGGCGGGGACGGGGTGGCTCGGGGGCTCGGTCCTGGCGCCCGGTGGCCGCCGGCGTCCCGCAAGGGCCTGTCGAGGTGCCGGCATCGCTGCGCCACGGCAGGCCGCGGCCGCTAAACGCTGGCCTGGGCCTGCGGGGGGGAGGGCGGTGCCGTTGGGGGCTGGCGGCGGCGTGCGAAGGCAGGCCGGGCTGTCAGCTGCCGGGTGGTCGTTGTCGTCCCGCAGGCCCGCCACCCGCCCGTCAGGATGTCGTACATGTTGCCGCACTTGCACAACGGCTGGCAGGTGGACCAGGCCATCCTCTCGGAAGAGGACCGCGTCGTGGTCATCCGCTTTGGGCACGACTGGGACCCGACCTGCATGAAAATGGATGAAGTCTTATACAGCATTGCTGAGAAGGTAAGCTGGAGCTATAACGTGGGACGGTCGCTTTCTGCGCTCAGTGTTTGAAGTGGCTCGTGCAAAGCCTGAGGCAGGTTATAACTCGGTTTCTGGAGAGGTATTCCCGCTTTAGGAGGCAGCGAGAAAGCGGTTTGGTTTGCTTTCGTGAGTGTCTCCTAAAGTCATTGACTGTTCTGATGTCTGTAGTATTTAATGGGGTGAAAAGAGTGTTGCAAGTTCTGAAATGAAAATCTCTGCCTGTTAATAATCCATCATTTAATGAACGTCAGTATTCAAGCAGAAACAAGTGCTTGGTAGTAGGACTGCTGTGGCTCTAGGTAATGCCGCACTGTCCCTTTACAATCAGAATGTATAGTAGCTTCAGATTTCAATTTGAATAACTTGAAAAGTTACTTTCATTCTGACTCTTAAAAATGGTAAGATCTTAAAATGTACAGGATGATGTTGATTAATATATCAGTAATATTCTTCGTGGAGACAGATGGCATTCCGTTGAGTTGCATGGCCTGAATTAAATTTTAGGAGCCCAACTCTGAAGCTGTTTTCAGATGGACACTGAATGCCTGCTGCCAGCTGGTAGCTCACTTAAGAAAGATATTGAAGAAAAATTAGACTGTCAACATGTACAATCAGCTATAATTTATCTTTTCATGTATTTGGTAAAGGTTTTGCGTAGTGATAGGTGTAGAAAATTGACAGCCCTTCTTTAACTGACCCACATATAAAATGAAGCAAAAAAATCTGAACCAGAAATGGTAACTTGGGTAGGAAAAGGAGTCAGTTATCTTCATGTAAAATTGTGTGCGTACTGCGTAACTTGATACAGGGTTCTTTTCTTGGTGTACTCCTTTCTCTTTTAATGTTATCTTTAAATAAAAAACCTTCTGTCTCTAAAATCCCTATAGTGAATGATTTATACCTATAGCCAAATGTTAAGACATAATAGAATACAGTAAGGAATTGTGACATGGTTTAATTTAGTAGTGTTTAACATGGTGGGAGTGTCTTATGTTCAGATACTGTTAGTATCGACTTTTGGCAGGATGCTTGGCAATTTGGCAGACGTATTGGCAGTTAGGGGTGATTGGGGAAAGAAAGGACAATGTAACTTCTTATTTAAAAATCTCCCTCTGCAGAAATGGCAGATTAAAGGGGGAGATCCTTCCTCATCCTCTTGCTTACAAGCCATGTTTGGATCTCTGCTGTTTTAAAGAGTGAGTAAAAGTTCCAATTGTACAGGTGTTTATAGTAGAGAATAATACAGAATGTTAACATGCTGTAATTGCGTGCTACATTTGAAGAAAATGTAGCCATATTTTATATTTGATACCATGGTGCAATATTATTTTAGTCTGCAGCATATTTTTGGGTAGCAGTAATGTTTATCTGTACTTTATAATAGGAAAACAGCATTTTTTCAGTTTGAATCCTT
This sequence comes from Calonectris borealis, assembly GCF_964195595.1. NCBI lineage: Eukaryota > Metazoa > Chordata > Aves > Procellariiformes > Procellariidae > Calonectris > Calonectris borealis. Next base: position 105,792,028 of record NC_134313.1, on the reverse strand, counting down.
TTGGGGGAAAAAGAAGCTAGAACACTATATGAAAATACAAAGCAGTATATTTCCCTGAAATGTACTCCACTTACAGTTGAACTTTTTTTTTTCCCCCGGTGTTACATGAAAAGGAAGCAAGGTTTCACCGAGTTTCAAAACAAATGATGATTGTAAGATGTTAGATTTTTGCTTTGTCAGAGTTTCAACCAAACATTTAAGAATTGAGTTTCATAAAATTCCTCTGGAACACCTTTTTCAAAAATACACTTTTTCTTTTAAAAGGAGGTTCACAGTTATAAAAACCCATCCCCTGAAATACAGGGCTTTGGCTGCTAAATTACTTTAATATCCCTTTTTTAAGAAATATTTTAAAACCATGATTTTTCTAGGACTAATACTGTAAATCAGATAACCTCTTGTAAAACCAGGTCACTTTAACCAATAGGTTGTATTGGGTCGATGTGGGCTTAGGGATGTTTGTTCAAATGTTTTGCATTTATTTAACCATAATCAGAAGTGTGAATAGCTGTGGCTTTCGCTCAAACATTAGTTGTCCTTCTGCCCTTCTGTTAAGGTTATGTGAAAAGTGAGAGAGAGGAAAGGAGGGGGCAGGGAAAGAGGGAGCTATAAAAAAACCATACTGGTATTATAGTTACTGGTATTTGCAATTAAAGTTGAGCAAAGCTAATCCATTTACTTGTGTCTATAGTTTTCAAAATTGTTAGCTGTAAGTATTGCTCTCAGCAGTATAATGTCTTTGTCTTTTCCCGTATAAATATATCACCTAAACTTACAGCATAATTAGCAAGAAAAAAAAAAAATCAAATAAATATTGACAGTACAGACTTTGAAGTTTGTACTTACTGTGTTCGCAGCCTCTTTCAGTTCAGTAATGCCTCTTTCAGTTCAGTAATGCAAGACTGCTAGCTGCCTTCAACTTGAATGATTTGTTGCAAAAGCTAGTTTCAGTTCCTGTATTTTTTTTCCTGTGATTTTCTTGTCTATAAAGACATCTAAACATAAAAAACATTGTCTAGAAACTGGTTAGGAAGATGAAAAGATGGAATCTTAGCTCTTGTCTCAGATTTCCTTAGGTATTTGCTGTATGCTCTTTGGGCCATAAGGTAATTTGTGGCTGTGAGATTTGCTTCTTAAAGGGAGCTGAAATCTTAACAAAAAAGAAGAGTATTACTTACCCCTAACAGAAATTTAAAGAAACATCATGATCATTGCCATTCTTCCTAGTCATTGATCATACTGTTGAGGCAATCTCATGTTGTAGGAATGCTTTTTTTTTTTTTTTAATTGGAATGACATTGTTAATGGAGAAAGTCAGGAGGGAGAACTTCGGCGGACAAATGAGATTTATTTCATCTGGCATATGATTTTTCCTACATCTGTGTTTCCTATTTACCAGCTAAGTGTGTGATCTTGATCAAGATAGGATACAGAATCTGCATCTAATGTTAAGGGTCCTACAGATTCCTCTGCTTTATAGTCTTGAGCCATTCCATTTAAAGATTTAATAGTAGTCCACCCAAGCAGATAAAATTCTGTGAAGTATTAAAATAGCAGGTAACTGTGGCTGGGCAATAATGTACTTTTGGTTTTTGTATATGCGCGTTGAGTAACGTAGACTAATCTATGAAGCTACAGTAATTAAGAAAAAACCCAAACCCAACCAAAATTGAAGCCCAACCCATGAAAGTAAGTCTGATAAAATTTTGAACCCATGCCGCTGTTTGACTTTTAGTTTCCTACTCCATCCTGTCCCCATGGACATCAGCCACAATGGCCTGGTAAAACAGAAAGTTTTGAATTGAAAGATGGATAAAAGAAGTCAGTCTTAGAAATAAATACATTCAGAAGTTAATATCTGTCTTGTTTATCTGCTGAAAATGTCATTATCTTCAGGTGTTGGAACAAGTGTGGAGCTGTCCAAAAGGAGGTCTATCACTAGAGGTTGTAGGTTTTTTTGTTTTGTTTTTTCAGAAAGCAGCTGACTTATTGCAACAAATTTACTACATTTTAGTGTATGTCATGAGCGTAAGTACTTTCAGAATAAACTTGTGTTATTATGTGTTCAACTTCTAAAATACCACAAGGTTTTTTGCCTGCTATCTGGACAGTAAAATTTTGGTTTACATTAACAAGCTCAGTGTAATCTCAATTGTTACAACTGCAGCTGCTTTTATTTAGTGTGGTTTGCTTGCTCAGAGTTGTATTTAATTCTTGTTCTGAGGTCTCCATACCGTATCCCCAGTTATAACTCAAAGTCAGAAAGTATCCATACCGTATCCCCAGTTATAACTCAAAGTCAGAAAGAAAACTTCTTAGCAACCACTGCCTCAAAATGATAGTGAAGCTTGTTCTATATAGGAATGTAGTTTTTGAACTGACAGCTCTGGGGGATGGATTCATGTCCCAATGGATAGGGATAGGTTAAGCTTTGGTTTGTCTCCACAGACTTCCTAGCTCAAGTATAGATCAACTCCTGCATCCATACCAGGCTGAATCCAGAAATACTTCAATTGCTTTTTCTTAAAATGAAGCCTAAGCTAAAGCCTTGTGAATTAGAGCCGGCTGTGTGTGAAGCCAGCTCAGATGCTACCCTGTACTGCTGTGAAGCTGGCTCTGTGCTGCTATATCTTGGCTCCAATATTGTGTCTGAGGCAGTAAGTGCTGCTTCAGGCTGTAAAACTGGTCAATACTGTGCAGAGAGAGACATTTGAGTAGTTCTGAAGGGCTTGTCTTGTGTTGAAATAAAATGCCTTTCAGTGACAAGCCTTCCCAGTGACAAGCCATGCAGTGGCTTGTGCCTTTCAGTGACAAGCCATGCAGATGACACCAAGTTGGGCGGGAGTGTTGATCTGCTCGAGGGTAGGAAGGCTCTGCAGAGGGACCTGGACAGGCTGGATCGATGGGCTGAGGCCAACTGTATGAGGTTCAACAAGGCCAAGTGCCGGGTCCTGCACTTCGGCCACAACAACCCCAGGCAACGCTACAGGCTTGGGGAAGAGTGGCTGGAAAGCTGCCCAGAGGAAAAGGACCTGGGGGTGCTGATTGACAGCCGGCTGAACATGAGCCGGCAGTGTGCCCAGGTGGCCAAGAAGGCCAACGGCATCCTGGCCTGTATCAGAAATAGTGTGGCCAGCAGGAGCAGGGAGGTGATCGTGCCCCTGTACTCGGCACTGGTGAGGCCGCACCTCGAATACTGTGTTCAGTTTTGGGCCCCTCACTACAAGAAGGACATGGAGGTGCTGGAGCGTGTCCAGAGGAGGGCAACGAAGCTGGTGAAGGGCCTGGAGCACAAGTCTTATGAGGAGCGGCTGAGGGAACTGGGGTTGTTTAGTCTGGAGAAGAGGAGGCTGAGGGGAGACCTCATCGCGCTCTACAACTACCTGAAAGGAGGTTGTAGGGAGGTGGGTGTTGGTCTCTTCTCCCAAGTAACTAGCGATAGGACAAGAGGAAATGGCCTCAAGTTGCGCCAAGGGAGGTTTAGATTGGACATTAGGAGAAATTTCTTTACTGAAAGAGTGATCAGGCCTTGGAACAGGCTGCCCAGGGAAGTGGTTGAGTCACCATCCCTGGAGGTATTTAAAAGACGTGTAGATGAGGCCCTTAGGGACATGGTGTAGTGGGCATGGTGTGTTGGGTTGACGGTTGGACACGATGATCTTGGAGGTCTTTTCCAACCTGTATGATTCTATGATTCTATGATTCCCAGTCTGGCATGGCTACTGAACAGTAGATACTATGGCCACTGCGGTGCTTCTGCATCACCCTTTCAATGTTTAGCCTCTTATCCATGTTTTTATCTAGTTCCTTCTTAGGCCTGAATCCTAGCCTCCTGCTGCCATGCGTGTTGGAGCATGGCATGGCAAGGCCCATGTCACAGGCAGCCAGTGTCCAAACTCAACAAAACACATCCTTATTCAATGCACTTGCAAGCTAAGTGGTTTGGAGTGGTAATCTTGTGAGATTTGAAATAAGAAAGCCATGGGGAAACAATAGAGCCACTTTTGAAGTTCTGAATTCAAATTTGAGAGTTCATATCTAGCTTTGAGGTCTAGACTTTGTACAAGCTTTTGAGCAGGTGACTCTCATCAGTTTCACATCCATAAAAGTAGGTAGCTGTGCTTTCATTCCCATGTAGGACAGAAGGAAAATTCGGTTAACGTCTGAGATACTTGGATTGCGGTGATAACTTGCATATATGCTGTGCAAAGGTGATTTGAATGATCTAGTCCTTTTGAGTAAGATATATGTAATAACTTATTTAAGACTTGAATAGTATCTGAGTTTCAGAAGATAAGCTAATGCATTCATTAGCTCTGGTTCTCTTTTCTAAGATCTTAGACCGTTGATGATCATTGCTAGTGACAAGCATTTCTGGCTCTGCAACAGCTCAACTAAATTAAATTTATATAATGTAAAACTAACTTTAAAAGTTTTATTGTTCCAGTACTATGTAGAGTACACAGTTCTTGGAAGTAAAATTTTGGTTTAGCAGTGCTTTTGTAGTGGTCTTCTGGTGCAACATATAATCTCCTTGGACTAATCTTTCAGTGAACAAAGCAGGTCCTAAGAATGTTGTATTAATGCTTGGTTTAACTTAAAATCATTTTCTAATCTCCAAGTTAAATGCTTGTTCAAAGACTTATTTTGTTTGTCAGAACTGCTGAACGTGTTGTAGAAATTTCCCCACATAGCAAAGCTGTGCTGCTGATGCTAAAAAAGGTCAGCAGGATGGAAGAAGAAATGATAGGAGAAAATGAAAATGGCTCTTCAGGTTTTTTGGGTTGGTTTGTTTGTTTTTTTTTTTAAAAAAAAAAAACACCAATGACTGTCTTTTGCCTCCTAAGGCTAACCAGGGAGTAACTTCAGTCACTTCTCAGCTAAATTGTTGACTCTGAACAATCCATTAAGTATCTTAGAAATCTTTCATATAAAATTGAAATGGGCATGAATGATCACTTCAGAGGGTGTTAAAGTTTGGTATTAGAACTAGCTTGGATTTTCAAGGCTTTACCTCTTGCCTGTTTTGGAACATGGCTTAAATGGTGTGTTTTCATCAGATTATTGACAGAGTCTACGATTACAATTGGCTCCATAAAAGCACAGTAAGAACTATTTAAATGCTGTTTCACTCCAGAAGATATTTTACTTTCTTCACTACTAATACTAATTTACATCTTTGAAGTGTGATTATTTTTTATAGTTTAGAAACTGTCTTGAAGCAGAAGTCCATTTAAATCTATTTACTGTGTGCTTCTGTTTTTTTGTAAACAAACATTTCCATACTTTCTCAATTAAAGTACCTGCTAGGATATTTAAGTACAGGGTACACCATATATAATGGTTTTTTGGTACAGTTTAATCCTGTTTTGTGGACTAAAATAAAACATCTGTACATCAAGCAGAAATTATACTCATCATAGCATTTCTAGATGTTTGATAGCAAAATTAACAAGTGGGAGGTACTGTGACAAACAGTAAGTTTGTCGTCAGTCTTGGACCACAGGTGTTACCTCAGACTGGTAATTTTGCATAGTCAAATGGGAAGAAACAAAATTGTGTTTGTATGTAAGTAAGGATGGGAGGCAAGGTTGTGTATTCATGGTATAATGCATGAGTATTTGATAATATACCTTACAGTGAAAGGTTTGTGTAGTTTAGATGCCTACTGACTTATATTTTAATGCATGTGTGTGTGTTAATTTCTACTGTACACGTATGAGCTAAGTTTAGAAACTAAAACTTCCCCTAATTCCACTTAAGGTTAAATATGCTACATCTAGGAAGCAAAAATGGGACATGGTTTTCTTTCAGGAATGAAGACATTAACTATGACGTTAAAGGGGAGAGATTCTTGTGCGTTTAATTCAGTAACTCTGTAAAATGAAAGCCTATTTTACTAGAATTGTCCAGAGAATACCTTCTCATCAAGGTCTTTTTTTCATTATCAATTGAATTTTTAAGCTCCTGTTTTAGCTTTACACCTCTCAAAAAAGCTATCAGTTTTTATTATTAAATTATCAGTTTTATTTTCATTTAACGAACCTCATTAAACAAATTAGATGGTTTGGGGGGGGAAAAATGCTTGCAGGCAGGCACCAGGGCATTTTAGATCATTGATTTTCTGAAGTTTGTAAGCAGCTGATGACAGGCAAAATGTGTCAGTTTGGCTTGCACAAAGCAGTTACTCTACTTGTTTAGAGCTGTGCATGTCACTGTGAGGTCTCAATTGTATATAAAAGGCATTTGTTTCTCTGGATGTTGATTTAGCATAGTATCTTTCCAGTTGATACTGGATGTGAAATGAGCATTTGGCTATATTTAAAAATATTTCCCATGTTAATTGGTCGTTGTGGTTAAAAATAATGGCAAGACTGTTTACTGTGATTTTATGACTTACTATTCTGGAAAATAAATGTTGCAATAATGAAAGCTTACGCCTTTTAATCGGTAATACAAATAATCAAAGGCTTGGTAATATATATTGCTTTTATATTTCCTGTTTTCTTCTCTTTAGGTAAAAAACTTTGCTGTTATTTATCTCGTGGATATCACTGAAGTACCAGACTTCAACAAGATGTACGAGTTGTACGATCCCTGTACCGTCATGTTTTTCTTCAGGTACATGATGGTTCTAGAATGTAACTCAGTTAAATTTTTTGTGTGTCAAATACAGTGTTTCAGTAGATCACTTCTAAATGCATATCAGCATACTGATGCTTATGCTCTACAAAAGAGTAAACTGATTAAATAGGAAAATGGCTTGTTTTCCAATTAGCCTAGTAATAGTGTTTTGATAATAGAGTAAAAATTAATGATAGTGAAAACTGTTTTTATTATCCATTGTTTTTAGTTTTAAATCTGAAACTGCCTGTATAGAATACTGCAGTAATACGGCAGTCAAGCTTGTCAAACTTGCTTTAAAGATATACCCAAAGTGTTAAGGTTTTTTGGAGCTCAGGCATCTACATTGATGAGATAAAATGTGCTACTGACAAGCATGGAACTCTCTCTGGTGTTAGACGGTAGTGGGAAAGAAATATAAACAATGAGGAATATGCTGAAGGATAATTGCACTGAGTAGCAATCATGGGACCATGTTTGCAGTCTTTGTTCTAGCTTTAGAAATAGGCAGTAAAATGTCAACTTGAGTGACAGGAGTGGATACTCATTCTTTGAAAGTTTCTTTCTGAATTATAAAACCATATTAACTTGTCTGGGTTTTTTTTTCTCTCTCTTTAAAGGAACAAACACATCATGATTGATTTAGGTACAGGTAATAACAACAAGATCAACTGGGCAATGGAAGATAAGCAAGAGATGATTGACATTATAGAAACTGTTTATAGAGGAGCCCGCAAAGGTCGAGGTTTGGTGGTATCACCAAAAGATTATTCCACTAAATACAGATACTGACATTTCTTTGGGGCTGCCTTTTTTTTAACCCTATTGTCCACTTAAATTTATTCTTGTGAATGTGTGTACATATATGTATATAAAAAATGAAAAAACCTACAAATCCTTCATCTTTGAGCATATTTTGAATTATTTAAAAGGTTTGAATTCTGTTTGGAAAAGTAAAAGACATGAAGCCTGGAACTGTCTGTCTGCAGTAATACTGTAGATGAATTTTGGATTGTTTTTTTTATTTTTTAAAGACTTCACTCTGTGTTGTCCTTTGGGTATGATGTATTTTTGTACACAGAAAAACATTTCAACTGTTTTTGTTTGCTTTTGTTACACAAATATGTGTGAAAACTATACTATAGCTTTTTTAAAAGAATAAAATCAGTTCCACTTATTTACCTTAATTTTCTTTAGCTAATTAAATTTGAGAATTAAAACAAATGTCATTGGATGTAGAGTCATAATGTTGAAGATGAAGGCTTATCACTTCTGTCAGGATTTCCTTGCATAGTATCTTGGTCTTCTGTATCCGCTAAAAATAGGAGGAAAACACTGAAGTGCATTTATTAACATTTAGCAGAACTCAGAAAATATCTTCCATGACTTCCCCCCCACCCCCCCAACTTGATTGACTTGTGGTGATGGATTTCTTTTTCATGGTGATTATACACACAGTAATCAATTTAAAGTACTTAGTAGATTCTGCAGTGCCAAAGGGTAATTGCAGTTCTGGAGCTGGCTGCATAATCAACAGTTGAAGAAAGGATGAGCTCTCATTTGACCTCCAGTTTGTCTAATGGTATACTAAAATGCATATATACTCATGAGGCTTTCTTTCATTTGCATTTCTGACAACTTTTGTTCTGCAGTAATGGAGCCACTGTTGTGTGGGTTTTTTGGTTTTGGTCTTTTTTTTTTTTTTTTTAAACTGGTACATGCATATTTACAGGATTAAGCAAATGCAAGCCAGACTATGCAGAAAGGAGATACCTGTACTTTTGGTCCAGTTTGTCACAAGACAAAGTGGAATATGCTTTTTTGCCATCTCTGTGTTTTAGAGGATTTAGAATGAGTCAAAGTAAAATTAAATTAATCTGGTGGTTATTACAGTGGTTATTAATTATGGAATCATTTATGTTGGAAGGGACTACTGGAGGTCTAGTCCAGCCTCCCAAAGTAGGTCCCACTTGATCAGGTTGCCTACGACTGTCCAGTGTTGAGTATCTCTAAGGATGGAGATTCCCCAGCCTTTCTAGAAAGCCTGTTCTGCTGCTGGAGCACTCTCATAGTTGAAAAGTAGGTGGGGTAGGTGTAGCCAGAAAGAAAGCCATAGTCTTTTCTTACGGCTGAACGAACAGAATTCTCTCAAACCCTCATATGCTTTGTGCGCCACCATATCTTGGTGGTTCTCTGTTTAACTGCGTCATAACAATGTATTTCTTGAACTGGGAAGCCCCAAAATTGACACAGGATTCTGAGTGTGGTCTCAGAATTGAATAGAGAGGAATGACCTGCTGGCTCTACTGGTGCCAATAGTGACCAGTATGTGGCTGCAGCCTTGGTTGCCAGGGCATCCTGCTGACTCACTTTCAACTTGTCCACCAGACCCCATGCCTTTCCTGCAAAGCTGCATGCCAGCCAGCCCCTCACAGCTGCACTGCAGCACAAGCTTACCCTGTCCTAGAGGTGAGGCTTGGCACTTGCCTTCGAACTTCATGAGGTTCCTGTTGGCCCGTTTCTCCAGCCTGTCCTCTAGCACAGCAACCTCTCCCCCCAGTTTGACATTGCTTGCAAATCTACACTGATTAAAGCATTGATTAGAATGATTTCTTGATATAGATAAGAATCTATAAAAGATAAGTATTAACACCTGCCAAAGTTTTAAAAAGTGTATTTATCCTTCATTAGCTGAGGTATTCTATTCACCTGGTAATGCTTCAATTTCTGCATTTGTTGCAAGAGGTTCCTGTTAAAGTTTCAAACAAAATCTTTCCTGCCAAAAGTGCTAATGTTTTGGTGTACAAGAACCTTAAAGTTAGTGCAGATGTCCTGTTTTCTTTGACTCTGCCACAAATTCCTACCTATCTCAAAGTCTTTAGGCTTTTTCATCAAAATGGCTAGTGTTAAAGAACTGAAATTGGCACAGCATGCATACTTGGATGATGTTATCTGCACAGGTGTGCACAGCTTTGGGTGGGCTTGTGGAAAGAGTAACAACAACTGTAATCTCTGCAAATACTGCCATTTCCTTTAGTGCAGAACAGTTTATCTTTATTGGACCTACAAAATTTTGCAAGGGCACTGTTGTAATAACATCAAATAAGATGAGGTGCATTTTGTAAAGTAAAATATGTAAAGGAGCATCAAAATGGCACATGCAAATGGGAAAGTTTTGTCATAGAAGGATCTTGTTATTCTGAGAACATTTAAAAGGCAACAAAGAAATATGATGAAAATTTTAATATTATTAAAATAAATGAAATACATTTTCATACATTGAAAAAGTTTGTGACTGGATAAGTTCACTATATAGGATATAGTTTTCTATCCAAAATAGTAGTTTTGCCTCTCTTGAAACTAATAGTTCTTTCCCAATTACAGGAAATACAGTGTTGCATTTAGATGAATAAACCCAGCTTTCTACTTCTTTTCCTGGGGCAATAGTTTAAAAAAAAAAAATTTGAGATTCTGTTGTGACATGATGCAAGTGTGTTTGTCTTCACTGACGCTTTTTGTGACTAGTGACACTGATTGTAAACTCCCAAATTCAGTGCGGTGCTGTTCTCCCTTTATCTTTCTTGATCGCATCCTCATTTCAGTGCTGCAAAGAAAGAGTAAGTAGGTTAATGATTTAATTATTCATAAATGTGATTCAGCATAAAAATAGGAAGATCTCTGTAGAGTTAAATACATCTTAATGGATTGTCTTTCTGTATTTCTGAAAATTGTTACATAGCTTATCACGAAAAAGGCATCAGAATGAATAGATGCCTAAATTACTTCAATGTATTTACAGATGTTCCTGTCCTGTTCACTGGGTAAGCAGTCTCTAAATGATAAAAATAATTTATGTCTCAGTTTGAATCAGGAAAGCGTGTAACAACAGGAAGAAGACATTACCCGCACCCACACAACACGGAAGCAATGCTCTCTTGTAAATACTAAGAACACCAACTAAGGCATCCATCGGGGCGGGGGGGTGGCATTTGCAACAGATAGCAATATAAAATCTCACACGCAATCCTGAACTGTAGCATGATCTTATATTACAGAGTGTTTGACAGTAATACTGAAGTTATCCTTGCTCTTTCCATCCCCCATCTTACTGCTGCAAGAACAAACAACTGCTGTGTTCAGAGGTGTGTATTTAAGAGGTGTGCTCTGAGCCACGCTGGGAAGCTGAAGCAGGTTTAAAAGCAGATGTACATAAATTTATACCAGCGAGAATCCTCAGTCAGCTAGGTTAGCATACTTGAGGGACAGGAATGGTGGGCAGGAGTGCTTTAAGCCACACACATTTTATTACAAACGTACAGCCTCAGTTTACATATTTGGGATTAGTTTGCGCTACCCCTTGTACGTGGCACTTGGCTGCAACAGGTGCATCAAGCTACACTTTCTCTTTTGAAAAAGCGGTAGCATTCTTTGGCTCTTGGCAAAAAGATATCCAAGGTAATTTTAAACATTTTGAAAAAAATTATCTCAGTATACTTTAAAATCCAAGGAAATGGAGGTATGATAAATATATAAACAATATTTTCATGCTAGGTGCTGCCCATAGTTCAAAACTAAGTGGAAATATATAAAATAGAGTAAAAATCGAGTTTCTTTACTCTCAACTCTTCATCGGTGTTTTCTATCCCAGCCTCTGTCATCAGGTCAGCAACATGCTTCTCAAGGTCATCAATGCGCTCGCCCATTTCTTCCAGTAAAAAGTTAAAGATAACTTATTTATAAATAAGAATAATGTAATTTAATAGTTTTTTTCTTCTGTGAGAATAACAAGAAGCTTTCTTCCAGATATCTCAGCCTCTTACTTACTCATGTTCAAGGCAAGATGAAGCATGCATAAAGTTGTATTGCTACAAGACAATCCCACTTTCTCTTGCAACAGAGAAGCATTCAGGTTCTAAATATTTTCAAATACCTTCCTGCATGCCCATGAGTGAACTGGAGTATTTTCTGTGTAAAGAGATTGTTTTCTTTCTGAGGAATTATTTTAGGTGATACCATACAGTCAGCCTGCACAATCAGAATATGAGTGCTGCTAAAACATTATTCTTCTCTTACGCTAAAGCAGCCGCTTCCTGAAAGGTCGAGTTTCAAAAAAGACGGAAAATGTAATAAATTCACAGTTTCAGAAAGCAGAGGTAGTTTCTGTAAATACATCTAATGAGAAAGCTTAGAGCCCCTTCAGGTCGTAATTTCTCTTTTTGAGGGCTCACTTTCCCACACTCAGGAGGCCAACAGTTGTTTTTAAACCAACAACGTGCGGCGATACACTGATTTAAGTGACATTTTTGAAGACGGTTGCTTGTTTAATGTACCCTCAGAATCTTTACACAGGATTTGTTGCTTATTTTACTTGAAGGCAAGAATTGCCGCACTGGGAGTTGATACTACTTTTAGTAAAACCTTTTTCAGGATTTCCTTCTTAGTAAAGGGGAAAATAAATGGGCTTGGGGGGCAATTCACTTGTCTTTACATCATAAGTGTTTAACAACGTCAATCATTACAGCTTAATTCGGCGCTGAGGACAAAAGCGCACCCCGCTGCTGAAAAGCAAAGCCCCCCCTTTACATCAAGGCGCGGGGGGCACCGAGCCCGGTGCGGCGGAGGAGCCGCAGCCGCAGGAGCCCGGACCCCCTCCCGCGGCGCTCGGAAGAGGATATTTCTCAGCGTTATCTTTTCAGTCAGAGCTTGAAAATTCTCCTGCAGCTGATGCAGCAGATTCTCCGCCTAGGGGGAAAAACACCAGAGAGAAAGCAGGAGCCCCGGGCGGCGGCGCACGGAGGGCAGCCACGGCCCAGCGAGCCGCGGGAGCCGGCGGCCGGGCCGGGGCGCAGCGACCGGCCCCCAGGCTCGCGTCCTCCCGCGCCTCGCCGCCGCCTTTCCGCCCTCCTCCGTACGGCCTGCGGACCCGCCGGCGAGGCGGGCCCCGCAGCAGGGGTGCCCCAAAACCCGGCCCCGCTGCCCGCCACCGGTCTCCCCGCCGGAGCCAGCCCCGCGCTCACCAGCTGCGAGAGGTACCCGGCGCCCGGCGGGTCGGCGGCCGCCATCGCCTCCGGCCCTGAGCCGCGGACCGGCGCCCGCCTCCTTCCCTCCCTGGGCCGCGGCGGGGCGGGCAGGTGAGCGCCCCGCCCGCTCTCCCGGAGCCGCCGGCTCCGCGCCGCCGGTGGGCGAGGCAGCGGGGCGGGCGGGGCCGGCTGCGCGGCGCGGTGCTCCAAGGGGGTGGGTGGATCGTTAAATACCACCTGGCAGTGGTATTCCTTTATTTTCCAAAGAAATCGTAATCTGCAGGGCAGTAAGTAAATAAGGATGTCGAGCTTTGATCTTCGGAGGTCTTGCGATTTCATAGGACAGAAGCAACACATTAAATGATGAAAAATGCTTGTCTGCCAACAAGGCCCAAGTTTTGGGTTTGTTCTTTTTTTCAGGTTTGCTTTCTTTTCCCCATGTAATTAGTTTTGTAATACGGAGTGGTAAAAATACCGTGCTTGTTGAAGTTCCTTGCACCAGAACGTCTAAACAGACAAGACCCAAGGCATCAGCACCCAATTTTTGCTGATGCCTCTTGCAGTCGTGCTAGCATGTAGGTCATCCCTGCGGTTTTCAGCTTTGTAGCATAAAAAGCTCGTGGTGCATCTATTGCAGAGGTGTCCTCTTGTGTATGCAGTTGTCCTGGGTGCTGTAACTGTTGCCTGATATAAATGAAGAGGTTTTCAATTTACTGTGCCTATATGGTTAGGAGAATATCACTGTTGGGCAATAGCTTTCCTTAGTCTATTACTTTATAGATACACCAAAGACTAACAGTGCCTTCATCCATAACAAATTTATCTCCTGAATTAGCAGTGACCTAAAATGCTGGAAAGATTATCTCTTGTAAGCCTACCACTTAGAATCTTTCTTAATAAACTTAATTGTTTTCCTTCTTGACCTTCCCCACCTCATTTAGGAAGGTGTGTTAATCTCTGTGGTGAGATTCTGGCATCAAAGCAAACCTCCGCATTGCTGCCAGCTTCCCGTAATCGTGGCTTCTGCTCTGTACATCCTTATCTTCCCACTCTTGCAGATTCTCCTCTTTGCCTTTCTCGTTGTAGAAAGAAAAATCAAGCAAGTTTTGCAGAGCTTGAGTGCTCTAACAGTGTTACTGCTCTAGAAAGCGTCTAGATAAAACAATTTGAACAATCATATGCATATAGATATTCTTTGCATTTGTGCATAGCCACCAGCTGCAACCACATAGCTTTTTCATTCTGTTGCATAAATAATAAGAAACAATTGTTGCTTTTTACCTGTTTATTCGTTGCTAATACATCTCCTTTCCCTTAGGGCTAGATAGTAGAGCTGTACTATTTTTGCATTTTTACTCCTGATAACAGTCACAGTCTTCCGGGTTTTCCCTCCTGCCAGAACAGCTACATCAGCTTCCCTCTTAGGCAGCAGTGTTTTCCCCTGGAGGCCACTGAAGTGGCTCTGTCTGCTTGTGTCCAGATACCTTGAACAAAGTCATAGAGTGCTATTTGCAGTGAAGAGCTTGCAGGGGTAAAGAAACAGCTGGAAAGGTGGAGGAGCAAGCGTTATACAGCCAATGAGTTTGCAAGAATTGTACTAAATTTTTGTAGTGCCGCATTTTAGCCATGGCTAGGTTAGAGTTCAACTGAAAACAAGCATGACTTGGTAAAGGCTTTTTGTAAATAGCTCCTGTTGTTTGCAAGGCAGGTCAGTGGGGTTAGAACAAAAAACCATGGTATCCACAGCACAGCAATGGAGGAAGGGCAATTAAAGTGTGAAGGAGACTGAAGGAAATACTTCAGCATGCATTTCCCCCTCCAAAGGTCTGGTTCTTTTACTTTTTGGCCTCCACAGGTAATTCAAATGGCCCTCCTAGTTTAACTCTTGAGCTGAATTAGGCCAATAGTCCACAGCTGGGTTTATGGAGTAAGAATGGAAGTGTCTGTAAAGCCAAAAATGGTCATGGAAAAGTTCCAAAGTTCAGAAAACTTAAGAATAGAAGAGACAAACAGCAAGACCAACAAGACTTTGCTTAACAATGAATTTATTTAAAATAGAACTGGCACTCTTGGCTTTGCCCTGCTGTCCTCTATTCTCTCCCTCCTCAGAGGGCTCAGTTTTTTTGGAGTTGAGCTGTTACATACATTTCCAGGGCCTGAAATCTGGGAATGTGAGATGAGCCATATTTTAAAAGCAGTAATCCATGTTAGGTGTGCATCCATGGGCTAAGGGAAGCTAAGCAAAAATCTTTTTGTTTGTTGTTGGTTTCAAAAGCAGAGGTTTAGCTGAGAATCAGTAAACAACCAGTGCTACTGGTGCTCATAAGAGTATTTACTGCAATAAGTAAAGAATCCTTCATTTACTAAAAGGGTACCGAGAAGTTCATGTTGGCAATGAATACAAAAACAGGTCTTGAGGGGCTTAGAGGTAGGAACAAAAGAGAAGATTTGGCAATATAAATTCATTTTCCATGCCAAAATACGCTCTACGCTACTTTCTTTCAGTAAAAAGCTTAGACTTTAGTCACTTGCAATTTAAATATGTCCTCTTGGTATGAAGCACATGAAGTAAAAATAAAAAATAGGGTGACTTAGAGGCTGGGGAGCCATCTGCTTCCATCCTATTTCAGAACTGCAGGCCTGTGCTGTGAACTCTTCACATTGTGCTTTTATGCTGAAATGGTATCTGAAGTGTGTTTCTCTTGCTCTTTCCTAGGGAAATTCCAGTCCCTCCAATGCTGGAAGGAGAAGTCAGGGTAGCAGGAAGTAAAAGTATGTTTAAACATTTATAGTCCTAAGCTCCAAGTTCAATGCCACTACTATATGCTGCCATACTGTAAAAGCCTGCGGTGTGGAGTGATAAGGGAATTGTTTTGTAGAAATGCATTACTCTTGTTGTTTGAATGTTACATAAAGTCCCTTCCCTCTCCTCTTTGCTGACAAATGAGATTTTTTACACCAGGGGTCAGGAATCCTCTGGTCACGAACTCTGAGCATGTCTGGCTCAGGGCCGCTTTGGAATGGAGGTGAGGACAGAGAGAGGGCATCTCAGAAAAAAGCCTAATGTTACATCTGTGGTAAGAAAGAAAACAGGAAATTTAGTCTTGGAAGGAGACAAGAAGGCAAGATTCCTGGGCCACCATGGCCGCTTGTCTGGCTATAGGTCAGAAGGCAGGATGCAAATCACACTGCAAATTTTTGGGTTTTGCTTTTTTTTCCTTCCTGGCAGAGGCACGGTCAATTGTAAAAGTTTTCTCCGAAGAGAAAAGGGGTAGGTACAAGCTAGTTCTTGCACCACAGTCACTGTATTTCTGCTACCAAATTGTAGGGTTGGGTCTTTGAGTCATGCTGTGCTTGGTCTTTGCCTCTCTCTTAGGATGCTTGTCTTGTGTCACTTCACAATTGTTGTTTAGAGGGACACTGTGCAGAAAAAGCGTCTGGCTTTGCTAGGTCATCAGCTTTTATATGCTGAAATCCTAAATGGTGCTGATGTTTCTTGCAAGCAAACTATTAACGTCTCTTGACTCAGCATAGTGTACTTCACTGAAAGCTTGTTCCACTGGAATACTTACTGGTGAAGACATCACTTTTCTTTCATCTGGTAACACCAGTAGAAGTAACAAGTGGCAGTTATTTAAAAGCATGGAAAGATGTGGTGAGTGAAATGCAAATGCTTCAGGCATGGGGAAAAGGCATTCGAATCAATGGTGTCTGACAACTGTAGTGCTTTGAAAGACAAGTCATTTGAGGTGAATATTAAAAGCTTGGGTGTTTGTGCATGGTTCAAATTTCAGGTTCTGTATCTTTGAAGAGAAAAGGGTAATTCCAGCAGCCAGGGAACCTGATCCCTGATGGAGGTGCTCTGCCTTCAGTGAAAGTATTGCTTTTTGGGAGTGCTGCTCACAATTCCCCTTATTGTGAAACTTGTTCAGTCAGCCCCTTTCTGCAAGTTTCTCCAGAAAGAAAACTGGCAGGTTAAGGATATTCTTTATCAGAAATTCCTTGTGTGTACTATGGGCATCATATATCGCCACGTAGCTGTAACAGAAAACAGGGTATAGTTTTCCCTCTAAGT
Source organism: Calonectris borealis (assembly GCF_964195595.1). NCBI lineage: Eukaryota > Metazoa > Chordata > Aves > Procellariiformes > Procellariidae > Calonectris > Calonectris borealis. The sequence goes on along the minus strand of NC_134313.1, from coordinate 105,775,309 downwards.
GTTCTGCATTGGGGATAAATGTAGGAGCAGCAGAAAGCCTGCTGCAGATGCTTTGACTAGAGAGGCTGGCGTGGTGGCATCCTTTGGCTCTGTGAAGAGTTGTGTGTAATTCGTGGCTGTGTGAAATCACCCGTCTAGCTGCTGTTGACTGAATTATTATGTGGCGATCCAGAAATCTCTGTTTCCCAGGCGTAGCTGGTAAGAGATGCTACTTCCCATGCTGCTTTTTGCTTCAGCCTTGTTCCTACTGTCTTTGAACAATGAGGGTGGAGGAGCATTCATCGAGCAATGCCCCTCCTGAAAGGCTGCAGGAGGGAGCAGGAGGTATTTGTCCCGAGTGGAAAAGGGAGCGGTGTCTGTTTCTCTGGCCTCGTGGCACACCTGACACTGGATCTGGAGGCTGCGTTCAAAATCACCCCACAGTCTTGCTCCTTACGCTGGGTGTCATATGTGCACTGTGGAGCTTTGTTAAAGAAAACGCAGCGTGTAGCAGGCAAGGCTCTGCCAGCCTCCGCTGTAAGGGTGAGACGAGGCAGCCTCTGCAGCTCAAGGGCGGTGATCCGACCCCACGTGTTCGGATCCCACAGCCTCGTGTGGCTCTCTTCCAGGCACCTCATTGTCCAGAGCAGAATGTGTGTTTTGTACAGAGAGATTAAATGTGGCACGTGTGGGGGTGTGTGATGGAGAGAGTATTTTTCTACAAAATGTGATAAAAGAGTCTGTGCTGAAGAGTCTGGAAGCTGGGCGAAGGAGGGAATGGTTCATTTGAAGACGTACCTTTTGCTTTTCCAGCAGCTGTAAAAAAACATGGCTAAAGTTTTCTGTGAGCAAATTGCAGCTATGTTCATGTTTCCTTGCAGCTTCAGAGATAATTTATCCCAGAGAAGACAATGGAGTGTTTTCCTGGTACAGTGTCGTGGTTTAACTCCAGCCAGCAACTAAACCTCACGCAGCCGCTTGCTCACCCCCTGCTCAGTAGGATGGGGGAGAGAATTGCGAGGGCACAAGTAGGAAAAGTTGCGGGTTGAGATAAAAACAGTTTAATAATTGAAATAAAACAAAGCAGAACAGTAGTAATAACAATGATAACAACAACAATAACAGAATATTCAAAGCAGGCGATGCACAATGCAACTGCTCACCACCCAGCGACCGACGCCCTGCCTGTCCCGAACCGCGAGAGCCCCCCTAGTTTTTATACTAAGCATGATGTCACATGGTATGGAATACCCCATTGGCCAGCTGGGTCAACCACCCCGGCTATGCTGCCCCCCAGCTTCCGTGCACTTGGCAGAGCATGGGAGGCCAAAAAGTCCCCGGTGCAAGCACCACCCAGCAACAACCAAAGCATCAATGGGCCATCAACGTTCCTCTCATACCAAACCCAAAACACAGCACCACCCCCAGCCACCAGAAAGAAAGTTAACTCTATCTCAGCTGGAACCAGAACATACAGGCAGTTTAAATTCACCTTGAATTAGTGGGAAGCACTTACTATGGTTGCAGAAAACATGGGTGGATTTGGGCAAATATGGGGAATAACACTGGGGAACATCAGGTGTAGGATAAACGATATGTGCTTTAACAGCAAGGTTTGAATCAGTGAGCAATGACAGTAATGTAAAAACCCAAGGGTGCGGAAATCTGATTCTTTAGCTATTTTTGTTGGAAGAAAAATCTTGTGCTTCCTTGTCTGAAACAAAGATCCTGTGGAAATGTGCTTTTAAGACTGAAATCTTTATTGACAGTGGCCTGCTTGCTTCACTTGCTTTCTTCTGTGAGACATTTGTGGCAGAGAAGGGGTCTTAACAGTATGACAGGTATTTTATGCAGCTTGGCTGCTGTAGGAGGCCCTCCCACCCCTAATCTGTTTAGTGCTCCATGTAGCGTTTGCCAGCAGGAGTCTTGTGGGTGTGTATTCCAAGCGTGCCTGGCAAAAGGCGTCTGAAATGACAAGGACGTAGAGGGACCGGAGGGTGCCAAGGGATGCTGCCAGTGTAGGCTGGCACAAGTGTCACCTGGGCAGAAGAGCACTGGAGGCTTGGCCCTCCTCTGGCCAGGGGAAGGTGGGCAGTGGCATGGCCTCTTGGTGCAACGGCAGCACATCTGACTCCATCTGAAGGTTGTGTGTTCAAGTCATGCTGGGGTTGGTGGGGGAGGGCAGGGGGCCCCAAAGCTGCTCCCACTTCTGGTGCTGGCTGGAGGGGCTCAGAGGACACGTGAGGATACTCAGCTTTTCTCTAGGATAGGTGTTGTATTATTCGAAAAGGACCTATAACTGCAGCTTCTTGGGGTTTCAGAAAAACCAGACTGCAATGTTTGTGTCTCATCTAGATGATTGTCTTGGACTCAATTGTTACTCACACAATAAAAAAAAGTAGTTGTTTGGTTTTTTTTCCCCCTGCTGCACTCTTTGCTCCTGGTAAGGGCAGCATAAATTTGTTTTGTTCTGTTCTTATCTGTAGAAGATGTTCTTATGTGTACCACAGATGCTGAGCTTATCTCAACAGAAGCAAACCAGGAGTGTGCTACAATGTGTAAATGCCACCAGAAGCACTTTGTCCTTGTCCTGGAACAGAGAAAGGAAAAATAGTTTGGGTGCTGTAATGCTACTGACTCCAGATCACATGGTGGTATTTTGAATCATGCTGAAGCTATAGTTTCTCTGTCATTTTTCTTTTCTCTCTCTGCTTCCAAGCCACTCCACAGCTTCATCAAGAGAGAGAGAAAATGAGTCAGAGAAGGCTAGGGATAGTTCTGGTGAGACTTAAGACACCGCACTTGCACCCTCACTCGTTCCTCAGAGATAAAGCCAGTTTAAGGATTTCCCAAATTGCATTTCAGTCCCTGTGCTGGGTGTGGCTGGGATGGTTAGCTTTCTCCATAGCAGCCCTATGGTGCTGTGTTTAATTTGTGACCAAAACAGTGTTGACAGCGCACCAGTGTTTTAGCTATTGCTGAACTGTGCTTGCACAGCATCAAGGCCTTCTCTGTTTCTCACTCTGCCCCCCCCAGCAAATAGGCTGGGGGTGGGCAAGAGGGTGAGAGGGGAAACAGCCAGGACAGCTGACCCCAGCTGACCAAAGGGACATGCCGGACCGTGTAGCATCACGCTCAGCAATAAAAAAAGGCTGGGGGGATGGGGTAGTTTCTTCCGAAGTCACAGTTGCTTGGAGACTGGCTCGGCATTGGTCTGCTGGTGGGAGGTGGTGAGTGATTGCCTTTGCATCACTTATTTTTGTTCTTTTTCTTCACTTATTAAACTGACTTTATCTCAACCCATGAGGTTTTTTTTCTCAGTTTCACCCTTCTGATTTTCTCCCTCGTCTTGCTGGAGGGGAACGAGCAAGCAACTGGGTGGGGGCTTCGCTGCTGCCTGCGGTCAACCCACCTCACTCCCTCTTTCCCATCTCACTCCCCAGTATCAGCAGCTTCTTGCTGAATGCAATGATCCTGTAATTAGTAAATATTCTGCCCCGGGGAGGGGTGAAGTGTGGGGCTCTTTCTGCATCTTGGCAAGAAAGGTCCAACAAAAAATGGCTTAATAAAATAGCCATTTTAATAAGACAGAATAGGTGCTGGGCACCCTGCATTGGTTCAGCACTGGATGGAGCCTGCATGGATTTTCCCACGGCATGCTGTGCAGATCCCGTCTGTGGAGACATTCCTCATTTCTGGTCCTTTGAGCTAATACGTATTTTCTTATGACAAAACAACTCTACTCCTAAAGGTTGTTGACGTAAGAACTTCTGGCTGCACTGTTAGACTCGGGCAAAGATGCGCAGGTGGTGCGGAGCAGGAGCTGCTCGCAGGCTCCTCTGCTGCAACCAGCTGGCTGAGGTGATCCTGCGGCCACGGGACACACGGCATATGAAGAGCATGTGGGGAAGAAACGGTTGTAGTCAGCTGGACCTGTTTGACAGAAGAACAGGCTGTGGGTTAAGCAGTCCCAGTTCAACTTCTTGCCTGTGTGATACGTTGTTGTTTGTTTATTTCTCCACTTGCCTGAACTTTGCCCGATGTTTCAAAGCTGTTATGGTTTGAAGAAGAGTTCGTGTATCTTTGCCAGCTGTCAGGTTGATTCCTACTTCTCTGGCATGTTTGTTTTGGGGCTTTTTCTTTATTTGTCTATGGAGATGGAGCAGTCCAAGTACAGAGAGGAGTCTAATCAGCTCAGCCTGCATGGTCCTGCTTCCCACTCCCCAGTGCAGAGCATGCCACTTCTGCCCAGAGATGGGCTTGTACGCTGGGCACGTTTGTCAGAGGTCCTCCTTGGCAGTGGAGAGGGAGTTCCTTTGCGAGCTGGTGGGTGCTCCACCCATGCTTATACTCACGGCTCTGAGTGGTTTACAAACACCAGTGCCGCAGGAGAAAGAAAAAGTAGTGAAGATGTGCAATAAAACAGTGTCTCCTGTTAATGCTAGCTTGATTCTGTCCACCAGCTGCAAAACCAGAGGCTCATCAGTGTTCGAAGGGGCCAGGTGGTAGCTTCCGCCACCAGTTGCAGTGGGGTTGCTTTAGAAAATCAGAAGTGGAGAGAAGAGGACAGCTGATTTAGTGATAATACATCTTGGTAGGAATGGCCAATTTCGAGGTACTTAAGACCCATTTACTTGTTTTATGAACAGTACAGTGAATATTTCTTCTTAATCTCACCGTGACTATAGTTGTAGAATGAGATATAATGTGATAATTGAAGGAAATTTGGCTACCGTGGGAATTCACATAATCTTTATGACAACATTTATTGTGCAATGTGTTCAAGGAGTGACTTAGAGCTTATCTGCACTTTGTCTTTAGCCTACGTCTTGCTTCAGTGCAACAGCATTTCTCTAATGTAGAATATAAAATAATTTTAATACTCATCTTTCAAAATCAATTGTCAGAACACAGACTGGTTAAAAGACTTGCAGCAATCTGCTATTTTTGCTATTGTAGTAACTACAAGTGAAGCACCAACAGCCCCTCTCCTCCTGTAAAAAAACTGCAAAGAAGTGGCTAAGGCTCCAGTCTTGAAACTGGTCCAAGTTGGGTGGCTGGTTCCTGTGTCCTATTGGCCCTAGTGTCCTTCTGCTAGGAATACGGCTAAATGGAGCCAATTGCAGAAACAAGCCTCTCCTTACTTTTCTAATTCAGTGGACCTATTTGCAAAACAAAACCTTATATGATAATTTTTACCACCTCTACCAATGTTAAAATCCCTTTGAAGACATCCCATGTCTGTTCACCACTTTCAGCTTGCTTAAACTGTATCCAGAGATACTATAGGAACATTTCTTAACAGGTATAATCTCTATCAGATTTCTTAATCTGGAATAAACCAAAGTTCTTGTTGTGATTGGGGATTTAGAGACTACATTGTCACCAAGATGTTAACTGCTAGGAGCTAGTTCTAACTAGGTGGCTAGAGCTGCTCACATACTCCATTTCAATTCTCTTACAGCAGTTGTCATAAAAAGATTGATATTAGTCTTCAAAGACCTGGTGTGAAACATACTGCCTGCTTCTGTTTTCTGAATGGGTAACACGGTTCTAGCAAATTACGATTTTTTTTTTAAAAGGGGGAATTTTGCCAGTCCATAAATGCACCTGTTCTTTTTCTCCTCACTCAAAAACAGAGGATTGCTGTCTGGCAGTGAAGCAGTACTGTTTCTATGGTAGGCTCTGCTTTCACATGAAGGAAGCGCTCCTTTGAGCTCCCTCTCACTTCCTAACTGCCAGACAAAGAAAACTATTTTATGTAAAGCCTCACAAGGCTGAGCATTCTCATCTGGCTGCACTCAGACCTGCAGGTTGCAGAACTTTTCCTTGATGAGGCAAGACTCTCTTCAATCACCTGTTATCCCCCAAGCTTTAGCTAAATTTTCTCCAGGGGATTCTCCTACTGGAGTCTTGCCGGTCTATTGTGTTGGATATTCTGTGTGCTGGGCTGTATGTTATGCTGGAGTCAGCGAGCACCTTAGGATGGCACCACTGCCAAAGAAAGTTGCCCCTGGCTGCTTAGAATATTCTGAGACCTGGTGCTGGCACAAGCTTTTGTGCAGCTGCTCAGCCTGAGGAATTCCAAGCCAACCTGTCATTCCTCCCCCCACCCAGTGGCTGGCATCACTAGTCAGTTTAGCTTACATCAGTGGATTAACTCCTGAACAACTAGTGACCAAAACTGAACTACATTCACACAGCAACACGCTGTAATTCAGCATTTTTACCCTTACAATTTCAAGTAAGGGTAAACAACCTAAGCTAAGGCAGTTGTCTGCTTCCAGTTGAGTACTTTAGAATCTCAATATTGTATGAAATTTGTTATCACATAGACTTAAAAGTGTCCTGGAATTATTCTGGAAGCTAACCTGGAGAACTGGTGTCAGCCTGGGCAGTTTCTTCTGTGCAGGTAAACATTACTTCAAAAGACCTATTTTCTCAAGAAAATGTCTCAATATTTTCTTAAAACACTTGTATTTACATGAACAAAAATTGGCTTCCTGATCTGGGCTACTCGTATCTTCAGCCTGAGGCTGGTTTAGACCTTTGTGCTTAAGGAAAAATAATGTGGCAAGGGCTCCCAAGAAAAGTTTGGAAAGAAGTTGGCATAACTGCATGATTATAACAATGCACAAGTGATATATGGAATATGAGCCATTAAATAATAAAATATGTTTTAAATTATGCAGTTTATAAATAAATAGATTGTTATATACTCTCTGAATGAGTCTGATGCTCTGAAATCAAGAACTTCAGGCTCCTCATCCAAAAATCAGAATTAAAAGACTTCCACTGTGTATTTTTAACTTTTGACAAACAAACTTTAAAGTCTGTGGAATGAAGTAGAGCTTTGTTCGAGTAGCAGAGCTACTACTTCCCGGTAGGAAAGGTGAGTCCTGATGTTATCACTAGTCACCTCATCTACGTAGGAGAGTGTTTTGGATGTTTGTGTGACGGTACCCCAGAAATGGTCTTTGAAAAACATGCTCTGCAGTAACGCGCGGGTTCATGTGCTGCATGTACGCTGCAAAAACTTGCCAGGTGGCAGAAATGGATGCAGTTGAGTAAGGTGCTCTGCTATGCAGGAAGTAAACAAAAGGCTTCAGAAGCCCTGAAACAAACATTTATATTTTTTTAATTCAGCTCCTTTCCATTCAAGACTCACAACAAACATTCACAGTTGCTGATATACGACACAAAATAATACATCATTCAGTTGTTGGAAAACCCATCTCATTCCTCACCTGTTGGATGAGCAGAAGGAGCACATACAAGGAAGGAGGCAACATGTCTTATGCAAGCATTATGGGGAGCCCCAAGGAACAAGCTCCGAAGACAGCTGCGCAGCCACTTGTGAGGTCAAATGGATGAACCAGCCTTCTTAGCCGCCCTAAAGTTCGCCGCCACCTCAAGCAGCCGTTTGAGGATGCAGCGTCCCTGACATCCACCTCCTCGCAGCAGCCATGTGCGGCACTCGTACCTCTCTGCCGGCCCGCCACGAACAGCAGCGAAGGCTTGCTGGTCGCCTTGGGAGAAGATGCACGTCTTGCCCCCCTCCCGCCACCTTTTATCCACGCCATCGTGGGGAACACGTCCCCTCCCCCCCGTAAGGAAGATGTGCCGATGCAGTCGTGTTGCGTATAGTTAAGGAGCGACTGCTATTTTGAGGGACACCAAAATGTAGTTTTCATGAAGCGTGACGCAGTTTCTCGTAACTCTTCAGGAAAAGGATGAAGTCAGAGCCAGGGGAGCAAGATCCAGGACAGCGGCTAAGAACACCGAGCGCAGAGGGAAGGCTCCGCAGGTACGCCCGGCGCCGCCTCTTTTCCGGGGGAGCCGAGCACCCTCCCCTCTCCCGGGGCGAACGGGCGGGCCGCCTACCGCAACCGGCTCGTGTTTCCTCTGCGTGCCCGGGGAGCCGCAACAGTGCGGCGGCCAGGTAGTAATGCCCCAGGTAGCGGCGGCGGGGCCAGTACCGCCCGCGGGCAGCCTCCCCGGTGACACGACGCCGGCAGCGCCCGGTCCTCGGGGCTTGGCAAAGCAACGGCCCGGCCCGGCCCGGCCCGGCCCCGCGGCCGCGCTCGCCGCCGCCGCCTGCCCCCGCCGGCTGCCGCCGCCGCGGGGCCGCGCGCGCGCGCTGGTACCCGGCGGCCCCGCGCGCGCGGGATAGGTGGGGCGGCCCCGTCGCTCATTGGCGGAGCTGCGGCTGGTCATCGCGGCGTCACGGGCCGCTCGGGGCCCCAGTTGCGGAGCGGCGGCGGGCGGAGGGGGATGGCGGCGGCCGGAGCTCGGGAAGCAGGTGGGGAGGCGGGCGGACGGACGGACGGACGGACGGACAGACGCGCGTGTTCGCGTGGCTCCGGATGAGCGGGGCGCGGCGGGGAACCGCCGGTGGGCTGGGGAGCGGGCGGGTGAGGGAGGCCCCCTCAGAGAAACGACCCGGCGGCCGGGGGGGGGTGCCCGCCGGCAGAGGCGGCGGGTGTCTGTGCCCTCCCTGCCCCCCCACCTCAGCCTGGCGCCCCCGGCCGTTGGCGGGAGGTCTCCTCAGCGGCGGAGCGGGGGCGGCTGCCGCCCCCGGACCGTGCCAGAGCTGGGGTTCCCTGGTGGGGGAGCCCGTGTGAGGGCGGCAGGGTGGCGCAACGGGGGTGGCCCCCGGCCCGCCCGTGGCAGGGCGGTGGTCCAGGCTCGCTAGTGCCCGGCGGCCGGCTGGGAGCGGCTGGAGCAGCCCACGGCGGAGCCAGGCTCACCTCCCGTCCCTTTCGCCAGGTCCTGGCCCTGCGAAAGAGGGCGCAGTCATGGTGCCGCATCCCGCCCAGGGGCCCGTGCGTGGCTAAAGCCGACCTCCGCCGGAGAACTACAGCGGAAGGCGATCCCTCAGCGTGACCGCCCCCGGGGCAGCCTCCCCGCTTCCCCCCGTCATGGAGGCGGGTGGCTTGGAGTGGCTGCTGGTCCCAGTGCACCAGCTGGTGTCGTGGGGTGCTGCGGGGGCCATGGTGTTCGGCGGCGTGGTGCCCTACATTCCTCAGTACAGAGACATCCGGCGGACACAGAATGCGGAGGGCTTTTCCACCTACGTCTGCCTGGTGTTACTGGTCGCAAACATTTTGCGGATACTTTTTTGGTAAGTTGGTTTTGTGTGTGTGTGTCTGCCCAGATCTAAAGGTTCTTGCTTGCTCGTTGTAAAGCTTTGATTTGGAACATTTGAGGAAATAATGTGTTTTACATACTTTTTCCCCTCTGTTGAAGATCAAAATACTGTCTTTCCATAAGTGAGTGAATCTGCATTGAGTAAAATGAACTGGGTTCAGGAGCACGGTCTGTTACGCTTGCCAGATCTGATTATTCGTGCTCTGATGTTCCAAGATGCAACTTTTTAACTTGTTGATAAAGAAAAGAGGTTCATTCTAAGTCAGATCTTTTTTCTTGCTGACTGTATTTTACATTTCCCTTGCCCCTCTAGCTCTGTTCTCAGAGTGAAGGCCCCAGTCCCGCATGCTTATTCTAGTGCCTAGTTGGTGTTAACATCATTGGGACACTTGCCATATGTTTTTGCATTTTCCCGGGATGCCAACTGGCTTCAGAGGGGGTTCACTTCTAGGGCTCCATACACGACTACAGATGAAAATATTCATTCTTTGATAAGCAGGCAAAAGGTAGGCTGTTGTTCAAAGCAAGTTCTTTTTGTTTTCAACACCACTTTAAATATTTAAAAGCAAGTTTATTTCCGTATTTAGGCCTTGTGCTGCTGGGCAAAGAAAATGTTATTAAGGCATGATTTCCGTGAATGATTTTAACCTATATTCCTCATTACTTCTTATAATATAGATGCTACAACATTGGGAATGTACTTGCGAAACCAAAGATGAAATAATCTGGGAAATTACTGCAACAAAGAACAGTTATTCTAAGAATATTTTGACTACAAAATACTGCTTTGTAGTCCACGAAGAACTGATAGGTAACAGGCTATATCCTTTTGTTGGTTTCCAGTTTCTTTTTAAAGCTCCTCTGACTGTATAAGTATAAGGAACTTCCTGGATTCTTCTACAGCAGAATGCAACATGTAAGTGCTGTGCTGGAGTGGAGAAAACAGGGGACCCTCTCTTGGGGCCACCACTCGCAGTCAAACTGAGGAGTCCTCACTAGATCAGAGCTACTTGTTGCACTGGACCTATGTTTTCCTCCGGAGAAGTGTATGGAGCAGCTGTTGGAGGAAGTAGAGAGCAGAAGGGAGTAGGGGGAGGAGAAGTGAAAAGCCCGAGCTGACAGTTTGAGAAATAGAAATTCTCTAATGTTTTGTTTTACTGGAGGTAGTTGAAATACACAAATGATTTGCACCAGAATGGAGATGCTGGCAATTTCTAGGTAGCCCAGGTGAGTGCATCTGTTAAATGAGACTTGGACTATGGAAGAACTGAAAGAACTTTAATTTGAATTGATTTTAAGCATATCTAGTTAAGAGATGCACGAAAGAATAAATACTATGAGTAATGAAAAGTTATGATTTATGTCAATGTTAAAAGATTGGTCAACACTTCAAAAGAGAGAGAATGCAGTTATATTGATAACATGTAATTTTTTACTGTGAGTATTTAAGCCACGTAATAGTATTACTCCCTGACACATACTAGCTCTGTGTAGGCTCTGGTCGTCTTGGAGCTCGGTGGTGGCACGGAATGGCTTCACACAGCACGTCCCTAGGTGTGTCTGGCTACAGGGAGAGTGTAAGACATGCTGTGACCACTTCTATAGGGAAATGTTGCAGGCATGAGCCTGCAAAAACCTTTCTCTCTGTACTTAGAATGAATCACCTCTTTCTAGTTCTATTGAACTAAAAGACAAAAAAGATGACTTGCCTAATGATAATTCAGTGTTCCCTGAGAGAGAATATTTTGCTTCTCTACTTCCAAAGATTAGACATCCCTGGTAGTTCATTATAAACACCAGTAAGTCATGAAAGCAGCATTGAGGGTGAATATTATCCTTGGGCATATGGATGATTAAAGGAAGGTAGTAGAGCAGGAGCCTCTGTGAGCACGTTTAAAATGCACCCATAGAGCAGCTTGGCAATTCAGTTTTTATGTTAGTTGTTTAATGTCACGTATGGCTGATGTATTATCTGGGGCACAGCATGCTAGATAATTTGACATAAACAGCAGAATTATTTTAATTGTGTATGTAGTATTCATTGGAGGGAATTAGGAGGTTTTTGTTTATTTTGTGTTAAATTTATTAAATAATTTGATCCATTCTTGTGCCGGAACAGAACTGTTCCTACAAGTAATTTTGTTTTGTGTGTAATTTTTCCCCAATCTGACTTTCAAAGTACCGGTTCATAAGGTTACTCCTCCTTCCCTTTAGCAAACCAGTCCAGATTTTAATCCAAGTCTCTCTTCTGAAAACTTATGCTGACATATAGCTGCTGTTTGCAATTGTTTTTAGTTTCTTTTCATTACCCCTGGTTATTAAGTGTATGATTTGTGCCGGATTCATCCCTCCTGACTTCCCCTCCACCCTGATCCAAAAATAAGTACTTAAAGTGGTAGACCTTAAAAAACTTTCAGGTTCTAATAGTGTTGCTTTTCAGGCCTTAATTATTTCTGAGGATGGCTCATGTTTGTTTTGGGGTTTGGTTTGGTTTTGTTTTGTTTTTACTTCAAAGACATTTCTGTAATTTGTTTCTGTTGTTACGTCCAGATTTTCCCTGAATTTCTGGAAAGGAAATATTCTTGAATTTGAGGCTCACAGAGTGGAACGTTATGTATTTCAGATGCATAGGCAACAGGAACAGACAGTTCTTGCCTTTTATGCCATATTTCCTCTGTATTTTCACTCTTGAGTAGTGCTGGTCTTTCTGTATCTCTGTCACTCATAATAGGATCATAGAACCATAGAATCATTAAGGTTGGAAAAGACCTCTAAGATCATCAAGTCCAACCATCAACGCAACACCACCATGCCCACTAAACCATGTCCCTAAGCGCCTCATCTTTTAAATGCCTCCAGGGATGGTGACTCAACCACTTCCCTGGGCAGCCTGTTCCAATGCTCGATAACACTTTCAGTGAAGAAATTTTTCCCAATATCCAATCTAAACCTCCCCTGGCGCAACTTGAGGCCATTTCCTCTCGTCCTATCACTAGTTACTTGGCAGAAGAGACCAACACCCACCTCCCTACAACCTCCCTTTAGGTAGTTGTAGAGCGCGATGAGGTCTCTCCTCAGCCTCCTCTTCTCCAGACTCAACAGTCCCAGTTCCCTCAGCCGCTCCTCATAAGACTTGTGCTCCAGGCCCTTCACCAGCTTCGTTGCCCTTCTCTGGACATGCTCCAGCACCTCCATGTCCTTCTTGTAGTGAGGGGCCCAAAACTGAACACAGGATTCGAGGTGCGGCCTCACCAGTGCCGAGTACAGGGGCACGATCACCTCCCTGCTCCTGCTGGCCACACTATTTCTGATCCAGGCCAGGATGCCATTGGCCACCTGGGCACACTGCTGGCTCATGTTCAGCCGGCTGTCAATCAGCACCCCCAGGTCCTTTTCCTCTGGGCAGCTTTCCAGCCACTCTTCCCCACGCCTGTAGCGTTGCCTGGGGTTGTTGTGGCCGAAGTGCAGGACCCGGCACTTGGCCTTGTTGAACCTCATACAGTTGGCCTCAGCCCATCGATCCAGCCTGTCCAGGTCCCTCTGCACAGCCTTCCTACCCTCGAGCAGATCAACACTCCCGCCCAACTTGGTGTCATCTGCACGTAATAGACCCAGTCCCACCTTTTCCCACCTTTGCCCTATGGCTCTACTGTACTTTGTTCACCTCAGCTGTGGGGGCAATTCCCTCATTTCCTATTTGTGAATTGGCAGATTCCACATGTCCTTAGAACTTTACTTTGTTACCTTAGAGGTGGGTTGTTTTGGGTTGTTTGTTTTTTTTTTTTTTTTTGGGTAACGTCTGGTTTTGCAGTGTGTGAAGTTTGACCCTTTGTCTTCCCTCCAAATAGAGTATTTACTTCCTGATCATCTTGGCACGTTTTATGTGTCAATAGAGTTGCAGCTGGTGTATTGCATGTAACAGTAGCCAATGAACAAAGTACTGCTGAGATCAAGGATAACAATCCTGTTTCCAGTTACCTGTTTTCACAATTTCTCTTCCTCCAATTAGACTGTCTCCAATGGTAAGTCAAGAGGGCTCAGTGCAATGCCTCTCCTCCTTGTCTTCCTCCCACCTAATCCCTTAGTTTCAGGGTGTGCTCAAAGAACTTCTGTTTGCTAGTGATGATAGTAACACATTTTCCATTAAGTAATTTTTCATGCTTCTCTGTTTCACAGTGTCTCCAAATGTCATCTTTAAAGAGACATTTCTGCTTTAACTTACGTGTGTTTGGCCTTGCTCTGTTCCAACAATGAGTTATTTGCTAGAACTTTGTGGAAAAGCAGTGGGAGAGGGCTGGTCTGCAAGAATGAAAACTGCATGTGGATAGCAGCGGGCATGATTCCACTTCGCTTTGTTTATGCACACATGGCTTTTGTTTAGGAAAAAGAAAGTAGAAGTTTGACTGTGCAAACTTGTGGTTCAGTGTGTTGACTGTATGTGAAGACTTTGGCCCTTTTAAAGAGGATTCTGAAAAAAAAGAATTTTGAGAAGTAGATGGTCTGTGCTCACAGCATCACACAATGCGGTCTCCGTTTACCAGTGTGAAAAATAGATTTTGTGCTGTGACTAGACTTGATATCAACTTAGCTTTATTTTTAGTAATAATATATTGTTATAACTTTATATAATGCTTCAAAGCAGCACTTATTTTGGGGTGCCAGTGTAGCTGCTGGTCATGATTTATGACTGGTATCAGCTGCTCCTTTGTTCTAATCTTCTGCCATTGTCAGTGCTGCTTCTCCTGTCTGTCTTATCCAGACCCCATAGGTCATTGTTTCTTGCTGTCTAGTCAGTTCAACTTCTGGACTGGTCAGCCTGGAGGTCTGTGCTGTGGGTAAAGAGGAAGATTCAGTGCAAAACTCAACGCCTTTGTAACTCTGGTACATATGAAGATGCATGGCATGCTCCAAAAAAACTGGTATCAGTTTTTTCCCCTCTGCATTTTTAATAAAACACTTCATTACCATTTTTGTTAGCTAGTGTCTTATTGTATTTGCTAGAGTTAGTTCTGATTTCTTGTTCAAGACAGGTTGTTAAAATATCTAAGGGATACCCTTGAGCTTTGAGGTGGTTAATCATCTGGTTAAGCTTTCCTAGACTGTTTTGAAGTTGTGGGCTGGCTTCAGAGCACACCGTGCACTTGAACTCAGTTGTGACCAAGACGGACACATCTTCTTGGTTCATGCGGCCCTCAGCCTGCCAGCTTTGCATTGTCATGATCAAGAACAGGAACAAGAAGGTGGGCGAGAGTTGTGTAATCAGTTGGGGGTGGAGGATGCAGGAAAACTTACTTGTGAGCTCTCCCTCTCTTCCCCCCGCCCTCTCCCCCCTTTCTTTTTTTAAAACAAAGCTTATGATGGGATAAATTATGGTTTATTTTAATAGTAAATCAGAATAAATAGCTAGAGGAAAGGGAACTGCAGATTTCTTAGAAGTCAGCAGTAGGCATTTTTATTTGTATTCTGAGTAAGTTCAGCCAAAACTACTTATGCTCCCTGCTATTCCCAGAGTTTTTTGGACTTTTTTTTCAGTTTTGCAGTCCATAAAATGTTTTATGTAGTAGTATAATATGGTTTGTATATTTTCCAGGAAGACAATATTCTTTCCAAAAGTTTTGAGATGTAGTTCTGTGGGCCACTGGCCTAAACCTCATACAGCAACACCATCGAAATCCAAACAGCAGAAAATAAAACCATCCAATTTTGGAGTCGTTCTTACAAAATAGTTGCCTTAAGACAAACTGTGGAAACACGTTCTGACAGGGAAAAGATGAATACTATGGAGTGTGTTGAGACAAGGTAACCTTCTACCCATTCCAAATCAGTTCACCTGAAACAAAGCGGGTTCTGAAAACTGTAATGTTAGTAGCACTGCGAGCTCTCTGTGCCGGAGTCAGTGGAATAAGCTCTCTGTTACCAGTAGAGGTTTACCGAGACAAGTATGTAGCTGGAGGTAATTTATAGGAAAATGTTGGACTTGCTGCTGTCTAGGGTAGATTCCTACATGTTTGTTTATTTTGCTGTAACACTTACAGCACTACTTGTGGATCAGGTCCTTGCTGTCAGGTGTTGCTTTGGCTTCGGATAGTGGGCCAGTGGTGTCTATCTGTAGGACTTCCTGTGGGAAGGAGAAGCTTTTGCTTTTAAGACTTCTGTTACTAAAATGAATCTTGCCAGCTTTTACCATGTGGGGAAGGTGGGATGATGCTATAAACCAAGCTGACAGAGTGACTACAACTTTGAAAGATTGCGTTACAAACAGCCTGCTGGTGGAATCTTGCTCAGATATTGAGAGCAAAAGTGTTATTCAATTCCTCCTCCTTTTTATAAATGCCAGAGAGCAAGGATAAAATACACTGCTCTTTTGTACAAAAAGTAAAGGTAAAGTAAGGTTTCGTATGTCCAAGTGAGAAGCTTGTTTTGGAGGAGAAACTCTGATGTTAAGAGATCCTGTTGTAAAACTAGTTTGTTTCTTGTTCTTCCTGCTGATGGAATTCTGTAATTGTATGGGCTGTCTTTCAAGACAGCTACCATGCTGCTACATCGGGCTACCTGTCGTGGCCCTGGTGCTGTGTGCAGTATCCTGCATGCTTTCCATCTTGCCTAGAATCTGTAACTTCCCAAAGAGCTGGAAAAGTCAACGAGGAGCTCTGAGGCCTGTAGTGACTTTGGTGGTTTCCACTCTTGCGGTGAGTGGAACTGCCTGTGTGAGCTGAGACGGTGCCGTGTTAGGCCTGCCTGTGTACGGGCAGGGGACAGGCGAGAGGCCCTGCCACAGCAGGTGGAAGCTGAAACGGCATCCAGGAGTGTAGGAGGAAACTGCGGTCAGGGTGATGGTGATCTGATTGCACCAACAGCAGTCAGTTTCTTTTCAGAGACGTCTTAGGAAAGGAGATAAGCAAACCTTGTGTTTGGTATAGTTAGGGCTTCTTCTGCACAATCGGCATTTGCTGTTTTGAGTAGGCCCAGGACTGGAATAGCAGGATTATTGCAACAGGATTGTGTCATACCGATGGAATTACCTAGTTTTCTCCATGACTAGTTAGTCTCTGCTCTGGCTTGAACGTTCACTTCTCTTGTCTTCATCACCCTGAACATGCATTAATAGTTTTAAGGCTGTTGAGATACTAATAAAATGTAAGCTCCTCCCCGCCTTTATTTGCACATTTGACTAGTACAGAAAAAAAGAGTTATTTTGTTTTTACAGTATTAAGTAAATAGTGAAAAATTCTTTGTCTCTTTTTTGTCTGACATATGAAGTCTGAGTTCCCTGAATACTGCAAATGTCAGTTATTCACTTTGTGTCACGTATCATTGTAGTTGTGGGGTGAAAATGCACAGTAATGATGGTGACCCCCTCATCCCCAGGACTTCAAAGTTGTTCTTTTCCATGAGCCTGTTCTAGCATCCTAAGGCTCTTCATCTTTCTCTCATAATCTACCCTAATGTTCCTCCCCTCCCAGCTCCTGCTTTGGCAAAGATAGGAATCACCTCTGCGAGGCAGAAAGTAAACAGAATATGGAACAGCACGCTCTCCCTGCAGGGCTTGTATCTTGCAGTGCTCCTAGCTCAAGCTGGCAGGCCCTAATATCAATGCGAAGTAGAGTAAGCAGCCTGGAGCCGTGTTTGTTTCCATGATCCTGAGCAAAATCAGTGTTCTGGCTTTACTTTTAAAGCTTCAAGAACCCGGCAGTGGTCCTTGACACTGGTATTCCCTTCAGTCATCTTGTCATGGTAGTGTGGTGTAGGCCATGTCCTGTTTGTTCTGCCTGTTGATCTCCATGGCAGCTGTTTGATTTCCTGTAGATGTGACCTAGCTTAGAGGGTTGTGTTGCCTGTGAGACTCAGTTTGGGGACTGATGTTTGGGGAGGTGTATTTCACATGAGTATGCTTTGCCTTTGGCTGGAGGGTTGTAAAAAAATCTACAGGTGTCGCACATTGTTTGAAGTCCCCATAAGAATTTTTAAATTTCCAGTTTACCACTCTTGTGTGTTGTGAGTTTTTTGTTTTACTTTTTTTTCCAATTTTTAAGGGGTAGAGGATCTGCAGCAATACTTCCAGTCTCGTTTCCAGTAAGGCTGTGGTGATGGCAAATTGTTATGATCAGACAGCAGGTGGCCATGCTTATGTGTACATGTTTGTAGTGAGTGGATGTTTATACTGCAAGCAATACTTTTGTGAGGCACCCGTTACTGAATGGCCAATAATCTCATCAGCAGGGAGAAACTAACCTTGCAGTGACCTGTGATGGATTTACCATCATAACAACTTCTAGCTTATTGTGCTGCTAGCTCAGCCCCTCTTAAACACATTACTGTATTTTTACATGCAAATGCATTTGTAGTTGGAGATGTTTTTTCTAAGCCTGATGTAACTGCTCTGTAATTCTAAGTAAGTCTTTCCCATTGTTTTTTTTCTCATTCCCTGAATAAGACAAATATAACATCAGTGAGTTCCAGTAGTTCAGGGGAACTTGGGCACAATCAGCAACACAAGCTGAATGAATGAGCTTTGGGATCATGGGCATGGGGCATAGGCTGGGCCAGACTTTTGTTCTTCTCCCCTGCATTTTTTCCTAGTGCAGTGAAAGCCTTATCCAGAGAGCACTCTGCCTGTGAGTACATGCATCAGTTGTGTTCTTTATTTCCTTCCTCATAGCATCTTCCAAATTTGATATGATAATGGCTCTTGTGTGGCCCACCACAAATCCATCAACGGTAGAAAGAAGGAGGGGACTAAGGTACATGCAACTGCTATTCTTCCAGTAGCTACTGGTGGTGTCTTTGGCAGTGGTGTAGAGGCTCAAGGCCTTGTTGTACTTTTCCTTAGCTGTATGCCAGTAGGCAGGAAATACTTGGCCATTTTCATTGGTGTGGGCTGCTTGGCTGTTCTGCACAGGAGGATTTCCAAGGAAGCTAGTCAAGGACTTTCCAGTCTCTCTCCTGTTCCTTATTAGTTGACTCATAACAAAAAAATCTCTCTGGTGCAGTGGCTATAGTGGAAATGCAGTATTGTGTGAGAGAGCATGATGGTGAACCTAGTTGGTTTTTACTGACACAGAGCTCTGCTATGAAAGTAGTCCAAGCATAAGAAATTATATTTTGCTAGGGTGCTATAAAACAGGAACTGTCAAGAAGAGGGCAGTGGTTGCCATGCCGGTGAGGCTGAGGTCTCCAGCAGCATGATGTGCTCAGAGGATGGCCTTAGTAACTGTGCTGTGAGGGAACTGAGAAAGCCTGTGTGCCTTGCAGTGCAGGCTGAAGGAGTTGGAGAGCATAGCAATATGTTTTCACCAAATCCCTTCCTCAGCATCTCTGTCTTCAAGGCCTAAAACCTGGCAGAACTGAGCACAGAGAAGCAGCTTGCTGTGATGTGCATGCAGCCTTCCTATTGTAAATCTAATGTACTTTGAGGGCTGCATATGAAAAGCTTCCACCCTTTACCCCTAATGCACTTACTGAGAGTGTCTGGTGGGGATTGCTGAGCTTTCATCCAAGTAATGCAGGAAGAGGAGCTTGGAGCATCACCGGTCTTCTCTGAAGGGTCTCATTTTTCTGTGGCAGCACCTTGTGCAATCATACAAGAGTAAGCTCGTCAGTCAAGATTGGCCACAATCCAAGTTCACCTCTCTGTGTTATGTGCAGGAAGGGCTCAGTAGTCCCCACCAAGCATCATCTGTGAGCAAGGAGAAATTAAATTGTGGGAAGGGGGGAGGGCAGGAGAGGACAAATTATGTATGTTCGGTTCCCACGTCTTTTGGACTTCCTTACTTCCCCCAACCTTGGTCCAAATTAGAGACAAATTGATGAATTGATTGGTGTGTTCTGCTGACCTGGTCTTTCCACTCAGATGTCCAGAGGCAGACAAGGCAGACAAAGCATAATACTTCCCCCCCCTCCATGTAGGAAGATGTTCTATTAAACCTAGCAAGCTAATAGCTGTGGGTATTTATGTCTTTATAGGGCAAATGCTATTATTTTTATACTTAAAAATGAAAAATTGAGAGAGGTAAGTTTTGCACAGAAGTCTTGTGAAATCTACAGAATGTGTATGTGGAGAGGACACATAACTGGTAATACTCTCTGGTCTCTCTGTACTGCCTTGACCACTCAATGAATCTGCTTCTTCTTTCAAAATAATAGGTTTGCTGCTGGCTTTGGAAACAAAAACTTAAGCTTCTGGTTTCAGAATTTCTAGGATCATTCCACAGGGATGTTGTAATAAGGTTCTCAGATACTCCTGCAAGGGCATTGTGACTCTGAGCTATGGTATGTGCATCTAGATTTGTTGGTGACTCTCTCTTCCTCAGCCTTCCATACCTGTTACTGTTAGCATTTCCTTTTTCAGATGCTTAGATGGGATCAAAGAATGAAACTGCGTATAGCATTTGTTATCTTTGAGATGTTTTATATATTTTCTTTTTTTTTTTTCTTTTTTTTTTTTTTTTAGGTTTGGAAGGCGTTTTGAATCCCCTCTTTTGTGGCAAAGCATTATCATGATCATTACTATGTTACTGATGCTGAAACTGTGCACTGAAGTACGTGTGTCCAACGAGCTAAACATAAAACGCCGCTCTTTTGCAGGTTAGTGACAGGAACTGGCTTTTGCAGGATAAATCTTTTTGAAAGCATGGTGCGCTGTGTTTTGGACAAAAGTTCTGTCTGAATTGCAAGCCAATTTCCTTTCTTGATAATTCAGTGTAGCACTTCCTGAACTACTTTTTTGAAACTGCTTTTTTCCAGATAAATATGTAAAGCTGTAATTTTATTTTGGGCGGGTCTTGGTTCAGTCTAGAAATCAGAGTTCTCCTTAATATTTCACACCACACCTTGAATATAGAGCTGGCTGTTATGTCATTGTACTAGCCTGGATTTTTTTTTAAGATCTTGGCCAGAATAAGAAGTTATTTTCTTCAGCTGTACTTTCTACCAAGTTCTTAGGTATGATCATACACTATTAACTGAAATTTTATTTTGCAACTGTGAACACTTGCTTTCGTACATAATTTATTTTCTACTTACTGAGTTATCGGCTGTCAAAATATGACAGGAGGTGTTGTCATATCATAGTTGCAAAACTATGTCTTTTTGTATATGATTTCCTTGGCTTTAGTGTGGGATTAGTTGGGATTTATGGGAATTTTCATGTATTTTTTATTTTGGTTATTTGTTAATTTTTAGGCATTGATAATTTCAGTCGGGGCCAGAATATTATTCTTTATTTAATGAAATGTTCAAGCTTTGTGGAAAGTCCATGCTTTTTTCCCCAGATAAGAAATGTGAGGGGGGTAGTTTTTGTGTTCTCTGTGTTGACTTTGACTTACAACATTTTATGTTACAGCTTATTACCAACAAGAACAGAATTAATGCTGTCAGCTTTTTGTCAGTGTTTTGCCAATATGGATGTATAATTTATTCTCTCCATCTGTTCTCTTCCCTCACTCCCTAATATTTGAGGGTCTGATCCAGTTCCAGATATCCACAGCCATCATTAAAAGACAGCAGCTACTGGCTGTGCAGTAGGGTAATTTATCTAATAGCTAAGGAAGCTACTTCCATTCCTGCTCATTGTAGAGTGTAGTGTGAAACTATTCAGGTAAGTGAATTCATGTTGAAGAAGAGCTGTACTCAGGCTCCCAAACACAAGCTGCTGTGTTCACAAGGGTTGTTAGTCTGGCAGGATCAGTGACTTAAAAACTACTTTCAGCCAGATTTAGCAGCAGTTAAAATCCAGGAAGCATTTGGCAGGGGCATGTATGCTTTCTCCCTCCTTTGCCCTCTGTACTAGCGTTTTGTGAAGTGGCAGAAAGGTTTCTCTGTTTCTCCTTTCTGGGGGGAAATTATCCTCGTGCACATTTACATACACGCTCCTGCAGGCTCCTTTGGTAACCTTTGGACAAAAAGGGAGGCTATTCAGTTTAGCATATAGCCCTTTTTAAACAACTCTCCCTGAAAGACATACAGTCTCCTAAAGGATAATCAGTCTTTCCCTTACCAGGTAATGGAAACTTCTCAAGGCTGCATTGTGTCATTTGATCCTTTTTCCTGAAACTCAGCTTGTCATATGTTTAATTAGCTAGAGAGACTGATTTTACCTACTTGTGGACCTTAATTATTTGTTTTCATCGAAAGACTTGCATCCTCCCACAAACTTTGAGAACAGCTAAAATCTTTTTCTTGCCTGTGATGGATTTTTAGTAAGGCCAACTATAATGTGATGGCTCAGAATAAACGTATAAATGCATACAAAGCTCCTTTCAAATGAGGCAGAAAGATAGGTTTGTATTTCAAGCACAATATGAGTAGGAGTGAGATTTCTAATCC
This sequence comes from Calonectris borealis, assembly GCF_964195595.1. Lineage (NCBI taxonomy): Eukaryota > Metazoa > Chordata > Aves > Procellariiformes > Procellariidae > Calonectris > Calonectris borealis. The sequence goes on along the minus strand of NC_134313.1, from coordinate 105,753,856 downwards.
TATTCCTAATCTTATCTCTTAAGTTTTATGGTGATCTAGGCAAACTGATAACTGTGTACTTACTTTCTTTCCTCATAACTTACTGGGGCAGTGAAAAGCTAGATTTGAAGTCAGTGCTTTTGATTAACCTTGCAGAATCCTGAGGGGAAAGTGCACAATCTCTCCATGATAATATAATTTGTTTTTTCTCACGTGGCTGGTCTTCAATTTAAACATTTTTCTTCTTTAATTTCTATACTCCCTCTGAATGTTTCTGCAAAATAATCCAAAATACTTAGAAACTGAATAGAATAGAATATTTCAGTGGAAGGGAGTTTGCTGTTTTCGTGTAGTACTATTAAATGCAGTATTTTCCCCCCCCAGTCATATTAGTATATGTTTCAAAACAGTGTGTTTTGAATTATGTGGGAGTTGCCTTTTTTTCTTTTGTTTTTGTTATTCTCACAGATAAGGTCCCTTAAGTAATCACTAGTTCAGAAGGAATCTACTTACAATTTCTTGAAGCATTAAGGAGCAGTCTCTCCTAATCCTGACAAGCTTGTTCTGTATTCTCTAGCCTGTCCTGTGGTGTTACTGGATTAAAATACGCATCAATAGCAATTCAGAAAATAGACTTAAAACCATTCAGTCAAAACGCTTGTACTTTTATTTATAGGGTAACTATCATAGCATGAAAAATACAGTCTCTCTGGACTCTTTGATTATTTCTTGTACGCTCTATGTAGAGAACTTATTAGGAAAACTCGCATAATCTTTTTTTTTTCTCTTAGTTATTTCTCAATTATTGGATTTCCCCCCCTCCGTTTTAGTCTTGCAAAGTGAAAGTAAGTTGAAAGTGGTGAAGCCCATCTTGTGCTGCTGCTGCCTTCTCTGGCTTTTTGTCCTGGATACATAAACTTTATCCTTCAATTACATGTACTCATTGAAGACAGAGTAAGTCCTCTTTATATATACAACTGTTTTATTATTTTTTAAACTTGGATTGTATAGCCTATTTTTAGCTGTTCTGAATTGGAAAAAAAACCACCCCAAAACAAGAAAACAACAAAAAACCCCGAACTTTATTTTAATGATCATCCTCTAATGATAGGACAGTTCTCTCTCCGGCGTATGAATACTTTGAAAACTATGTGAAGGAGTCTTCAGATGAAATCAGCAGGCATGAACAATACCTCCTCACATCTTTTATCCTTTATTTAATACCTTTAATTGCATCTTGACTGCTTTAATGCAGGTCTCCTGATACCATTGTTGTGGTAACAATAGCTCTTCTTATTCATTGCCCACTTTTAAATTGGTGTCTGTGCAGTGGTGTGTATGCTGTGTTGCTGGCTCAGTACAGAAAGGCTCAAGGTTCAGTGGTAGTTTCTTTTGTTATAGCTTTTTTTGTTCAAAGCACTGTAGTATTTCTGGGGCACGATGGTGCTATCATGCTAGAGAGCTAAATATTGAAAAGCAAAATGTGTATGTGCCATGTCTTGACTCAAGAATCAAGAGGAGGCTGAAGCAGGTGCTCACAGATGCAGACAGCTAAAAGCATCCGGTCACTCTTAAAAATGTTGGCAGGCCAGAGCAGTCTCTTCATATTCTTAGAGAAACAGACACTGCATGAAGAACCCTCTTCTTCTTTCCCCAAATAAGCCTTCCACCTCTCTCCAACAATGATTCAATTTCAGTTATGCCCAAGACATTGTGACAGATTTCGAGCACCCTGAATGTATGAACTATACTGAAAACCAGTGAACAGCATTTGTTAAAAACAGGCTCTTAGATGTCTCTTCTGCTTGTAGTGCAGCCCAGGCTGCTTAAGTAGAACGTAGGCTCTTGTGTTTTTACATGAAGATGATTTCCTCTGGTCATTCATCCAGTTTTGTCTTCTTTCCAACTGCTGGATGTTTTAACCTGCTTTATAACTTGTATCTTATTATAGCACCCTGATCCCTTCAAGACCTATGTTTTTGGCACTGGAAAGCACTCTTGCGTAATACATGATTTTCAACTGGCAGAGAAAGGCTAAAGTGAAAAAATTTAGCATGCAGACTGGTTGCAGATGGCGTCTACTCTGTCCTTGATATGATTGGCTTAAGCTCAGGCTTTTTGAAACTATTTTAGAATAGCATTTTCCACAGGAGGCAAGGCAACTGTATTGTCTTAGCTGATTATACATACATATCTCCACACTCAATGTTGCTGAGTAACAACTTGTTTTCTCTGATCATGAAAAGTATATAAAGAATTAAGGTGTCTGTTTCACTGTTTTTAAGTCTTCATTTTCTCCCCCTAGGTACATTGCTGTTGGGTTGTGCATTGAGACTGTTCTGGGACTTCCTACTCTGTTTGACCCTATCTTAACATCATGGGGTGGGAGCCTTATAGAAAGCATGGAGACTAAAATTTCTGGCATGTTTTGTTTTGGCTATTATTTTTTTATAAGCAAAATGTACTAACTGACTAAACTGTAACTAAAAGACCCACTGTTGCATTTAATCACACAAGTCTCTTTGTCTTTCCTTCCTGTTTTTTTTCCCCCCCCTCAACTGTTTTTTATGTAGCTGCAGATAGTAAGGATGAAGAAATCAAAGCACCTCCCAAGAGATCCTATCTGGGTATGTACTGTACAAACCCATTCTGCATGAAGTTGTCCTCTCAAGTACATATTTCATGCTTTGCTACTTTTTGTAACCATTTTTAGAAATGATTGCATGATCATTTCTATAGAGAATGTTTGCATTACCTTTTCTTGACATACTAAAACCTGGTGCATGATTTTTTTTTTTTTTTAAATTTTCCTCTCCCCACTTTTAACTTTCATAGAGGAAAAGATGCTTTCAGCTCTATTTCAGAAACCAGTTTTTTGAAGATGGTTGAATTCACCGCATTGTGTGTCTCAATGATATCTTCCTTTTTCCTTCCCCAAGCTAGACAAGCAAAATATTACATGATACAGGAGTATCTTTCAGCATTGTTCAGAATGCTAGATAAGAAATTTCCCACAACACTTGATGTTCAAGCAAAATACCTGCATCCTTTTGAAATTTTCTGGCTTGTTCCCCTCTTTCATTAGAGCAGCCTCAAAATTGTTATTTAGGAATTAGTAACACTTAAGGTGAGAGCTTCCAATCTTCAGTTTCAGAGTTGGAATCTATGTTCTTTAATTTGCCTAAGAAAGAGGAAATATTAGGTGCAAACCAGCTTTGCAGTATTTTCAACTTTTAGTAGTTTGGAAAGACAGTTTTAGTCAAGTCATGGTAATTTTGTTTTAAATTAGTTGGGGTATCACATTAAGGAAGTTATACCAACTAGAGAAACAGAAGTTCCCCAAAGTCAACTTTTAGACTAATTTTAATGGAACTGATTCAGAATCTCACATTGATACTAGTTATGCTCTGTTGCAATTCTCAAGTTAGTAAAGGGTCAACCGAAAAAATAGAGGGTAAAGAAGAATATTACTGGTGCAAAAGGAGAGTCTCTACTTTTATATTTGTCAACACACACAGTTAATTAAACTGGAGTTAGCTCTGAGAAACACTACCAAAGAGTAATATTAACCTGAGTGCTTTCTTGAAGCCATAAGACCATTCCTGCTAAGGTTAAATAGACTCTCTTTTAATGATTCATCTTCTGGATCTCCCCTTTCAGATTTAGGGGCAAAATGCACGCTTTGGGAAATTTACCTTTTTTGGTCTGATACCAGTATTTTGCAAAGCACCTTTTCCTTTTGTATTTTCAAAACATTTTTTTCTGGACTTGGTATCAAACTATTTTGATTTTCTGTTTGCCTTTAATTCTAGTTTGTAGTCATTCTCATTGGCTTGCAACACTAACCAATGGAATGTAAACTTTAAGCAGTCCTGTCTTCCTTGTGCCTATATTCCCGCTGTCTTTTACCAGTATTCAGCAATGCTTCATTTACAGTGTCAGACCTAGAAACAGCTGTCTGTGCTCCTAGTTATGATTAAGTGGATTACTTAAAAATGCTTCGAGTGGTTAAAATTAAATAGAAATAAAAAACTTAATGTGACCTTTAACTCATTTCAGATTTTTTTTCCTTGTCTTTTTTTGGTTAAAACGTCATTTGCTTGGTAGTTTGATAGCTTAAAAAGCTGAGGTTTGTGGAAAAAAGCATCATACCTCTTAATGCAACTGATTTAAGTCTGAAACATTTGGTTAAAAAATGTTACTTGAAGATTATTTTGGAATTGCTTAGCAAAATGGGATTAATTGAATTATCACGAAGGAACAGGACAGTCTTACATTACTGCTTAGAAGTTTAAAGACTGGGCTGGGCAGGTCTGTTGAAATGTGGTCATTCTTACTGGTGTAAACAAATTAGAGATATTTTGAGGTGTTTGTGTGTAGTATACATGCAGAAGTGTGTCCTGGTGGTTTAAAGAGTGGAATGCATGGTGCTTTATGTCACAGTGTAAGTCATACTTCAATTTACAGAGGGCTTAACTGAGCTATGTCCTGCAGTGCTGTGTTTTGCTACAGCTCTGGGGAACTCAGAGTAACAGGAGTATTTGCTATACTTTCATGTGGCAGTGCATTGTCACAATGTCTTTTAATGAGTTTTGATTAAACTTTTGTTCAAGAAGAACAAATTGGCTTTTTCATTTCCCCTGTTTATTTCAGGGGGAAATGAATTTTCAGTGGTGTAAAAAAAATGTTCTTCAATATCTTTTTAGGCTTCAGAAACCATTATATTACTTTCTTTTTCCAGTTACATAGTAAATGCTCTGTATATTGCATTTGTAATTGAAGATTGACTATCCAATGACACTGTTTTGTTGTAGAATTGTTGAACCGTTAATCTGAAAATGTACTGGTCTACCAATGAATTTCAGGTGAACTTGTTAGGTAAATACCGCGGCATTTGTTTGATGCCTGTCTCTGAATAGGAGCTGAGCTCCTGCTGAGCTCCCTGGGATTGTTTTTAGATATATTTTGTTGTCAGTAATCCAACAAACCACTTAACGTGTGGAAAAACAGTGGCATTATCTAAAAAAGCCTTTATCTGGCCCATGACTCTGAAAACTGACTTTCTAGCAGTCAGTACTGAGGGGAGTTGAGGATGTGGGGGAAGGTTGCTGCAGTTTCACTGACCTAAGTAAAAAAAATATCATTTACAGTATGGTGGTCCCCAGAGCATAGGGTTTCCTGATTTCATACAGAAATAAAATTATTCCCCTCTTATTCTAGGCAAAGGAAGGATTAAAAAGGGTTAAGGAGCTCCTGTTCTGAAGGAATAACACTTTATTCCCTTTTTTATTCCCTTTGTTTTCTAATGCAAGTATCTAGTTCTACCTAGTGCCTGCTAGCATTTGATGGCTACCGCTGAGGCTGAGCAAAGCTGCAGTTGAATGATGTTTGTTTGTTTGTTCTTTACCTTGATGAGATGTTTTAGAACAAATGTGGATAAATGTCTTAATCTGTTACACTAAAATACAAGTTTCCTATATATATATTTTGAGCCCTGTGAGTGTTGGAGATTGTTGGGGCAGAAGTAACAGAACGCTTAACAAAACATTGCTCCAAAGAAGCTGTATCTTTTCAAGTTGTTTAGAGTGGTCTCGTTGGTGTGCCAGGCAAGTCTCAAAGTGAATGTGACTTGCTCCATTTTTTGCAAGTAGATGTTTCAACATTTTGAAGGACACTTCTGGTACATCACAAGGGTTTTCCTTCCTTCTATGAAGTTGGTTTTGAAACTTGACATATTACTGAACCCTGAACCTTGCTTTTATCCCAAACAAAAAGTTATCCAAGTAACAGTAAGTTTTAAAACAATAGTAATAAAATGACAAAAACTTAGATTCACCAAATACCTGTTGCAAAAATATTTAAAACTACTTCTTTTTTTTAGGGGAAAAAAATGTAAAATGTCTGTGGAGTTAACTTCACAGAGTTAGTAGCTGCGTAATAATGAAGAGAAAATAGTAATGTGAATTAAGCGGGTGCAGACGTCTGCTACATGGTTTCCACTGGCAGTGTGACAACCTGGTAAATAACTCACACTTTCATCTCTTCTTTTGTCCGCACTCTTTACTTAACTCAGGGCATCAGTTGGCCTGTGGTAAATTAAGTGTTGGCATACTCTAGAACAGCACTAATACGTTACATGTACCGTGAAGGATGTAAACTTTATTTAATCGGCTCTCTGGCTCCCTCTGTTCAGAGTGTTTGGTGGTTTGGGTTCAGCAGGGGTGTCTGGCTTGCAAACGTTCAGGCGTGCGCTGTGATTTTCCGCGGGTACTCTGCAAACGTGCGAATGTGCTTCTCTTCCAGGCCTCGACATCTTGAACAAAGCTGAAGACAGAGCAGAGACACAGTTTCCCTTGGCTGGTTGTGGGCAGCACTTTGGTTTCGTTGAAACCATTACACCATGCTCTCTAGTAGTTGAATTCCCTTTGCAGCTGCTGTGCAGTTAAATACGTAACAAAAGCACAGTTGTTGCTGGGATGCAGCTGCCACCACCTCTGTCTGTGCATAACTGCACATGGACGTGAAGGGGTTTAGATCCCTTCTCCCAAGGATTATATGTATCCTTGTTAGACTAATTTCAGAGTGCTTTTGTTGATCTTTTGGGGAGGGTGTCTGGGAGAGGGGGTTATAATGGTGTCTCTGTGTGAAACTAGGATGCCAAAAGGATTTTTTTTTTGTTTATTAATGGAGTTCTAGTTGTTGAAGAATTCATGTCTACTTTGCCTGAGGAAATGGCACCCACCTGCATCAGCACTTTGGTTGTAGTTCTGTGTATGATGGGAACAGTTATTTCCCTTTGCCTTTATCTGCATTGATATTTAGACCTTTTCAGGAGACAAAACAAGAAATGGAGATTCTAAGGATGAAGTGGCAATTTTCAATTTGTTGTAAGTAAATACTTAAGTTGAAAACTGTAGAATCTTTGGGGTTTTTTAAATGCATAATTTTGGTTTCTTCTTAGCTGATGTTGCAGATGAAACAAACAGAAGTCTGGAAAATAATTTGTCTATCCAGGTATGGGTCTGTGCTGAAGGTCTAAGTTACTATTCAGGCATTTCAGAATAATTCAGTCCAAGTAGAACACTATTAATTTTTTTTAAAGGAACTTACAAATCTTTTGCATCCTGAACGGGTAAGTTTTTTTTTTAACTACAGGTGCAGACAGAGGGAATAGTTTCATTAAAAAGGTTGTTCTTTTATTTTCCTGGGGGATTTACGTTTCCTGAACCATTGCAAAACCAATACTGAAATAGTTCTATTTCAGAAAACTTGAGAAAAATGAATTTGAGTCAGTCTGTTTTCTAGGGCCAATGTTATGTTTCTCAGTAGATACTCTCTTTCAAGCTTCAAAGTTCCATTTAGTGTAAATCTTTCTTCAGCTCCTCAGGCTAATGGGCCTTGAATGAAAAGTTGTACTGTGGCCTTTTCTGTCCTGTTGAAAAGTGTTGGAAGTTAATCAGTAGGAGGGCATACCTTTTTGCAGGCATATCTAGTAGTATTCAGAAGTTATAAAAGGAAAGAATAAGTTTATCTACTTAAATCCTGTATTCCAGAGAGACATTTTCCTTTTAGAAAAGACAGCTTTCCACCAGGCCATTTGATGCACTGAGTATTTTACATTCGGTGATAAGTTTAAGTAGCATCCCTGGACTTTGAGGGCTGTATTGGAAGGGTCATTGTAAAAATTTTTTTTTCAAAAGGCTTGAGAAACTGGAGCTGCCACCCACAACTTCTTTGGTTCTTAAACTGAAACCTCCAAAACCTTAAGGGCTGAAGGGATTATTCTTATCTCAAGCATAATGTGGGTAATAACGTTTTGCTTATATATTGTAGAGCACACAGTAACTTGTAGTCAAACTGATGCATCATCATGGTTTAAAAATCTACCCATTGTTGATCTGAAAGGTCCAAAGTACCACTTGGTAATGTGAAATGTCCTCCGTTTTTAAATTTTAACAGGTTAGCTTTGAACAGGAGGCTGGACTAGATGTTCTGCAGAGGACTCTTGCAATCCAAGCTTCTGTGGGATTGTAGATAAAATATTCTGCTGATGGTTTACTATGAGGCCACCACATGCAATTTGAAAATACAGTCCTTTTGTTCCTTTCACTCGTGTCACCATTTCAGCGTAGGATATATATTTTATTAGCTAATGAAGAATACTTCTACAATAATCAGAAATACACTATATTCTTAATTTTGTCAGCTGTATTAGCTTTGTAATGTTTTGCATCACACATGTTAATTCATCTGGCTCCTGTCATTGGTGGTAATCAAACAATATACATCTTCTCTATCCCTAGAACAGGGAGTTGAGAAGAAGGTGTTACATGTGTTTACTAGTGATCAGGGCAGGGAACTTGGAGGACTGTGTTAGGTTTTTGGGGCTACCACATTTTAAATTTACTATTTAGCTCCCTTTAAGTTTTCAGCTTACAGCCAGTAGGGAAAACAGCCAGCCAGGGACTTGTAAAATCTCTACTGAGTCAGAATGGTTTCAGTAAGAGGTTATTTAGTGGTAGAGCAGTATGTTCAGACCTGTGTTGCGGGCCTTCTAAGCCCTCCTTTTGCACCAGCCTTGCTACTGCTTTTGAATGGCTTCAACCTGAAAATGGAAGCAGGCCATTCTTTTTATTTACTTCTAATGCAGTTTACAGTGCTTGTGTTTATAGTTTAAAATGATCTGCCAGGTTGAGTGTAGCAATTGAAGGGCCCATGCCTATTCTGAAAGCTACAAGGAGAAAGAGCTGGAGGAAGGGTGGTTGGATGAGGGTGGAGAGGCAGGGTGTGGATGCAGGCTAGGTGGAGTGAAGGAGGCTTGTACAGTGAGGAGGGCTTTCCTTTGCCCTGTAGAATGGAGTGCACACTCAGTGGTTGGGGGTGCTGGGAAGGAGGAGTGCAGCTGTTGTTCTTTCAGCCTCTCTTTATTTTAAAAAAAAAAAAAAAAAAAAGTGGGCAGGGAAAAGAAATAAATCCTTATCGGCTGCCAGGAAATTCTAATTTTATCTTAAATTAAGGGAAAACCATGTTTTAACACTGGGAGAAGAGAGGGAGGTGGTAAAGGTGGCTCTCCAGCTTGGCGCAAGCAGTAATACCAAGAGGTATCACAGGAGGCAAGGCTTAGCGCTGTGTTTCTGGAGTGTGCTGCTCGGGGTTCTTGTTGGCTCTGACTGCTGGTGCCCCTGCCCAGCCCTTCAGCAGTCCCTGTGAGGCCTGTCACCCAGCTGTAGTCGTGGAAAGAAGACTACTTAAACAGGTTCTGTTGGAAGAACTGTGCGGCGGCAGAAATATTACTTCTGATACAAGTACCGCTTCTAGTCGGTGGTGTGGTGGGGAAATAAACCTGTGAATAAAATGTCAATTTTGCTTGTGCTGCATGTATTTTAACTGGAGGAAGGAGAGCTCATAGCAACATCTAGCCACATGAGGGTGCTCTTGGGTTTCCAAATCTTGCTTGCTGAGCCACTCGTCTGGAACCTGGGAGAGGAGTCTGATCTTGCTTTTAGGCCTGCGGTGGTAACTGTACAAATAGTGAATAAACAGAGATTTTGAAAAAACCTTTTCCCTCGTGGTGGAAGCCAGAATAATTAGTTGCTGTAATAACATCAGTGGTGAAACATCTAAGTGTTCAAATACAATCGATTTGGCTGCCCATCCTGCAGATCAGGGAACACATATGCAGCAAAGCTGCTGCTTCAGTTTGTTAGATGTGAGAAGTTTTTGCAGTTGCCTACTTCTTGAGCATGCCACATGTCATTGTATACTTGGTCATGTCTAGATCCAAATGGTGAGATTTGTTCTTTAAACAAGGTCACAGAATAATTTGGCTTGGAAGGGACCTGTGAAGTTATTTGCTCCATTTCCCTGCTTGAAGCAGGTCCAGTGAGATAAGGTTGCTCAGGGCCATGTCTGGGTGAGTTGTGGGTATCTCCAGAGATGGAGATTCCACAACCTCTCTGGCACCTGTGCCAGTGTCTGACCATCCTCATGGTGATAAAGTTTTTCTTCCATCTAATGGGAATTTCCCTTGTTGTAACTCATGTCTGTTTCCTCCTGTCCCGTCACCGTGTGTGTTCAAGAAGACCCTGCCTCCATCTTCTTTACACTCTCCCCTTAGCTGCAGGCAGCAAGAAGCCTTCATTTCTCAAAGCTGAACAAACTTCGTTCTCTTAGCCTCTTCATGTACACCATGTACCTCAGCCCTTTAATCATCTTGGTGGCTCACCACTGGGCTCATTTCAGTAGGTCATTGTCTGTCTTGTACTTGGGAGCCCAAAACTGAACATTACTTCAGGTACAGTTTTGTGGGTATGGAATAGAGAGGAATTAACACTTCCCTCCATCTGTTGGCCACACACTCGCTCAACTGTGCAGCCCAGTAAGTTATCAGCTGCCTTTGCCAGGAGCACACACTGCTGACTCGTGCTCAAGTTGTCTGCCAGGCTGCCCTCCGCTAGTATACAAATCTGCTCTCTAGGGAGTGAGCCTCCTGCACCCATACTGTGGTGTGGGGTTACTCCTTCCCAGCTTGTGATAACCCTGAACTTCACGGTATTCCTGTCAGCCCATATCTCCAGACTAAGATCCCTTTGAATAGCAGTGCTGTCCCTCAGTTTATCATGCACTTGCCCTAATTTGGTATCATTCATGAACTTACCATCATCCAGGTTGTTAATAAAAGATGTTAAAGAGCGTTGGCCATAGTATTGATCACTGTGATACTTTGCTAATAAAGATACTGTAGGAGACTGTCAACAGCCTTGCTAAAGGCACTATAAACAACATCCACTGCTCTCCTTTTGTCCTTAGAGACAGTCGTAATAGAAGGCAATCAGGTTGGTCAGCTGCAGTTTGCCCTTAGTAAATCTGCGCTGGCTGTTCCTAGTCACCTTCTCGTCCTTCATGTGCTTTGAAATGACTTCCACGAGGACTTCTTCCATAACCATCCCAGGGATGAGGTTAGCCTAACTGGCCTGTAGTTCCCTGGATCTTCCTCCTTGAAGATAGGTGTGATTTTTTTTTTTTTTCTTTTCTTCCCCTGCCCCCAGTCCTAGAGAACCTCTTCCAATCACCATGACCTTTCAGAGCAGCCTTGCAAAGACATCAGTTTGCACCCTCAACACCCTCAGATGCTTCCCATCTGTGTCCCATGACTTGCATAAATCCATCAATTTAGGTGCTCCCGAACTCATACCTTTCTGTTCTGTGGGTATTGCTTCACTCCCTCAACTTTGCTAGTAGGGCTCAGGAACTGTAGGGGGCAGGCCTTACCGGTGAAAGCACATTAAAGCATTGTTAATGCAAGAAGGCAATAGGTAAATTTAAAGCCATGGTGAGAATTAGTTTTCTAGCTTTCATTGTGATAGCCTGCTTTGCTGCTTGTCTGATGTCTTTCAGTTTCTGTAAGCAAAAAGGTGAGAAGAGAAACGATTTCTAGGTGATGGCCAAGTTGCCAGTTCAGTGCAAAAGGTGTAAGTAATGAACCATTTAAAGGGTAACTCAATTCCCCACAGACTTCAGAATAAACTTTCAAGCTGAGGTGGTTTTAGTTGTTAGTACAGATGCATTGATAGCTCACTTTTTTTTTTCCTAAGTGGTTTGTAATACTGGATGACATGGTGTGTGCCTAAAGAAGCGCTGTTGCCCAGCACTGCCTGCTCAGACATAATGGATTGTCTAGACAGCTTGCTAGGGGAAAAAATTCTGGCTGCAGCACATTTTTAGAATCTTGTTATAGATCCTGGCACATCCACATTTTGTACATTTCATGTATTTTTAAAGAATGTTATCTTTGCATTTATGTAAGTGGTGTAGAATCAACAGATCAACACATGAACATATCATCAGAGTCAACATATCAAGAGTTATGTTCTGTACAGGAGACGGGGGCATAGCTTGCACTCAGTTTCCACTGCTGACTCTTTTAAGTGGACTCCATATGAAAGACAGACATGCTGTCACTCTGGAAAGCTGCTCGTTTCATATGTTAAGGCCCTGCGTGCATCATTTGCTCAGGACTTGCTTCTGTTTACAGTTTGTCTTAGTCTGTTGGAAATGAGCCCTCTGAGATAACCATACCCACTGCAGTATACGGTGTGAGAGGAATGGACAATGAGATGACCCAAAGTCTGATACTTAGAAGTGCTGAGCTGGGTGGCAGCTCTCACTTGGTCCCAATTAAAATGGTGCTACAAGGGGCCAGTGTGACAGTAGGATGTCTGAGCTGACATAATATGCTCTGTGAACTACATGTGGAGGTGATGCTCAAGGTACATCCTGATTGTTGCACTCAGCCTGATTTATTTTTTCACTACATTTTATGTCCTATATATTTTATTAGCCTTCTTTTATTTGAAGTGCACTGGAAATATGAAGTTACTAGTTCCTACTAAGCTAGAAATAGGGAATATATTTAATAAGTCTACGTTTCTGAAGCTCTTATTTATAAATAATGACACGTTAACAAGACTTCTCCTTATGCAGGATATTGAAAGGCACTTATCATTGAAGCAGCAATGCTTTGCCATTTTCATTGCTGTATCAAGAGAAAACAAAATAAAACCTTTTTTATTTAGAGGCAAATGTCATGCTTTTAACCTGTAATGCACTACACTGACCATCCTTGATTGAAAACAATTAGGGATAGCTTTATTTTACTGAAAAATTCCCACCTTCCCCCCACTCCACACTCCCACTTTGCAAGCAGTGATGCACCAAAGATACATTTATTGGAGAAGGCTTTTCAAGCCCAAGATGGATGTTCCAAGTGAGAAGGAAGAAAGAGCTTTGCTACACTGTAGTTAGCCAGTTTCCCTGGGCTGTTTGCTTTTGGGAGATGACAGGAATCATCTCCCAGCTCTGATGCAGGAAAACCACACAGTGGAACCCAGGTGCTCTGTGTCTGTATCCCATGGGAGTGCTAAGCAAGGATCAATCAGAGCAGGGGGCTTAGGTGCTCCTGCTTTCCTGTATGCTCTTGATCCCCCGTTGCCGTCACAAAAAGGATGCATGCAGTCGGCTCTGTTTTGCCTTCACCCCCCATTTGGTTTGTGTCTGCCTCTGCCCCTGAATGCTCTTAGCATTGTAAAGACGGGAGCTGAAACAGTCCAGTTATGCAGGCTATAAGCCAGTATCATGGCACTGGCATGGGATATGAGAGACTGAGGTGGAGGTTCCTGCTTGCACAGATAACTCATAGTGTATCAGTCTGAGCAAAGGCTCTGATGGTCCCCCTGGAAGCCAGGCTGCAGGCAGGAGAGAGGGGCCTTGGTGGGAGCCTGAAGCAAGCATGCTAGCCCTTAGGCTATTTAGGTGCTCAGGTTCCCTGTCTTTGAATGTGCATATCTGAAAGAGCGTGATTTCCTCATGACTTGGAATGGAGAAACAACTGAAATCTCAGTGTTTCCCGTAAAAGAAAAAGGCCTCCTGTCTGGTTTTACCCTTGACTCGCCGGAGTCATCCACAGAAGCTGAAGGCAGGCCAGTCTCTCCCCGTTGATTGCAAAGGGCCTGTCCCTCGCTCAGGTTAGTGGATTGGTCTTGAGATCTCTCAAGTCTGGTGAGATGAATACTGCCCTCTGTGGTGTTGAGATCAGCACTGCATCATGGAAAACCTCCCTCTGCCTTACTAAGTTTTACTTACTAATTTTCTTTTGCGATGGTAAGTTCACAGTTGCCTTTATTTATGTTTATTTTTTTGAGTCATTTTATGGACCTGCAGGCCCAAGGCATGCTGAAGAACACAAGCCAAACTAAACACCCCTCTGGTGTGAATGCCAAATTGTCACTTCTGATGTTTGGCAGTTAACAGGTACCCAACGAACGACTTACAAATGCTGAATAGAAGAAATTTGTTTATGAATTATTCGCTAGTTCTGTTCCTGTGTGTAGGGGAGATGGGCATTATTATGGAAAATGGCGTAGACCTTGGTATTTAGTGTGGAGACTGTTTGATGGAAAGCTGCAGTAGCACAGACTTGGCCTATGTATAGAAGTTCATAACTAAACACTCCTGTTCTGTTGTACTTTTGACAATACAAGAAATTTGTTTCTTCTAAACTTTGTGTTTTAAGTGTCTTTTTCCTGTGCCCATACTCTATCTCATCTTCGGTGAGACATGATAGTCAACTTTCGAAGATAGGCAGTACATCATCATCTCACCCCCTGCCCTGGCTTGATACTTTTTACTATTCCATGCACCCTAAATAGATTATTTCAGAAGAAGTGATTACATTTGATATTGGGACAAATTATTTAGACATTTAGTGGTGTGACAGTGCAGTGTTCAGCAGTGCTGGCTTACAGCCACGTTCCAGATCACAGCCTGCTGGAGGGTTGTACAGTACATTGCATCAAGGGAGAGACAGGATTAAGGTGGAAGGATTTTTTTGCAAGCTGTATCAGTTCCTGAATTCACTTGAGAGAGAGTCTTGCCCCACAAAGAGTTGTTCCTGCTTTAAGGCCCAAGCTGTCTCCCTTCCAAAGACTAGTTCATTGAAGCTGTCATGAGGAAGTCTTATACTGTAAAAGATTTTTTCCTCTTTCTTTGGGTGGTTGGATTTGGAGCTGCCTTTGCAAATCATGATTTAAATTATCAAGCAAGTAATATGGAATAAAAGAAATTATTTTGTATCTCTCATTTACTTTACTAAAGAAAGCTTGGTTCACATGGTGATGTATATAGCAATATAGTCATTATGCTGAAGTCGGTTTTGTTGCTGATGAAGGAAATGTAATACCTATACATTTTAGTAATGGTACAGCATAATGTGTGATCTACTCAAATTACATTTTTTATCATGTTAAAAATACATTAAATGGTGATGTATTAGATTACTTTTACTTGTAACATATCAAACTGTTTTGGTTGAAAATTGATTTCAAATAGAAATGTGGAGTAACTTATTTAATTTTAAAAAATGTAAACAAACTGCAGTGTTTGTACTGAATGTCCATTTTCTGGAAACATGCTTTTTAAAAAAAAAACAAATAAAGCAGGTATTATTTTTAAATGAATTTTTAGTAAAATTAATTTACTCTTTTTTTTTTTGGTCATCTCATCCTTTTTTACTCTTAGTCATTATTCAAAGACACAGAACAAAGCAGGTGTTACTCAGCTCCGAATCAGTTTCTTATTGTTTGAATAAATGAGATATTTTTATTAAGCTAAACTGAAAAAGTAAAAAATTGTTCTTGCAGAAGCAGACAAAGCTTTCTAAGCTCTGGTTCCAGTGCATCAGCTAGTAATTCTTTAGATTAGTATTTGACTCGTTAAAGCTATGCAGTAAATGCTCAGTGATTTAAATGATCTTAATAGATTGGCAAACATAGGCCTCATTAGAAGTGTGCATAATGACGTTGTAAATTTTAATTTGTTTTATTTTCAGAGTAAATGTTTTTAACATCAAAATTTTATTTTATCTTGTTACTAAAATAATTATATGCAATCTCTATCTACATGAGGAGACGACGTAACACTGAGCGAGGTTGGGGAAGAAAGGATGTAACTTAGCTGTTCATGATAAGGTGCTTCCTGTATCCTCTTGAATCAACAGCAGAAAAGGTGTAATTTTTCGGTGAATCATGAATCTGTGGTGAGGGTCAGGGTGTACGCAGTCTCCCTCCAGACACTCAGATTGCTAGTAATCAGCATGTTTCCTTCCTTGTGGAGGGAACTATACCACCACTATTCCTGAAGTTATGAACATCTCCTTTCATGTGCATTTATTATGTGCCCTACTTTCTCTTTGCTCTGCTCTGTGATCAGTATGCATTACATCTACTGCATCAGGATCCTGTGTTCCCTCCCATGGGTAGCGGAAAAAATCCAAACCCCAGAATTCAGTTCTGGCAGATTTATTTTTACTTGCATTGTACATTTAAAAAAACGGGTCTTGTTCAGCCTGGATGATTCCATGGAGACATAGAAACTAGTGAAAGGAAGACAGATCCTGAGTATTTCAGGGAAACGTTTTTTATTTTTAATAGCTGCTTAAAGCTGCCTTATTTACTATTACTCATTGCAACTCAAAAGCCTGATGAGAACTTGGGAGATGCAACATTTTAAATATTCAGAACATTGTTGTTTCTTCACTTCAGGTATATGAGTTTCAGGTTTTTTTCCCCATCAAAATCAGGATCAATACTGCTGTTTCTAAAATACATAGACTGCTTTGGTTTTTATACACACTTCAGTAGCCTTTGCAAGCTTGTTGCATTTTTTGTGTGTGCATGTGTGCGTAGTTAATCTTTAAAATTTGAAGTCTATCTTTATATTTGTGATAATAAAAATTTTGCTATCCCCTCCTTACTTAAAGTGACTTTTTAGCAGGTTGCTTTGTAAATGTCACAAACTGTGCAGTTGTTGCTAAGTAAATTTTTTCCCACTCCTTATCTCCAGTTTGTATAGCCTTTGAAAAGAAACGGTTGCTGGTCTTGAAATTCTCTGCTTCCTGTCGCCCCCATTTTTTTGTCCATTTATACAAACCACCAAAACCTTGGAATGACTCCTTGCTTATGTTAAGGTTTTACACTGCTGCCCTTTCCTGTCTTTGCATGCCTTGGCATGTAAAAATCAGGAGCAGTTATTTCAGAAAATTTCTTCTGCCTCAAATTTTTTACTGTGTCTTCAGAGACAGTGTTTACTCCCTCATGCCTTTCTTCACCCCCTGTTGGGAGTAGGTTGTAGTAGAAGAACAAGTAACTGTGCACTCAGGGAATAGAGCAAACTTAATATCAGAACAGCTTAAAATAGTTTTGTCCACAAGCTCCTCATTAAATTTCTGTGTGCAGCAGATGTCAAAGAACTGCTCAGTCTTTGAAGAAATTTACTATTTCTTCACAGAAGAACACAGAAATTTAATGAGGAATTTGTGGATAGGACTATTGTTTGGCAGCTCATTGTTTATGGTTCACCTGTCATCATTCTCCCCGTCCCCTGCACTCCTGAGTACGGGATTTGTAAGGGACACAGCAACGGAGGGCAAATCCATGCATCACTTAGGAAAAAAAGGACCGTACCCTGTGGTGGCAGTCATCTCACTGGTGAACGCTGCCAGTGCACTGTCTTCTGCCTGTTTTGGTGTGGAGTTTTTTTGTTGTCCTTTTTAAAACTAACTGTATTTGTAAAGGGGCATAACAGCCAAAGTCTTTTGCCTCCAGCAGCGGCTGGGTGCCAGGATGTTTGGCAGGAATGCCAGCCTAAGATATTCCTGATCCTTTTTTTTCTTTTTTCCCCCCACTCATTCTTGCCCCCTCAGTTGTACTTACAGAATGGTTTGTGGGATTATGTTTTGAACCAAATAAGGGAACAGATCTGGCTTAAAATGCAGTCTTGTTCTTTTTTTTGTGTTAAATCTTAAAAAAAGAAAAAAAAAAAAGAAAAAAAAAGATAAACCCGGGATTTGTGGCTTCAGTGAGAAACGCTTCAGGGAGCTAAAAAGTTGTCTTGCTGTAGCTTGAGGGGGATGAGAGGGGCTTAAACTTCTGCTGGGAAATGTGAATAATTTGTGAATGCACACCTGTGTCACCACCAAACTCTTTATGACAGAGCAACTTACTTAAATCTACTACCATTACCTTTCTTTCCAGCTCTTGAAGATACGTTGACTATGGAGCATTAAACTGCAGACACAAGGTGTTCAGAAACTCTGCGGTATTCAGAAGTGCATCTTGCATAACAGCCACTGCTCATGTCAGAGCAGGGATTTATCTGTGGTCAAACTAAACAGCTGGGAAGTTGAAGGGGAAATTCTGTTTCAGGGTAGCTCTGTCTCACTTGGCTCCTCCAGTTACAAGTGCTGTAATCAGTAAGGCAGTCTGCAAGCACTCAAGTGAAACTCTGTACTGCTCTCCCTCCCTATAAATTCTTCCTGCTAATGCAATGAAGTCATTTGTGTGGAAATTCCTCCTGTTTGGTCACCGTATACAGTAATTTAGATCTGTGCAGACTTGTTGTTGTTTATGTAGAGTGAGTTTTGGTTTGCAGGTTGTGAGAGAACACTACAGGCATGTAGGTTCTGGAAAACCTACTGCTACCAGAAGTCCTTTTTTTTCCCTTTCCCTAGAAAGTCGTATGGAGATTGAAATTATTCCCAGCTTCATCTACCTACATTTTTTTTTAAAAAGTGGATGAATTTCCATAGTCAACTTTACAAATGTCAGTATATTTATGTCAGTATGTTTATGGTCGCAAATGAGAAATTAGAAGTTGAGATTTTTCTGCTACTGCTGGCCAGAAATTTGTGCATTGATTGTTGGGGATAAGGGTTGTCATTGGTGAATGGTCACATCTTCACAAACACACACATAAACTATTTCAATGAATTTGATCAAAGTTGTTCGTCTGGAAAGGGCAGAATTTATGCTGAGAATAGATGGTTCCTGACCTGACTGGGCAATAGCCTCATGACTCGGTTCTCCCTTAGGACATGGAAGAACCTAGGTGGAAGGTCCTTAATTCAAATCAGAGATGTTAAAAATTTGAACCTATTTCCCAAATCCCATCTGTATGTGTGCCTTTCTTATCCTCCCCCAGATTTTCCAAAGTCTTGCTTTTGTTCCAGCATAGAACAAAAATCCAGAAATACCAATTTATTTTTTTCAAAACGGGATTCTTGTTCACCAGCCTACCCTATTATTCTTAACTACAATAGATATTTGAAAGGAAGCCCTATGAAATGGAGTAGATTGTGCAGTCATTTTGAGATATTAGCATCTTTGTAATGCAGTTCAGATAATTAAAGAAAACATGTCTGACATTTTCGTGTGTGTAGCAGGGACTGGGCAGAGGAGAGAGGCAAGTGAAAAAAAGAGCAGAAAGCTTCCTGCAATTTCCTACATGCTTGTGATGATTTTGAAGCGTTAAACTATTGATACTAAAATGGGTCATTCTGAAGTTAACAGAGGCAATTGCCAAGAGATGTTTAGCAGGCCAGATGACATTATTTTAGCAAAGGAGGCAGCTGCACAATGCATTATTCTGTTTGGATGCTAAATTAGTAGGGCCAGTTTGGGGCCTAGAATTTGTCTTGGCTGGTAGTGGGTTACCTAGGAAACAGGGATTAAACTTCCCCCAAAAAAATCGTAAATAAGGAGAGGAGTTTATATTTTTAGGAAGGGAGTTTAGCTTTGTGTTGTATACATACTTACACATGCATATATGTGTGCCTGATTTCAGTATCTAAAAAAAAAAAATTATCACATAAATGCTTTCTTTTTGTGGCGTCTTCACAATAGATGAGATAGGGTCTCAGGTACGTCAAGCTCAGAGAAGGCTGAAAAAGAGATCATGTATCTTTAGGCAAGTTACTGGCTATTCAGCATTTTCCCCAGAGATCTGCAGTTCAAAAAGGGGGGTGACCGAGCTTCTGAGAGTAACTTGCTGTGTTATACATGCAACCTGGCATTGTAATCCCTGGCATGGTGGTATCTGAGGCAACCTGCATCTGGGCTAATGCACAGCTTGGTTTTGTAATATTTAGAAGAACTTTAATTGCAGTCTTTGAATGAGGAGGAGTATGATAAGTGCATATTTTTTCTAATATTATAGTAGTCTTGATATCTTCTGAGACTTAAACTTCAAAGAATAAGTTTCAGTACTACTCAAAATAAATTAAACTGTTTTCATAGAGAGTTTATAACTCCAACTACAAGAATTTGGAGCCAAGGCTGCCTGCTCTGCAGTGCTTAACTTACTCCATTTTAGTCTTTTGTCTGGAGGCCTTTGTGTACTGCCTGGTAGGGCTGTGGGTGATAGCTTAGATAAACCATGCTGAGGATGGTGTAAAATATTGTTAAAACGATTGTAAAAATAGTAACTTGGTACTACACATTCTTCTTGCTATGACACTCTCATCATCCCTGCTTAGCTTGCTGTCAGAAAAAGAAGTCTCTTTCTATAGTTAGCATAGGAAGGCGTATCTAGCCAAAAGAAGAGTGAGCTTGGCTCTAATCTGCCGCCTCCATTAGTGCAGTTGGGAGCAAAAGCGTTACTTCAGAGCTGTGCTTGCAGGTGAGGGGTTGGGGGATTTACTTCTCTGGTTCGACTTGCTTTGGGATTTTTGACGCGCTTGGCATAGGAGGTGAGCAGAATCAGGAGTGTTTGTAGTGAAAGCATTGGCTGCCCCGAGTAATCAAAAGTCTGCTGTGGCACTCCTGGGCTTCCCATTTCACTTCCGTGCTGCGCCTTGAGAGAAGGACTTCCTCCTGAAGTCCATGCTCTCTCTGTCTCACGTGGTTTCTGAAGCTGTTTATGCTGCTTTCACTCCACCTTTCAAATACATAGCTTATTTTCCATAGCACTAATGCCTTTGGGCCACAGCTACCTCATTCCAGTGGCTTTCCTAGCCCCATGATCTGCCTAGTTATTAGGCTGTTCTCCTTTGTCAATCCCCTTGTAAGTCAGCTAATAGCTGCTTTTGCCAGCTGTTGAGACAATCTCATGGAGATAGTGATGAAGAATGGTCAATACATTGGAATAGAAAGAGGAGAGACTGAACAGGCAAAAGTAGCAGTAACACAGTAGATAATTTCAGTAGTGATGTTACTGAGGAGGCCAATCTTCACAGAGGAAATACAGTCCTATAACTACATTGATTCAGATATATCTAGGCTTAAGTTAAGTGCCTTGCCCTAGTAGCAATATTAGTATGTATCTGTGTTGGTGGTTGTCTATCTTTGTTCTTCTCCTAAGAACTTCTTTGGACTCGATGATCTTAGAGATCTTTTCCAATCTTAATGATTCTATGATTCTAATCTTGCTGGCCTGCTCTAGGAGCACAGACTTCTGTTTTCTCTCAGCTGGACTTGGGAAGAAAACAGAGTTTGGATGGCATATGTTGCACAGGGTAGGGGGTTGCAAGTGTAACCCCTGCAAGATTGCCTTGAAAGTGTCTGCCATCTGGAGAAATCCAAGAAATGTCCTTACTTTGGAAGAGACGAGCCTAGAGTACACTTCTGCAGGCTTTTTTGGGGAGGAGCGGGGAAGGACTTTGCTTTTGGCTCATCCAAAATTGGTTACACTCGTTCTGCAGTAATGTGCAGAGATAGCTGGGCTGAGCTATACTGTTCGATGTGGATTTCCCAGCTCAGCTGGCATTCACCAGCAGTCTCTGAGCCCAACAGTTGGGGCCTTGTTCACAGATACCATATTTGCTAAAAATTCCTCTGTATTAGAACAAAAAACCTTTGTCCCCACCTGCTTGCTTTTATAATTTTGCTTTCTTCTTAATGCTTATAACCTTACCAGTTGTACTGTGAGGACCCCATGCAATGCTTGGGGAAGGGTGGCTGGAAAGCTGCCCAGAGGAAAAGGACCTGGGGGTGCTGGATGACAGCCGGCTGAACATGAGCCAGCTGTGTGCCCAGGTGGCCAAGAAGGCCAATGGCATCCTGGCCTGGATCAGAAATAGTGTGGCCAGCAGGGCTAGGGAAGTGATCGTGCCCGTGTACTCGGCACTGGTGAGGCCGGACCTCGAATAGTGTGTTCAGTTTTGGGCCCCTCACTACAAGAAGGACATGGAGGTGCTGGAGCGTGTCCAGAGAAGGGCAAGGAAGCTGGTGAAGGGCCTGGAGCACAAGTCTTATGAGGAGCGGCTGAGGGAACTGGGGTTGTTTAGCCTGGAGAAGAGGAGGCTGAGGAGAGACCTTAAGGCGCTCTACAACTACCTGAAAGGAGGTTGAAGCAAGGTGGATGTCGATCCCTTCTCCCAAGTAACTAGCAATAGGATGAGACGAAATGGCCTCAAGTTGTGCCAAGGGAGGTTTAGATTGGATATTAGGAAAAATTTCTTCTCAGAAAGGGTTGTCAAGCCTTGGAACAGGCTGCCCAGGGAAGTGGTTGAGTCACCATCCCTGGAGGTATTTAAAAGACATGTAGATGTGGCGCTTAGGGACATGGTTTAGTGGTGGACTTGGCAGTGTTAGGTTAACAGTTGGACTCGATGATCTTAAAGGTCTTTTCCAACCTAAACAATTCTATGATTCTATATAAACACACACACAAATTAAAATTTTGATGGGCTAGTAACAGTGCAGCGCAAGTGATGTAAACAATTCTGCATCCTTTCGTAAGACAATGGAAAATGTCAAGGATGAGTTAAAGGTCAGCCTAATTTTGTGGGTTTATATAACTGCATTTTTCTCTAAAATGTTTTTTTCTCTTTGCTGTGAGACGCCCATAAACTAAAGCTGTGTACAAAGGAAATTACACTGAGGATAGCACAGCAAACGCTGTCAGCTGCACAGGAGGTGCCCAGGGTATGAATATTTTGGTTTAGGTTTTCATTCTTACTTGTCCTGTGTGTTGTTAGCAGCAGGAGTAAAACTTTCAGGCTAAGTATAACTTTTTAATTGCTGTTCTTTAAGGTTCTTCTTTAAGGAGAAGAGACCAACAGCCACCTCACTACAACCTCCTTCCAGGTAGTTGTAGAGCAGGATAAGGTCTCCCCTCAGCCTCCTCGTCTCCAAACTAAACAGTCCCAGTTCCCTCAGCCACTCCTCACAAGACTTGTGCTCCAGGCCCTTCACCAGCTTCCTTGCCCTTCTCTGGACACGCTCCAGCACCTCCATGTCCTTCTTGTAGTGAGGGGCCAAAACTGAACACAGGATTCGAGGTGTGGCCTCACCAGTGCCCGAGTACAGGGGCACGATCACTTCCCTAGCCCTGCTGGCCACACTATTTCTGATCCAGGCCAGGATGCCGTTGGCCTTCTTGGCCACCTGGGCACACTGCCGGCTCATGTTCAGCCGGCTGTCAACCAGCACCCCCAGGTCCTTTTCCTCTGGGCAGCTTTCCAGCTTTCCCCAAGCCTGTAGCGTTGCCTGGGGTTGTTGTGGCCGAAGTGCAGGACCCGGCACTTGGCCTTGTTGAACCTCATACAGTTGGCCTCAGCCCATCGATCCAGCCTGTCCAGGTCCCTCTGCAGAGCCTTCCTACCCTCCAGCAGAGCAACACTTCCACCTAACTTGGTGTCATCTGCAAATTTACTGAGGGAGCACTCGATCCCTCATCCAGGTCATTGATAAAGAGATTAAACAGGACTGGCCCCAAAACTGAGCCCTGGGGAACACCGCTCGTGACCGGCCGCCAACTTTGATTTAACTCCGTTCACCACAACTCTCTGGGCTCGGCCGTCCAGCCAGTTTTTTACCCAGCGAAGAGTGCACCTGTCTAGGCCGTGAGCTGCCAGCTTCTCTAGGAGAATGCTGTGGGAGACAGCGTCAAAGGCTTTGCTGAAGTCCAGGTGGACCACATCCACAGCCTTTCCCTCATCCACTAGGCGGGTCACCTGGTCATAGAAAGAGATCAAGTTGGTCAAGCAGGACCTGCCTTCCATGAACCTGCGCTGTGTGGGCCTGATCCCCTGGTTGTCCCACACATGCCTTGTGAGCGCCCTCAAGACGAAGCGCTCCATAATCTTCCCTGGCACCAAGGTCAGGCTGACAGGCCTGTAGTTCCCCGGGTCCTCCTTCCGGCCCTTGTAGATGGGCATCACATTGGCAATCCTACAGTTGTCCAGGACCTCCCCTGTTAACCAGGACTGCTGAGGTACTGCGGTGACAGAGCTGTGGAGATACTTAAAAGTACACAGAGATGCAGAAATTCCTAGGTGACAGGCCTGAAGGAATGGAGACGGAGAACGGTCATATTAGCATCTTATAGAGACTATGCAAGATGGTGGATTCCTTTTTTTTTTTTCAAAAGGAGAGAGGTTTGGATCAGAGACAGAAGTTTTTGGTGCTAAGGTCTCATTTCTTCTGTTTTGTACCATGAGTGAAACATAACAAGTGCCTTTTCAGTCCCAGTGAGTGTAAAAGAAATGCTGCCTTCAGACAGCATTTTGCAGGTTTCTATAATTTCTTAAAAAAGGAAGAAAGAAAATCTAAATGTATCAGTTCTCACTGTTGGTCTCTAATGCTTCTTCCTTCCTTCTTTCTGGAAGGAAAGAAGAAAGTGCCTAGCTGGATATGTAGTTGATGAGAGCAAGAGAAGAAGTTATGGATTGCCCAATAACAGTCATGCAGAGCCTTCCTGCTCTTGTCACCCCAGTTATTTCCTTGGTGCCCTGTGGGGTACGCAGGAATTTCAGAACAGAGGATCAGAGAAACCCACCTGCTGGCTGGGAGCTGCTCAGAATGAGCAAGGTGGGGAGTGCTAGCCAGCATGCTTCTCTGTAATCCTATGCTGTCTTGAGATGACACATCTGAAATGAGAATTGCCAGGGAGACAGATAACGCCTGAGGCAAATGCCTGAGGATTTGCCGCAGCTGGAGGATTGCAAATGTAAAAGTCTCTTTTTCAGAATCCACTGCCCAGGCCCTACCTCCTGCAGCAGGTGCCTCTCAACTCCTCTTCAGAGGATGTGGCAAAATTTATTTATTTTAAGATACTGCTGAGTGCAGTGCCTGTGTGAAGCTTAGAGCACTCACTCAAGATGTGAGAGGTCTGAGTTCATTTGTCAGCGTGGGGATACAAGTCTGTGTCTTCCAGCTGTCCAAAGAGTTGCCCTTGTTGCCAGGCTGGGATGAGGAGGGGCATTGTATTTGCCTGCTGCTCGGAGCTGAACCCTTTTTACAGAGACACCACAAGCTGCTTGAGACAAGCAAAAGACCAAGTGAGGGGGAGCCTGCCACACCGTAGCCCAGTGGTTAAGACCCACAGGCAGGGAGAGAGTTGTAGGTTCCAGCTCCTGCATCCTCGAACTGCGTGTACATTTTACAGTAAACAGACCTTGGATAATAACCTGAAATAATTCCCAGCCATGACTGCATTTTGTAACTTCCAAGTTGGCTGAATTACCAGGCTCTTTCACAGCATCTAAGCCCTCAGGTTTTGGATTCCAGTGTTGTTAAGGGAGGCGTTGGACATCTGACTGCTCGGGCTGGACTCCTTTGATTGTGTGCAGAAGTAGGCTGTGACAGGAACAGTCAGGTCAGGTCGGCAGGCACTGTGGTCCAGAGTTAGATGATGGAAATTGGAGGTTCTTTGAACAGCAGTCTCCCAAAGCACAAGACTTGGCTGTAACCTGGAGGGAGAAGGATTAACTACCCAGGCATCTGCTTAGAAAAGCACTCAGGAGTAGAAAACTGTACAGCATGGTCTTAGAATGATTAGTGGGCAGTGTTTCTCATATAGGAGGTCAAGGGTTTGATTATGGGAGGCAGTTTAGGTGAATGGCTATGAATTGATGGTGTTTATAGGGAGTGGGAGGGAGCACGGTAAAATAAAACCAGTAGCCTTCATAAGAAAGAAGGAGTTCATTTCTTTGGTGAAGCTATACAAAGGGCTCAAATGGAAACTCTCCCACCTCACAAAGACAGGGAACGTAAATTGCAAGCTCTTCATTGATCTCAATTGCAAGAAGGAACCAAACAAACAGTGGGAACTGGGTCAGATGACTAAAGACAAGTGTAAGTGAACGTAGCGCAAGGATGTAGGTACAGAATTAGAAAGGTCAAGGCACAAAATGAGATGCAACTAGCAAGAGAAATTGAGAGCTACAGTAAATAATTTTTAGGATGTCAAAGTCTTTGCTTCACTTTCCCAAAAGGAACTAACATGGTAGCTGACTTGGTATAAAGTGCATCTTGACTAAAAATAATGTAAGTGTTTGGGCCTCTGTGTCATCCTTAAGTGAAAGTTGATACTGTGGACTCTTCTTTGTGTCACTTGGCATCTATCCCACACCAGAATCTTGGATTTTCTACTTGCATTTTGGCCTGACTAGTGCTAACCATGGTTATTTGCAATGCTGTCTCTGCCTGCTTTACATTTTTCATATCTGACATGCAATGTGCTTCCCAGAGGAGGTCTTTTAATCTCATCTTTCTTCACCCTCAAGCTGCGTAGACTTTTCTCCAGTCAGTGCACAAAGAACCTACTGAGCTGCTCCTTCCCCCAGCATCAATAGGATTTTCCAACATAAATCTCTCATCTATCAATGGATTAACATGTTTAAAATGCAACTCACTGAGTGGATTAAAGAGCTTAGGCATGGGTAATAAGATATAGTACCTTTCACTGCAATAATGCCAGTTCAGATCAATCCAGGATGTTAGTGACTGGGAGTTACTATTTGAACCGCATCAACTGAGTATGGTTACAAACTCGTGTCATGAATTTCTCTCTGGGCAGGATGGGGAGCTAGTGAATGGAGTGAGCTGCGCAAGCAGTGCCTTCCCATTTCAGGGAATAGAAAGATTGGACAGATTTTAAGATGTTTGATAGAAATAAATTATAGTGCAGTGGGATTTCTTGTTTTGTCCTTTCAAAGAAAAGGGGAATGGGGGGCAAAAAATCCCAATCTCGTCTTTCTAGTCATAATTTTCTTCAAATGCGAATAATGTTTGCAATAATATTTTTAACTTTGTTCAATTCTGCACCTCAGATGACATGGCCCAGGGCACTGATTGGTGTCCTCTGGCTATCTTCTTGGGACAGTTCTGGCTCCATCTGCCTCTCCCCTCTGCTGCAGGTTGCTCAGTATGGAGGGGGACAGGACTGGTCTGCACACACATGTGGATTTTGTTCTGGTTTTAAAATTCCTTTTTTTTTTTTTCTTTTTGAAGGGACAGTTCCCTTCTGTTTTTAAGCACTGAAAAGCCTTTTTTGCATATATGTGTCACAGTACTCAGCACAACCAACTTTTTCTTCTTTGTATGTATATAGCTCCTATTACAGAACTAATCTGTTTGGACTCTCTTGAGAAGGGAGCCACTTGGAAAAATGAGTCACAGTTTATTTCCAAACCTTGAAGTGATGAGTATGTGATTTTTTTCCCCTATGAATTTTTGAAACCATTTGTCAGAGAAGATAAGCTTCGCCTTGGTTAAAAAGAAGCAATCATGTGGCAAAACAGCTTAGCAGTTCAAGTAAGGGCCAGAGAATCTGCAACTCATGTGAAAGGTCAGGTATGCCATTCTCCAAGTTGTTTTGTTTTTTTTTTAGTTCAATCATTCTTTTACTTCTTTCTGGAAGTAGTTGGTAATGCGGAGTTTGGTGATATGTAGTGTCCTGAAATAGACTTCTGCATTTTGAAAATGCATCTGTTAAGTAGAGCAATTAGTGATTATGTATTGGGTTGTTTTTAAGATAATTCAGATGTTTTTCTGTAAGGCTATTACCAAGGTTATAATTGTTCCTATCTCATTTGGTCTTTCTTTCTTTCAGGAAAACATTACCAAGCAAAATTCATAGCAGAAACTAGAACTTGCTCATAACCTAGTTTAGTAAAATGGAGACTATATGGCATCATGTTAGTTTTGAGCAAAAGAGAATCTCAGTCTCTTTACTGTGCTAGTAATAAACTCTCCTGCTTCAGCTGAAGTCCTGTTTCACATGATAGTGTTCTCATCTGTGTATGTTATTGTAATAGAAATAATACTTAAGATATTCAGACAAAAGATGTTGAGTAAATTATCATCATTACCGGATTTCTTGGCTGCCTAATACTAGGTTCAGGGTTGTTAGTACTTATGTGAATAGAAGTGGACTTCAGTGCAGCAGTACTGAATACGAACATGAACAGCTGGCGCAGCAGGAGGTAATTGTGTGTTTAAGTATTTGCATGGGTCCATGGATTTTGTAACTGGCCTCACAGTAGCTGTGTGAACGTTGACTTTTTTTGTTCCATGAACTTCCGAAACTTCCACATCCCCATGTAGATTTAGTTCTTTCATTTCCATTATGGAAATGAATGTGGGGAAGTAAGGATTTGGTGTACAGGGATGGGTAATTTAAAAAGGAACCTTGAGCACGTGGAGAACGCAGGAGGAGAAACACAGTGTATGCAGGGCAGCCCTGACAGCTGGTGGGAGGGTTTAATGAGTGGGGGGCCAAGGGTCCTGCATGCCCAAGGCAGCACGGCAACCAGATCCAGACTAACGCTGTTGGGTCCAGGATTCGACGTGTAATGACTATATAGCTATCTTGAGAGCCAAGAGGGTCTCTTCTAGGGCTGGAACTGCCTGGAGGAGTGTGCTTCATGTGTTCTTGCCCATGGCTGCCACCAGTTGCTAGTTTGCATGTATTGGTCTGAGACAATATCTGTTGAACACTGTATCAAAGTTGAATGATCCCTGCTGGAAAGTAAATGCGAGTTTTCCACCCAGCATGTTTGAATGTGAGAGCTCTGAATTAAAATGAAACACTTGCCTTTTTAATGATTGAAAGCCAGTGCTTTAGGTGTCTGTGAAGAAACTAAAGACTGTGTGAGAACATTTCAGAATCAAGGTTTAAAGAAATAATCTGGTAAAAGTATCAGTATGTCTTACTCAAAAGCCATCAGTAGCTCTCCTTTTCCAGAATGGAGGTTGCTTTTTTAAATGGCCTGTAACCTCACCAACTTTTATCTTTCTCTTCATCCTCTTTTCTTCTGCTGTTCATTATTCTGTCCCCATTGTAAGCCCAAATGCCTCTGTCCCACAGAGCATCTCTTGCTAATATAACAGTTGCGTAGTGTCAGATTTGTTGTGTTGGGTCAGGTCATTTTCTTGGTATTGCTCATGAAGCTAGCAAAATTAGTGTGAATTTACTCTGTTATGCCTCTTGCTATTTTATGTTATGCAGATGTAGGTCAAGCAAAGTGAAAGGAATGGGAGTTTTAGGTGTGTCTCATTTCTTCTGCTTTGTCAGAGGTTCTCATTGACTCTGCTCCTCTCCAGAAAATGCAATAGAGATAAATTAAAATGGATAATGTTTTTCCTGCCGTTGTGGTTGTGGTTGTGGTTGTCTTGTGCCTTCTTTTTTCTGCTTCGTTCTGTTCTGTTCTTCCTTCATCTCCACAAAGGAAAGCCTTCACAAAGCTCCAGAAATACATGATGCTCACATGCTGTGTGGGCCGAGCCAGCCCACACAGCATGTAAGCATATTTAGTCTTGTGTCCCTGAATTCTGAGGCTGAGGAGCCACTGCCATAAAATACTGAAGGTCAACGTTACATTGACAGTGGCTTTGCCACAGATTATTTAATTCAGTTCTGGGTGATGGCTGACAATGCCACAGGTTGGGTATGGCTCCTGGCCAGTTTTGCCTTCCTCTTTGTGTGGTAAAGTGAAATGATTCAGCTGGATGCAATCAGTAGTGGTCTTGAGGCATGGGTTTGCCAAGTATTAAAAAGGGGGAACTGGTTAATAAAGAGTGAGGGCTAGACTGATGATGATATGAAAGTATGAAAAGATGCAGAAAATGAAACTGTTATTTGGCATGTATATGTATCCTTAGGCAGCTAAGTGCCTGTACAGATTTATTCCCATTTCATTGGATTTTTTGTTAATGTTAGTCAGCGAAGGTCAATGTCTTTCTCGCCTGAGTTAAGTAGGACCTTTTTGTGGCATTCTGTACTTCTGCTGAGGAGGCAGTGTCAGAAATCTTCTAGTGATGTGCCGGTGTGTTGCACGTATTTGAGCTGTTAGAATGATGGTTCATCGTCTTGATAATTAACAGAATCCAGTTGGTCTGAGGTAGGTATTTTTAACTTCAAGTGCTTTTAAGAAAGGAAGACATGAACAGCACCTGCTAATGAACAGTTATTTCAGAGTTCTTATAATTCAAAATTACGTTGTTATTTTGCTATATAGTCAATGGTAATGGGGTTGTATATTTTATTATTCATCAACAAGATAGCTACATATCTTCCAGTGGTATGCTGTTAGTGTGCCGAGCAAATGGCATGGTTGGTTGGTTCTTTCTCTCATTCCCTTAAGAGAGGATACTGTGTTTTGTGGTATAGCGTTTTGTTCTGACAGAGGTAGAAACGGGTGTGGACCCTGCACTCACTGGTACTGGCAAAGGCAAGGGCGAAGCGCGTTTTGCTCTTGGAGTGAAAAGTGGTGACGTCTGTGGGAGGTGGTGTTCCAGGGGGGATTCTTGTCACAGTCTTCCATCTATCTCAGTAAAGCTGTACCAGCTGCACACGGCAGCTTGCCCTTCACTGCAGGCAGCTGCACTGTGCCAGGGAGCAGAGCTGTGGACTTTAGGTGACCTTCTAAGCAGCTTGGAGTGAGGCAGTTTGAAGGTAGAGGTAATGACCTACGAGAGAGAGCACTTGCATTGATGCATTTGGGGCCTGTACTTAGTATTGTGAAGTTTTTTGTGAAACACTTCCTATGCCAACTCGAGTCGTATCCAGAGTTCTTCATGTCTGATACCTGAAGGTCAATGCTTTCTTTTTAAAAGTCATCTTTGTAAATATTTTGCAAATCTTTGTTTTATTGTTTTTTTATTGAACACCCCCACCAAAAACCTTTTTCCAAATCAAGACTCCCATTTTTATTTTTCTTGTTCGTTTTGAGTTTGGTGGGGTTTTTTGGGGTTTTTGTTTGTTTGTTTGTTTTTTTTTTTTTTTTTTTTAAATCCCTTCCCTCGTTTTCTACCTTCCCCTACCCTCAAAGACTGACAGTGGCTCCCTCACGCTTCACAGTTCTCAATTCCACCCTGATTAACTTTGAGTCCGATTGGGAAAACATATTTTATTCTTCTTCCATTCCTATTCTGTTGCAGATTTTGACTTGAACTATTTTTGGCATTGGAGCAAGTTTGCAGACTACGTGCAGTGTGTCCTGACCTTCACTGGTGTGACCGGTTACATCACTTACCTCTGGCTTGACTCATCTCTCTTTGTGGAAACACTGGGCTTCCTTGCAGTGTTCACCGAGGCTATGTTAGGCGTTCCCCAGCTCTACCGTAACTACCAGAATAGGTCTACAGAAGGAATGAGGTATGGTGTGTCTTACGTAAAACAAGTAAGTGTGTGTGTGTGCGTGTAGGTAAATCTTTGTGTAGCGTGGGAATACTTTTCTAGGTAGGGCAACGTCATCTTTCTAAATTTTACTTGAAAATACAACCGCTGTCAGAGTAGGTTCTTTGTCAGTAGGAGCTGGTGCAGCACTGCTGAAGGAAGTGGGAGCTCTGTTACACCTCTGAGGTCTGACCCATTGTCCAAGTCCAGCTGGACAGTTCCAAGGTGAAACACGTTTTAGTAAAATAAACATGTAAAACTACTGCTGTTGCTATTAGCAACATATTGTAGTTCAACTCAAGCTGTGCTCCACTGGTAATTAGAAATGGACTAAAGAGATCTTGCATATCAAAAGTAATAAAGAGGAAGAAAATATTTTGAGCCTGCAGCGAATTACTCTGTCAGTCTAAATCACATATTAGCTCATCACTTTTTCTCACATATCTACTCATCACTTTTTTGTAATATATTATTATGTATGTAGCAAATGACATCAGTATTTATGTATGTGTAAAAGCTTGTAACTGACATTTTAAAAAGTTTAAATGAGACGTTTACAGTCATGACTGGGAAACCCTCTGTAAACAAGTGTGGGACAGAAAACTTTAATCTCATGCCCACTGCTGGGGCATTAAACTAGATTATCTTTTCATACTGTTTACTGGATATCACAATCATAACACTAAGATTTCCAAATTGCAAAGGCAACTTGTAAAGCTTTTTAAGACAGAAAACATTCACTGTGGTGCATCAGTGCACTGGTCTGTAGAAACAGTACAGCAGCAAATTCAGTTCACGGAGTGCTGTGATGATTTGTGACTCTGTCTTCTCTTTCATTGTTTTGAAATGTTTCCATTGCTTTTAAACTTGCTGGGATAATTTTTACTTTGGTCAAAACAAATAACCACTCCCCACTACCCCTAAACTAAAGCAATTCTGTCCTTTGTCTGGTGACATTGTTCCCTTTACTTGTTTGGCTTGGAGACACTTCTACTAGCTACTTTAAGTCTTTTTTTCTAGCTTAAAATGTTGTTGAGGGAATATTCAGAAATTTGCTTTGATGCTTAAGGCATTTTTTGGAGCCCCTTTGGTACAGAGTGAGTCAGGATTTACTTCCAAAATATTGGGGTATTTTTCATGTGCACACTGCCTTGGAAAATTCTGTACCTGTGATATGAGAAGGCAGTTTACCTATTAGACATTCTTTATGCTGGTTTGACTTTTCCCTTTATGTTTTTTATCTGAATCATAATGCCACATTATGATAGCTGCTGCCAGATAATGTTTTGCTTTTCCTTAGCTCCTCTCTGGGGACCTGAGCTTCAGTTTTCCAATTTCCTGTATATGCTATTTAGCAAAAGGAGAAAAAAACCCTTTGTGCTTCACAACACCACTTTCTTTTTAAAACATTAAGCACAGAATTGCAGAATTCTCATCTAGAACTGCTTGGCAAGAGAATGCTGTGTTTAGTCAGGAGAAAATAGCATAAAAGCTCTCCTTCCCTTGCCATCAAATAGAACCAGGTCCAGCCATAGCCACCTTCCTTATCGGCTGTACCCACAGGTTTTCCAGAATGCATTCCCCTTTCTGGTTCTACTCTTGAAACAGTACTTTGCATGGCATTGGACATCGATGGGTCTGGGGACTGATGAGACAATATACAGCTTATGCTGCTTTACTGCAGTTGGAGTATGTTCATGCAAATGCACGTGTTAGTACTCTTCCTTTTTTTAGGTTATATTGTGGTTTCATATATGTTGCAGGTACCACGTATACTTTCTAGCACCATGCAATCCTCAGTTGACTTCATGGTCTCTAAGCATTACCGGGCTGTTCCTACTGTGAGAGTGACTTCTGCTAGTGTATTACTTTCTGTTGAAGGAGCTGTTGGAAATACTGCGTCTGAACTTCCCTTCCTGTGCCTGCTTCTCTGTCTAAAATCACATCAGAGAAGAGACCCCAGTCCTGGAAGCACTCAAGGGAGCATGTCACAGTCCAGCCAGGCTACTCATAGGACTAAGTTTATGAACTTGCATGGGTATTTACTATACGGGAGCTAGTTGATGCCCATGGCTCTGTGCAGTTATTTACTGCTCAGTGCAGAAATAACATGCATGTGGATGGTTACGCTGTCAGAAGCAACTGAACTGGTGATCTTCTGCCCATCAGCTGGGCCATGATGGCTGGCTGCCAGACATGCTCTTAGCAAGCCTCAGTGGCAAACTAAAATAGATGAGTTTCAAGTGTCTTTGTGGCTTTAAGCTTAACAGGGAAAGCAGTGAGAATTAAGCTGTTCTATTTAGTGACCTTTTGGACAATTATCGCATTCTGATTGGAGGCGGTTACTTCTTGAACCACAGTAGTTCTGTCACCTGTGGTGCATAAGTGGAGCCCATGTCCCTGATAAACCTTACAGCCTTTACTACTGCCAGAGAAGGGGTTGTTTGGAGGTCCTCATGGCTGGCTGAAAAAAGCAGCAACATGCATCTGTCTGATTTGGGGCAGAATGGGGCCCAGCAGCTGATGTTAAGTCTATTTCTATTTTAGCAAATAATTTCTTTCCTAAATGTAAACTGACAAAATAGAAACGGAGAATAAGGTTACGTATGTGGCCACATCTGATCAAGGTATCCTGCCAGAATCCTCAAATATGGTGTTGTTTCTAAAAAAGGCGGCAAACAAATAACCCTACAGCCCCCTCCCCCCGCCCCATCACCCCTTTCTGTTTAAATGAGAGGTTGAGGATATCTCATGCTTGAGGTAGCAGTCATTTCCAGATAAACAAACTTGAGACTAGAGGCCATGAGAGAGGTGGATGGGACAGATGGCTGTGGTGGCAGGCAGGATACCCTTTGGGAGTCTGTTGTGAAAAATCTTGCCTCTATATTTCAGTCTGCTACTGCCTGAAAAGGCCCCTACTGAAAATGTGCTCGGTGTCTGAGGTAAACATCGCAAGGGCATCTGCGGCCGAGTCAGTTATGTTTATTGTAACAGGGCATTGCTGGAGTGAAAGAATCACAGTTTTGTGCATCGTAGAACTCCTGAGAATGAGTCTTCCAGTTCTTTGATATCTCTATTCTGCTGGATAGAGCTCCTCACTTCTTATTTTTATTTATGTCTTCATTTCTCCCTACTTCTCTCATTTTTCTTCTTTTTGTTGCAATATCACTACTAGGTCCTGTAGTTTCCTCCTCTGTCCTCTGAGAGAGCAGAGACCAAAGAAGAAGTTGGAAAGAGATGGAAACAATAAAAGCAGAAAGGAGATGCACACTGAGTAACAGCTTTTGTGAAGGGAAGATAGTGTAGTATGTCCTGGTGGGCTGATGATTGAAGGGTGGAAATTTTCCCATGATTAAGTAAACAGAACTAAGCCAGTCAAAGGAACAGACATTTTGATGATGTTCTCTTTGACAATTCATCTGATTACTTTTGGAATTAGTACTTTATAGAAACTTAGAGCTCTGTTCAAGCGTTTAAGTACTTTTGAATAGTTGCAAACCTAAATAGTACAGTCATAGTTCTATTAATTATGGTACTAACCTTGACAGAAGTGCTTTTTTAATGAACTGTGGTACACGTTAATACCTATCAAGGAAATAATCACTTAATTTAATCTCCATTCAGTTCAAGAACTAAATTAGTTCTGTTCTGTCACCTAGTAAAAGAATAATTTAATGACATTAATTGTTATTGGGATAGATTAGAATCATGAGTATGATTATGTTTGCATTGGTTAGAAAAAGGAGGAGAGCACCCTCAAAACTTCAGAGCTTTGGAATATAGGAGGCATCCTGTTACATGGGAAAAAAGCATTATGAGGTTAAAAGACTGCTTATCACTTGTAATTTTTTTTTGTGTTTTGTGGTGAACTATTTCAAATCTTGATATCAAAAACACCCCTTGCCCCCATTTTCTAGGAGTCAGAGATGCTGACTCTGCTACAGTTGGGATCTGATGCTCCTCATATTACTAACTGCTTTTGCTTTGTGACAAAAACTGTACAGACAAGGACTTCCTCTGTCATTTATCTTTGTGTCCCCACTCCTAAGATACTTGCCTCCCAGTCGCTTTCCCCTTCTAATAAACTGCAGTCATGGGAAAAGGTAGTGTTCAACCTAAGGCCGTGGAGATGGAGGGAAGGTTGGCTCTGGATCTGGCAGCAGTGCTGCTGCACACAGAGGTAGGGGCCTGCTGGTCAGTTCATTGGGAGAATCACATCCTTGTGGGGACAGCAGTTTTTGTGGAGCTCCTTCAGGGGGGAAGCGTGTGCTTCTGCACAGGGCTGGGGAGAACCTCATCTCTGTGCGAGACATGGGCTCATGCAGGCACTGGTGTTATTATGCACCCTTCATAATCCCATCAGACCTCCCTGCACCAAAGGAGGAGGGTGGAGGTGTTCCTCTGTATGACTGTGACAAAGCTGTAGGTGTGCTGTCCTACACAGGGATGTGTTAACCTTGGGACTGCACAAGGGTGGATTTGCTCCAGGACAGTCTGTTGTATTGCATTCCTGTCTGCTGCCCTGCTCTGCTCCGGAAAAAAAACCTGCCTTTGGTTGAAAGTTTTTCACAAAAGCTCATCAAAATCACCTGGCAATGACTCTTTTTGAGTGTCAGCTGCTGCTCCAACCCCATGGAGCAACAG
The DNA here is from genome assembly GCF_964195595.1 of Calonectris borealis. Taxonomy (NCBI): domain Eukaryota; kingdom Metazoa; phylum Chordata; class Aves; order Procellariiformes; family Procellariidae; genus Calonectris; species Calonectris borealis. Next base: position 105,718,498 of record NC_134313.1, on the reverse strand, counting down.
TTTCTTTTCAGTCATTGCTTGGAGTTCAGAGTCGCTGGATGGCAGAATCTCCCCAGGTCCAAGAAAGAGGTCTGGCAGTAGGACTGAGCTGGGCTGTGTATCTTGAAGTCTCAGAAGCCACACTCCAGGTGATACTCAAATGTGCCCATCAGTGCTTAGCTTGGAAGCACGTAGGTCCAAAAATCAGGGTCCTCTGCAGTGGTTGTTGAGCTCCTGGTGTGCACTGTTGTCTCTTCCCCGGCAGCACACTGGCCGTGAGGCAGTACGTACCTGGCTCAGGGCTGCCTGCACAGCTGCAGGGTTGGAGGGACAGAACCAGGGAAGGGCTGTGTTGTCCCTCTGCAAGCTGTTTCCCAAGTCTCTCTTCTAGCCCGTGGCCAGTTTTCAGTCTGCTTGAAAGGAACCTTCTTTCTGCACATCCTCTGTCTGTTGCATTTGGCTGACATTGGGTCAAAGGCTCAAAACTTTGCGACCCAGAGACAGCTGGCACAATCAGTTACCGTGCTTATGTGTTGATACGAGCCTGTCTTGAGAAATCTGGCCTGAAAAGGCTGAATGAGGAAAATCTCAGTATTGCATTCAATCAGATTATTGTGCGATGAAATAAAGAAAATATTAATTTAGTCCCTCCTGTGGCAGTACTGGGTCGATCACTGTGATTATCCTGTTTTAAAAACCACAAGTCACTAAAGGAGAAACAGTCAGCGTTTATTGTCTCAGAAGCTGTTGGAGCCAAGAGTTGCGAATTTTAAGAATGCTTTTCCATTCAGAAGTGTTTTATGAGGTGCGCTGCAGCTGTGAGCTAGTTACGAGCAGGCATTTATCTGAAATGTATCCAGTGAAATAAGTGCAGTGTAAAGAGATATGAAAGAAAGAAATTATATTAAATGTATATCCTGAGATACTATTTTCTCTTTTCCCCTATAGATAATACTAAAAATACTAGATTTCTTAGGGAGATAAAATTTTGTTGTGGGGTGCTTTTATTTAGTGCTGCTCTATAGCATTTTCCTTTATGACACATGCAGCTCTTCATATCATTTTTTAAGAGAAGCTTTTGACTTCTGAGGACAGCATTTGTCCCAGAGACAAATCCTGGCTTAATTCAAACTCTGTGAGAATTAATGTGAGCTGCTAGATTTTTCTGCCTGTATTGGATTAGCCGGGTGCTGTGATGAACAGATGTAGAAGGCTTTATTCAGGACCGGCCAACCAATGTCTGGCCACCTCCTCCAGTGAGATTTTAGATTTAAGAAGATTGGACAAGCGCTCTAAAAATGCCACTGCTGGGGTTTCTTGGGATTTTTTAGCCTGAGGGAATTTTTGAACAGTGAGTAGGTAAAACAGCTCCAGTGAGTTACTTCCTTTGGAGTTCTGCTGTTTAAAAGAAAACAAAACCCTAAGCTGGAGAGAAGTAGCAAGAGTTGTGGATGTTTCTGCTCAGGCACTGACTATGCATTAGCTTCTTACCTAAAGAATAAATTTAGTTCCATTGAAAAGAGATGTTAGATGCAATAGACATCTGCTAGAGCAACTTTGTTACATATCTGTGCTTCTTTTGGGGAGGTTCAGTAAAGGAGAAAGAGAAATTAAGTGGAAAAGGAATTAAAAAGTGCTAAAAGGAAGGCAAGTTAAAAGAGGATGATGCAGGCAATGGCAGTATTGATTTTTTGGTTTTTTTTCCCAGCTCCTGTTTCTCACTGACAGAAATTGCATGGCTGAGAGCAAAATCAAAGAAGTAGGAGTAGGGATAATGGATGCCTACATGTGAGATTTCCTTTTCTGAGAACGCTATATACATAAAGCAGACACTGGCCAGTACAGTGGTGATCTGAGTTAGTGGTGCCTTGGGTCCAGTCCGGGACTAACACCAAGGAAGCTGCTGAAGAGAGAGAACTGTTTCTCTCAGGCTTTGGAATTGTAGCCTCCAGATGCTGATATAACAGTGTCTACTCTTATTCTTAAAATAGTAGCTGCTTTATACATTAAACAGTTAAAATGGAGAAGGTGGAAGAGGGGTACGGGAAGTGGGGGCCATTTAGTTTTTTAAAAAAAAAAAAAAGGCAGAATGGCTTTGTGGGTTTAAATCATCTGACCCAACAGAGAAGTAGTTTTTCATTACAGAAAGCATTGTATAGGCAATCATAAGGGACGAAGTTATAAAAGAGAGTGGTTTTCAAGAGGATAATTAGGAACTAAAAGGTAAATCTGGGACCCTGGCAAATGGAGAAATCAAGGTCTTAAGTGTGAGCCAGAAATACATTGGGTAAATGCAAAATTATTAGCACTACTTAAAAGTGATTTGTACTTGTATTTAATGTTGTATAGGCCATTCCTTAGTTTCACTGCCTTTCCTATTGCACTAAGTTAATCAAAACTGTCAGTGTGCTTACAAATTGCCTATTTTAAAATATTCTTATCATTTACTGTAGTTCTGTGATTGTATTCATCTTCCTAAACGCTCTTTTCTTTCTACTCAGATCTTCAGTTTTCTCCATGGGTCTGCAAAAATCATTGTCGTTGCTTTTGAGGCTCCAGCCAGCATTCATACAATTTTCTGGGGAAGTTTTACTTGTTTCATTGTTTTGCTCTGGTGACACTTCTGCTTTTACTACTGTGGCACTGATCAGCTGGTTACTGTTGTCCGTTATGGTGGCCTTCTCTTCCTTCTTCCCCTTTTCATTTGTGGTTCTAATAGATACCAGGAACATCAGATTCCCTTCCTGAATCTGGTTGTTTTATAGTCAAGAGGTTGAAGGAAGTGGTCTCTAGTCCTCAGAAGATTTCTGGTTTCTTCTCCCTTTGAAGTGTTACTGCGTCAGGAAAGTAAACACGCTTCGTCTCTCAGAATGAGGGCAGACTCCTGTCAGCATGTGAATAGATAGATTGAAACCATTTTGTTCTGATCCCAGGAAGCAAACAGATTCTCTACTCTGCTCCACACCCTCTTTTCAGTTACAGCAGACCTATGATCTGTCTGCCTTTAATCCCATGTTTTTTCCCTTCCCTGTTCAGTGCTCCAGGTTCAAGGACGTGCACTTTCTGCTTGACTCTCTGCAGACATGTGGCCTGTGGGTTGCTGTGCTGGCGTCAGCACCGCATTCACCTCTGTGCTTGCCTGCTGTGTCTCCCCAGAGCTGTTCTCTCACGGCCTGCAGCAGCACAATATGAGGCTCCAAAGACAGTTCTTTGTGCCCTGTGCACTCAACACATCTGAGAATTTCAGGAACTGAAGGAAGAGGAAGGTGGAAAAACCCAGGAGGGAGTGGGAGACATTGCTTCGCTCACTCTCCCAGCACTTCTGACAGTGTGAGCAGCAATATCCACTTCCCTTAAGCATCGTTCAGATTGTAGCACAGTGTGGACTGCTAAAGCTCTTGCACATATTGAACCTTTCACCATTTCTCTTCCCCTGGCACCTCATCCCATCAGTTCAAAAAGTAAATTCAAAGCAAATGACTTCAAACCAAAGCATTCATCTTTTACAAATAGTTCATGGCTTCTTTACAATAATAGGAATAAGGCACTGCTGGCATGTCTAATGAGTGCTCTCTTCAGTTGGTGCTTTTCTCTGTGCTCTGGAAATTTGAAATACAAGGAAAATTTATTGTATTTCTGTTACAAAAACATTCAGTTAAGTTTAGGCACTCCGTTTTCTGCTGGCAATGAAGTGTCATGCAAGGTGTTTTGCATAGCTAAGGTCAGGTCTTGCCAAGTCACAAAAAGTCAGAGTTGAGCTTATCATGAAGGCACCTGAGAGATGAAAGTTTTCTAAAAATGTCTTTTTCCTCTGTTACCTAACAAATTTGGGAGCAAAAGTGCCTCGATTCTTGAAATTCCAGCACCTGTATTGTTTTGCCAGAGTTCACTGCAGCGGGTTGTGTAAGTCGGTAAGTTATCTACTGATGTGGTTGCAGAATTGTCTCCCTCAGTGCAGTAGGATGGAGTAGGATAAGAAATATGGAATGGAAGTAAAATGAGATTTGGGTTTGGAGAAATGTAGATTGAGATGCAAGGATACAAATATCCATAATGGTAATACTGACTGTGATGAAGATCTGTAAAGTGAGTAGAGTGGTGAGTATTTTAAGTGGTTAATAGATGAGCTAGAACAGCAGGAAAAAGAGGTTGGTAGAACTTAGGCTGGGAAGTGACTTTGCAGGGTGGTCCAGAAAGACGAGAGATTTTCTGTTACAAGTTGACCTGCAATGATGCATTTGGTCCCCTGCTCCTCAGACACAGAGGGACAAGCAGAAGAAGAGTGGGAAGTGCATTGACTGACATGTTGGATGATCTGCCCAAAAACTGAGACGGGGAGGAAGTCCTTGTAGCATTCTTGAGTGGGATGTAGAAAGAAACAAAACTTGGTGTCAGAAAAAGCTGTTTCAACAAGGCTCAAAGGTAGGGTTTTAACTTGTTCCAGGGAGGATGGCTGGGAGTGATATACATCCGTATAAGGGAATGGAATTATATGCCAAGCAAGATGTCCTGGCATTGTCAGGTAAGCTTTCAGGGTAGTGGTGGAAGCCCTGTCCGTTCAGATACTAAATCTTGTATTAGAGAATTTCCTAAAACAGGATTCATAGTGTGCAAAGGGGCAGATGGCAAGAGTTTGGGAATGAAAATAGGCTAGGGGATATCTGCCCTTTTTAAACTGCAAAGACCCTATTCAGGCTGAAATTTTAGGATTTGTGTCATGTAACTGTGTGTGGGATGTGATTGTGATGCTTTTATTTCCTCCCTACAGCATTCAGTTCTGTCCACAGCAGGGCTTTAAAGCGCCACTCTGCAACCACTGTGGTCAGTGGTAATGCTCAGAAGAGGCTCAGAAAGCGTTGGTTTGTGGTGGCACCTTCTGACGAAGCACAGCCTTCCCACTGGGCTTTGCTTTGAGAAAGAGCACACAGGTGTGTATGGTGCTTCACTGTCGCCATGAACTTCACTTCTGTACCTCTGTGCACGCACGTCCATGTGGAAGAAAAGGGGAAGACCTGACATTTCATATGAAGACTTAGGCGCAGACATACCTTCATATAGAGCTTGCAAGGGGTTATTTCCTTATAACAGTAAAGCGTTTTTGAGAAGAATGTGAGCTTTGTTTCTTGCAAAAATATTACCTTATTTCCAGGCAGTAAGCTGACTGGAAGGTAGGACTTTGTCCCTGAGTGATCACTCTTATTTTACACACTAGGGTGTTTGGGGTTTTCATTTCTCCAGTGTTTTCTTAGAATGTGAGAAGCATTTTACTAGCTGAAGGATGTGATTAATTCATGAAAAGTAATGACTGTAATATCATTAGATTTTGTCCTCGGGGGCGCTGGCTTTGGAGACAACACTGAACGCTAGTAATCTAGAACAAGGTAAGCACTAGAACTAGGACTGTTATCTTGTGTATGTTGACCGAAGTGATAATTGCAGTTATTGAATTGGAATACTAAAAGTGTGCTCAGACTACGTACTGGTTACCATATGAAGATGAAGGGAAAAATGTGCTCAAATTACCTCAGGTTAAATTGGATGAAGAGTCTGATGATTTCTTTGTTGTCTAGGGCAGGAAGAAAGGAAGATTTAAAAGCATTATGATTTGAGCCTTGGGTTACACAGTTGTGCTGAAGCAAAGCACTATTCCCTCCTGTCTTTTTATTACCATTCAAATTGAATGTGTCCCAAGTTATTTAAAACTAGAGAAGGAAATACACTGAATGGTGTTACACAGGGACATTATTTTGCCATCTCTTAGCACTGGACCTGGGGGGCGTAGCGGGGCGTAGCAGTGGGGTCCCTCCTGACAGCGGGCGGGCTGCAGCAGCCGGGGTGTCGAGGGCCAATTCGCCCTGCAGGGAGGCGAGCCATGGGAAGGAGTGCTTGCTTCCTGGGATTTGCTGCCGGCCGGCTGCATGGCAGCAGGGGTGTGGGGACGGGGCGGGGGTGGCAAGATGACTGGTTCCGCTGGCTCTACCAGGTGGCTGGAGAGTAGATGGGCAGCATGAGAGCATCTAGAGCAGCATTAGCCAGCAGCTGTGCCTACAGCTCCATTGATTGTAATGCGCTGAGCAGGAGGTGAGAGACAGGGAAAGGAGGGAGGACAGACATTCAAGAACAACTTCATGAGTGAGATGCTGAAGGGTGGTGTAATTTAGGTGTGCTCTGCACCGTTCACATTAAGCTGATACAACCGTGTGTGTTGGCAGCTAACTATTACTGCGAGCAGTGGAGGGCATGATTTGCTGCCCCGGCACCTGAGGAAAGCCGCTCCCTGTCATGGCAGCAGGTCTCGAAGCTTCCAGATCTGCCAGCAGCAGAAGCAGAGCCTGTCTCACGTGTTCGTACCACATGTATGAGCAGACCTGAGCTTTGCAGTCTGGCCAGCATCCATGTGTGTCTCCTGGCAGGAAGGGCACTGGTATGAATTGTGGTTCAAGTCTTCCCTCTGATCCACAGAAGAGATTTATTCTCACACTTGCTGCACAGACTTAGAGTGGTTGAGCCTGTTAAAACCTGCTGCCCTTCTTTCTGCAGCACAAGTTGTAGAGTACTAGAAATATTTTGTATTTGTTAAGAGTTACAGTTTCTGGACCTGTACAGACTGAACTTCAGGCACAGCTGCTTGAAATAGCCAGAGGCTATACCAGTGATCCTGGACTATCCACCAGCCCCAGCTCCGTGTTGCGTGTCTTGTAGTTTCCCCTTGACTCTCCTTTGACAGACATGTTCTAACAAATACTGGCTTTTGGGTGGGTGTGTTAAGTGGGGTCAAAACGCCTGACATGCTGCCGCTCTTGGGAGTTTAGAAAACAGATGTTCATGAGGAAAAATAATTGACAAATACGTGTTTACCCTATTTTTCCATAAAACTTTGTTGTTTATTTGTGAGTCTGCATAAAATGCATATATTAAAAAAGAAGCCACCAACAAACAATCACTTTAGACTGCATCTTTCTGGGTTTGTTTGCCTAATGGTGTTCCAGAGTGAAATCCTCCATTTCATCTTTCCTCAGTGATGTGTACAGTCCTTGAAAATCACAGGAGCTTTCAGATAGTTTGCTCTTACATTTGCAGCCCTCTGTGGTATCCGTTGCTCATTGGATGTGGCTTTAACTCAATTGCTTTAGCTCAGTTCCAGAGATCCGAAATAAATGCTGGATCTGTCTTGTTGCATGCTCCTCTTAACTCCTGCTAGCATTGTGGGGCTGGACAAATGGCTCCCTCTGAAGATGGTCAGTGCGGCTCCAGCCTCAGAGGAATTGTTGAGAAGTGAGGTAAGGCGCTCTCGACAAGGCAGAGCACGTAGGACCGGTGAACAGTTTCATGCTTGGATTCCCAGCTGGCTGTGCAGTATTTAAAAACAAGATCTATGCTTGCTCATACAGAAGGACCTGTCTTAGGGTATGCACGTTTAGTTTCCAGATTTTCAAACTTCAGACACTGGATATCTGATCCCAATGTTTTCTTCTTCTCTTCTTTTTTCTTTTTTCCTTTTAATAATTTTTGGCAGGCTAAACAATTTGGTTAGCATCAGGAGAACTCCTTTTTTGTTAAGCCATATGGCTTTTTTGTTAGGAACAAATGCTCTATTTATTAATTTTTGTGTGTTTTGTGCAGTGTTAAAAACACCATGGCATTCGGGTTTCATGTTTTCTGGTCTGTGTTTCACTGTTGAAGGCAGGCCAGCCTCTGATTGAAGTGCAGTGTTACGAATGCTTGCTGTCTTCTCTAAGTAGACTATTTTGGAGCTGCAAATGGGAGCTGAAAGTTTTCCAAAGTCAGGATGTTATAACTGAACCTGCTTTCTCTTCCAGACATTCCCATGCAAATGGCTTGTGGGAGGTAACAGCTTAAAAGGTTGCAGGAGAGATACCTTCTGTACCCTCTTCCTCGCTTCCCAAAACCAAATGCAGTGTTCAAAATACTCATTGACAGGCTGTTTCGATGTGGACCTTATTCCTAAAGGAAATACTAGCTTGTCGGCTCTTAAATGATTTTATTCTGCTTTTATATCCCCAGTTATTTAAAGAACTGTCTCCATTTTTTAACATATATGAAAGTCAAGTGCTAATATATGAAGAAATGTCTGAAACTGTGGTAATCTAAAAAGTCAGATTTTTGAGTCCGGCATCATTTGTGTCTTGGTCTAGCACTTGGCCATGATGTGAGGAAGTTGTGGCAACTTCCACTGATTCTTTAACAAAAAGAGTCCAGGCTAATTCTCCCCTTTTTAGTTCCAGTTGCCTGGGATAGAAAGAAAAAAAAAGCAACTTTCAAAGTAGATAAAGGTCAATAAATTATACTAATTTTTCTGTTATTGAAAGTAACTTAGGATTTTTGAGTTCATTGACTGTCTGAGCACAATTAGCACTAAGTTTGTGACCGTAGCAGGATGTAATTACATCAGGGCAACACGTACCTCCTGTTGCTATTTGTGCTGAAATGTCTGATCAAACCACTACAGAATTTCTCAACGGAAGTCACTGTCTAATGTCTGATTCTCTTTGTGTCTTCCAGCTTGCAGGGTATTTTGGGGTTTGTGTGTTAAGCTACAAACATGCAGTCATAACATCGATGTGAGAAAATCTACAGTGCAAACGGGAAGCGAGTACTGCCATGTCTTTCTTCTTATGTAGGTTTTGTGCTAAGTACCAGCCCGTGTTCTGCAGACTTCTGCTCTGCAGCTCTGCTAATGTACTACTGTTTGTAAAGTTATTTTGATGGATGGTTGCAACTAGTCTTAAGACAGACTGGTTTACCAGGGAGGAGGAAGAGAGGGCTTCACAGCTCATATTTTTTTACAAGATCTTTTTTTTTTGGTAGTTTTTGCTCTTTCAGATGAAGGAAGAAGAAAGGCGTAATGACCGAGAAGTGACTAATGTTGAGCAGAGCGTACAAAGACTCCAATGGAAAATCAGAGACTTGAGACTGTCAGAGCCAGGTTTTGAGCAGCAGGAATGAAGATGCTGAAAAGCTTTGATTTGAGTAGCATTAGTCCTGGATAAGGGGGATTGATCCTAAATATCTGGCTAATCTCATTGTTCTGTAAATTACTCAGCCTCTAGTACAGTTCCTCAACAAGAAGCAACAGAAAGTTTTTCTTTTTTTTTCTTTTGAATGCACTTTACAAGCTCTTTCTACAGCTGAATAATTTTAGGAGTATTCTGTAAAAATTATGGTTCATTGGCTCATAGGTACACCATATATGTAAACTAGCTTTTTACCTCTAATTGCTGTCACTTCAGAATTAATACACAATATACAAGGAACCTGAATGAAGCAAGTTGTTCTTTGAGAAAAGTGAATGCTATTTTCCAGCATGCCATTTATTTATTTATTTAGCAAATGAAGATTGGTACAGTGTCTTTATGAAATCTACTCTCACTGGTAGAGAACAGCAGCGCTGTAGGGCATTTTTATATTACCATATTAAAAAATAGCATTTAGCAACCCACCCCTAGTCTAGTGTCTGATCAGAAGTGATGGTGTCCTTCTGAGATTTAATTCCAACAGCAGAATAAATAAGTGCTCTTTCAGATTTTAAGAGCAGTTGAAAAATACCAGCTTTTCCTCTTTGTGGTCAATTGCAATTTACAGACCTGACACTGACTGTTACTACATTAGCAACTCCTTGTAACAAGCTCAGCTGTAAGGAAGGTGCTTGCTTTTAGGAGGTTTGTTGTCATTGGATACTGCAGTACTGATTTACATTACTGGGAAGTGCTATTTTTACCGCAAGTCTGCTTCAGCCTCTGGCAATACCAGCTATTTCAGCGCAGTTCCTGTCTCCTGCCCCTCCAGTTGGCATCTCTGTTGTCACACAACCAAATGCTGTCATTTGTTTATTTCTGCCTCCCCAAATTGCGCTGTGGCACTGCTCACCCCTAACCTGCTCGCTCATTTGTGCTAAGAGCGTTTGTGCTGTCCTACTAGACTGTATCCTCCATATCAACAAGGTGAGCATTTCCTGCCTTCCACGTCTCCTCAGCTTAGCTGTGGGCTATTTCAGGAAAGATACCAGTTTATTTACTCCTAAATCCTGCTTTGCTGTGTAGCCAGTGCTGCGCAGAACAGCTTCGCTCACGTGGCTTTGCAGATGTCAGGAAGATACAGCGTGAAGTTGGTCTTTGTTGGGGAATTTTTGCTGCACGCAGCCTCCTTGTGCTGTGCTGTGCAGTCTCAGGCAGCGTTGATGGTGGGCCCTGACTGCCTCTTGCAGCAAAACCTCATCTATTTTAACAGCGCAGCATTTTCTCTTGCACCGTGAAGCCAAGGGCCAGACATACGCCAAGGGCTGCGATCTGCCAGCCGGCGGCACCTGGCACATGGCATTGCAGAGGAGCAGAGCCGTGCTGAGGGCTTGTTCACCACCATTGGAAGCTTGCATTGGAGCCGCTGCTGCGTCATGTGGCTCTCTGGGAGATTCATGCTGTTGCCGTGATCCCACAGATTTTCCATCACGTGGCATGCAGAGTCCTGCAGGGGAAGAAAGCTGAGACTAGAGGGTTGCTCCCTTTGGTGTATCAGTAGCTTGTAAAAATGAGCCTCACACGTCCTACAGGAAGGGACTGGAACTTCATTCAGCAAATGGAGATTACAGCAGAGCAAGTGGAAGGGTGGCTCGGGTGTGCTCTCCCCTTTTTCCTCTTCCTTCCCCACCACTAACTGAAAACTCCATTTCTTTTGGGAAATAAAACCCTCCCTTTCTGCACAGACACTGCTCTTTTCTCCTCCGGGGCAGGTAAGAGGCAGCTATCTGCTCAAGATGGGTTGGTTTCTTTCCTTTCTACCCCCAAAATAAGAACAAATACAAGAATTACCTCTCTTCCCCAACTGAGTGGGTGAAGTTGAGAAGCTGTGAGCAAAAACTGGCTTTTCTATTCTGTGTGGCATTCTGAAGTGACATGATAGCTGGAAGTATGAGAACAGTGATGGTGTATCCATGCGATCAGTCACGCATAGTTGTGCACGCACCATTGCATTATTGCGAATGGCATCTGCGTATGCAGCAAGGACAAAGCAATTGCACAGCCCAAACAAGGGGGGAGGACCATTACTATTGTACCCGAGTCTGGAAATTAGGACGTGGCAGAAACCATGTAAACTTAATTTAGCTCCTCTCCCAGCCTCCTGAAGCATGGGCCTGTGATGTGGTGGTGGGGGCAGTTCTATACCCCCCTGAGATGCCACGCAGACACTCGATGGGTTTCTCAGCAAGATGAAACTTTCAGGCTGTGTGTGAGATGGGGGAGAGCCGACAGTTGCAGCTTTTCCCCTCCCTAGGGCGGGCACTGGAGGAGTGAGACATGTACTTAATTGGAGAGAGTGCTTGGGGCATTCAGGGATGCATGCAGACATTGCAGTGATGAGGTGGGGATCCTGCGCCAGTGCACATCTCTTCTGCTCATTCCCTAGCTTCACCCTTGTGGTGGGTTGACCTTGGCTAGACACCAGGTGCCCACTAAGCCGCTCTATCACTCCCCCTCCTCAATTGGACAGGGCGGGAGAAAAATATCACAAAAGGCTTGTGGGTCGCGATAAGGACAGGGAGATCACTCACCAATTACCGTCACGAGCAAAACAGACTCAACTCGGGGAAATTAATTTAATTTATTGCCAATCAAAATCAGAGTAGGATAATGAGAAATAAAACAAAATCTTAAAACACCTTCCCCCCACCCCTGCCTTCTTCCCAGGCTCAACTTCACTCTCAATTTCTCTGCCTTCCCCCAGGCGGCACAGGGGGATGGGAAATGGGGGTTGCAGTCAGTTCATCACACGTCTCTGCCGTTCCTTCCTCCTCATGCTCTTCCAGAGCTCCAGCGTGGGGTCCCTTCCACGGGAGACAGTCCTCCATGAACTTCTCCAGCGTGGGTCCTTTCCACAGGCTGCCGTTCTTCACGAACTGCTCCAGTGTGGGTCCTTTCCACATGTCCTTTCCACGGGGTGCAGTCCTTCAGGAACAGACTGCTCCAGCATGGGTCCCCCATGGGGTCACAAGTCCTGCCAGCAAGCCTGCTCCAGCATGGGCTCCTCTCTCCACAGGTTCACAGGTCCTGCCAGGAGCCTGCTCCAGCGCGGGCTTTCCACGGAGTCACAGCCTCCTTCGGGCATCCACCTGCTGAGGTGTGGGGTCCTCCACGGGCTGCAGGTGGATATCTGCTCCACCGTTAACCTCCATGGGCTGCAGGGGGACAGCCTGCCTCACCATAGTCTTCCCCACGGGCTGCAGAGGGATCTCTGCTCTGGTGCCTGGAGCACCTCTTCCCCTCCCTCTTCACAGACCTTGGTGTCTGCAGAGATGTTTCTCGCACATATTCTCACTCCTCTCTCCCGGCTGCTGCTGTTCCGCAGCAGTTTTTTCCTCCCTTCTTAAACACGTTATCACAGAGGTGCTACCAACGTTGCTGATGGGCTCAGCTTTGGTCAGCAGCGGGTCCACTTTGAAGCTGGCTGGCATTGGCTCTGTCAGACACAGGGGAAGCTTCTAGCAGCTTCTCACAGAAGCCATCCCTGTAGCCGCCCTCCTGCTACCAAAACCTTGCCATGCAAACCCAATGCAACCCTGAATGCCTTTGTCCCAGGCTGTACTCCTCTGTCTGTCCACCCCAAATTCAGGTCGTTTCCAAGGACTTCTGTCCTAAGTTCCCGGTTCTCTTCCATTCCTGTTAATCCCTGTCCTGCTCCAGTCTCTTTTTCCTACCTCCTTCTCATCTGACCAACCTCTCTGCTCCTCTGATGTCTCCTCGGCTTTCCTCCGGGGCTCTTCATTGCCTCTTCTCACTTCTTGCATGACACTGTCCCCGTTTCCTTGCCAAGCTGTTTTCAGTTACCCCACGCACCTTTAGGTCTGTGCTGGACATGCTCCTTTTGTCCAGTCCCAGCCTCTCCTCTGGAGAGCAGCCGGCACTCCCACAGTCACTGTTTGCATTAACCCTGGGCTCTGAGAACCTCGGTGTAGCTGCAGTACTAAGGTTTTGTGGAACATCAAGTGTTTTATATATTTTTATTTTGCATTTTTATAGTACCTTGGTGATTTGCAGGTTTTCTCTGCTGTTTTGTCCAAGCTACTGGACAGAGGAGGATGTGTATTTTTTGATTCAGTGACAGACTGGTGGTGTTAGCTCTTTAAACTGTCTGTTACATTTTTTAAAATGATTTTTGCCAATGACAAGTTGAGATTTTCCTGTGTATAGAGCATGGTCATGTCCTTGTGAGAACCCCAGGCATGATGCTGATTTCCTTGAGTGTCTGATGTACGAGCTAAAGAGCGAGGCTCTGAACATGCAAAGGCTATTGGAGCATGCACCAGGTTACCCAGTCGGTATTGCAGGCTGTTGCATTCACAGATGGCTTCCTAGCAAAACTCAGAATTGCTTTGGCAAACTCAGCACAGCATGTGACACAGCTAGAGGTGTGCTTCTACTGCTTGGCTTCTGCAGTGCTGCTGAACTGCATGTGTCCGTAAGGTTTCCCCCAGTGATTATTCTTTCTTTGGGGGAGTAAACCCTTTTGTAGGCTGTACATCTTCTGACAGTGTGTATTTTCTCCACATCTGCACTGCACTGTGGGGTCACTTTTAAAACCTAGCTAGCTTTCTCCATGGGGAATATGTGACAAATATCCTTTGCACGTTAAATTCCTATTCAGATATTTCATGGCATCCCTGAATTGCCTTTCTGTCAACAGCGAGCAGTTAGTTTGACCTGCCAGGTTTAGCATGTGCTTTTAGTGAGGATCCCCAACCACGGCAGGACAGATTCACAATTAAATTGTGATCAGTTGCCCAGCAAACACTGATAAGCTTAAAATCAGAGTAGGAGGAATGTTGGCTGCCTGCAAGCAAGGTGCCAGCTTTATTACCCTCAGAGTTTATCGCCCTTCCTAATTAAAATCCCAAACAATCCCCACCACCACCTGCATCTGTCAGCCTCCCGTAAGTGTGATGTAAGGTGACTCAGTGTGACTGGGAACATGCACAAGGCAGGTGGTGCAGGCTGTTTGCACTGAGCACAAATGACACTGTGGGTTCAGCAGTTGTTTTCCTTCTCTGATTATTTATTTACATTTTTAGAGTGACCTTGGGTGGGGAATGACTGCTCACTCAACCCCATGTCCGTCCTTGCACTTCCACATAGAGACTCTCTTTCGAAGGTCCGTAGGACTGTAGACATGTTTTACGCTCTCAGTCACATGATACGAGTTACAAAAAGGCTTGTGTTTCCGTAGTGTGTTGGGGCAGTGTAAACTGATGCTCTTGGACACCCTTCCCGTATGGGGAGAGAGTGGGCTGCAGCATTTGGCTTGCAATAGCTTTGTGTACTTGCATCCGAAATACAAATTGTGCTAGCTCCCTGCCTGAATGTTTGAGAAATGAACATTAAGTCCTACCCTGCTGCATGGGCCTGACTGCATTTGATGAATTGGAGTCAGCGCTGGCAAAACGTTATTGCTCATAATTATGACAAATCATGCGCAATGCTCATACTGTGAACTACAAAGCTTTTGTCCACTACCGCTTATCCAGCTGCTCAAAAAGCTCTCCTCTTAAAGTGCATAAAGCTCAGAAACAGCCTGTTCATGTTTTGTTGAGGGCACTGAAAAAAATTTGGTCTGTTTTTGAAGAACTTGCTTCTATCCCCCCGTTTCTCCTGATGTGGGGGAGCAGGAGCTGGTCTGCGGGACAGGGGATGGCTCAGCAGTACAGCAAGATGAAAGCAAGGATGGCTATTAACAGGAAGTCTGAGCACTGCTCTTGATCTGTGTCCTTGATAAAAATCCCTAGTGATGTTCATCCTTCCCGTAACAGCTGCAGGCATGTCATTTCCCCTCTTTCTGTATTACTGGACAATCTGTCTGTTTTCTTGGTTTTGCATTTTCTGCAGTAAGAAGTGGTTTCTTGTATCTATCAGAAGTGTTTGTTTCAGCAGATGCTAAAAAAGTGTGCGTGCATGAGAGAGCAGTCTATGTGTTACTTCACCTTCCGTGAGCACAAAATTGCACGCACAAGAAATAACTGCTGGGATGAACTGCCTTTGTTTTCCGTGCACTGTATTACTTTGGTTTATGGTCAGTGCTGTCAGCATGTGGCAGTCATGTTTACAGAACACTGCTGAGTCAAATATCCTAGCTGGATATTTTAAAATGTTGGATACCTTCATAGCCATAGGCTTTTGGAGCTGTAATTGCTGAGATAAGAGTGCTGCAGTTTGTGGGGTAGAGAATTTGATCCTCCCTTCCAAGTACAGTGCTGCACGTCTTGGCTAGGCACGCTGTCCGCCCTTGTCGAGGGGAGTCCCAAGCCACTCAGGTTGAGTATAAACCCTCGCTGAAGCAGGTGGGATGGCAGGTCTAATCACAAGCCAAGTTCTTCTCAATAAATACTCTCCTTTCTTTTCTGTCTTTTAGTGTCAAGATGGTGCTGATGTGGACCAGTGGGGACACGTTCAAGACTGTTTACTTCATCTTGAATCAGGCCCCTTTCCAGTTCTCCATCTGTGGACTCCTGCAGGTTTTTGTGGACATTGCTATCCTGTTGCAGGTTTACTTGTACAGCTACTACCCTCAGAAGCCCGTGTCCCACACTGCACACCCAGCCAGCACCAAGGCCCTGTGAGGCACTTAGCTGGACAGGTTGCAGGTCAACGGCGCTGCAGAGTCAGCCATGGCAGCTCCTCTTCCACTTGTAAATACTCCTGTGTTGCTGAGTTGAAAGCAGAAATGAGAACAAGGATTGAAAATCTGGCTGTGCTTCCAGCTCAGGAGGTTTTATTTTAAATAACTTGCTCTCTCTGTTTTCAGACTTAGCTGTACAGAACTGTTTCTTGGTGGGGGGAGGGGCACTTTATTTTTGCATATGTACCTATGAGCCTTATCAATTCACAAATGTTTGTATATTTAATCACAAGGGCTGGATGGTTTGTGTTTTTAATGCTATTTAAAAATGTTACACCACAGAAATTATAGGAGATTTTGTCTGAAACTGTTACCTATTTATATAATATAAAGTCTGTATATTGGCAGGAAGTTTGTGGCATATACTAGCATTCAGTATCTCCACAAGGTAGGAAGAAGTATTGAAGAGCAAATGCAGGAGCTTTTTCTTTTCTTTAAGAAGGGTGTCTGGTGAGCAGAGAAGGTGAGGGTGGGAGGCCCTGCAAAGAGTTGAGCGGCCAGAAATGAACCAGTCATACACAGTGTAAAGCATCGATGTGCTAAAGAATGAATGGCAGGCGTTCACCCCCGCTGCGGGATCAGTGTGGCAGGCAGACACATCAAGGAGATGATGAAGGGGGTCTGAGTATGGATGATGCTGGAGCCATGTTTAGAGCAGACATAGCCAGTCAAGCAGTCAGCCAAAAGGAGGAGCTAACAGGAGACTGCAGGTAACTTAGGTAGTCATGCTTTGAAACGATGGGGTTTGGGAACAGCCTGCCGTGCGCTCAGGGGACAGCACTGCTCCTGCAGCTGTGCACAGGACAGAGCTGGGCTGTAGGACGTCTTTCACAAACCGAGGGACCAGCAGATGAGTGTTGCCAGTATTGCCAGGCAAGTATTGCTAGATGGCAATTGAGCCACAAAGGTAGAAGCAACTCCATTTCCTTTGCCTCAGAAGAGGAAGTGAAAAAGTTTGAGACAGAGAAAAAGCCGTATCTTACGGAGTAGAACTAGCACCTGACAGCTTGATTTGTTGAGGCTGAGATTCATGTTTATGTTGTTTAATGCCAAACAAGAACCAGTTTAAGTTTTGGGGTATTTCTTGCATTGACCCAACAAGGAAGGAGTCCACGTTTTCCTTTTTCTGTTGCTTAAGATCTTTTAGGCTTTTAGAAGAATCCGCAGCCTGTACTTAGACAGAGGGACTGAGAACGCTGAAAGAGCGGAGAGCTTATTTATAAATGTAGATGTTGTCTATAATGGCTGTTTGCCAGCGTAGGTCGCCGTGCCCTTTCTGAGAACTGCAGGTGTCTAGCAGCTGCAGGTGGTGTGGACCCGCAGGGGGCTGTGACCAAGCCCCTGGACTTCTGCCAGTTGCTGTCATGAAACCGCCCTGGTTGGTACAGGGCAGCCATAGCAAGATGCTTGGTGCCAGGAACAGCTATGCCTGCGCTGCTTTCTTCTTCATGAGGCTCCCTCCCTGCTGCCGGGTGAGTCCCGACTGACCACAGGCAAGGTGTTAGAGCTGGGACAGATTTTTGAGAATCATTTTTTCTCCAAGATTAGCCCAAGAGCTTATGTTTTCTTACCAATGGCAGCAAGTCTGAGGTTTAATAACTTCAGTGTGTAAATCAGATACTTCCCCTACCCTGTTTTATTTGGGAACCTCATGATTTGAGTCTGGACTCTCTTCATTGGTGGCAAACTGTCCTCTGGAGGGGAAGCGTCAGCAGGCTGGAGCAGTGGTTGTGTGACGCTTGGTTGGGAATATCTGTCATAGGACAGGGAAGAGTGGGCTGTCCCTGTGCTGCTTTACAGACTCGTGCCCCTCTCACTCCCCAGGTAGCCCCAGGCTGACGTCGGGGCTTCCACTGCACGTGCCGTTTGGTTTTGGAGCTGACATGTTGGTGGCGGAGGGCTGAGGCCCAAACCTGCAGGCAGAAGTCCTGCCCCGGGGCCAAGCTGTCCTGCCCTTTGGTGGGGGCACTGCTGGAGGTGGAAGGAAGGGCATCCTCGGGAAGTCCCTCCTGCCCCAACAGATCCAGTTGGATCTGTGTGAGTAAAGCAGAGCCGAGAAGAGCTGCTGTTTCCGAGGGCTGAGCACAGAATGCTCTGCCCGGGCACTGACTCCACGCTCTTTGTTCGATATCCTACTCTTTTAGGCCTGAAGTGACCTTACAAAGACGATGTACTTGGCATGGCAGACTATGAATGTTTTGTTCCTCTCTTTTCTCCAATGTTCTGGTTGTGTTACAGGAACATCTGGGCTTTTGTCTTTCTTAATTGAAAACTTACTTAACAACTGGCTTCTCCGGTATGCTGCTTTAATGAGGATTGTATTTCTACTGTATGCAAACAAACACTTTCTTGTGTGTTTTAATGGTCTGAAGGTTTTTTTCTAAATAACTTGTACTGATAAGATTTTTGTATATGGTGGTCTTTTTCTAATATTCTATGAAACGGGGATATAAGAAATAAATGGCTCTTAAGAAATATACTTCTGCATGTTATAGCTTCACCTGGGAGTGCACACTTTTGGCCACCTCTTTGGCTTTGAACTACAGGTATTACTGAGGATAAAACAACTGTTGTTTTTCCTTTTGGGACTCTTCCCTGGGCAGATTCTTGAGTCTGTCATCAGTACACAAACCAGTGAGCTCTGCAGACCAGTCTCATTCACTCCAGAGCTGCAAATGCTGGAAGGGAAGCCAGTGAAACCATGTCTAAAGTCATCTTCTGTATGTGGCATTTAGCAAGGCAGGACTCATGGCCAGGAACTCTTGAACTGCATCTTGCAAGATACTTTAGGGACAAAATGTTACAGAACTTTGTTTTTGTTCTTTAATTGTCAGGAAGTATCTGTATCAATGATCACCTCAGAGAGTAAGAAATCAGTTACTTCAAATACATCTCTTTGAATGTATGGCACATTTCATGGAGTTTATTTTCTCTGTCAGTTGCAATGTTTTTTTAAATAAAAATTACCTATTATATATAAATTGCGGTGTTGCTTTGTTTTGTTCAGATATAAGATGCGTGCTTCTTAACTCTTATTATAACTCATCTTATCTAGAGCATTGTCTGTAGGAATAATTGGTGTGCTTTTTCCTCCCAATGGGTGGGTAAGCACAAGGCATAAATTATCCTGAGGTCGTGACGCACAACAGGGATTCTGGATTTCTGTCTCCTGCTCTTCCATACATCCTGGGGTAAACTTACCCTCATGACCACTTAACTCTTTTATGCTTGTGGTGCTCACAGTAAAAACAAATTACTAACAGATTATTACATAGTTTTAAAAAAAAACCTGTATCGTGCAAACTGCATAATGAAGTCAAAGATGGGACATGGATGAGGGACATGCTCTTTGCAGCCTCTGCACAGAAGATGAGGAAACTGAGTGTGTCATCTCACGGCCGACCGGCGTACCAAGAGGAGTCTTGACCTCCCTCCCTGTTGATTCAGGACGTGAAAACAAGCCAAGACAGTCGGGACCAGCCTTGCGGCCGATGTGTGGCTCCTGGGCCCTGCCGGGCTGCTGTGGCAGGCTGTTTGGCTGCTCCGGCGTGGGGAGACGGTTTGCTGTTGCTGTGTGCAATGGCTGCAGAAGCTGGAGAAGGGGAGATGGTGAGGAGAGAGGGCTGGGGGCACAGGAGAGAGGGTCAGGAAGGGCAGGAGGAGAGGTGGGAGAGCCTGAGCTTGCTCAAATAAGAGGCTGAAGGGAGAGACCCCTGGAGGGGAGGGAATGAAGGAAAACGGAGACCTGGAAGGGCAAAGGTAGGTAGATCAGTGAAGTGGGGGTAAAAGAGGAGGAAAAAAGAAGGAGGGTGGGACGTAAAACCTGCCCGCTCTGTTACAGTCTGCGGGCAGTGGGGACCACGGAGGGCAGTGGCCCAAGCAGTTCCCACAACAGCTGAGCCTGCTCGTTACTCATAGTGATAGAGACAGAGGTTTCATGGTTAGATGTTTGGGTGCATGTATCTACATATGTAGTTAGATGCAATTAAAAACATTTTAAGACAAAAGGCAAAGCTCAAATTTGGAACTGGGTAATAAAGCAAAAGTTGGCCCACAGATGCTGTTTGTTAAATTTGTTTGTGATCCTTAGCTTAGGCTTGAGTGCCAAGAAGGCTTCAAGGACCTGACTGACAGCTGTAGCTTTGTTGGTGGCTTTCTGTAACAGAAGGAAGACATTAATGTGTAAGTCCACAATATGCCAATAAATAAACACACTGCCTGGATACCTGTGCCAACAGCAGTAAATAAGAGACGTGGACTAGAACAAAATGTGAAGTGCACCCTGGAGCAGGGGCAGATCTCCCTGTAAACAGCCTTGTAAAGCAGCCAGGTCCCAAGCGGACGTCAGCATCTGTAAATGCCCTGACAGCAAACACAGACTTAGGACTCCAGACCCCCATCCTGCCCCTTCTGTGTCCCAGTTTACGTGGATTTGGCTCTTGGAGGTGCTGGCTTAGCTGTGCTGGGACACTGAGGGGCCTTGCTCAGCCTCAGATGGGCCAGCAGAACCACGCTGGATTTCTCCAGCCATCAGCCTGTCCATCCGCCTCTTTCCTCTTCTGACCCAAGGCTTCATACTCTTCTAAGGCTGTAGCTTGTCGGCGCCAAGCCCTGTGAGAGCCAAGGATACTTTGCCCCCGTGAAGCATCTGCTGTGAGGCTGCCATAGACCGAGCCTGTTCTGGCCTCATCAGTGTGAGACGTGTGAAACCTCTGTCCGGCTTACGGCTGAGGGGATGATACCCGTGTCATGTTTTTCTTACCATTAGTGCTTTTTCTTAACTGAGGTTGCTGTGAGGTAGGAGATGGCTCTGCACATGTGCTGCATGAGCAGAAGTTGTGTTTGATTTTGTGTCATTCCCTCTAACGCTGTCCCTTTACCAGTTACTGCATCCTTAGCTCTCAAACATAGTTACGGTTTTCAGATGATTATTGTTGCCAACTGTCAGAATTTGTATGTCCAGGCCCACGCGTGCTGCCACCGAGACGGCCGTGTAGAAGGGGCAGCTTTGCTCACATGCGTTTTGAGTCTCTCTCCCACAGGAGAGAGGAATTTTTTTTCCTTGGGGCAAAACCAACGTGCTACAATCATGAAGCACTAGATGATTGTGTTTCAAAGAAACAAGTATAACTACCCGCTGGCACTGGCATGCATGCAGATAGCAGTGTAGCATTTATTATAGTTAGAGATAAATGGCCTTAAATCATGTATGTATGTGCTGTGTCAAAATAAAAAACAACCACCACCATACACAACAAAACCAACACTTCTCCAGCGGCTGATCAAAAGTAATAAGCATCACCCATAACAACAACGCTGGGTGAAACTCGCTCTCCTCTGGGTATCTTTTATGTCTGGCAATGTGTGCATTGCAACTTTATACAGCTTCCAAAAATAATTTGTTTAAAAGGTTCCTGGTTTATATTTGTTTCCTCCTCTGTCATCTCAATAGATAAAATGAAACTTTATTAAAAGCCAGGCCTTGACTAGCAGACATAATGAGTGGGTTTTGTCACTTTATTAAAACTCTATGCGTGCTGGAATTAATTATGTGCCTTTTGAAAAATATAAAGAACTCACTATTGTAGGACAATAGCAACTTGATGGAGCACAGCTCTAATATGATGTGTGTCATCAGTCTGTTTTTCTCCACAGCTGCAGAGCTGCAGTTAGCTGTCCTAGTGCTGTTTTTTTCATGCTGTGGGGCCAAAAGCGGCATTCATTCGTGGTTATTTGCTAGCACTGCAAGCGTGAAACTCTTCGTCCTGCAAGGATGTCTACTTCAACATGGCTCTTCTAAGAGTAAGCTAATGCTGCTGATCATTCGTGGGCCTCACCAGCTTGAGGAGATGTATTTTGCACCCTCCGTGCACACTAGCCGTGATCACTGCATTCACACCAGGTTGGTAGCACTAAACAGCACCCGGTGTGCATGAACCAAAGGACCGTGAAAGGTGAACTTGTGGGTTCACCTGGTGAATCTGTTGGGTCCCACCTGAACACCTGAGCACCCGAATGCCACCATAAAATGCACTGCTGCCCCTCAGCACCATGCCTCACTTTGCCCCCACGCACTGCTCACTTTGCGGGTTTGTATTTAGCCGACTGCAAAGCCGTATTCCTGATGCCAAACCTTAATAAGCCTTAATGCAAGAAATGCCTGCATCAGGATTAAAAAAATAATAAAATTAAAATCTCTCATGAGTCACAGCAACCCAGTGTTGGTATTGCTTTGCCAGGAGTCTGAGTCAGCCCAGGCACCACCGACCAGCCCTTGGCCCTCCTTGCCTGGCACAAGGAGCGGTTGTGCTCGCGGTGGTTGTGGGCTGTGAACGATGGGCAGAGCCCTGGCGCACGCGGCTGCATTCAGTTTGCTTGTAGTTCAATACAGCTGGGGGTTTGGAGACCCAGATGCAGCCTGCGGGGTAGGGGCGCCCGGTTTTGCTGCCTCACCAGCGAGCTGTGCGTGTAACACAGCTGCTGCTCCGAGCTGTGTACCCTGGCCCCGCGACCCTGCTGCGCTGCTCGGGGCTGTCTGGCCTGGCTACGGCTGCACAGGAGCAATACCAGGCCCGGGGCACGGGACCCTGGCTGGAGCACCGGCACGCATGGCTTCACATCAGCACGGCAAAACACCGCCTCCCCCCCGCACCCGAATCATCAGAGGCGAGCATTCAGCAACAAAGCTTCTAATTTTTATTAAAATAAAGTGTAACCTTTTATTTTCCCTTGCTCCATTCCTATAAGGAATGGCTTAATATGGGAGTTTGCTAATGTAGGATTGGTGTTACAACATATGCTGAAGCGAAAAAAAACCAAGCCAGACAAATCCCATCTTCAAATACCTCAGCTTTTGTTCCCTTCCTGGCAGGAGGAGAATATGGAGGGTGACACTGCACGCCTTTAAACAAAGGGGGGCGTAGGTACAAGAGGCAGTTGTGCTCCATCTCCCTCCATCCCCTGATCGCGTCCCACCTGCAGGAGCACTGAAAGGCCCACAGAGCACCCTGACTTGGAGCAGCCACACAGCTCCTCCAGGGAGGGGGCTGGCATCAGTAAACAAACATGCAGATGTCACCATATGATTCATTTTCCTTTTAAGTTGACTTAGATCTTTTGAGAATTAGGAAGAAGAGCCAGAACAATAGTTCTAATTTTTAGATGGCAGGATTGTCTTTTTCTTAGTAGGAAAAAAAAAAAAAGACTACTCCCAGCGCTGCCGAGCACAGCTGCTACCCTGCAGCTCAGGCCAGAGCCCACTGAAGGCGTCTCATTGACTTCACCGGGTTTGGACTGCTCGTGTTTGCACATGACTGCAGTTGGTGCAGCCACCACCGCTGAGGAAGAGTATGCAGAGCTGGGGAGTCGCTGCTGGTTTAACATCACACTCCCCTTCTTGGGCTGCATGTAGTTCAGGTTTAGTCGTCTGTTAAACACATTTTTTGATACATGAGAGATGGAAACAGTTAACAGAAAGTGGAGAAATGGTGTGATTTGTAAAGATATTTGTTATATTCAACTGTTAGCAAAGGAAAAAAAAAACGAGTTAACATTCAGTAGCATAGTCAGGAAGATTGTCTATGTATATTTCTGTCATGGGGCTAAGATACAAAGCTTAGGGTGGTAAATATGCGTATTTACTAAATAATGCATACTGCGCTAGCGCACAAGTCAGAGCTGGCAGCCCAGGCTGTGCTGCCTGATCTGTAAACCAGACAAAACCAAGCCCCCGGGAAAGCTGAAGGGATGTTTCTGCCCTTCTCTTGCCCACACACCTTGGCTTGTCTGAGGCTTGTGTTCCTCGGCGGAGCTGCCAAAACAAACCCCCCTGTGCCTGGGGTGTGGCAGCACGGGGAGCCCCCTTGTTCAGCCCCTCGCACATGGAGTCACCGAGCAGGGAGGAGGCAGCACGCTGGCTGCTCTGCCGAATGGCACCCCGACAAAGGCTGTGCTTCACGCTACGTTCTCCTGGCTGGCTACGTTCAACGGCTGCTCCTTGGGGGCTGCCAAAAATACTTGTTCAATGGAAAAGAAAGCCCTACGAAAAGCGATGGAGCAGAGCTGTACTTGGTAGAGTTTCTAGGGGCACTCTGCAGAGGGCCCTTAAGATCAAAAGTTGGTCTTTAGAGACAACCTTGTGTGTGTCTGCCCCTCCCTTACGCAGTTCAGGAGGTTCTTCTTGCAGAACTGACCCCCCTTGTCCACTGCTTCTTGCGCTGCGAACATGTGTCTCCAGCCGTTCAGAATCAACAACTTCTCTTGGCTTCCCGGTCCACCGTGGGCTGCGCCTCCTGCCCAGCAGCATCTGGTGGGACTGTGACACCGAGCCCCTGTGTACTGTCACCACCTGGGAGTTTGGTGCTCTCTTCTAGCTGGCGCATCTGCCTGCTCGCTGCTCGTTGCTGCTGCTCCTTCAGCTCACTGTAGGAACGGGAAAAGGTATGAAAGATGGATGTGACTGGGAAAGCCATCAGCAAAATCCCACTCAAGATACTGCTCAGGGCTACCACCTGTCCGGGGATGCTACGAGGCACCATGTCCCCGTAGCCAACGGTTGTCATGGAGATCACAGCCCACCAGTAACTGGTGGGGACGCTTGTGAATTCTTGCTTGGCTCCCAGTTCGCTCTCAGCCAAGTACACCAGCGGCGAGAAGAGGGCCATGGCGACGCAAAGGAAGAGCAGGAGGAGCCCGAACTCCCTGGTGCACCGGCGCACGGTGAGCCCCAGCGTCTGCAGCCCCAGCGAGTGCCGTGCCAACCTCATCACGTACAGGATGCGCAGAGCCCGCAGGAAGCGCAGCACCAGGCCCACTCGTTCCAAGTACTTGTTCCCAGCTCCCCCACCGGGCTTGCTGCTGTTTTTCGTGGAGACCATGTCCACAATGAGAGAGATATAGAAAGGCAAGATGGCCAGGATGTCGATGATGTTGAGCGGGGTTTTCAGGAAAGCACACTTGTTCTCTGCCTGGATGGATCGCAGCAGGAACTCAAACGAAAACCACGCCACGCACACCGTCTCCAGCACAAAGATGTCATAGCACTTCCGTGAGCATTCGCCCTGGGGAGAAGAGGAGCGGGAAACACAGAAAAGACGGAAGAAAAAGATTTAGCCAGGGAGTGAACCAAAGAAAGAGACAGTGGTGGTTCTTAAAGGAAAGCACCACGTGAAATCGATACGAATTGCAAGATACCAAAGTAAACTCATCGCTGCTAAGAGCAGCTGGAACAGATAACTAAAACCAGAGCTACTAGCTACACGTTTGGCCGCAGGACAGGTCAACGATGCTCAGGAGTATCCGGAGGCTGCCAGGAATTTGGTGTGATGGTACCAACTGTTGGCCAGACAGCCCACTGCTGAAAGGCAGACTCACGCCTCATTTCTAACCAAGCCCTTAACACCCTTTAGAAAAGATTAGAAAAGTATAGGATTCATGGATTTTAATAAATGGGTGATCCATCCCTCCCTTCCTGATCAATAATAAATTGCTTATAAGTGGCTCATAAACACCTACAGCATTTTACATTATGTGCTTGGAGGCATCTATAATCTATTATTCACAAAATATAGAATAGTTTTTATATTCCAGTGAACGTTTATTAACATACTAGCCCTAT
This sequence comes from Calonectris borealis, assembly GCF_964195595.1. Classification (NCBI taxonomy): domain Eukaryota; kingdom Metazoa; phylum Chordata; class Aves; order Procellariiformes; family Procellariidae; genus Calonectris; species Calonectris borealis. The sequence goes on along the minus strand of NC_134313.1, from coordinate 105,693,222 downwards.
AGTCAAAAGCTTATATAAAGTACTGATAAACGTAGGTATTTCTAAAAGAAAACGTACCACAAGAATAGAGGGAGGGTCCGGAGAGATAAGCATTTTTAATGACGTCATCTGTAACAACTAATGACCACGATGCCCTCCCCAAGCTTTCTGAGGCACTGGAAGAGGTGCTCTTCCCAGCAGGCTCACTTAGTGGAAAATAAAGAGAAGTCTGTTCTTCAGTTACGATGCCTGTAAACAAGACAGTCTCGGTGCATTGGAACAGCAATAAACAATAGTGCTGGTGATGGCTGCTCTTTGATTGTTAATTCAACAGCACAGATACTATGGTAATTCTCTGCTACATCACTGTTAGTAACTCCAGCTGAATAATAATCAGCTTCTCTAAATAAACAGATTTTGATGTGGACAATTATAGGGCTAGTGCTGTTTCCTCTGTAAATGCTCATATAAAAGTGTTAATGCTCTGGGGGCTTTGAGCGGAAGGCAAGTATGTATTTATTTAAGGGAAGTTTATATTTATTCGGTGAGCCACTTTGACGCTGAACAGTTCATGAAAACTCTTGTAAGCATGTAGGAGTCCATCCATGTTAGTGGGGTGTGTGGCTGCCACTGGATGCAACAGGTATTAGGTATAAGGTAAAACCTCATTTTGCTCGCCTATGCTAAACTATAGCAATAAAATATCACTCAAGAGTGGCGAGGCTGTGTCACGCTGGTCTCCATTTCACCACTGGAGAAGCTGAGAACCTGGCACATCTATAAACAGTTCTGCCCACATGCTCACCACAGGTGCCTTTTGCTAGGCAGAGCCGAGGAAATTTTTACTGCACAGCACCACATCCTAACTTCATCCCTCTCTAAGTGTTTATGCACAGTTTTTTCCCTGTTGTGAAAGAAAACAGCAAAAGAGCGATGAGACTTTTGCCCTCTTTGCTAACTACAGCGTTCCCTAAAATGTCGGGGAGTGACTGGATACATATTTCAGGGCTGCTGCACTGCCAGCAGTCATCGCATTGAGTATAAAGCCTTGTGTTACCTCAGTATGATAACCAAAATGCCGAGGCACCCTCTCCATTTCACACTTAAGAAGAAATTGAGACAATGACTAAAGAGATATCAATAGGAAAAGAAATGTGAAAAGGAATCCTCAGAGCCAGCGTTCATGGTTCTTGTATTAAACGTGATGAAAGGTTGTAGTGCCTTGTATTTATAGATTTTTTTTATATTCCACTTTCAATTGGCATATGATGTACCACCCACTGTTTCCCAGGGGGTCATGCTGATATGGAGAGAAAAATAACTTGTCCCACTGAAATTGCTGTCAAGATCTTAAGCATATTGCAGGGAGGTAGGATAATCTTTTTTTAATAGTGTAGTAGCTCAGATATAGCCTGTCTTTAACCTCCTAATTTTGATAGGTGTGAAGACTAGAAGGAGCTTAATTTATATCTGCCTCACCGAGCTAATTTGGTCATAAATAAGTATTTTTGTCACAATCATAACACATAGGACAAAACATTTTGTTTTTTAGGGGCTTCACTCCTATTGCTGTCAGGTTCTCCCATCAGATACTTTCACACCACCGCACAAATCTGGCTCTGTGGGCCAGAGCCAAAGCTCACAAAGTCAGTGGAAGGACTCTGCCTGTGCCGCGGTAACTTCTCACCTTTTTACCAAGAAACCAGCCGTCAGACCGATACTGTCCCAGAGCCCTGCTGCCTAGGAATCTCTCATCGGGATACGCTTGATCTCATACCTAAGGGCAATGGCTGCAGGTGATTTGCAGCTCCTGATACTACACTTGCACGTGCACAAAAGGATCAGGCTGAGATGTTAGGAAGACAACCGACAGAAGAATAGCTATGGCTTGAGCAAAGAAGCAGTAACGGCAAGAAATAAAAAACCCCAATGTGCAAATTTGCTTTCTCTGAAAGGTACATCACTACTTGGACCACCATGTACGGAAACTAAAATGTAGCTTGCCTTAAGAGACCTATCTGGCAGGAAGCGTTCTGGATTCTGATGTGCATGTATATAATTTTCATGCCACTAAAAATTTAAGAAAAGTCAGTGAAGCCTACGGAGAGTTTAGCCTTGGAATAGACCTACAAAGACATTAAGGCGTTTAATAGCTGATTTGGCACTGAATTCCCCCAGCGCTCTCTATTTGGAGAGGAAAGGAAAGGAAACTCTCCAAAAGTCCTTCTGTGTATGAGTTTTGGTGTGGGAGCAAACAGGAGTGAAAATTGTTCCTCATTAACGGACTACCACTGGAGATGACTTTCGGAAGACTCTATCTGCCCTCCCACACTCTGACGTATTTATCCTGTGTAGATTCACAAACCTACAGCTTTGCTATTTATGTCTCCGATCTTCCTGCAGAACTATATAAAAAACGCAAGGGCAGGAGCAGCCTGGCAACCTTCGCTCAGCTGAGCACGAGAGGCTTGGCAGTATCTGAAGCTCGGGTCATCCAACACAGAAGAACCACGCTGGCATCTTTGCCCATCGCTGTAATGAAGAGCTGAAACGTACTCCATCCAGAGCTGATGGTGGGCTCTGGCTTTGCTCCGCTCTTCCCACTATCCACAGCTGACAGCTAACGTAGTGAATGCCGAAATGTTTACTTTCAGTAGAGCGGAGCGATAATGCTCTGCTACATAGAGTTCATTTTAATGGGATGAAACAACCCCCTCTTTTAGCTAATGCATAATTATCTTCAGCAAAGTGCTAGTCTTTCGCAGCGTCGTTATTAACCTATTGCAATCTGAACAAGCCAGGCTCTGTCCGAAGGCTGTCCTGAGGGTAAGAGGGTCTGAACAGGCTTTTAGAAAACAGACCTGTGTGTCAATTAACCTGCCAGAGGCCTTTTTTCCCCTAATTAAATGTCTTCCTGTCCCCTGGACCATGTTTCAATATCATCTAGGTATGACCTATTGTTATCCTCACATGAAATCAAAAACAGTAACAGCAAAAACATGTTTCAGGCTCTTTGCGCTTCGCCTCCTTCAGCTGCAGCTACTTTTTCTTGCAGTTTTTTCCCCTTGATTACAGCATTGTAAAGAAGAAAAAAAAAGGCAATTTTTCTCTTTCAAAAACTTTTAACTATGTATTCGAGTCCAACCGGATGCTGTGACTCTGCTTAGGGTTTTGAGGTTTTTTCCATTCAAGAAAACAAAACAAAAATGCACAGAAAGACACACACACAGATGGAAAAAAACAATCAAGAATTAATCAGCCATTGGAATAAGAGAAAAACAAGTCCTAACAGAATAGGATAGCATCCTGCCCAAAATAGGTCTGTATCAAATCTCTATGTTCTCAAAAAAGATTATGCTATACCAACTCATGGCCATAAACATGTACATTAACAACTGCGTACTGCTTTTTACTTTTTGTAAGCAAAAAGATTTCTTCATCTTGTAATCTAATGGATACATTTTTATGATTACATTTTCATATCTAGCTTTATGAAACCGGGCCACAGAAAACTTTTTTTTAGTTTTCATAACAGTCTGATTTCTTTTTGTCTTTTAGAGGTCTAAAGAAAAAATAGCATGAATGGCAATCACAAAGGACAACCCCATTGCACTCCTCTAGTATTAAAAGACTAACATTCTTTTTTTTTTTAATGTGCATATAACCATGTCATTAAATAAATAATATCATAGGCTTTTGGTTACAAAAAGCAGTGGTATAATAAAAATATATGGAAACAGTTGTTCTTTACAAGATGTATATGTTTACTTAAGTGTGCATATGGGTTTCTTTCAAACAGCAAGTAGATTTTTTTTTCCTGTGCAAAAATGGAGAAATATCTGCAGTTGCACAGGATTTTGGGTCCATATACTGATGTCAACTCAGGGCACAGGAAAAGAAACCAAGGAAGATCTCAGTGAGTAATTCTATGCGGTCAAATTAAAGTGAGTCTCCACTAGGATTTATAGAAATTTGCTGTCAAAATGCCAACCGCAGTATCTTTCTTTAGGAGAAACGTTTTCTTTGCCAAAGGTTTCTTTGGCAAAAGGAAAATTACAAAAAAGAAATGCCGGTGTCACTGGAGTTCAAATCCAGCTGTACTCATTGCTCTGTATGGTCTGTCTAAAAATTGCAGAAACGTTTTGGTTTGGCTTGCAGGGTCCCTTTCACTGGTACTTCCCTGTACTGTGCCTCAGAAAAATTCTCCACTGTGTGTTGTGTGACTTTTTGTCCCTGCCTTTGTCCTCCGGTCTCCTGAGAAGAAATTCTGACCCTCCTCTAGATTCTTGCAGGCTTTGACGCCATCTCCCCCCTCTGGCATTAGAAGATGTCAAAAGCCAGATCACCTCTAACCGCCCCTGTTCTCGTGTTGCTTTGCACACATATTTTTGTATGGGCAGCAGCTCCACAGTACTTTCAAGGAAGAAGTTTCAATGCTGCCTACTTCCCCCCTGTAGTGAAGATTTCCCTCCCTGTCAAACGTATATGTTAGAAAAAAAAAAACACCCAAACATGAGAGGCATTGCATACAAAAATACTTACATAAGCTTTAAAATCATGACATTTCTAAAATGGCATTTTTGTTCTCTTCCACTTGCCCCTTGTTACCTGAGCCTTTTGGGTCATGTATTTCAAGTGTTTCTCTGTGCACATCAGATCAAACTCTTTTTTAACAAAAATGTGGAACTTGAAATTCTGATGTAACCAAGGTCTCAGCACCAAAGCATTTAAGGGACCTGCAGACAAAGTCCCTGAGGGTGCTACACAAGGTCTGCCTGGACACAGAGCTGCAGAGAGCAAGACAGTCCCCAGCCCAGTGGCTTAAGGTGTTCCCCTCGGATTTGGGCTTGAGGCTGAACCACCTGTTTCAGTGAACGTCTGCAGAGACATTCAGAGGACAAACCCCCCCACTTCCAATTATTCTGCAGCCCAACACTTGGAGCACTTGCCCAGCTCGGGAGAGACCCAGCTCCTGCTGCGAAGCAGGCAGGGTGGAAGCCAGCACCTGGCTCTGTCCCAGCCTGCGGGAGCGCCGGGTGCTGGCTCACCGCCCTCCCTCGTCCCAACTATCGCTGTGAAATGAAGAAGCCTCCCCTGACAAGAATTCCATCAGAACAGCAACATTCCCAGAAACCTGCCTCCCCAACAAAACCCGAAGATTTTGCTCACACTGGCACTTTTCGATGAAAGCAATCTTCCGATGAAAAGTGGTTTTTCTGATGAAAGCATCCAGCCAATTTTCACAGTAAGGATGAGTGCGTGACTCTTGCGATGTGACCCACTGTTGGAAGGGCAGCGTCACACCCTGCCCTCGGGCGCAGGCACGCTCCCCTCGCCACTGACCACCTACAGACTTGGCGATTGTAATTCAGCAAAGCTAGGGTCAGGCTGAACTTGCAGCCAGCCTGCTCTGAGTATTTCTTGTGCTCCTGAGCAAAGATGATTCAGCTACTGCACAGCCTGTCCTCAAAGCTGGCTGGCTGTGAATTCAAAGTAACGGTTTCTGTTTTAAAGTCGCCAAGGGGCCATGAAAGAGCCCTCTGCTTCTTGCTGTACACACTTTGATCGGCAACTAGAGTTTAGTTCGTGCTTCACCTTCAGCCCAGCTGCTAGCAAACGTAACCAGAGCCTTGCCTTCAGTGGGAAGGGTTGTCACTAACGGCAGTCATATTATGGACACAAGAGAGCTCTTGTACAGTTGCTCCTGTACAACTTGCCTTTGTTGAAGAGAAAGGGCAGGAGCTATACCTACTTTAGACTTAGCTCTCTGGATTTCCTTTGATCCTGAGACAGCACAGCCCCAAATCACCGCTTTTCAAAACCTCTCAGCCCATCATTTTTATTCTGCCAGTGAAGCTGCAAATAAACATGCAACACCGACAGGAACAAGGGGGATGCCAAAAGCCTATGGCAACTGCTAGAAGGTAACTTCAGGGTGTGCTAAAATCCACAGCCGGAGTCTAAACAGCTTATAAAATCACATGCCGTGCTATTCAGTTGCACGTAGCCAAGGAGTTACTGAGATACAGCTACCTGCACGTGCCTTGCATTTCTGTCTCAAAGTGCTCTTCTGACATGCAACTATGAAGTCAAATGGCTATGTCCATGGAAAGCTCAGAAAAGGGTCTGGGAGTCAATGGGAGGGAAGAGAAGACCACATGCGTGAGGAGTTTACCCGTGCCCTGCAGTAGCCTATGACCACCCCTGCAGACTGCATAGGCGGGAGACACGGATGACACTCCTGATCCCGGAGCTGCACAGCTCTGCCTCCCCGAGTTACTCTGCCCCAGCAGCCTGCTGCATTAGGCCATCTCAGCCCCAAACTGCACAACCAAAATTAGATACTGTAGGTAGGACTTGGGTTCTAAGCCATAAATATTGAGCCTTGAGACCTGTTTAACTGCCACCTTTTTCCCTGCAAATGCCGTGAGATGTCTTAACAGCTGTAGTCTGGCTGCATGGATTTGGCATATACATCTGAATTGTGGAGAACGACACAGACACAGGGGATTCGACCACCTACCTACTAGGCAAGACTGTTGTTGCGATCTTAACGCTGTCCTCCGTTTCCCTGCCTCCTTCACTTACTGTCCCTGCCACATGCAGATATATTCTTCAGTCCACTGTCCTGCTTCTTTTTGCCCCAGTAGAGTTGCTGGGAAGAATGGAAAGCAGGTAAGTAGCACTACAGATGCACAAAATGCCCTCTCATTAATATCGTCTTCTCAACCAGCTTTTCTCACACCTGCATCCACTTTTAGCGCACACTTCTCCAAAAGCCACAGTATTTGTTAGAGGGAAAGAAGTGTTATCTGGCTCTACTTTATGGAAAGCAACCAAAACCTAAAATCTGCAAGAAGCAAGAAACATCTAAAGAATAAAACAGACCACAAATACCTATGAAACAGAACACAATCAACCTGCCTGATTTTCAGATGCCTATCAGGAACAGCACAGTACCTCACCTGGAGAGACTGGGCGGGTTGTGAAGACATCTAACATCTTAAAACTCCGCAGACTCTGTGACTGCGTCTGAGAGCAACTTGAGGGAACAGTATGCGCTCCAGCAGCCATCTGCTACTATCTCCCAATCTGATCATACCACACACCAGGAGAGCGGGGCTGTACTGTAACTTAATGTACCCTGGATAACATTTTCTTTGAGGATATTTCTTAAGGCTCTGTTGCATTCTCACTGCCTAGTGACCTCCTCATGGGCTAGTATTCCCTTCACTTTGTATTTCTTTGGTTTTCTCGTGTTTGTAATCTGCTTCACTACAATGAGTACACACAGCTCCTCGCTACCTGCAGTTTTCACTCGTGAAACAAGCCTTGACATCAATTCTTTCTTGCTTACCAAATACACACGTGCAAAACAACCAACACTTGTATTTGGAGCTTGCTGATAGGTCCCAATACATAAGCAAAGGATTTGATCTGTTCAAGAACCACCTATGTTCAACAAGGATGATTCAAACTGGAATGAGTTGGGAGAGTAATCCAAGATTACCTGGATGGCTAGTGGAATGGAAAACCTATCTTATTGCATTTGACTTGTTTACCATCATCAAATGAAGGCAGAGAAGAGACATGATTGCTATCTATAAATAAACCAAGGGGATGAAGAGAAGCACTGTTTAATGGCATGGTCAAATGTTCTCATTCAGGTCTGTCTGGATGTGCTGAAAGTACTGCTATCTCCATCTGTTTACAATCCCCAGCTCATCCCACTGAATGGGACATATGATCATTCCTTAATCCTCTCCAGCGCGAAGTCAAACAGGATAACTCACTGGTTGGTTATGCTAGAACAGTTGACTTTGTGCAGGTGTGGCTGGGAGGGCAACACCATCAGCTAAGTAACGGCAATCAGCAGGTGAGGTAGGAGCGGGAAGGAGAGGGACCTAACATGCTCAGTTTGCACTAGGTATTTGCAAAGAGAACCCATGACTAATCGAAAGGACGTGTTGGCAGGAGAAGAAATAGCTACACCAGCTTTCAGAATCTGGACTCTAGAAGACACATGAGGTGCCAAAAGAGCCCCTCTGCAAGAACAGGAAAGGCCAGAGACCTTTTAAGATGAAGCTTCTCAGTTTCTGGAAATGGTGGTGTGATGTGGTACCCATGACAACAGGGGACTGCACTCACCTCATAGGACCCCTTCAAGTCCTACCTTCCTGTAATGTTCAACTAGCACCGGACACGATGCGCTTGGTGCTGCTGGAGCTGGGCCTCGGGGGCTCTGAGATCCCTAACCTGGCTTGTCCACAGCTTTCATCTGTGCATGTGTGTAAGACATATGTAGCCTCTAAATAATAGAGAATTACAACCTATATATACAAGAATAGGTTTACTGCCATTTGTTTGAACAAATATTCTGAGTCAAAACACTGGTTAGTTATATCTGGAGTCTGCTTTGGCAATTTTACAATATCTCAGTCCCATTTGGAAATTGTCTGAAGACAAACACAAGAAGGCACAGGTCCACGAGAACAAGATATACTTGAAACTCATGAACTCCCACAGCATTTGAGGCAGGATTTCACAGGCCACTGCCCATATGGCTTGCTTTCTAGCAGCTTTGCCCTGCAACAGGCCCGCTCTGGGGGAAACACCCACGGGCAACAGAGTGGTCGAGGTGTGTCCACGCAGCCTGCCGTGCTTGGACCAGGCACGACCTGCACAGCCGGACCTCAGGGGGCTGCTCAGCGCAGAGGATTTGTTTATCAGAGTCACTGCCCTGGACAGAGGCAGTAACGCAGAAAAAAGAACGATGATTTCACCAAGCAATGGTGTCCTCCAAAGAACAGCTTCACTTTAGAAACACTGATGTTCTTAGCGTTTCTGAGTAAAAATTACCTTGGAATTTTCTATTTCCAGATTTCCAGAATGTTTTTCTTGGTTTTGGCCCACTTTTTCACTGAAATTGAAAGTAAAAAAACCCCAAGAGAATAATTAAATAGCAGATGCCTCCTTGCTGACAAGTGTCCCCCTCTTCCCCTGATTTCACATGAACTAGAAATCTTCCTCCTCAGCCCACTCTTTTTTCTAGCTCTGACAGAGGCATCATATCCCCCGAGGCTTGGAAACTACAATGCTTTTTTAGAAATCCGTTCTCTGTAAACCTAAGCAAATGTTTGATCCCCAGCTTTTACATTAAGAAACCCAGTAACCTTGCAAATTATCAGATCTCCTGATTTCTGGAGAATAATCCTAGCTTGTGTTTTCTATCCTAGTCCTCTGAAAACAAGACAGACTCAGTTCTTGATTGAAAAAAACTGAGCAATGGCACTTGGCACTTACAGCACACCTCCTTCTCATAAACACGGCAGGACTGCAAAAATAAAGATGGGGGTTATCTCCCGTAAGTGGCAGCATAAATCAAAACACTGCAGAACCAGAGCGGGGCTGTGTTCTCACCAAGGGCACTTTCGTGCAGTTTGAATAGTTTCCCCAGGGAATGGCAACACCTAGACCCCTCTGAAAGGACCGGCCCAAGAGAGGCTGGGCTGTGTTACAAAGCAGTGGCATTCCCAAGGCTTTCACACCTACCAACACCTGGGAAAAGACGATGCTGTGGTGGCACCTGGCTGTGCTCACAGATAGATATACAGTGTCTAGCACTGTGGTCTTCCTAAACCCAGTGTCCGCTTTTCTTCTCCTCCAGCTTGTCTCACACTAAAAAAGAATCTGTCTTGTTCTTGCTCTCTCTCTCTAATTGTATTCTTAACAGCATTTTAAAGTGTATTTCCCCTCTTATTTCCCCAAGTTTTCCCCTTCTTTCAATCCCTGTTTTAGAGACTCTTCTCCTCCTGCCTCCCACTTATTGCTGGTTTTATTTTACTGACCCACACTAGTTTTACTGGTTCCTGCAATCCTGTAACCTGTTATAAAAGCTGGGGGTGTCTGTTTGTTCTGTTGGAGGAAAAGAGGACAGAGTCAAGTTTACTCCTTTCCTCTTACATTTTTTTCCAAGCCTGTTTTTTTCCCCCTCTCTTTCCCTTTATCCTATTATCTGAAAGCAAGTGAAGGATTCGCCTGTGTAGCCTGTGGGTAGATTTGCTCTCCCGCTGGTAGCGGCTCAGTCGCAGCTGGCAGTCTGCTACCGCATTGCCCTTGCACTGAAATGCTGTTGTACTGCACTTGCAAAGTGGATGAATTTTTGCAAGGTGGAGCTGACCACTGCAAAACCTTGCACTCTCTCGTATGGTCTCTTTCTGCTCAAGGCAACAGTAATGGTGTTTTCTGTGACAGCAGCGCAGAATATAAGAACTCCATGACTTACCTTAAATTAGCCAATATTTCTACTGTGTACGAAGGCAACTAGCTGTGGACTGGGAGGAAATTTCCACAGCTTCTGCCCACAGACACTCAGTGCATGGACCTTTCAGGAGGGTGCTGCAATTTTTGTTCTGTCGTTGTCTCTACCCAGTGCAGCGTGTGCCAAGTTTCCAACACGGCGCAGGATGTATTGGATGGCTGGGACCTTCACACTATTCTCTGTACTTCCTATTTGTATCCAGGCTCAGAAAACGAGCTGGAGCAGAGGGAAAGGGAGCGTGTGTGTGTGTGTGCCTGCGTGGGAAGGTGAGGGTACGAGGGCCCTGCCAGCGAAGGCCAGAGGGCTGGGGTGGCACCTATCCTGGTGAACAGCCCGTTCCGGCTGAGGCATCCTTCTCCTGAGTGACCTGCAAGCTCAAGCCTGAACAGCAGCTAACACTGGGACCAAGCCCTGCCGGTAACGTGTCCCAGCCCCTGTAGCACCCCCCGCAAACACAGCCAGCGCTGGACAAGATACCTTGGTCAGGATCCTGCCTTCACAGGGCCAGACTCATGCCATGTCACTCCTCTTCAGAAAGCTTCCAGGCTGCTGAGGTTTTCTGGCTGCCCTCGCCTTTAACCACTTATGAACTGCCGCTGCTCATTTCATCCTACTGATGACGTCAGGTCTGAATATACACGAGGGCCAAGGAAGCCCCAGACATACAGCATCCTTGCTGGGACCTCTGGCTCAGGGGGACAGCGCTCCTGCACGAGCGAGTCGGGGAGGGGATGGCAACTGCTCACCGCCCTGTACGGGCAGAAGGGGCTCTTGAGCTCATCCCCTGCAGAGCAGAGGATCTCACCAAGTGGCTCATGAATCACACGCGTGGTTTCATCTGAGCTGAAATGTCATGTTTAGAAGGACCGACAGAATGTATTAAAAAACTATGTATGTGAGATGTACTCAAGCATCTCTAGATAAATGGTTTCCATTGTTAATTACCACACTGTAACACGCCTTATTTAGAGCATGAGTTTGTCTAGCTGCAGGTTCCAGTTATTGTTCACTGTTGTCCACAGGCATTCCCTTATGCTGCTGTTTACTGCATAAAACCTCTTTTAGTGTGTCACTATAGGGCAGAATTTTCAGATTTTTTTTTTTTAACTTACCTGCTTAATGAATACCAGTCTGGACACAGTATCTCACGCCTCATGCTTTGCTTCTTGACTAGCATGTCAGATGGGAAATCGTGTACAGCTGGTAGCTCACCAGGGTCTCTAAACCCTTTCTGAGTCCCCACTTTCCAAAAGAGTCTTTTGTCTTGGGCTCTCTCTGCTCTCTACACTTACAGGTTGCACTCTCTGCTGATGAACATGCAGTTACCTGCCCATGTTCAAATCAGTTCAGTTTACTGTGCCAGATACTTCCAGTCCCTGACTAGTGACGCAAAACACCTAAGTAGCTCTGGACCAACACCAGAGACACTCGCATGCCTTTCTGTGTAACTGTCACTGGATGATGATTTCTCATGTTAGTTTTCTGCTACTTCGACATCTAAGAGAAATTTTTTAAACATTTAATAAGGGAGGTAAGTTTTTGAAAAACGCCATTTTTATTAAGGAAGGCTGTTGTGTGGCACTAATTCAAATATCTTACAGAAGTATAAGAACCTACATCAGAAGTTTTTTTTTTCAGAAAATTTTATAACCTCATTGAAATTATACTAAGTTTGACTAATAAGTGGTGTTCTACATAGACTAGCGTTAATTATGCTGTTGTCCTCAAAAATGTTGCCGATTGCACTCAGTACCATGTTTTTCATGGTTTTACTTGGAACTAATATCATGCTTACCTTTAGAAAATCCAACAACCTTATACTTTTCTCCTGGTCCTTTCTTAAGCCTTTGTTAAAAACCTATTGCAAACATTTTTTTAACCTTTTTTTTTAATACCACTGTTCTATCTGAATTTGTCTCCATGGACATTGCAAAAAGTACCCAATTTAAAAAACTTCTGTAGTTCATCTCCACCACCACAATTTAAGCAATGAAAATGTAAGCATTTATAATGTTAAATGATTTAATGCAATTTTTCTAAGTGCTGTACACATGAATCAGCTCATTACCTCAGCCTAGCTATATGAGGTCTAGCCAAACGTAGATCTGGTTCCTTTCTTTCATTCCAAACCTCAGAATTGATAGCAACATATTCTGGAACTCTGAGATGAAACTTCCAGATGATATTTTTGTTACAAATAAATGAAAGTTTTCTCTCTTTCAGAACACTAGGGCAGTACTCAATAAGCCCATGCAGCACAAGCTCTCTTGCAAAAGGCAGTAGAGGAATCTATGGAGTAAAGAAGCTACGCTGTACCCTCAGGATATTACAGAGCAGGCTATACTGAGTGATTCCACAAACATTACTGGAGGCCAAGCAACTAGTATCATGAGATTGCTTCAGAGACTCCCTGGATGATTTACCTGGAAGCTAAGAGAATAAACCCACCGGTAGGTATAGATAGTTATGGGAGTGGAACCAGAGAAATATTAAAAGAAATTAAATATGGAGCATATTTTGCTCCATGAGCCACATTGCACCAAACATAAACCAGTTAACAACATGACAAAGTTACCAATGCTTTTATGGAAGAGTCTTAGCTGTTTAATTATTTATCACTAATGTTATATTGCAGCATATTTATACAATATTTAAAAGAAGACCTGGTATTTATTCATGAGAAATATCCTGTAGACTGAAAGAGTTCATTAGCACAGCACAAAGTTATTAACAAGTCAACAGGAATTATATCTGATCCAACTCTTGCCTCATCCCCAAGCTAACAGTGCAGTGAAATACTCTCTCCATTTTTTTACTTCTAAGCCTAAAACACTGCATAGGTTCTCAGATGGTTCCCAAAGCCTATGTTGTGACCTACTATCCTCAAAATCTTCTTTGGGAAAACCAACTCGGGAAAAGACGCTGCAGTGAGACCCAAAGTTGGTAAGAGCCACAGCATGAACAGCTCAGGCGGTAACTTTGCTGAGATGGGGAATTTTGAGCAGAGGGTCTGCAGGCTCACTGTGGGACTCTGTGCAAACCTATTCCTCAGTGCCATGTCCCCACCCCCCAATCTAGAGGCAACTCATGGTGAAAGAAAATACAACATTCCTTCTAACACTTCTGATACAACAGAGAAAGATTTTCTTACTGGGACCATGTTTCCTTTATCTTCTCTTGAAGGAGCTGCCATGACAGAACAACTAGATATGTCTGCTAAGGTTTAAATAGCTTCAATCAAGCAAGAAGGCTGGATTTTTTTTTTCAGGGGAGGGAGGACTGCAGAAAGTAAATTATTTCCCCCCCCCCCAAGAGGAGCAAGAGAGAGAAGAGCCAAGGAGAAAAAGAGCCAAGAGCCAAGGAGAAGAAATGGAGAGAGTTCTCCAAAAGCAGTCATGACTAAATACAACTGCTTGTTATCCAGCACTCTGTCCACGCAACCAACATCAAGAATAACCAATCATTCCTTCAAACATTTCCTATTCATTAGCAGCTTAAGGTAGCCTTGCAAAGGGGAAGGGCTATCCCTGAAAACAGCTGGCAAAGCTGGTGTGTGGTGTGCTACTTGACCAGGGGGGTTCCGGGCAGCTGGAGTCCTGGGCAGTGGCGGGCAGAGCCGGTGCAGTGGGCAGGGTGCTGTGCAACAGCGATGCCGAGGACGCACAGCACCAAATGTGTTTCCCTGGTGTGTGAATACAACAATCCTGAACTCGGTAAAATAAACTGCTACCGAGATATGCTCTAACACTAACAGCTGGATTTGGACAACCAGTAAAGGAAAGATTTAGATTCAGATGCACAAAGGAAAGATTAATACATGTATTTCTTTTACATTAAGGACTGTATCATTCAGATGGTTCACAGACAAGCACAGTTCCCAGTAAAATGATCAAAGGATATGATCGCCACTTCTTGGTATTTGCAAAGAACATTTTGCCATTAGTCTATTTGCAAATTCCATGGGAGTCAGATAAAAGATGCACACCACTCAAAAAACCCACACAACTCAACATTTAAGGTTTAGATTGAGCAGTGCAAAGGTTCTCAACTCCTTGATTTTAAAGCTCTGTGTGTGACCCACAGAAGCAACATCACTTTTATCTTTCAAACCTCATCACTTTCAACTGCTTTCAGACAAACCTGAGCTGTCTGAAAGGCAACATGCACAGCAAATTTCTCTGACCATCAGACAGGAGCTGGGAGACTACACTGTGATGACTCAGACTTGCACTGCAGAACTTTGCAGTTACTCCTCAGTTTTGGACTCTAAGGGTATCATACGGTAATTGCATCTTGCATAAACTAAGTTGGTCTCACTTAAGAAAAGAAAAAAATTTCCTTGCTTAGAAACCTAGCTTGCAGCCTGAGGCATGAGGAATGTGCCCATGTACCTCAACAGCAGCGTAGATGTAATTCTTATTTCTGTTATGATGATGGTCGTAGACATTATGTTTAAGACATTCTGTCCCAAAGCATTCACAATCTAAGTGCAGGACTACATAGAACAGGTGATGAAACTACATGAGGCAGATGGAGCACATAAACAACAAAGCAAACTTCTGCTTATTGCTGATGACTAAAGCTGTGGGTAAAGGATGCTCTCAAAGCTTGTCTTTTGGACTGTGTGTTACCATTTTGATTTAAGTACCATCTGAGCAGAAAACCTACTTGAAGCTTATGAAAGTAAAAAATAAGAAACACCTTACTTTTAGTTAAAATACAGCTCTGCAGTGCTGCGAGTCCTACATCCCTTAAGCAAGGGCATGTGAATGTGAAAGTGAACACAAATCTTGTGTCTACAGGAACTTCCTTGTGCACAATGTTGTAGAAAAGGCAGGTGACAACTGTTACCGAGTCATTTGGTCTTTCCCTGGCCTCCAGCCAGCTGTGGCCTGAACTGAGCCAGAGCAAACACAAAATGCAAACTAGCAATGTAGGGGACAAATACATCAGTAGATCAGTTCAGATGCCATAGCCAGCGATATTCTTACAGCTCATGGTTTTTGCATTTAAACAGCATAGCTGAGAGGATGGTATAACGAATTCTTAGATGATCCCCAGGGAAATTAGTTAGTCCAATTCCCCAAGATTCTTTTTATAAAAAGTCACCCTTGGTGCCTATATCCTATAAATAGTTATCTGTAATACCATCAGGGAGATTTTTTTAAATACATGTTTAATGTTGACTGTGTTCTAATTTCTAGAACAGTTTATTCCACAAAGAAAGGAAAAACACAAGCTGTAATTTTATTAAGACTTTCATTCATGAAAACAAACCATCTATGCATCACATAAACATGTGGCTCTAAGTTAAAATCAAGAAGGCCTCAGTATCACATGCAGAAAAACAGCTGAACAGTCACAAAAGAGAGAAAGTGCTAAAAACAAGTTCTCCAGTAATGAAAAGCTTCATTCCAGAATCTCAAGCAGAGTGCCATCTTAGGATAGAAAGCACCAACAATAATTGTTTTACTCCTTTACATTACTTTTCACTGAAATAAGTAAATGATTTAATGTAAAAATAACAGTTTTCCCCACCCAGAAGTACCTCAAACTGCAGGGATTTTGAGACAAGATGGTATCATTCATTCAACGAAATGTTTGGCATTTCTGACACTCTGAGGCCCTGAATACTTACATTTCTTCCTATTTAGCTACCTATTTAGATTACAAACCTAAAGAAATCAATAGTTATAACCACAGAATCACAGAATGGTTGAGGTTGGATGGGACCTCTGGAGGTCATCTGGTCCAGCACCCTCCACCCGCTCAAATGGGGCCACCTAGTTGACCAGGACCATGTCCAGACAGCTTTTGAATATCTCCAAGGATGGGGACTCCGTAACATCCCTGGGCCACCTGTGCCAGTGCTCGGCCACCCTCACAGTGAGAAAGTGTTTCCTGATGTTCAGAGGAACCTCCTGTGTTTGTGCCCATTGCCTCTGGTCCTGGCACTGGCACCACTGAAGAGAGCCTGGCTCTGCCCTCTTTGCACCCTCCCTTCAGGTATTTATACACACTGACAAGATCCCCCCAGAGCCTTCTCTTCTCCAGGCTAAACAGTCCCAGCTCTCTCAGACCTTCCTCATAGGAGAGGTGCTCCAGTCCCTTCATCATCTTCGAGGCCCTTCGCTGGACTTTCTCCAGTATGCCCGTAACTCTCTTGTACTGGGGAGCCCAGAGCTGGACACAGGACTCCAGGGGTGGCCTCACCAGTGCTGAGCAGAGGGGAAGGAGCACCTCCCTCAGCCTGCCGGCAATACATTGCCTAACGCAGCCCAGGGCACCGGTAGCCTTCTTTGCTGCAAGGGCATGTTGCTGGCTCATGGTAAACTTGGTGTCTACCAGGACCCCCAGGTCCTTTTCTGCCAAGCTGCTTTCCAGCTGGGTGGCCCCCAGCGTATACTGGTGCATGGGGTTGTTCCTCTCCAGGGGCAGGACTCTGCATTTCTCCTTGCCAAACTTCCCGAGGTTCCTGTCAGCCCATTTCTCCAGCCTATCGAGGTCGTTCAGGATGGCAGCATGTCTCTCTGGCCTCTCAGTCACTCGTCCAAAGTTTGTGTCATCAGCAAACTTGCTGAGGTACGCTCTGCTCCATCCTCCAGATGACTAATGAAGATGTTGAACGGGACTGGACCCAGTATGGACCCCTGGGGTACACCACTAGTTACAGGCCTCCAACCAGACTTTGTGTCACTGATCAGCATCCTCTGGGCCTGGCCGTTCAGCCAGTTTTCAAGCGACCTCACTGCTCATCCAGCCCCTACATCAACAGCTTGTCTATGAAAAGCTGTCTATGAAAAGCTGGTCTATGAAAAGCTGTTGAGAATCATTATAGGAGACTCTCTTAACCTTGTTTGAAATTACTTCTGTGTGTACCTTTGTGAAATGAAAACTTTAGTCACAAGATTGTTTAAAACGCACATTCACAATTTATCTATTCCTCATCCTCATCAATATGAAAGTTGAAGCACAGTGTGTAAATTAAGCTTAGAAGGTTAAATAGTTTCAGGCTTCTTTATGAGCTATTATTAACTTCATTATTTATGAGTCTCTCTCTTTGTTGTAATGTTCTTCAGCTGAAGGTTATTGAACTGTAACTTCCTATCACAGCATCTTTAATTAGACTAGCTTTTCCCAATACGTTAGAAAGCACGGTGAAGAAGGAAGCACCCTCTGATCTTCTCCTCCTGTTTTACACTGCGGTACTACAAATGATTCAGCTCAGTGGGACTCAGGCCTATAAATGCTTTTGTGAATCAGGACAAAAGGCTTGATGTTAATCTCTGAGTTCACCACCTTTTTTCTGTGATGAGGAAGACTGTCTAACAAAAGAAAGAAACTTTCTTCTTCAGATAGAAATGGCCGTCATTTCTGTTTTCACCAAGAAAAAAATGAACAGTCTAGTGAGATGACCATCTGGCTTTCAGTTGAATCTCTCAAGGTCTTTTGCTTGTTCAGGTCTTACTGTGTTGCTAAAGCTTTTGCTGTAATGTATCCCCAACTGGTCTAAGACTCCTGTGATGCATTAGCTGCTTTCCTTGAATCACTCGATACCTGCCTTTTGTTTAAAGAGTTGAGAAGCCCACTTAAAGGTATCATATGCCTAAAATACCTTAAGGATACTCTATGCCTCTGGCTATTTTTATGTCTCGGCGATAATTTTTTTGTGGTGGTCTTGAAAGAACTCAGTGCCTGAGGGCTTCTGCTATGATTTTGTCTCAATAGTATTTTGCCTTAGAGGGTACTTTTCACCATTAAATCTAGATCTTGCATAGAAACCTCCCATTCTGAGATTTAATTTTGAAATTAAAAATTAATTATTGCTTTGTTACTTTGCATGGATGAACCTGACTCTCTTCACAGGTTTGTCTTCTTTATACATTTGAAGTGTCCCTTTCCTGAAATT
Source organism: Calonectris borealis (assembly GCF_964195595.1). Taxonomy (NCBI): domain Eukaryota; kingdom Metazoa; phylum Chordata; class Aves; order Procellariiformes; family Procellariidae; genus Calonectris; species Calonectris borealis. The sequence continues at coordinate 105,675,013 of NC_134313.1, read as the reverse complement.
TCCAGAAGCAGCTATTATGCGCATTACTGGATTGGTGCTTTTTATTTAACTTAATCAGTAAATAAAAGCTAAGCGAGAAAAAAAATTGAGAAGATAAAATATATGTCCTAGTTTGGTAAGTAAAAAGTAGCTTAGGATCTGATTCTGTTAGCTTTATTCATAATTGCGCAGCATCTGAAATACATGATACTACTTCCAAAAAAGAGTAACGCTCGAGATGAGTCAGGGTAACCATTAGTAAGAACAAGACAGCTACGGTACACGGGAACACCACCCTTCCCACTCTTGCTAAACCACCAGGGATTGCCACTGTCATCTGGAACATCTGGAGCAGTTAGTAAAGTTAACAAAAATGTATGATTGATTCTTCTTCTGTATTTTAAAAGAGATAGGCAGGCACCTAAAATAATTTCCTCACCCATTTGGTAATTACTTCTAACTTTTAAGGTCCCACGCTGACATCAGTGTGAGGTCACTTACACCTCTGCAGGACATCACTGGGTGTAACAGCTGGTCCATTCGGATGACATTAAAGGACCGGCGTATGAAAATTGCTCTCCAGCATGTTTTCTTTTCATGATTGGTTTCTCTCCCTTTCCCTGCAGCAGTAACAGGACAGATAGGTGGCACACAAGGTTTTTGTTTTCTGGAAAACGCCAGCTCAAGGAAAAAACCACTGCTTGTTAGCCAGAGTACCTACGACAGCTCTGACACGGAACCCTAACAACAGTGATGCCAGCCAGACAGCCTGGAAAATGTACACACGGAGTACGGTGCGTCCTCGAAATAATATTTACTGTTTATTTGTTCCTTCGCCAGGAGAGATGCACATGCATTTTCTGCTTGTTGGGAGACTGCAAAACCAGACCAAAGAGCTATCCCTGGGCACAAATTTTAAACTAGGTACTAGGGATACAGCTCAGGATGATTAACGTGACTTCGAATTCACATAAGCTCACTTCCCTCCACGCCTGTTATTTGATGAGTGCATCGGCTTGCTAAGCGACGTACAGATGACATGCAAGGAGTTTGCAACCTAGGTCTCTGATCCTACAAGCAATCCCACGTGGGCAGATGCCTGACTCCTTGCCCAGCCTCACTGAGGCTGAAAAGGTCTGCGTGGGTATTTACACCCATTTGTGCAGGACCAAAATCAGTCACTGAGTATGACTCCTGGCATGACTGATTACAACTCAAACAGAGTGTTGACCTGCATTGATTCAGCAGCAGGCGAGGAACGTTGGGGAGGAACTAAGCTATGTAAGAAGTGATCCTTCACCTGTCCCCCGTGCTAGAGAACCACCTTTGTCTCAAACAAAATAACCATTTCCACTCTGTCCACAGACCTTCCCTGTGCAAAGGGCAGAACAAAGCCTATTTGCAGGAGCTCTGTGCTTTTAGAACTTAAGGGCACAGAAAAACGTCAGATCATTTATTCTGATCTCCTCTGTATTGCAAGCATTTCACCTTTGTAACCTGAACTGAAATCAGTAATTTACTTTTGATTGAAGTAGAGTGTGTTTAGCTGAAGGCTACCTTCCAGAAGGGCATTGAGCTTTGAACCGAAAAACATCAAAAAATACAAAATCTGCTAGTTCTCCTCCTAGTCTGCCCCAGTAATTAATCACCTTGGTATTAAATATTGGCACCTAGTTTCCCATATGAATTTTTCAGGATTCAGCTTTTAACCATGCATCCTCTCCCTGCTTAATTTAAAGATCTTTTAGATGATACAGTTCTCCTCCCCCCATAAAAATCACTTATTTGCTTAATCCACTCACCTTCCTTTCGATAATCTAAACAAACTGGAAAGTTCAAGTTTCTTATTGTATGGCATTTTCTCCAGGTGTCTATAATTTATAGGTTTTTTCACCCTCTCCAATTTTTCAAAACACCATTTAAAAATATGAACGTGAGAACTGACCGCAGTATTCTAGTGTCGGTCTCACCAATGCCGCACACAGGCACAAAATCATCTTCCAGCTTCTAATCACTACTCCCCGGCTTAGATATTCAAGGATCACATTAACCCTTCTGACTTTATGCTGCAATAGGAACTTACATTCAGTTGCTTGTACCCTAAATCCTATTTATAGTCTTGTTTTGGGAATCAGACTCTCTGCTTTTGCAGAGAGCAAGTCTGCATTCATCTTTATTGTACAATTTTGCACTTGACTATGAAAATATGCTCCTTTTAAAAGCCTCAGCTTACCAAGAAATCCAGGCTTCTCTCATATGCTTGCTCTATCCTCTTTATTACCCTGCTCCACCCAACAAATATTACTAGCCTATTATCATGAGTCCCTATTTATGTTCAGATCACCAGTAAAAATATAAGGTGCCTAAACTCTGGTAATTCTGAAAGCAGTTGTTCAGCTCTCACTTAAACCCAGGAACATCTAAACACTAAATACATCTCAGTTTTCAACAGTAAAATATCCCTTGTGCTTAAAATTCCAGCATACTGGAGCACTGTTGGTTAATTACAGTAAAAGAAGGCATGTGTTTTGGAAATGATCTTTTTTTTAAATTATTAGGACAATATAGTTTTAACTAGTACCCAGTACTACTATCCTCAAATTTTAGATCATAAAAAGCCTTTAAAACAAAAATCTTATAATAAATCAAATATCAAAAAACAAACTTTTTGACTTTTTTCCTGGCTGCTACTGAATGAGTCTGATTCCAAATCAAACAACTCAGCTGATACCTAACCTGAGCATAGGGTGGGTTTAACTGCACATGAGGTACTCAGTCAAACGCGGGGGTCTCTCTGGAGTTGCTGGACCCATTTTCCATCAGCACGCTTTTTACTTTCAACGCTACAAAACAGTAAATGCCTCCTGTCAGGTAACAACCACTCTCTTTTCTGCTGGTGGCAGTGAGCGATGAGCCATTCAGCACCCGGGTGACGGCACACCAGAAGGGCTCTGCTTTCAGGGGGGCTTAGCCTTCAGCTGAGAGGCAGGACTTGACGGGGTGAAGTTCTGTCCTAGCAGCTGAAGTTCACAATCACATTTAATGACCACGGGGCTGGAAAATAAGCCCAAGCGTTTAGTGTCAAGCTTGGACTTGAGTAAAACTAAAGAGGCCATGAACTCTTCGAAAAGTCCCCACCCCCCAAGCCCTTTAGATGGCATGTCAGCACATATTTAATGAAAATGTGAACGTCCTCCTCTACCGATCTTCAGACGAGCTCTCATTGGCCTCCACACAGCTAACCCTAGGAAAATGAACTGCTTGCACCAATAGGGGACTAAACACTTAGATTTGTTGAACTAAAGAATAAACAAAATACCTGTAAGACTTGATTTTCAAGGGCATGAAGCATCCGCAGCTTACACTTGAGAATACTAAGCATGTCTGAAAATTGGGACATTTGCTTTGTTTCTGCTGCTAAATTGCTGCCTCAGCTTCCCTGGCCTTTACCTCACTATAGCATCAAAGTATTTTAGATGTGTTTTTTACAGTGGGGTACTGAGAGTTCATTCAAAGTGGTATGTCAAAGTACCTTTAAGGAAAACTGATCTGTTAGCTCTTAGCCTAGCTTCAAAACATTAAGCCTCAAGCAAGGCTGATTTTTATACCCACGATAGCTAGTTTGTCATCTGGTTAAAGATGTCAGAAAACAAATCTGTCGGGTAAAGCTGCCTGCTGGTGTGAACTGGCAAAGCTGTGCTGGCAAGGTAGCGTTTGGCCCAATCTTCCCTCAATATTAGGTGACATAATGCTTTCTGTGCTCTGCCCCGGCCAGCCCTCCACGTCAGAAATACTGAATGCAATACCTGCGTGATTACTGGAGTGACTTTGCCCGTCACCTTCCCTGAGGAGACAAGAATGCAAAACACGCTTTACTCTGAGAAAAGCTGCACTCACCCGATCTTCTTCTTCTCTGACATCTGGCATGGTGCTGATGCAGAGGCTGACTGCAGTGATGGCAACAAAAGAGATTGAAATACAAGCAAAGATCTTTCCTGGGATCCCTGAGTGGGGGTTCTCCACCATATCCCTGAGCTTTCGCATGCACAAACTCAACCGGCTACTGTCCTGGAAGGCACATTGTGTAGTTTCACTAAATACCATCTCCCCTTCATACAGCCTGGCCTCAGCTGCCTCCTCCTCTTTCTGTTGCAATCTCTTTTTACAGCACCACTCCAGGTGGTCCTCTTCTATCCCCCAGTACACAAGCTCCTCCTGAAAAGAAAGAGCGCACATCTCTCTGAGAAGCCTCAGCTTCCCAGCTGTCAGGAAAGTCATGATCGTCCTGAAGGCACTAGGATTACGGTCAAAAAAAAATTCATTGCAGCTAACATCATAATCATCGCAGATGTTCATGATCTCATCATAATTGTTGCAAGATTTTAGCTTCCCAAGCCTGGTCAAGGGGCAGTTCTCCAAGGTGGTCCACGGAACTTTGTATTTAATACCACCTACGTTGATGATCACAAACCTGGTCCGGTCATCCAGGCGGGCTAAGCAGCACAAGTCTTCCCCAGGGTGCAGAAGTTTGGCCTTTTTGTAGAAGAATCCTTTCTTGGTTTGCACTTCACGCAGGTTTTCCAAGTTATTGAAGGAGTAGGAGCTGAATTCAGGATCTGCATTCCCAGTGAGCAATGCCATTTTGTGATACATTTGTTGAGTCCATAGGGAGATCGAGACTACTCAAATAAAAGCATCTGGAGCTTGACTGGAGAGTCAATCTGTAAAACAGAATTTTAAAATTACAATAAAATTAGGGTGTTGCTACATGAAAAACAATCCTATTGTCTCAATCCCAAGAAACTTTTTTCCATGGCATTATTTTTCCCCTATTATTTTAGGACTATCTTTGCTTGATAGTTGCTTGGGGAAAGAACTTAAACTGCAATAAGGTCAGAAGCCATGTTGATACTTTTAGAGGGTTTAGTCAGTGAATGAATGGAAACAAAACCAGTGTATTATCATTTTCAGAAATTTCTTTTCTAGAGGTTCAAGCTATAACCTGGACATCAATGGATACTGGAAGGAAAATGGGTCTTCTGGATAAATGGCAATTTACATTTTAGCATCTTAATAAAGAAACTTAGTTGCAAATGGTTTTTTTATTATTTTGGCTCATTTACATAATGTTTCTATTACAAAATCCCTACAGTGTGAGGATAAAATGGATACCTAGAGTACAGTCAGAAATGTGATTGCAGCAATGCTGATAATTCCCAATTTAAAATCACCACGCTTAGGTACCAATAGCAATGAATATCTGGGAGCTGAGAATCCAGCCTGCAGCCAGGACCCAAGCAGGTTTGGCTATTTGAGCACAAAGCGTGTGCTACTGAGATTCACTTGCCACTGGTACCCCAACTAACCGGATTAAAGCTATATTGGGCATATCTACCTGAACAGCCCCACTTCTAAAAGGTAGAAAAGCTTTTGTTCTCACGCTGGGGTGCCTGCTATCCAGGCTAGTGACATCTCCTGCAAGGAGGTGCGCATCCCGGGTCTGAGCAGAGACCAGAGCTCACCCGGGACCCCGGAGCTGCTGGAGGCTCTGCTGCAGTTTTGACTGTGGGAGGTGGACAAGGTGCCCAACAGCCTGGCAGCAGCTCTGAAATGGGAGACTGAACCTAAGAATGATGCAGAGCGGGAAGCAACCCACTTGCTGCTCTTACTTCTGGATAATGCAGAACCCAGCCCGTCACATTTACGCGCATTACACGTAATTCCAGGATTTAATTTGTGCCTTCTGCTTACCCCTCCTTTACCACACCACAATCCACAGATCTCCTGAACATGTTTTTTCACCAGCCACATCATTGCTTCCTCACTTTCTCTAGACATCTCCACCCAGGTTCTCCAAAGCTGTCTCTCCAAAGCAGTACTAGGATGTCTTGAAATGCTACTATGTAATCGCATTAGTGAATCACCCAAAACCTCCTGAGTTGCTCAAATATTAAGTAGGAAACAAGAAATTGGCATAGGACTGTTCGGACTCCACACAAAAGACCTGGACTGAGAATGGATGCAGTGATGGGGAACAATCTTAAGCAGGGGATGTAGAAACCTTACACGTTGACAAAAGACAGGAGAAAAAGCTGAGTTGTGAAGATAATCTCACGTTATTGATGACAGGTAACCATGGGGCAGTAACTCCATAATTCATAAGCAACATTCTCCACTTCCCTTTGAATCTCATGCCTCAGCCTGGAGAGGACACCGAACAAATGGGTGCTAGGAAAAACTGGAGAGCACACACATTCAAACACATTCCCAGAGCAGCATCTTCCTTTATCCATCATCAACTCACTAACTCTTAACTCATGAGACTTAGTCAAAAAAATCTCCAACAGAAAGTGGCAAATACTTGCTACTCACAGCCCTGACTCACCCTCTAAATATTCTTACCAAGCACACTCGAAGAACTGAATCACAGCAATAGCAGTGGTACTCCTGCTTCTGCATTTCTGTGAGGATCGCGCCACTGCATGTTAGAAAGGCATTTACGTTGGATATTCGTAAAAAGTCAGAGAAAGGCTGGCTTACATACAAAAAACCTAAAGTCACCTAAGATACTTTTCAGAAAGTATCTGAAAATTTCAGAAGAACTAACGATGCCCAAATCTCTCCAATTTCACTTTGGGAAAAAAATTGTTTGAACATCTGTTTATACAGGGCAACATGAACAACAGAGAAAAGCTCCTTCGTCTGGCTAAGGGCCAGTAAAGGGTAACAGGCAGCAACGTGCGTTCTGAGAAATGGGTGCTTTTACAGCACAGGCTTGAGTGCAGCTGGGATTGCAAATACCATTACTGTCACAACGAGAGCGCGCTGTCAGCACAGCATATTTAAGGATTTAGTCTCTTGTTGTTTTTTGTTGGTAAGATAAAATATTCACTGCCACTACTCAGGGCACTGCGCTTTTGTTTTCATGCCTCTCTTGTTACTCAAGTCAACATACAAAAAGTAGTTTACATTGTTTTGACATCAAGGCCAAGATTTGCTTTTCTCCTCTCCCCCGTGTAGCAGGTTGTTATATAAAGGGGCCAGATACATTTCACAGAATTATTCTGAGTCTAATCTTACATGTGCTTCTTCCTTCTTCCAAGCAGCAGTTAACTCAATGTGAAAATCTGTAATCATGTTGTTTATTACAAAATCTCTGAATTACAGAGGGTTAGTCTTTTATTTTGTGGACATAAAATGATGTTGACTGAATGTAAAGTTTAAGGAAGCAGCTATTCAATTTTTTTTGTATCATCAGTGGATAAACAGAAAGTGGTAACAGAAGTACTTACAGATAGTATTGCCTGTGGTTTAACAGATTGATTCTGGCCAGTACTGGTAGCATCAGATGCTGGAGTTTAGTTACTAAAGTGAATTTTCTGACCTCCCACTTCAAGATCCCAGAATCCATAATAGTATACATTATTAGTTGGCAGCATTTGTTTTGGAAATCTCAGATAAAAAGATAAGCATGTGAAGAGAGTTGTACGTATTATTCTCCTTGGCACCTCTGTGAGGTGGTTGCCCTAGACCAGGGCTCAGACGTCAGTGGGACAGCATGGAAAAGCTTGTTGTGCCACTTTAACTGTCCTACAGAAAAACAGAATACATCACTGTGGGTTCCCAATTTGGCATCTATCCTGAGAAGTAAAATAAGCCTGGAAAGTCTGTTTCTGATCTTATGTGCATGGAATGTATCATGACCTTCAGTGAATATTAAAGGGTGTTTCAAAATTATGTGGGTCTTAAAATACTCTCTGCATGCCAAGGTTATCTAATGTATGCACATGCCTACAGTAAAGCATCCCATTGAAGATTAACTTTAAAAGCCAATACTTCCAGAAATGATACTACATTATCATCCAGTTGGCATTTCTACCATTTAATCTGACAAGTGCAAGAAAGACTACTAAAACACAGTCTGTAATAAGCTGCCCATTGCAGGGACACAGGACAGAATTTGACTCTATATTTGTTGTTCATCATTTTAAAACACTGTGGGAGAAACACTGTATAAATGTTTCAGTTTGATAATCACACACAGGGTGGGTCAAACACATTGTGCATTCCTTTCTTTTTTAAGTAGAGTCAAACAATTTTTATTCACTAAGAAGTACTTTCTTTGGCCATCTATGTATGTATATATGTGTGTCTACACACACACACACACACACACAAGTTCAGCCAAATTCTGTCAAGAACAGACAGTTGAGATCTTTAAAATACAAGTATTTCTCATCAAAGATTTTAAAGATTAAATAAATGTGAGAAGCACACAACTGCTTCATATTCTCCTTTTTGTTGAATTATTTTCTCAGTGGAGAGGGGGCTATTTCCCTACTTACTGCCTTTTCACCTTGGCTGCTCCCATCACCGTTCTTCACACAAACATTCTTCATCACCCCGTTTTATCAGTATTGTTGCATCTACGTCACACATGGTTTTGCACGTGGCTCCACTGGTCTCAAGTTGCCTTGAATAAGAATGAAAAATGGGGCAAAAGCACCCCTGCCAACAGGCTGGCCAGCCTGGCGAGGAGAGCTTTAAGCTAGTGACGACGGGGAGGAAGCGGTGGAGCAAAGGGTGCAGGGTGACACAGCCAGGAGAGACCTCGTGATCGGTTCAGGACTGAAGGGTGACCACATCCAGCGTATGCACATAAATGAGGGTATGCCTACAGGAAAGTATCATGGGCAGAGGGCTCATACCTCTTCTGGGAAATCATTGTGACTAGGTGCCTCTGAAGTGCCTGCACGCTGACGCATGCAGGCGGGGGAGCAAACAGGAAGAATTCAGAGGTCTGTGTGCAGCGGCACAGAAGGAACTGGTACTGTGAGGGTGGTCAAACACTGGCACAGGATGCCAAGAGAGGTCGTGGAGTCTCCATCCTTGGGGAGATTCAACACCCATCTGGACACAGTCCTCGGTAACTTGCTCTAGCTGATGCTGCTTTGAGCAGCGGGGATTAAACTAGATGAACTTCAGAGGCCCCTTCCTGCCTCAACTACTCTGTGATTTTGTGAAGTCTCTTTTTAACTGCTGCTGCAAGTTACAAAGTACTGAAGGTTTACACTTGTACTACGGCAGCAAGAGGAACCCATGAGGCTTTTTGGTAATTAATGTTTTGAGATTTTCCTTGTGAAATGAAACACACTTTGACAAAGAACAGGTTACTGTGTCATAATTTAAAGCCACAGACATGAAACATAAATTAGGGTGACCACAAGATGTTTTCTCTCAAGTCCAATGAGAGTTGAGTCAGTGAATCCATTCTGCAGTGCTCAGCCGTTTCCAGTCAGAGACGTGCTGGAACCTGACATTGCTGCCTAGGACCAAAGCAATTCCCACTTCTTACTGTGACATGATTTATAATTTACAACACACACCATTATTTTAATAGTAAAGCTTACACATACAATTGACCATACATTTGGTGGTATTACAGCTAACGCTTTGGACAAAGAGGCTTAGGAGATCCAGGTTACTTTTGTACTTACTACATTTCGGTAGAACCTGGACTCCCAGTTATAACTCCCTGCCATAGACATATGACTCCCTTCCATAGAAACATGAAGAGAGGAGAGCACCTGTCCATGAGGCTTACAGAATACAGAACATGAATATGGCTCCCTACTTACTCATTTATCATAGATTCATAGAATTGTTTAGATTGGAAAAGACCTTTGAGATCGAGTTGATGACCAACTGTTAACCTAACACTGCCCAAGTCCACCACTAAACCACGTCCCTAAGTGCCACATCTACACATCTTTTAAATACGTCCAGGGATGGTGACTCAACCACTTCCTTGGGCAGCCTATTCCAGTGCTTGTCAACCCTTTCAGTGAAGACATTTTTCCTAATATCCAATCTAAACCTCCCTTGGTGCAACTTGAGGCCATTTCCTCTCGTCCTATCGCTAGTTACTTGGCAGAAGAGACCAACACCCACCTTGCTACAACCTCCTTTCAGGTAGTTGTAGAGCGTGATGAGGTCTCCCCTCAGCCTCCTCTTCTCCAGTCCCAGTTCCCTCAGCCACTCCTCACAAGACTTGTGCTCCAGGCCCTTCACCAGCTTCGTTGCCTTTCTCTGGACACGCTCCAGCACCTCCATGTCCTTCTTGTAGTGAGGGGCCCAAAACTGAACACAGTATTTGAGGTGCGGCCTCACCAGTGCTGAGTACAGGGAGACGATGACTTCCCTAGTCCTGCTGGCCACACAAAAAAGCAGGCTGTGCTAGTCCAGTTAGGGCACCATGGTATCCAACGCTATTGCTCCTTGCCCTCAAGTTAACACATTTAGACCTGACATGGGCATCTTTGCACGGCCTGGTGCTCCTCCATGCAGACAGAGCACTCATAACTTTAAAGGCTGCATTATGCTACCTCTGGCAACCGTGTCATGTCTATATTCAAATTCTCTTGCTAAGGGAACCATTCAACATGTACGCAAGTAGAACCAAAGTACACACCAAGACATATGCAGCGAGGTTGACGGGACTACAGCTTGGACACAAAATTGGAAAGAGGTCAACCACAGCTATATAGATCCAAGACTTTCTACCTCAGTGCTCCAATCTACGTTAAAGCATCATTATACAAAGACAGGGACAGTATTTCTCTCACACTTTGCTTCAAATTTGTGTTTCAAGTTTTCTAAGCATATTTGTACCCCACCAAGCACAACAGGTGTCTGAACTCTGCCTGTTGCTTTGCTACTTTTATGCCATGAAGGTGTTGTTTCATAAGGAATGAAAGTAAGACTAAGTAACATTGGTTAAATCAGAAGCATAAAAGCATTCTTCTGCAAGCTTTCTGAAGTAAAGGAATCAGTGCTGAAAGCAATTTTGGAAGAGTCTAGATTTTAAAACTCATGAAGACATGTAAATACAACTTGTTTGCTATATATTTTGCCAGCTTCACTCTCAAAATGTTCAAGGAAAAAAAACAATAAATGAAAATTAGAACAGAGTAAAACTGCTATAACCTATAAAAGGATACACTGCAAAGGACAAAGGGGAGTCAGGCTGATTTCACACAGAGTACTTTCTAAGTAAACCCAAAAAGTGGAATTTTACATATTTCTGTATTTATTATCAGTAAACTTTAATATCCCTAACCTCTTAAGCCACCATCATTCCCGCCTAGAAAAGGCAATAGTCCAAAAAGTTGAAAAGGTACTAGAATTTTGACCAGTCCTTCATTTTGTCCATTTCTTCATCAGAATTACAGGAGGCAGGGACGCAATCTCACACGCCTAGCTGAGATGTCCCCATCTAACAGAGAAAGGCAGGCTCCTCGTGTAGTAGTGGAGCAGAATAGCTAAGATAGGCTTCTCCAGAGAGCAGTTTGGGGCTACGAGGAGGATGCTGCATCCGTCAGTCCAACAAGAAGCCCAGGAAGAGTCACGCCGTAATGGAGGTTGCAAAATTCCGCACATGAAGCTGGACATTGTTTGCATACTCTGAGTGTACATTTTCCTTAATAGTTTCATTAATTTAGTGGAGGAAAAAAGGAATAGTTTTCTTCTCTGAACATCCCTCATCGCATTTATGCCACGCTATGTAATTAGCTGAAACAATTCAATTTGTTAAATGAACAAATCAAATTAACTTGACTCAACACTAATCATTCTGACATGCGCCCATAGCTATTTGTCTCCATTAGACAGATTATGAGTTATCTGGTGTTACTGCACTTGCCAGAGCTGTATAGTGAAAGTATTAACACTGTGATATCTTTAAGAAATCAGAGATTTGGTCCAACTAACTACCTGAAGGTATGGGATTCTTACCTGTATCTTCATAGCACAAAACAACCTTCTTCTGCACTTCCACAAGCTTTCAGTGCCCATTTATCTTTGTGCCCTAAAGAGAATTTAACTATTGTTTCTATGAAGCTATTTGCACACTTCAACTGCACGGCAGATGAAGGCAGCCATGCTAGATAAAGGACAGAGAGAGGAAGGACTGCTTGCTTTTGCATTCTCCCCAGAATTACAGAATTCTGTCCAGGCTAACGAGCTTCAAGATTTCACAAATGTCCTAAAACACAGAGTGCTTTCACATCTGTATCCTGTGCAATAAAAACCTAGCAGAGCCTGTAAGATTTAGGCAGATCCTACGAGGATCAGGCAGAAAAGTTTTTCCCCACAGAATTACTGTTACTTAACAATAAAAAACAGGGCATCATGTTCAAACCATGCTTTATTTGTTTAGGTGTATTAACCCTCATTTAGTTACAAGAAAAACGCATGTTTCTAAAAGTGCTTTCATCATCAGTTCATATTTCCTGAATATCTGCACAGAGACACCAGGTATGCACAAAGCAAGTGATGGGCTAAAGCAAACAGACTTTAGACCAGGAGCTATACTTTAACCAGAGTCTGAGGAGATTAGATTGCACACAGAGATTTGTTTGATCCAGTTCCTGTTAACTGCAACCAAGGATTAAGTATACAGTCTTAAGAGTCTAAAATTAAAACGTGCTCTGTCTGCACTTGCTTGGTCAGTGATTGAACCCTGCTAACAGGGTACCTTTGACCTCGAATACTGGTAGCCACTAGACAGTGAAGTTTCTGCCCTTCCATGAATCATACACAAGTTTATTTTAGGAGCCTTAACGATTAATCCTTTTAGTATCCTGTTTAATCAACCGGTCTAAGAGACTCAGATATGGTACTAAACTTCGCTACTCATAATGGTGTTGGTTGCCAATCTGAAATATTTCTTTCCCTGTCCTTAGATTGCTGTATTCCAGAATAACCAATCATCAAAATCCAGTTTTTAAAATCTGCTCCAGTCATGATTATGCGCCCACAGCTGGCCTAAGGTACAATGTGAATGGCACTATCAAATGCAAAAGTGACAGACTGTGTAGTATGTTAAAACAGCATTGTTTATTCCTCTCACCCAGGAAATTAAACAGATTGTCTCATTTCTGTGGCCAAAATTTTAGAAGTGTGAAAAACCAAACGAGTTATGGTGTCTTTGCAAATCACAGAATTATCATGCAGGTGTTCCAGTGGATCTGCAGATCACTGCAGGGGGGAAAAGCAGTTTTTAGCATGAGCTCTGCTCCCTCTCTAACACTGATACCAGTATCTTTTATTTCTGATCCACCCTACTGACTTTTGCAATTCTATACTTAGCAGCTTCCCACCTAGATGATTAATATGCTTGATTTAGTACAAAATGTAGCAACTGGATTTCTGACTGGAAATAAGAAGGTTTGATACTGTGATGCCACTCTTGGTCCAGTTTCACATTCAGATGTTCATGATGATTTGCTGAGGCACTTTTCCTAATAAATGGATGGGCATACCTGTCCTTATGTCTCTTTCGGGGCCATTCACAGGTTTGTATGAACGGTTGTTAGATATACATGTTCGAATATGATAGGACGAGAGGAAACAGCCTCAAGTTGTGCCAAGGGAGGTTTAGATTGGATATTAGGAAAAATGTCTTCACTGGAAGAGTTATCAAGCACTGGAACAGGCTGCCCAGGGAAGTGATTGAGTCACCATCCATGGAGGTATTTAAAAGATGTGTAGATGTGGCGCTTAGGGACATGGCTTAGTGGTGGACTTCGCAGTGTTAGGTTAAAGGTTGGACTCGATGATCTTTTCCAACCTAAATGATTCTACATTCTATGAATAAATGCTTTTATCAAGTGCTCATATGTTTTAGATGTAGATCCAGGCTTTTTAACTTCTACATTAAATCCTTTGCAAAGAAGATAAATTATATTTGTATATAGATGCATCTTCCTCCTTTTGTTAGCTTTAATTAGTTACCACTGGATTTTATGCATCTTCATTGTTTTTTTTGCTCTTGTGTGTTTTTTGTCAGTCAGTTGTGCATTGACCTAAAAAATATTCCCATCTCTGTTTAAACACAAGTCTACCTTTGAATTCAACATGATTTTAGTTAATTATTAACATCATTGCATAGAATACCTTTTAATTTTAGACTCTTAAGACTGTATACTTAATCCATGGTTGCAGTTAACAGGAACAAATCTCCGCGTGCAATCTAATCTCCTCAGACTCTGGTTAAAGTATAGCTCCTGGTCTAAAGTCTGTTCACTTTAGTCCATCACTTGCTTTGTGCATACCTGGTGTCTCTGTGCAGATATTCAGGAAATATGAACTGATGATGAAAGCACATTTTAGAAACATGCGTTTTTCTTGCAACTAAATGAGGGTTAATACACCTAAACAAATAAAGCATGGTTTGAACATGATGCCCTGTTTTTTATTGTTAAGTAACAGTAATTCTGTGGGGAAAAACTTTTCTGCCTGATCTTTGCAGGCTCTGCTAGTTTTTCATTGCTTAGGATACAGTCAGTTCCCTTCACTGAAATACACTGTAAAAGCACTCCAAATTTTAAGACATTGTGAACTCTTCAAATTCAGCCATTTGAGCAGGGTGTCAAATCAGCACAGAGACAAAATGGGCAACATGGGCACGACATACAGCTGAACCACCCCATGATAATCCATCTCACAGTCTACTCTTTCTATTGTATCAAGCCCCCCCTCCAATGAAGAGAAGAGGGGAGAGAAGTGGAGAGACTCATGAGGCCAAGGGGCTGCAATCCTACGGCTCTCATTTCTCTGACCGCTACGAATGCAGAGAAGCACAGAGAAAACAGAACACAGGCCAGAGAAAAGACAGTGACAAGAGTGGGATGGAAGACAAGTACCACATACAATTCAAGCATAGGTGAGATGGAAAAGAAACACAGAATAAAACAAAACCAAAGGTGATTATAATGTCTTCATTTTGATGTCAAAACATTACAATATACAAATGGCTTCTACTGTCACATGGAGCTATACACACCCCCTGATTTCAGACACGTGTTTCAGTAGCCTAATACTAGAGTGATCAGTTTGTTGGTACTCAGTGAGAAGCAAACTCCCAGCTTACGTGTTCAGAAACTTGATTTTGGGGAAGTCACTGTCCATTGCCTCTATGGCTTGGCCTGCATTCTGAATTCTGACTCCTAAATTAAATGCCTATAGCTATACAGCATAAGGATCCCGCTAAGAACTTGTCCTATTAGCTTCTCATTCAAGCCCGGGTACAGACAACTTATATTATGGACACCACAAAAAGGATCGTGGTAAATCAAGAGATCTAGTCCTGCAGCAGAATCATTCAGCATCAGGGGACCAAAAGCTACCACCAGAATAGTTTCCATTCTTTCAGCTATAGTTGGTAGGTTCAAAAGAAGAGGTAGGCTCTGTCAGAGGGGAAGAGAAAGCAGAAATGGGGGAGAAAAAAAGATAACCCGAAGCCTTGGGAAGACACCTGACATTTGACATATCTGCCACTGGGGTCCTATTGAAGCAGCCCATTCACCTCAGTGCTCTGTTTTGCTGAATGACAATTTGCTACAGAAATGATCACATCTGTCTGAGAGACAGAGACCCCAGGGACTTTCAATCCACTCTTCTGTGCTAGCACTCCAGTGCCTCTGATACAGACATCACGCACGCTTGGTCTCAGCCCTCGCTCCAGCCTCTGCATTGTGTGTTTGGATGCATGCTTCCAAAATGCTGGGTGTCCATTCCCTATCCAGGAGCACTAGGTTTGCACTGACTCACATCAGGGCTGGGAAGAAGTCAGGACTGCAAGAAGGTTCCCAGACCCAAATGTGCTTAGGTAGAAGGATGAGATGCCATGAAATGGTAAGCCCTTCCCTCCTCCAAATCCTGGCTGAAAGAGCAGGGAACCTTAGAACACATTTTTAAAAAAGGGAAGAAGGAAGAAAGGAGCAGATCAACTCTCCAGAAAGTACGTGCACTTGAAATCCTATTTGGGGAGCTGGAAGGGAATTCAAACAGCTTCAGGTGGACAGGACCTGCCAGACCCCAGTCCACAAGGAAAAGGAGAAGCTGGAGGTGACAAGTGAGCTCTTTCACTTGCCCTAACTCATCCATATGTTGACCCTGTTTTATTTTCTTGACCTGAATGAAGCTTTCCCAGTTTTTCTACTCTGCCTTCCCCTTCATCCCATCACTGTTTATCCTTTTCACTGTACCAATTCCTTTCCCCTTTCCCTCCCTCTCACATTTCTTTCCCAGCAATCATTCTCAAGTGACTTGTGAGAATATGAGTATTTTCTACATTTTCTCTGTGAGCAGATTATACCTCCTCCCACTCCAAGAAAAAGCAGCAACAAATGAAGTCTGTAGTTAGATGCCATCCAACGACTCAACATCTGACAAAGTGAAAACCAACATCCATGGAACTCACAGCAGGTACAAGTTCTACTGAACACCACTTCAAGGAAGCCAGCTTAGAAGAAAAGCAGCTAGGTGGAAGCCCTTGCAGCTTGGCAGACTGTACATACACCAGTTAAGCCATCTATGCTAGGCACATATCTGTAACAGCAGCAAACTTGTTTTTAAATGTTAGCACTGCCCTACGAGGTAATGGACCCCATATACCAGTTGAGTGAAATTCCAAGCAGTTGAAACCATCGGTACACTACCAAATCATTATTTTAACCTTGAGACCTGGGTGCTCATACGCTACACATGCACACTAGATGAATCTTGTCAACATCAAAAAAATCTGGGATTAGACGACTCTGTCTCCAGAGCTCATTGCTCAATTCTGCCTTGTTTGTCCCAACAACCCTACCCATACTCGCAGGGACACACATATTTTAGCACAAGATAAAGAAGACTGCAGTTTCAGAGCCCTTGGATGAGGTGACCTTTAAACAGAGGGGGGTTCTTAACTCTATGGCATGATGCCACACACTGAGCACTGGGAATAATGACAAAAGGCTAATAACTGCTGCTTGATGCAGCGAGCATTGCCCGTCCTACCCTCTGTGGGCAGAATTCAGGAATCCTGTCCTCCGGACAGGCCTTTAAAAAGGAGCCACTCCAGATCTCACCCTGTACACAAGCTGCATTTCTGCAGTGAACAAGTTTCCCTGCCTGGAAGAGGAAGCTCCCAGAGCCCTTCACTTCTATTCTGCGCAGTCTTTACCCAAGAACATCTACCTTTTGCAGCTTTCAGGTGTGGTGAACTGAAAATACTGCAGCAGCTTGAAGTATTTTAAAAAATTAAATTTTTTGCTGAATTAAATATGAAAATTAATAATATAACTAGCAAAGTACCCCTCATGTATTTATATTAATTTTAACACAAAATTCTGTTTTGAAATGTCATTCAATTTCATGACATCTTCTATTCTGAATTCCTCCTAGACAGATGCCCGTGGTAGCAAGATCAGCCTTCCCAACAAAAGCTGACAGGACAAAGCCAGAGCTTCTGGGTGGGAGCACCGATGCTTTTGGCTCCCAGAAAGGCAGGAGATGGTTTTGATTTTTTCCCTCAAACAGGTGATAGCAGAGGCCTTTTGCAGGTTTGGTATTACAGATGCCTTCCCCCATTCTTGCCTTGCTATTGAAGGGGATGAAAATGACCTAAAATAGTCTAAGGCATCTCTGTAATTTCTCTCACCAGCAACCCACTTCCCCCTACGCTGAACTGCCACTGCTGTATTTAGTAGAGAAACACTTAAATTCACTAAACATGCTTGGTCACTTAAAGGATCATCTGATAATGTTATCAGAATTCAGTTTTAATGTTTAATAATGAATCAAAAGGATTAGAAAAACTTTGCACTTTCTCTAATGCAATTATTTCGGTCAGCTCGCAGAGCTCCCAGAGCAAGGGTATTAGCATTTTTAAGACCTTGTTATCTATAAATTTGTACTTTCAATGGACTTATCTATGCAATGCAGTGGCAATGAATGGATTCCACTGTGAAGATGATGGCTTCAAAATCAAGTAAAATATGACTGACCCCGTTATGTGCAATATTTTCAACAATCATGCTGAATCCTTCAAAAATCATCTCCCCTTTCAAAAACACTGGAACAGGTACAAGAGGTAGGCTGACAGGCTAATTAATCATGTATGCAATAGATGAAAACATTTCACTGACATCTTGCTGGAGAATATTGGTAGACCAGAGGTCATGAACACATGCTCTGATGTAACGTTTCCAGAGAACTGCCTCAGTGACAGAAATGTGAGGAGCTCAATTCAACAGTCCCTCTTGTCCAGAAGTTTTTGACCCAGTAGGTTTATATAAACCACTGAATGAGGTGAGCTCTTGGGGCAATGAAAGCGGGTAAGAAAACAGTATCAATATGTTAAGAAAACAATCCAGGCCTCTGGGTGATGCTCAGGGTGGTTATTTATCTACTGATCGGTTTTGCAATTGGGCTAGCAAATGAACAGTTCATGCTCTCAATAAGAAAGCTCTCCTCTGCTTAGAGCTCCTTCAGCTCCTGCCAGATTGCTCACCGTTGTTCTACTTGCAATGCCAGCAGATACACAGAAACGTCGGGATAAAATACAGCTATAGAGTTCATTTTACAGCATCACTACTACTGACAGGCTTTTGTTTCTGAGCAGTTATTTTCATGCTGCAAAAGGACATGTTGTTACTCATAAAGCATACATTATTCTGCAAGTGCTACAAACAACAAATCACTCTGCCAGATCCCAGTATCTCTGGCACGCTCCAAGGCTGCTGGTTTCTCCCCCTATTTGTCATGCTTTAAATCTTATCACCATCGGAAAGATTACCGGGAATTTCAAGCTACTTCAGTTCATTGCCACCCAGCCTTTCCCTTCCGTGAGGAAGGCTCCATGAGCTGCACTGTCTGTGGTGCTCATGAGTTAAAAATGGAAAATCAGGAGGTAATTAACCCAAGGGCTTTGTTCAGGAGGTGTGTAAGACTTCACTACAGCATCTAGAGCTCGTTCAGGTTGCAGTGGAATGGCTTTTTCACTTGTTTCTAACTTCCCACTGCAACGTTCATACGGCGTACCTCTGTAGAGGTAGGCTTACTATGTGGTGCTGTGTAGGCACAGGAGCAGGCTTTACAACAGCAGAAGCAGCATCACCACACAAACCAATTCGTCCTGCATCTGGATTACGTTAGATATCTGTGCAGAACTGTCACTCCGAGTGCCTGCCCTAATGGTGAGACTTTGCTCACAACTAGATCCACAAAGGGTAACAGGCCTGCGGCAACTCCACTACCAGTGGAAAAGAGGAAGGTGACCAAGATGGTGATCTGGGCCAGCAGAGGAAGTTGCTTCTGAAAGTTCCCTCTTCCCGCTCTGCAGCTCCAGGATGCTTGCTCCTTCTTTATTCCACCTTTCCCTGACGGGCCATCATAGTAGCTAGCTAGTTCATTATGCAGCTAAGAGGATATGTATGACTATTTCACTTTCAGCAATGGAGAGCTGCTCTAATTTTCTTGTGTTGGCAGAATCCCCAACAGGCTCTCAAAGAAGCTGGAGACTGACAAGTGTAGGAATGATTTGCACCTCTCTTCCTTTCAGACGACACTTCCTGACTGCCAAAGGAGGCTCCCCAGAAGGTGCTCTGCAGTTGAGAAAGCTGGTCTAACTCATCACGTCACAGTTGCTGGAGCACTGCATTACTGGCATTACTGTCAGGGAAGAAAAGCTTGATGTTTGGCTAAATGAGAAAGATAGTGGAGTTTCACAGGTACTAACAAAAAGCTCCAGCTCGGTTTCAAGTCTGTACTTCGGTAAATACTTGGTATGTCTTGTCCACCACAGACTCTAGAGCCTGGTCTCTACACAGACCCCTTCCTCTTCCTCCATAGTGACAGCACTGAGTAGAAGTCACTTCTAAGGCACAAGGCTTATGTGCTCAACAGCTCTGTGATGTTTGTGTCATGCAATACAGCAGAAAACCTCAGACTTGGCTACCTCAATTTTACTTATCCTAGGGCATTACTTCCAAATAAAACTTGATTATTTTATTACTGTTTTCTTGCTAATAACCAACCTCTACTGTTAACACAAAAGAGCCATTGAAGAAACATGGACAAAAATAACTTCCATTCTCTCTCCTCCTGAAAATTTTCAATAAATAACATATCATAAAATATGAATTCATATCCCATTTGCTTTCTCATCAAGTAAAAGTAAACATGGATATCAGCATCTAAAAATCTGAATAAAGATCAGTAAATAAGTAGCTAACAGCTACTTAATGAGGATGTTTGAAAGGAAAGCATGTAATCTGATTTGTACTGCGTAATTCTTTTTCTATTATTTATTTTACACTTTAAATGACCTCATTTTATTTAATGCATTCAGCAAGTCTCAGTAGCTCACTCTGACACAGAACCATTTAGCTTAAGCTCTGATCAAGCAGCTGCTCTCCAGTTCATTCAGTCCCCTTCCCAACAAGAAAATTTGCTCTCCAAACTCAGTCCCATACAACTACATGAAATAAGTATTTGGCTGCTGAATACTTCTATACCATGACAGGAACTTGCAGCCCCATTTGGTCTCAGAAACGCTGTGCTGAAGCACATCGTCATACTTGACAAGCCCTAGCTTCAACTGAGTCAACAGGAATTGAAGGGGCTATGGAAACTGGCTCCTAGAGAGGTCAATCCTCAGGCTTTTGACGGGTTGGAGCAGAGCGGACCCCTGGGAAGAACTGGCTGGCAGGAAAGATCCTACCAATACTATACAGTGAGTCCAGTTCATAATATAAATTTCTGTGTCCCTGTAGTCATTACAGGGATGTTTTTGTGGCTGCAAAGAATAGCGTCATGATCTAGAAGGGAAACAAAGTGTGAAATAAATATGAGACATGAGCAAACACAGATGGGTTTATAGAAAGAGAGTGGGAGAGAGAAAGCACTTAGCTAAACCTCTTGTGGTCAACGAAGAAATGTAAATTGTACTGTTTTCAGATAAAATATGATAATGAACTAAGATCATTTGATGGTTTTATGCTTACAACAGTAAGTCAAAAAGAAATATCTAATTTTCTGAAACACTGCGAAGGAAGAGGAGTGAAGGATAAAAGGTTTTGAAAAGAGACAAATATGGTATAAAGGAGATGATACTTCATTATTTTAGAGCCTAATGCAAGCATATGCTGAATTCCTGCACTTTTCATGTAAGTTAGCAAGTGCCAAGCAGCTTGTAAGAAGCTCTCTGCCTCTCTCAGAATCAGGACCCTAGTCTGCAGTATCACCTAAGAAAACCATTACCAAGTAAATGCATAACTGGTACTAAGCCCATGCTTAAATATATATAAATATATGTAAACACTCCCCTTATAAAATTTTGTATTTCCCCCATATATTTAGCCCATACATATATATATATATGTATATACACATATATGTAGGTATACATATACATACATACATATATTCCCCTGAACAGGCAGGGAAATGTCAGACATGAGATCTGAGACATGAAACGCTTGTGGGTCTCCAAGCACGGACCTCAGGAGTGCAGGGCCAGGAAGCATCAAGGGTAACATCAGCCATCAGCTCTCACCAGCTTCCAGTGGAAAGAAGGAGCTTGAACCTGGTGCCTGCACAGAGGCAGCTAGTGCAATCTGAGACACCCTGGGATATCTGAGGATGGCAGATGCGACACAACGGCAGCAGCTGGATGCCAAGCAAGATGTGCTAGTTCATCTAAAAGAGCACTGGATGCCCATCTTTGGGCAACCAAAATTGTCCTAGGTAAGCAGGGTCCTTTAGGTCCTTTGAAAATTCTGCACACAGAGCCTTTGGGGATTTATTTTTAATTTCTTGGCAGCAACAAAAGATCCTCCATATTCATAACTTTTTAAAGTATGGCACTCTTAGATCAAAAGTCAGCACTGCATCTCTCCATGGAGATAAGATACTCACTGAAACAGCAGAAGTGCTGTTAAAAAAATCAATGGATTTCTACCGTGTTGTGGTGCGTGTAAACCCGAAACATTCTGTAATTTAAGTTAAGCGCTATTCTGGAAGAAGCTTTCCATAAGATCCACATTAGGCAGCTATATTTATTACTAAATGCTTCCTGTTTTATCCAAGCTGAACATGTTCAACAATTTGTATTATGGAGCATAACAACTCCTTCATTCTCAAGTTAAATGTGATCACTGCAGATACTTGTTTTGCATGTACCCAGCCTGTGCATGCAAATTTCCCATGTCTGTAGCTTGATCAGGTGTTTGCCCATACAAAGGTACTTGTGAAGGGAACCAGCTGGAAATATGTATGTGCATATTTGTAACTATGAATGTGTATCTAAGTTGAAAAACAGAGCACATTATTCCTTATTTTTGGAGGGGAGATACCTTGGTCACACAATGGCATTATGGAAAACTTGACGGTCCTTGCGTAACAAAAGGGCTGTGGTTTTCCTTCCAGAGTACTCACGCGTCCCTTCTAAGGCACATACACACACAGGAGAGCCAAACGGCAAAAGAGAAGCCAGTGAAAGGGTCAAACGATGTCAGTCAGTGTTACCTCTTCTGCTGCTGGATAAATGTTGTTGTCTAAAAATAGTCAATAGCCTTCCTGATCCTGGACTGGTAAAGCGAGACAGAAGGATTTTAAACAA
This sequence comes from Calonectris borealis, assembly GCF_964195595.1. Lineage (NCBI taxonomy): Eukaryota > Metazoa > Chordata > Aves > Procellariiformes > Procellariidae > Calonectris > Calonectris borealis. The sequence goes on along the minus strand of NC_134313.1, from coordinate 105,652,584 downwards.
AACTGCAGTCTCCAGGAATCACAACACAAAAATGCCAGTTTCCTCCAAACCCTAGAAATCCTACTATTCATTGTATTTATACAAAACCAAAGCCCAGCTATAAAAAAGTAAGTAAAGCTAATCACCTAGATATCCCTTTCTGTAATACACGTGCTAGGATCTCATGCTTTTGGCCTCTTGCCTCTGTTTTATGTATACTCTGCATTCCCACTGACTTAAGACAAGTGGGAATTTGTTACAGTGAAAGGAAAATCAGAGTCATTGAATTCACCAGTCCATGACAGTAAAGCAAGCTACTTTTCATAATGTATGTACAGGCATCATATGAGCATTAATTGGTAGCTATTTCAGAATGCCTGGATATTGTGTGTTTGTCACACTGTCGTAAAATGTTACAAATACACAGCTAGTAAAGATGCCCATACCATAGATGCAGTCTTGCAATATGGACAGCCTACCTCCATCTAAATTAAGGCGGCTCGTTTTAATTCTAGATACAGAACGGCATAGAACGTCCTCGCTCTTTTTGCATGTAAACCTGTTAAGATTTTCAGACTGATGGTTCTTTTGCACACCAAGAACAAGCGCTTCCTCGGCTCCAGCAGACCTGCTGGATCCTGTGTGGTTCCACCAAATGAGACGAAGAAGAGAAAGCAAAGAATTAGAAACTACTACAAAGGAGCCTTCCAGAACACCCAGTCCAAAATTGTAGGCACAAGATAGGGACAAGGTGAGAGAACAGACAACTTGTACCCTCATTTCCACCCCCCATCTCACACTCCTCAACGCCTTTATTTCCACCCGAGAAAGACAGGCGCCGTGAAAGCTCCACTATACCCAGCCAGGCCATCCCAGACAGACAGCAGGGAGGAATTTTATAGACGTTACAGACATTTTCATTCCAAATTCTCCTGGATGTGTCATAGTTGTCGCTGAGCACCTCCCTTACGGACATCCACTCTTACACCCCTGCCAGTGTTTAATGCTCGCTCCCCTCAACCAAATCTTGAGCTCCACTTTTACTAAAGCATGAGTAAAACACCTTTATCTATTAGCCTCCTTTCTGCTACTTTCCTAATAATGAAAAGGCAGAGGAGTCACTTGTGGTATCTTTTCTTACTTCTCATAATCTGGCAAATCTCTCCTCCTTTTCAGTAGTTTCTTTACTCTCTCTCCAAGTTATTCTCCACTAGAGCAACATACTTCTCCTCTTTTTATGGACCCTTTCACCCCAAATAAATGTCTCACAGTATCAACTCACCATGCATCAGTTCCAGCTCCTCATTACCAGGTCCATTTTCTCTTCCTCGGAGACATGGATAATCACATTTATGCGGTATAGCATATATAAATCACCTATCATGTGGTCATATGTTGTAAAAAATTGCCCTGCAATTGTTATCCACTGCAGAACTTCATCCCAATTATTTCTAGCCATCAAATCTAAGCTGCAAAGTAAAAAGTTGACTGAATATGGATTACGGAAGCTGGGTTTTGGAAACGGTAATTTGTCATTTATTTACCTAAGTCCTACTTTCAAAGCTATTGTGATCTCATCCCCACAGGCCTTGAAATTGATTTTTGAAACAATGCTTAAATCACCTTTTCATCTAGCAAACTTTTCTCTGGTACTTGGTTCAGAACTTGAGGTTCACCCTTGCCTCTTCAGGTACTGCTCCGCGCACCGATGTCATCTGCTCTCCGTCCTCGCTCACCGCTGTGTGCTCTAACGCAACAGGGCCTGTGAGTTACTATTACCACACAGGGAATACGTGGGCAACAAATTAAATTTTCCTGACACTTTCAATAAGCAATGACTAATAGCTTTTTTAATTATCAAAACATGACCAAAAAAAATTATATTTAAGGTTACATTTTCACCGCCTCCTTATTTGTATGTACAAAATATTGCCACATAATTATATCAGCTAATTAGCTATGCAGCTATTCAAACGCCTTTTCAAGTGCAGCTGTATATGCTCAAATGTAGATTTTTCATATCTGAATGACTGTAAACACACAAACCAGAAGACTGATGAAGATTTAGTCTAGAGGCTATTGCGTATTAAGTAACACATACTAAGTTTTAATATTGTAAATTATTGTAAATTATTGTATCCCTTTATACATTTGCAGTTTCTGCATGGAAAGAATCACACCTGATTCATTGAAAATAAATCTGGTCAGAGACTATTATAAAATTCAGAATGTGCAAAAGCTCCCACAAACAGAACAAGCAAACCTGTATAATTGGTGCATTCACAATTTATTTCAGAGTCATTCTGTTTTACTGACTTATATTCCTATTGTTCTTAAAACCTTTTCTTATGAGCTATTTCATGCTCTAATAAATATTACTTTAAATCCTCCCACTTCTTTTTGTTTAATTCTGCAAATTTTATTGCTTGAAACTTCCAGTAAGTTATCTGCAACAGTTACATTTAACCTTCCACATGCCCCTCTTTCTCATATAATCGTTTACCTTCTAGGACAAAGACTGGTATCAACTCTCCTTTTTTTTAGGCTTCTTTCTTACTGCTAGATGGCATGCGTAACCCTTAAGCTTACAGTTTACTAAGTTAACTAACTGTCAGCACTTTTCATCTTCCCTCAACTTCTTTTCCCTCCACAGATTTATCTCAGTTGATTACTCTTGGCAGTTCTAAACACTTTCAAAATTTGGTCTGCTGAAATTCAATACCGGTGCAGGATGACAGTCTATAACCTTGACAAGAGGTAATGACAAATTTGTAGCACACATCTCTAGTTAGCCTTGACTAGTCTTATTTCATCTGCCATTCAATGCCTGGAAGTATAACTGGGGCATACTATACAAACCATAAAACCAAAAGTGCATTCTTTTCCTAGAAAAATATGTATTTCCTTCCCTTTCCTAGTCAATGAATAAACAAACATTTCTAAGTTTTCCTCTCCTCATCACTTTTACAATACTCCAACTACTTTGAGTGAAATCACACCATCTGACTGCTTTCCCTAAGGTAGCTGGATACAGATTATTTCAACATCTCTTTTTTTTCTTCAGGAGGGTGAGGCCAGCAAATTTTATACCAGACTACCAACATGCTGGAAAGTAAAAATTTAAACAAATACTCTGTATACTTCTTGCTCTAATTTTTGCTCTGAAAATGAGTATTTCTTATGTTGATTTGAAACATGAGAAATAATCATGCGTGGCCATAAAGGGGCCATGTATATAGGAAAACAAAATCTGTCAGTGACGCTGAGCTATTTCTGTCATACCTGGCCTTCTGGCTCTACTCCAAACCACATCATAACTACTCTAGTTACGTCAGTGACTTGCTACCATTTGCTCACCCACTCATGGCAGTGCTCCATGACTTCCTCAAGGCAATGCACAGAGTCAATATCGAGCTTAAGGTAGCTTCAAATGACGATTAAATGTGCAACTTGCCAGACAAAACACAACTTCTCTTCTCTTTCTACTGAGCCCCAGTCTCCTACCTGTGCTTCCCCCCCCGGCCTGCAGATCTTTCAGAGCAGGAGGAAGGAGGTTATTTGAAGCATCAGCCTGCAGATGTTTCCAAGATGTGTCCACGGTTAAGCAAAGATTTTGCTTTGATTTTGTCGAGCTGAGGAGCGGATGAAAGTAAATGGACTTTTTTTTCCATGATTCTTTCTTCTGCATTTAGTTACTTCTGAAATGCTTTCCAAATGTTTTCTCAGGGTTTGGCCTAAAATCTTGGTATGCTGCCTCCTAAAATTCTCCTCCAACATATGTTATTTGCCTTGAAGCTGATAGTGTCTTTCCACTTTGGAAAAAACTTCAGTCAGAGGAACCATGAGATTCTCTATTTCCAGACCAAATCCATTCAGTTATCAAGGAAAGAATTAGGTCTCCTACAAAATCAAGTTAGGGCACCCACAGAGGAAGCTGATCCGCTAAATAAGGAGGTGCCATTTTGCACAGCGCCTTTTCAGAGCCAAACTGCCATATGCTGCTGTCTACCCCTCCTTCGCTCGCATCCTCTCTGGAGGAAAATCAGCTCTGGGTACTTCAGTCCACCAGCTCAGTCTTCCCCAAAATTGTGTGTACTTTACAACCGGTATCTAGTTGCAGGCTAATGTCTTCTCACCCCACCACAAGGTGCTGAAATACGTTTTCAGCGTTTTAGGCACCCTTGAAAGGAGCAGATGCATCTTTTCCACACATGTTGCACCGGGTGATGCAACAGGGACACAGGCTCCTCCGAGGGTCCGTGGCAGGCTGTCGCAGACACGAAGCGGTTGTGGGGGAGAAGTGACAATCTCTCGCTCCACGTGTGACACTGTCTTTTTGCCTCTGATTCCTTGTGAGCAGCACATGGCGTTGAGGAGGTGGAGGGAAGCCGCAGTGTTGTTCTGATTCCCTTGCACTGCATCAGGGGAGCAGGGGAGAGAGGCAGTGGGAGAAGAGCTAAAGCTCTGCTAGGTCCAGCCTAAATCTATCCCTGTAACACATGTTATAACAAAACAACAGCTTCGCTATGTGTCATTAAGGCTGAGCAGTACCTTCTGTGTAAAGACAGACTCTTCAAAGTGCTCTACAACACCAATGCCCATAAGGAGTCAGGACTGCCTTGTGCAATAATACTCAAAGCCCTTCTAGCTTGGTCCCTATCTTCTCTAGCCATACATGCACCCAACCACTAGCTTCCCAGGTGCAATAAACCTACCGCCCTCAAAAAGCTTTGAAATGGAAGCTGCAGCCAAGACCTCCCTCTTGCAACCTGACCGAAGCCTTCTCTCCTGCCACGTCCTGCGTGCCAGGCCACAGAAGGCACTCCTAACGCCGCCTCCCTGGCTGCCTGCCTTGTCTCCCCTCCAAAGGGACTTTGGCATCGCTTCACGCACATCTTGCCTCCGCAAAGCTCCAAGGGCCTTGCCTCCCTCTCTCACACCCGTACCTGCTGCTCCACTCAAGAAAATAAATAAAAAAAAAAGGATGGAAGTCATGGGTCGGGTCTCACACTTCTTCCCTCTCTGTCCCCCCGCAGCAGCGAGGCTGTCCCTCCAGGGAAAGGCAGGCACTGGCAGCAGCCAGAACTGGATCAGAGTCAGTACGTGCAGCTGCAAGGAAGAAAGCAGCCAGTCTGACACACAAGCACACATTTCATTAATGAGCTTTGTCTCATCTTTTGTTAAAAATGTTTAGTTTCCTTTAGGGTTATGGGTTTAACAACCTCTACTGCTACCATGTTGTTTGTTTCAGAGACACTTTAAGGCATCTCAGAACACACAGTAAAAAATGCGGGTGGGAAATAAAAACTGATAAATGAAACTGCTTTTACATAATTACAAAAACCTAACCATAACTGTACTAATATCGTACTTATTGTTGTGCTGTTGAGAACCCACTGGTGTAGCAGAAATGTAACATGGGTGAGTAAGCCACATAAAAATGTTTTTAAATCCATCCTCGGATCCCTGGAAACCCACATGTTGCTTCCTGGCTCTCCAACACTTACCAGTTGGGTCGGATAACATTACGGAAGTGGCAGAGGGATACCCGTTTCACTATCACATTCATTCATCATCTTTCATCCTCACTCTCACTGGATGAGAGGCAAGCTACATACCACCACCAATACAAGGCACAGTACCGTGCTCCCTCTCGCCTTTGCCTTCTCAATCCAGCCCCAAGAGTTTCTGGCACAGGTGGCACAGCTTCAGCACGGAAGGGAATGCCCAGCCAAGAAGTCAGAGCGCTGCCCCGTGTGTTCAGAATCAGAGGTTTTCACTCCAGAGGGCAACTTAGTTCCCAGTCTCATGGCTGCAGCTCAAGGGCACCGTTGCCCCACCTCACTGCCCTTCCAAAGAAAACAGCAGGCTCAGCTCTGTCCTTTCAAAGGACTGAAGGCAACTACCCCTGAAGACCATCCCATTTTAATGGGACTCAGGGAGGTACCTGCTCACAGCTTTGACTCAGCCCTGGCTATGTGGCAGGGGTTCGGAAACACTCCAAGAAAAAGTGCGGAGAAAAAAACCAAATGATAATGACAATGTCTAGTCTGGAGTGCTTTCTGCCTTCTCCAAATAGGTACAAAACCTGGCCATATCCTGAATCTATGCTAAAGATCTCTAGATGCCTATTTTCCTGCCTTTTCCCACACTTTCTAGTACTCTGGTTTCCAGGGAACGGAAACTCAGCTGTGCAGGCTGCAGAAAAGCTTTGGGTCACGCTATACAACCTTATGTTGAGTAAGTGGGGAGCAGGACAGGAGAACGTTACAGAACAGACCCGTTCAGGGACTCACCTGTAGCACACGTGCATAGTGCGGGCAGCGCAGAAACCAAACCTGGGGCTAAGGAGTCCATTCAGAAACCTGAAGTCAGGCACTGCTGAGCCTAGCTTGTAAGGACCTACACCTTTTTTCAGAGACAGCCCAATGAATACGCAGCTGATGACTGTGAAGCCACGTTAGGTGGCTCTTTGAGACACCTGTTATCCCTGTGAATGGATAAGTGAATGCACAAAGTGAATGGAGACAAAACTTACGCTCATGACAACAGAGGACAGAAAATAATGCCAGATGTACGGATAAACAGCCTGAACACTGTTGTTCTACTTTGACCTGATACCATTTTAAGTCAAAATACCAGTCTGTGCAATTTTACACTAACTTAATTTAAGTAAGTGAATCATTATGCTTATGACTATTTGAACACATTAAATGGCCAGCTGAAATTCCCACAACGAATGGCTCAAAGTCAGACCACCTCTACTAGCTTTCATAAATGGAAACAGGATGGAAAAATCAGTGGCTAGTACAACACAATTCACTGGAAGGTTCAATGAACTTCATAATGTGCAATCATGACATGTGCTGCTCTTAGGAGCAGTTTGCTCCTAAACCCAAACACTGCATTTTCATTTACATTCTGAAAATAAAGGGTCTGATTTCTTTTATACCTTTCTATGCTATTTAATATAACTGCAGCTGTGTCTCTTGCTTCATTATTTTGCACTGAAACCTCCAGTGATGCATAGAATAACTTAAAAATTGTAGAGTAGGATCTTTCTGTGGTACAATTACTTTTTCTTTTTTCTTTTTAATAATGGTCCACTTTTGAGAATGCCAAGAGTGGTATAAACTGACATACTCCAGTGGATTCTTGAGATTCATGGAAAAAGATAATTAAGAAAATATTGCTCTCTGTCAGGATTGCAAATTATTTCTGTGAATTCCTCCGAGATCTGTACTCTGTCTCCTCAACAGTTCTGCCTGCAATTGAGGTTGGTCGAGCTAAGGAAGGTACACAGGCAATAACTAGGTTATTGAGAAGGAAAGCACTATCAAAATCCTGTTAAGTAGGTCATTATGGGCCTCATATAGCTCTTGTGACAAAGTTCAAGGCAAGGACTGCAGCGTACGATGCCAGGACCCTGCAGAGATCTCTGAAGTCATGGTGGCGAAGAGTACTGGAAAGAAAGATGAAATCTATCCTGCCTAAGCTACTGCTAACACCATGAAGGCTAGGACAGTGGTAATTGGCTTCTTTCTTCTTTCCAGGGAGATGCAATCAGAGTTTAAACAGGTATTAATCTGCACAGCTCACCAACTGCACATGCCACCATTGAGCCTACTGTTTATCTCACTCCCTGTGCTTGTTAGCCTTCTATAATAAACAGTACCCTTAGCTTATAGTTATAATTGGTTAATTTACCCATACTTCCAGAGGTAAAAGAAGGACAAATAGACACTGTCCTTTTTGCAAGGATATTCAAGCATGAATAATCAGAACAACGGATGCCAAGGAAGCAAAAAGCAGGGGAAAGAAAAGCATGTCACCAACTCTCTTTGATCTTTAGATCATGCTTGAAAAATCTTCTCAACCAAGAAGGAGGCAAGAAAAGCCCAGGGAAATGCTGACTCCAGAGGCTTCAGAATAGAATCAGGCTGCTGCCATTATACATGACAAATCCCCATCTGACTTTGTTTGTTCACACTGATACATGCCTACAGCAATGTGCCCCCCTTATAACACTTTTTTGTAAGCAGCTCAATTAATCCACTTCATTAAAACATATTGAAGTGTAAGTCTTGGATCATACACTAGTCTTCTCTCACTTAAGCTAAAGGTGGATCCCTTCATTTGGGTAATAAATTAACTCTAGACAATCTTAAAAAAAAAAGGAAAAAAAATCCAGCATTTAGAATTGTAGTAGGTTGTTGCATAAGGGGCCATGTTTGATATGAAACAAAAAAGCTGTTTCTGAGAAGCATGGACAGCATTGGAACAGGTGTTACTTGTCAGAGTCTACCACAGATGCTAACAGAGCTTACAGAGAAACACAGCGGCTATTAAAAATGATTCACCACACTTACTAACATGACAAAGCATACAAACTGTGAACTAGTAATGAGAATGTATGAGATTTGATAAATAAAAGGGTTTTAAATGTCCTATGAGGACCCACTCCTGAAACCCCTTACTCACATGAGTCCATCAGCTTCAGGACACCTATGTATTCAGTAGGACTGTTTGAGTGAATAAGAATTACTCATAAAGAGTAAAGTCTAGCAGGATCAGGCACTGAATGTAAGCTCTTTTCACAAATTTTTATTTTGAAGTTAGAAAAGAAAGAAAATCAGAAGTTTTACTCTTGCTTAGCCCAAGGGCAATACATTATTAATCCATAACTCTGAGGGTTTTAACTCCAGCTCACAGTACAAGTACAAAGAAATACAAGAACAAACACCTAGGACTGAGATGTGCTCTCATTTATACCAAGATAGATCTGATTTACCTCAGCATAGCCAAGAAGAACATTTCCCTGCCGTCTAGCCAGGAGTTGCTCCCATTGCAGAGCCCCTAACAGCAGTCTGCAGAACAAATTCAAGTCCTTCTGCAGCCAGAGGAAGCCTTCACAGCATGAAGCCTCATAAAACCACCAGGAGAGGCTGAACTCAGAATAAGGGTTTTAGGGAAACAGTAAATTTAATAATAAACTGAGAAATATTTTAGTGACATTTACATTGAAGAATATACGCACAAAAGGGGAGATCCACAATCTACAATTATTAAATGCTGGGACTCTCAAAAGTGTGGAGGATATGCTTCTACTCTTGGCAGATAAAGAAAAGGTTGTGCATACCGTGCACTTCCAAGCCCCAAAGGACCCAACCTTTTGTTTCTAAATCAGTAGGTATAAAATGGAGCCTTATACCTGCTTCAAGACTACTTCAACTTCTCATGAAAAGACTTTTTAAATTTCTCTTATTTCTCTCTTTCATATGTAACCCTGATAAGCTTCCCTTATCCATATATATTTTCAAAGGCTTTCACAGGTTTTAGAGTCATACTCAGAGAAGTCCTTCCTGAAACACCTTTGATGACTTTACAGATATCTAAGAACATTGAAAACTACAGCTCAAAGGCAAACCTGAATAAATGACCTTGAAAAACACGAGAGGCAAGAACACAGCAAGAAAATTATTCTAGGTACAGAACTTACAGCAAATCAACTGTATCTGAACTAGAACGGGTATGACTGGAGTTGTTCCTGCCTTCTTGTAGGCTGAAGAGTGGAGACGTCCCTAAGGCACTGATGGGGTACCATGACTTTTGCTTAATCAACAAACTGGACAAACTGGACTGAATGACAAGCTGGAAAAGATACAGAAAACTTAGCTGGGAACTAAGACTGAATATATTAACATGAGTACTGCCACAGGAACTGTCGCCACGATTAAACATAACAGGGTCAAGATTTTACTGTGTGCTTCTGGATATGGAAAGACATCATATAAATGATATCATTCAAAGTAAGCATACCCACGCACGTCAACAGAAACCGCAAACAAGCCTCTTGTGGCTTCACGGATTGCTTAGGTCTGGCAGGTAAGACCAGTCATTATTCTGAGCACGGGGGTAAGCTCAGAACTAGGTCAACGTGCATTATTGTAAACAAACTCAACAGCTCAGCTGAACAATGTCTTGCAGCCTGAAAAGATGGCAAAAGGTCCAGTAACGGTAACAAAGTGGTACTAGCCTGTCCGTGGAGACAGATAGCAATTCTCTGCCATCAAAATATAACTGCAAATTCACTACAAGAAAAAAATAAAGAGGAAAGGAAGCATGAAATAAGGAAAGATGGTATCAATCTTGATGGTCTATCATAATCTTCATTAACTAGAAGCACGTTACAGATCTCCAAAAGCAACCATTTCTGATGTCAGAATTAGGAACTAAAATTGCTGAGGATGTGCTCCACATCCTGGCAAATATCTGCTCTTTAAAGTATTTCCTTCTTAACTCAATGATATTATCAAAGGCAGTTTGTGAGGAAAGAGAATTCATTCTTGAGAGCCAAGTAAAAATTTCACCCAGGCAGGTCAGAATAAAGTAGAATCCTAACCCATACAGACTTTAGCCTTGGAATAATATTTGAAAAGCTCTAAACTAAAGAGACTTGGGTTTCACTCAGAGTTTTGTTGAATGAATTTATATTGTGATTGCAGAGTCTCCATGGAGGCTCCAGCTTCCTGGCTTTACCCGTTGAAAAAACTGCACTGATAATCTGAAGGAAAACAACTGTTTCTCCTGCTGTCCAACACAACCTGTTCAGCACGGAGTACCTAGGATTCTTGCACTTCACTCTGAGAAGTTCAAAAAACCCTCATCTTCCCTCAAGCTCACTCTATCCTTTATCCTATTATTTTGACTGTTCAATGATTTACAGTATTGACAATGCACTTTCTCTAGCAATTGTTTCCATCTCATTTCCAAAGCAGGATGTTCCTCATCTTAAAAATATAAAAAAAAAACCAGAACATTTTTCTACACACTGAAAAATCCATCGGTGTGATAACCAACTTCAGAGAGTGGGCCAGGCTCCTGGCTGACATTGCTTCACACCACCCATGCAAGCAACATGACCTCAACTCATTAACGGGAATCACATACCGTTTCCTTCATTCATCTACATCACTTGTGTGGTTAAACCAGCACATTCCCATCGTTGTTGATGTTGAATATGGTGTTCTTATATTGTTGCTCACCCAATTCAGTGTCGCTTCAGCTGTAATCAGATTTTGCGTTTAGCTGTGAATGAAATCATTCCAGCTCAGGCCAGTAAGAGCCCAGTAATCCCAAACCAGCAGCAGTGTAAGGCACAGAAACCAGGGCTCATGATCCATGCGCTGCTGAGCCCCATGGCAAGGGAGGGACCGGGGGGGAGGAGGAGGCAAAAGGGAGTGCACATTGAGGCATGATGCACATTTTCACACCTTCAAAGTCACCATAGTAAGCAGATCTGCCCTAAGAGATACCTGTTTTCAGCCGAAGGAGTAACCGGGCAATATTTTCCTTGATTCAAAGCTGGTTTGATGTGAAAAAGATTTAAAAGCAATAGCTTAGGTCCAGTTCTAACTGGAGAAATTAAAAAGTGGGTGGAAATGAGCTTCCCATTCAGGATCCAGTTCCGTTCAATACCCTGGGTACATAAAATCCCAAAGTCTCAGAAATGAGCTAGACTTGAAGAAGTTAGGTGTATTTTTCAGGGGTACAAGGCTTGGCACAAAAAATTATTCTCACAACTGTGCCGAATCCCTGGAGGATGGTTTACCCTAAATCTGACTGGTTTACTTCTCCTCGTTTTTGCTTCATCTGTCCAGTCTCTCCTTAAACATTTTAAAATTACAGGTGTCTTGTAATTCAGACAATGGGATAAATATGCATAAAATGATGACACGTGTCAGGAATTTGCTTCACAGCCAACACATGATGCCTGCTTTACAGTGTATCTGAGAAACCTCATTTTCAGCTCATTCCAATAATGTGTCTGACCCAAAACATTTAAAAAAAAAAAAAAAATCACAGGATGGCAAGAGATATACACATTCAGAATGGCTCTTCTCAGAAAATAAACACCTTTGTCATTCCTCTCCAAAGTTCCCAGGGGACCATGCTCAAATCCCAGATGTACCAAGCAAAGCCAACGCAGTGGTGGACTTGGTAGTGTTAGGTTAACAGTTGGGCTCGATGATCATAAGGGTCTTTTCCAACCTAAATGATTCCATGATTCGATGATGTGTCAGCACCCCTTTCCACCTGGGGAGTGATGGAGTTCAGCCGGAGAAGGGTATCACCCGCACGCCCACAGCTGTTCCCATGGAGCCCCCATTCACCGAAGGGTCAGCAGTGGGCATCCTGGCACAAGACAACCCCGCACACAGCCAGGGCTGGATCTTACCCATTATTGCCTGCCCAGTTGACATCAGCCTATTTATTCTGCTAATGGAGCCATTTATAGAAGGCTGAGACAAATGGTTCTAACTCAATTGTCACAAAACCCCACACCATTAATATTTACAGAGTGCTTCTTGTGGGTACCATCTCAGTCTAAACACTATTTGTTTCTTCAAGAAATACAAAGCTCTGAAAAAGACGACGCGAATAATCTCCATAATCACTAGCATGTGTAATTCTTCACCTTTTGAAACAAAACTGAAAGGATACATTTTTAATGCTTTATTTTTGTCTCGTCTCGGTTGCTTAATATTCCTAGAATCTTGAGTACAACATTTTTCCTTTTAAATGCTCATGTTCTTTCCCAATTTTCTAATATTGATTTACCTCCTGCCAGTTGTGCAGAACTGTAATTTAACACTCCTTAGTTGGATCCCTCGTTTTCAACAAACTTCATGAATGCTACCAAGAGAGCTCAGAAAACGAAAGACACTAGTTAACCAAGTAGCACAGAGCATGATGAACCATTATTTGTGCAGATATCCTGTAAACATAGTGGCTTTACATTTATTTTTACCAATAGCTGGCATCACAGTTAACAGTCTTAATTATCCTTATTTTTAATGTAGTTATTTAGAATCCTGGAAGACAACAAGAAAGAGATCATTTGGGACCTTTTCTAACTCAGGAGTAGGAACACATTAAAGTGACTTCATTCAATTACAGTAATTTAAGCTCTTCCTTTAGTTTTCTGTCATTTGGAAAAAATACCACAAACCTCTGATTTGCTTTACAGTTTTAGATTTTATCACCAAATGGTTATGAAACAGCAAATTTGTTGGTATAACCTGAATGATTATCAGAGATGTCAGTTCATGTTAAGAAGCTGGGATACTGCATACTTGTCATCTTTTTCCAGGGTGAAAAATATGAAGAGATTTTAAATATTTAATAAGAAGAATAATGCTCCAGAAATTGCTCTTCAGTGGAATACATGTACCTAAGGTTAGTGGAAGCACTGAAAGTTTTAAAATGTAAAGCACTCATCCTAAAGCAGATCAGCTTTTACTAAGACATCACAGACGATTTTTGAGTTGGTAAGGGCAGAAGGACAATACTAAGAAAGCAGAGGGACTCTGGCCCCTCTCTCATCTTGAGCAACATGGGGAGCATCCACCCATTCTGCTGGGAAGTCAGGGGAAAGCCATTCATCTTGCATCAGCCAATATGACCAGCACCAGAGTCCTCAAAAATGTTTTTTTTTATTCCGCTCACCATTTAACCACACTGCACAGAATCTTAATTTGCCTTGGTATCTTAGTCCCATTGAAAAAGAAAAAAAGCGAGGAGCAAGGAAAAGGTCTTCCACAGGCAAGCCACTATGCAAGAGGAACAGAAGCAACAGAGTCTGACTTTCCGTACGGCTAAACTGCCTCCTGAAATGGGACGTAGGTTCAGCTGTGATGCAGAATAAGAACACACCAGGAAAGCAGTACAAAGTAACTTGAAGTTGTCAGGTTTAATTAATAGGTACTTAAAAATGCCTGACTGATGCAAACAAAGCATTAAGGTCCATTGATTATACACGGTGTCATAATCAATCTGATGAAGACATTAATCTGAGTAGGGAAACATGCAAGTCGCATAACTCAAAACTGATGTCTTAATCAAGCAAATAAGCTACTCTATGCAATGCAAGGCACACTGAATATTTAAAGAGGTACCTGGCCAGAGCTGATACGGCTTCATTTTTTTTAGTAGAGCTACAAAAAATTTGAAAAGAAACAATCTCAATCCTTATCACTTATATACATCTGACAAAGTTTTTGAACCCCCCACTGAGACTCATCTGTACCACAAATTTAACACTCTGGTCCTTGACTGCCTATGTTGTTTTTAAAATAGGAGAAAGGCTCCTCAATCACTTAGACCTTTAGAAAATGTTTAAGAGTTTTCACTACCTTCAGTTTTCTGTTTCCTCCCTTAATACCATTCAAATTGAACATTTATTTTTGTCATCTGTTCAGTCTTAAAATGCTGCCTCTCTTTCTGCCTTGCAAACAATCTGAGGACACAATAATCACATCCAGTTTGGTCTTTGCCCTGATTGCTCAAAACAAGCAATCAAATAGCTGTCTACATGCAAATTCACAAGCTAAAAGCTACGCTGAGCATTCAAAGACAATACCCTCAAATAATTCATCATCTGGGTACTCTTACCCTGTACCAACACTACCCGTGCACAACATTGACCCAGGTTAGTTACAGCATTGTCAGTTCCCACCAGCTTTTCTGGCTCTAGCTTCTCCAATTAGACAGGTCTTGCGCTACAGAAGTATGAGGGTTTCTACAGTGTATAAAAATCCATCCAACATCAGCTTGATTACTGATTCTGTCTGATTGCAGACAGTACTGGGTTCAGTGCAAGGCACAATCTGATTACCTGGGTGCAATTTCTTAGACTGTCTTAGTCAGGCATTTGAAAGGATTTCTCCCAGAATCAAACACAACAATGACAAAGAAAAGGGAAAGACAAGAAGCATCAGAAGACCATCACAATCCTGCCTAAGCATTCAGCAAACAAATGCAACTCCTCTCTCGTCTGTTTTATCAACATGGAGCTGCTAAAGGGAAAAAAAGAGATGAACTCATACATTTTAGGGCTTCAAAATCGAAGCCACATAAACAAAGCAGGGCTTTATTAATGGGGAGAGTTATTCATACACAAGGCTGTATCACATTTAAAGGCTGAGCCAAAACTTTCCTTTGTGTGCTGATTTAAAACCATTCCATAATGAAGCCCAAAGAGATGACAGACATTTATTGACAGTTAATGCAGTGCTCCTACGATGTATTATTAGGCACAAGACCAGAGGCGCAAGGCCAAGTGCTGTTAATCTCCTAGCGAGTGCGGTAGTGTCTCAGATACGTACTGCCTGAAAATATCTGGTGATATTACTAGTATTTTTTAAAAGGCAGAAGTCTTGAGTTTTCACAGAAACTGATACACTGATTAACCCACCAAAGTAAAAAAGTCATGGGAAAAAAACGGAGACAATTTGCCTGGTTTTTAACCCCCTTTCCCCACATAAGGAGTGATGTATAAAGAAGGACGACCCTCCTTTGCCTTACCTCATGTTTTACTTTAGCAGTGTTAAATCTGATCTTTTCGTGCTTGGCTAGAAACCTTTCCAAAACAAGTGGGAACGTCTATCAGCTTTTACCCAAAGGAAAGGAAGTGCTGAATATTCAATCATAGGTTTCCTTCCAAATGCTCTGCTTGTTTGTTTTAGGGAAACCTTAAGAAGAGCAAATAAAGGAGGTTTAAAATCCTCTGAGCAAAGCTGACTTCTTTCTCTGAAGGTCATCCTCAAGTCATTTCAGGACCACGGAAATAGCCCGGGGGGTTTAAGCAGACTCAAAAGACACCTTCCCTTCTGAAATAAGTTTGGTGCTGCAGGCTGAACTAAAAACATGCCCTCAGGTGGAGGTTTGCCACTTTTTATGGACCCAGCCAATCTTCCCCTAGGGAGAAAGATGCGGTAAGAAGTTGTTCTTGCAAAAGTAACTCCAGCACAAGCACTGCACAGAAAGGAGAGCTCACCTCTTCAGTAAGACTCCACTAGAAGTGATCACGATCGTCAAGGGTCTTACGGACAAGAACCTTCTTCCTCGGGACAAATCTTAACCCCTGTTTTCAGGGCCGGTGCTGAGGCAAGTATATTAAAACCGTACGGTGTGGTTCTGAATCAAGACAGACCCTTGATATTCCTTCACAATTTATGGTCTGATCTTACTGAGCATATGCACTCAAATTTTCAGTAATGCATTTAGCAAACATTAACTATGACTGGCATGCATATTCAGAACAAATTTTGCTTAGGATCCAAACTGAAATTCATAATCACGTTAGCTACACACATTATTTAGCAGATGTTGCAACTTGACTAAAGACTTAATTTTCTGCAAACCTTGAGAAAGACCCCAGAACCCAGTGGGAGCTCTGCCTATGCAAAACCTACAGGATTTGGAGCTCCTGTGCACACCATCGTCATTTCAGTGACGGCTCAATACACCCCGTTTCTGCAACTAAGACGGAACACCACCCCAAAACACCAAGCAAGCCAGCCAACAAAAAAGTGCTCTCGGGCAGCCCGGGCACGAGCAGACGCTGCGCCCCCTCCGCAGCCCCCAGCGCCACCGACCCCTGCCACCAGCGCCAGACCCGTTACCTTCCGCTGCCGCCCGCGGGGTGCGGCAGGACGGGCCGCCGGCCGGGGTGCCCGGGCAGGGCGCGAGAGGGGCGGCCCGGCGGTCCGGCAGCGGCCACCGCGCAGCCCAGGGCTGACGCCCGCCCGCGGACGGCGCCGCCGGGGCCGGGGGTAGGCGGGCAGCGGGGTCCCGCCACGCCGCGCCCCGGCGGGAGGGACGGAGAGGGACGGGGCGGGGCGGCCGAGCTTCGTCCCGGCTCTCGCTGCGCCCCTCGCTCCGCGCACGGCTGGGGGCGGGCGGGGGACCCGGCAAGTCAGCGGCCGACGCCGCCTGCCAGCGGCAAAGTTGCCGCCACCCAGAGCCGGGCGGGCGGACGGCACAGGCACGGCCCCCGCCCGCAGCCCCTCGCCCACCGGCTGGCCGCGGCCCGCCCGCCCCGCCGCCCCCTCTCACCTCAGGCACTGCCTCCTCCCCGCCGGGACCGGGGAGGGCGCCGGCTGCTGCCCGCTCCATCGGGCTCCCCGGCCCGACCCGGCTGGCTGCGGATCGGCGCGGCCCCGCCGCCGCAACACCCAGCGCCGGCCGCGGAGCGCCGCCTGCCGCCGGGGGCACGCGGCTGGGGGCGGCCCTGCCCCCGCGGCGGTGCCGGTGCCGCCGGGAGGCGGCCCCCGCCCCCGGGGCAAGCTCCCGCCCCGCCGTCAGCCGCCGGGCTGGGAGAGCGGTGGGGGTCGGTGGGGGCAGCGCCGACCCCAACCCGCCCCGCGGGTGTGGCGGGAGGGAGGCAGCGGGGCATCGTCCTCCTCGGGGCCCCTCCCGCTGCGAAGCGGCCAGGGGGGAACGACGTTCATATTGTTGCTAATATATTTAACCCCCCCCCCCCTCCTCGGAGCAAGGCGCGTCCCGGGACTAGTAGCTCCCGCCCGCAAGCAGCTGGCGAGAGTTGCCCAAAAACTAAGCCCGAGCCTGAATTTAACGCACTTCCAAAAAGTGAACGCGCGCTCCCGGCCGATGGACTTGTCCCCGTCGCGCTGTTGGTCTCGGGTAAGTTCACCCGTTCAAAATGCTCTCGTAGGCTCAGTGCAGCAGCCGCAGCCTGACTCCGGCAGGTAAGTGCTGTCAGCGAGCCCACGCTGCCTGTGAAACGCTTCCCACGGCTGGGGAGAGCTGTTTTGCCGAGTTTCTGCCCAACTCCGGCGCCGCCGCTGCCTGACCGGGTCCGGGCGGCCCGGCTGGGAGGCGCGCGCGGGAGCAGTGCCTTAGCGCGGCGGGGGTTTTGCACGCACCCTGTTCCAAGCGCTGGTGGGGTTCGCGTGGGGGAACCCCTCGGTAGGCAAAGTGGGGAGCGGCGTTCACAGGCGTTCAGGCACAGCCATTTCCCCGCCTGATGTCTCCGACCTGCGGGCAGGCGCTTGGGAAAACGTAGAGCCTTTTGATGGTAGCGTGCGTTCGGGGTCTGCCCGCGTGGACAGCACCGCAGGACGCCGCTCCGCCATGCGAACAGAAAACATCACACTTGTAACTTTTATCGTTTTAATAACGAGGATAGCTTGCTGGATTGTTTTTTTTTTTTTTCCTCCTCTCCCGGTACTACATCGAGCTGCAACTTATTTGCAGGGATTGAAATACAAATTCCTGAGGTGCCTCTTTTATCTCTTGCCAGTTTCTTCAAAATGTCTCTGTGGCTAGTATCTGGCTCCAGATTTTTCTCAATCTTTACACCTTTTAATTTATTTACTGCGTATTTTGGCATTCATTCCGATTTTTTTTTTTATCCCCCCCCCCGGGGAACTTTTGGCTAGTTCTGGCATCTGTGATGATTTTTATCCCTTAAGACTGAAGCAAAGATTATGTACGTATTAATTAGTGTCTTTTCTCAGTTGGATCAGCTGCAAGAATATGTCAGGTCAAACTTGATAAAAACTGCCAATCCCAGGCAGCCCTGTCTCTGCAAGGAGCCAACTCTGCATGTCTCAGAGAAAGCAGCATGTAGTTTTGTTGATACTATCTGTAGATATTAGGGAGGTTCTCTTTGTACATACATACGCATTTCATGCTTTTACTCATTATTGCTTACATTCACTAAAAAATCTATCAAGTTTCAAGGGAACACTTCATTGCTCTTGAACTATTTGATTTTCAAGGTAACATTGAAGAAGTAATTGTCAATTTAAATATATTGCCTTCTAATTTCATTTCATATTCTGTTGTTCTCGCATTATCAAAAGACAAAAAACAGGACCACCCATTCAACCTTGCTTATGTCCTTCTCAGCTCCGTCTTGATACTGCATCTTGCATGCTCTCCATGAATCACTCCCCTCAGCTCTCCCACTAAAGTCTATGGAAGTGAGACAGGCATTGCAATATCTGACCTTGTTTTTACCAATACTAAAGAACTATTTGAAACCACTTGCTTTTCTCATACAGCAAGATCTTTTTATTTTAATTTGCTTACTGCTTGACAGCACACATAGCCTGGGACATATTTCCACTGGCATGAGATTTTCATGCATTTACTTTTCTGTGCCTGTTCTGTTTATTTATCCATTTAGGGTCACCTGTGTACAGCTTGCATTTCCTCAAAACGTTCCGTGTTAAAGTACACCGAGGTATACCTTTATTATTTCTTTTTTTACCCTCTAATTCTTAAACAGTAATTTGACAAGGCTATGGACATAAGGAGCCCAATTCTGTTCACAAACTGATGTGGTGCTATTATCTTCAGAGGTTACCTTTCGGCTTGCACTAGATCAAGCCCTGCTGTGTGTGGTTAGTTGCATGTCCCCAGAAGTGAATAGTGAGCAGGACTGCACAGGTGTAATTCCACTTTTGAATATGTCTAAAGTATTAAACAATATTTTTCCCCCTAAATTCCACTGAGTTGCAAATTCTTTACTAGATGCAGTAATTCTGATAGTGAAGAGTGATAGTGAAGATCAATGGCAGAATGCCCTTTATGGGGTCCATGCCACTTTTACCCTCAAAAATAATACAACTCCCCTTTTTCGAACAGATGGAGAAAAGATTGTATGGAGCAGTTAACTGGTTTGGACAGGATCATATTTGTACATTCTTGCAGAACTGATGTTGAAAGCCGGCTCTCTGGCTCCAGCCTTCTTCACACAGTGACTTTGCTTTTGTGCTGCTTTGTGCTCGTGTTCCTTGCAGGCCACCTCGTGTGTGCCATTCCCCGCCTCACGCAGCGCCCACAGCTGCAGCAGTGAGGGTATAGGCTCTTTTGCAACCCTTCTGAATACCGTGGCAGCAAAACTGGGCCACAAAAGGTAAAATGGCAACTTTGTTTCATGCCCATGCCTGTAGAAGGGTGGGATAGCTACCGTTCCTTCTTACTCTTATTCCGGGGCTTGCCTGGAGTAAATGCAATTGAGTTTGGTTTACAATCAAGCCTTCCTGCTGCAATTAAAAAGACACTTCTATGGTTTTCTGCAAGGAGCAATCTTTACACGGGAGTGTGGGTGCAGCCTCATCAATCTTCTATTTTAAAAATGCCGGTTTCTAGTTGGACCTGGTCCTGCTCCAAGTGAAATCACCATCTGAAGTCCCAATTATGTCAAAGGGAGTATGATTAAACGCTCTGCAGGTGTGTTTACCCATTTCCTCCAGATCCATCCCACTAGTGCTGCCAATGCTTCTGTTCCACAGATGGCAGCTACAATGGCAGCGACAGGGCAAACACAGAAGCTAGGGCGCACCTCAGTTTAACTTGTTCAATTAGTTTTAAATTTCTTAAATATGTTTAAATTTTTTTAAAAAGTGATAAACTTAAAAGCACTTGCACTTTATATGCTTGCAGTGCTCACTGAGAGATACTTTATAAAGCCGAAAAAGCAGCTTTAAGTGCAATACTTAAAAGGTTTATTATCTGAAAGCTGAGAAAAGCTGGACTGTTATCCCAGAGCTGCGAAGAGGATGTCTTTTCCTCTAGACTTACAATAGGATGACTCTTAGCATTGCTTTCTTGTTGATCTCTTTGCATTATTTTATCATCTCAGTTGTTATTACTGCCATGATGAATTTGGTTTAGGATTTGTATTATCTAATCCAGAAATTATTTTACAGGTCAATAAGATGTGTCAGCTGAGTGTCCAAAAGCACTCTCCAAGCATATTCAGCTTCTCGGGACTCTTCTGGGATAGGTAGTATTAGTTGTTTAGCTGCAAATTGGGTTATAAAAAGTTGTCTCCATCTGTCTGGAAGGGACCGAGTGGTGAATTGGAAGCCTTTGCAGAGGACGTGCCTAGAAACAGTGACATCAGGCAGAAGCTGAGGTTTATGTGTTATTCCCATGTAAAAAGAGGAAGCCCAAAAAGGGAGGGAAGGTGATGGTGACCATGAATTTTGGGCACCTGGGATGTGTGTAAACTGTGGAGCTGGGAATAGAAACTCGCTCCTCGGAATTAGTGGCGGGGATAAAAGGAAGCCCCTGGAAGCCTGACTCCCACTCCTCAGCTCTCACAGCAGACAGAAATCCCAGAGATGGGTAAGTGAATGTGTCTGTGAAGACTGTGTTGAAAACTATTATTGTAATATTTTTGATCGATTGTCACAAAGTATTGCTGAGTGCGCCTTTGAAGGGAAGGAGAGGCAGATAGCAAAATTTTGGTACCTGTCATGGAGATAATTATTTTTGTAGCTGTAGGGAGGGAAAAGGATGGGGGAAAAACAAGAAAGGGAAATGAAGCATTGCTTGCTTCAGGTAAGAGTGATTTTTCAAACAGGAAAATAATTAAGCTGAACTTCTATTTACGTGACTGCAACCAATTCCATTCAGGACAGCTGATGCAAACAAAGTTCTCAGAGCTAAGAAATTATACTGCAGATAGCAATGCAGTGGGGAAGGATAATATAATTGTATCAATGACAGCAGTGGAGAAAATACAGTAGTTTTCCCCTCAAGTTGTTTGTGAGTGAAGTGGTCATGTGCATGTGCAAGATATTAATGACCTATTATAACAGTAGCCATGTGTATATATTACATAAATACAAGATTTTTTGTGTATTTATGTTCTTATGTATAAGAAGAAGGAGAGTTTAGAGTTTTCTGCAAACTATATATAGAAATTATATAACCTCCTGCAAGCAGGATGTACTTTCTATATTAAAACCAATTTTTCAAATTATTTCAGGGAAAATGACCCAGGTTGGAAAATCACAAGAGTTAAACAAACAAAGGAAATGAAGAAGTCACAGAAGACATCATAGAGCTACTGTGGTGATGGCTTATAAACACTCTGTATCCTTTTTGTGTGGAAATAATATTGCTGTGAGTTACAGCTCTGGTGTTTCCTCTTTTATTAGACATCAGGTTATGTTACTGCAGCTTTGCTGAGAGTCACAGCAATGAATTCGGGTCTCTATAATCTCTCGTATCCAGTTGCAAGAGCACAGTTGTAACAAACAGCATACAAGCCACCTTAGATGAAAGCTAAACTCAATTTTAAGGTAGTATAGGCTAATCTACCCTGCAACCTCATTAAGCTTGTTATGCACAAAGATGTTTATTTTCTTCTAGTTGTGTTTATCTCCAGAGTCGTGGGGGTGGTGGAGGGGAGAGTAATTCTGCCAAGCAAGAAACTGTTAGCTACTTGGCTCTTCAATTTGAAAATGGCATCCAGGTATACATATTAACAGCATTTATCAAAACAGGAACCCTATGAGAACAACATGTATAGTTAGATTTCAACTACTTTTTCCAGAGCAGATGCAAACTTAGACTGTAAACTGTCCCTGTGTAGAGATCTGACCAAGCTGCCAAGCCCAGGTGGCTGGCAGTGTACTTCCCACCCAGGCAGAAATACTGTCCTGATTGTAGACCACACCACATGTTCAGAAATTGCTTGTCTGCAAAGGGTTTGGATGTAAAAAATCAACATATGTCCGCCTCCGTGTTGGTATAACAAATCCCAGCAGCCATGCTCAGGCTGAAAAGATATTTTGTTAGTGGTGGGATTTGCCCACTCAAAATACCAAGGCAGAAAACATTCTATAAATGGGAAGAAATACAGAGCATAAAATGCAAGCAATTTGGAAATCAGGTTTCATCTCTCAAACCAAACATAAGCACCCAAGGCTCCGAGATGAAACCATATTTACTGAATAAAGACATGGTCAGGCAGCCAAACAAATGGAAAAAGAATCCAATGGTGTTAAGCTTGATCCTGTCCTGCTTTGGGCAAAATTTCAACCTCAAGGCTTAATGCTTCTTAAATACAATTCATTGTGTAAATTCAACATCGCACCTAAAAGTATTATATTTGCTGCATAACAGGCTTTGCGGTCTGAAGGGTTCTCCTAAGCCATTTGGCTGAAAATCAAGGAGAATGAGAGAAGAATAATATCAGGATGATCTCTGTGGGGTTTATCTACACTGTGATTCTCAGAAAAAAATTAATCCAAATTGACTAGTTTCAGATTTTTAAAATGGATCATTAAACGAAGCTAAGCTCCTGTGTTGACTCTCTTATTCAGAACTAAGGTTTTCTCAGTATATTGTTGTTCATTTTGGAAAAAAAATGAAGTACATCCCCTTTAATTCTGAATGTCAATACACAGAAATTTAAAACAGTTTAACAAAACCACTCTGTAAGTTGATTCAGATTAATATTTAATCATCCAGCATTCCTGTCATCTGGAGGCTTATGAGCATGGAAACTTAATGTGCTGTAAAATAGCTTTTAAATTCTCATTGAAGGAGAATACGCCATTTTCAGGGAAGAGTAAACTACCACAAGGAGTGGTCTACAGAAGGAGCTAGCGTACAGTAAGTTTACTGTCCCACGCACTAACTTCACAGTAACTTTCTCTATAGACATGCATCCAGATTGGGAGAATTTATCTATTATTCAGCTTGCTGTGCGCACATTGCAGCACTTTGGGTACAAAATGGATCAGGGCGCAAACAGTGAATGATGGCTATGTCTACATTAGGAGCAAAATGGTGCTAAGGGCCCAACATCTGCACTCTGCGTGTTTCAGGAGTTTTTCCTTCAGAGTAGCTGTACCCAATGCCCATTAGTAGCTGAAGCACGTCTTTCAGTTTAGCTCCTACAGAAGGACCCCGGCTCGGGCAGTGTGAACCCAAGCACAGTAAATGGGGAGAATCAAGAAACTATTTTCAAACGCGCAGTCCTAATCTGAACTGCAATGCTAGTGTAGGCGTACCCAAGCAGGGCACGGCTTCCAGGGAAGGGTTCGTCTGATGCCAGCCTGGGGGCACTGCGAGTCTGGGTGACCAGTGTCCTGGAGACCTGCTAGGGGATGGCTGGGGGACTCCCTGAGTTAGCAGAGAGGTTGGTATTTTCCATTTTATGGAAAAAAGGATGCAGAAAAGCACTCTTCATCTTGATGCCTATGGCACCAGTCAGACCGTCACAGCACTTGATGCAGAAGTAAGAGAGACTTTGTTCAGAACATGCACAGCACTCCGTTACGAAAACCACATTGTAAAGACTGCATTGAGAACTGACCCTGAAGCTTTTCTTCCCCCAGCCTGTTTGCCATGAGAAACAATGAATTAAATAGCATGGGAAATGTGGGACTCCTGTATGTAATGAGCAGCCCACAGAGTTCACTAAGCAAGAGGTCAGTGGGCTTAATGAATTTGACTGGATCTTTTTGAAGACTTTGTATTACTAATAACATTTTCAGCTTCTTTGCGCGAGCTGAAGTTACTGCAGAGCATTTGAAACAAACTTCAGGGTTTGGGAAAGGGTGTGCTAATCTTGACTTCAGCATCGCATTTGTTAGCTATGTACATGGTTGTGACTATCACCTTGTGGCCTTGAATCCACTTACCACTGAACAGGAAAGAATGAGGTAAATGATTTGCTCGTGTTGCGATTAATGTCATGTTGCTGGTATGTGTGGCATCTTTTTCGTAAGAAAACAACAGACCTACCGTTCCAGCAGCTTGCAACATAGATTAGAGAAAACTGTGAGGTTTGGCAAGTGTGCTTTTGCTCTTTACATGGCAACTAAGATTGAGAGGAAAACAAATGGCACAGGTAGGTCCCAAGTAGCTGTACACAAACCTCAAATATCCACCTAAGGCACAGTCACCTTTTGGGATTTAGGTGGCTTTTGAACAACCAGTGGGCTGTTTGTAAATTATTCACGTGGACACTAGCCTATTCCTACACATGAAAATAGCAGATGACAGAGAGGTGGGAATGGCTGCCAGAAGGGGAAGATTAGGGCAGCAAGATGCATGTTGTGTCATCTGTGAACCCTGTCAGTTACGGATTTTAAAAAAATGGGAGAGCTAGGATTTGCAGATGACGGTGCGGATGCTGACATCCAGAGGAGGGTGGTTTGGAGGAGAGGGAGGGAATGTGATTACCCCATTAATTCTGGCATGGCTCACATTAGCATTGTGTCTTTAAAAACAAAATAGGATGCTGCTAAGACTTGTAAAGGAAGGTCTGACGTATGTTACATCAGTTGTTAAGTTGAATGATGTTTAAATTATTTTTTTTGCAAATGCCAGTGGCTGAGCTATAGCACGAAGCAGAACAAAGCCACTGCAGTGAAGAACATGAGTAATTTCAGTGATGGTACCTGCAGAATTATTTAAGCAGATTAGTGTGATAACTGGGGCTTTTCTCACAGTGTTTAGTCTTGATGAGAACAAGACTGATGTCCTATCTACACTGCTTATCACATTTACTGCTTAATAGCAGTGGAGCTGCTGAAAACAAACAAACAAAAAATTGTCAGGAAAGTCAAGTGATTGCTTTATCACGTAATGAATGCCCAGAGTTGCCAGTGGTATTTTTGGCAAAAAAACCAAAAAGGATTTTCAGAATTTGCAGGACTGAGGTGATCGCTCAGAAGCACCGGCGGGGGCTGCATCAGCGGGAGGTGTCACAACAGAGCTGCTTGCCTTCGGCTCCTTCTCCCTCGTTGTGATGAAGGAACCTTCTCCACTTCCACAGTGGGGGAACTGTCGCAGGCAGAAGGACGGACAAGCAAGGAGAGGGCGGGAGGCAGTTTGTCAAGGAGCAGCAGCCATCTTTGGCTCATTTGCAGCCAGTTGCAGAGGAAGGTAGCTCTGGAAAAAGTAGGTGCTAGGCTGCTTGGGAGCTGGCAGGCTGCCCCTCCTCGACCAGTAATTAACCTGAGCTAGAAGATGAGGCTGCTTCTTTGTGAAATGCTTATTGTCATATAATGGTCATGAAGGAGATGAAACTGCTGGAGATTGCAAAATTGACTCACTTATACAAGTTATAACCTGACTGACAGCATTCACAGCAGCCCGATCAAACCGTGCTTCGTGCTGGGGCATTCTTGCACTAAATCACTGCAGGCAAAAGATTTCACTCATTTTCCATTGCCCTCTTTCAGATACTTTGGAGATGCGGTTATGTTAATTTAAACAGAACCCAGCAACCCTTTTCATATTGTTTTTTGAGCCCTTTTTTTAGAAATGTGCATCCCATAAACCTTTTTGGTCTCAATGGTGCACATTGAGAAGGCATCTTTGCTGAAGTCTTCACAAAGATCTTGCCAGGATTCTTTTTTTTTTTTTTTAAAATGGGAAAGTGGCAGCTCATTTAGAGCCCAAGAGCATGCCTGAAACATTCAAATGCGTTCCAGCTGAGACAGCTCTGGGTACAGTATGAAAACAGGGAATTTGCTTGGCTGAAGAAGGTCATCCTATAGCAGGACCCCTCTCCTTCCCCTAGCTATCTGTCTTCAGTAAAACCAACGTGACAGATTAAAAGTCACCAACAACCTTTGCACTTTTAATTAATAGCTCTTTGAGTGAATCAGCAGACACATAAGACTCATCTTTATTATGAGTAATTTGCTATTAAATCCTATTTCACTATTTTAGTTCAATGGTTCTATTGCTTCCTTACAGCACACATTGCAAAACACCCTTTAAAGCCCAAACAGAAATTAAAAACACCCAGTACATTCCCAAAAGCTACATGAAAATTGACCATGAGTAGCTTCAGAAGTTAGAAACGTCATTCTAAAAAATCTTCTTCTAATGACAGGTTCTCTACTCCTAGGAGAGTCCAGAGAAGGATGTCCCCACAAAGATGCTGACTAGGAAGTCTAAGCAGGCTTCACTCCCACATTACACATGAAACTGGATGGCTAGATCTCTCAGGTCAAAGCCCTAGAGAGAATCAACGCCTCACTGGTGGGCTGCAGGCTCCATTGTGGCAGCAGTCCTGTCCCTGGTGATTTTGACAGAGTATTAGTCTTGTCCCAATGCAGAATAGACAGCCATCTAAAGTACTGAAAACTTTTTCTATGTTGCTAGGGAAGTCAGTACAGTGGGGCAAGGACAGTGTGTTTCTTTCTTTATCCATCCTCCAAATGTTTGTAATTTCTGTGACCACTCCCTGGGTGCATTCTTCATTAGCATTTTTGCAAAAAGTACTAATCTAACACTTTCTGGATAACAGTAACATTTCAAAAAAACTGAACAGTAATGCTGTTATTTTCTCAAGGCAGTACTAGTCAGACACCCTTATCTTATTCTCCATGGGGCTGCTAAGCTGTAAGCAAAGTAGGTTGTCGATCGATTAGATCCATATTCTTTTTTCCTTCCCAGTTGCCTTTTTTGCAGGTTATAGCAAACAATTGCATTTTAACCTCTTGGTACCCACTAACTTTGAAGCTGAAATACTGAGAAAACAAGGCATTTAAGTTTTACTATGAGAAAAAGCTACCCTGATGCAGCACAGAAAAAAGACACTCTTTGTTCATCATATGCCCCACAGAGTCCTCAAGCTGCAGGGGAGGTGGAGGTGCTCAGGAAGTTACGACAAAGACCTGAGGTTCAGACCTTGTTGCTTAAAAGGGCTGGAACCCCAACCTTCGGTTGGCCATCAGGTGATGACCGCAACCCAGTTGCCTCCCAGGGCTACAATTTTTCCTTCTACCTGTCTTCCCTAGGCTTATTCCAAGAAGAGCCACGGTTAATTATAATTTCTATTTAAGAGAAATATTTTTACTTTTTTTTTTCATTTATGATATTACCAAAGATGCTATGCCTCGTTTAATTTTCTATTTTTGAGAAAAATGTCACGCTCTGCTATAATCCCGTTGAAGTCAACAGGTTTTTCTGAGCTTGCACCAAGGAATTATATCAATTCTGTGTGTGTTTCTCATTGTGCTGCTCCCCTTGCTGCTAAAACCTTCGTATTTCTCTGCACTCTGCAGAACTTTCAAACATCAAATTCATCAATTCCACGTGACCAGCTCTTACCCCTTCCCCACTCCCCCCAGTGAATTTACAGGTAATTCCGCTTGGGACACTATTGAGGGGAAAAGAAGATCTCCCACAGCGGGGGCTGAGGGTCCCAGTTGTCTGACTGGGAATTTGTGCCACCGTCAGTCTGCCAGCTGTTAATCTGCTCCCTGACCCAAAGCTCTGGAGAGAAACCACCTTGGTGAATCAAAGGAACATCATGTACCAGAGCCCCATCACTGGACAGACTCTTGCACCACTACAACATCTAGCAACTAGCTTGTCAGTGGGAAAAAGAAACCATTCAGCTTGGATATCAAGTAAAAAAATGCAGCATAATAAACCTCAAGATTGTTATATGTTCTGCACATATAAGCAACATCCATCCAAATGCTTTTTTCATCCTACTGCTTAATTCAATTTATAATAATACAGCAATTGCCCAGGAGCATGAACATGTTCATATGCAGGAAGCAAATTAACTCAGTAAATTACTGACAAAACCAAACAAACCAAATGTTTTTTCTCCAGAAGAACATCCTTTCAACAATTATCAAACAAAAGATACCTGTCTGAAAAGCTTATACTTAAGGCACCCTCCCTGGCACTGCAATATTCCCGATACAAACCCATAAAGTTTATTACAGCATACAAGAAAATTATTTTTATCTGCAAATACTTTGTCGTGGCTCTTTCTTGCATATGAATTATGGGTCATTAGCTACCAAATAAGAAATATTGCATATGTGGCATGTAGCCACCTTAAAAGGGACAGTGGAAGCGCGTGCCTGATGGGGTCACCCTGGGAGATTCACATAGAATCCGGCAAGTCTGATTAACAAGTTTACAGAAACGGGGACTGCAAGAAGATACTTCTCCTTCACTTCTCAGGCGAGGCTGTGCAGATGGCGCTTCCTCCAAACTGTTCCACTTCACGTTAGAAAGTGTTTAATATGCAAGTTCAACCTATTCTATTCCAGGCCGAACATATTCAAGAACCTGGATCGAACTAGTCTCAGGGAAAGTGTTAGAACAACATTTGCAGCTTAACTTTTCACCACAGACCCTGGAAGTTATCTTCAGACCTGCTCCTTGCACAAAGACTTTCAGTGAGGGTTGAGTTAAGGATTGAAGCTGATGGATTTCATGCCGACATTTAGACATCTAAACATATCGGTGTTTTATTTTCTTCATCATAAGTGATTTGCTTGTGGTGACACAAGATGCTTGTGCTTTAACAAGCACTGAGTCAAGCTCCAGCATAGCCTAAGCTATATTCAATCCATTGGATTGAACATATTAAGACAGTAGCGAGTCACCAACACGTTGGCTCAAATGGCTGGATATGAAAGGAATCAGTGGTCTATGTCCAGAGGCTAAAGGCAGATACGAAAATAATAAAAATCTCCAAAACAAGTGCCATTAAGTGGCCGTTTGTGTTGACCACTCAGCAGAATGTATCAGGAAGCTGCAGAGAGGTAGGGGCAACAGTGGCTGGGAGAGTGCAAGAGCAGAGGAGCTTCATCCCGAGGAAAAATAGCGGTGGCACACTCAAAGGTGCAGGATGAACGAAAGGAGTTAAGTAAGTGCCAAGCTTTCAGTGGAGTAAGAGAGAATGGGTTACTTCATCTCTGAAAATGGCAAACTTGACCATAAAGTAGCATTCTTCTGCAGAAGACTGAATACAAAGATATTAGTTAAACAGGAAACTATAGTTACAGACAGAAAAAATGTATGGTCTGAAAGACTTAATCAAAAGAAAGATCAAAATGTCCAAAGAGCTGGATATTACGGAAAATCTTGGACTGCCAGTGAAAAATCAGGAAATTTCTAAAATGGAAGGCACCATCTTTCAAATGGAACCTAAACCACCTGCAATGTCATTATGCATCACACATTGCTCACATTACTGATCCATGGTGGAGAAGACATTAGGTGACCCAGGTAAAGTCTGCGGAAGAGCCATCACAGACCTTTAAGCAGGGGTGAACTGAAAAAAAGGATAAAACATCTGCAATTAAATTGTAACTCGGCTATAACCAAGTATGCACAAAGGAAAATGAATTCTGGCTCAGTTTCTCAGAGAAAATTAGATAGTTCTGCTTAAAAAAAGTAAGTGGGAGAAAAAAGTATCCTTTTGCAAATGCATTTTTCTACATTATGCTTTTAACTACCAGCTCTTAAATCATGTCTGAAGAGGCCGGGGGAAACACATTAGCACCTCTCTACAAGCACTGTGCTTGAACATGGTTGGCTTGGGGAGAGGGGAAAGAAAGATTTCCAGACTCAGTACAGACAGACCCCGAAGGCTGTTGGCATAAGCACAAAGCCAGAGTAGTGATTCAAGAAAATGGAAAGAAAATGCCTGTAAAGCAGAATTCACCAAGAAGACGTTAAATAGCAAACAGGAGACAGGGCCTTCAAGAGCAGCGTTTAATAATTAGGTCACTGCTCGGTTGCAGAGCTCTTTTGTGAACAACGAAGGTGTTCTACAACAGGAGTCAGAAACCTGCCGAAAGCCAATTTGCCTGCCTCTTTCAGAAACCCTCCTGGATTCCCTGGTTCAGTTTTCACCATCGCAATTATCAGACTGCCAGGGCAACTGATACAGCAAATTGACTGTTAACTTCCAAAGCTGCTCACTGCTGCTCTTAAAGAGTTAACGGGGGAGCCCGGGGAGGCGGCAGCTGCCGGCAGCGTGCCTCTGAGCCGCTCACAGCATCGGCTGGGGAGTGACAGACCTACCAGCAATTTCTGTGTGCGGAGGGACAGTGCAATGCAAAGTTACCGACTGCGTTTAAAAAGTCTCGCTTTCTGTGACCGTTACTCTCCTTTCCCTGTCCCCAGGTCAGCAGAGCTCTTGCGCATGCGCTGTATTTTAAAGCACGTGCTGAGGTCCTACGTGTGTTTCTGACTTGGCGTTTGCAGACCCTGGCAGCCAGCTCTGTCAGAAAATGCCATTAGCCAGTAGTTGCACTCTGCATCCAGAAGAGGATTTCACATTTGAAAGAGAAAATATGAGGCTGCTGCATGCTACCAGAGAGCTACTGCAGTAGAGGTAAGCAGAGAAATGTCATCCGCCAACGTACAAGATGAAGCGTGCCAGCCCCCGGAGTTTTAGTGAATGCGTTTCCATTTCTTTTCTTTCTTCTAGCTTAAATATTTTATTATTTTCGAAAAGGAGAGCATGTGAGCAATAAAAAAATTGTGTGTGAAGGAGAGCACTTGCGTTCTCAAGACAGCCTCTAGGTGGGTGAGATGGCACCTCAGAGGCAGATGGATACAGATTTCCAATCAAATCAGTCATTAAGCTGCGTGGAGCTGGGAGTGAAGCTCAGCACAGGTTTAGGCAGGTCTGTGTGCAGCGTGGCTGGTTTTCCAACTAGTGCTTCAACTTACAGTGTCATTTTGTTTCCCGAGCAATGTTTTAGCAATCTAGGGGTATGGTGTGCTGGGCTGAGGAGGCTTGGGCTGTTCATGGAGCCGCAGGCAGAACCCAGCACAGGCAGAGACCTCGGCGTGCAGGACTGCCCCGTGCCTGCTGCTCTCGGGCTTCGAAGAGGCTCCTGCCACCAGAGCAGAGAGTGGAGACGGGACTGGGGTGAGGATTTGGAGAGCCGTGGCGGGCTCACAGGAAGGCAAGTGGGAGCTGGGAGCTGAGGGCAAGGCTCAGCTGTCAGCCAGAGCAGGCGAGGGCTCAGCCAGGAGTCAGCGCAGCACTAGCACTGGAGGAGAAGCACATGGAGCAAAGCATCGACACATCAGGACAAGACTAGATTTGCAGCCAGAAGCTCAGGCAGCCCTTAAACAAGAGTTGGTCCAGCCAGAGCAGAGGCATGGCAAGGTTGTGGTCAGCTTTGGGTACCCCGAAGGGTGTGTCAGCCTCCTCGGGGGCATCACCAGAGCCCTTGGGATGGACTCTAAGCTTCAAGGCTGCGAAGGAGCAGAGAACAGACCAAACTGTTTGCATCCCCGTATGTACTGCATGCTGAAGTGCTTTGTTCAAAGTGACACACAGGGCGTTGTTTTTTCAGTCTAGTGGGAACAACAGTCGTCTTTGATGTTCCTTCTTTAGTGCAATTAAAATTTTGCTTCTGTTTTATGGTAAAGGAAATAAAAGACAGCGTCGATAAACCTCAGAAACTCTTTTTAGGAAAATGTGTTATAGGTATAAGTGCTTATGATTTTATAGTGCATTTTTTTTTCTAGTTACAATGTGGAAATAATTTTAAGGGTTCTGTGTTATAAAATATAACTTACATAATTTAAAAACAATTTTCAAGGCTAAGGTGAAGCTTTCTTTTACATTTTTGCACTAGAGCTGTATAATCATTAGATTTAATTGATGGAGTAGTCTTGAGTTTTTGTTGTTTTGTCTTACCATCTTGTGTGAAGTCTGCTTTAAACCATCTGAAATTACTGGATGTGGAGCTTACTGAACAACAAAACTCAGTTAACTGTCATTGGTCTCTGTACGATTAATAGAGATTAAGAAAATGCTGGCATATGTACAGGCATATGACATCATTGGTTCCTAAAAGAAACCATTATTCATCAGCTCAACATTTGGGATTGATTGGCTTTGCTTATTACCAGGGAGAAACGAGCACAAAGTTCAAATTCACTAGCAAAATTATGCACTATTACTCAGTAATCTCTCTTCAGCAGGAAATATTCACTGAATTGAGTGAGAACAGGGTTTTTTTTTTTTGTCAGACCAATCCATTTAGTCTATGTAATTACAGGCTCAAACAAATATATGTATACTGACAGCCACTCACTGCCTGTGGACCACTTTAGTTGTATACTGCCAGTCATGTGCCACTATAACATTTTTCAGTGTCATTGTTTATTTTAGATTAATTCAAGGCACTTCTGACACTGTGTTTTTGCTATGAGTTTGATTTTGCAGAAAGAAATCAGGTCTGCTTTAGAAATATTTGATGCTGTTTTAGGGCCTACAAAGCTACTGTCGGTACAACTATCTGTCCAGGCAGGGATTACTCAGTTGAGACCTTTACCTACTTTAAACCATCTTTTTTACAGTGTTTGTGTGAGCAATTCTGCAATGCCATTTACAAATTATGAAGGATCTGAAATTAGTGATGAATGGAGAAAGGCTGAGATGCTGAATAGCTGCGTAGAAAAATCTTCCATCACAAAGAAAAGCAGACAAAGTGTGGTATATGTATGATGCTCACACAAAATGCAGGTGTGATCTATAAACAAGCAAACTTATGGTAATGTGAAACGTGTGGGCTATTTTAGGCTGTTTCTAAGTGAGCAGGGAGAAAACCTTTATTAAAAGAAATATTGACTAGGAATTGATTTGCAAAGACCTAGAGATTTTGCAGAAGTCCTTCAGTATCGGGGAGGGGGGTGTCTTAAGGATCCGAGAGTGTCCTTCTTCTCCCACTAAACAGTGGGAGTCCGTGAAACCCAACTGGGCTCTGGTAGTATTGGCCAATAAACTCTCTATATCACTGGTGTAAACATTACAAATTTGGCATAGTCCAAGGCTTTCTAGAAGGCTAAAGATCAGTAAAAGCCGTACAGGATTTTCAGAAGAGGTCTGATTTCCTGCTCTGGCCAGTTTATGGTATGAACACCAAGAGAGGAACTGCCACTCTCCGTGGCAGGTCTTGGAAGCCTTGGAGAGCATCTCTGGTGGCATGAAGGCTGGGATGTCATAAGCAGGGAGTGCCAGAAAAACACAGGGAGAGAAATTGGAGCGATGTAAAGAGTAACTGCTTATCCACCAGTTAGGAAAATACAAAGGTAAATGGGGAAACAAGGATAATTTGTTCCTCTTGAAGCACTTGGATTTAATGACCCTTTTTTGCAGTTCTGGGACAGTATGCTCACAGTACATTCCAAATTTTTTTTTATTCTTGTACATAAGATTTAAAACAGGGAAAAATACAGAGGGAACCAATCATCTCCCAAGAAGTAACTCCCAAGATACTGGAAGAACTGAATTATGCTTCAAAAAACAGGACCCTGATTTATGCTGTAAAAACCAGGATTTTACCTTTCATGAGGGTGATTTCCATACGCAGTGAGAATCAGGCCAGATTTTTAACTAATTTCACTGGAAACACAAATAATCATGAAAAGGCTTTGCTGAGCTTCTGAAGCCAGAAAAAGTAATTTCTAGTTTCCAGTAGTCTGGTGTAGTTTTGTCACAGAAGGAAGACAATCCACTTTTTCCTTTGAAAGGTATTGTCTTTTCAGAATCACAGAATTTAATTTTTTAAAAAAAGAGTCAATAATGCAAAGCACAGAAATGTCATGTCTTTCTGAGCACCCTTTTTTGTCAAGGTTAATAGATAACAGCAAAATTACAAAACAAACAGCTCTGGGAAAACAACATATGTAATACAGTCTCTGAAGACAAAAGAGACTGCAATGGTCATCTCATATGACCTACTGTTATATTTGGAGTTATTTGTAGAATATTTTATGAAAGTGCCCATTGAATCTTCATCTCAGCATCATTTACTAGGGTTAAGAGATGATCACATGTCTTTTAAAAATAAAATTAAACATTATAAACAAATGGTTGACGTAACAACTTACAGGTCAGCAGGGACACTAGCAGAGACATTTGTTAAATAACATGCATCTGTTCTTTTATGCTTTTACTAATTATCTAAAGTAAAGGATAAGGAACATATTAATGAAAGTCCCAGATATATTAAATTGAGGGAAATTTAATACAAGAGAGACATGAAAAAAATAGGAAAGAACTCTGATAAAAAATACAGCGAGAAAGTGAGGAAACGAGGTACCATTTATGGAATAAAACCCAATCAAAATGAAAAGCTATTCTAATTCACAAGGGAAAGAACAATCTGAGACACACACAATCAGACAAACCTGCAAAGACATGACATGGAAAGAATCTTGGGGGACTGTATTTGCAATGCAGGATAGCAAGGTAAAAAAGCCAGAGCAACATATAATGAGGCTGGAATATATAGATACAACCTTTTCACAGTCACACCTGGATTAGCCTGTTCATTTCTGTGTCAGATGAAGAAGATCTGATAAATGGGAGAGAATTCAGATCAGCGCAGCAAACGGATTCATCAAGGTCCAAAGTCTGATTTATGAGGAAGAATGAAGAGTTCAAAAGGTATTAGATTAGTTATATCAAGAGGCAAATACAGCCTGGGAACAAAGGAACAGTCTTGAAATACATAAAGCCTACAAATAACGTAGATAAAGGGACTTAACTAGCAAATTCAAAGCAAACATAAATAAATAGGTGAAACTAAAGGAGGAGTTCAGGCTGGATGTCAACAGTCCCTTTCCTAACAGCACATCCAGCTGGCGCTGATCTTGCAGGAGACTGAATGAAAGAGACTTCACTTGGCCCATTCAAAACCTGAGAAAAAACGTGCAAGAGAAGACAGCCAGGGGTCGGCTGCCCAGCTAGAAGTGACTGATGTTCCCCTGCCCTCCCTCGGCCCCTCAGTTCTCGCCAGAGGGATGTCACAAGGCGGTGCCAAGTCAGTTGGACGCGGAGACCCTGGCCAGTGCCCAGACCCCTATGCCCCTGCCCTGCCCAGGGCTGGTTAACTGCTTCTCACTCCCTGCGAGACTCTTTCGGGCATGAATTAACCTCCATCCCACCAGAAGTCAGTCTTCGCCTTCCTTGGTTCAAGTGTTTCTTGGTCACGCAATGAGTCTGTGCTGGAAGAACGGCACTGTTTGTTCTGCAAATCCAGCTGTGCCAGAGCCAGACTGTCCAGCAGATGCTGAAGAGATTTCTCAGCCTGGCAGGTACAAAAGCATCAGTGGGAAAGGGTGTCAGTTGGGAATGAGAAGCCCTAACTGGGCAGCTGCAAGGCTGACCCTCTCTTTGGGAAGAAGTGCAGCTTTGTGTCCTGTTTCACAAAGCAGAGGAGAGCAGCAGGTAAGATTTGAATGGCAGATTTAGGGAGCAAAGAGTGACGCTGTGGCTCAGCAACCTGGCAGTGCTGAAACCGGACAAATGCTTATTAAATTTCTTGGCATTAATGTCCTGCTGAGCAGTTAAGCTGTATCGCGTAGAAAGCGAGTTGCTGGGAGGTAATGTCTGTTCTGCCCACCTCTCTGATCCACAGGGATATTTCCCTCAAACCCAGTTTTCTCTGTGGGCCGGTATTTCAGCACCAGCCCTGCGATAAAGGAGTATTTGCTTATTTTAGCGCAGACAACCCTATTTCATGTACAATGTGCCCCAACACACAGTCCCTGTTTCCCTAAAACCACTTTTCTGTGGCTATTGGTAAGGGTATCATGTTATTGCATTAAACCTTTAATTAGCATGCTGCTGGTTTTCATTGTCTAACAGCACCCACTGTGTTAATGATCATGGAGTGTAACGATGAATATGTACGGTGGGAAATAACGCACATAATACAGGCAGGAGGGCAATTGATTGGACAGTTTAATCAACCGTTTTATTCCCCCGCTGCCATTAGGAAGTCAATATCATTGAGCGAAAATGCCAAGACATCATCTTGCTGGAAAGCTTGCCTTTGGTGGGATTTAAAGAAGTGATGAAAAGTAAAGAGAACCTTAAAAGTAAAACAATACTTACATAAAACTCTTTCAGACCCAAATTAGTCACACTGTGTTTGCAGGTAGATATTGGTTTCAGGCAGCACATTCATACAGTAGCGCTGAGCGGCTTTCAGCTTCACTTGCTGGATGAAGTAAAATGCAGTGACCTTTCAATGTTTTCTCTAGATAAGCCTGAATCAGAATCCCAAACCCAAACACCCCCAAATGTTGGGGACATTCGGATCTGAGAGACAGATTAGCTAGATAGTGAGGGATAAGTTTAGATATTTGCAGAGGAGGGAAAAGAAGTCTTCCAGTGCGTTACAGCCTGTGTAATCGTAATATCTGCATGGAAAGAGCGTGCATGTGAAAAGGGGAGCATGACTAACCGAGACAGAGGAGAATGAAGAGGAATACACAGGAGAGGGCTAAAGTTTTACAGGTGCTGGGAAAGGCACTGTGATGGGCATAAGCCACCTGACCTACTGTTAGGTGCCTGCGCCCAGCTGAGGCGATGCCGCAGGAGGAAACCATCAGGTGAGATGTGGCCCGACTGAATGCAGGACCTGGACGTCAGCAGGGCCACCTGGATGTCAGCAAGGCCCTCTCACTGGAGCAGGTCTGCTGCGCAGGGAGATGCTAAAAAGCAACAGCCGAGATTGGGCAGGATGCCTGAAACATCAACTTATTCAGCAAGGGAAAGAGAAGCATCGTCTCACTTAGGGATTTACATCAACCCCTTTCCAGTTCTGCCTTGGCAAACGTGTGGCACGAGTGTGGCTGAGCCACATGAACTGCTTGGAAGAGGAGTTATGGTAGGGGTGCTGCGTGAGCCCAGCAGTATCACTTCTGGAGTCCCCCTTTCTCTTCTTGGCTTTATGCTGCTAGGGAGAAGCTGGAAAGCTGGGAGCAAAACTCAAAAGGCAAGCGATTAAAGGTCATCACAGCGTCGCGTCTCCTACCAAAGCCTGAGAGCTGAAGAGCCACAAAAGATTGAAGTGTTTGTGGCTGTGGCATTCTTGGCATTTGAGGAGTGCAAGCAGCAAGGTTAGCAAAAGCTGGCAAAGCTGACCTTTAAAAACTGTCGTTCAGATATTGGGAGGAAAAGTTTCCTGGGCATCAGTTTCCTTGGAGCTAAACATTACTCCAAGGAAATGGCTAATGTCATTATTTTGGATTCTCTCCACTAACTCAACAAACCATTAGGAAATTTATTACAACAGAATAGCGAGCAGGAGAAGGAGTCAGTAAAAACTATTCTGTGCCTTGTAGCAACTATGTTTTTATGAACATTTCTACAAAGGTCCTGCCCTTTATGTGCTAAAGGACATGAACTCCACCTGCAATTGCATATATGCATTTTGGTGTGCAAAAACATCAGGAGCACTGGTGAAGAATTGCATATTGACAATTTCAAGACGGGACATTAAAAATATTTTAAAACATTTGGCCCAAAATGCCTGAGTAAAGGATAGCAAATAGCAAGTGGAAATTCGACTAATTGCCCTAGATGAATTTGACTCAGAGCCTGCTTCTCAGGTAGTCTTTACAGGGGCAAAAACTGTCTGAAACATGAAGGATACTCATGAGTTTTGTGAGGGTCCCACATTCATGCCATTACATTGAAGTCATCAGTATCTGGGGGTGGTTTGCATGCCTCTCACCCCAAATATCTCTGAATCTTGGTCTAGCTTTCTTGTTTTGTAGGATACTTTATAGTGAGACTTTATTTTTGAGCTCTAACTCTTCTCTTCGAACTACATCGTTCAGATTCTCTCTGCCGGAAAACAGATGCATCCTCCAGTGTCCAATCTCACGTATAAGAATATATTTATAAGCTCCTCTGCTCTGAAAATGCTTGGATGTAATTTCTGAGGCAGGATGCTTGCTCGTTAACACTGGAAGAACCTGTTCCCAATATTTCAGCCCACATGCTGCTCAGAAATCGTTTCTTTGAGCTGTGTCGAAATTTCACAAAAGACATGAAGGAGTCTCATTTCAAGACAGTGGGGAAATCTCACATTGTTTACATGTTTACACATCATTGCCTCAAAACCACAATTGTTATTCATAGCCCCTCACATTCAAAATTGCACATAAATCTCACAAAGCCGTGAGCTTAGCTTAAAAATCACCAGGTATACTTGTTGGTGCTGTGCTTTTTCACAGTGCAGCCAAGACACACTTTCAAACTTTGCTTCACAACCTGAAGGAGTACAGAAAAAATTTACATTTTCTTAAAGTGCAAATTGAAATTCTTGTAGTTAGCAGACTCCAGAAACCACAGTTTTAAATGGAAGGAGGGTTGGTAACAGCGGACTTCGTAGCAAAAGTGCGTTGCAAGAGTTGTGCAGCTATATTTACAGATGCAAATGTATTAAATTATACTGATTAGCTAAATGTCTTCCAAGAAAGCCAAGTGAACATCATAACATGAGAGCTACAAGCACTGAGCCTTCAATGTCACATCAGGAAACCCTGAGCAATGAAGGTATTTTCTCCTTTGCGCTCTCCAGGTTTCCAAATACCGCATGCTTCCACAATGACCCAGAACAGGATCCTGAATTAGTTCTGAATTCTTACTTCTCATTCAGAAAGTGGTCCATAACATCTTCCAGAGATGGCAGAGAGCACGTCCTCAGCCAGCATGAACCCCTTGAAGGGCTTCAGGGTTCACCTCAAGGGAGCCATGGCCGTTTCCACCAGGCAGGAGCTGCTCCTTCGGGAGTCCCGTGGTGTCCTGCAGCCGCTTGCAGCACTAGGGGCATGCACAAAGACAACAAGCAACGGGGGGGATCTAAAAAAGCAGCACATTTTGTGCCCCTAGTCCCAAGACCTGGATTCTAGATGAGGGCGCAGGGTGATGAAGCATCACCCTGGCCTGCTTCACCCAAACCCTGACAGAGACCAGAGTGCTGGGGCTGTTTGCACGTCCCTGCTCTGGGGTTGCTCCAGGTGCAGCCCAAGGTAGCTGAGGTGCAGCTCAGTTGCAATCCAGTCCTCTCCTGCACGGGCAGCATTTTCAGTGTTTGCTCTCTGAAAGCAGCGGTTGTTTCTGCGTTGCCGCTCGTGTCATGGCATATGCTGCATCGTGGCAAAGCACCATGGCCAAGGGTTGCTCTTTGAACATCTTAAATTTTCAGCACACAGCTGTCTTCACGCTAACCCACCAGCAGTGGACATGGAGAGAAGCTATTCGGCCTACATGGAAGGTTAGTTTGGCTAAGAGAGGGACGTGGCACGGAGGCGTGTGAAATCTATTAACTCTGAGTGAGCAAAGAGCAGCTGGAGGCTGCAGGCAGTACCATAATGAGGTAAATGATATAAGCTGGGGAGAAAACAGGAATTACTCACGGACTTATTCCTCAGCACTTCCACTGCAGCTGTTAGTGCCTTAGCCTCACAGATGTCAAATGCAGGCAATTAAAGTAAAAGTTACGTAAGGTTGCAGCTGAAATTAACCCAGTTTGCAGTTTGCACCCGTTGGCAGGCGGAGGGCACGCAGATGAGCACGGCCACCCTCCTGTAATGAAGCAAATGAGGGGCCTCCGCTCGATGGCCTGCGCACGGGCTTCGGTTCAAGTTACAAGGACAGTAATAGGTGCTGGGCTGATACAGTCTCACTGAGCTGCAAACAGCCCTGGGCACATGCTGTAGGGCACAATTTCTAGTCTGATGAACCGCTGTTTTGCCATCCTCCTTCCCCTCGTAGACCAGTGACCCTCTCACGTAAGGAAACAGTGCCCAGCCTTTGTTCACAGTGCCAGATTTTGCCTCCTCCTCTTGTCCTTAAAAGCATCGCAGGTTTGTAACACGCAGACATCCGTGTTGTGGTTTCTTATATATGTGGGTGGACATGGCATGGAGGAGTGGGGCATGTGTTGCATATTTCCACCTTTTTTGTGGACAGGCTATTTTAGATAGCAACCGTACAACCTTACAGAATAACACCAGCATCACAAAATTGTGGTGCTAAATCCAATGCACATCTCAGGGCCATCAGGAATAGTTGTAGATTGTACCTTGAGCTGGAAAAATGACTGACTGATACCTCTCCTTGCCTGATGGGTATGTTCAGATTAAATGCACGCCAAAACTAGTCTCTGTCACGAGAGACGAGTTCTTCTGGCAATGCACAACTTTTAGACTGTTTTCAGGAGCCTGCTTTCACCTCCTTAGCTGCCTTCTGAATTTTAAAAAGGAACAGAGATTTTTAAGCGCAATGCAAAAACAAAGTGCTGGAAAGTGGCTTGAATTACTGACAGGAGGAGCCAGCTGCGGGGGGAAGCGGTGAAAGGGCATTTCCACCACTGAGGGAAAGGCGACGGTCAGTGAAGCAGACGGACGCTGGAAGACACACAGCCGTCGCTCTGAGATATGCTCAGAGGTGGCACCGCTTCCTCGGGCAGCCCCTGGAGGGAGAGCCGAGGAGGATGCCGGCTGATGGCCGCGTCCTGCGGGGTTGGCACAGGGCTGCTGCGCACGTGGGTCCCGCGGTGGGGCTCCCCTGTGGTCTCAGAGGATGGCTGAGAACTTGGATCCAAGGACAGAAAGGAAAAAAACAGAGAACTAAAATGGAGCATTCTTCATTTGGTATTCAGTGTCAAGGAAAAGAAAGCTTTTCTGTGGGTTGCAGCTATAAGATTAGGAGAGTCAAAGTTGAATTATTAAAACATTTATTCACCCAAGCAGATGCTGAGCTCTCCGAGGACCAAATGCATCCACTTAATTAAAACAGAGAACTTCCCAAGGACCATTTATATTGGCACTAAGTGACACATTTAATACTTGTGTCCTGAAAGGGTCATACATATCCATAGTGGTAGATCTGAAAAGATAAAAAGCTTTTCCGACTTCTTGCTGTACTCCCTGCCAAAAAGCACTGGCACTTGGTCTGAAGGCAGCATGATGAGGAGGAGGCTGTTGCCTACGGGCTTTGCCACTGACAGTTGATCAATAGCAATGGTAGGTTGTGCGCTACCGAAAACAGCTTGCCTGTTGTGAAAGAATGACAACATCCAAAATCTGACAGACAAGGCAAGCAAACATTCTTGGGGACTTAGAGACATTGGTCTCCTGTAGAGAAGGGAAAGGGAGGAGGACGCAGCCCTTCCGAGGGGCCAGGGTTTCTCCTTTATGGTTCCCGTGAGCAGAGAGCTGTCACTGCGATTCACTTTTTCAAGACTTCCGTGGCAGATGTGGAAGGGGCAGAGCAGAAACATCTGCATCGCTCATGTCCCACAGCAAACTTAGAGAAGGACAGACATTTTGTCATCGCCTGTTAAACCTACGTGGCTTTGCAATATGGTTACTGTCTGCCAACTCTGGCGAGAGTTTGGCTCAGGAAGAGAGCAGTGGGCAGGCTGGAGAAGGGTGACTCAGGAGGGACGCCTGGCTCCTTTCCCCTTCCCAGTCTCCTGGCGAGACACGCTGTCTCACAGAGGACAGCTCAGGGGAAGAGGGCAGCACATAGCAAGCTGTGGACACAGCTGTCCATCCCACAGGTATGGCAGCAAAATGCACTTTTCTTACCTCTAGTGCTACAGGTTAGCATCTGTGCCTCTGAACCTACCCAATGGCTAAATCAGTTTAGCTTCTTGGGATGGAGCTATTTAGAAGTGCCATACGTGCTTATATCTACTGGGTGAGGCTCCCCGTCTTGCCAGGAAACAGAATTAGGACTGAGGGTGGAAAGAACAAAGAATTTATCACAGGGGAAACATCCTCTGCCAAGGGAGCTCTGTCTCATGCGGGCAGCTTGGCTTCATTAACGTGGCAGCACAGACTCCATGGGCATGAGACCTGCAGAGGTGAGAGAACTCCAGAAGGCTTAAAAAGTGCCAGCGCATGTCAGCAACGTAGAGTAATGCGAACACATCAAACCCATTCTCTGCTCAGCACACACTGCACAGAATCTGTGTCAAAATCAGCCCCCACCTTGCCAATTAAATTATCTCAGTGCTCTGGGGTTGGGGTATATGAACAACCCCATCATGCCCTGGGATCAGACCACAGGTCATCTCCGCTCCTCCAGCAAAACGAGAAAGTGACGAAGAACGAGAAGCGCAAAAGGGATAATTGGCTGTACCAGAAACAGAAGTTGTGCAAAACAGGGCCTTGGCTTTTATCTCATCTCTGTTTCTCCTGCATTCCAAGTGCTTGGCATCCTTCTCAAACCTTGTTCCCACATGAAAATCTTAAGCTGCTCAAAAAAACCCATCACATATATATTAAAACCCACACTCTCCTTAACACATGGTAGGGAATTCTCCAGTACAGTGGCTAGTATTGGACTTGGAAGACAACAGGCTTCTGGCAATCATTCATCCAGATGTTTCAGCTCTTGAAGAAACCCAAGGGTGAGCACCTCACCTGCCTTATGCCTCCTCTGTCTTAGCCAGCATGGAATAGTTAAGGAGCTTGTATGACATACACAACAGCAATCATGCTCCTTGTGTTCACTCTTTTTACTATGAGGGTGACCGAGCACAGGCTGTGGAGTCTCCATCCTTGGTGACTCCAAAACCTGACTGGACATGGTGCTGGGCAACCAGCTGTAGGTGGCACTCCCTGCTTGAACAGAGGGTTGGACTAGATGACTTGCAGAAGTCCCTTCCCACCTCAGCCATTCTGTGATTCTGTGAATTTCTCTATTTATATGCATATATTGATGACAACAGACTCAGTCTTTTTCCTTGGAGGAGAAAGATCACAGGGGACGTGTGGGCCCAGTGGAGATCCAGGAAAGCAGCTGACCTAGCTCTCAGGGAGAATGACCTTACAGCTGCTGGGAATGAGCCAGCTGAGATTTACATGGGAGCCCAGACCAGAAGCAAAGGTGAGTTTCTCCATTTATGGTTATGAGCTATATGACACTGAGGAATAAAGTTTCCCTAGATGGAAGATGTTCCTCCCTCCACATGGAAGCACTCACACCCACCCTACAGAAAGGCAGTGGTTACACTTATCTGTTACTTAACTATTTGTTACTGCTCTGTTACTATAGTTCATATATATAAAATAAAGCCAGTCGAAGACTCTTAATTAAAACAACTGTGGTAGCTACTTCCCCACCTGTAAGAAACTGAGACTTACCTAGATGGGCTTTGTGAAGCCTCCGGCACCTCAGGTAATGACTGTGTGTACGACAGGTGGAGCACCAGTTCAGTGACGGAATTGGGCACACGATGGCTAGGGTTCAGTGAAGAAGTAAAGGAGACAAGCCAAGACAAGGCGTGGAGTGACCCACATGGTGCGCATAAACTTGAATTAGACAAGGAAAAGAAAGAGGATTTGGAGGCTCTGTGTGCTGATTTTGGCTGGGATAGAGTTAATTTTCTTCATAGAAGATTTCTTCATAGCCATGGGGCTGTGTTTTGGATTTGTGCTGGAAACAGTGTTGATAACACAGGGATGCTTTAGTTGCTGCTGAGCAGTGCTTACACAGAGTCATGGTCTTTTCTGCTTCTCACACCACCCCACCAGCGAGGAGGCTGGGGGTGCACAAGAAGTTGGGAGGGGACACAGCTGGGACAGCTGACCCCAACTGACCAAAGGGATATTCCATACCATATGGTATCGTGCTCAGCATATAAATCTGGGAGATGAAGAAGGAAGGGGGGACGTTTGGAATGATGGCGTTTGTCTTCCCAAGTCACCGTTACACGTGATGGAGCCCTGCTTTCCCGCAGATGGCTGAACACCTGCCTGCCGATGGGAAGCAGTGAATGAATTCCTTGTTTTGCTTTGCTTGTGTGCGTGGCTTTTGCTTTACCTATTAAACTGTCTTTATCTCAACCCACGAGTTTTCTCACTTTTACTCTTCCAATTCTCTTCCCCCATCCCACTGGGGGGAATGAGCGAGCGGCTGTGTGGTGCTTAGTTGCTGGATGGACCCTCTGCTGAGGAAAGAAGCAAAAGAAATAACGCACTGCCTTCCCCATATTTTAGCTTTTGTATCACGTAAACACACCTACTTTTTTTGCAATATTGAT
This sequence comes from Calonectris borealis, assembly GCF_964195595.1. NCBI lineage: Eukaryota > Metazoa > Chordata > Aves > Procellariiformes > Procellariidae > Calonectris > Calonectris borealis. The sequence goes on along the minus strand of NC_134313.1, from coordinate 105,608,386 downwards.
TTGACTTGACGGCTTAGCTACCAGGGAACATTTCTACTTAAAAAAAATCCGTTTTTAAGAACTTCTATGTGTGCTTTTGTTTTTTAATTAAAAATGATTCACGAATGTTTTCCTTTTGGCCAAGGCTGATTTAATAATTTATGGGAGACTTTTCAGCTACATGAAGAGACCCACTTCCTTAACAGGACCACTATATATTCATTCTTCGACTTGTCATCTACTGCAATGTTCACTGTAGTAAAAATAGTCAGAGCTGAGAAATCTTTAGGTACACCTCCAGGTTTGTGTGTGTGGATTTTCACGCTTGTAAGACAGTCACCTATTCTGCAAGCAGTAGTGCCAAGAAGGAAACTTGAGACTTTCCACCCTCTGCAGAGGATGTTACTATCTAACACTGAGAAGACTTGAGGGCCCACTCCACATATGCACAAAACCTGAGAGTGGAAGTGTTTGCATGCTTGGAGTTTTTCCATCTCAGCGCTAAGCGACCCTGTTCCCTCGTCTTCCCCCCTTTCCAGCACACACGCACAAAGAGAAAAGTTTGGCCACTATCCAATGCTTTTTGCTTTTATCACGGGTCCCACTACATCCTCTACACAGAGCTGTGCTGTCTTCCCATTCTCTTAAAAACTGCTGAGGGCAAATTGAGATGGAAAAAGTAAAACTGCCGGTCTTTAAATTGAAATGACTGCTCTTACCTTTTTTTAAACAATCATCAGACCTTAGGAGCCGTCTTTCCTGGACAGCAGCGATAGTACAAGCTCAGAAAGCTTAATGAAGCAAGGCGCACTATATGCCTCTTTTGTGCTCTCTTCCGCGCCTGGTACCCCTTCAGAAACCGGCACTGCCCGCTAAGTTCAACAGCCTCAGTGGGAGTCCAGTCTTTGCTTCTGCTCTGGGAGAGCCCTTCCTGGCAGCAGGTCCTTGCTAGCTACCTAACTTACAGAAGTAGGTCAAGAAGATAGGATAAAACAACTAGTCAAGAGATGTGGGTCACTTAATAAAGAGCTAAAAGCCATTTCACAAAGCACATTTGTTGCCTTTCCGAGGATACTCCTGCACCTTGAAAAAAGCATAAGTTAGTGGGACTGAGTGACAACTTCATACATCAAAAGACTTCTTGCTGACAGGTTAGCCGGGGCATTTAATTTATCATCTACTAAATTTTCAGTTTCCATTTCTCTCTCCTGCCCATGCAGAGAGAGAGGCTGGTGACCAGTTTACTAGATACAGCTACCTGAATGAGCAGGAGTCTACTTCTAGACAGAAAGCAGGCTCAATGCCTTCTGGGTTGCTCTGGCAGTGGGCAATGGGTTGGTGTCTCTCAAAATCCCCCGTACTAGGTCCTCCTCCACTCTGAGGATTGGAGAGCAGGGGTTATGAAAGCTACCAGAATAATTAACGTCAAAATAAGAATTGTCTGTGCAGTAATGGTCGTTAGAGAACTGCTTGGCTTTAATTCTGGCAGCACGCTGCCTGCTCCCTGGGCCTCTGTGTGCAGCACTAACTGCAGGCTTTCGCAGCTCCCGTTGGGGCGGAGAACCCTTCACTGGCACCAGACCCCTACATCAATGCAGCCTTCATTGTGGTGGGGAGCCCTCGCTTGGTGTTTACACAGGGGTCCAAATGATATTGGGTCTAGTGGAGTGCTGATCACTTTTAGGACTCCTGCCCAGACACATACACCACCAGTTAAACTGAAAGCAGCAGCCATAAAATAAAACTGGGAAGAGGTTTCAGCCTTTTGCACCAAAAAGCTTCTCAAACTTTACATATATGGAATCACTCCACAAGCACTATGAGACAGCTGCCGCGCGCTGGGAACGTGGCATCCAACAGGCAGCTTGAACGAAGGCAGAACATTGCTGAGCTCACAGCAACCTACCCAGTTTTGCTGTGTTTACATTCAGAGCTCGAACGCTGCCACAGAGCTGCGTGACTGGCAGAGATCATCAACCAGAACGAGTCTCTGCTGAAGTTTGTGCTGTCAAGTCACTTGCAGCATCACAGTGACCCAAAAAAATTGGTATTATTTCAAATTATTTCAACTGGGTTTAATTTAAGAAAACACAAAACATACCCACAACCCCTGACATTTTAATATTTAATTGCAAGGAGTCACCCTTTGATAGCTGGGAAGGCTGCATTTAAGTTGCTGAAAAAAAGTATTTTGACTTCCCATTTTACAAGCACTAGTCTTTTTCTTCTGTTATACAATGCAACTCACTTGGAGACATCCCGCTTGTTTTCATGGAGAGCTACACCCGGCAGGGTCCTGTAGCATTCAGCTATGTGGTACCTGTGTAAATGTCCAGGAACTGTAACATACTCCCACAGAAAACACTATTTTGTCTTGTGGATGCTGACCTGGCTTTCTAAAGTGGAAAAGCAGTATTAATCAGAAGAGATTCTCCTATTTTCTCAGTCTTCCTTTTACTGCCATTATGAAGCTTTGAAAACTTGGCTGTTCTTTGTAAACCAGCTGAGATTCTATTGAAATATTCTCTCTGTTTTACTGCTAAGTGGCAAAATTAAGTATTTCTACTGGTAAAGTACTTCCTTTTAACCATGACATCTGAATTAATGAGTCTTCTTTTGCTAACATGTTTTAAAAGGATTTATCTCTCTAGCTGCTAACAATTGAGAATAAACCATGGTTCTAGCCTCAGAAATTCAATACCAGAGCAATAACTCTTATGGTATCTTCAGAGGCCAGTCAAAGAGACCCGAGAAAATGTCAGAATGTAAGAGTTCACATACCAAAGAAAAGGGAGTCTTCTGAGCCAGTGTTTCTCTTCTCTGCCTCCGTTACCTGCCAGAATCTACAAATTTGCAGTTGCTTTCAATGTTTTTCATTATTTTCATGCAGAGCAAAGGAAAGATAATACAGAAAGGTGCCCTGTATTTGATGGAAGCAAACGAACAGGAAAGGGAAACAAAGCGTACAAAATGAATTTTTATTAAATGAAAGAAAATCTGTTTTGTGGGTCAAATATGAAATAGAATATACAAAAACTTTACATCAGATCTCTGGTCAAAGAAATTAAATCCTACCTAGACTGAAGTAGCACTCGTTCTTTCCAAGACAACACGAATGGGTGAATATGCTTCTTATGGCAGTACGGGATCACACAGTATGCTGTGCTAAATTTCCGGTTACAGAGAAGAAAAGTTAAAAATCGAAACGATGTCCCTAAAGAACCCAACTATTCCACGAAGTAACTTAAAAACATGAGTTTTGATCATTATGTATTCTCTTAGAAGCAAATGACAGGTGGGTCAAGTGCAGAGTTCACAAAGCTTGCATATCACATTCTCTGTTTCTATACAAATATAAATCGTTCTTTTTTATTTTAAAAATCCTTTTATATTTGATAGCATTTATTTGTGGAAAAGGATGACCAGTTCATCAGGTTCCTGCTGTACTACCCAGACAATTCCATCTCCTTTATCTCCTTTTTTTTGAAGACCGTTAGCCATAAACCACAGACTGCAATATTTTTAAAAAGTTGCTGTACGTTTAATCACAAATATTTGTATCACTGTCCTGTTTATGAAGGTTCTGCACAGCTCCTAACATGTCTTTGGCATAGCACACCAAGTCCCACTTAATACTTTTTTTGTTTAAAAAAGTATATTTTCCTTTAGTAAAACACCTTAAAAACATCTATTTCCGATTTTGTAAAATAATGTGTCACCTCTTGTGTTGCTTTGCAAAATATACACACACATTTTGGAAAAACATTGAGTACTGACATAAGGGACTCATCTGAAGTCCGATCTGTTTATGAGAAGTAAAATATAATTACAAATTCCATCTTCTGCATGAATGTCACATGAAGTCGTTCAATTCAGCTTCAAGTGCTGCTGCCATTTCATCCGCTTCAGAACTGCTTCCTTCCTCATCTTCATTGCTAGATTCTTTACTGGATTCACTGGCAGCATCATCTTCATCCAGTTTGCGCTTGTGACCCCTGGAAGAGTAGACAGAGATAATGTCCATGAACCAAGGTATCTCATTGCTTATTAACACAAACCACTATTTAACAGGAGAAAAAAATGGGGCCAAAGGACTCAACCTTTTTTCGGGTCTAGACAAAAAGTACAGCACTTGCTTTTAAATGAAAGAACAGTAGTTAGTTCACACAACTGATTTTTTAATTGCTGTTATTTACTGTCAGCGTAGGTGCAAAGAACAAAGTACTGTTAATTTTATTTCTCCCATTCTTCTGAACAAGGAATGAAAACAAAGTATAAGACTGTTTGAAAATAATGAGTTGATTTACTTTCCTCTCACATCCCAAAAGAAAGAAGAAATACATTGAGTGAACAAGAGATTACCAAAATACATTGTACGTTGTTATACGATTTTGAAATATTCAAGTTTCTGCTTTTTTATGAATATGAAACCTTAACTGATCAACCAAATCTCACTGCACCAGCTTCTATACTCTCATGCTTCCAAACGTCTTGTTCTTCCCTTTTATGTCTCTTTGGATTAGTACTGCCAGGCTGAACAACACATTTCTTAGCATCTCCGGTGAATTAACCAGTTTAAACAGGAAGCTGTTTAAACAGCTTAAACTCTGCTGAAAGAATCATGTTCCTGGTTGTGAAAGATCTCCAAGGAAAATCTAGCACTTCAACTGGGACATAGCCATAAGCAGAAGAATTTGGATTTGTGGAATCCTAAAATCTCTCTTCCTTGCCAAAAGGGAATTTTATATCAGATATGTACTTCTGAGACAAAAATAAAGTTGAGACTTTGCATTGCATAGATTTCATAACGAGCTGTAGAAACACCTTCAAAATCCTTCCTTGATCATTTGATCAAATTTCAAGCAGAGAAATATATGCAAAGAGGGTATCTCTTAAATAACTGTCCTCTTCATTGCTAAGTGGGGTTTCATTAAGAAGAGAATGCATCCACTTGCAATCATGAAAAATTAATAAAATGATATTTTATCTTTTAGCAAAAAGCAGTGATTTAACAATGGTGCCTTTACTTCTGAGAGTATAGAGAATGAGCACATAGCAAAAAAGACCTTTGATAAATACTGACTCGAACTATGTATATGCAAAAGAAATAAATACAAAGATTAACAAACTTGTGAGCTTGTAAGAAACACTGAAATACAAAGCAATTTTTATTTATGCAGACATCCTTATTACCATTTTCCCAGAAACATTAATTCTCAGGAGCCCAGACTGCTTGATTCATAGGCTGGTTGAGTGACACCTGACTTCCCCTTTCTCAGCTTTTCAGGGAGATGGACAAGACGGGGTGTGAGGTCAGGAGGGGAGTCCGAATCAAAATGGGAAGCGAGCAGTACTATGTTAACTTGTTTCTCCTTTCTGCTGCACCAGTGGTATCAAAAGATACACTGCTGCTGCTTGACTGAGTGCTTCCTCGCAGTGATGTTCCGCAGGTTTTTCTGTTCGGTATAGGGTGGTAGGAGTAATACTCCAGGGAGGTAAGGCTGAATCCTGGGATTCAGTCTGGGGTCTAAATCCCTAAAAAGGAAAAATGGGATGAGGTGAAAGCATTTCCTGAATATTTTGCTATTGACACTCAAATATGGCCTGCTGAGGGAGTTACAGGGCACTAAATGCAGCCTAATACGAAATAAAAAGCAGTTTCTCAGGCATAACACTGATTTCCATGCAGCCTACATTAGCATGCAGTTTGGATGAGGAAGCACTCAGAATAAAAATGCCCAGTTGGAAGAAATCTTAGCACATTTCCATTAAAAGCTATACAAATGTATGGAGGTCGAGTTTCACTTGCTCACTTCATGATGATTTCAGCCTTCAGAGATACAGCACTATTTTAGGCATTAATGATACTATTAGCTAGAGAAAAGCTAATTGAGAATTAAAGAAAGCTGAAAGAGCCTTACTCAGCAAAAGAAGAAAAAAGTTGTGCGTATTTAACAAGTAGTGGATAAGAAGTATACACGTAGTGCTAACTGAGAAATAAAGATAAATAAAGACATGCAGGGAATCTATAGCACAATGTTCACAGCTGAAAACATTCACCTGCATCTATGGAAACTGATGGTATCTACCAATTAAAAAATAAAATTAACAGTCTGACAGCGATAATTTACACATATGAAACACGTGCACACAAACGCAGATGATGTATTAAAGAACGTGGCAGGACAAGCAGGTTTTTAGCGCCAGCCCAGATACTGTGAGTTTGCTGGGACCTAAAACAATAGCAAAGATCCCATAGAAAAAAGGTCTATGAAGAAACAATATCTCACTGCCGGTTGATTATTTCTTAAAAGTGAGGAACAGTTCATTTACTAAATAATTAAGGCAAAGACTGGAAAAATTACTAATTTATGCAACAAAGCCACCTTTTTATTTACATCTACTCCACAGCAACTAGATTTCAGTGAGGACAATCAACAAAATACAGGGACCTGAAATACTCAGTATAACTAGTTAATTAAAGAATCGAGTTCCAGTCTACAAAAAGACGTTCCAGAAAACTTTAAGGGACAGTCCTGACATATTTTCATCCCTCATTCGGTTATATTAAACAGTACCTTTGGAAATGCAAAAGACTGAATGTGATCTATTTTGTCAGTTCTTGTTCTTTTGGGAAGGCTAGAACGACAGCTCTATTCAGTCTAGATATGAAAACTTCCTCACTCATGGGGAGGTAAAAACCATCAAAAACACAAAAGAAAACACAATTAAGCATTAGTCCTCCGCTAGAAGAAACAAAAAATCTCTTGAGAACGTGAATATTGTTCTTATTAAGATATAAACACCATTCACTATTTGTGTACTGTAAACTGCAGCTTCATAGCTAGTCCAAAAATATTTAAATGAGTATTATGAAATCAAATGCAAAGCTAACTCTGATAGAAGTATGGAGGAAGAACATCAGTAACATAGTGCTGCATTTTTTATTTGCGAATTCAGAAAAGAGAGATAAGATCCCATTAATCATTTCTATCTTCAGAGAAAAGCAGTATATCCCCATGGCAGCATATCTATTAACATAACAAACAACTTAAAATGTATATTTTCCTCATTATTTTGTGTCCGCTCCTTGTGGTTTCCAGTTTCAGAGCCACAGCACATAACACTTTTGAGTGGAAAAGTTAAGCACAACCAGGATTCCTTCTTAATATTTAGAGAAAATGATTCAGCAGTATGTTGCAGGCTTCCATTAGCCTGATTTGCATTTTTAAAAGGAATTTTGCTTGACTGCTATTAAAAAACAAACATATGGATAATAACTAAATATCTTTAACCTCATCAATGAACAATTAAACTTTCCAAAAGACTGAATTTAGAACTTCAACTATCTGACAACTCTGTGAAAAAACTTTTAATTAATATTTCCTTTGCCTTTGCATTAAATATTTTTCCTTTGTAATACCCAGTACTAGGAGGCCCACCAGTTCATGTGATGGAGAAATCTTTTTAAAAGAGAACTACATTTTAAAAAACCATGTATTTAAATGAATTATCAAGGTATTTAAATAAACTACCAGTGTAATTCATAATGATATTAAAATAAAAAAACCACTTGTAATTATAAATGTATAAAAGTTATTTTTAGGAAAATTTAATCTACAGAATGTAAATGAGAAATATACTTAGTGGTATTCAAAATGAAAAGACAAGAAGAGAAGACATTACAAAGTTGCAATAGAGCATGGTGTATGCAGGTGAAAAATAGCACAGGAAAAATTATTGAAAAGAAAAATTAATTCAGCTCTTGATCTGTTAAAATGATCACTAAAATATGATTGCAAAGTAACAACTATAGGTCGAATGAAAATTTCATTTTTATAATTTCAGTTTCAATTTAGTTCCCTGAAAGAGCCTTAGGGAAAAAAAGTCCAGTATTTGTTGCTTCTATTATCTTAAGGCCTTAATTTATAGTTAGCTGAAAATAAGCAATGTTGGAAAAACCTTTTTTTTTTCCTATTAATTGAAAAGCAGCTTGTCTCTGATCCGTTTTGCATCCCAATGGCACCCTTTTAAGAAATACAGCGCTACATTAAAATAGAAACATCTAATAAGCAAAGGAACTCAAAGGGCAACATAACCCTTGTTTTAAACAAAGCAAACCTAAACCTCTTCCAAACCTTGTTTTAACTTGCAAAAGAAAACTACAGCAAGTATTTAAATAAATGTTCATGTATACTTTAAACTCCAAATACCCCCAACCCCCATCCCTACTCTGATAAGAAGTAAACTTCTAAATTATTGCGAATTGACACAATTTTTTTTCAATAGCTCCTAAAATTGGTATAGTAACAAAGTAGAGTCTGCGGACTAAATGTGTTTAGTCTTTTACAAGCAATCAGCTTATAGCATTGACATCATAAATCAGGACTTAAATTTGGTACCAAATACAGTCAAGTTACCCTCTAATGAGAATACTCACATAGCAGCTGTAAGCAGTTTGGAAGGCAATGGTTTGAAAAGGACATTTTGAAACAGCTTGCTGCCTTCCAACAGCATTACAACCCTGCAAGACTACCTACGCAGCCCCAGGCACACCTCTGAAGTCCGATGTGGAAGGTCTGTCCCACAGACCGACACACACACTTAGCCACAGCTTTCTGTGAACTCCGTCCGTAATGGAGAGAAGGATGATGCTCAGTTTGGTAATGCAACAGGAATTTGACTCCCTTCTATAGGAATTTGACTAAGAGAACAATTTATTTAGATAAACTAGGTCTGTGGCAATGTCCTTCAGTTATGGATTAGAGCTGGTAAACCAGGAAAACTGTTCTTTAACCAATTTTGAAGATGCCAGCCCAGTACTTGACTAACAAGGTTAGAGGATGTGAGATCTGAGAACATAGATTGAAAATCAATGTTGTGGGCATTAACACATTACATTGCACAGACAAGATGATTAAATTTTCAGGGAGATGTTCCAAGTTTTGCAGTTATATTTTCTTAACATGGGATACATGGCAACATCTTTTATGTACGCTTGATACAATAGCGAGCAATTGTCCGTAGCAGGCCTGTAAAACTCAGGTGTCTACCCTCTGGCAATTTGTCTCATACATCTGAGCAGGAACATTGACTTTTCTGTCCTGGTGCTTCTCCCAGGCCCCGGCATAGCACGCTGCCAAGCACACAGCCTTAAGAGCAACAAATAGCACTAGCCCCATATTGGCAAGCTGGAGTGTGTGTTTTTACTTTACGCCCATACTATGACAAACAGGACAATATTTAGTGTCGCAGGAACAAATGCCAGACACCTCACATATTTCCTCATGAACTCATCCAACGTTGTCTGTGGGATTACAGGATGAACGAGAAATCTAATATGCAGAAAAATGCACTGAGAATGTTTATTGCACAGCCCTGGCGTGCAGAAGGAGATCCTGCAGTTGGATGAACAGCATGCTTTTAACGCTCTTCACAAAAACGTCCTCACAGAAATCCACCAATTCCAACTGACAGCTCCAAAATGTATTTTAACTAACACAACGGTAAAGTGAGATCTAATTAAATTCTGTACAGCTTCACTGCCTTTCTGCTTTAAAATTTGGCACACCTGCACACTATTCTAACAGTGAGAAACTATTCTGAAAACTTTTAAAACTATTTTAACAGCTTTATAGTTCTCTGAAGTAAACACTCAATGTATATCTAAATTGAAAGAATGTTTTTAAAGTCAGCAAGTCATAGAAAATTTAAAATAAATTCAGAAATTACTACAATGTGTCAACAAGGCTATTTTGTAAATTTTGCTAAAATCATCCATTTGGCAAGGCTGTATTTTCCTGATATTTAGACCAACGGGAAAGTTTAATAACAAAAACCTAATTGAATACGGTTATTTCTTAACAATTAAACATTTGGTTGGGATATTTCAAAAACAAACAGTGTAGCAATAAAGCTTTAAAATGAAAGACTCTGCACTGAACTAATTTTCTCTGCATTGAACTAATTAGATACAGATAATAATTAAATTGGATAATGCCAAACTGAAAAGTTGAATCTACAATTTTACTTATATAACTAAATCACAGATAAGTAAACTATGCCTCTGACATATTACTTGTTATTTTATTAACTTCAAGTTGTTTAAAAATAATTCATGTAGTTATTATAAGAAGACATTTACAACATGCAACATTAACTATTTCTTCAAAAGGCAAATGTAACAGTGGCAGTTTTATATCACATAACAAATACTCTTGTCATTGATTTGTAGAAGACAACAGAAAATTAAGTATCCTTTTCAATATGTGGAATGCCAGACTGTTACCTGACACTTCCATAATGGAAAATGCACAGATGCATTCTGGCATATCATCTCTTAATCCTACTGTAAACAAACAGAAACACCTTTCCTGAACAATCTCGCCCCCTTTCCAGTTGACTGCATTTGAATAACCTCCTAACGGGGGAACAAGCCAAAATGCAGACAAAAAATACATGTCCATCAACATATCAATATTTTTGAAGCTAAACCAGGCCCTTGTTATTTGAATCAAGTTCTCTCTCCAGCTTCTTCCAGTTTACAAATATTACCCATTCTGACAATAAATGTCAGATGGTAGATTTATAGCTCTGTAGAGATTCAGGGTAGCTCTGGGAGGCCGTAATAGGAGATACCAAGGATCAGTAGTGAGCAAAGGAAGCTTCAAGCTTTTCTCCACCAGTGCCTAATGGGTACAGTACAGCAACTCTACCTGGATTTGGTTTGAAAAAAAGTCCTTTGAAAATGGTGTCACTCAAGTTAATTTCTGTTACAGGAAGCAGTGCAGGAGATAGTCTCAGATAGTGATGAAAAATAACGTTCTCACTAGAGATCTAAATATGAGGTATTGTTTTAAAAAATGGTAGCAATAAAAAAATTAAGATGAAAAGTGGGCAAAAAAGTAAGATGTATGGGCAATTTAGAAAATTCAAAACCGTACATCAAATTAAGGAGTTGGAAAAGAAACAGCATCTGATTTCTCTGAGAAAAGTCAAACTACCTTCATTTTTCTTACAGGAGCATACTGTGTGTGTGGAGGTATCCCTGTGCCAACACAGTGGGGTACAACTACAGTTTAAAGACCCAGTGCTGCAAAGAAATGCTTGGAATTCACCTGCCCTGTCATCCTGATCGGATTTGCCAGCATCACCCAAGCACTGAGAACATTCTTCAAGGTGCATCATTGGGCATCTTAACAATTTAAGATGTAATTTAGCTCATAATACACTGACTGTCCTAACCAAGGAGGCTGGAAGTAGGATTTGGTATTCTTTTACTTATGTGGTGGCTTTTAAAGTTAGATATTCACAGATTATCTTAATATGTATGTTAATACATATGTTATGGCCTACACTAAGTTATATTGAAAGCTAAGGTGATTTTGTCAAAGCTTTTAACTCTGATTTTTACTAACTCTTCTATTACTTTATCATTGTTTTCAATAAATTATTGAGATTAAATTGCAAATAGCTAAAACCAACATCCTTCTAGGATGTTCATTCACTGAATAATGGCTTTGCTCACAAGAATATTAACCAAGAACATCTCTGTTTCATCATAAAATATCAAAGATAACACAAAACACATCACCGACTCTGTATGGATACTGGGAACACTGCCATCTCCACTGGAGCACAAAAAAGACTTAAAATTCCTTTAAAATGTTGCACTCCAAGGGGGTAAAATACGCACACTCTTTCCATGCAGGTATATCCTTTCATGAAATGTACTAGCTGACTCCTGCCAAAAAAGGAAAGTCCTTCATCCTCCTCACATTCCCAGACAATTTAACTGGATAATCCCTCAGGGATTATCTGCTACCTGCCTAACAGTGTGGTAAACCAGTTAAATCCTCTAGCATAGCAAGTTGTCCACTGTCTTTCTAGTTAGCTTTCAATGAGTATTACCTTATGTGCAGGTGTTGGGACATTAGAGCTGTTGTGAGGGTGCAGGTGATACTGTGGTACCGCTACCGTGGTACGAGAGGAACGTGGGAGTGAGATCCCCTGTCTGGCAATCAGCTGCAAAATTTGCTCCTCTGTATCATACAATGTTTTCCTGGAATATTACGTTCCTCTACTACTTCTGTTTCTTTATCAGAAACTTCAGCACTCCCAATGGCAGGACACGCTATCTTGGCACTCCCCCCTCCTTCCCCAAATTCCAAGCCCTGCCAGCTTAGATTTTTCTGTATTTATTGGTTGAAATTTTATACAATAAATCTTTTTTCCATTCAGTAAAACAGGTTTGGGAAGACTTTGTTTTGGAGATACAACAGCAGTGAAATGCAAAGCTACAAAGAACCTAGAAAATAATTTATCAGCATTAAAAAGTTGTATTTTAAGTCAACATTTTGCTTCAGACATTCCAGTATGCTTCAAGGCCAGGGAACTACAGGCCTGTCAGCCTGACCTCGGTGCCGGGGAAGATTATGGAGCGGTTCGTCTTGAGGGCGCTCACAAGGCATGTGTGGGACAACCAGGGGATCAGGCCCAGCCAGCACGGGTTCAATGGAAGGCAGGTCCTGCTTGACCAACCTGATCTCCTTCTATGACCAGGTGACCCGTCTAGCGGATGAGGGAAAGGCTGTGGTTGTGGTCTACCTGGACTTTGTAAAGCCTTTGACACTGTCTCCCACGGCGTTCTCCTAGAGAAGCTGGCGGCTCAGGGCTTAGACAGGTGCACTCTTCGCTGGGTAAAAAACTGGCTGGACGGCCGAGCCCAGAGAGTTGTGGTGAACGGAGTTAAATCCAGTTGGTGGCCGGTCACGAGCGGTGTTCCCCAGGGCTCAGTTTTGGGGCCGGTCCTGTTCAATATCTTTATCAATGACCTGGATGAGGGGATCGAGTGCTCCCTCAGTGAGTTTGTAGACAACACCAAGTTGGGCGGGAGCGTTGATCTGCTCGAGGGTAGGAAGGCTCTGCAGAGGGACCTGGACAGGCTGGATCGATGGGCTGAGGCCAACTGTATGAGGTTCGACAAGGCCAAGTGCTGGGTCCTGCACATCAGCTATTCATCTTTTACTGTGCAATACTAACAAACTCCCTAAAAAGTGGGTCTACGTTCATTAAATTTGGATCTCTGCAATACTGGGTTACTGAGCATCACAAATTCAATCTGGATCAAACTGGCATATGCCAGCCTATCTGCCAAATCAAATCACACCACAGAGAATTCACTGTGCCTGTTGTTTTCACACTAGCTAAGATATGACGAACAACCCAGTGCAGCAGATCACAGCTCTGCTGACTACCAGTACTTGATTCCATCTACAGTCTGCTCTACAATTTTTTCTGTCAATATTTCTGGAACAAATTTGAACTAGCAAAGGCAGTTTATACTTGATCTGTACTTTCTGTTGTGCAGTTGCAAATTTTTTTGATAGTGCTGTCCAAAAACCAGATTCACTGCATTGTTCAGCGGCAGCCTTTCCTGTACCTCTAATGAAGAAGACATCTGAAGGAGAAGATGCTTCATATGTATTATCAACCCAGAGTAACAGGTTGCCACCGAGCCTGGTCTTTTTGAGTGGTACCAGCCATAGGCTCATATAAAGTACGATTAGCAAGTCACATATTTTTAGCACATGCTTCAAGCAGGCATTTTAATTGTTGATATACACTGCTGTTTAGCAGTCATTACAGACTTGCAGGGGTCAAGATTAATGCACATTAGTTATTATGTGAAATTTAAAGTACTTTTAGAATTCATTAGGGAAACTAGAGAGTTGTAATATATCAGTTATTTTTCCTGATCGGAACAATGTTGCCTTACAGCATTCCTGCTAATGTCCTAGGTCTCAATACTGGCATAGAATGAAGGATTAAAAACTTTCGCTAAGTTGTTAATGTTGGTTTCCTTATTCTCAAGAGATATTTAGATATCCGTACATCTTACTGAGGAAAAACCTAAATTGTTTAATAGCTTATAAATTGCACTGAAACATTCAGCTGCCTAAAGGAAAAAATGCTGCCTAAATTACCGTAGGTCCAACGGTAGGCTATTCTTCAGAGTCTTCATGCCAGCTTTCTCACTGATAGGTAAACTGAAGCAGTATACTACTAGTTTTCCTCACGCTGAACTTACACTTTACTCCTCTCCATTCCTTCAAAGCCACAGATGCAAAACAACATTAATATCTATGGACTGCTGAAATGGGATAGTGGTGGTAATAACAAGTGCTTAAATATTCATCCAGTGCTGGGGGAACTGGATCTCTCATATGAGTGGGAGCAGGATACTGGAGCTTGGTATTGTTAATTGCTCCTGTGGAGAAACAGAAATAACTCCAAAACCATCTGATGCTTAGAGTTTCTTATCTGAATTCAGATCCCACCAGAGGAAGGAACTGCCCCCTGTTTGTGACACAAGTGCTCTGAAGTCAAGGACAGGGTGAAATGTTTTTCCTACTCCTCCCCTTGTGAGTGAACCCTAAGAGGTCAGGTTTTTCAAATCCACTCAGGTTTCTAGTTCTCCCCCTCTCGCTCTGGCCATCATGGGAGCCAAGCTGGAGCTGCTGATTCTACAAGATGGCAGAACAGGTAACAGACCCTTAAGCAGATCAAGTCAAGGACTCCCAACTCATTTTCCATTATGCTAGTTTCTTGCAGCCTTCATTTTTTCAAACTTAAATTGTACTCTTAGCATTTTTTGGATCTAGGTAATACCTAAATAAAAGGTCTTGCACAATAGCACCTCTCCCAGCTGGGCTACAGAGCCAGCATCAGAAAACTGCCCTTTGTGCGTTGTTCTGAAAACTCTCCGCTCCTATCTGTGAGATTGTTTTGAACAGTCCTGCAGCCAACAATCTCAAGGGTTAGCATTACATATCAAGAGGTCTCCCTATCTGGGAGCTCCTCAGATGGGGTCAATAGCCAGCTCCCATGTCCCCGGGTTGGGGTTAGGCTGGGATCTCGTCAGCACAGGCTCTCCTCCTTTCACCTCATGCACCTCTGCTGTAGGCTCCTAGGACTTGCCATGGGCTCTTCTGACTCCCAACATATGCATAATCTTTCCTCCAACTCTGACCTCAGCAATGCTGATTTTACAGTTCACTTAACGGTGATATGCTAATTAAAGCAAACAAAACACTCGTTCTTGATTCTGAGACAAACTCATCTTTACTGCAGAAGCACAAGAAAAACAGAGCTAGATAAAAAGACAAACACATTCACCTAATTTCTTCCTCTCGCTAGTCTAGATCACTCTTTAGGCTTAAGGTTGGGGTCCTCGAAGGGTGCCAGGATCCTCCCTGCTGCACAGGGACTCTTCTCCAAACTGAAGTGTTGTTTTCCAATGGTTTGCACTTTCTTCTTCAGCTGGTCTCACAGTTAAACAAGAATCCTCTGCTAGAAAGCACGTCTCTTTTCTCTGTTCTTTCTCTCTGATTATGTGAATGCCTCTCGTCACTTTTCAGCCCTCAGTCTTTCTAAAATGACAGTAACAAATACTTGATTTCTATAGTCTGTTTCTACAGCTGTTGTAGACTGGTGCTTCTTGCAGATCTATCACAGAAAATCATTTTCCCTCAGGCTCTAGTCACTCCATTGTCCTGGGATGGAAGCTATTAGTTAATGGCTCTGCAGTGATAAAAGGCAATGACTGTAGAAAGACTTCTACTTCAAATACGTTGACGCATTAGTGAGAAATCAATTTCATTACTTCACCCAGAACTCCAAGTTATACACAGATTCACTAAATCATTACAGACGGGAAGAGTTAGAAAAGAGAAATATAAGAATAATAGCAATTCCTGTATATACTTTAGCATTTATTAGCACATTTAAGGAGACAAGGAGAACAAGGTAAATACTCTTATGCCTGACGAACTACGTTACAGTTCCAAACTTTTGCTCCCGTATAAACCAGAAAAAAGTAGCATCTTAGATTCTCAGTTAATTTTGCAGATATCAGCACACTTCTTATGGAAAGTGCAAGTGAAGCCTATTTAGTGTTAAAGTAAATGGAGAAAATAAAGATATATTTTAACAGCACTTTCCTAATTCTAGTAACATACAGACTTTTAATTGCCTATCTATCCTTCTGCTGAAGTATTAGAACTGTTAGAACTTAAGCATCATGTAGACTTACACAGTTAAGCCACATAGTATTCAAGTAGGAAAACCCATTAAGAAAAAATGGTATTGATGATTTAGTTCGTTTTTAATGAATTCTCTGTATATTAAGACACACTAGCTTTCAAATCTGTTACTGAAAACACTTAGTATAAGAGAAGTTTATGCTATTTTTCACTTTTCCAAAGACACTTCTCTTCTTTCGGTAATCATTGCGTAATCACTGGTGTCCATTAATAGGTATAACCTCAATATCATGTGCAATTCAAGTTATATCAACTGCACACACAGACACACCTGGACTGGGTAATATTATATTATTGCATCTAAACAGCTTCTAGGTATTTTCACAACAGACAGTAAAAGAAGCTGAAGGCAGATAGTCACTCTAACCAGACTGTATTTCAAAGCATTTTCAAACTTCCCATCTGACATGGTCTAACAAACACAGGTATTATAAACCACCACTTTGTGAGAAAAGCAGTCTTGTGCAGCTTACATGCCTTTTAGCAATTTGCAATGATTTGAATCCTCCATACTGTGGAGGGAAATCCGAAGGTACCACAGAATCATGTTAAAATATCTCACACAAGTTCAAAGTACCACTGTTCAGCTATTTAGTAAACAATGAAAAAATATTTATAGAATTCTAATACCTTACATTATTCTTAATGTAAAATTTGGAGATTACCTCACTTATTATACCACCAAATGCTAAAGCAACATCATATCCATATGGAGAGAGACTTTGGAAAAAATCTGTTTGTTGTTTATATCTGATAGGCTTGATTTGGAAAAAAACTCCTGTTTTCTGGATACGAATGTTACTGAGAAACAATTTATTCAAGTTGTTTAGGAACACTGTACAAGAAAAGTAGTTCAGATATTCTCTCCAGAAAGAACCATCCCAGGAGAAACCAGCAAAAAACAGTCAGTCCGCTTGAACTTCAGCTATGGCACCTGCCACGTAAGATTTATGAAAAGAATCATGTATTAGTGATAATACTGAAGTTTATAAGGACAAGATCACCATCACTGACCATATAACAATAGTCAGCAGCATACTCGCATGCACTCCATTCTGTTGCTGCAGTTCTGAGCAGGCTACAAGCAGCCCTTGGAGCGCAGGTAAGCACTGACCCTGCACGCTAGAGAGCCAGCTTTCTTAGGATAGGTGCCATGGATATAATATGTGTAACTACAACACTTGTCATTTTAGGACTGTGGGAATGGCCCAGCTACACCTTCAAGAGCTGCCTTGAGGTTAACCCTGGTTCTAGGGCAGTCCACAGTATAATGAAGCTAGTTGCCTTTTGCATTAATTCTGCGCCAAGGTTTGCTTGGTTGGGCCAGAGAACTTTTAGATTGCACAGTTCGTTTTCTAAAAGCCTCGAGGAGGATAAGCATCTCCATTTTAGAGGAGACAACAAAGCTGCAATGGAAACTTAGCAGCTTGACTTTCAGAAAACATGCACAAGCTGTGTACTTGTTCCTTGTAGGAACAGAGAAATACAAGACCATTTCAGTCTCATGATCTAAATGTGAACCAGCACTTCGGTTAATTTTAGCTCTAGTTAATAGTCTAAATGTGTGAAAGTTTACACTCGCACTGTTCTCTCCTGTGACTTTTTTTTTTCTTATCCAGTTAATGATCTGAGGCTCTCCAAAATGCATGTTCCTCTTTAATTAACAGATATTGTATTAGGCCTTTGCAATAACTCATCAGTTAGCAGCTCAAAGTATTTCAGAATCTGTAAGTAGCAGCTATGAAGTGAACGATGTCCTGTGATTTCTCCTGAAGCAGACTTTGCATCTAACTCTAGTGCTACGTGCATCAATGATGTACATGTGCCTGGATTCTTCGAACAAGGACCTTCCTCTTCAGCAGTTGAATAAGCATACCTTTGTTTTCCTACTGATTTATGCATCTCTGAACATACAACACACCTAGTTAGACCTGTTTTTTTCTCAGTAATTGTTCAGTAATTTTGAGAGTTTTGATTTTGCTGTAAAAGGGGATGGAACCAGTTTGAGTATCTCAACATCCCCCTGCACAGTGAAATCCCATTCTCTTTTCTTTGCACATTAGTGATTTTGACACAGGAAAACTATTTTGTCAAGGAGAAAGAAAAAATTCAGGATACATCTCTGACAAATAGAAAGAAGAAAGAGAACTGTAGAATTTCATGCAAAAATACAGCAAGAAGATATATATATACACACACTGTTTCTCCATTTTGACATGAACAGTAACCCTAGTGCAGTAACTGGAAAACTGGAATTTCAGGGAATTATATGATGTTTGAAAAGCTTTACTGAAGAATTTTCCATGTTTTTCTGATAGAGAACTCCCATTCAAACGCCTCTTTGTTGAACTTGAAGTTTCAAAAACAAAAGTTTGAGGGCCAGGTGTCGAAGACCAGTTCTGGAGTAATCTGTATTCCATGCAACCACTTTCATTATGGAGCAGTAACTTATGCCAGAAGAATAGGACGGAGCTGTTACTTCCCCTAAATTTCTACCTACGACAACCCATTTGTCAGAATCCTTAGTCTCTTGCAAAACCGACTTTGTTACCGCAAACTCTAGATGGCAAAAGCGTATGCTTTTCATCTGTTTATCATACCAAAGTACTTTCAAATCTAGGCTAGTACTTTAAATACTGCACATTTTTCATGCCTTTATTCTGGAATTACTATTATGCATGTAACATAACAGCAAGGATAAAAAGGTTTTTTTTTTGAAACAAAAGGGGACTTGAGAAAAAAATTACTATGTCATTCTAAGGGTTGCATCACTCTCTGAAAACTAGTTTACTCTGTGCTTACATCCTTCCCATCGCAGCATGGACAGTGACATGTTAAAGGGCTAGTCATGCACACACATAATTTCCATTACTCCACTGGTACCATACCTTCTGGGTAATTACAAATCTACACTTAAAGAGTTTCCCGCTTTCCACAGGATTAAGAGTATGCTTTATGTGAAGGAGAAAAGAAATGTACAAAATATGAGTAGCATCTAGCTCTGCATGAGTTGTAGCTTTGCATCTGCAATGTTGTCTTACTATTTTCATTTAAAAGCATTATATTTCTTCCTTGAATGCTGGTTGGAAAAACCTGAGATACTTTAAGGAGAAAAAAATAAAGTCTATTTGAATTGGTGTGTGCTTCCTCATATTTGTTCCTCTCTAGTGACCAGTATTCTTTCTGCTACTTTGCTTTAGAAGATTAGTGAAATCTACACATTTTTCCCATTTGTCCAATACATGCTAAGTACCTTCATTTGAAACATGATGGAATACTTCAGTAGGCACAAATGTGCCACAGGAAAAGGTAATCTCCCTTAAGTATTCCGTAAGGAATCCATGAAGAATTTCTTATCGTTTTTCTTCCCTCACAGAATCCTACCATAAATTTATAATACAAGTTATAAAGAAACCTAAGGTTAATGGCTGTCAACATTGTTGTTTAATCTCTTAATTTACCACATCAATAAGAAAGATATGTCACTATCAAGAATCATACTAGAAGAAAACTAAAGTAATGCATGCTCCCCAAATGAAGCTGCAAGCACAAAGCTTGCTTAATCATGCAACATACCTTTCTTAAAGGTTTTTCATACTATTCATCAATTTCTTCTTAAGCACAAGAATATATAAGATTATATTCCAGACAAGCATATGAAATATATTTTAATAAGAATACACAGTCAGTTTCCTACAAAATTCACTGATGAGTCTTCAGGGCAAAACTGCCCAGGTCAAGAGCAGCATAGATCCTTCTGTTAGATCCAGGTTTATCCCTCAGAACTGATGCCTGGGTTTTGGGGAGATTTCCCCAGTTCCTTCCTCTCTTTTTTTTTTTCTTTTTTTTTTTTTTTTTTAAAATGACTGGTTAAGATCAGAAGAAACTATGACTGTATATATTAAAAACTGATCTCTCTGTGTCAATATCTGTCATTTTCACTACTCCCTTCAAAAAGCTTTATTTTCACCGCATATACAAGACAGCAATCACCTAAAATTTCTTCTTATAGAGATTGTTCTTTAAATTTTTTTGTGCATGGAACACAGCTTTATGTCCATGATGCCCAGGAAATCATGGGTTTCAGTCTTCCCCTTCCCATATCTTATGATCCCCAGGTGGGAAGGACAATATACACATATGCAGTAAGGACTATGATTTTTAAAAGGAAGCCATTTTGAGGGCATAATAGAGTTGACAGTCTCCTTTTAAAATCAAACTATGGTTTTATCAATTGTCCTTTCAAAAATCTTAAAATTATCTCTCTCTTGTAATGGAAACAGTTGACAGCACTGAAGCCTAAGAAAATAAGGAAGATGACAGATGATATTCAAGGGAGAAAACAAACAATCAGGAATGCAGGGAGTATAAAAGGCTCAGCCAGCCCGTGGGAATTTTTCATTCACAGTTTTATTTTTAGAAAGATGCTACGGCATTTTCATCCAGAAGAGTGGCTTCAGATAATAGGAAGTCTGATCAATTACAGGGCTTTAAAATACTACCAGCGAGACTAACTGACAGAGAATATCTAAGATGAGCACTACTGTACTTGAACTCTTCAGACATTAAGAGCATAATTCAGAAACTTCTCTTCTTCCAGCATGGGAGACACTGAAAGTCGTATCTGATAGAAAATGCAATCCCTGAAAGGGTTGTACCGCTCACAGAAAGGGTGCACCACAGCAGGAAGAAACTCCAGCGATGATTCTGCCATGCAAGGTATGTGGTGCTTTATACCCAAAGCACACGATTTTGATCTACAAGAGCGTATTTTCCTCTCCGTTGTCTTCAGGATTTGATTTTGCTCTCTTCTCTCCCCTCTGCCCCCTCCAGAACTATCCGGTTCCTTACATCAAGCTACCATCCCGACACTTCACATCTTTTCTACTAGTTTCCCTAAAACGTGTATCTTCCTTTCTTCTTCTTGTACCTTCTTTTCTTCTCTAATTCAAATTCTTCCTCATCCTCACAAATCCTCCTTGTTGGCAAGACATCCAGCCACGTAAAAATTTTAAAGTGATGAAATGGAGAAGAGAGCCCAAGCTCAGAAAAACACATTTATTTTTCAGTTGCTGGAAAGAAAAAGACATTCCTTGATAAGCAATATGCGTGTCAAAGGCATTACACCCTAATATTCACCTTATAAATCATACTTGTGCCCTCAGCTTCTGGAAGTAAAGCATCAGCTTAAAGTTCATATATCTTCCTTTATGAACAGTGAAGAAGGTTAAATCCATATGAGGAGCTGGAAGGAGAACTTAATGAACAGAGGAGATGGTAAGGGTTTGAGGGGTTGTTTTTAGTATTAAAAATTTAGCAATGCTAAAACTCTGCAGAAGCTGACATCAAATATCAAAGAAATTTTAATTGGTAGAGTGAAAGAAAACTTTCAAGGCTTGCAAGCATTTGCATCACTGTTATCAACCTCTTTTGGAAGATGAACCTTTCTACTGAGGAGAACATGAGATTTCCCCTCCTTTCTTCCATACTTTGATGCAATATGTCAATAGCATCTAGAGAAAGCTATTTTTATTGGGAACAGCTTTTAATAACTGGCTGCTATTAATCAAATATTTTAAAAGAAAACTGTCCTTCCACAGAACATATTTGACTGCAATGCTCCTTAGTTTTACAGCTGTACAAAACAGGAGCAGCCAGACTGTGTCCTGAGTTATCCTTGACAATAGAAAACTCAGGTAATACAAGGTGCAGTTGGAGCACTGCAAGACCCCAGATTTCTGTACTACAACTCCAGAGAATGTTCTCAGACAGGTGAAAAATCAATGGAACAAAGAAAAAAAAAACCCAAATCAAATGCTTCACAGAGATAGCACACTGGAAACATCCCCCTGGAAACATCCAACTTGCACTGCACGGAGTCACCTCAGTTCTGGGAGGTTTATAAACTATCCAAAAGTGTCTGCCCTGCTGGAAATTGTGCAGCTTGGAGGTGTTGGACCTGAATTTGTACTGTACCAGCTCAGCTTCAGCCTTTCAATGTCCATGATTACGTACCTAGCTTTTAGTTACGTTGCTCAAATATTGTTTACCCCATGTTCCCTACTCCTTCATTGCACAGTAGCCATACTGGGCCACCCAGCCTTCCTTCTAATGCCTACAACAGTACTGTGCAGCACTGAACCCAAGCAACAGAGGAGCCAATGAGGAGAGGTGCTCCGTGGGATCTTATATTCACAAACGAGGAGGGGCTTGTTGAGGGTGTGAAGGGCGAAGGCAGCCTTGGCTGCAGTGACCATGAGATGCTGATGTCATCAAAGACGACAAGAAGGTCTTGTACCGTAAGCGTCAAATGGAAGACTAGGGAAAACATGGGCCTGCTGCTGAATGGGGCAGGGGACCCAGTGACACATGGAAAAGGCTGAGGTACTGGATGCCACTTTTGCCTCAGTCTTTACTAGCTTTACTAGCAAGACCGGCCTTCAGGAGTTCCAGGTCCCAGAGGGCAGGGGGAAGGGCTGTAGTAATGAAGACGAACCTTTGGTGGAAGAGGATCAGGTCAGGGAAGCAAACTGGACATACATAAGTCCATGGGCCCTGATGGGATGCACCCACAAGTGCTGAGGGAGCTGGCAGATGCCACTGTGAGGCCACTCTCAATCTTTAAGTGATCATGATTGAGATATGTGCCTGATGACTGGAGGAATGCAAACGTCACTCCTGTTTTTAAAAAGGGCAGGAAGGAAGATGCAGGGAACTGTGGGCTGGTCAGCCTCACCTCAGTCCCTGGGAAGGTGATGGAGCAGCAAATCCTGGAAACCATTTCCAGGCATATGAAGGACAAGGTGATCAGGAGTGGTGAGCACGGCTTCACCAAGGGGAAATTGTGCTTGACCAACCTGATAAGATCCTCATAGAGAAGCTGTTGAGGTATGGGCTGGATTAACAGACAGTGAGGTGGATTGAAAACTGGCTGAAAGGCTGGGCCTTAAGGGTGGTGATCAGTGGTGCAAAGTCTAGTTAGAGGCCAGTAACTAGCTGTGTACCCCAGGGGTCCATACTGGGTCCAGTCCCGTTTAACATCTTTGTTAGTGATCTGGATGATGGGGCAGAGTGTACCCTCAGCAAGGCTGCAGATGATACAAAACTGGAAGGAGTGGCTGATAGGCCAGAGGGGTGTGCTGCCATCCAGAGGGACCTCAACAGGTTGGAGAAAATGGGCTGACAGGAATCTCATGAAGTTGAGCAAAGGGAAGTGCAAAGTCCTGCACCTAGGGGGCAATGATCCCATGACATGTACAAGGTCGGTGCTGACCAGCTAAAAAGTGGAAAAGGACCTGGGGCTCCTGGTAGACACAAAGTTGAACCCCTGGTTCATGAACCAGCAATGTGCCCTTGTGTCAAAGAGGGCTAGTGGCATCCTGGGCTGCAGTAGGAGTATTGCCAGCAGGTCGGAGGAGGTGCTCCTTCCCCTCTACACATTGGTGAGGCCACACCTGGAGCACTGTGTCCAGTGCTGGGCTCCCCAGTATAAGAGAGACATGGACGTACTGGAGAGAGTCCAACGAAGGGCCACAAAGATGATTTGAAGACTGGAGCATCTTTCCTATGAAGAAAGGCTGAGAGAGCTGGGACTATTTAGACTGGAGAAGAGAAGGCTTGGGGCAGGGAGTGGGGTGGGGATCTCATCAACTTCTACAAATTCCTGAAGGGATAGTGTAAAGAAGAAGGAGCCAGACTCTTTTCAGTGGTGCCCAGTGACTGGACAAGAGGCAACAGGCACAAACTGAAACACAGGAGGTGCCATCTGAACATCAGGAAACACTTTCTCACTGTGATGGTGACTAAGCACCGGCACAGGTTGCCCAAAAAGGTTGTTGAGGCTTCATCCTTGGAGATACTAACAACTCCTGTCTTACACATAAGTATTTCATGCTTCTCAGTCATGGAACACCAGAAACTTTATGATCATATGAAGAGCCTGGTGCTGAACAAATGCTAGATTAGACCTGCAGAGATATGAAATCATTCATCTCCTCTGTTATGGGAGATGTTCCCAGTGCTGGTCACCTTGGCACTCAGATGAGGGCCAGAAGACTTTGAGAAGACAGTATTCACCTCTGGCGGTTCCTTGCCCTTGCCTGTTCTCCCTGTCCTCCACCCAAACACATTCCAAATCTTTTGGAAAAAACAGCAGCATGCTGGTCCTACCTCCACAATAGCACTAAGAGCACAGAGATGGGCAGACAGCTAGATGACTTGCTATAATGATATCTACTTTTCCCATCATTTTCATCCTCCATTGCCTCAAATACCACTCAAAACCATCCATTACATACTTCCCAGATGTGGATATGCCGATCATAATCAATCATTGCATAGTATCTAGTGTGTTATAGACTGATGCATCAGAGAAAAAAGGATGACAGCTAAACAAACCTGGGCTATACATTATAAAGACAAGATATTAACAGATCTATCTTCGCAAACCAACTGAAAATTTGAATACCTTTTCCCCCTGACAACTCATGATACCAGAAGACCACGGAAAAGACAGAAAACAGGAATGGCTTCCTGTGGCTGGAGAAGTTCCCAGAGTCTTATCTGTCCTCATTCTGAATTTGGGAGGGGAGTTCCTGGCAAAGTCCTGGAAAGGAGAAAGTTTTCTCAGGGCTACTCAAGGTTTCCGGAACAAAATCCTATAGAATCCAAGGAGCACAAACTTCTACCAGCTTGACTTCCGAGTGAAACACTCCCTTTGTTCATCTGGACTTCTCTGGCAAATATCTAGTTTTGTGCCTACATTTCTATATGTGGTTAAAACAATTTCAAGCAAGAACACACAACACTATACCACTGAAAACACTGAGATTATGGTAATTCATGACTAAGACTCTACAGAGAACCGAGTGAATAAATGAATCAGTACACATCCAGCTTTCCGATTTTCTCAATGCAACAGCAGCTCACATATCTAGAGCTGAAGATAGTACAAACTGCCTGTTAGGTTCTTCCCTGAGTGTTTGCTCACACAGCATTCCTGCTGTCTATGAAATCATAAGCCACAGTGAGAAAGTTGCCAACAGAGAGGTGTACAGTCAGAAAAAAAGGCCCTCACTGCCTTTTTTTGTCTTCAGCAAGAAGTACTGTCCCTGTGAAAACCAAATCTAACATTTTTCAGAAAGACCTAAATTCTAGATCCAAGCAGATCCAGGGCTAGAAATAAAATGCAGCTTTGCCACTGTCAGATAGATTTAAAAGATGACATTATAATCAAGCCTAATATGTATGAAATAATGAAGTCAGCATTTGACTTGCCTTCATAAAACAATATTCCAGTATAAGAAAATGCTTGTACACATTACAGATAATTAAGCTTTGCCCAAAAGTAAACTTCAAAATAAAAGCATAACTACAGAAATGTGCCATGTTATAGCACTCTCTTTTCTCATCTCAAGACACAGCTCAGCTGGTTACTGATTCAGAAGATGTCTGGTAACAGGAAGAGTGCAAGACACTTACTTTGAATGAAGGAGCAAAGTACTGATTCTCAATTTCTTTGCCACCTCAGACTTAGGTCCGGTTTCGTGCCTTACCCAAATTCTAGAATCTTCTACAAGTTCAAAGTACAAAAATCACTTACATGGCTACTTTTTATGACAGATATTCCTCTTCTGGAAGAATGTTGTCATCTGCTTAGACGCCCATCTATGTACAGACAACATGAATTTGATTTCTAATTTCTGTTGGGTACATCAAAATGGTGGGCCGCTTGCTTTACTAGGTAAGCATCCTAAACAGGAACTTAGTTCATGGAGAACTGACTTTTAATTATTGTAGCTTTTCACCTTTAAGTCTTCCTGCAGGCTGCAAATACAATTCATACAAATAGCCATGAGAAGACTTTCTAATATAAATTATAATTTTTCACTGTAATTGGATGACAGTAGATTTTTACAGACAACATAATATAAGAGTAAAGCCAACTGTAAAATTGCAGAGAAAACTTCTCTGAAAAAAACCTGAGGTGAACTGCAACCATTTCTGTCCCCAACCTACTGAATATTCAGATTCATTTTCTCAAGTATTTTTCTTACAATTTTCTTGACATCCACATGCACACTGTGTACCAACAAGACTAATCAGCAGCTGGAAACACAACTGTAACTTAATCTGCAACTTAACTGAAGTTGTAGTAGGTATGTTTTTAGTAACAGCTTGAAAATTTAGGCCATTAAATTCATTAACAAGCTTGAAGATATGAATGTCTCATCTACTTAATTGAGTGCTTTTATATAAAACTAAGCCATGCATTCATTTGGTTATATAGCTGATTTTGCCATTCATCAGTGCCACTCTTCTAATTTACGTAATCTACCACTTGAAATTTTAAAATAAAGCAGTCTACTGCAATGTCCCAACGCTTAAGTGATCAAGAAGAAATAATACAAAATTGTGGTCACTGTCTAGATATAAAAGACTAACAAAAGTGATAGAAAAGGAATCCTACCCTGAAACCATGCACAGGTTTAAACAGAACAATATTCCAAGTGACTTATTTACTGTTTCCCCGTTGAGACTGTATGTACTGAGAAAATACATTTGGCATTCATGCACATGGGCCATACGGCTGATTAAAGACAGAAATAGAGTTTTACTTTAGACGAACTATAAGATCATCCTGTGGATTGACAGTGCATTAGTAGCTGGAGCACAGCAGGCAAACTCTTAGATTAAATCTCACCTTAGATTGACCTAAAGGAAAGGGTGAACTCCAAGACCCCTCTGGGAGGCACACCAAAGCATTGCTTCAAAGGCACACTCCTGACCTGGGCTAAAACACTAATGTAGATACAACCTCTACGTACCAGAGCACATGCTCACTACCACGATTTGCTTCTCCGCGAGAGCTGGGTATCTATACAGATACACAGAGACTGCTTCTTCATTTCTCACAACTTCTTTCAAACATTTACCACCACGCGTGCTATAGTTTCTTCTCTGATTTATTTTTGAAGAAATTTAAAAGAAATCATATATCCGCACAACTCCGGTACTCTTGGTTTAATCCACCAAGAATCTCTACTCCTCACCCAATCACATCATCATCATTAATGCTGGTCTGGCTTACACCAACTTTGGAAGTGTGACCACTGGGAAATCATTAGATCTGAGATTAGCCAAGTGTAAAAAGAAAAACGTCCAACAGCTCCACAGAGAAAATAACCTATGTTTTGTAAAGTCCCTTGTAAACAGGAGGGTATTAGAATTTTCTGAACAAAGCAATATTTTTCTATTATACATTATTATAATGCTGGCTGGTTATGTTGTTAGTACATTTAGAGTATGGCTTATTACATTAAAGTAATGAAATGGTGGAAAGGTGATTTGATAGCATATAAAGGAGCCAAATCCTGCAAAGCTCAAGTGATAGCCTATCAAGCAGCAGTGTTACAAATTATTTTTTTCTTTTTGTAGCTGAATGACATACAGAAATAAACCAGAAGATTCTTCAAAACCAACTGAGAAATAAATTATACTCCAATTACTGACAATTTTATTTTATACTTTTGCTAATTTTGTTTCCTGAAAAGCTAGAGTAGTTCAAACTATGCTTTATGATTTCTGAGTTTATAGACTTGTCCACAGGACTTTTTCCATATGAGATCATAAAGCTTAATTCCTTTAAATTAAATAAAAAAACTTCTTTGCCACAGCACCAGAAGAAAACTAAACACAAAAGCTATAAGTGAAGGACACAGAGACCAGCTCTGAAGGTTTAAGATATTAATAGAAAGATAACTTCTCTTTAAAAACCAAGCAAAATGGCATAGCTTATATCTCAAAAATCCCCCTGGGGAACAGTTCCCTCAATCAGATAGCATATAATAGCAAATGAAGAGGAAAAGTATTTTTCACCGAGATGATAATTTTGAGTTTTTTTACTTGTATTAGAGCACTCCATTCAGTCTTCCTAAAAAGAAATGTTCAGTGCCAACCTCCCTTTTTAACACTGTTACAGAATCATAGAATAGAATAGTTTGGGTTGGAAGGGACCTTTAAAGGGTCATCTAGACCAAGGCCCCTGCTGTGGGCAGGGACATCTTCAACTAGATCAGGTTGCTCAAAGCTCCGTCCACCCTGACCTTGAATGTTTCTAGGGATGGGGCATCTACCACCTCTCTGGGCAACCTGTTCCAGTGTTTCACCACCCTCATTGTAAAAAATTTCTTCCTCATATCTAGTCTAAATCTACGCTCTTTTAGTTTAAAACCATTCCCCCTTGTCCTGTCGCAACAGGCCCTGCTAAAAAGTTTGCCACCATCTTTCTTATAAATTCCCTTTAAGTACTCACAGGCTGCAATAAGGTCTCCCCGAAGCCTTCTCTTCTCCAGGCTGAATAACCTGGATAATCAAGATATTAAACAGTACCAGTCCCAATACGAACCTCTGCAGGACACGATTCGTCACTGACCTCCATCTGGACATTGAGCCGTTGACAGCTACCCTCTGGAAGCGACCATCCAACCAATTCCTCACCCCCAGACAGTCCACCCATCAAATCCACACCTCTTCAGTTTAGAGAGAAGGATGTTGTTGGGGATCATGTCAAAGGTCTTTTATGGCAGATCTCCCAAATACCCTTTCATTTGTGGAAATGAATTATTTTAGGGTTCCCCCCTCCCTTTCTTTTTTAAACAGAAATGTAGTATTTTTTAAACAATCAATTTAGTCAGGCATGCTATATTTTTATACTATCAAATAAAATAGCATATTGAAAATAGCATCACACATTTATGATCCTTAGACCACACCTACCTACCAGTAACTTTCAGCATCTTTCCATTCACCTGTGGGTTTATAAGGGTGTAGAAAACGCACCCCTCTGCACCTTCACCTGCTACTGGCACACCAATGCCGCAAAACCCCAATAAAACTAACACATACCCATTTTTCAACCTAACATTTCCATATGGCTTTAAGTTAGTCCCCCAGGCATAACATACCATAGCTACATCTCGTAACTTTGGAAAAGGAGGAAAAAAATCCTCTCTAGTTTTATAGGGCACTCATTATAGCAGACCAGAGACCTAATTTAATTTAATACTGAAAAAATCTTGAAAATAAAATTTTTGGCACAGAAAGACCTACAGAGACCCTTCTGTTAGTAAAAACTTTCTAGGAGGATTATACAGAACAGAGCAGAGCAAATTGGGTATAATCCTTTCACAGCAATGGAATTTTGAATCCTCTGTGAAAAGCAATCTATGAAGCATTACAACTCCTCCTGTGCATCCAACAAAGAAAAGACAAGTGAACAAGTTAGCTAAAATTCAGGCACAGCAAATGAGTAGAATATTGTTGCTATTTGCAAATACCATTATTTCAAGTATTGTGTATAGAAGAGCGACATGATTCAATCTTAAAGTCAAAAAGATTTCACTAAATCTTAAGAAAAGACAACTCAATCAGTAAAGTAGCTTTGAAATAGCATGTAGCATTAACACCTTAAACCTTTAACAAAAACCTGTTTTCAAATTAATTTCTCTATGCATCTATTTTGGCCAAATTCAGAAAACTTCTGAATTTCTCAGTGTATATATTTTTCAAATAGAAAAATAACATGAATGTAAAGCTTCAACATTTTCATGGAGGGGTGTGTGTGTCTATAAACAAGGCGTAGAAATACATATTTAACTCCATAAGTCACCTGACATGTAGACTAAAAGAGAATCCCTCACTGACTTTTAACAAATCTGTGTGTTCCTATTACTCCTTTGAAAGAAAGCAGTATTTCCACTCCGATAAGAAAAAACCTCCAGAACAAAAGCAGACTTTAAACAGAAGTGAACAATGCTCTAAAAATAGCCAAAGGCCAAATACTGTTGGACTAGTGCAATGGCACTGGGACCTAAGGAGTTAGTGGGATCCTTCATATCATTAACCCTCTTTGCTCAGCCGGACAAGGCTTGTTGGAGTGCAAAAAGTTAAGTTCCAGATAAACTCTGTTTGGTAGCTTTTTTAGAAGGTAGAGGTCTTCCCAGTCGAAAAACATTGGAATATTAGGTTGACAATGAAGATAGATTCCTGTAGTCCCTCCTCGCACGAAGCGCTCCTTTCCCCTTGCCTGACTAAGTGACTTGCCCGTAACAATACTTCGCTTGAACACAAGATACCTGTTAATTTTCTGACATGTGGAGACACTGAAGAGCAGCGAGCAGTCAGAGTAGTAACTTGTTTTCCAAGCCAGGAGTAACAAACAAGCCTTGCAGGTTGCTGCAGATGCAAAAAGTAGTTTTGCTCTAACGAAATGATCTCGCATGGTGGTGGTGGTGGGGAAACCCCTTTGCCCTGCCTTTCTCCTCTGAGAAAACGTGCAGGCAAGCACTGCCTGCAGCTGACAGCTTCCTTGGGGCAGAAGTCATGCTGGATCTTCCATTTTGCTTTAATAATCAGAAAGGAAAAAGCAAGCGGTTTCTGTAGTAAGACAGCTTAAAAACTATATTCTGTAATAGCTTTAAATTCATTACGGAATAGCTCAGCATTTTACAAGGAAAACCAATGATGCTTAACCTCATTAATGAGGAGACAAAACTCCCCGACTTTCTGGTTGCACTGGTACAGTACTTGCACTATCAGACACAGTCTGAAAGACTAGCAGTTACCTAACAGACAAATGACAACTAAAACCAAGGAAGAGCTTTAAACAATATAAATACAGAGAAAATCCTTCCTGATTTGTTAAGAAGCCTACAGGTTTGCTTCTACAATGATTTCAGTATGCTGAGCAATATATGGCAAAATTTAAACATGAAATTCTTTCAGGCAGTTTTTAAGATGATTGCTTTTCTCTGTTTTATACAGGTATACTGTAACCCTCCATATCATCAAAATGAAATCTTAGAGGCAATATTTTGGTGAAAACATGCATGCAAACTTACAGACTTATATGACATTCAAATAGGTATTTTCTCTATTGTAGAAGTCTTCAAATAGCCCTTCAAAAGAAAGACTGGCTTAGCAAACTGCAATGTTACTTACACTTGCAAAGGAAGCACAACCCGTTATATATATTATTTGTGAGGCCATAGCATAAGAATGATTTTTAGAAGTATATTTACAGTCAAATGATATGATTGGCATCTTTAAAAAGAGAAAAAAGAAATCATTTAAAGATAGTAAGTGGTGTGATAAACAGAAGCATGCTGGCAAGTAGATGCAATTTTAAGAGTAAGATTTCCAGCTCTCTTGATTCCTCCTTCTGCATTTTTTTAATTCTCCACTGATAATTATAAAATGCTTCCAAAATGGTGTTATAACAGTTGAGTTTGTCAGTGACTTCTCTAGACATTTGCAATTACATTTTAATACTGTTGAATTTTTCTGCTTAAAAATCCACTTAATTTTCAAATTTCAGTTAAAGCTGCAGAGATCAACGAGTAAAGACACACTTAGAATAACTCACCAGTATATACTGAAGCTTTATCATAAAGATTGCTATAAGAAAGGAATCACTTAAGAGCTTGGACAGTCTTTCACTTCAATCAAATCTACTTTTCATAAAACAGAGCTACTCAAAGGAAACAAAGCACGGGCTATAAGTACATTTTTTAAGCTTTATCCTTTGCACGGTTTGCTCTTAAAAATAAATTTTTGTGCCTTAAAACAGAGACAAGAAGTACCAAAGGGTAAGATTTACTTACTTAGTACACTACTTTACGTACACACTTTACACTACTACTACACTACACCACTTACTAGGTGTAGACATTAAAAAAAAAAAAAAAAAAATCAGTGAAATAAACTATGTCCCCAAACTAAGTTATTTTTCTCCGAGGAGAGGCGGGGATAGAATGACTGGTTCACATATACATAAATTGGGACAGGTCAATTTTACCAGGAATGTGAGAGACACACAAAGATAAAAAGCTGAGAATCAACCTGAACTGTATATTTGAAACAAAAGTATCAACTATCAAAAGAAATAATGTTCTTAGTACTTAAAGAATGAAGTGAAATGTTGATGGGATGCACTCCAGTTACCTAAAGCAACCCTAATGAACCTTTGAAGGTGGTCACTAATCAGAACCTTATCTAATCAGACAAAAATTACAGCTGAAGGACTCTTGATTTTTAGGATATGTCTTTACCTTTGGAATCCCAAGTATTCTGGAGTACAGTACTTTTAGTTTCTCCAGCAGGAAATGCTTGGTATAAAATACTTTACTAATCGCATAAAATGTGAATAAGGATGGGCTAACACATGCCTAACAAACCATTGGGAGAAACACACATATTTGGAACTTTGCCACATTTGGACAATTTTCAAGAGGGACTGAAAAAGGCACATCCTTGATACACATGCACCCTGTCACCTGAGATCCAGTACTCCAAGCGTTACCAAGCCACAGTTTTTTCAATACTGTAAAACTAGTGTGTTCTGGGGTGTGGTGTGTGGTTTTTTTGTTTGGTGTTTTTTTTTTTTTCCCAAAAACTTTCTCCCCCCAGCTTAAATGGCTGAATCTTTTTCACTTAATTTTTCCAAAAGCAATGAAGTATGAAGCACAGAGCAAGTCTGAGAGTATTTTAGCTGTAGCAGTTTATGTCTGGCAAAGTTAAAGCCAGTAAAATGGAGTTATGCAAGAACAAAGTGTCAGGCAACTTAATGCTACTGATCCCACCTACTAAAATGTTTACCTGAAGACCATTTCTGCAAAGACAAATGCCTTCCATCACAACAATTTATCACCTGCCAAAGCCTCCATTCTGCCCAGTTTGCTTTTTAGCCCTTTTAAGCTAAGTATGTCCTGGAATGTAACAGGCTTGTAGGCACTACAGCAGTGTGATTTCTAGCTGGTACAACAGCAGAAAGTTCAAGTTGGATAAGTATTTTAGATATTTGCCCCACATGAAGAAAATCTTTACCAGGCTGCAGTTTAATAATTATGCAGTAACTCTTTGCTGCCTACCCCCTCACGGCACTAAAATACAATTTTGCAAGACAACTGTGTGCACATCAGCAGTTAGTTTTACATCCATAAGTATTTCATTACAATCCTAAATAAAGGTAACTAGGAATATTCTGAGAATATATTCTGATTCAAACATATTAGTCGGAAACAGTGTGAATAAGTGGGTTGAAGAGGGGGATAGATACAGTATAGATACTTCAATATAATGTTTTCTTTATGAGAAAATGTATATAAAATCAAAAAAATTTCTGTCTTAAGAAAAAACCATAGTATTAACAATCAAACACTCACTTCCTGTGTGTTTTTTATTTTATTGTTTGATTTAAGGATCTATCCTTAAAGCCTTCTGCCTTTTTGTTTGTTTGTTTGTTTCAATTTATTCAACTCTCTGGAACCAGGATCTACAATTTTCTAGCTATCAATCAGTGAAAATGAGTTGTTGCTTCAACACAATACAGCGGGCAGAGCATTTGGGACTAGAAACATTAGAAAAAAAACAACCAAAAAAAACCAGGGAAAAAAAGAAAACTTTGAAGAAACCTCAGCTTTGGAGGAAACAAATTTATTTAAAATGGCTTCAAAAAGCTGTTATTGCCCCAGGATCGATTTTGTCATGCAAAAATTTTGGATAACACGAGAGTTTTCAAGTAAAACATTCCTGAATGGAAACATATCTTTGATGTTTACAGTGGACACTCAATTCAATAAATATAGTTAAGTACAGAAGCAAATTTATGTTTTGCATGCCCAGAGCCCTCTTCCTTCTTAGAGTCTTCATCAAAATCACTTCCAAACAGAAGTGACATTAAAATTTTGCAGAACAGCTGGCTCATGTGAAAACAGCAAGATGTGCTGCCAGCAGGAGCGCTTGTCTTTACAAGCTGATCCTGAATTTCAGTCTGGAGTGTTTCACCATTGCTTCTGGAAAAAACCCTAACTGAAGCTGCAGTAATTTTTTAATTGCTTATGTGTACTACATACAGAGAGTCTGTTTACTTCCAAACTATTAGAAATGCAAGGAAATTCGGTCATTTAAACATACTCTTACCTTGTTGTAACTATGAAAATTATCGTTATATCAGGAAAAACTTGTACTACCAGAAAACAACAACAAAAATTTCCACTTTGGAACTTAAATTCAATCAACGCTTTTTGGGAAAAGGAAGTTGGTGGAAGTTTCAATTCTTAATGCCTGAAAATACCCCTCTTGAATACCCGCTTAAACTCTTCACAAGAGTACCGTACAGACTTGAAACACGCTAGCTAGTTCAGGTGTTGTATTACCCATATCAGTTAAGTTTTAAACCCAAGAAAAAAGTACTTCTGGTAACCTTGCAAAATTTTTAATCAGAACTTTCTGTTCTATAAAACAAATATTAATCACATTCTCTTATTACCTGAAACATGTTTTCTTCTCTTAGATGTTGAATTTAGAATGTTGAATTAGGCAGAATTTATAAGAAATTAGACTAATCATGGTAATAATTACAGAGACAAATTTGGGCTGTTCTCTATGAAACAAACTCAAACCTTTCCCAACAACTTGAAACTTCAGAAGTGTAACAATCTATAAAATTGGAGCCATCACATCATCTATATTGAGCTTCCTTTACTTGTTCCACCTTAAGAACAGGAATTTCCAGGGATGTACCTTAAAGCTGACAAATGCCACCTATCACTGAAAATTCTTAAAGCAAATCAGCTTTTCCCACAACTGGGAGAGGAGGTGGTTGCCTGTCAGGGATCTTTAATTTTGTAGAATTTAGGTCTGTTTTTCCCCCTACTCAGTGATTATTCATTGTCTTCAAAGGCTGAGTGGGTTTCCTCCTTTAGCGAGGAGACCTACTGGATCTCACTAAAATGCACCGAAGTGCTCATTAACATGTAATATTCAAGTAGGAAAACTGCATTAATTTACCAAACTACATCAAGGAACAATGAGCTGCTGCTCCTATCAAACATATTTGTTTGATTGTGGATTCATTATCTTGTTGCCAATGTCAATAAATGGGCTGTATTTGCTTTCTGAAATTTTCCAGCAATCTTAATTCCATGCAGAGATCTTAAACCACCCAAACAAGCTGTGAGACTCAACGTAATTCACCAACGCTTAACTGAAATGCTGCTTCTGCAATACAAAGATAGACATAACAAGTTTTGAGGGAACCACAGTCGTTAAGATGAGACGTTTTCCTCTCTAATCCCACAGCCGTTGGCATGGCAGGCCCACAGCCAAAACCACAGTGCAGTTTTAGAAATGGGATTATACTACAGCTCGGCCAATTCCAATAATTAACTCCAGTTCTTATAGAGGGACATCTGAATGGGAGACTTACAAAAGCAGCTCAGTATTATGCATGACTAAACTCTAGTGCTCCGGAAACTAAAGTAGTTCAGAATAACCACATGCCACGGAGATTCAGATTAAACATCCGAAGCAATTGCTTGGGAAAAGATATATCAATGAGAGCAAAATAAAGTTAAATTTTTCTTCAGGCAAACAAAATTTTCCAATTACCTACAATGGCGAGGAATTGTTTACTTTAAGGGTTTGTTCTCTCCTGAATTAAGCATAATGTTTTCTTGAACATCCAAGAGGACCAAATACAGAAATATCGATCCCCTTTTTGTTTTGCAGTTAGCCATACTGAGTGTCCCTTTAAATAAAATCTACTTCAAGGGAAAGGAGCTAATGAAAGATTTAATTCTTAAAATTAACTTCACACGATGTGTTCTGTCTAGGGCGACCTCACAGAGCGGCTCTTCACCAGACAGACTGCTCGATGATTAAGTGAGCTATGCTGATGCAGCAAGTGATCCGGGAGGCAGGAAAGGATGACTTTAAACCACCAATATTTCTAAATTTAGATCTCCAGCTTTTCTATATTGTAAAGATCAAATCAACAGTATACTTGTATCATTTAGAGAGGAATTCTAGAAGACTCTGCAGTGTAATAACACGAAGACTTTACTCATGAAACAATGCAATGAGTTGTTTTGATAAGAAAACAGAGGACCACCAATTCTTTGGCAAAATGCTTGAATTTCTACAATTATTTTGTCAGTCATATTTGAGATGTGCTGTTGGCTCTTAAGGGTACTTTCAACAAGACTTTGACCATATACCAGTTAGTTCTTTAATACATTTTGAATAGATTGTCACTGAAACTGTTTTTGAAAAAATTTCAGATGACTATGAGTAACAAATGCCAGGCTGACAGCCTGGGAAGCATTGGGCTGTAAAAACTTAGGTCCCAGGATTCTCAAAGCCGAGAGTCTCAAGACTGGGAGCTGGAAAAAAGTTATAGTGACAGGGAATGTACTGGTTTAATTAGGATGAAAAGTGTCATCAACAAAATTTTGCACAGGAGTTTGCAACAGTCTTTGCTGGCAGCAAGGAAGAAAGCAAGACTATGATTTCTGTCTTCTAGCAGAGTGGCTGTTGAAAGGAAGTGCTATTATATTTGAAAGAAAAGAAAACACTTAAAAGAATCGAAGACATTCTTAAGGTAGTACACAAAATATCAGTGTTTCTTTTAAAAGTCTAGTAAATGGGTACAGAAAAGACAATTGAGAGATTTCTGAGATTCTGAGCTCAGTTTTCCTTGATTATGAACTATCAAGCCCTTTCTATAGATCACTGAAGTTTTACCTTACATTGTGAATCATTTAACACAGCTGTACTTTAAATTAAACCACTGTTCTCATTCTTTAGGATAACAAAAAATAGACAGATTGACAAAATCTGTTTTGGAAGAACTCAAAAGACAGCTTTAATATGCAGACTCTTCCTGATCACAGTCTGGCAAAAATGAGTAAAAGAATTTGCTTTAGTTCAACCAGAGTTCAAAGATTTATTCTATGTAGGGTTTCAAAGATTGGAGGCTCCCTGAAAGACTTCCGATCAATACCACTCTGTAGCAAAGTAACTTAAAATGCTTTTCTTGAATTTAGTAAGAAATATGTATCAGAAACTCACAATGTGACTGTAAAAAAGTAGAGGGCTTTTCAGATGTTTTGAAAATAATCTGAAGTCCAAGCATAAAGTACCATTTCTTATACCTTTTTATAATTTATCCATTTGTTCTTAAAATTATGATTTCTCCATCAGTCAAAAATATAATCTACTCAGGGTTGATGCAGAAATTATCAGTAAGAAATTTTGCTAAAGAAAACATTTCACTGAGCTATACTTTTGTAAAGGAGGATCAAATTCTGCAAGCAAAATCTTGTTGCTAATAGATTAGGTATTGCTTCTAGTTATTAGATTTCTTCTCACTAGTTATTCAGAGTAGAATACTTCCTTCTTAAGCTGAAAAACATGTCTTAACACAAGTATTGAAATTTCCATTCCAAAGTAAAGGAATTTTCAGCAGAGCAACTGTTAGCCCTTATATCAGATTTATACAAACTGAAATTACCAAGACTGGAACTAAACACTGTAAAAAACCTGACCTGGCCTTGGCACAGTGAATTGAAAGCATTCAGAAAGAAGTTTATTTAAAAAAAAAAAAAAAAAAGCAAGCAGCGCACTGGGAACCTGAACAAAACCTACAAAAATCAAATGAAAAATCCATACAGGTCTTCAGTGAATACATGATCAAACTGGTCTGATGTACATGAATTCTAAAAAAGTTAACTGCTTAACAATAGATACAGACAGTAGAGTGGTTTGTAAGCATACTTCAAATAACCACCATACTTTTTAGCTGTAGCCTTTCATGACTAAAATAATGCACTCAAATACTCCATTGCATCACTGCATCCATCCGTTTCATGTTTGCAACCTTCCCCCTTCATTCTCGCTCACCCTCAGGGGAAGGTCTTTCATGTTGGTGGCCAACCTGTGCAAAAAGCAGAACAAAAATCCAACCCACCTCCTCACACCAGAAAACTGCTCTTTACCAAACACCAAGCTGCAAAAGCCCATGGACATGCTGTGAACTGTGCTTCAGCAGCAGCAGAGGGATGCAAAACCAGCAAGCTGCCTCCAACCCCCTGTGCTTCAGGGAGGCCTCGTGTGCAAGACCTGGAAGCTTTCAGTAGTCCCTGTACCCAAACAGTCTTTCCCACGAAGGAGCAGCCGCTGCTCCTTTACTTCTCCACGACTTCCCACAGCTTAACAAGCCCTCAAGCCTATTAGAAACTGGAGACCTCTGAGAAAGACTCTCTGTATCATAGTGACTATTAACAGCAAATAGAATACTGCTACAACAGTTCAGCTTCCTACTTAAAATTTATTAAAAAGTACAACATATCGATTCTATGAAAACCAATATTACGGCATAGGTAAATGAACTGCATTATTTTTTACTCCAGTGCCACTGCTGGGCTCATTTCCCATTGTTTAAAGTACTCTCTGCTTGGACCATAATTCCTCAGGCACAAGTGAGGCACGTAAAGAGACGCTGCATACCAGGGTGTTAGCAGCACGAGCTATCCTTCGAAAATATGAAGGTTCCCATCATGTCCTTTCCCTCAAGAATTAGAACCTGGCTGCAAACCCTGCACTAGAACATATGAACACAGAAAGGGAAGGATTCTTCTGGACTATCAGTTCAGCATCTCACATGAACATAAGTACTTGGAAACTCAATTAGTATTATGTGTGGTTTTTTTCTTTCTGCTAACTCCCACTCACCACTAAATACTTTCAATATCTTAAAGAGAAATTTTAGGTGTATTATAGAAGACCACATGCCATAGATATATGGCATGCCACTGGAAGACAGTGATAGAGACGGAACATCTCAAATTCCTGTTTTGTTGCCTCAATTCCTTTAACATTTCAATTTATTAAGTGAAGTGCACCCAATTTCCTAGCTTTAGTAATACAACTGAAGCATTTTATTAACTATTTTCAAAGTCTGCTCTGCATCAGGAAATAGGCAAGTCAACAGACACATAGCACACTTATATTTGCTGTACAAGGCTTCACATCTCCACTAGAAATTTCCAGGATCTACAAACTGAAAGAGGCTAAACCCCAACCTTTGACATATTGCTGGGCCAATTTTCTCAACAGCATTATTTGTTTCATGTGCCTGTCCATCCTTCTAGCGAATATATTCTTTTGAGACTGCCACAGCCTTTTACCTGATTTTTTATCTTCCTACAAAGACCAGTATTAGAGCATACTAACATGGAATATATTTGTTCAATGTATATTATTATGGCAACTACTTCACAATATGCAAGTTTAAGATGATAAGGGGAAATGTGAGACCTGCAAACGTGTTCACTATCACTCAAGTCTCAGGGGCAATAGCAGAGTGAAATCAAAATGCACTTTAAAGTGAACTGTGCACTGACAGCTTAAAGCTTGAAATATCTCAACTAATCAGACACCTCTTGTGGCTAGGTATGTGCTGTGCTATGGAAGCTAAACATTCAGTTTTCTCTTATGAACAAATTCTATTTATACTAATATCAAAAGGTTTTTCATATTATGTATCATTAATCATGACTAACACATTAAAAAACACCTGTACACTTTCATGATTTATAACTCCTTATTCATAACTTACAGCAGTAAGTTTCATGTGTGACGTGTTTCAACGACATTAAGTGGAATTTCATTCTAAGTAGAAAATTCTAGTAGAACTGTGAGGGGGCTGAAGTCTGGCTCCTGCTGAAGTCAGGCTCCTCTTTGCTTCAACAAAAGCTGGATCAGAGCTCTAAACAGCAATTCTTTTATTTAAAAAAATTAGATAAGAAGCAGTTCAGAAAAATATTATTTACACAAATATCAAGACTATTTAAGAATAAAAACTTGCTTACCTTCTTTAGATTTTCTAAATCAAAGTAAGCTGCATATGTATTTTATTGTTATGCAGGTCATAATCACAAGCGGCTGATCAAATATGCATAGTATAAACAACTATGTTTTTTTTAGTTTACTAATTTCTATTTCATCTTTTTACACAGTATGAAACTCATATTCATTGTTTAGTCTATCCAGTACCCTTTTAACATGACATGTGAGATAAAGGCAAGCATTTTATTATGTTGCATAAGAATCTAGGATTTTAAAACAACTCTAGCCTGTCAGATTTTAAAACAACTCTAGCCTGTCAGATTGCAACCTAACTGCATGGTACCTACCAAAAGTCATAAAAGTAAATGGATGTAGGAAAGATGCTGCATTTCCCCTCCTCCTCTCAAAAAGCAGCTACTAGATTTCTCAAAGATTTTTTTTTCTCCATCCATGAGAATTTTAGAAGTGGCACTGGTCAGAGAAATGATCAAGGTATTCTGTAGATTTCAAGGCTGAAGACTAATATTAAACAGAAGTGCTACATTTCTATCTTACAAGTGCTATGGCTCCAGTGTCAGTAACTACTGGAAAGGTGTAATGGGGCAATGCAGCATTGCTTACCAGGAACCTACAGTCTCTGCAGGCCTCATCTCTGCTAGGAACGAGCAGAGCCAGAACATGAGAGTACTGGATAATATTTGGACTGCCTTTCTCTTGTTCATCTTTTGTTTTCCGGAAACATTAATAGCTATAATATGGACATCAGGGTGATCATAACAAGTTGTGTAATAATGATTTAAACAGCTGGTCCAGGGTGGATTTACATAATGAATAGTTGGGACTGGCCTTTAGAATACAAAGCCTCTGTTTACTTAATGTGGCAAGAGGTGATGGTGTTCATGGTAATAAATAACTCCTGACTTCAGGCTGTATGACAGAGCACAAATAATTTAAAATTATTAAATACAATTTCAGCCTCATTATGCTCCTAACACCCCAAAGACTCCGATTTTCAGAACAGAAACTTCAAATCTTGTTGGGACGTATATGCTTGTATAGCACTTAGCTTTTAGAAATGTGGCCCCCAGAAACTGTAGCTAGTATTTGTGTTGGAGTGGACTAAGGTCCTGCAGATTTTAATCCTGCTGTTTAACAACTGCTCTTATA
The DNA here is from genome assembly GCF_964195595.1 of Calonectris borealis. Taxonomy (NCBI): domain Eukaryota; kingdom Metazoa; phylum Chordata; class Aves; order Procellariiformes; family Procellariidae; genus Calonectris; species Calonectris borealis. The sequence goes on along the minus strand of NC_134313.1, from coordinate 105,567,449 downwards.
TTACCTCTCCGGTACGGAATCTTTTTAGCACATACAACACTGACTGACCACGAAAATGTCAATTTAAAAACTTCAAACTTAAAATGGAATTGGAATGATGGGCGGAGGCTCCTTTCTATCAAGCAGAATTTCCTGCCTAGCAGACACTGGGTCAGCATCTGAACCAGTACTTCATGAGTATGTTTTCCAGCATTCCATTCAGGTTCAATCCTGGATGCAATTTAACAAACTGACAGGGAAACTCTTAAGAGGTAGGAAGGTCAAAGATAGAAAAGTTACTTAAGAAGCCCTCTCAAAGACTTTATTCTAGCAACAATAGTACTACCTCTACTTGGCTTCTGAGAGCCGAAGTATTGCCAAGCTTACTTATGAACTTTCCTATATAGAGCAAAACTTAATTACAAATATACTTGTTCCATCTTTGTAAACCATACATAGGGAATAGTATTTAGCAATAACCCCAAGCAATATTCCTTAATACGACTCTTTTTGCCTTTTGTTTTTCAGAATTTGGTGCATTTTCTATACAACAAAACATCACAGTATTAGGATGAATTAACAGTGACATGCCACCACCATGCCTTGCTGCTTCAAATGTTATTCTAAAAACATTCATCACTGGCTTGCCTTTCCTCTTCCAAACTTCATTTAGGAGGGAATTTTTCTTCTATCTATGTGAGACAGATTAAATTCTTTTACCTTTTAGACTGACATTTTTCTGAAGATGCTCAATGATTAGACACATCTACGATAAACTAAAAGGCCTGTGCAGGCTTCCCATGTAGCTCTTTCTCCAATAAACTCCTGACACACAGCAACCTTGCTACCCCAATCAAAATCTCCTCATGAATATTTATATATCGCATTCTGTGGTGGTTTTCGCAATTTCTCTCATACATTCTTTGTGCGCTACAACAAAGCTCACAGAAGTTAAAATAATGTAAATAAGTCACTTAAGTCCTACTACTTCTGTAGTTTCTCCATTAAGGAGAAACTATGAGAGCTTAAATTCTTACGAGTGAGAACAGAGTCTGGTTATGAGAGCAGAAAGAAACTACAAAGCACATCTGAGTCACGTTTGCACTTTTAGCACTTTGTGGTACAGGATGATGATCTCAGCAATTTTAAGTTAAAACTGGTATAATCTTAATCTTATTTTGTTCTTTATATATTGTTAGGCTTAAAAACTATTAAGGGGCTGCAGATTGAGAACCATTCTTTAACGTATTTAAAATATGCACTTATTTTATCAAGTTCTAGTTTACTAGCGAATTGGTTGATAGTCATCATTCAACAGTCAATGGTGGGACACTAAAATAATTTTTGCAGAAGAGACTACCAAGTTTAAATTTCTTTCTAAGAGACTAAAGCAGAAAACCATCTCAACAACCTCATTTTTATGAACTTCCTATATAAAAATATCTCAAAAATTCAAGATGAAAAAACCATAGCTTTCCAAAACCATGCTTTATTTTACTTAAAGTAATACTGCAGAGGACATTGTCCTACACCTGATTCAGGATCAAGACTACTTTAAAATAAGTGCAGTTCAGTGGTCTTCAGTTCTTTCAAAACAGGTGATATCCTGGTTCTCAACAGACACTATGACCATTTCCTTAAATCAATCCCAAAACATTGCAGAGGTAAGCATGACAATTTCACAGAGTTACAAAAAAAAGTTACCTACATCCAGAGATTAACAACAACATAAATATTGCATTGCCAAAAAGCATGCTGAATAGTGCATAAACACAATGAAACATCATTAACGCTTCTTTTTACATTTGAAAAACTCATACCTGGGTACACTGCCTGTTAAGCTTCTTTCACTTGACGATGATGATGACGACGATGATGATCCAGGTCTCTGATCTGTTTTCATTCCTAAAGTCTCTGTTGCACTAATCTGAGGTTTTTCACCTTCCTCTTCTGGCTTTTTTTTTTCACTATCACTTTCATCACTGCCTTCTCCTAAGATGTCATCCACCTGCCAAAGAGTGAAAAGTCAGTATATCCGCTAACAGACTATTCTATATCAATCTTTCATAATTATTGCATTGCTCTTAAATAATCATTAAGAATATGCTTCAACTTTCATTGACCTCCTCCTTGAAAATTCAAATTAAACCCCGATGTCTTCAATGCAGTTTCTGTAACAGCTCTAGCAACATTCTATCAGAATTAAATATATTTAGTCTATGTTTAACTTTAGATATACATATACACATACATGATACAGTGACATTTGAAAGTGTTTGCACTTAATTATAACAACATGAACAGCTGTAAACAAGAAACTGTACTATGAAAAAAGTGCTGTCTTATGAAATTAAATGGATAGATATTATATACTACTGTAACATATAATAATATACTTTATACTATACACCTTTTATACTATTATAACATATAGAATCACTTGGGCAAGGCATATTAAAATCTCTAGCTAATAAGTATTCTTATATTTACAAGTATTCCTTGATAGATATATAACTTTAAAGAAGTGTATTCCTAAATAATACAGTATAAATGGAACGAAATGTACAGAACCCCATTCTAACCAGATTGTCTGCTAGTGCTAATTAATAAAGGCAAATCTATCAAAATGTTAACACATTTCACCAAATAATTGTTTGGCCTTTGCTTCTGAAAAGTTAGCATGGGATTTGATACTCCTCTAAGAACATGCTAATTTGCTCTAACAGGTCTGGAACTGCTGAAACCATCATTAAAAGCAAATCATGCTCATGAGCTACCCTGCTGAGCTTCAAAAGGTTATATTCTCTTTGAGTCTTCATTCAGCCATCAGAAAGAGATGAAAACATGAGAAAACATAGGTGAAGATCCCTATGTCTCTCTATTTTTGTGAATGGCAGAGGACATGGAAAGAAGCTATGTGTGAGTATTTCTCTACTGATATTTAAGAGTTTTTCCTAAAAGCAGCTTATCTCAGCATAAGTTAAAATATGCTTCACAACTACTCTCTGTTCTCACTAATGCCACACCTGCTTTATCAAGAAGAAGAAACTTTGTATATGAACATAGACCAAAAGATTTTACACTGCTTATCCACGGCTTTTACACTGATAATCCCAAAAGCTAGAAGAAAGCTGTAAGAAAGCCACTTATATCTGGTCCTTCATAAATGCACCTCTAATTTCTTTGTTTACCTTGATATGCACAGAAGAAAAGTCAAAGCTGCCCTCTGTTTATCAAACTAAATGCAAAAGATCTACACCTTGGCAGTACTCTACTGGAAATATGGTAGAAGTAAATGAAATACCTTTTTCAGAGAAAGGGAACTCAAGGGAGAGCTTGCAAGCAAGGAGCGAGAGGAAATAGAAAATATAGAAGTTTGGGAACAGTCAAAGACCTATTCCATTTCTTTTTCTGACGTCCTAACAGAGAGAGAAAAGGCATATGACCCAAGATGATGAAGATGCTCCACAGGGTAATTGAATTCAGAAAGATGGAGTATGTGGCATTTGTCTTCAGTCCTCTGCTAAACAGATGGATTTGGGGGATTTATTGTCTTTCTACAAGCCTCACTCAGCTATTCCTGTTTGAGGGTAGTAGCAAATAATTTTTCTTCCTTATCGTGTGCTACTTTCCACTGAGGATTCTGCCAATCTGTATTGTTGCAAAAGAGAAATGATACAGAAGGAATAATAATAATAATAATAATGGAAAAAAAGGTAAGAAGTACTTAAAAATATCCTAAAATAATAATTTTGAGGAGACTTGCCAGCGTAAGGGAAAGCAAGGACATTTTGTTACTAAGTATACTTGTGAAAAACAATTTCTTTAAATACGCAATTGTTTCAGAGTTTTACAACTCAAGCTTTAAAACTGGATTTAAAAATCCAGGCTGTACTATCCTTGGATGGAATGACTTCTATACAAAATGAAAAGTAACTTGCAAGCTTCTTAGATCTACAATTTAAGCTGTTTTTCCATTGGCCCTTGCCTTGATACATTTTTACTACCCGAAACATTGCTGTCTAATGCCCAGCTCTTTCATTGTGAAAGCTGTAAAAAAACCATAATAAAAAAGGAACCACATACCAGCTTAGTGCATCTAAACACAGATGACAGTTCCAGGTAGAAACTTTAGGAATTGCTGTGTCAAATCAAATTACATTAGTCCAAAAATGCCTTTTCCATGACCAGAAGTTGTCATATGTGTGGAAAATAAGAATCATGGAACGCAATCCAGGGTCAAGGAGACTGAAAAGACAGCTAGAGATAAGCCAACAGTGAACCTGGTAAAAGTGTGGAAAGTACACAGGTTAGGGATTTTTCGGTGTGTACAGAATACACAGAAAGTCTCAAGTGTTTAAGTATTACAGTTTGGGATGGGATGGCAGGAACACCATGCCTGTATAGCTTTGTTAGAAGATACTCACTGTAGCCAACATGGCCAGCAATTGAGAGAGAAATGGCAGCACAGATCTACAGCTCTAACAACGCCTTTCCAGCAAGTCTTACATTTAAAATTACATTCCTTCATTCCAAAAGCAACGCTTTTCCAGAAAGTCGTATGTTTAAAACTACATTCTCACTACAAAATACGTTAAAGTTTTCAAGGGACAAAGTTAGGTTGATAGACATTCAGTGTTACAGATGTCTCTCACAAACTGAACTTTTATAGTCTTTTAAAATCTACTTTGTGTGAACAGTTTTGACAGACTAGCAGTCTAGTTATTGCCATGTCTTTTCTTCTTTCATTCTGCACAAAGATGACATTATTCTTTTGAAGTCTGGAATGCCATTTAATATTAGAATTACTAAGTTAGTTGTACACATACATGTCCCATTTCTGTAGAAGGGCATTTAAAATGCACGTGTAAATCACAGAAACACAGCAAATTTTGAAAATCATTGCATATGAAAACAATTAATGTGGGATGGTCCTTATAAACCACTTTAACTAGAAAGGCTCCCAAAATACGGATTCCTGCCTAACTATTGACTAAATTGCAAATTGTGCTGAAAAATGTAAAGATTATCATCTTCATCTTCCAGAATTCTCAAAAGAAATGGAAAACAAACTATGTTTTCATTGAGGCAGCGAGATTTAAGCCCTTCAATTGAACAGATTAATAAGTAAAAAAAACACATTAATATTTAAGCAGCAACTATCTATCTAGACACATCACTAACTTCAACTAAATAAAAAATTTTAAAGAACAGAGGAAACTTTCAATCTGGTTCAGACCAAGACAGATACTGATTTACCAACTACAACTTCTGCTTATAACATTAGATTTTATATGATTAATACAAATGGAACACATGACACTTCAGAAGAAAATGCCAGCTAATACCAAATCTTACTGATAAGATACAGTGAGGGGATCTTTACTGCTTAAACACTACCATAGCAGCTATCTTTAAAATACTTAAAGACTTTTATAACACAGCAAGAATGATTAACATTGAAAAAGAAAAATGATTAATCCCTTGAAGACGACAAATTGTTCCATTTAGCAAGAGAATGAAAAGTCTGACAATTCTTTTAAACACCTGATTATAAAAACCAGAAAAAGTCCTCAGCTCACAAAGCTATTTTATTTCTTATTTAGGAAGAACACAGCATACACGCATGCAGACAAAATATAGAGACAAAAGAGCAATGAGATTTTCAGTCTCACATTCTCTGATTATGAGCTGTAAAGTACCTAACACTTTGTTAAAAAGAAAGCCAAAACCTTCTGTACTATTAACAAACCAGGTCAGCTGGAAAACGTTCTTACTCCAGAAGTTGAGTTTACACATTCAAAATGAATCAAGACTCTCAGAAAACACCAAAAAAGAAACTGTGACAAGCAACCTCAATTTGTTAGAAAAATCATTTTCAGTGAATGTTTTGGGACAGCATTATGGATGTGACAGAGACCTATCATGATGCTTTACATTTTTTGGAAGAAGCAATTACATACGCAGTAACATAAACTACATAAAAAAAAAGGAGCTGTGAATAAACTTTAATTCTTCTTTTTTAAACCAGCAAGTATTCAAAAATTCAAGTTTTATTAGAACTGAGAAACTAACTACTTTAGACAGCAACAAGACAACACATGCAACTACCTAAATGATCTCTCCTAAAAGCAGTAGAATGCTCTGAATCAATTCTTTACTGGAATTACAGAAAATTCTACAAAAAGAATAGGTTTGATGGACAGCTGTTCATTTTGTGCTCCAGTTTTGCATGGAAGATACACACATTCTCTCCCCCCCCCCAGTCTTTCCCAATAGACCAATTATACTTTTGCTCCAAGTGATTGCGTAAGTTAAGGGAAAAACAGAAAAAATCAAGTATTTACAAAGAGTTCTTTAGGTTTATTTCTACTGCCACAAAAATGACTGTTCATTGTTAGCAATGGAAACAATTGAACCGGTATTGACAGTAAGCACAGATAAAAACCAACTGCATTTCAGCATAAAGCCTGTGTCTCCTAAGCACTTATTGAGATTGTGTTGAATATATTGCATCTTAGGAAGAACTTGCAGATACTAATATAATCTGCCATCTGAATGTGCCAAAAGGTTTCAGTATGTACCTTATATTCCCCCCATGGCATATAAATTCATAAAAATAACTCTAAAATGAAAATAAGATGTCCAAGTAGACCAGTAATTGCAGGTATCCCCATGTAAAACATGTTATTACCTTAACATACTCCTTACAAATATTTTAAAATGCTGCCATGTTTGAGGCCAGGGACCATGATGCCCTCTAAATAGTTATTAAACATAAAAGCTAGCAGACCACCAGATCTATCCAACTAGTGGGTAAATTGATGCTCTGCAGACAAATACCAGACTGAAAAAGTCAAATAGATGTTTCACATGTCAATTCAAATTTCACTAGCTTTATCTGCACTGCATTTCTTTTAGTGTTCTTTCAATTAGCTGAATAAGTCTGACTCTCAGTGTTTCTAGTCAGGCTGATAGACCTACATTGTAAACACGATTAATGTTGATCTCTTTTAATACATATCTCAAACTGTATGTGTACAATTATTTGAAACTTAATAGGCTGGTAGTCTTGAAAAAAAAAATCATGAAATGCACACCACACCTTTTTTGAACATATTTAAATACATTGCTGACATCCTGAAATCCCAGTGTGCTCAAAACTGTTCCTAAGAACCAAAACAGTTCAGTGCTTGGGGCTGGTTTTGCTTGACGTTTTCTCTTTTTACCAAAAACATATTTTGGGACTGATCTCCTACACACTTGCATGACTTATATGAAGATTTATTATTTGTTATTAAAAAAAGAAAAATAAAAAGCTAGTGGTTTGGTCTTACAGGTTACTTCTAAACTACAGGACACAAACTGCTCAAGGCTGTAAATATACTGCATGTATTTTAAAAATTATCAAATAAATGTGCATAAACAGGCAGAGAACATGAAAGACAGTGCTTTTAAATTCTATCTTCAATTATGTCTAAAGTATCTTAGGCCACATCTGCATTAGAAAGGTGTCCCTGAAACATGGGCACCTTCCAAATGCTGCTAATATCCTAATTGCTTTGCAGTGCATTAGCAATACGGCCAAAAGATGCTCTTCCATGTAATCCATTGTTTCTCCAGCAGAACTGGTGAGCATGCTGTTTCTGGAATATGAAAAGTTTTCCTAGAGGACAGAGAGCTTGCTTTTATAAGCTCCCATAATTCTCCATTTGATCCTATAATCTTTACCCTTGCCTCCACTTCCAACATTCCCTTCTGCTTTGTCCTGAACTACTGCTTTTTAGTAGATCAGTGGAGTTTTTACGTGTATTTTATATGAAATGTTAGAGGAATCAGCAGACTATTTCAGGAACTTTAACACAGCAGTAAAACGAGAAGCCAAAGAAAGAGTAGATGGGAAAACTGATATTAAAAATTACAAATTAAAAAAGCACTTCTGAGCCTGTGAAATTAAAGTGAACGATGGTATTAGACTGCAAATCAAATCAGAGAGTGGTGGCTCCATCTTCCTGGAGTTGCGCACTGAACCTTCTAACCTTCCAGCACAGAGGTATGAAAACAAAACTGTTCTGTCAGTGGCAAAATAAATGGAAATAACATTGTAAAAAGTTTACTAACTTCACATTATTAAGTAGTTAGCAGGAATTAATACAGTACTGATAACTCTAAAGAAGGTGCAGTTATCTTCCCATACAAGAGGTCACCCAAACCGTGCTCTACCACAGTGCTGCAGCCCTGGAAGATTCGATGCCAGCCGAAGGGTACATGCAGTTTGGAAGCAATGCTTTTGAACATGCAAACAAGCCATACGCTGTCCCACGGCAATGTGGGTCACTGAGAATATTTCACTGGCAAAGTATCACAGTCAAAGAAGATAAGAATGAGAACTCTTTTTAAAAGAAGTTAATGTTCTTCAAAAGATTCAAGCAAGGCTGCCTAGTTGCTGACACTGACATGGCATACAATTGCCTGCCAAATTATTATTACAGCACATTCACAAATGCTTGTCCTCTCTTTCCTCAAGCTCCTCAAATCACACACTAGGCATCTGGTAAGGCAAGGAAAGGTTTATCAAGAATGGGGCAGGAGAAATGAGATTTGTGCAACTGACTTGGAAAGTTTAACCCTTTGACACACAAAAAAAGCACTTTTGCAAAGAAGAAGAGTAAAAGGACATGACGGAATTGATAAAGCACCTTCATGAGCACAAGGCAGAAAGTCAAGCACAGGGTCATTTAACTTTTGCAGGCAGCCATCTTTAATTTCAAATCCTGCTCGGTTCTATGCTAAACAGCATAATACAGGTTTTACCCATATGTAAAACTTAAGCAAGATCAGGTGTTAGTTAAGCAGCTTTACATGTCAGAGTAAGGTTTCTACAATGGCTGCCTATTTGAAAGTTGAGTTGTCTTCTACCGAATACAGGATTAATCTAGTTTTTACACACACTTTGAAAGGCAACTGATCTGTGTTACATTGTATCCTTCATAAAAGGGGCTGAGTTCAGCAATATACCTATAAAATCTTTTTAATTTCTAGTGAAGCCAAATAGCAAAAAAGAAGCAATATCAACACCAAAGTGTAAAGAAAACATAGTTGTACTTAAAGACAGAGGTCCACTGAAATTCCAAAACCAGACAAACCTTTCATAGAAAGAGAAAAAAATACCTGAAGTCAACTGATTTTATCTTAATGGCTACAGACAACCACAGTTATTCACAGTGTGAAAAAATTCAAAGCAGAATCTGTTTTTAATGATTTAAAAATGATTTTATGACAAGCTTTCAGAACATCCCATTAGTTTCAAAATAAGGGAATTTATTTTTCTTCATAATTTTTACCATCTACTGTATTTAATTATTTTCTTTATTCTTATATTCATAAACACACTTTTTTGTTTGTTTCCCTCTACCTTTCAGCAAAAAGACACCCCCCCAAAAAAAATCAGTAGTTTCTTCATTAGCAATTAAAGAATCATTAAAACATTTTACTGTGTTTTTGTAATACAACAGTATTAATGAAATGATCAAAGACATTACTGCTTTGTTCCTCAGCAACAGAAGTTCCAGAATAAGAGATCTTCATTCTCAGAATGTATTATTTAAAATACACCTTGCTTTTCTAAATATCTTACGGTATATTGAGTGGGAGGTGATTGCCTTTTTCCTCTGTGAAGGGGCATTATCCATGGATAACTTTTTTTACTTTAGGCAGTGAACAGATTTCTGAGTTATATTGGAAGTCAGGCCTTTGCAACGAGAGCAGAACCAAACCTGTAACGTGTGCTTCCTGGCACTTGTGGTCTGGAATTCTGCTCATCTACTATTATCGAATTGCACATAGAAATATTAGCAGCCTCTGGTAAAGACCTACCAGTTTTAGGATGAAAAGCAATTATGTGAGGGGAAAAAAGCTTTAACTCTTGGCTCTCTGCTGAGCACAGCTGCTATGCTCAAATTTGAAAAACAGCAATTTAAAAATACCATCTGAAAGTTACAGGAGCTCCCACTGACAATCCCTGGAGGCTGCACCAGGAGCCTGGCTGGGGAACGGACAGTGGCAACGGCAGTCCCAGTTCACAACACTGCGGCACAGCACTGGCTGTAAAGCCTGCACACATTTTAATTGCAGCCCTGGGCAATATGGTGCACTCCTAAAAGGCAGATACTGCAGGGAAGAAAACCAAATGAACCAAACAGGTCATCTGTATTAATTTGACCACTTAACTTTTGTAAATGAAAAGGTAAGGTAACTGTGACTACAACTGTACAATTCACTACATTTGGGTTTTACTACTGCAGTTAATACTTAGACTAGAAATGAAATAAAATGTCACTTAGAGATTACATACTGATATTGTTATTAAAACGCAACACTAATAACAATGCTGTATCCTTGCTTATGATCGAGTGAGGCTGTTAATCCTTCAAAGAATGCCATTTAGAAGTTCTGAATATCTTTGAATTTCCTGTCTGGAAAGCAATGCCTCGATTTGAGTAGAAACTTCATAAACACTCTTGAGATCTTCAGGACAAATTCTAGAAAATTGCTAAAAGAAACATGAGGTCAAGTCTTTCCTTGGTAATTAGGGTGCCTTGAGTGCTGACTTAACGATTTTAGGCAGTCCCTTTAAAACATTAACATTATTATCAGTATAATGAAAATTGGTTTCTTCAATTAAATCAGTAACACTTCATGATGTTGGAAAGAGAAAAAAGCTCATTCCAATTTCTGAAATATAAAATAAATTTGCATGGACTAAAAGTTACTAACTGTAAAATTCACAATGATTTTTTAATTCAAAGAATCTAAAGAGAAAATGTCTCAAGGGAGATAACACAACGACTTCTCCAAAGCTTTCCTGAGTCAGTGACATCGCTGCAGCCTGGAAGCTATGGCCTTATCCGATTAAAAAGCCATCCATAATTTTCCTTTCCTTTATTCTGTTTTCAAGATCCTCTGCCAAAAGTTTGTTAAATAGTAATAGGCCTGTAAATCTACATTGTAATTTTTTTAAAATGGTGACGTCTGAGAATAAAATCAAAATTACCACAATACCTATGACCAGAATACAGCTGTTCACCTATCCAGCAGGACAGACTTGATGGGAATCACTGAAAAATAAGAACAGCATTTCAACTCTGCCTTGACTGCACATTAGCTTATGATTGGGATGGAGAGGAAGGATAGCCTGAGCCTACCGGAGGCAGCAAGGGTGGAGCCCTCTGTTTCTTTGGTTGCAGCATTTCTAAAACAATGATACCCTAACAGAAATAAGAGCTCCCTGGCTGCTAGATGCAATGATTCTTCAATTTAGACTGCTGAAAAATATCCATGCCAAAATTCCAGAAAAGGCTCCAACAACATGACTTAAAGGCCAGTGAGAGTAAGAGGATGACCTACAGCTACCCTTCAAAGAAAGAATGTGTTTTTAGTCTATTACTGACCGTTACTTACAAAGAGTTCTGGCTTTAGGTAAGACAAAAAGCCAGTAGTGGGAGGAGGTCTGTCCTGGGGTTCTTTGTAGGAAAGCAATCCTCCGCTCACGCCAGGGGAACGCTGCCTCCTCCGTAGCAAACAGCCTTTCAGTTCAGTAATGTTGTTCCACTCTGCTACACTGTATAGCTTAGTTTTGCAACACCATTTTCATGGTTTGCCTAGTATTACTTTATCCAGTCATTAAAAGCTAAATACTATTAAACAAATGTAGATGTGGTAAGACAGAGTCGAGTAAGACCCTTTCCTCCTCCCCAAGCTTAGTTGGGTGATCACAGAAAGTATGCTAGGAGCGGTCAGTTGAAACCTCACTGACTAGACTACTTTGATGTAGTCTGCAGCACTTGTATAGCTCAGCTGCAAGACCTTAAATAGAAGAAAAACCCCATTTTGGGCCTGGATTTCTGCACTTCTCAGTGCCTCTTCCCAATATTTCTGAGTCCATTATTAAGTTTGGCTGAAATGAGCTAACAATATTGATTTCTTCTAACTTCCATAGCAGGAAGCCAGGACAGAAAAGTATCCACTTAGTTTGACATCAGGAAATATTTTTCCAAATATGGTCACTAACCTAATACTTTTTAACTTATCTTTGATCTCAATTTTTTCCTCTGTACATGAAAACTTTCCCTTTTGCTTTTTTTTGTCTCAATGAATTGAATAACTTTTTATGTATATTCTTACCACCTGAATGTTTAGGAACAGTTATCTGAGGAGCAAGACTTTACCACCCATGTCTTCAAAAAAGCTAGCAAGTTTAACATGCTTTAAGAGGTGATATTATGGCATAATGCATGTGAACAATTAAACTTTCTTCTACAAAGATGTCACTGGAAGGATAAACTGTCTGAAGTAGGTTAAGTCGTCCCTCAGTACATGAAATTTAAGAGAGAATGTGATATAACTCAGTCCCATTTCTTCCCAGTAACCTCAGAAGAACTTCCCTTTCATGTTCTGTTTCATCTATTTTCTTTCTTTGGCATTAGAGCATTTTTTGCTCTCAAATTTCTGACTTGATTTTTAGAGTCACATAATGCATTTATGCATGTGCTTCAACATCCCTTTGTCTCAAGCACTTCAAATGCAGATTTTACTGTTCTCTATCACAATTACCACTGGCTCATCTGAGCAGGTGGCGAATCAGTAAAATCAGAAATGTAACAAAACCTAGTCTTGTTCATGATTTAAAAAAAAAAAAAAAATTTTTTTCCCTCTATTTAGATCTCCATACACTAAAAACTGTCTTTGTACTATCCTGTTTTTGATAAAGTCTGGCAGTGCTATTATATCTACTTTGATAGATTAGAAAAAAAATTGTTGTACACAGTTTAAGGAATATTACCAAACCTTAGAAAAAAGCTTTTATGAGATTTATTTCAGGTATAATTCATTTAGAAATTGACTTTCACATCTTGGATCACTAAATTTAAATTAAAATGCATTCTGCTGAAACAGTTGGTGAAACCAAAGCTGGTCAGAAAAAAGGCTATACATTTATATACTCAGTCACAAACTGCATATTCTTCAGTATTGGTTTCCCTACTGAAAATCTTAGGATTTGACTAGTAAACATGCTCAATACTTGCAAGCTTGAAGGAAATGGAAACGATTTGAGTGTTCAGCATTTCCATTAAGCAGACTATTAGTCTTGCTTTTTCTATTTCACTTACCCACCTGTTTAAATAAAAAAAAAAAACAACACCTTACAGGACATTTGTTAGTTTGTTAGTCTGTAAACACCTGGAATCACAGAATAATTTAGGTTGGAAGGGACCTCTGAAGGTCACCTGATCCAGCTCCTTGCTTGAAGCTGGTCCAGTTGTGTCAGGTTACTCAGGGCTTTGTCCAGGAGAGTTTTGCGTATCTCCAAATACAGAGATCCACGACAACTCTGGGAAACCAGTTCCAAAGTTTGATCACCCTCAAGATGAAAAGATTTTTCCTTATATACAGTCGAAGTAACCCATGTTGCAATTTGTGTCTGTTACCTCCTGTCCCGTCACAGCACACCTTTGGGAAGGGTCTGCCTCTGTCTTCTCTAAACTCTTATGCAGTTGTTGACAGCCACTGAACTCCCATCATCATCATTAAATGAGTTGCCATGTGTTTGTAATGGTGTATATTTTTTAAGGAAAAACACTAGTTTGGGTCTTGAGGGGCTCTAAGCAGGCGTTTGTTTTAATACTGCACGACTTTTTCTATTAGTACAGACAATCAACCATTAAACTTAATAAAACATTCATTTCTGATCTCTGAAGAGCTAATACTTTAATGACAACTGAAATAAAAATATCAAGACTATGAATTAAAAAAAAAAATTAGGGAAAAGTAGCATGCTGGAGTTTGGCTTTATTTTCAGAAATTCAAAACTTCTAATTTGCTTTTTCTCAGAGAGCCAGGATAAGAACATTGAAATTACAGGACAAAAACTGAGCATCAAAAGGGAAGAGGAATTTAATTAGATTTATCCAAAATTTCCCCCCCACTCCTGCATAACACTACCAAGCATCAAGCAGAAACACAAGTGAGTACACCATCAACAAATAGGTGGTAGGTTTAAATTTACATATAGGGTTTCCTGGTCTTGCAAGATGAGCAGAAGCAAGAAAGGAGGAGGACTGCCACTTTCAGCATCCCGCTACTAGATTGGACTACAGGCAACAAAACTATTTCATTGCTTGATAAGCAACATCTCGGTGATAGTAATAGCTTAATTACCTCCGACTACCTTTTTAAGCTGGTTTATTGCTTAGCTGCACCAGTTTCCTGTCCTGCTTCATCTTCTGTCTACACAAACACCCATGCCGTAACAGTACATGACAGCAGGAACAAAGCATGGGGAATAGACTTTGGATAAGCATCTCTATTAAACGTGTAGCCACAACCTGAATAGTGGAAGTCTGCAACAGGAAGCAGACTGATGACTTGGAAAAGTTATGTTAAAAAAAGTTATGTTATGCTCTTTCGTGGCCAATACAGAATTTCAAACTGATAAACCAAACCATCTGCTACATTTGTGGCTTACTGGCACTATCAGCAAATTCTCTTACAGATAGTAAAATTTGTGTCACTGGGCATCTTTCAAGTTTTTCCGTATCTGCAAATCTTAAAAAAAAAAACCAAAAAACCTGCAATGGAACAGAAACCCAAGCTGCACACTCAAGTTTAAGTGCCACACTTTACTAAGTGTCTTGATTTCACCTTAGGCAAACCTTCATCTTAAAGGAATGAGCTAGTGAGTGAATCCACAGATAATAGTCTGTTGTACTCAAATTCTGTTACACTCTTTTTGTAGAGATAAACACTATCTAAATATCCATAGACTAGAAAACCTAGAGAGTCTGTTGATGCTATACAAATAGAACACTAATGTACACAAACTCAGAGTGAAGGAAAAGGAGCAAGGAGAAAATTCTTATACAAATAGACCTTCAATGATCTGTAATCAATAGAAGTTAACTTTCAGGTGTGCAAAATGAACAAAGACTAACATCAATGTAATCTTTCCCTAGTCAACAAAAACGTCTGGTAAAGACTAGAAGTATCCATGCCTGTAAAACAAAAAAGGTAACACAGGTGGACACTTCAGGGATTTCAGCCTGCTGCAAACATGTATCAGTATAGCTCCGACCTTGTAAACCTTTAGAGCAATATCTTAAGAAGTCATGAGCAGTACTACCGTAAACTGTTACTCTTGTTTAAAACAGGACAGTATCATGATACTTTTTGTTCTCAAAGCCATCCTTTCTACTTTAAAGAAAGTGTGTGTGTGTGTATATATATATATGATATGCAGCAAGAAGCAGCTTTGTTTGACAGTTCTTAGGAGAGACTTGCAAAATTGTAAGTCTGGCTATTACGTTGAGGCAGGTTTTGCCAGAAGAAGTCATAACTTTCTTCTTATTTCTAGAGATTTATCAAGAGATGCACAAACAGTCTAAGTGATCAAGATTTTTTTTTTTAGTAACATAAATTAATCTAATTTGCTAATGAAAGAATGCTTGCAAAAGGTGTTTAAATACTATCACAAAATATCACTGACACATTAAGTTAGAAATCTTAACGTACTATTAAAAGTGACACATGGCAATTTGAGAGGGCACAGTGCCTTGGCTCTGAGTGATCTTTTCTGACACATTTCACTGCCAAGGGGAGACATCTATAGCACGATGCTAATGAAGTGCTGAGGGCAGCACAGTATCAGTACATTAGTATCAAAGGGTTGTACAATTTCTGAGCTTCTAATCTGGTTTTATATTATTTATGTTATTAAAAAAAGAACAGAAATTTGGGTACAAATCACTTGGCATAAAAAAATATTTAGTCTACTTGTATTGCTTCCAGTCATTCCCTCAGACCAAGTTTTCTTTGGATATAAGCTTCATTTTGCAACAATTTTCTGATCGTCAAAATATGTTCAAGTGCCCTCTTGACAGCATCTCCTCTCGTGAAGTTCCACTTAAAAACACAAAACAAAAATGAAAAAAATCCATAGATGCTGAACGCATCTATTAGTGGTGTTTACCTTCACGAGCATTTTGTAGAGGATAGCATATTGATTGCCCAAACCTAAAAAGCAATGGGATTCCTAGGTAACAAAGACTACAATGAAATGTAATCTACTGCTAAAACTCACTCCCACTCTGGCCCAGTTGATACCATGTTTCTTGACACAGAGGCAGTTTTGAACAGGTGTGGGCAGGTTTCCTCCACCAATCCAGCTTGTTGTCTGTCCAATTGGTTTTAAAAAGAGAATGGGACAGTTGTCTCTAAATACTCACTGTTTTATCTGGCAACATCCACTGAACTGGTGGAAGAGGTTTAAAATAATCCTATTCTCCCCCTCCCCCCATACGAAAAGTGATACAGGTTTTTGCAGCCTGTACTTCTAAACAGAAATCCTCAGCTTTTCTGAAAAAAAGTATCAGGATACTTATCTACATATTCTCTTTCAAGTCATCCCCAAAGGCATTAATGCCAACCTGCAAGTACATTTAGCACATTATCCTTGAAAACTTATGAGAACAATTTAGGGCTTAACCCATTTGGTTATTCCATTAAAATAAGAAATCCAAGAGTGGGAGGGAGCTCAATTTGAACTAATTTTCAATCACTTCAACCTGAATTACAGATTATTTAGATTACATTTAAGGTTCTAATGTGCTTCAGCTCAGAGACAAACACCAAACTTCTGAAATGCTGCAACCAAACATGCAATTTGTTATTGAACAGTGTCATGATCAGAAAACATTGTCTTTGTAAAATAACGGTCACAACTATGGACTTTACTCCAATAGATTTGAGAACCCAAATAATCCTCACCCTGAAAAGAAGATATATATAAGCATAAACAAAGAGTTTCAGGTATACACAATATGCAGATAAAAACTGTATTTTTTGCACCTCGACTGTTTCAAAGCTTTCTCACAATGAATCCTTGTTATCAGATGTTTTAACAACTCCGTTAGCACAGTGCTAGGTTTTACCTTCCCAAGATTAACTGAAAGCATATCTTTCACTTAGAGAGACTGAATAAATAAATATTCATCGCTACATACGTATTTCAGAGAAAAAGGTTTTTTTCCATTTCAAAGGTTGAAATTTGGATCTTCTTGTTCAGTATCATATAAAGCTGTTCAAAAGTCATAGTCTACTAAGTGAAATTGAAAATACTAAGGTGAGAACAGAAGACAGGCAAAAACCTGCTTTCATTTATCTCCAAGTGCAGGTTTTCTGCAGGTATCACAGCTGCAAAAGAACTTAAACTACCGCTGTGTAGAGCAATTGGGATACAGTAGGGCTTAGTAGCTCAAAAACACTGCTATATAAACACAGATATGCTGTGTTCAGTATAGCTTTATTCACACATACTATGAACAACCTAGTAAACGCACCCTGATCCAAGCTAGCTATAGGCAGAACCAGCTTGGATCTGCCACGACTTACTGATTTTAACCTAAGTTTAGCATTACCATTGCCAAACATCAGCTGGCTTCATGAAGCATTGCTTCGCTGTCAATGAACTTCCCTCTTCAGTAAGCCTGATTAGCTTGGTCTCATTATTACAGAAGCCAAGAGACATTTATCAATGTGCTCAAGCTAACAAAGCCACCTCAAATAATGAGCATTGGGGAAAACTATTTCTGAACTGGCTTTACTAGAAACTTAAAGACAACAGTGAAGACAGGTCAGTTTTGAAATGGTTTCTGCTGAACAGGGCAATGGGACTGCAAACAGATACTGTACAATCAAACATGCAGCTTTTAAGTGAAGTAGTGAAGAAATATGAGCACTGTGTATGTGCAAGTGTCCTGCATAGCTAGCCCACTCAATAGCCAAAACTGGGCAGGGAATAACTTGGGGAAAAAAAAAAACCAGAAAAAACCAAACCAAAACACAGTGAAAGATAAGCCCAGCAGCTGAAGAGTGGTCAGGTTCTACAACAAGCTTAATATTAAGGTGATGAATACTATGCAGGTTCTGATATGATCTCTGTGTCGTGGTATGCCAGCTATATCCAGTCCTCAATACCTCTGTGATGAAGCAAGTTTGATGTTGGAGCACTAAAATATCTGAGATAGGCAGCTGTTTGTGTTCATCTCAGAGAAAGCGGTACCATCATATTTGCTACGAAGAGCGACAGAGGATATTGTCTACAGCTGACTGTGACCCCGGCAAAGACAAAGTGCAAGCTCATATACAAAAATCATAACACTACAGAGTAACAATGACATTGTCTCAAAATCTAAAATTAATACCGCTACTGTAGACATGAAAAAGTTATAGCAGCATGGCCATTCAGGTAATTATTAATTTTGTGATTGCATTGCAGCAGGGAATTTTTTACATCAGTAGGGGGCTCTAGTTCTGCAGCTTTTCATAATCTCTGTTAAAGCTGTACATGGAATAGAAATGTTCTTGGTGATGCTGACATAAGAGCTAGAATACTTGCAGCTGCAGGGCTATCTCACAGAGGCAGAGCTGAGTGGCTATATTCAGTGCTCTCTGAAGCCAGCGCCTGACAAGAACAAAGACTACCAAAGCAAAGGAAAGATATTTTATCTCGAAGATGTCTTAGAAGTGAGCAATTGCAATTATGCATAGTTTCAGTTTAAAAATAAGTCACCTTATGATAATTGATCAAGAACAGCTGATTAAAGGGTAATGGTCATGACAAACTGTCATTCAATGCTGCATTTATAAATAACCTGGCCTTAATGTCACCACAATGAACTTGCATTTTTATAACCCCAAAATTTCAAACACAAATTAAATCCGTAAATAACTATAGCAGACTAGCATTATGCAAGTATTTGTAAAGATTCTCCATAGCACTTAACATATATTATGCTATATTGCATAGCTATATTTATTCTTCTGTTGAAATACAAGTTTCAGGGTATCTTGATAAAACAAAAAAAAAAAACCAACCCAGTTATGAAGAAACAGTTCAGACTTAGACCAGGACTTGAGCAGACACTTTTAAATATCACTCATGGAGAATAACAGCTTGAGTTTAAATGTAAAAACATGTTAGACTTGTGGTGAGGCTCAATCAGGCCCTATAAGCAGCTGCTCAGAATTATGTTAGGGATCAGCTTGCAAATTGCTCAATGTGGCTTAGACAACTCATTCTTAACTGTGGCCAATTAGTGTTGACAGCCTAGCTGCATTTGATTTAGAATATGGAGGTAGATACATACGTTAAAATGAGGTTATTGAACTCTCTTTAAAGAAGTTTTGCCCCATTTTCAGTGAGCAAGCAAACAGGTGAAAAAGGCTTACAGCTTCTCTTTACTAAGGCCAAGCAGAGAAGGCTGCAGATACAGAATGTACTATCAGCGTTGGTAGAAAAACCAAAACAGAATGTATGGAAAAGCCTTCTTCCCTATAGAATAACCAGACTTCACTTTTTTAACACCTTGTACATACATTCTAGAGGTGGAAGCTTTCTAGAGCTACTTTCCATTTCATATGGAATAACATTCGAGTAATGCATTTGCTGTATAACCAGACATACTTTAAAAGCCAAAGAAGTTGCTCATATCTGCAGAAACAAACACACAGAGCTTAATCTTATTTGCATAATAATTTTTACTCTGTGCTTAGCAGAATGATAGCAACATGTAAAAAGAAGTTACTTTTCTCACTAACTTATGAGAAAATTCTCTCAAAACCCAAGATTACTTACAATGAAACATTTTTGAGAACACCTTTGGAAGAATGGCAGAGGACCTGAATCAACTGTTGATTGCATCAGAAAAGTACGAAGAATGTGTAAGATGGCAGAAGCATCTTTGTTGACAAGTAAATCAAATCAATCTTTGACTGACTGTCAATAGAATAAACAGGGAAATCCAGACAAAACTCAGTCAGTCAATCTTACTACTATAAATTTTATCAAATACCCCAAAAAAAGGCCAGCTCTGAAATAAGTAGGACTGCTTCTTTAGTTGATGTCCATTTGGTGCAGCCCATTAATAATATCTATTGTAGCCCAACCATTTGTTAAAATATCTGAGCATAATAAAAGTGAATCAGCCTCAATCATATGCTTTCCTTTATTTTCTCCTAAAAATAGCTTGACCAGCCAAGAATTTGACTGATCATGTTCATTTTGCACAAGATTCTATATAATAATATCACCTTTTAATTAACAACTTGTCACGAGTGCCATCAAACTAATCCTTACATATACAGGTAGTTTCCATTTTTATCTACAAAATGCAGATATTTATACAGTGTGCCATCTGAATGCCAAAAGGTTCCAATATGTTTCCCATATTCCCTCATGGCATATAAATTCATAAAAATAACTCTAAAATGAAAATGAGTGCACCAGAAACTGTGCTTAAATAATGTTTTCTAAGCAATCTGTGTAGAAAAACAGAAGCCATCCAAAATTGACTGCCTACTTGATAATATCAAATTAGATAAAAGTCATCCTCCTATTTTGGTAATCAGTTTTCCCCTTGTAAAACGTGATATTACATAAAAAAAACTCTTTACAAACACTTAAAAAAGCTGCTAGGGCAAGCTTGGACCATGATGCCCTCTTAATAAACAAAAACTAGCAGATAACCAGCTCTATGCAATTAGTGCATAAACTAATGGTCTGCAGATAAATATCAGACTGAAAAAAGGAAAAAAATATGTTTCACATGTTGATAATCCATTCCAATTTCACTAGCCTTATCTACACTGCATTTCTTTTAGTGTTCTTTCAATTAGCTGAACAACAGTCAGAGTGTCAGTGTTTCTGGTCAGGATGATTTACCTGCAACTTAAACATGACCAATACTGATTTTTTTTGTTGTTTTTTAATATGTTTATATCTTCTGTAATTAAAAATAAATAGAAATGCATTGCTACTTTTTAGAATTGTTTCCGTTTTTCAGTGGAAAATGAATTCTTCAAAGCAAAACATAAAGAGAGGCGGAAACAAATGACTGATATCCAGCTTCCTTTAAGTGCTTGTCGTTCCTCTCCCCATCCCACTGTACTGATCTCTTAATTCTGCACTGCTGATTCTCATTGCCAAACTATTAAAAATAGTACTGGACAACTTTACTCAGTTTTCTCTACTAATCAGATGAGATATGGGTGAAATAATTGCTTTAACATTATAGTATTTTAATGTTCAATTACTTCTGTGTTATTTAACCATATTAGAGGCAGGTGAATGTCAAAATCTTAAACAGGGGAAAGCAGTAAAAATACTTTTCTCGTTTTACAACAGCTTTAGGCTATGTTCATTACAAAACAAAGTAACATTTCTTGGTGCATCAGCCAGCCACCATACCACAGCAAGTGCTCCATGAAGATAAACCAGCACCCCGATTCCTAGCACCGCAGCCTCACCGTTTCTCTCCAGAAAACTAATCTCGGAGTGACAGACAGCAAGCGACACATTTCGTCTTGCTGGGTTAAGCCGTTCGGGTAATGAGCGCTCCACACTGAAAACGAAAAGCTGACAGGGCTGGAGAACTGGGGTTTGCTCTTCTGCGCTGGAGAAGCTGGCCAGAGCAGGGGGCGGAGGGGAGGCGGGAGCGGGCCTGCGAAGGAGGGTGACAGGAGGGCCGTGGCTGAGGGAACAGGCGGCACCGGGGAGCACCGAGGCCCACAGCCGACCCAGGCCAGCCAGCCCCTCTGTCCTCAGGCCTGCTTACGCCACAAGATGTTTCGGCAAATGGCTTTCATACAGGCTCTTACTGTCTCGGAAGTTTTTGATGAAGAGTAGCATATTTACCTTTGATACTTCTCCGTACCTATACTTTCATCAATAGTTACCTCAAAAAATGTTTTTAAAAGTTCAGTTCAAGTGGAAGCGGTCTAATAAGTGTCAAGCAGACCTCATAACTTCCAAGGGCCAAGGTGCCTGGATGACAATCCCTGACAACAGCAAGGGTACACTCAGGCACATTCTTTTAACTTCAAAAAGGTGGCACTTTATAAGAATAGACTGCTAACTAAATTTAGCATCTGTACAATTTATGACATGCTACATGTTAAGGCATCACACAAGAAATTTTGTATGAGAAATGTAGTTGCGGAAATTCAAAGAGCTGTTAACATGCAATGCAGTGCCCAAGTGAGCCCCAGGCAGCTATTATTTTGCACTAGAGACCACATCCTCCGCATTAAATTAGTATTTTTAAACTAACCAAGAAGCTAACCACTTGCTGAGATAATAGCTTTCACTAAACTGAAGGAGGAAAACACTGCCTCTTAATTCACTGCATGGTATAGCCACTAACTTAAAATACAAAACAGAAATTAAGGAATAAATCTGCTTAGATGAAAGCAAAATGCAGAGTGACAAAATGGCCTTATGTAAGAACAGAATGTTGTAATTTCGGTCTTTATATATGGCACATGAATTCCAACTTACTTAAAAGGAAAAGAATGTGCAGAATATGTACCAAATCAACAGAACCATTCTGATGCAAAAGTAGTTCATTAGGCAATTACCACCCAAGAAAAATCTGTATACTTAAATGCACTGATGCACAGAACATACCTTTGCAATGTGGTCACTTTGCAGCTGCTAAGTACATATCCAGCCAGATGGTAGGAATCATTGCAGCTCCACTAACTGAAGTGAGAGATGGGAAAGCTGGAGGCCTGACTGGTATCAGATTCACTCCCTCTCTTTCCCTCTCCCAAGTCCCAAACTGAAGGAATTTAAACCAGCAAAATATTTTACCTTAGATGGCAGAGATGATGACACTTGACAAGATACAGATGCTACTCTGAAACACCCTGACAATAACGGTAATAAACACAAAAGCATAAGGATCATACAACTAGTAGACTGCGTGTGCAGAGCTGTTCCAGGACATTAGTAATCCCAGGCCATCCTGGATGAGAAGGCACTGCAAAATGTAATTAGAAATCTTTCTGCCTTACTGAACTTACTTAAATCTTACTGGAATCTTACTGCCTTACTGGAAGTTCCTTTTTGAACTTCCCATCAGTGGGTATCTGCCTAAGACTGGTCCTGCAAGTGTTGACAGTGAGAGATAGAAGTCCCTACGGCTGGCTGCCTTCTACTGTAACTTCCAGTCTACCATGGATGTGGCAGCAGCCTGTATATGAGCAAGAGAGAACAGGTCCTTGAGCTCAACACGGGCTCATAACTCATGGCGGGGGGGAGGAGGAGGGCATGGAAGAGACAAGAGGGTCATTTCTTTTTCCTTTGTCACTGGCATTTTATAAGGGAGCATCTTGGAATCTTTCTATGCGTTTCTACAATTTACACAGACTGGTGAATTAGAAAGCACCTGAAAAATAAAATAAAGGAACTGTACTGCCAGCCACAGCTCTTAAAGGAACAGACAAGAGAATAATTTGTAGCCAAAAGGAAGAGAGGAATGAAAAGTCTTGACCTTGCTTACTCATGGACAAGTGATTTATCATACACAAGAATGTCAACCTAATTATGAAAGGGACACTGATTACAAAAGGGAAAATCTTTAAGAGAAAGCTGATTCAATTAAACATTTTTAAAAGAAGTTAGCACCATGCACGGGGCTAAAAACAACCTTTTGGGTATGCAACAGATATCCACGAAGAAAGAATAAATTTTACAGAAAAGCAAAGTCAAGGTCCATCATGAAGCAATTAGTATGTGAAAATAAACACAGCTTATTTATAGCACATAGGACACGACAGTGTTAAGATTAGATCAACTTGACTAGGTAACTGTATATGATACTAGCCCAGTTGCATAAAGTTGTCTCCAAATATCATTTAGGAATACAAATTCAGAAGAAAACCATCCTTAATAAAAAGGAATTAACAATAGCTTAAATTAAATAAAAACAATTTCTAAATCAGCAAGACTAACAGAATTTATTAAATGTTGATCATAGGTCATTTTTGCCGGTCTTCTTTAAATGTATAAGTAATTGTATCAGTGCTGAAAGGAATCAATATGCTAGAAGTTCACAGGAGCGGTTCTCAATGAATTCTGAAAGAAATATCCTTACAAGATGATCCATGAGTAACCTCTGGGAAGGAGAACTGCACGTCACACTGTACTGAGATAATCAATTATGAATGGAAAGACATGTTTATGTCTTCACATGATTTGTATGCCATTACCTTCCTTTGCGCAACTTGCTTTAGCTAATAAATCTTATTTCTGAAAACGAATAGAGTTATTTGAAGCCTGGATTCCACTTTCTGGTTTTTGTCAGTAAACTACAGCAGATCTGCACAACATTGTAGTGACTGGTAGGTCAGCAACTTCCACCTAGCCCAGGCGAAGGATGATGGCTCCATGCAATCACACCAAAAAGCACACAATGAACGGTCCTGTACCTCTACAGTAAGCAGGTGGGCAAGTGGACCCCTGCTGTAGTGGGGGACAGGAAGACCTGCAGACAGCCCAGTTCTCTCTCCCTACAGCACAGGCTTCTGCAACAGTTACTTTCCAACACAGTCAATGAAAGGAAAAGTAGATACCTTCCTGGTAAGTGAGATTATTGCTTTTGAGAAAACAAAAGTCATGCTGGAACAGGTATTACGGACAAGAGATATTTCTAGTTGCATTTATTGACTGCATTTAATTGTTTGGAAACCTCCTCTTTAAAGATGATTTTCAATCCTTGCCCTTTGGTGAAACCAGCAACATACGATGAAGATTACAGCATGCTAGATACAATCCGATATAAACAGCATTTTTATGGAGTAATCTTTTGCAGGTTATATGTCAGATAACCAGTTATTAAGAAATAAAAGTTCATCCAGGCCTTTAAAAATGACTATAAACAAGCTAATTTAACTAGCAGCATTTAATTCTGCTTCCCTTCACCATTCCATAGCAGAGACAAACAGCAGCAACCAGTTGCAAAGCATCTGTATCTAGCTAGCACAGAAAAGAAAGGGGGAAAATGTTCTCTCAACTGTGAGGCAGCAGCATTAGCAGGCTGTATATTTCCCAAGTAGGGATCCATCCTTATGCACTTACTCTGATTTGGCAATTGCCCTTTGAACAGCAATCCTATTACATTGAATACTCTTGGTCTTGCACTTCCTTAAAGTTCACACAGTGCCTCATGTCAGAGGGAAAAGAAGCTACCATTGGATCTAGTCTCCAAGATCTTTGGCACTGAAAAAGATACAAAAGGTTAAGTGACCTTAAACTGCAACCCAATAGCTGGGATGCTATTTATTTCCTTTGACTTAATTTGGTATCCATAGCACAACTACAGCTAAAATAATAAGAAAAGATAAAAAAATCCATGTAAGATCAAATTTTAGTAGAGATGACTATCCGTGGCAGTTCTTCCTCATGGAATATTGGAACAAATACTGCTTTTTTACTAGGAAAAGTGGCAAACATGTTTAAATAGGTTAAGGATGGAAAGGGATTTAATTTCGGAATAAATCATAATTAAATTATCTTTATTGGCTTCCATCTTGATTCTTGTAACAAAACTCTCCCATGTATAAACTACATGCAAATTCTGTATTGCTTGGGGCTGTGTGGCCTTTTCAGAGATTTTTTGCAAAGAAAAAGCAAGATTTCCTTTCGACATTAAGTGCAAAGGAGTTATTTATTGTTTGTTATGTCCACAGAAACAGTATATATAAACGCTTGCATTTCCTATTTCATCTCATTAAAAAAAAATCCCAGTGCCTAAAGCTAAAAGACTCCTTTTGATCTAGTAAAAATCCTTATCGGAATTTGTCAGGGAATTCAGTAGAAATACTGAGGATGCAGTTTTAAAACTAGAGGGCTGCAGTTCTGCCTTCACTGCTTATATTCCCAGCTCTTTCCATCTTCTGCCTGCTCCTGGCACTAGCACTCATGCAGTGGCAATTGTGAGTTCTTTCAGGAAGCTGGTAATGATGAAGATTAACCTGGAAAGTGACCTTTTCTGACCAAACCAGCTCCCTTGAACTAGTTTGCTGCATGGTCCCATGATTATCAACAGCGGCTCAGGGGCAGGAACAGAGCAGTTGAGACTTGGGCAGGCTTACACTGCAGCAAAGTCACACTGTAACTTGCTTTCACTCTTCTTGGACCACGTACTCCCAACCCTAACAGTCTCAGCACTAGCACTTGTAGTTGTGGAGCAAGGCACCACCGTTGTGACTGAAACAGACTCCCTCGCTCTACCAAGGTAGTCTGCAATCAGCGGTAGATCTTGTGGCTGGCATAGCCACTAGAACGGATACAAATGAAGCAAAAGCATTTCTGTGGCAGAAAGCAGAAATTTCACACCTCTTAGTGACATGATTGCAGAAAGGTTCTTACCCATTAACATGTTTTGATAAAGAATGAGATGGGGCAAATACCTTTCTACGGAAGTTAAAGTAGTCACAGTGTCACCAGAGTGAACTGAGCACTAACCGGCAATGCTTATCAAGCTTATTTTCACTTTATTTGATAATGTTCCTGATAGCAAGATCTCCTGTGTATGCTCCACTAAACTTTTATATTTTATGGACTACATTACCACATGTCCTCGCCCTGTTTCATAAGTGTACTCCCACACAACCCCATAAAGTCCTGTTTTGTTTCTTACATTACATTTCTTGTACATGAATACATTATTTTACCAAGGTGATGCTAGCAGTCCCAAGGTTAGTCCACAAAGGTTAGTCTCCCTTGGCTGTCTCTATAGTCAGCTCCCAGGTGATGATGACCTGCTGGCACTACCATGTCCAGTTCAACATTCCCAATATATGTCGTCTGTGTCCCCTTCTCCATGTCAGTGCTAACTGACATGTTGGGGAGCTACATGTTGGGGAGCTGAAATACCAGAAACTCCCACCCCGCTTCCCCACCAAACAAACCCAAAACGTACACCCACACAAACAACAAGTGAAGAGTTTCTACTGGTTCAGCTGCCCAAGTATCAGAGAAATGTAAATTTAATAAAGACAGGGGTGGGAACAGAGGCTGGTGGAAGGGAAACCTTTTGGCAGCAACTATAACCTCAGATTATACTCCTGGAACCAAAGCTAAGTCAACTATGAAAAAAAATCCATTGGAATTTGGGCTTCATTTGTTCTGAAGTTCATGTAGTCTATTCCAAACGTAATACACAGCTTAAGTAAAAGCATAATTTAAAAACAAATCATCGCAATTTAAGATGTTTATAATTGTAGGCTAGATAGAAAAACTTTAATTCCTTCGGTCTAACTGTAGCAACATAGAGAGCAATCAATCACAAAACGAACAGTGCCAGAAGATTCAGATTTTCAACAAGGTCCCTAAATAGTATCTTTAAAAACAGAACAATACATACTTTATGCAGTAATTCTGGAAAACATCCACACTTTCTTTTGGCTCAGTGCACACATTACAACAGCAATACATTAATGTTTTCCAAAAGCCATACCATTAGAAAAATGTTAGTACACAAATACATAAAAACAATGCATAATAACAATTTGTTTTAAGTACCACTGACAAGAAGGAAGAGACCGATGGATTCGGGGACTGGCATCATGACAAGAAGAAATACTATTTCTTGGGAAAGTCTGAGATCAAATGGGCAAAATACTTTGGAACAAAAAGCAAAAGAAATCAGAAGTTGCCAACTCCGAGAGTTACTAGGTAAAGTTAAAAGCTTGCACTCATCCAAAATTCAGAGTAGGTCATCACAGCGGTTGAAAGTTATTGGACCTTCCTCTAGAATACCAGCTCAAAGTTCCCCCAGGACCTCTCTAGCAACAGCACATCTCAAAATTACGCTATGCTGTACACATACACTCTTTCTTTCCTTGGTGATATATGCAGTTTCCTTCTCACACTTTTATTATATTTTCCAAAGATAATTCTTGAGGCCTGTTATGGCTAGAACCTTGTAATCAACTTACTGCCAGAAGCTGGCAAGTTATACGCTCCTGTCCCCACCCCAGTGAATGATCTAAGTCAAAGATGAATTCAAGCTCTGAGGTCACTAAGTTTTACAGTAAAATCACACACAGTGTAACGAATTCATGAAAACATGGTATGCAGTGATAGGTATTTTTTCCTCTCTATCATTTAATATTATGTAAGATGGTGGCTCATTTGAAAAGAGCATACACAAGGATAAGTGAAAAATAAGCAGCTGCTAGAGGTTCACAATGAATTTCAAATAACATGGTTTTGTATGAAAAAAGTACAGTTCACTCTAACAGAAAGTTCCCTTCACCTGCAAAACAGGGATAGCTATGATTTAACAGCACTGCAATTACAATGTCTACAGATAACGAGGCCCCATGTTCCCCTTTGGCTCTCTGATCTTCTCTACAGCCTCTGCCTTTTACATCCACAGACCTCTCTTCTCCCATCCCACCACTGATTTTGTCCAGATCATTTGAAGATTTACTTTAAAAATAAAAAAGTTTAAAGTAACACCTGGCAAAGCTAAACACACAGCAAACGTGATAACATGTTTTGTGTGACAAAGCTATACTTAAATGAAGTTCTGCTTTAAAGGCCTACTTACACTCAAGAGTACTTCCATTCCTTAATTCAAGTTTGCTTTGCAGAACATAACTGCATTTTAGACTGAACTGTAGTTCTTAGTCTGCTGTGGCTTTTATTTCAAGTTACTGTAGTGGCATACAAGGTCAGTTCACATACATGCATAATTCAACAGAAGTTAAACTGTTATGCATAACTAACAATCATTGCATTAGAAACCTGCCAGAATTAGTTAAGCTCACCTCTTTATCCATACTCTCTAAATCCTCTTTACATAGGGTGTACAGGGGCATTGTCTCAGACATACTTGGCTGGCGTTTCCGCTTAGATGGACCAGGCTGCTCTTCATTTTCACTCGCTGGTAGGTCTTCTTCTTCAAACATCTGCTGCTGATGTGGTTGAACAACTCTGAAAAATTTCAGGGGTCCCACATAAGAAAGATTTATTTGATTTACAGCTTGTCTAGAAATAAAATCCTAAAACAATTTATGATTTAGTATCTATGACTTTGCTTAATAGCGTTCTGTGTTCATCAACAGAAGAAAGATCAAGTGTCCCAATGATTGCTTTTATTTTCAGTCTGATGGCTTCTGATTCTACCTTTGACAAGGTACTCACTCTCCTGCCTTCCCATTGTTCTTGTAAGTAACCACCAAACCTTTCTTGAAGCCAAGAGTTTCAGTAGCTGCAGATGCGCTGCCCTTAAAATACATTAACGTTTGTGCTCAAGTGGAGTTCGTCCATCACTTGACACATTTAATCATTCAGGAAACAATTCTTACATTCTAATATATTTTTCCTGATCTATGTTATGCTTGTATTCTTGAATCTCAAAGTATACCCTTCTATTTCTCAATCTTACAGATAAGAGGTTTGCAAGTAGAAAGCTCATTTCTGTAGCCTTGATCTTTAGACATTTCCCAGATGCTAAGCCTGGATGAGATGCAAAACAGACCGTGTTTCTTTTTGGCTAGTGTATTCAAATATGATAGCATTTTCTTAGTTTGTATTTTACTACCTTGTTAGTTACTGTATTTAACCAGAACACGCAGATACCAAAAGGAATGTCAAAATGTTCATAAAAACGGTAAAATAATCATAACTTCATGAGAATTGCTTTATAATGGTAATAAAAAGATAGACTACATCTAGAACAACAGCAGGAGACTTCTACATTTCTTGGGTAACTTTTTCTTTGTGAATATTACTTAACTATTAAAGACTTGGAGAAGCTAAAACTGCTACACAATACAGTTTAACTATGAATACTGAGCTGTAACCCTCCTGGAACACATTACAGCAACTCAGCACCAACCAGAATCTTATTCAAAGACCTTAGGTCATAAAGCTCATGGATAACAAATTATTTACGTTAGCCACAAGATTGTGTGTGTGGGGAATGATTACCACAAGCAAGTATAAAAGTGACTGTATTTGAAATCACAAGATGTTTCAAATTGTAACTACCAGGTGAGACACCATCAAGCTGTTTCTGAGGGTGGTGGCGATTAAGAAAGGGCACAGTGTGGTCTCTGCTGACAAGAGTTTCAGTGTAGGATGGCTGCTTCTCCTCAAGCCTGGATTTTCAAGAAACAGCTTTAGATCAGCACCCCTTATTATTATAAGCCATTATTAAATTATGTAAATCCAGTCACAGGTAAGGTTCCACAAAATCATTTCCCCTCTCATGAACTTGACAGCTTCTTAAGACGGCCATCTAAATATCAAGATTTTTTCCTACATCAGTACTTCAATTCCAGAATGTATGAAATCTGAAAGTCACATGAAGCTGTCTTATTGAGCTCATTTTGAGGGCTCAGATTTCCTAAATACACATCTCTCTCCTCTCAGATCCCATGCATAGGTGCAAGAGATGTGAATTCATTGTTTGATTTGGGGATGGTGGGGGAAGAGAGCCAAGCCATTGCTGTGCTACCCAGAACTGCGCTATCTGCTGCAGGAGAGCCCCATCCGTTCAGCGCTACTCAGCAACACAGCAGAAATGTTCCCCTTCGCAGTTTGTCATTTCTGTACACTGGAACTTCCTATGAAGCCAAAACAACAATTTAGATGTTGTGGAAACGAACTAACCAAACTGTTTTCGTTAGAGATTTTCATCACAGCTTAACAGTTTTTTTTTGTTTGGTTGGTTTTTTCCCCCTCCCCTCTACTAAATGTTTTCTATTTTACAAGACCACACGGTTTTCTTTTGCTATTAAGCTGCTCTCAGACAATAATTTTCATAGGTAAAAGAGTAAAAAAATACAGCATTACACTATATTTTCCAAAAGGATCTTTTAAAATATGATTTCCACACCTTTTTAATAGGTACCCTAGCCAAGAGAAAGGTGGTGATGCTATTTACATTCTTAGTAAAACAGAGAATGACAAAACAACAGGTATGAGCATCTTACACAACTGCATTGAAAACATGACAAGCTTGACCATGCCAAAAATTATACACAAGTTATATGTAGCAGGCAGCCAAGCAGATTTTCTTAGACTAGAAATAAATCTAGTATTTTTTTTAAGAACACATTAACATATTGATGACAGCGAGAACTCCTCTTTTTGCAGTTTCTGTATCATTGTATTCTTATTTATATTCTTTATTTGAACACTTTAGAGAACATCACTCTCACCTCAATGGGTGGCAAAGGCAGGAATTACTTTGCATCATTATTAAATAAAAACTTTATTGGCAGTTTAAATCTGGAGATACTGCATCCAAGACTAGGCATAGCTATGAACTTTTTTACTCTGAAGCAATAATATGCAGAAATATTACAAGTCTCAGGTAAGTCTTGAAGACTCCACCATTGTTAAAAAAACATAAAATACTCCCCCTCCTCCCCCAGAATAAAATGTGAGATCATCCTTGACCACATTATTATACACAAATATTAACTGTAAAATAACTGTATTAATAGCTTCTAAAGGCTTTTGTCAGATTTTTTTCCCAGTATTTTCCAACTGCTACTAGATAAGATACACTGGGACTTCTCACTAAAGCATTGCAAAAAGCAATATAAAACAAAGACTTCTTTAAGGTTTGTAAGAAACATTTTTATTTTATCAAAGACACTTTTCAGGCTTTACATTTTCAGCTGCTTGTTAGGTTGATTAAAATTGAAAGACATACAAATGCAGGAATTTACATTTATTTCTAATTAGATGAGATTCATGAGTACTTTTTCAAAAATAACATCATATTCAACCCTGCACAGGTTGGTTGGCGCTTGCCAGTCTTACACATGCATGTGTGCTAGAAGTCACCACATGCAGGGTGGGTTCAACATTTATGGAAGTTACAAGCATCTTAACACTTTCATTGATACAGCATCAGGGCAAAAGTTAAAATAGCATTATCATCATGAAAATGTTAAAAATATTTAAATTCCATTAATGATTTCAATTTGGTACTTCGTATTTTTGCTGTCATAGCAAGACTAATAATATTAGATAGGAAAAATCATAACAATGAGCATATAAATTAAGACACAAAAATTTTAAGTGAAATTAATTTATACGAATCTTAAAGAATTGCTTCAGCCACCAACATCTGCTTGACACACCTTTACAAACCAAACATTTGGTGCATCTTAGCACTATTTAAAACCAGACAGCCACTTAACTTCTCACATGTAAATTATATCCATATTTTAAGCCTTGCTTCACCTGTTAGTGTATTATTAGCGTTCACTGGAATTTAACTTGTAATATTATTTTTTCTTTATTGTCATCCAAGATGCCATTAGCATTTGCATTTTTTTTTGACAACACTACATTACACATCTCATGACCTGTTACAACTTTAGTGTTTACTGCAATGTTTGTAGAATACTGTTTCCATATGAAAATGCAAATTGTTGAGATACATACGGAGTGTCAAAGCTCTGACATGCAGGATATTTTTAAAGAGGAATCCTTGCAGTTCTCAGACAAAGAAGAGCTCCTGCCGGCCGCCAGCAGCCACCGAGCACCACTGCATTCGCTTCCCTTCCCTTCCAGTACAGCCGCAAACTCTTTGCCACCCTTCCGCTCAGGCTGCAACAGCCATGACAAAAAGCAGGTGTTCAAGTCTCACTGAGCACAGTGGCAAGATCTATGCCTGTCGCATGAAACATTGAGCAAATCAGCTGAACCATCTCTAGCTCACTGGTGACAGTTTCACTGTAAATTGTGTGTCAATATTTAAACTAATCATATCCTATTTTAAATTATGTTTCAAGTTGAATCCCAGAATGAAACTAAAAATGTTGAACCCAAAATAAAAAAAAGTGAGAACTGAGACAGTTCTTATGAAATGGTACTCAGATAACTTGAAGCCCTTTTCAGTAACCAGCCTTGCAAGAGGTTCACTTCTAAGGTCTATTCTTACAGTAAGAGACCAAGTACCATTGCTATGACACATGTGGCTATCCAAGGGTTTCCTCTCGCAGCAGTGCAATTTTGTTGCCCACTGTCTGAAATTCAGAATCATATGAAGTTTTTAGAAACTATCAAAGAAGATTATTGGAGACTTTGCATCCACCTGCAACAGGAGTGGTTGTGAGTGTTAACAGCTTTAACTCTGCTTAAATTCAATGGCTTAGTTACAAATACTCTTACCTTTCTGTAGGAGGTGAACATACAAGCACATGAATTTTGTCAGGACACAAAATACATTGCCTTCTACCAAGAAACTGCTGCACTAAAGTAATTTTCTCTAAAGTCAAGTATCACATCAATTTTTAAATTGGATGTGAAACTTTTTTTTAAAAGCTGTCATTGATGTATGCTTTAAGATAAAGCAAAGCGATGATACAGTACTTCTGCCTCAGCTCTTGCTCAGTCAAAACACAGCAAAGCTGTTCCTGTTCAGCTTCTTGTTACTTCTTTACAGCCTTTGTGCTCTGCCTGCGCTGTACTTCCTATCCCTTAAAAGTACTTAAAGCGGTATTTGATCACTGCACTGCTTTCCTCCTAGACTTTACCAAGACACTCGTCACCATCTTAATTGAAGATAACGGAACTGCTCTGAGGAATATAGACATGCCCCAATTAAGCGATCAGTGTTTACAGGTCACTAACTTTACCACTAGAACCAAATCAACAGGAAATGATGATGAAAATACTGACTATTTGCCAGCATATATCTTACGTTAATCGGCGAAGTTGCAGCACAGTTGAGTAATTGGATTTACTTTCTTAGATTAAAGCATCTCAACCCTGAGCATTGATAGTCAAAAAAATGCTTAAGTGAAATAAGATAAGGGAGTAGGAAGAAGATACAGTCTCGCTCCATGCCAAAACCTGTCTGGGGCTCTGAGAAACTCAACTAAGACAGCTGAAGTATATTTCTCTCCTTTTCCATAAGATGTTCAAGTGAAGAAGCACCTCTGCATTAAAGAAAAATAAGCCTAGGTGTGGACATAACTCTTCATTAAGTTGTTGACAAAGATAGAACAAACATCAAAACCTATTCTTTCTAAAGCATTGAGTGATGCATCAACATAAACCATCATATTGAAGCATCTTAGAAGTGTCATGACAATTATATACACGTACAACCTTCCCAGCTCTATTTCTAGACAAACTCCTTGCCACACTAACTGACAAACAAAACCAAAAGCTTTTCAGCTCCTCTCTGGATACATGCTGTGTCTTGATTATTTAAAGATTTTCCTGCTCATTTAACATGTCATAGTAAAGTGAAATACAGACTTTAAAGACACAGTTAAAAAGGAACTGAAAACAAGATGTCTTCATAAACAAGAGACTCAAAAAACCTACACTGACAGAAACAAGGAAGCTGAAATAAGAAAAAGCCTATAAAAAGATGACAACTGAAAAAAACATAGGTTGAAATAATTTAGCAACAGGAAGATAGAGTGGAAACATAACAAGCTACACTAATATACAAAAACTTAACAAGTGATACACTGCAAAAGTGGCGGGGGAGGGAGAAGAAAGGTAGAAGACTGTGTGCATTTATAATTGTGCTTTGTATTTTTGTAGTTGCTTGGAAAACTGAATTGCTTTATAACTGCTATACTCTGATCACATTGTACAAAGGAATTTTGATCACATTTTACAAAGATAAAAGCTTCGCCTTCAATTGGGTACTTTACCTTTGGAGTCAACAAGCCTTGCTAAACTTGTTAGCATTCCAGAAAGTCAGATCTTTTACGTAGATACTTAGGGATGAATTTTAGATATTTTATGCATCCGTAAGAGACAAGTGTTGTCTTTGTAGCTTAATCTAATCCACAAATTTTGACAGAGTCCAGATGCTAGCCTTTGTACTTCAAAAG
Source organism: Calonectris borealis (assembly GCF_964195595.1). NCBI lineage: Eukaryota > Metazoa > Chordata > Aves > Procellariiformes > Procellariidae > Calonectris > Calonectris borealis. Next base: position 105,532,742 of record NC_134313.1, on the reverse strand, counting down.
CAGGCCATCTCCTCTTCCTGCTGCTTTAGTGTCTTGATTTAGTGATCTAAGGATTATTAACTAACACTCAATCATATGGCCTTATTTAATAATGCTCAGCTAGCTACACTCCTCTTCCACCACTTCTGACATTCCTCAAAACAAAACACAAAGCTGATGTCCCATCTGAAGGAATTAGGTGAAGAGGAAAATTTTATAAACAAAAGCCAAATGCTATCAGATATATTCTATAGACAAAAACCCCAATCCATTACTCTAAGACTTGTTAAAAAACATTAGGCTGCCTCGCTTCAGAGATGAGTTATTTAATATTCACGTTAGAGCGCAAAAACTACACGCTGCATTTATTTGTTCTGAGGTTTCTAGTTGCACTTAAGTGAGGCACAAAAAGCATCTGGAATGCTAGCATCCTCATTTCACTTCAGCTGACTATTCACGTTCAGTCATTTCCTTGGCTTTTTAGAAAGCAAACGAAGTAACTAAAGCAAAGATGACAATTTGATCAAATGCAAAGATAACAAGAGTTAAATTTACCACAGCATCTGAAAATATAGTTGAAGACACTCTTAGCTATGCTTTAGGTACCTGAAGGACGAGTGTTCACCGTGGACTGGTAAGGTGATGGGAGGAGCTGGAGATTGGATGTACATCGACTGGCCAGAGGTCTGAGTGCCTTTCCTGATTAGCTTTCCAGTGTTAGGATCATAAAGTCGAACTTCAGGACCAGGTTGAGACCTTGGATGGATGGGTGTTGGGTGAAACAGCGCTGTCTGAAAAGTGCTGTGTGTATCAGGAAACGTGGCAGGGCTGTTCTCTCTGTTGGATGAAGTTCAGAAAAAATAGCTTTAGAAATTTAAATGAGGTATCTAACTGTAATGTAAAAAATGAGCATTCCTTTTTTCTAAAGGAGAAAGTGGGGGGAAAAAAATGGTTTGGCAGATTTCTGAAAAAACATTTCTTCTTACCCACCCTATTAAAGTCTCGCTGAATTTAAAACAGAAAAATGCAAAGACACAGATAATGTCATATTTACATTATTAAAAAAATTATTAAATGTGCCTTAAAAAGCATCTTAACATATAAAGTTACTGAAATTGCTTCCAATACTAACAACTGCACAACTAGAGTAGCATAATAATCTACATATATGCAACAAAAAGAAAAGCATGCTATTGTATCAGATCTTAGTATTTGCTCTCCAACTTGGCTCTGAGAGAAAATAAACACACGGTATTAATTTGCAAGTCACCCAAACTCATTTGTTAAAATACTAAGCCACCTATGATCACTCTGCTGCATTTTAAAACACGATTTTAGAAGTGTCAGCAGAAACACTCAGAGATCAGTCTGCAGGAATTACCATTATGGCATACTATCCAATTACGATGAAGTGCCACAAAAAAAAAGGAAGCAAATTGAATCATTTAAAAAAAATAAATAAAACAGCACGTTATGCACCATGAAACCGATGCTATAGAAAAAACAACTAAACTATATTTTAACAAATATTAGAAGTGCCACAAAACTGGAGTTTCTACCATATGCTTTCATGGACCTTTCTGAAGTAATCTTGTAGCATCAATACTTAAGGTCAACCAATTCCAAGTTTACTTACTCTTTTTTGCTATTCTTAAGCTCATTTTATATGCAAATATTTTCTCAGAGTTCATCCCTCACCTAGTTCATAAGTGCTTTGGACCAGTAATCACTATTTCAAGCAGCTTCATTAAGGAGAAAATCTTTTCCAAAGAAGTTGCACATGTTGGGTTAATAAAGTAAAAGTATTTGCATTAAGATAGATGTCTCACTGACTGAAGTTTGGGGGGGGTGGGGGGAGCGGTGTGGAAGTGAGGGAAAGTATGAAGTGGAGGTATATTGTATTAGAAACATAGAAGTAGGAAAAATTATCATTGTGTTTCAATAAAATGGAAGAGTACATTAAGATAGGTAGAAAGACCAACATTCATCTAGACATCAAAAAATGATGCTTACAAGTCACTGCCCAGATTTCTACTAAGAACTCAGCAGTGTCAGGCCTCTGAGACAAGTTAAACATCCCATACAAATATTCCAAAGTTTGATTAAAAAAACTGATAGAACATTTTAGAAACAAAGTATTCTAGTCAAGCCATAAGTAGGCTACATCTCTTTCCTAAGTTTTAGAGATCCTGGGTCCCTACCTAGTCTCCCATTTGATAAGTGATCTCACTTCCAGATGTTTCTACTTTTGGCGTCTTCAGAGTGCATGAGGACTTTACACACACACATTCTGCCCTCAGAGGGCTAGCGTCTTTTAGGCAGAAAGCAAATCTCTAGCCTACTCAGTCAATCACATCACTATCCATTTAACACAGAAAACCCAATATGCTATGCCCCTTCCTGTCTAAACACAGGAGGGAAGGTCCTCCATTAGGCTTGCAAGATGCTATTAATGTGAGTCTATCCAAACAGGTAACAAGTCAAGAAGCAGAAGCTGGCGCTACAGTATCTTGCCATGAATTATTTTGCCATGGCACTTTCCTAAAGGGGACTGTTCTTAATAGCCCTCAGACTTCCTCTGTGTTAATAAAGTTTTTGGCTGTCTATTTGCATCCTAGTGCAGTGATTATTTTTAACCCTTTCTCCTTCAACACTTTTTCTTATCATGCCAAAACCTCCTGTTCTCTCACTACTTCCTTTCTTCCAGTTTTCACTTCTACCTTCATGCCTTCCAACCCCTCTTAGATTTTTTTCTGCTCTATTTTTCTCTTCCTCCTCACTACCAAGTCTCAGAAAAAAATGCCATACTTTACCAATTTTTCATGTTGTGGGAGTGTGTACATTTTTTAATTCATTTGGCAGCATGAATGATCCTGCACCTTGGTGGCATTCCCTGTGTTAGTTTGTAGATGAACTGAACAAGGTCCACTGCTCCAGCTGAAGATGGCTAACAATGATAACTGCTAAAGAAACTACTGGTACCACAGGTTTCTCCTGATTCTGCTAGCTGCTGAACTGCCTCCCAATCCCTTAACAGTTTTCAGTTTAAGCCGCACAGAAATGGACAAAAATGGAGGGTTCTTTCACAAAATCTGTAAGCATTGCACACCATTCTGAATTTGTCAGAAACCAATTTTATAGCTGCATTAACAAATTAGCATAATTGTATGAATAACCTATTTTCATAGCCCCTACTCCCCCAAGTTTCCACTTACCTGTGTGTTTTGATGTAGTCATCCTTCAAGGGAAAGAGCTGTTCCTCAACCTTGTCCCAGCGCTCCAGGCAGCTCCACAGCCAATCGGGGTTTACAACATGGAGATCCTTGCAGTCCTGAGCTTGCCGTACTTTTTCTGTGCCTATTACGAAGTCAAACATAACATTATAGTGTTCCCAGAAACACAGAAGATAGTTTTAAGTACACACTGGTTTAAGAAGAACATTTTGTGATCAATCTTACAGAAAAAACGAACACCCCTCTGCAAATCCAACAAAACAATCACAACTGATAAAAGTCAGACTCTAAATAAGATGCGATAACCTCAGTCTCAAGCTGGATGAAGGTATTTCCAACTTCCCGAAGCACCGGCACCGTGGAAGTAGTCCACTAAAATTAATCTATACAGAAAACCTCTACATCTCCATATTAACTAAACAAACAATACAAATGCATTTTCATATTTCATCTCCTTCATTTCTATTTGTCAGAGTTTAAGCAGCAGCGACTCTTCAATGCCGTTAAAGCCAAACACTAACTTATCATACGAACTTGCTTATGCACAGTCCCCTGTACACACAGTATGCTACTTTTTAACGGCCAGCCACCCATTCAACCTCCATTTGCCAGAAGCAGGGGCAAAGTAGACAAATGGATTATTTCATGCCAAAGGGGAACAATGAATGTGAAGTTAAACATGTCAGGCTAGCACAAAGTCCACATGAAACCATCAACAATGCAGCATGCAAGTAACAGGTGATCTCAAATTCCACCCTCTGAAGAAGCAGAACAAGAGAGAAACTCAGTAAAGTTGCTATAAATCTTTGCCAAGAAGCAGCAAAACCAGTAAGCAAAAAGAAGCGAATAAAATAAAGGTTGAAATTAACCTTGAAGCGTAGTCTGTTCCCAGAAACAGCTGACTCTCCAAACATTTCAAGAATGTATTTCTTCTATATGATTGGAAAAATTAATTTCACCAATCGTGCTACTTGTTTCAGCATTTATCGAAGAGATCTATGGAGGGACTGAACACTTGGAGACAACACAAAATTGTATCATCTGCCAATAAATCATTAAATATATATGCAACAGAGAAAAAAAACCCCAAGGATTCTGACCTGATATATCTATGCTTGATACTTACACACGGTATCTACACTGCACAAATACTGGGGTAGCTGGAACATGATAAAGGAACTCTCATCAGTCTGACGGTCTGTCTCATAGCTGAAAGCCACTACTCTTCCCTTTTGTTATATCCCTATAATTTATAGCATTTCATCTTATTTACACATTATTTAAAATGCTTATCAAACCCAATCGTTTGTCTATATTCTGTCTTGGTGCAAAGACATCTAAATACACTTAATATTGCACTACATTTTTTGTTTAGAAATGTGAAATAAAAGGAGACCATCAAGAACTAAAGGCAGCAGTTCAATTAACAACTTAGCCCTCTCCTCTAGGTTAAGAGCAGAGCTCTCAGCACTGAAGGTGAATCACTTCAAACACTACCCACTCCTGTTGAAGCCCTTCAATTCTACACAAAGACCCTGGGGTTTCTTCTTGCAGATGCTTATATAAAAACACAACACTCCAGTCTAGTTTACCTTATTAACTAAAAAAAAAAAAAAAAAAAATTTCTAAGTAAAGTTCTTAACTTTTAAAAAACTAAAGTTAGAATTTATGAGCCCTTGTCTATTTTCACACATGTGCCTCCAGAAGAAAACCAAATTTCAGAACAATTCTGACAGGAAAGCAAGAACAGTAAATTAATTTGATGGTTTCAACATAGTTTCCTGGAGTTTTATCTGCATGACTGTCATTTAACAATACGACTTTACTTGTTTCAATTAAGATGAAAGTCTTGAAGTACCCATACTTTTCCACATCATTTGAGGATGAGAGCAAACAGTTAATAGCAAATACCTAAAGGGTCGTGTACAACCTGAACTAGAATCTACTGGGGTAGACAGATCAACTGAAATGCACTTGAGGATTGACCTAACTAGTTAGACAGTTCAGTTTCTAAACTTCTGTGAATTCAGAAGACTAAATAAACAGAAAGGGCAGGAATCACTGTCCTTTACAAAAGTGCTGAAAGCTTCTGTTTTCCTTTTCTACTTTTCTTCCCCCAGACTTAAGAAAGTACTGGAGTAGGGCTACCTTTTCCTCTATCTTTAGATATAAATACATTTTTTCTTGGATTTAAATTAAGAAAAAAATGTTCTGTGCACAAATACATTTCTTCTATTTTCAGCAGTAAATGCAAGTAATTCCACAGTTCAGGATTTAAGAGCTGTACAGTAAATGTAAAACTTTTCTCCACACTAGTATCTTTGCAATAAAAAAGCGTTAATTTAAGAGTCCAAGATAAACACAAACACAAAAACGAGTATTTAAAGATAAAGCCCTTTCCAAACCACAAATGATTTAGAAATGCCATGTTTTAAATTTTGCCATGAAATAAAAATAAAACCACTGTCCAACAAAGACTCAATGAAAACAATTTTAGAACTCCAACCATGTTAATCCCAGCACACCTTTGCTGTTCAAGAGGTTTTAACTGGCTGAAAAGCAAAACTCTTTAAGAAGGGAGGTCAGTGCACCCAGATCATTCATCCCTTGATACAAGAAATCTGTCTTCCAATTAATCATCAGTTACAGAAGTAATAGCAACCCAGAGCACTTTCGTGCAACAGTTGCTGGAAATGAGCCAGTTTACAATGCCAGAGGGAGCTTCTACAGGAGATATTATTATTATTTATGTAACCTCAGTAGGAATTGTAGAAACACCTCCAGTTAGAAACAGGTAAGTATAAAGCTGTATTTAATTTATACACAGGGTATATTTCAGAGGAAAGAAAGCAGAGGTTCTGAAGGAGAATCAGATTAAGAGATCTGGGGGAAAAAGGATTAAAAAAAGTGAAAGACTTGGCTTGGAAAATGCTTTCTTTTGAGAATAAAGGAGAAAAGCAATGACAACATAATAACAACAAAGAGGTAAAACGACAGCTGTTACAAAGAGGATGCTGAAATCAGGTTCATAAGCATAGGAGTTTCAGGGAAAAAAGCAACAAGATTAAGAAGTCCAGTGGAAGTTTAGGTACTTGTGCCTGGTATTAGACACTGAATCAAATATCAGACGTGACTAACAGTACTGTCCTGCACATAACAACTCTGGAGCTGATTGAATACAACATACAATAGCGTGTGATTTCACTAATAAGCATACAGAACAGTTAACCAGAGTTAGTGGTGCTATTGTATAGACAGACTGTGCTTATAATACCCTGAAGAAAAGCTTATCTGATACTGTAGTACATCCATTCGCCCAGCTAAAGATATTGCTGGTCCTTTTGGACTTCATCAGGGGGAACCTGAACAAAACCATAAGACTGCACCTTCATCTCATGTTAAACCTGTGAAGTTACGTGAGAAGATGGCTTCCTCCAACTATTTTTAAAACTGATGTTTCTGCATTGATGATTTGTCAGGTGCTTCACCTTGCTGCCTGTTCCACACACACATTCTGCGTTCACGCATATCTGATCGTTTCATACCAGATGTATGCTGAGGAGCTAAGTAAATTCTTCTTCTAGTCAACAGGATTGCAGTGGAAGCCTTAAACATGAAAGCCAAAATGGCACTATTACGTTTGAAACTCTCATGGTTCTGAAACAATAGCTCCAAAAGGTATAAGGCATTAACATAAAATTAAAGCTGGCAACATGAAGACCAGTGTATAACCAAACCCACCTCCCGAGGGTCAAAAGCCTACCTTTCTCACCTCCACAATACCAAGGCTTTCTGCTTTCTCCTCATTTCTAAAGCGCAGCTGCCTATTGCATGCTCCAGCATACTGAAAATTGCATGAGGTAATACAACTGTGTCATCTCAGGGGCTGCCTTTGATTTCTAGCTAACATCTTCACAAATCAAGATTTCACACATATGATGTTCTTAGAGCAAGATTTGGTGGAACACCAAATTTAACTGGGTAGGAGAAATAGTACTGCAATACTTAATATCCTTGCCTTCTCCTCTCCCTTTCCCCAGTGTAACTTCCCCTTCTGGAAATATGCTTATTAAGAAGAAACAACAGAAAGGATTTTAATCCATCCAAGCAATAGCACTTCTGATGCAGTTAGGAACATCTGAATCATCCAGCTGGGCTAAAAATTACTTAGAGAAAAACTGTTTTTCTGGACTTTTTTGCATTATTCTCCTCTAATCACCTTTGCCTACTACAAACTCTAGTCTAAAATTGTTCCAAAAAGTTAAAAAGGCACACAAGTCTTTCCACATGAAGCAGCTAGGGTCCAAATTCACCACATCTATCCTCTAAGCCTGAAGTATGTAATATTGGGAAAGGGTTATTTTCAGACCTGGGGAAGGGACTCATCAATTTTACTTTTGAACTTGCAAGCACAGGTTGAAAACACAAAAAAGCCCCCTACTAATCTTGACAATTCATTATTTAAAAAGTGACCAAAATCAATAATGCAACAATAAACTTCTATAGCTGTTCTCCAGGACATACAGTTTCACTACAGCAGTTTATTTTGTCTTATCCAAAGTATGAAGCACACTAGGTACTTAAGCAACATAGATAAATGAGACCTAAGCTGTATGTTTATGAAGACTAAGAAATGTTATACTGCATATTTGGCTACATTCACATTACCAAGTAGTGCAGCCCAACAGGGAGATATGCAGGGCAAAAGGGTGCTGGAGGAGCAATGCCCATCCCATATGCATTTCAGGGAGTTTTGCTTTGGATTAGCTCTGCCCAGTCCTGCGGACCGAATCCCGTGAGCGCTCAGCTGGCTGTGCCCTCCAATTCAGTCTCACCCCATGAGGAACCCAGTGTGCGGGCTCGAGGCTATGCCAGGACAAACCGAAGTACACGATGGTAAGTGACCACCAGAGTTGCTCTCAAAACACTCTCGTGATTCCAACACACCAAAGTCAACATATCCTTATGGCAGTTTGCAGTCAGGTTGCCAGACATTGCTTGGAAAATCTGATCACTAAAAGTTTATTTCTCTTCAGACCATTTTTATATATAAAACTTGATTTATGATCAAATCCTGAAGCTCTTCTCTAACAACGTTAACCTAAGACAAGTTGTACAGACCTCAGTGTTTTGTCCTACAAGAATTAAGTGATCATGAAATGGTGACAGATGTGCTGTTTGGAGGCTATGTCTGGAGTTCAGCTTTAACATTGCACTGTGCTTTGCAGGAACAGCAACAGGCTTATCTGGTCAGTGCGAGTTTAGAGCAGTGCTTAACAGGATTTTTTTTAAAGACAGTCTTTGAAAATATTCTTCAGAAAAAAAATCTGTGGACACATCATAGCCATGTCTGGTGAAGACCTCACACCAAGTCATAGGACAGGCTAACAAGGCTTTATCAGCTGGCAGCTTTCTCTTCTCTCTCAGTACCTCAGAGCTGGACTCAGGAATAAACATTTTCTAACTAGATAGATGAGGATGAAAAAAAACAAGCCGTAGTTCATAGTACAATTGGTATTTTAAGCAACCTGATACTTAATGGTATTAAGCAAAACTTGATATAGACTAAGTCACCAAAAGTAAGGAAATTATTCCCATATAGCTTTCAAAGTATAGGAGAAGACACAGAATTAAATATATTTTGAAAAAGAAAAAAATTCAGGGTCTAAACTGACATATTTCCACTCCTACCCCACTAGAATAATTTTTAAGTGACCTGAACAGATTTATCTGCTCCACCAGCATAAACTCAATACAAACATCAACTATAGTACCTTTCATTTGTTCAGGAAGGAACATAACAAGGTTTATGAAATAGTGTGGTAACTGCTTAGCCAAGTGTGTACACAGCTATAACAACTCATCATCCAGTGCAGTTTACTGTTGCTTAAAGCAAACAGCAGATGTTTCAAAAACTAAAGTAAGATTTATGCAGCCCATAGGTAAGTGGAAACGACTACAGGGTAGCCTTTTCTCAGTCACTCAGATTTATGAAAGCTGATTAGATGACACAGAGATCCTTGTGTTTTACAGTAGTTCAGGTAGATAGTATTTTCCTCCCTATATAATGAAAAAAATCCTAATTTTCTCCAAGAGCAAGGATTTATTTATTTTCAGAATTCAGAGTGTCTCTGTCTGCAGAGAAACAAGCTGCCTATCTGCAGAGAAAGACAAGTATATACAAAGAATAAAAGAAATTTAAATTATTTACTGCAATAGGCTGGCAAGAATGCTGTAAATACAATCTAAAATGGTATTCGCTAGCTGTTCATTCCATACACCAAACTATGATGTGGTCACTTTGCAGGGGGAAAACCCATCCCTCCAAGACCTAGAGAAAAAGACTATTTCACACTGACTACCCTTTCTATTTCCTCTGACGAATTCTTCCTCTGTCTTCAAAACTGAAAAGCTAACAGTATTTATCCCCACCGCTCTTGCAGATTAAGTATATGCCATTTACTACAGCTCAGCTAACACAGAGTAAACATGTAAGTTAAACTTGCTTGTCTGAGTCCTAAGTCTGCCATTGTTAGTGGTGTCATCCAGAAATACTGAACTGACACGTACATTTTAAAAATCACCTTTTCACAACCACATTAAAAAAAAAAAAGAGAAAAAAAAAGAAAAAAGAAGCAGAATGACATTGTCTGTTCTCAGGTCATTGACTTCTGAATAAAACTCAAGAAGGGACATGCTTTTGTTTCCCCCTTTCACCAGCAATTAGACATCAAGCAGTGCTTCAGATGTTTGCCATGGGAGCCAGAGATGCAATATCTGTATGGCTTACCGGCTGTAATAGAAAGCAAATTCTACAAATCTCTAACCACACAAGAATCAGTATGAAAATCATGTTGACACTGAATTATCACAAATCCAGCTGTGACAGGACACGATTTATATCCTTAAAATCTCTGATTAAACTTCAGAGTTTGCCTCATGAAGTTAGGATGATGCAGCATAACTACTCCCATCTAACCAGAGGTGAAAAAATAGTCTTCAGTTGAAAAAAACAAACACAAAAACCCATCATAAAACCAAAACCACAAGCAATCCCTGAGAATCTTACAAAAGAAGGTTATTGGAGAATACAGGTTTTTCACTCTAAAGCTCCCTATTTCACTGTCATTGTTACAGAAATAATTACCAAGTGATGATGAAAGATGACAATAGTCTTGTTCGTTAGGCAGAAAAGACTGCCAAGTTACCTCTTTTAGAATTGGTTAATGCAATTCTTTTCTTACTAAAAGCAAGGGTCAGCTTCTACATACTGACAATAAAGGTTTTTCACCCCAGCAATTCAGAAATAGTTGTGTTCTTATGATTTCTTGTTTTAATCAGCAGGCAATATTTGAATATATTTTAAGTACCAAGAGCAACACCAACATCACATGACTATTTTGAAGGAGAGTCTAGGTCTTGACAAAAAGTCTGAAATTTATTTATTTTTCAAAAGAGTGCTGAAAGTTAATTTTAAACGTGTTAATAAACTCAATTCAAATACTGTAAAAGCACATTAATGTAATCAAAACCTAAAATTAAAATAGTTTTTTGTATTAAGATTCACATTAGAGGATGATTCACTAAGAATGTGCAGGTAGTGAATAATTTGCTTATATACATCCTTGTGTTCTACTTTTATATGTATCTATAAAAACATACAACCCCCCTCAAACTGCACATTCCAAAAACAAGCAAAAAAAAGCCTCAACTGCTTCTCACTATCATATGCTGTGTACCTTAACATAACGTTTATTCAACATTTTGTTCTCTAGAGAAATGCATATTTTGGAGGGGGGAGGGGGGTCTCATTTACATTTATCCTATCAATTTTACCACATTACACAATAGTTGCATCCAATGTACAACTACATTCAGAAGCCATCTAGTGCAAGACAAAACAACTTTGAAATGAAGCATTTTAAAATTTGAAATTGGAAAAACATGAAAGTTGTTCTTTCAATATAACTTATATAATAAGTTATATTGACAGCTATTATGTCTCCAATGAAATATGACAAACCTGTGTAATTGTTTGCTGAGAAGAGTAGTGCTATTCCTGCAGTTTTAAAAGAGCTGTTCAGCAACTGTATTAAAACTACGGAGTCCCAAACTGATGCATCCACTGATTTTAACACTTCCCATTCACTATTTCAACTATCACACCTTCAGAAATCAGAATCCCAGCTAATCTCGATGAAACTAATTTCAGCCTCTTCTGGTTTTTAGGTTGTTTTTACTACTTAAATGCATATCTATATCAGGACAATTAATGCAAACTTGCTACTTCACTGCAGGTCCCTTGGTACAGTTTTTATTCTGATGCTACTTGACTAGGTCAATACTGCAGCCCCTTCTTGCTACTGTTGGCCTTACCAACTTTTTAATAAAAGCTACCTGTGCTTTTTGTCACTAGAACCATACAGTGAGATAACTGGAAAGTGAGGTAAGTTTACACTAGCCTAGCAAATACACAGCCTTATTGTTATTTAGGCTAATATTTAAAAAAAAAAAGCTAATTAGTATATCACAATCTACTGATAAATTGGCTGGGTTTAATCCACAGATTTTTAACACTACTCATATTTAAAGGGGTAGAAGTTAAGGAACTGCAACATTCCCCTTTTAGTCACTAAACACCGGAGGGTTTTTTTATCACTGCCTCCTCAACAGGAAGAAATGATTCCTGGTCAGCTGTATAAGAAATATCTTGTTCCATTTCTTAAGTCACACACAGTCCAAGAAAAGTATACACATCTATATTACAGCCAGTGGAAATATACTCCATATAAGCTGATGAAACAAAGATGCTTCTAATGTACTGAAAGCTTACATGAACAGCAGTTAAGAAGAAAAAAAATCCAATAGATGTATATTTCTTCGCCTGTGACATTTAAAGATGTCCTAAAACTACCTAGAAGTTTTACATTATCTAAAACATGCAGTTTTACTTTTGGATTTCATGGTTTTGATTATCCGATATTTAGATTCTAATGCAACTTCAAAAGGCCAACAATGAAGGAACCAAGGGTCAGGGTGCACATAAAAATTTGTACTAGAAGCTAGTGGTGGCCTGTTAGCTCCTCTATGACAGCTACCAAATGGTATATTCCTATCCATTATAACTATATAAAAACAGGTAGCTTTGTGAAATACATATCAAAAGTTAGGCTGAGCTCTATTACATCTCCCATGAGAAAGATATACAGGCTACACACAGAGCAGTGACAGGGTACCATCAGATTCCAGTCTCTTAAGATAATTCATTTGAATTCCATACAAAGTGGAACTGAACCATGAGAGGTGAAATCTGAGAAACTGAGAAAGCAAGCATTGCTATAACTTTATAGCAAGACCACTATAAACTCTTCTCTGACACAAATGTTAAAGTTCCTATTCAACATCTTTAATAGTCAAAGACTCAGTAACACCAACTCTTAACCAAGAAGTCAGACATGATGCATTACATCAGAGGTTATTTAGCAGATCCTCCTTTTAACAATTAGAAGCCACACTTGATCAAAAAGCAGCAAAAAAGCCTTTAAAAAAGGCTTCTAAACTGTTTTAGGAAGAATCTTCCCTTTAATTTCAATTCTAATCTCTGTTACATTAAAGCCTGTAGGTTATACAAAAAACAGCTCAAGGCATGAATGAACTGTAACAGGAAAAAAGCTTATGGAAAACTCAAGTCTCATTTACCTACCTGTCCTTGCTGCAATGAGATGCGTTGCTTTGTCAGGATCATCAGCACTCAGTACTAGATTCTTCACAATTTTAGCTCCAAGTGCTGTGGCGTGATAGTGTTCCCGTGTTTTCTCAATGGGGAAGTTTGTTGGGTAGAGTCCGCTAAATATTATGGTTACATCTGCCAACACTTTACTTTTCAGTTCTGGTACTATTTTTCTGATGTCCGGAATTTCCTCAATCTCTTTTTTCAGGTATTTATCATACTTTGTGTAGTAATCAGTGTGAACCCGCACAAGGATCTCTTCGAGGTATATTAAATGGTCGTCATCATCTGTATCATCCTCTTCCTCTTCTTCCTCCATACTCTGGTCTAAGGACTCACCCATAGTAATTCCAGACTGTTCACTATTCTGAGATTCTGTTTCAGCTTCCTTCTTGTCTGCACACCCATTTCCTAAATCACAAAGGCTTTCCTGTTCACTTTCTTCTTGTGCTTCAAGATCAGTCTTGTCATGAATATTTTCACTAGGTAGAGATTGTGTGTCCCCAGAATGGTTCACCAGACCATCCTTTTTCTCACTCACATCAGAGCAACTCCCTTTCTGCAAATTTTCATCCTGCAGAGGTTGTTTGGATTTCTTCCAGCTTCTCTTTTCTTCGTTCTCACTATCTGATACAGAAGTGGATGACTTTCTGGTATCCAATCCACCATCACTTTCACTGTCACTAGACAGTTCAAAGTCCAAGTCATTTGTTGTCTTGTCTTGGGTTTGCTGCTTCTCTATCATTGTTCTATCAACTTGTTCTGAAAAACTCTGAGATTCTTTTGTGTTTGTCAAATCATTAGTGACCTCACTGTCCATTTTGTGATCAGTGCTATCATTTAAGGAGTCCTGGGCATTAACTTTATCTCGAGAGTTCATATCCCAGTCAGATGTTTCACTGCTTACAGAAGTACTTCCATTTGCTGTGCAAGTGTCCTTTGTAGCTTTCTTGAGACCATTGCTTTGTTCTTCCACACATGTAACATTCTTTATTTCTTCAGCATCTTTTGCTGATGTCACTGCTGAATCCAGAGCCTCTGGTTTTGTAGAGTGGTTTACTAAGACACAGGAAAGAAAGAAATAAAACATATACATATTTTCTCAGTTTTTTTTTTTTTTTAAGCTTAATCAAAATTTAATTTTCTTTTTCCTTAAACACACAGTTTACATATGCAGTTAGACTTCACTATGTTTAGAAGTGACACTAGGCTTTTCAAAGTTAAGATACTTTAGGTGCCAATGATTACTAGAAAGAACTAGCAAACCTAACCAACTTTACTTTTGTAAAAAAAACTGTGTAAGCAGCTTTTTTTTTTTTTTAAAAAAAATCACACAGGTCATAAGCAATTATTTGTTAACTATGCAAACATTTAAGGATTTATCTCGTAGCATGAGTTTTACGATTACATCTCAGGGCAATGAAACTACTACAGAGAAGGAAAAAAAAACCAATAGGGCAGAATCCACTTCAGAAGGTCCCAATCCAGAACTACAACTACAAGAACTTCCTTTATAAACTTCCATGGCTTTCATATATTTCCTATTTTTCATAACCAAAATAACTATTTTAATAGTTGAAAAGATATACATGTTTTAGCAATACAAAGATGCTGTTCGAGGTTCATTTTTCTGCTGGGCAGAAAAATAGTTTTAGGATGTGTCTTCAGATGTCTGCAGAAGAAGAGAGAGACAATTAAAGAAACTGTAGACATTCAGAAATTTGCACACAGACATTCCATCAGGAACACTGGATGAAGTCACCCTACTTTGTCTCTCTTTTGTGTGCATGTCCCTGCCCTGCAAGTAACAATACCAGTCAAGCGTAGAGGTCCCGTGTCATAGTGGCCTGATTCAGTTTAAGTACATTATTATTGTTTCCATATTGGACATCTGTAGTTCAATGAGGGAAAAAGAGTGATGACACATATATTAAATTAAAAAAAAACGTTGGCTAAATTGGAAAAAAACCTGCAATTCTTTCTTAGCCCTTGTCTTTCAAATACATTTTGCCCCCAAATTAATACTAACATAGTGATGTATACCTTCTAAATCCACTATTTGTATCACGCTGCTGAGCCTGCTGAACACATGGCTCTCGTGTCAAATGCCAGAACACCACATTCAGTAGATGCTAGAAGTCCCACACTATTATTAGCATGATTTAGGTGAGGAGGTACACAGAGATCAAAAGATTCATTTTCAGCAGTATGTTGAGACCAGAGTTTATTAACTATTGTTCCAAAGTGGGGCAGGGAAGGGGACTGAAAAGGAGAAAGAAGAGGAAGTTGTTCCCTGACCACCTACAGAAAAGAAAAAACTGCCCTGTTTTACATGGAGGGGGGAAGAGAGAGACTGTCCTCCTCTACATGTTCTTGAACAATCTGGTGTATTGCCACATCAGGTCTCCAGCCCTAACAGCCAAAATGCTATTACCACTACTCCACTTTTGCTGTGGTAGTCCACCAAAAGGAAAGCTATCAACAAGAACAGTCCAGTTTTACTAAGCTACTTGCATTTGTGCTGCAGGAGCACTCTGTCAACTACAATAATCTAGGATTGCTCATCTGAGCGCAACAGCAATACTAGTAAGACCATCCCAATGACTTACATCAATCACATTTGAAAAGTGGAAGAAGCAGTTTAAAAAAGCGGTTTAAAAACTATATAATTACCTTTCTTCTTCATTTGAATTTCTCTTGATCCAGGAGGTGCATTAATATCTCCTATCCCCTGAAAGTACACATATTTCTTCACAGTTATCAAATTGGGTGCAAACTTCCAAACATCCTCTCTATCATCAATGATGCAAACCATGGAATCCCCACATGGGAAGAGATCTCTAAGAGACAAAACAGTTGATAAAATGAATCCAGTTTTATAAATTAATACTATCAATGAAAGTAGTTTCTGTTAATGTTCTGGTTTATCACGAGCATGTCTGCAGGACACACTTATATATATACTTACAAAAAACCCCCCAGCAACATTAAAATTACAGAATTCAAAATACAGAATTCAATATTCAAACTAATTAAAGTTAATAAAAAAAGGAAACAGCTGTTTTAAATCTCTATCCTAAAGGCTAGAAGCAAGAACCAACAAGCCTTTGCAAGAACAAAACATTACAACATTTCAGTCCAGTTTTCACAGTTTATGTCGACGAACAGCCCAAAGCCAGCTATCACATGGACAATACACTATTCTATATGTATCTACGAAAAAGACACAAGAACAGTTTTTAAAGAGTAGACTCATTCATTCTAAGACAAAGGAAGCAAAAAGTACTAATACTTATATCATCTAGGCAGAGGAGGTAGAGTACTTAAGATATACACATGCATATGAAAATACAGCAAGAGAAGAAAAAAGCTTCTTCATTTGCTATGGTCAGATGGGGAGGGGGCAATAATTTTTTATCTAGCTTTATGAAAGACCAAACGTATCTGTCTTTTAGAAAAAATCTTGGCTTTATATTCTGAAAAAGATCAGAACCTGAATTTAGACTAGAATATGAATTCAAGGCTCTAGATGACCTAATTTCAAGAAACACTGCAGAACAGAAGCGGCTAGATGTATAGCACATTTGAAAGCCAAAATACTAGATATTCAGGTATGAATTAACCTCAGACTGAGACTGTTGGTTTCATTAAAAAAACCCACAACATACAAGTCATTATACAAGATCACAAGCCATAAAGTCGAAATATGGTTATTATAAGAATAAAAAGTATAAGTGAAAACATGATGCCATTGCTGCACATTCTTACTGTTCTAGTACCACATTAAGTAGAACACATTAAGTAGATGAAATGCTCCAATACCTAACATCTCAGTTTTATTGAGACGGTGTTCTTATTTAAGAGGCAGATAAGTAAGGACTATAAACATGTTAAGTACAGAGGGAGTAATTTTTATTATATTTAGCATATTCTGTCTCTGTTGTCCTGTTTTGTTTAAAGCATAAGACCCATATACACACCTAAGATTCCCAGTTTTAGAAAATGGATCGATACATTCATCCCTTGACAATATCCGATGGGAAAAAAGCTTCTTTTCAGGGTCCAAAAATCCTTTTGAAAGAAGAAATTAAAAAGTTAATGTTCAAAATGTTTGTTCCTTGTTTCTATTCTATATAATTCAGCTATTTTAATTGTGCAACAGCAGTTTAACTAACAGACAATTTTAAGGTAAGAGATATTATATGGGGGAAAGGGTAAGCACAGAGGATCAAATATTTGTAACTAATGCAGTGGGATTAAGTTTAAAAATCCCATCTCATTTTCTTTCAACGTAGCAACAAAACAGAAATTAAAATAACTAAATTTGTGACAGCCAAATAAATTAGGCTGAAAGAGATGCAGCAGGTGATAGATACACATGATTTTTGCAACTTACATTTATCTCTCTACAGGTGGTTCTTTAAAGCTAAATGCTCTCCTTAGCTCATTATGCCTAGGGACTGCAGAGAAGTCTCACAAGAGTCGGCAATGTGCTGCAATACTTAAGCACAATGGGCAAGTTAGGGGACAGTTTCAGCCGGAGCTCTTGCATTTGTAGGTTTTAAGTTGTACCTCTAACAAATACTTTAATGCATTTATGTATAATGAATATATCCTGGGATTCCTAGAAATATTTAGGCCCAGTTGCAGTAACTTTTCTGACTGCACTCTTTAAAAAAAAAAGACAAACCAAAAACAAAACAGGAGAAGCTGTGCTAGCTGATCTTAAAGCAAGATAAAATGCCATTATTTCGGAAAATGGTGACTTGGGTGTACACACATGCACATGCTGCTGAACCTAGCCTCCAGTAATGAAGTTCATCTTCATGAGATCACAGCCACATAATCGCTTAGAAAGAAACTGGCATTTTACATGCTAATCTGAATTTTTCATTTTAGTGAATTTGCACTGAAGTTAGCATCAACTTCTCATTCTTATGAATAAGACAAGGCAGTCAATACTTATCTGAGAACAATTTTTTAAATTTTTACTTTATTTTATTTTAAAGGGTGGCCATCTTATAGCCAGAACCAGAGTTCAAAATCACTACAGACTCTAAGGACCAACTTTAATTTTCTTTCAAGGAGCTTTGAGATTTGCAGAGAACACATGTTGAACTCCTTTTAGAAGTCCAGCTCCCACGAGTACGTTAAGTTGGGTCTTCAAAAACAGAGGGTATAAATTAAAAAAAAAAGTCATCACTTCTGAAAAGTTGATCCTGTATGTATTTAATATTAATGTGTAATTGGAATAACTTAAAACCCATAAAAGCAAGAAAATTCCGAGTTAAGGACAGAGGTTCAACCTTAACTCACCCGACTATGCTTAAGAATTGCTGCAAACTCGTAGAATCATCCCCTGTAGTGAGACCCTTGCAGTACCTAGGCATAATGAATTGAGAGAATTAGCTACAAAGATTTATTGCCGTACACACAGATATTTTGACAAACTACATAAGCTGTCATACAAGTTGTTGTTCTCCCCAACCAAATTCTCTTCTACTAATTATCTGAATACACAGGGACTCTCTACACTAAATTGGACAGGAGTGCACTGATTAAGTGGCAAAAAGCACAGTGAGGCATTCAGTTGCAGCGTTGTCCAGCTAAAACTGTAAGAGAAGGGAAGTTGAACTAAGAAAGCCCAAACACAGAAACCCTGGCTGCTAGGGATTAGAGATGAGGTAGTGTTCTGGAGCTTTTCAATAATGCTTTGGTAAAGACTTACTAATTTTAATACTTTTTTCCCCTTGATAATTCACTAAAATACACTGAGGATACAGCTCACCAGAAATGCACCTGCAAAAATAAAAGCCCATCTTAAGACAGTTGGGTCTTTCAAAGCTAAAGCTACTTGAATAGCAATATGGGAAACAGCACTGGTCTTTTAAAGAAGTTCTTTACATGTCTTAAACTGTTTGGTTTCTTTTGGGTGTTGCCTAGCCAATTGAATCAATATAGCAGACATAATCCTGATGTTTTCACATTTCAGGGATATGACAGGTAACATTTCATTCGTCATACATAATTTGTTTTCTCCAATGGTATGTTAATACTGTCTTTAAATCTTTGAAAAGGCTATATCGACTAAAAAAACCATCACAAGATGCAATGTTGAAAAGTAACTAACTCATACTGGGGAAGTCTCAAATCTTAGAGACAGAGTGAGTTAATTAGCAATTCCTAGTAGAAGTGATATAACAGTAGGATCCAACATGAATTTGAAGAAGACCTTTTAAAAAATAAATCTAAGATTGAATTTCAGAAGAATCAGGTCACCTCCAGTTCTACTTCAGGTCCTACTTTAGAACCTGGAAAAAGCTTTCAATAGCATTGGAGACCTTCAGACATTGGTGATTACATATACGCACATATTCTGTCAATTATTTATTGAAATACCTACTGTAATATACTTGCTGTAACAAACCATTCATATGAATGCCCTCAATTTAGTCCTACTTTCTAAATCTCACTATAAATCTTAAGATTTCACCTTGCATTATTGTTGCCTAGCGGCCTCTGAACTCAAAATTCACAGTGGCATTGACTTTTACAACCAGCATTTAAGCTGACTTCAGTATTAAATACACTGAACTTCTCTTATACAGAGTAGGAAAAAAAATTAAGTAACAAATGGTCAAAATAATTATGTAGAAGAGAAACATTATAGGAAGCTCTAGATTATAAAATCCAAAACTCATCTTCATAAATGTACTACAAGATACCACTTTGTAAATGTGTCAAACTAAGAAAGTCAAATGACTTCAGCAGACATAAGTGGTGTTTACAAATATCAGCTAATCCTACTTAAGAGCTGATAGGAGTCAGCTGGGATGAGAGAAAAAGACTGACAAGATGTCATCTGTTTGCAAAATGAGGAAAAAGCCTTCCAGGACATGGAAGGAGCAGCTCAGAGTTCCAATTTCACAAAGAAATATAGGATGTATATGGAGGACCTAAGAAAACAACCGTTTTCTTATGAAAAAGATTCCCGGTGCTTTATTACAAGTCCTTCCTTTATGTAGCATAGGGATAACTGTAAAATATCAAACTGAGAACTCTCTGAGAAATCATTTAACCAATACTGCCATCCAGTGTTCTCTATATGTATTAGCTGTACATTTCTCCGTTACTGCACCTTGGTTACCCAGGTGAGTACGTGGACCAAAGGCTGTATCAACTGTTTCTCCATGCCAACATATTTCAGCTGAAACTATCATCACTGTATAAATAATCCACTTGTAGTTTGAATGCTTTTAACGAGGTTAGACAGCTTCAGGCAAAAATCCAGAAGTCTGGGGATGTCAGGAAGCAGCAATACCCTAATTTGCTCATTTGGTGGCTATTTCCTCTATGGAACAGATGGAGCAGCTCAAGTATGATGCCCACAAAGAGGCTTGTCACATTATAAGTATCAGTCTGTGCCAGCATGGGGACTGCAGGGTAATCCAAATTTTAGCTCAGAGATTAAAATGAGCAAACAGAGGATCAAATCACACATTGAGAGAAAAATCAGTCATTGGGGAAGCACTTACACATCATGAGTTAGCTACCTCTGCAACTCATTCTTTCTCCCTGGCTCTGAAGCATATTTGCTATATGTCTTCTGACCTTATTTGGTATACATCTTCTGACCTTAGGTGACATGCAGATTTTGGCACATAGATCCAAGTGAGGAAGATTGCCCACCCACTTTCTTACTACCAGATATTTAGACCTTGTGTATAAGAAAACCATTCCCCTTTTGCTACACAAGAAGTAACCACACTCACGCAGAGTACAAAAGCATTAATGTATTAGCAGTACACCATGTAAAATCCAACAGCGAGACTGACACAGCTTTAGGAAGATTCTTCAAACAACTCAGCCAATAAATACTGAGTAATATAGAAACGTTCACTCGGATGGGCAGTACAGGACATGCCTCTCCTGAACTTTCTTTCAAGGAGAATTAGTTGGAGACCACATTAGGTATCACTTTCTGATTACAGAAGTCTCTTATATTTGTCATTACAAGCATCTTCTGTGGCTTATTTAACATGCATAAAGAATTCTCTAATTACACAATTCTTTTCTAAACTCTTCTGTTTTGGAATCTTTGGGATTATTGGGATAGTGTTCCTCAAGGCACTCGTGGCAACATGACACAAAAAAAGCAGATGTGAAAGACAACTTGGAAAAAAAAAGCTAGGAGACATGGAACAGCAGCAAGAGTAGTTTGACATGCAGAATCATAACCTAAAACATTGTTAATTATATTGTCTTAGTCCGACAGATGTAATAAAGCGGAAGTCTGAAGTGAAAATGCTATTCTGTCAAGGAAGACTCCAGATGGGGGGAAAGCCAATTTTACGGTTTAAACGCATGGTCACACTCCTAACATGAATTTGACCCTTATGCTTGCATAACAGGGTAAGTTTCTTTTATGCTTGTTGGAAAAAAGAAAACATTTCAGCCACACCATAGACTATTATTGCTATAATTTAAATGCAAGTTTTCAGTTACTAGGAGAAAATATTTCTAAGTTCTTAAGAATATGTGAAAATAGTGCTAGATCCATGCTTTTCCTCAAATAAGCGCATCTCAGCTTCAGGACACAAACAGAACTACTGTAAAATGATTTATAGCAGCCAAACTTCCTTTGGTGAAAGGAAACAGCGGGGGGGGGGTCCCCACAGGAGGAGATAATTTCATGTTGTTGATTTTTATGGAACTGTTGCTTTAGATTTCTACGACAACTGATGTTGCAGATCATTTTTAGAGCCCATCAGCATTCATTTCTTACTTAATTCAATAGGAAGGCACTAGTTGTCATGCCACAATCTGATTCTCTAACCTTCAGGGAAGCAAGAAAAGCACACGCCTGATGGGAAAAAAAGGATTATTTGTAAAATTACACGTCATACAGGCACTGACTTGTAAACGAGCCAAGAATTCTGCTTACAGGACTATTTAGGCAGTGTTTTTGCACAAAACAAAGAACAAATACTTGAAAACAATCACAGAAAGAAAACTAGTTATATGAGTATGAAGGCTGATTATATAAATATTGTTAAATGTAACCTATTACTCACCTGCAATTGTATGTGCATACAGTCTGCTGCCAAAAGTGAAAACATGTAATTCATACAGCTTGGCAATTTTTTCCAGGAATTCCTTACAGTGAGGACGCAAACGAGTATGCAACATAGGCTCACCTCGACCTAACTGGAAATGAAATATTCCCTAGAAGAAAAAACATGTTTCATATTATCAAAATACCAAACAAAAATGCCAGCATTCCCGAAGTGCCCTCTTCCATCACTTCCACTACTTTTATTCGATCTGACTAGGCTAAAGCAAGTTTTGGCCACAAAGATTATGTCAATGAGTAAAATCCAAAGCACATTTTTACTCTATGCCAGTCAGACCAACACTAAGTTTTTCAAATGCAGGTAGTTGCACTGTTGAAAAGTTTACGATCAAGGTAACTTTCATTCAAATCTTTACTTACGGCAAGCCAATCTGAAAAAAGCAACTTGAGAAGTTTCTCAGAAAGTTCAGGATCTCACTCCAATCAGTACTACTCAGTGAACTTCACTCAAATTAGTTTTAGTACATATTGAACTCAGAGAAAGACTTTGTTGAATGAAAAAATATTATGTCTATGGAAACATACCATCAGATAGCAAACCAGGAAGGAAGTTTGCAGATAAAGATCCCAGTTCAAAAATCTCAAAATCTTTTAAAAAATGTTTTTCTTCAAATCATGCATTTATACAGATGAAGACACAGCCTTTCAAATACACAAGGTTTCTTAATCTTTATGCTGAATATTCACTGTTCCCTTTCCTCTCAATTGCAAAGTATATTCACAGGTTCTTTTTTGCTAGCAGGTGTGAACACATGCTGAACCTACTGGACATGAGAGAATGGCAAGAGGAAGGAAAGAGGAACTAAGCAACTGCAGTTTGCATGACACTGGAGTTTGAATTTGCATCTTCCTGTACAAGACACTGTAGACACATTCCAACATGCTTTTTATTTTAAAGTTTCCAAATTGGAAATATTACAACCCAATAGTCCCTACCAGTTCAATGACAAGTGTTTCATGAAGAAATTAAACAGCAACACCCAAACTCCCCCCCCCCCAAATGAAACCGAATTAAAAAAATCACTAGACATATTCACGGAATGACAGATGTAGTAACACGCAGGATTTCAAACAGTAATTCACTATATCTGCCTCAGACTTGGAGGGAAAAAGGTCTCATTACTGAGTACTCAGCTTGTGAATTGTAGAGGAAGGAAAGCAGAGATTAAAAATAGCTACCTGAAACTTCTTGCTTAAAGTGACTGGAATGAAAGAGTGCAGGAAAGCATAAATGAAAGAAAGAAAACCGTCAATTTAAATGTAGGGAAAAAAAGGAACACATTTCAGATGACTTGTTTCTCATTTTCTGTTATTCTTCAACTACAATTTTACCTAACCACAGAATGTTTTCTTAAAGAACCATTGTTTAAATATTGTTAGAAATATTCCTGTTGTTACTTTAGCTTGAAAGTTAACACCAAACACTCACCTTATTAGACATTTGTTGGCAGTGCTGTTCTGTAGTATGGATCAATGTCTGGTCCAAATCTACCATGAGCACCAGTTTTCGATTTCGATGCAGTCGCTGTTGATCTTCTCGTCCTAGTTGCTCAGCTTGCTGTAACAAAATATTCACAACTAACTTTGTTTAGAAGAAATAAATTAGGTTTATTGCCTTTTGCGTATTGTAAACTTGAGAAGAAGTTCTGCTACAAACTAACTGCATAAGAAATGATGCTTCAACATAACTGTAGTGATGGCAGCTTTGTCAGCAATTTTTCTACAGAAAAAAAATATTCCCAAAGTCTACTCTCAGATCTTTGTGACACTAGTAACTTTTAAAATTGATAAACTCAACACAACAATTTCCAAATTTAATAAATAAGTAACCACTGAATTAAGGCCAAGAGTCTTGAGAGGAAACAGCAGTAGCTTTGGGGTACACAAGGGACAAATTCATCAATAGGTCTGAAAACTTTGGCTGCTACATTTAGCAATTTTGTATCACTTAGGTACAATATGGCTGACAACACTAGGCTGAGTATTAAACTGAAGTTGCTAATGACAAAAATGATTATAACTGACAACCTGAGCTTAAAGAATATATGCCTTCAGACATAAATAGTTAGATTATGTAGTTCTATGTGGGCAGTGACATCAAAGGCCTTATACTCCAGTAAATCTGAGTTGAAGTTTACTCCTCTTGTGCATATTTACAAACTTTCAAGGTACCACATTAAACTCTGTGTTCACTTTAACCACTTCTGATAGCAAGCTGCAGTGCTACCCACAAGACAGCTAAACTTAAAAGCAAAGTTAAGCGAAACATTATGAAGAAGCAGGAGTGAAGTGCAAATTGCCCTTTGAAACACTCCTCTATGATGAGGACACTTCCAGCTGCTTATATCTTCACATTTCTTCTCATTGGTGTTCTTTGAAGAGTTACCCAAAAAAAAAAAAAAAAGAGCGCGCAGCAACATAAAAAGATCAAGTTGGTAAGGAAGATAAATACAATGTTTATCTTCAAAATAAACATGCTTTTTCCTCTAAATAAACTGAGGGATGAATAAGCATATTTTGATAACTCAGCTGAATGGAATATTTGAAAAATAATGAAATAAATTTAACATACAGGTAAATTGCAAACAAACTAGCTTTACTGTATCTAGTGGGACCAAATTCAAAGTGAAGAATGAAGCTAGGTTTCAAACACACTGCAAGCTTTGAACACATTTCAGCTAGTAGAAAACTCAACTTTCCACAAACTGCTCATTCTTAGAGACAAAAACATTGAAGTAGTAAGTTTTCAGGCTGCTGTCACGGAAGTGCCATCTTTTCAGTGCACAGCTCTAAAAAAAACATTCTAAAACCTGATAACAATCAATCTGCATTAGGGTAAACACACAAAACCCCTGGGCTACTGATGTTCAACACCAAATTCCTTGGGAAGCCAAACTTTTTCTATGAAGTATATACAACATTGAAGAAACTCCTATAATTAAGTTTCTCAGTTGTGGAGCTACAGTGAAAGGTATGAATGAAGAAAGCATGATGGTATTTACCTCAGAGCTAACTTTCAGTTCTGGGACACTGTGAACCATAGACACAGTTGCTGTGGATAATGGCACATTCTGCTTTCCATGCTTGCTTCGTATCCTAATCACGAAGGGTAAAGAAGCATCAAAGGAAGGAGTAATAGTTTAGTGAAGAGTTGAACACACTGAAATCTGTAGTATCAAATTAGTCACCTCCAAAAAACTATGATTAAAAAGAGCTATTTTGACTAATACACTCTTTCAAATTCTTGTTAATGCAAGTTACTGAACAAAATGGATAGAGAGATCAAAGTAGCTCACTATAAAAACCTTGCAAAAAGTCACTGTAATTAGTTATGCTTCCATATAATTATTTCATGAAAAATGACACTAAGATGAAACAGACATCTATGTATCAATTGGCATTAGAAAACAGTTATAAACTAAGTATAACTACCAAAGCGTTCAAATTTAAAATCACTCCTTTCCTTTTTTTGTAATCACTCAGCATGCAATTATCTACTTTTCTCCAAGCCAGACTATGAAATAAATTTAAGCAAAGGATAGACATGATTACTTTTTACGCAGAGCAGAGTGACTTACATGTGACTGCTGCTTCAAGAAAAGCATCCAAAAAATCCCAATACATACTTTTCCCTAAATGCTATCATCATACAAACAGAATGAGGTACTATGTGTGTGTGCCTGTATTTATTTTATTTATGTGTATATTACACGTAAATACAAGAGTATATTGCTGTATATTACACATACAGTCTTACTTGTATAATATCCATATGACATATGGATGCATGTATATACAGATAAATATTAATACATACAGAATACATATAATCCTCATATATATATATATATATATGTGAATGAGAGAGAGTGTGTTTGTGTGTACACACACAAGTATGAAAGTCCTTGAAAACTGACCAAGTAACCCCACATAGCATCAGTATCACTAACTTCCAGTTTACACAGATCAATTTGTTGGGAACTCTGATATCTAATTTTAAAGACATTATTTATGGTTCACCAACATTAAAAATACTACCACATAAATTTTGTCCTATGTGACACATGCACATCTTTTAATTCTCCCAAGGACAAAATTTGGTATCAGATCTACAGCCAGAGTTAAACTTCATCCAGTTTTCAGTTCACGACAAGCAAGCTCCTGTCGAAAAAAAATGTTACTGAGCTGTGTTGAGGCAGACACAATCACAGACAGATATGCTTTTACTGCACAGTAGTGTTTGGAAGCACTGATACCCAGAAACAAAAGACAGGTATTTTATTTGTCTAAAGTTTACATGCACATTTTAGCATCTTACATCCGTTGCTTCAGAGTTCAGAACACATCTTATATATAACACTGAACGGTATTTTAAATGAGCCTTTAAAAAAGATGAACTGTTTTCAGACCATTTGTGAATGAGCATAAGAATTGTTTAACAGAAAGGATGCACCACTGACTAACACCCAACAAGCTGGCAGTGAACTGGCTGTACTCGCTTTTCTTCAAGCAAAAAAAGCATTGATGCTTTTGAATTGCCTTCTGATGTAGGCTCAGCAGGCCCAATACATTCTTCCAGATCTATAAGCCATTTTGTATAAAATGAAGACATTATCTGAAGTAGAGAAGTATTAATTGAGAAAACTGAATTCACTGCATACCCTGAATTTATCTAGTTTTTTAATGAAATAATAGCAGTATAGTAATATTTAGATGTGACTGTACCCAAACCTCAAATCAAGTATTCATTCAGGGCAGGCAAAGGCATATTCGCTATTATCCAAACTTTTTGTTAGGTTTGTTGTTTTGCCAAATAATACTTGTTTACAAAACATTAACAGTCAATTTTCATTAAAAGTTATATCCAACCGTTAACTGGGCCACATATTGCATAACATTTTCAATATTCAGTCCACTTGCAGTGGTTTATGGGATAATGCTCACAAAATAATTCTTAATAATGAGTATGAATTAAAATGAAACCAAAGTATTTCCTTCCAAATGAAATGAGCATGCAACATTCTTTCTAAAATCCAGGCTACTATACAGTCCATTTTGGAAAACAGCTGTTGAATTAGTAATTTGATATGCGTAAGAAACATTCTCTTTACCAACTGTATCAGCAATGAGACAGAGCAAAAGAGAAAAACAATTATTTTTTGAATTTGCTTTCTTTTTGGCCTAAGGCTTAGATTCCTTTAGTTCCATGGCAGAATATTTCATGAAAAAATTGAAAACAGTTCTGAAGCCTTAAATTGAAAGCACTGGAGACAAGCTAGCTCTCATTCAGGCACAGTACAAATGAAGCAAGGTCACGTGAATGAGACTGATGTTACCTCACAGCTATTTACACCTGCACAGATAAAACTCTCAGGTTTAAGTCACTGTTGACACACCTTACAACTCTCAACCTCAGTTATGAGTACATAAAAAGTAAAGTAGGATACTCTGTGATGAGAATAGATGTCTGTATGCATGCTCTTTACATTTTCTACCTAAGGTAGTAAGTTATCCTACATTTATCTCCACAGAAAGAGAGTTTGCACAGTTATTAAGTCATAAATTTGTAACGTGAACTGTAACTCAAGTACCCACATAGCATCTTATTCACCCCTATTCCTAGTTATGAATCCCTGTAATGGCTAAAAGGAAATACAGTTCTAAACAATGTATCTGTGACTACGGCACATATTTGAAAATTTCAGGGTGACAAAACAAATGCCCTGTGTAAATAGCAGAAGTAAACTAAGACACTTCAGAACAGTAGCACAGATCTTGCCTATTTCCTCTTCATGTGTTGGTTTTATCCACAACGAACGCCAATTCCTGCCTACAAGCAGCAATTTTTCAGTAAATAAATATACTTTGTTAAATGATTACACTATTAATAATGTGATCAAGAATTAATATATTCAGACCATTCAACTTTAAGCAACAATTTCATGAGCCAATCTCAATAGAGATATATAGATATTTTTTAAAAGCAAATGTGAAAGAGCGCTTTATGCTGAAATTTAACTTTTAAAGGAAACTCCCTCTCAAATTTCCTTATAGGAGCACTCTAAGTAGACCTATGTTAGGCAAGATGAATACTGTTCTCCCTACCTATTAGTATCTACAACTTCACAGTTACCCTTATAGGTATGATTCACAACTACCAAGACTCAGAATCGAGAAGCAAAGAAGTAAACGAGAGAAGAAAGAGCTTGGATGCCTAATTACAAGCAAGGAGAAGTTGGAAAAAAGAGCTGAGAATACTTACTGAGTCAAGTCCTGGCCACATTCTGCACACAAGCCTTTCATAACAACAGGATGGCTGCATCCTTCCAGTCTCACCAAGACACCCCTGAAAAAGATGTAGTCATTCCATTTATTGCAGGTTGATTTCAGATACTTAGATTAATGACTGCAGATTGAAAGAGTTCAAAGAATAATTTCTGATTACGATTTGAGTGCCAGCCCCCTAAGACATATGCTTTTGCCCCAACATGGGGAAAAGACATGGACTAAGTATTCAAATTATTAAATTTCACACCTTTAAAAGTCACCGAAACATGTATTAATGTCAGTTTCTAACCTTAGTTTAGCAAAGAAGTTCAGTGTATTAACAAAACAAGCATTGTTTGTCCAGAAACAGTTTACATTCAATTAGATACAACTCCCCATGAATATGCTACTGAGCTACACAGTAATGAAAATCAAATATGGAAACTTTAGAATCACAGAATCATTTAGGTTGGAAAAGACCTTTAAGATAATTGTGTCCAACCGCAAACCTGACAAGTCCACTACTAAACCATGTCCCTAAGTGCCACATCTACACGTCTTTTAAATACCTCTAGGGATGTCGATTCAACCACTTCCCTTGGCAGCCTGTTCCAAGGCTTGACCACTCTTTCAGTAAAGAAATTTTTCCTAATATCCCATCTAAATCTTCCCTGTGCAACGTGAGGCCATTTCCTCTCGTCCTATCGCTAGTTACTTGGCAGAAGAGACCAACACCCACCTCCCTACAACCTCCCTTCAGGTAGTTGTAGAGCGCGATGAGGTCTCCCCTCTGCCGCCTCTTCTCCAGCCTAAACAGTCCCAGTTCCCTCAGCCGCTCCTCATAAGACTTGTGCTCCAGGCCCTTCACCAGCTTCCTTGCCCTTCTCTGGACAGGCTCCAGAACCTCAATGTCCTTCTTGTAGTGCGTGGCCCAAAACTGAACACAGTATTCGAGGTGCGGCCACACCAGTGCCGAGTACAGGGGGACAAGTTCTATACTGATTTTATCTTAGTTTATTATTTTCTTGTGTCATGGCAGAAACATATATTGCTTCAGTCCTCTCCCAAAAATATTTTAATTTTTGATTCTTAAGCCTTGGATTGCCACATGTTAAAATAAAGACATGCAAAAGGATATTTTATTCTTTCTTCCAAGCAATGGCTAAAACAAACCAGAAATTACAGCTTGAAATGCAGAGAAGTGTGACATTTACTATTCCAAACTGCTTAGAAGACAAAGTCTCTTTTCAGTTGAATGATCCAACTAAAGTAGTCCTTTGTTTAAATTTAGTTCTTAAAATTCAGGATCTTGAAAATATCATCATTTGTTTTCTCTCAATTACTTGAACAGTCATTACAAGAGACTTCTCCCATTTTCTTCAATACAGTTGGAGGAGTTGATCTTTCAGACTAAGCTTTTTTTTTGTTTAAGCTCTAATATGTAGATATAGTTCAGCTACTACAAAATTTCCCCAACTCTGTGACCATGAGCTGCAGCATCTCTTTAATATTTTAGAAAAACAAAGAAGTCAAGGAGCTAAAAAAAAAAAAACAAACCACCAAAATCCAAGCTCTTTCTTAAGCTGGTTGTAGTGTTTTCTTTTTGACTTCAAATCTTCATTGCAATAAGCAGACAGCACCAGGAGAAAAACTGTTTCGCATGCTCAAACCTCTCATCCGTATATTTGACTATGAAGCATTTGGGAATTCCAAAAGGAAATCTTTCCAAATGATGCCTGCAACTGCTTACTTCCAATGTGTCACTCATTTCTCAATGACCAGAAGACTGATGACTCTACTAACAAAACTGCAGTTGATGCCCATACTGATGATTTTTTCCTCTTTGAGAGTAAAAACTAGATTCAGGTCAGGTTTATTAAAAGAAGGGTCTTCACAAGCCATCATACTACCAGAATTCCCATTTACAGAAGTGCAGATCTATGCCCTTCTCACTGGCAGTCATCTTCTGCTTGGAAATTACACCTCCTCTTTTTGTGCAAGCATTTTAGATCTCCTTTTTTAAACATGGTATGTATTTCACAGAAAACAAATAATAAATAGTCAGTCTTGGTTTTGTACAAGAACTGCACAAAAGAAAAGCTATTTTTGTGGCCCTTCACTATTGGCAATTCCTTGTTTGATTACTTAGTTCTCCTCTCATCCCCCTACATTTGCATTACTTGATTTGACGACTCTTCTCTCCCCTCCCTTTGACAATATGTCTGTCTTTCTGTCTTTTACCTTGATTCATTGCTAAGTTCCTTCTTATTAGGCTATCAACTCACATTAAGGACCGCGTCGTAATTGCTCATCTTCAACCTGTGTTCAGTGTATGAACCTGAAATTACACAAACACCTAAAAGGCCAAAAAAACCCTCCACGATACGAGCATGTGCGTAAGGTATGTGCATACGAGTTTACAATGACCAAGTTTTTACCCCAATTTAATTGGTTTTCAATAGTTCAGGAAAAAAGTCTTTTGATGCCATCTTAGAAGCCAAAATATCTTCAGGCATTCTCTACATTGCATCCAAGGTAACATCACACTCAAGGAATGTGACAGGAGGAGCTGGTATACTCCTCGGCTGAGGTATGATTCAAATTAGGACATGCAAGAGTTTTCATTCATGTACACATCATCTCATCCTTTTGATTTAACAGAGCAGAGATTCTTATAAGAAAATTAGAGTTCTAAATTATTTATCGATATTGTTCCTGAACAGCATCTCTATACCTTATCAGATATCAAACAGCACCACTAAATATCAGTTCTGCCCCTGCACATTTAAATATGACCAGAACACCTAATTTTATGATGCTTGCTGGAAATAAAAAGAACATGATACCAATCCCTCAGTCATACCATTCTCTGCAATGATGTTTAACCCAAAGGACAGAGGAAGAACTCCAGAGCACCAGCGAACTTCTGAGCACCATATAACTAAGCTGGTAAAGTTTCAAGTATAACTGTCAGGATCTTAAGCAGACTTCTCCCAGGGGAAAAACCCAAACAACCCACATACTACTTAATGCTGCAGAAAGAACTCTACTAAGGCTTAAGCATACTTAAATATTTTACTGACTTTTTAGCACATATGCTTTAATTACTAAAAAGGAATATACTGTGGAAGAACAAGCATGGAACCCAAGTAAAGTTACTTTTTTGAATTTCAGAACTGGAAACACTCCTTTTACTGTTGAAGTGAGGGATTTTCAAAATATAATGGCCAAGATCCAAGACAATTATCAGACAAGAATGAGCTGAATCAAAGTGTGCATGTCTATTTTTAAATGGTTGCATATACCAAATAGGCGTTCAGGTTTCTGCTTGTTCTCTTCTTTGGGTCATGAGTGAAACCTGCTTAAAGAACAGAGCCACTCCCTACTCCATTTCTGGAGAGAAGAAACAGATACTCCCCCAAATCTGAAGAATTATAATACATTCTACTGCTGGCAGCATTAACAGCATCTTCTTTCTCCCCAAACTTCTCCAGGACCCAGCTGGTGATAAGCAGAGGTCATCAGCAACTTCAACAATAACGTTCCAAGGAAAACTGCAACAAAAGATGCAAAATCTTTTTCCAGTTTTACAAACTGTCAGAATTGTGCAAGTGAGCCAGGCACTGGGGAAGAGCTGTTGAGCTGTGGAAGGCACACATTTTTTGGGGGGTGGCTGTGGAGGGGGGAGATCATTCCAATACCCACCCTGATAGCCAAAGGGCTGCAACAGGACAGCAAACTGCCCACATGGTTTCTTTTAGTAACAAAATACAATGGGATTTAAGTGAAACTTGAACAAGTAAATAAGGAAACCCACTCTAGGATCTTATTCACATTCTTTCCAGATGTGCTTGTAAATAAGAAACAGAGACACTAGGTGTGCCATTATAGCAAAATTTTATTTTTGTTGCCACAATCGTGGATAGGGACAGACATTTACTAATGGCCTCAGGATGCAGATGACCATAAGCCTGTCACTGTTCTCCCAACACTTCCACACTTACACATTTTGACTGTTTCTAAAACAAGTCTTTTAACAATATCTGCTTTCAATCAGCAGCATGGGAAAGAAAAAAAATAGGAAAGCTTTCATGAAATCCAATACGAGCATTTTGCTTTTATTAACAGAGGAAGTCAATGCCTTTGCTAATTCTAAGCCCTGGTCATTAGTGCTGACTCCAAATGTAAGAACTTTGTATCAAGCACAACCATGGCTGTGGTTCCCGGTAGGTTAATTACACTGCGGAAGCCAGCACATAAAGTTCTCCTATCTATGCTACAATTTGCTACTCCTCAGTTGTAGCAACCAGTTAATGGGATCACTGAAGCAACCCACTACAAACGAAAAGCAATCCCCTAAAGGTTTTACTATTTTTTAAATCTGGTTTTTCAGCATGAACTAACACTTCCAGCAGCAAAGAATGATGGCATCAAGTGCAGGAGTTACAGGAGGACAGGAGCAAGAACTTCTTGATAGAGTTCTCCTTTATCATGGAGGAGAACACCTACCTGCAGCCGGGGGGGTCGGCCAGCTGCAGCACACGAGTACAATGGCCATGAGAGAGATTTACTGAAGAAAATTACAAAGAGCTGTACCTTAAGCGTATCCAGAATGACATGGTAACAGATAGGTTATCTCAGTTTTTTAGAACTAGTCTAACTAGAGTGCACATTAGCCATGGCCTCCTATTACAGCTTGGCTCCGCTTCCAGAGGCAACTGCTCCAGTGGCTTGCTGCCAAAGAAAGGCAATGGCTTGCTTACTTTTTTCCCCACCCTCATGTTTCCTCTGAAAGCCCACCCCCTCCTGTGGCACTTCCAGAAAGGACTATTTCAGTACCCTGGGAGGTAGAAGCCCTATCCCTGCTACTGGGTTTAGAGAGTCAAAGCAGCTGATAGAGGAGTCCATGAAGGGTGACTGATGGAAAAAGACCAATGGTGCAAATGTTTTTACAAACAGGGCTAAGACTGGGGGAAGACAGAGGCAGTTTCAACAACTCACATTTTTTTCCCCACAGTAACCAGGCCACTTCATTAGCATTTATCTTACCTATCTGTTCAAGACTAGATTGAATATCTCCATGCCATGGAGATATAAGTTCTATTTATTATCTTAAAGTCTGTTTCAAGAAACCATGCACTGGCATAGAAAACATAGTGCAATTTTCCAAATGCATGAATGGGAAATAGAGAAAAGTTACAAGACGAAGCTACTGCCCTGCACTCGCTTGTATCTCACGGGTATCTGTCAAAAGCCGAGAGATTGCTGGGTTTCCTCAGATCAGTTTGGGATAAAGAAAGATATCAAATACCACAAGAGTCACATATCCCAAGTTCTTGCTGTGATCACTTAAAGCCGCTGTCCTCAATCTGATACCATATGCCCTTGCAATTAGCATTAGAAGATGTAAAACCATACTAATGCAACAAAACAAGATTCTGGTGTACAGGTGAACAAAAGCCCCCCCCCCAGTTCTGCAGCATGCTCAAGGGGATGTTATTGGCAAATTGTCAAGGGGTAAAAATACTAAATGAACACATCTCAGATCAATGATTATTAATACCAACTATCATTGAATCAACCAACTGATCTAGAACAAATACGAGTACACAATCTTTTAGCTGTCACAAGACTAGAATGTCAGACAGATGAAGTTTGATTCAACTTAAAGCCTGCTTCTACAGTTTAATTTACTCAAATTTGTAAAACACTGACATTTTTGTTAGCTTATACCAGAGCAACATTTTGTGGTACGTGGCTGCAGCATTTAGAACCACTACAAAGAGCCCTCAAGCCCAATCTACATCAAACCACAGCCTCTGTTACATACGACTTAAGTTTTGTAGCAAGGATTTTTCAAAGCGTTAATCACCTTGAAATCACCATGTAAGAATAAGTAATTCTTTAGATATTTAACATTGGATTTCTTTATTTATTTAACCCTCATCAATGTATGTGAAGAAGCAGAGAGAGAGTCCTTGAATAATTGATTAAAAATACCAAGGATGACAAGTACAGATGGCCCTTGCTGCTACGGGCAACCCATGGCCTACAGCCTCTTCCAGATGTTGCAAGAAACTTGTCTCATCCGTTCTCTACAGAAGCCACTTGACTTATACTCAAGGACAAGCAAGCAGAGAAGGCTGTATTTCAAATATGTGTGAGTCACAAAGGCTTCACCCAACTAAGTCAGCCATTTTGATAAAACCCAAGAAAACCCCAACAAACCCCCCTCCAAAACCATGCCCTATCCTAGCATGATGCAGACATCAGGGTAAAGACACATTTGTAATTACAACAACTATATAACAACAACTGCTGCGAGGAATAGCTCATAGAAAGCATAGTTCACACTTCAAGGCATCATCAACTCTCCAAAGCTAATGGGGAAATCATGGGTCTTTCTCCTGTTAAGCACAAAGTATTCACCATTATGAGTTAAAATGTGTGCAGACTTCAAAACATTTTAGAACAGAAAAGGTGAAAAGTCATTTTTCTTCTACTTTTCAATCAAGATATCTGTTCAGGTTTAGACATAGGTCATGAATGCCAAGAGAAACTTAGGCCCAGAGTTTCTAGATTTTATTGATAATCCAAAAGACATCTTATGCATGAAGCCTATTTCCATGATTTGTAAGCCTTTAAGAAGCATTTCCATTTATTTCTGGAGAAGAGTTTGGCATTACAAGGAAGGAGGTAACCCTCTCCCACCTTCCATGCACACATCTATAGACAGCTTCTTACATGTTTCAAAAAGCCACTGTTAAAAGTTAACAACGTACAAAAAAAAGCAAAACAGTTTGCAGTGCCCTTTACGTAAAGTCTAGTAAATCTTTCAAAGATGATTTAGTAAGTTTTTTATTTTATTTAGAACATTTTTAACTAAAATCTTATTATCTGGGAGAATTCAAAACTACTTTTTTTTAAAAAACAGTAAAGGTAAGAATATAGTTGTCCATACTTTTACTAAAACCCCCTCAAAACAATGAAGTTCATGCAGAATGAATTCAAAAGTAGAGAGTTAAGAGCTCACGCCTTTCTAACTTCTAAGTGGTACTTCTAACAATAACAGAAGAAAATAGGCTGTCACATCTCAGTAATTCACTGAAGCAACAAACTGTTCTGCAGTCCATCCCCCCTATCATTATTGTCAACTATTGACATTACTGTTTTATGCATTTGCATTTCTATTGCCATCTCTCTCCGACTGCAGCGTTAGCAGTCAAGCAGCACTTCCCAAATACTTGCAGCACAACTCCGGTTGAGACTTGAGGAACTGCATGTAACAGCGCAGGGCCAGAAAGATTGGAAAATTACTTTTGTGTTCACACACAGGTTACATTTTCTTAACTGAAGAGATGACTATCACTTGAAGCAGTAACAGTAAAATCAAAGTGAACGCATGTCCTTTGAATCCTTGACTACACTTAACATCAGAACTTTACACCAATCATTGAAACATTATTGGAAAAGCCCCATGGGACTTCAAACTGCTTACAGCATCTCTAAGAGGTATTTGCAAATTCTACACACAAATATCACGGCAATAGTCTAATTAATGCCAGTTACAGCTAGAAACATAACGCGTATCATAGCCAGCTTCCTTCTACCATATAACGCATCTTAGAAAAGTAAGAATTATGCAGGGTATAAAAGATGTTCTGAAATAGTTAAAACATAGTAGGTTTAAGAACATGTCCCAATTTAAAAACAGTGAATCGTACCTGTGGTTTTAATATGAATACCCAGGATTTTCATTGTTACACTAAAGAAGGTGTTTCATTTTTTATGATTTCCACTCTCAGCATTTCATGAATCCACTGCCATCAGCACCTGCTTGTATAAGAATCACAGGGCAAAAGCAATAAGTGATATGGGTTTAAAAAAAAGGAAACTACTTCACTCACAAAAAAAGCTGGCAAGGGAAGAATAAGGCATGGTACAGCTCTTAAGAAAATCTACTTGCAGCTTTCAAAGGAAACATTTTTACAAAGCTTACATTATCAGGATCCATTTTCTAAACCACTAAGTGTAGCTTTTTAGCACATGCACTTCAAGACAAGTTCATTGGTTCAGTAACATCCATCTGACAGCAGGATCAAAAATCCAAGTCATCCAAATCTATACATGGCATATATATACACATATATATGATGAACACTGCCAACCTAATTGGCATTTATCCAAAAAGTTGAAGTGGCAAAGTGGTGACCGTACACCCTTCTAATTGACAGAACAATAATTAACCTAACACTGCAGTTTTCTCAAACCACACTTCAACTTTCACATCAGTTACTAAAGAACGGTAGTCACAGCTGACCTGCTGCAAAGCCAGGTGACAACAGTCTTGGACTAATCCCATCTCTGACTCCTTTTTGTTCTTTTCAGGTGTATACCTTCTCAAGTTCCCCACCTCTCCTTCAGCAAAAGGCACATAATTTCCCCTTATCTCAGACCACTCCTACCCCCAGCCAAGATCACTTGTGATTACCTGAACAGATCTGGTTTCCCTTCTGCACCTGCAGGCCTACATCTAGAGAAACAGCTACAGATGAACACCAAAACAGCCTGGACACCAAAGCAGAGAAAGATGACTGAGAGAGACATTTTGACACATGCACAGCTGGCAGCAAAGCTATATACGTGATTTTTTGCTTCTTCCTGTGCATAACAAATCTGGGAGGATCCTGTGATCTCTCCCTCTCCGCCTTAGAAAGCTGCATCCATTAACAGAGAACATTATACCTTCTCCAAATGTTTCATCACCTTCTCCATTAAA
This sequence comes from Calonectris borealis, assembly GCF_964195595.1. NCBI lineage: Eukaryota > Metazoa > Chordata > Aves > Procellariiformes > Procellariidae > Calonectris > Calonectris borealis. Next base: position 105,495,621 of record NC_134313.1, on the reverse strand, counting down.
ACAAGACACTTAAGCAATCACAGTCCCTTTGTCTGTTACTTCCAAACAACGAATAAGATGGGAAGAGGCTTACCGCAGGATGCAGAATCCTCAAGCCTAACAGCTTCCTCCCCTCCTTTCCCTTTTTGGATACTGTGGCAAACTTTTATCTTGACACTACCCTCTGCATATGTTTTTCTCTGGGACTTGCTGTTAAGCCAAATGAACACACTTACATAGGAAAATCTAGTAACTCTTAATACCACTAAAAGCAATTATGAGCAAGACCGTCATAAGTTATGCAGAAGCGTTCAAACCAAGGAGCAGCAGCTCCACATTTGGCAACAGCCACGTGACATTGCATGCTGTCGGGACACCAACAGCATCACGTGAGCCCGCCATCCTGACACACACTCCAAAAGCAGAGTGCAACAGTTTAGAAGGCTGCTCAGCATATGAAGGGGAAGTATTATAAATAGCTGGAAAGTTACCTGGAAAGTTAATTAAGTTCCCTTCTTGTTTAGCAATGCCTTCCTTGGCTAGAACTGCTCACCCACCCTCTCTCCTGTCAACGAGGATTCAGACAGTTCACTAAGCTTGGACTGAGACCTTTTGCCTTACACACCAGCCAAATGCTGCAAAGTTTTAGATGTAATTTTTAAAGTAGGAAGCACTACAATGCAAACAAATGGGCATTACTCAGTTCTACTCTAAATGTCTAAATTATTGCCTTATTCTACAATTTTTCTCAAAACATTTGTAGAAAGGCATTTTTTTTTTTTTAAAAGATTATTAGTGAAATAGTGGCCTGGCAATATCCCATCCTTCCCTTAGAAAAGGACATACTATAAATAATTGATGTGTTTGTAAGAAGTAATCTACATGGTATACCGCCACCTTTTACACAGTAACGCACAAAGTAAAAAAGTCCTTTTGGATCTAGATCATTCTGATGAATGATATCTTGTATAAATCATCCAGCATCAGCCCAGTTACCCTAAATCTAATTCATTTCAGTCCCATCATATGACTAAAGAAAAATTCCCTTCCCTTTGCACTGGAAAGAGCACAAAACCTTTGCTCTTTGTTTCGAAAATAGTTTTTATTTTTGCTTTTTTTCCTTTCTTTCTTTTTTTCAATAGGACCAGTGTTTCAGAAAACATCAGAAAAGATACAGTGTGCTCTTACAAATGGCACATGTATTTCACTCTGGCTAATTCCTTTTCATCAACAGGCTATTCTGAGGCCAACAGAAGTAGTTTCTACTGTCTGGAAACAACGGTTCACCCTTTCGGACAAGCAGCACTTCTTCATTAGAAGTAGGGATATAGATTCTGAAGGAAAACACACGGTGGTTGAGCACTGTTGTAACATCCTACAAAATATGGTGAGAAATTCTCATCCAAGTTTCACAGTACTCATCACATATGGCAGCACTTTCTTGTCCACAACAAAAAAGGGGTAACCTTTCCATCTTCCAAAGTCTTTTGAAAACTGGTAAGTCTCTCCTGTTAGTGACAGTATCTATCCTTCCCCTACAGTCTAAGGGTGAGATTTCCAATTCCATAGGTCTAGGTTCAGCAAAACAAAACCTAGACAAAATGTATAAGCAAGATCCTTGAACTGTAACCTGTAATGCAATACTACCTGCTTTTAGGAAGTCATTTTATGCTCCCCTATATACTTTAAAAGGCAACTGCTGCAAATTCAACTATCCACATGTGCTAGAAGACCTTAGATTAACCTTTAATTAACAATACACAAAATAGATATTCATAAGAATATTTTATAATGACAACTTCCAATGAACTGTCTATCATCATTCTCAAAAAGAGATCCCAAAATGAAAGGCTGGTAGCTCTTTACTGCACCTTCAGGCTAGAAAGTCCCAACTGGAAATAATTTTATATACTTTTGGTAATGTTTAAGAATTTGCAATACTAGCACCCCATATTCATTTTTATTTAGTCAGTTCAAATGTTGGGTTATCAAATTATCTAAGGGGAGTCTTCCACTGGGTAAGACTGACTTTGAAAATCTGAACGGCTGGGATCCCTACTAGAGTCAGCCCTTAAGTTAACATCAATCACGCAGTCATCAAATCAGAAAGATCCAGGCAGGCATGCAAGTTGTACTACTAAGATTCCCCAAAGGAAAAAATCCTCTTAGGTCAAGATAGAAACTTTTAAGACAATTCAAAGCAAAAGTCTTGTCTCTCTCTTCCTTCCTCAAACTTTTCTAATCCCTTCCAGTTCAAAGGGCTAGGTATTGTGCAGCACAAAAATTAAAGGTCTCATTCCAGTCCTCCAGTCAGAATTTTTATCCATGCATTTTCTCTTCAGAAGACTATTTGTTTTACAACTAAGGAAAGCCATGCAGCAGTTTCAGGGAATAACTAACAAGGATGTTTGCCTTTGAAAAAGACCATAGTTTTCTAAACAACTCTAGTATTGAAGTAAAGAAACTAGACACCAATTAAATAAAAATCCATTACAATTTGGGTAAAAGCAAAATCGATTTGCAGCACAGACATCTACAAACATACACATTTTTTAAAGAGAGACACAATCAGCTTATAGTTCTACAACAGGATGCATAAAATAGTCCCATGAGCTATCTCGCTCTGTCTGCTGGCCCATGGGATTCTGTACACGCTCACATACAGTGGCGAAATCCTTGAGCTCAAGTAAGACAAGCAACTTATAGTAAGAATGCTGAGAGCAGAAAATCCCCTGGTTTGGGAGAAACCTTGTAAGGATAAAAGTAATGTGTTACTAAAGACTACCACACAAAATGCCATACGGGACATATACAACCTCAATAATGTTATTTCCTGGTGTCAACATTTCATTTTTCCTCCTAATGACTTTACGGGCATTTACACGACCACTTTGATCTGACCTAAATACAGGCTATTGCTGAAAGGATAAATCACCTCCCCTTTCCCTACACTACACTTCTGTTGCAGCAACTGAGCAAAATGAGGGAATTGATCAGTATGGACCGTTTCACAGAAGGCTGGGTGGGAAGGATGGAAAGGGAAAAAAAGAGAGACCAAGCCATCTTTAGCTACATGCTTTCCAAGACCCAACTCAATGCAAGCAGGAGGCACACAGAAGTGTGAGCATCCCTTCCAGCCAGCTCTCGTATTAGTCTGAAGCAATCATGAAACCATGGCCTAAGGAAACTGCACTGAGAAGAACTGCAGACACAAGGCTGCTACAACCACACCACTGGTAACTTCTGAGCCTGATGCCTCTTTCCAACCAAACCTGACTGAGCAGCTTGATTCTCTTAGATATAGAAGTTCCTACAAGTTTTGTGAAAACAGATGGTCATGTAAAGAAAGAGAGACTTTGTACTCTACCATTCAGCGCTATTAGCTATAGTGTGAGCTCCCAACTTGTTAGGTGCCAGAGAACTAGGAAGAGGAGAAAAAAAAGGCAATGAAGAATGGAAACCGCTCATTTAGAACTTCGATCTTTTTCAATATCAAATTCAACCAAACATGAGACAGATGCATTAAAAAGCAGGCTTCCTTAGTATCACAGTATATGACGGGAAGGAAGGCGGGGGGGGGGGGGGGGGGGGGGGAGAGAGATACACAGGAAACAGGTTGGAAAGATGCATTCCAAAACTTACTATAAAAAAAATTTGAATGAATCCAAGGGTAAAAAGGAATTAGGTGAGAAATGTAGTACGCTGGGATTGTTAAGTGTTATTCAATAAACCTCAGTGTTTGGCAATGAGGTCTTTTTGTAGACTCTTATAAGATCATTAAATATTGGACAGGATATTATGAAAACATTTGTGTCTAACTGAAACAGCAAGTTGTTTTTCCTGTAGTTTATTACAGGTGTCATCACTTCAAAATCAACTGTAATTCATCAGCATTTTATTCCCCTTGAAGACTATAAGATGAAAGGTATTGGGGTCCAGGGTTAAGTGTCCTCATCTTGGGTGGTAAACTGGGCCCCTGGGGGTCTGTGACATTAGATAACCAAAGGAAGACATATTTTTAAGATACATAATCAAGTTTTTGATACAAAAAAATGCCAAGTAACAACACAAAAATCTACAGTTTTAGAGAACAAATTCCCACCTCTTTCCTGCTATCTTCTCCAAAAAAAAGAAAATACAAGTTTTGCTTCACTTAGAATCTATATAGGCTTTAACAGGGTTTTTATTACAAAACTCATATACTTTATGTTCTGTAGAAGAACGCAAGTTTTAGCGATTAAAGCTATGTAGTAAGACACAAAGATACCCAGTTAAAATGTACAGGTAATAAATATTTCGGAAGATTCTACTAACGTGAACCAAACAAAAGACTTTCAGTAGTCTATCCCATCAATAGGGCCTGAAAGGGGACAATCGTTTCATACTAAATACACTAATATAAATATTCACATAAAACAAAATACTGACCCAACCCAGAATCCTGACATACCTGTAGCAGCTTCAGAACGATTAACCTTGATGGGTTACTGGCATTAATAATACACAGAGCAGTGCAGCAGTTTTTGACATTTTATTTGTTGCTCCTGCCACCCATAGAAATTATGCTTCATTAACATCAAAGATCTTTCATTAACTGCTTGCTGTCATCCCTGCTATTTACAGTCCTAACAGGTCAAACGCCTTCCTCTTTCGAGTCCTAGTTTGAGATTTGATGCAAGCCTACCTCTGTTAGTATAAGCAAAAACCACCTCCTGCCTGCCTTGGGCTATCACACCTCCACCCCTCTCCCCTGTGGACAGTTTACACCACTGTCAATGCCAAAAAGTGGATAGTCAAACTACAAGAAAATTAAGTGCTATATATGTGGAAAATTACTTTCATATCCTGAAAGATTTCATCTTATGCCTGATATAAAAGAAAAATAACCAAAAGTTAGAAGTGTATCTTCTTAAGAGGGAGAGACTTGTGCTAGAAGATGTCATTATTTTCAGAAATAATGATGACCAAATTGACACAGAAAAAACTTAGCCAGTCACATTATTTATCCCAAATAAAAAGATTTAATCAACTTATGTTCTCATGTTCTAATGAAAAGGAAAAATATTTGGAATAGAAACAGTATTTCTACAGCATTCAAGTGCCTGACAAATATTTGCACATATCTTTGTTTTATAGAGAATTTGGGGCCAAACTGACCAAACCCACTTTTCTGAAGGCAGCAAATGGCACCTACCACCCCAGATAGTTTGGATTAAAAGAAGAAGCGTATCTTCTGGAGATGCTGAATAAATTTCAGCTACGTTACCTACCTTAATCACACCTGTATTTTAATACTGTGCAACCTTAACATATATTTAAATATTGCTGATAGGTAGTGAAATGTTATTATTTCCATTCCACAAAATGGGAAGCCACAGGCAAGAGATTAAATACTCACCAAAAAAACTTTTAAGTGACCAAAGAAATGCAGTTATGTCTCCCACTGCTGAGCAGCTCTACTACCCTTAGGTCATGCTTCTTCTACCTCTTCGCTTGAACTTTTCTTTTACATTCACCCAGTAAATACCATTACAGCATGCAACAGAGAATGCACAGTGAAAAGTCAGAATTCCAGAAACGTAACATCTAGCAACGGTCAATATTAAGAACTAACTTTTAGTGGTATAAGATACAAATGTTTTAGAAGCCAAGAACACCAGTAATAAAGAACAGTATTTATTTTCTAACTGTCTTAAAGCAAGGACGTGCTAATTATAATCAAGTGAATCAAGACTAGGCAAATCCAATAAAAGCATTGTATAAAAATTGGTGCGTTCAAGTCCTAAAGTTTACATTGAGCAAAGCTAAACCTAAAATGCTGCTACATCAGACCCAGCATATTTTAAATTGTTTACACTTACCATGTAAAATCTTTTTTGTTTTGGTTTTCCTTCCAAGTGCTTAGCTAACATAATGAAAAGACAACAAGATAACTTTATCTCCCCTTCTACTCAGCACTAGCAAGATGAATTTCATGACGCATACGGTATTTTAAAATTTTAGTCTGTATTTTTAAGATATTTTTAGTCTGACCTAGCATTTATGGTACCTTTGTTCTAAATCAGGTATTAAAAGATTGTCCGCGTTGCAACAGATGCAATAGCAGCATGCTGATGTGGCATGAAAGGAAAGCCACAGTCTTATCTCAGAAAGACTAATACTCTCTGTAGCAAGAAAAACACACCTTATATCTCCTCTGTAGCACCTTATATTACTGACTGATAAAAAAAAGAAACAGACTGTTTTTTTCCTGAACCTTTGAGAGCACCCCCATACACAGATGTTTTGCATATACTGGTGAGTTTCAATCAAGAAAGTTTAGGTCTGGCTGCACCCACCCAAAAATCAAGAGAACTACAATAAAAGAAAGTAACTTGCTGTCATAAAACAGAGGAAGTAGAGTGTTTCAATGGTTTCCTGTTGAGAAAAAAACTCTGCTTTTAGTACAGGGTAGCAAGCTATTAGCCCAATTCAACCTAGAAATCTGAGAGGCCCTATCTAACTACTAGCCATTTAAGAACTTAAAAGTCGACCAACATGCAGTCTTATCAAGACAAAGACATTGTTAAACTATGGAGAATCTCTCTCATTTAATCCCTTGCTCTTCTGAAGTTCAAATTACACCACCTCGTTTATATATGTGAAGCCTTATACATTAAAACATCTACAGTATTAAAAGCATTTAGGCAGCCAATATTATACATATGGTATCTAGTAATTTAAAAATGTCTTGCTGCAGCGCTGATTCCCATTAAAATTCCTCCTATCACGCAGGAAATGATCCCTTTGCTACCCGAGTTTTGCACCAACCTAAGAGTGAACTGCCAAACTAAAAAAAAAGTACTTCCAAGTAGTTTTACCAGTAAGAGCAGTTTTCAGAGAACCCCGAAACGTGAAGGGGATGCTCAGCTCTCTGAGGCAGAGCTCATCGCGAAGGGCTCGGCTCCGAGACAAAGGACTAGAGCATGATCTCTCGCACCTCCCCGGCCTCCTCTTCCTCCTCGAACGGCTGCTTCCCGCACGTTACCCAGCGCAGAGCTTGGGAGGGAGGGCCCTTCCCTGCCGGCAGGTCCACGTCTGTGAGACACGGACCAGAGTAAGGCACGGCTTTACGACCCACACTGGCCGCCGTGAAGGAGAAGCGGAGCTTAAGGACGAGACAAGGCTCCTGTTACACACCGCCTCGCCAGCGCCTGCGATCACCGGGAGCTGAGGAGAGAGCAGTATCGCCTTCCCGCCACCCCACGCCGGCAAGGAGGGGATGGGGAGCGCCGGTCGCACAGGCAGCTGGGCCCCAGCGGGTACCCGTTCCCCGCGGCGCCCCGGGCGCAAGCCGCCGTCCTTCCGGACGCCCGGCAGGGCGGGCAGGGGAGCAGGGCCCGGCCCGGCCCCCACAGAAGAGGCGCGAAACCCGCATCCCGAGACAGGCTTCCCGGGCTGCCTGTCCCCACCGTCCCCGGGCCCCCCGCCCCCGGCCCCGCACTCACCCGGGCGCGATGACCTGGCCGGGCCGCGCACACAGCTCCCGCACCACGCCGGGCCGCTCCGCTTTCAGCTTGCGCTCGGGGCCGGCCCGCTGCGGCCGGGTGCTGGCGCCGCTGGCGGCGGGCGGCGGGGCGGCGGGGCCGGCGGCGGGGCGCGGGGCGGGCGGCAGCGGGGCGCACAGCGCCAGCACCGATCCAATCTGCACCGCCGCCCCCACCGACACCTTCCACTCCAGCAGCCGCAGCGGCCGCGGGCCCGGCGCCCGGATCTCCGTGATCACCCCCGCCGGGCCCTCCGCGCCGGGCCCGCCGCCCCTCTCCGCCGGCCCCTCCATCGTCCCGGCCGGGGTGGGGGTGTCGCTATGGCAACGCCCGCGCCGCCGCCGCTGGCCCGGCAGTGGGGCCGGAGCCTGGCGCTGCCGCCGGGGGGGCTGGGGGCGCCCCAATAGTCACCGGCGGCACCGACCGGCAGCGAGGTCACGGCCGCTCTGCGCAGGCGCCGGGCGCCAGGCGTCCGGCCGGGCTTAAAGGCACCGGCGCACCCAGCTCGCCCCGCGGAGGCGGCGCGGGAGGGGGCGGGGCTGGGGCGAGGACGGTGAAGGCGGGGGGGGGGGAGGCGGCCCGCGCTGTCCCGCTCCGGCGGAGGGAAAGCGCCGCGCCCCTCCCCCACTCCAAACACGTTTCCGGATCCGCGCGCGCCCTCACCTGCCCCGGCGCGTGGGGCGGGCTGCAGGGGCGCGCGCGCGAGAACTACGGCTCCCGGCAGGCGGCGCGCGGGGCGGCCTACCAGCCCCAGCGTGCCCCGCGCGCCCGTCCGCCCCGAGGCGCGGGGAGGGGGCGGCCGCGCGGGGCACGCTGGGCGCTGTAGTTCTCCCCCTCCCGCCGGGGAGCGGGAAAGGTGGCGGCGGGGGCGGGGGCGTCGCGGCTCTGGCCGCCGAGCTGCTCCCTGAGGCCCGGCCCCTGCGGAGCCCGCGGCGGCTCCGCGCTGCTGTCCGCTCTCCCCCCGGGTCGGAGGGCAGGGAGGGGGTGCGCCCCTGCCTGGGCGTAGCGGTCGCCTCTCCCGGGCGGAGGCCGCGGCCGCTGGGCCGGTTGGGCGGGTGGGGAGGAGGATTGGAGGGCGGCCGGCAGACCCGACCTCAGAGGCAGGCAAGTCCGAGCACGTGCTGCCTGCTCCTACCCAGGCAAACCCCAAGAGGGACGTCCCCAGCGTTCTCCACAGGCCCAAGGGGGCTGGCTGGAGCCGAGGTCTGAGGCGTTCCTAGGGGCGTGCATGCATCTCCATCAAAAGAGGCCGAGGGCATGCTTCCCACCTGCTACAGCCACGCAATAGAGTACAGTTACCTCTTTGCAAGCTGAGGAGGGAGGCCTCGTGCTGCGTGCCAAGGAGGGATGAGATGCTATAAGCATCCCTGGGAATGCACAACTACCTCAGCATCTCTAGCACTTGCGTAGCAAGTACACCAAATCTTTATTCCTCGTTGGCGCTCCCAGAGTTAACGTGTCTGGACCTAGGAGGTCGGAGCAGCAGGCACAAGGGGCTTCACAAGAGGTCCTTTCCAGAGAGTGTTTGACTGACTTGCTAGCAGCCAGGATCTTGGCAGGGAAAAGCCAATGTGGACAGGAAAGCCTGACAGCGCACAGTCTACAGGCAGTCTCTAAACAGCAAGGTTCTCCTGATGTTTTTCCTCCTAACATGTCGGTAGAGATGCCTTAAAACAGGAGCAGTGTGGACTGCTTGGGAATTTGGCTTGCAAGACGTTGCTGTGAACTTCATGACAAGATTGGGCTGTGAGGCAGCCACCATCACCAACAACCAGAGATAGATGGGAAAATTCTTGAATAACAGTTGCCATCCATCTTTAATCAGCTCCTTGTACACAGGCATAATGATACATTGCGCAATCACATATGTTTTCTAGGTCCCTTTCTCATACAATGAAATGAAGGGAGCTGCTTTTTGGGAAGCCTCAAGGTTACATGATAAAGGAGGCTGTTGACTGTATAGTCCTCCACTCATTTGCTAGAGAAGCTGGAAGGTATGTTATGAATGAGACTAAGGAACTGCGAGAGGAATAGTTCAGTTTCATGGTGAAGGCATTTGGACACTGCTTAGGAGAATGGTACTTACTCATTCTCTTTCTGCTCCAGAGTTCTTGTCCAAGGCAAGTGACTTCAGCCACAGTTTTAAGAAAGCGTTTATGTACATACTCTGTCCTGGAGTGTGTGAGGAGGGGGTAATACCACCTTGCCCTTATTGGAGGGATTTATTTACAAGAAATTTTGTTACTATAACAATTAACAGGGTTTGAACAGTGGGAAATAAGTAGAGGACAAGGCCACATGCTGAACACTGGGTTTAAAACCAAATACTGAACGTTATCTATGTGAGTCCCAGCTGTTCTTTGTAATTTGACTAGCAGCCTTAATTCTTATGTTCCCTAGTGTGTATTATTCTTAATAATACTCTTTTAATGTTGTCCTGTGCATGCAGTAAAGCTACATCATAAAAGGTGAATTGTTTCCTTTTTGCATACTATTCCTTCCTTTACAAAGCTGCACAGTTCTCACTGGGGAGATTGGTAGTATCTCCCTACTACATATGATGCTCTATCTGCTATTTCTTAATCTGAAATAAAATAATCAGCACTGAAGAAACATGGCCACATCCTTTCGCCCATGAAAACTGAAGTTTACACCACCAGTGACCACTGATGAGGCCACTGTAGAGCTCCACCAGGAAGTGCTGACTTGCAGCATTTCTCCTCAACTCTCATCTGACCATTAGCTCGCACCCAGGCTTCTTTCTTTTGGGGGATGGATTGATAATGTTCTGCTCGGGCAGCAGGCTGAGGCCTGCCTTAAGAGTGCGAAGGAAAAGAGATAGCCACAAAAAGCAGGAGAATTCATCAGGAATTTCCCCATTGTTAAAACTTTTATAGACTTCCAAGCCTAGCAAAACCCTGTTCCATCAAGAGTGGTGGTCATGGTAGTCAAGGAAAGACTGAAACTGTAACTGAAGTAGGAAGGGACCTCTGGAGATCGTCTAGTCCCAACTCCCCAGCTCAAAGCGGGGAACTAGCAGGTTGCTCAGGGCTGTGTCCAGTTGCATTTTGAGTATCTCCAAGGGTGGAGACTCTACAGCCTCTCTGAGCAACCTGTGCCAGCGTTCAACCAACCTTATAGTGCAAAAAGCTTTTTCTTGTGTTTAAGTGGAATTTCCTGTTTCAGTTTGTGCCTATTGCCTCTTGTCCTTTCACAGGACACCACTGACAAGAGTCTGGCTCTGACTTCTTTATCAACCCTCCCCCACCCCCATCAGATGTTTATACAATTGGTAAAATCCCTCTGGAGCCTTCTTTTCTCCAGGCCAAACAGTCCCAGCTCTCTCAGCCTCCTCTCATATGAGAGATGCTCCAAGCCGTTTAATAACGTTTGTGACCCTTTGCTGCACTTGCTCCAGTATGTCCATGCCTCTCTTGTACTGGACCCAGCACACCCCATGTGGTGTCACTAGTGCTGACTACAGGGGAAGGAGCATCTCCCTCAAACCTACTGGCGGTGCTCTTCCTAACGCAGCATGGGATGCTGTTGCCTTCTTTGCTGCAGGGGTTACATTTGCTGGTTCATGGCGAGCTTGGTGTCCACCAGGGTCCCCACGGCCTTTACTGCAGAGCTCCTTTCCAGTCACTTGGCCCCCAGCCTGTCCTGGTGCCTGGGGTTGTTCCTCCCCAGGGGCAGGACTTGACGTTTCCTTTTCTTGAACTTCACAAGGTTCCTCTCTGCCCATTTCTCCAGGCTGTCAAAGTCCCTCTGGATGGCAGCACAACCATTTAGCCCGTCACCCTCTCCTCCCAGCTTTGTATCACCTGCAAACTTGCTGAACGTGCACTCTGCCCCATCATCAAGGTCATTAATGAAGATGTTAAACAATATTGGCCCCAGTATTGACCCCTGGGCAAACCAGTAGTGAGTGGATAACTAGTGACGGGACACTCCTAGCATAACATGAAGCACCAGGGACCAGCTTCGTATTCATGCAATATGCTTTTTTCCATTTCTGCCATAGGGAATAACCTCTTTAAGGAAACCAGAAAAGACTGCAAATTTTCTCCACATTCCCTGAGTGTAATCTTGCCCTCTGTTTGAAGATTAGCTCAGTTAAACAAACTGTATTTCTTGGTACTGAATGTCCCCTTATTGTACGTGGAGATGATAGTCTTGGCAGCAGAGCAGAACCATGTCATAAAAATGATGTGGCTTTGTTTGCCCTACAAATATGTCAAACCAATGGTTACTCTGTTTTCCTTTCGCCTGCTAATCTTCCTCACCCAAAGACGTACGTTCAAGGTCATGCAGCTTTCTGAACACCTGCCATTTTCTCGAAAGCTGGCCTACCACACAGCTTTTATGTATTTCAAAATCGTATCTGTCCTACCAGACCTCCTTGGATGGATAAGGACAGACAATATTTGATCCCTCACCGGCAGGCTTGATGCATGTAAGATTTGAGTGACTGAAGTCTGACACTGCATGGCCACAAGGGCTAGAATTGGCGATGTTAAGGTAAGGGATGAAGTAAGAAGAGCTTACCTCACCTTACCAACCCTGATACGTTAGCTCTTATCTCTGGAACAAACTGAGGCTGTGCTGCAGCTTCTACAGTACTGCTGATCTCAGAAAGCTTCTGCAGCCCCTTCTTCCACAGAAACTATTTTGTGATTTTCTCTGCACCTGTAATTGTGCAGATGAAAAGCTCATCTGGGAGAATAACAACAGAAATCTACATAGTAATTCTTATTGTTTCTGGTTACTTTGATTGCACTGAGACAAAGCTTTACAAAATAATTGCACCGATCAATCCTGGGTAGGTGCAAGGGAAAATCCCTGGGATGGTATGTGATGAGAACATTAGAGGAAGAATCTGTAATTCTCTCAAGTGAGTATAATTCTAAGGAACACACTGTGTTAAAATGCTTGCCTTCATGTCTGGTTATACCAGATGGCTTCCATCAAGAGGCAGATGTTTTCCCCAGTCTTCCCCTCAAAAAGGACATCAGAATTTAACCACGCCTTTGTATTTGAATATGTAGCATGAACAAAAGCATATGCTGTAGATATCAGCTTCATATAACTGTCGAGTGGAAGCACTGGGGTGGTAGATACAGCCTTGTGGGGAAGCATTTCTTGAAAGTGATAGATTTTTAAAAATACCTGCATTCAGTATGGTTGACTTCCAAGAAGATAAAGAAGGGAGATAATCCACAGTTTATTTACTTAAGGTTGAAACATGCTTAGCTAAAACTTCTTTTAAAATAAAATACACGTTACCCTGCTTTGGGTGTTCTAGCTTTAATGAAAATTCAAAATGCTTTATATAATGCCTCTTAAAGGTGACTTGGCTGAGTATTTTCCTGTTCAGACTGATGACTTTGATGCTGTAGGCCGGTCACAGCATACTTAATCCACACTAATACCTGTTCCGTAGTAATTTTCGGGAGGCTGTAGAGCACGGGGTGGCCAACTTCCCAAAATCTACAAGCAGCTTGCAGAAATCTGCAAATGGGCAGGAGCCACAAAGCGCACGCTATATACCTCACCGCTCCCAGGAGAGCTGTGGGGTGGTTTGCAGCCAGGACGTGACAGCAGCTCACCAGCGACCCACAGATCCCGCTCCAGCCCGAAGCCTGGGCGTGCAGCTGCGGTGGGGGGTGGCTGGCAAGGTCACTCTCGGCTTTCCCCTGTGGCTGGGGATTTGAATGAACCAGCCGTCCTGGTGCTAGACAGCCCCGTTGCCAATTACATGATGTAATGTTATTATGAGACTTGTATCTGAACTACTCAGAAGTGATGCAAAAGTTTTTCAAGAGTCACAGATTGGCCAGTCCCTATGGCAGGGAGTTTATAGCTATTTATATATAATTCCTCAGTGCAAGAAGTCTGCAAGGCGGTATCACATTTAAATATTACCACAAAATATGGAGACATTCAAAAGCTCTCACAACTCTTCCGTGCCCAGACACCTCATTGAATCCACTGTGATAACCAGTGACAGATTTCACTTGGGGAAGTGTAATAACCTGATCCGTTTTTTTGAGCGTTTCCAGTAGGAAGAGAAGCTTTACCCTCCTCAAAAGCCAGCAGGACTTACCAGCAGAAACTAGAGCAGCTTTTGCTGTACGTGAGCGCCCCATGTAAAAGAGGTTTGGGTAGTTTCCATTGTGGCAATCCTTTCCTGTTTCTAGAGTCTTGACTTCTCAGCCCAGGACCTTCTGCCAGGGTTTCTGCTGGCTTTTACAGAAGCAACTCAGGGAATGACTTTAACACACAGAATACAATAAAATGCATATCTGGAGCTTGATCCCACTTGCGCTGAACTATCACAAATGTTGTCAATTGCCTTCAAAAGGAGACGATGCAAATTCTTAGCATCACAATAATCAATTAGCAGTTTAAATTGTGCTGTCACCAGCTTTTACTCACCTGGCTCTGTGTTTGAAAATGCGATTTTCATCATCTGTTCGCATAGGATCTTTTTTTCTGGCCAATATCTTTGGCAAAACTCTGTGCTCTTCAGTGGAAATATAGCCGAGACTAATTTAGCTTCTCAATTTTTGTTTTTCTTGGGCAACCTGAAAGAAAAGAATATAAAAAAGCATCTGTGAAAGTTAGTTACATTTTCCCCGCTGCTCCTTCTCTACGAGTGGATTTTTTAGTTTTACATTAGTTTTACAATAATGGATTTGCACAGGTGTATTTTGAGCAGTGCAAATACTTTTGGATGGGTATTTTTCTGTATAACAGTATACAAACTGGCTCATGCCAGCTCATCTGTACAAGAGATTATCATATACCCACCTACCTGAGTGTGGCTACCCATACATACCCCAGCACAGACACATCCTTCTGGTCCTGCCCTTGAAAACCCTACAGGTAGTTGTCCTTACTCATAAAGTAAACCATTATTTACTTTGTTGGGGCTACTCCCACGGTGCCTTCACAGTCACGCTTCACATATTGAAGCCCACATAGTTTTGAAATGCATGACTCGGAAGCATGAATCAACACTTCTCCCTTTCTTAGCAGGGATGTGTACAACCTAACATCCCTTCCCTCCTCTGCAGAAGGAGAACGTGTCTAAACATTTTCATTTCAGAAGAGAAGCTGATGACAGAGATTCCTGTGCTGTCACAACAGAAATTCTTTCAAGCTCTAGACCTGGCCATCGACCAGACAGGATGGGCAATTTTTATAACTGAAGCTGTTTGTGACTGCAAAACTTCAGAGCGGTGATTTTCAGCCTGTGCTCTGCAGACTCTTGGGGCTGCTGAGTCCACGGATGGTGATGAAGACAGACACTTTGCTGTCTAAGTAATCTACAGATGTGAAACTTTTTTCCCCTGACCTCCACTGGAAAATGTATGGAGATGAAAACCAGCAAATAGATGAAAAGCTGTGCTGTAATGAAACACCTGCTCTTCTTATTGGACTTGTACGAAAAGTTTATTTGAGACCAACACTTTCTACCCTGCCCTTCCCTTTGTGGAAGACCAAAATTTTTTTTAAAAAACAGTTTTTATCAGACCAAAACTTTCTGCCCCTCCCTTCCCACTGCCAGGAGTCTCCAGCCCAAGGAAAAAATGGGGGTGTTGGACCCCCCTTCGGCGTCAGGCCGGGCGGGCAGGTGGTGCTGCGCGCTGTCCCCACCGGGTGCCAGAGCTGGACGCTCCCCCTGCCTGGGAGAACTTGCGTTTCCCTGAGGTCTCCTTCAAGAGCCGCAGTGGTCCATAAGGAGCAATGATGCTGCAAATACCGAGTATGACAACTCTTATTTAAACCGGGGGGGGGGGGGAATCTATTTAGAGCAACGGGGAAAAAAAACACTCAACTGGGAAATGAAAAGTGTGTTGTTTCATCTGCACAGGCACAGGTAAAGTGTAACAGGTAAGATTCAAAGTTCAGATGAGGATTTAAGGTAATACTTTCCTGCTTATGGTGGATCAGGAAGAGTTCAGAAAACCAAGCAGGAGTGTAGGGGGGGAAAGGAAGAAGCTGTCAGCAGTGTTTTTTTAATCAAAGAGAAAAATCATAGCACTGTGAAGAAGATAAGCAGAATCAAAAATGATCAAGAACGGAGCTGCTGATAGAAGTGACAACAAAAAATCATTTTGTCTGGTGCCTTGCTGAAGAAGGACGTGCCTGGAGACAGAAGTCATTAGCAGGTGAGAAGAGGGTGAGGCAAGCACCATTTCTTTTTCAAAGCAGAGATGAAAACAAGTACATCTGAAGCAGAAGGGGGAAGATGGCACAACCACATAAACGATCAAAGACGACATACCGTATACTGTGTTAGCATGAGAGACAAGCACGGTAGCTTCATAAGCTGCTCTTACAAACCATAAATTATGGCAGTAGCATTAGTTGTGAGCGTCTGAACTGGTGAAAGTGGAGTTCCATACGCATTACTAAGAAACCCATAATCATACATTGAGACATGCAGAAACAATGTGGGTGTCTGAGAGCTAAATCCTTTCTCCCCTTTTACTTTATCTGAAAACTTGCTGTATGGATGTTGCTGAGATTTTTCTTTTCCATTATTTCAGGAATATTTTGGGGGAGAGACATTTTTATATTCTATTCTCATGAAGGCAAAATTTGGACTCACCCTGATCCTGCTGATGGGCAGTTTTAAAGCAAAAGAGAGAGGCTCTTAACAATGATCCATGAAGGAGCCTCAATCAGTATCCTCTCTGCTCCAGGTGCCAGCTTCTTATAGCTTTTGATGCATCACACAGGAGGAGAGGCCAGCTCTCAATTAGCACAGTCCTAGCATATGGAGTCGTTTACAGGAATACTCTCCTGAAGGAGACATAGTAAGAACTAAGAAGCCACAGCATACTGGCATACTCGATCACTCGTTTTTGGACAAATGTATGTATTGTATGCATCTCAGTTTGACAAAAATGCTTCTGTCTTAGAAATACAAGTGAATAGGGTATATGTCTGGGGGGCAATGTTCAGCATACTAAATGCACATTTTTATAGTAGCAAAATCACAGTCTGGTAGAAAAACAACCTTCAGGTGTGATCGCACAAGTCAGAACTATGCTCACACTGAATTCAATTATGATCAAGACTTTCTGGTAAACATTTTACTTTTCAACTGCATATTTTGCACACCATTTGCATGACATCTTTTCTCTCTTTCCCTTGTTGGCTGACTCTGTGCCCTTTTTGGCTTGTCCCTTTTTTTCTTTTAAGCCTGGTGGTGATTCACTGGAAAAAAATCCATTTAACCAGCGAGCAGGAATTTATGACCTATTTACAAGTGAACTTCACTATACTTTTCATAGGCCAAAGTCAACCCCCAAAGTACTCCCCCGATTGCCTTTTAGAAACCGTGTCAAGTTCCCAGTGATTCCCGAGGACTCCCCTCCAGCCCGTCTGCGCTTACCTCACCTGGCCTGCTGTGTCGCAGATGCTATTCACTATTTCTCACCCAGAATATTTTCTCTGAAAAGAACCTATATTCTTGGGGATATCTTTCAAAAGGTCTCTGGAAGATACTGCATTGCAGGAGGAATAATGAGAAACGATGGCATTTGTGGTTCTGTTCTCTGCTTCCTGGGGTAACACCCAGTGTAACTCTTGGTCCTTGAGCTGTTGCTAACTCTGCTGCAAAGCCTCCACATTTCAGAGAGGATAACCCCGTATCTATGAGCCGGGCAACCTAATGTTTTCCTGACATTCACCACAGGATGGCAGTGCAAGATTTTAATTTTCAGCCTCTATTTCTATTGTATGTGTACGTGCCTTGTGCGTGTGACAGTGTAGTTAGACAGAAAATTAAAACCAGTAGTGCTTTTTTTCCATTTTGAAAACAAAGATATACTAGTTTCCTTGCAAATAGAGCTGGATTATGAAAACACAGAACCAATAAGAAAACAATGCTGCTGCTGCTACACGTGAGGTGTTGCCATAAACGCCACATTTCAGAAATGCACCTCAGTTTTGTTCCTATGCTGACTATGCATTTAATTAATTTACACCTTCCCCCCCGCTTCCCCCAGTATACAACTTATATTGCAAAGATCATTTAGATGATGTATTCTAAGTGGCTTTTGAATCCAGGGAGCTAGTGTCCTAAAATTGCATCTTTGGCCTGTGTGCTAAGGCACACTGCCTGCCGGTGTGGTCCCAAAGCAGGTTCTGCTGACAGAGCTGCGAGCAGTTGCCAGAAGGTTTGTTCAGCCTTCCTCCTCTCTCCAGCTTCATGTTCCCGATTTCTTTTTGCGAGGCAAATCAGGGAATTTAGTTTGTCTGAAAATGTACCTGACAAAACCAAACAGTTAGTTTGATTAGTTCCCCCGTCCGGCTTGCAGCTTGGGTGCCAGCACCGGCAAGGGGAGGCAGCGGGGAGCTTGGCATCATCCTTCCAGCTGCACCTCGTGCCCAAGCTGGTTAATGTGATGGCAGAGCTGAAGAAAGTTTTCGGGCCTGGGCTCCATTCATTGATTCAACTGGCTTGCCATCGCAGGTGCTGTTTTCTGGTTTGGTGTTCACAGTGAAATGCTGATGGCGTAGCTTGCTCCGCGACATTTTTGTGAGGTTGCAATACAGTAAAGTATCATCAGGGCTATATTAATGCCAAGGGCAATGCAGGATTTAAACAACGCGTCCTGCTTTGAACTGCTGCTGAAACACACCCATACGCCCAACTTCTTACTGATACATGCGTCCATGTGCTAGTGAATTGCACTGACTGCACAGCTAAATCTCTACAAAAAGACTATGCAGGTGAGCTCCAGAAGACTGAATGCCATATTGACAAGCTAATGTGATTACATGAGAACCTTGTTTGTCACTGAAAAACTTCACAGTTCAGCAGAAAAGTTGAAAATATCAACTCTCTGCCTTAAAAACATGGAGGCACATTTAATTTGTAAATCCATCATCTTTAGGGTAATGCTTTGAATGCTGGGGATCTGCTTTATGACTTTTAATCCTTGGGACTGGCAGGACTGTTGTTTCTTCCCTTCCACATCATCCCAATGGCTGAGAGAGGAGGGATGTTAGGCTCTCAGTTTGAATGCAGAGAAGCGAATGCTGGGCACTCTCAGCTCCAAACTCTGCCGCTCCTGTTCTCATTGAGCAAAATCTCTGAGAGGCACAACCGGGGCATGGGCAATGTTCACCTATTTGCTCAGGCCGCTGCTGGAGACAGATAGTTTGATAATTTGATAAACAAAAGCTAAAGGATTCTTCAAGTGACAGCTATCTGTCAGTGTTGCTACTTTTTAAAGCTTATGTACATGTGTTTAGTAGTCCCAGTAGTCCACTGACAGATAAACAAAACACAGAGTGCAGCAGTGCTGCCCGAGGTGTAATAAAGGCTCCACATAAACGCAGAAGAGCAGCACTTACTTCTGCTTTCTCCCCTTCCCAATAAAGGTCAGTTTTATGTTTCAGAAGGTTTCTGGGATGACTGATATGATCTGATACAGAACCAGCCTGCATGTAGCAGGAGTCTACACGGGAAGACTTAATGGAGGAAAAATGCATTTTCCATAGCTAGTAGCAGCCAGCAGTCTTGCCTATATCTGAGAGAAGTGCTACTCTTACACTGAGTGTCAGCCTTAGACTTCAGCCCATATTAGTAACATTTCTGAAATCTGGTATTTTTCTTTGCAGGGTAACTTCAGGTAAATCTCCTTTGTGTCTAAAAAGAAGAATATTTCTCTTTTTTTTCAGGACATACCTTCCTCTCCATCTCTTCTAATGGTGTAGTGATAACTGAAAAGTGGACAGAAATGCCTGTTTAGAGTGAGATGTGGCTACATTCTACATTGTTTAAATAGAACTGAGAAAAAACATTTACCTGTTCACTCTAAACTATACAAAAGCTTTTCCCCTCTTTTCCAGACATGATATAATTTGGATTTTCTTCTTTCGTACATAGAAAACAGTAACACGTAGTCATAAAGAGTGTATGTGCGTGTGCAACTGCAGTAACCCTTCGAAAACAAACCCTTAGTGCTACAGCTAATATTCTCATATGTTTCAAGATGCAGCATCCCAAAGCAGAGACGCTGCAAGTTCACATCTGCGCAGACCCCGAGCATGTCACACAGCCTGTAAGGAATTAAGCTTCACAAAAACTCCGTGGCCCAGGGAGGTATTTTGATTCCCGATGGTGGTGATGATACACATTTCCATAGCAGCCAGCGGCAGGGCCGGCTGCAGCCGCAGTGTGAGCGGGGAAGCGGGGAGCCATTCTGCAGCGTGTGACCCACAGCGTGAACACCCACCACCCCGGGCTGGTGTGGGGTGCTGGTGGGGGAGTAGGGGCAGAAGGGGAATGGGACAGCCTCCTTGTAAATCACCGTTAGGATGGGGATCCCACTAGGCTTGTTGTCCTACAAGCCCATGTAGAAGTAGTTATTCTTCTCCTGGAGAGTTTGTAACGTGAAAGAGACCAGACCGGTAGCCGGGTGGGGGGGGCTGCAGCATAGGTATCAGGAGCACAGATGAGCCAACGGCACCGGGCCCCCCAGGACAGAAGGGTGCAGACACTGAGCAGTGGTGATGGAGGCAGACCACAACCATGGGCAAACACTACCTGTTGCCTCTAATGCCGTTAATTACTTGAGCTGGAGCCCAGCTGTTCCCTTTGGAAGGCACCATTTTGCATGCGTGTTCATCTGTGTGCATGCACTTCACGGTGCCTCTCTCCAAACACTTTCTTTTGGCAGGCGCAGTTTGGGGCTGAAGAGGGTTCGGTTTAAAACCAGAACTGAAAATGGGCAAAGGGAAGAGGAATATGGGAAGGAGGAAGAAAGAGAAGGGAGGAGGGCGGGAAACACAGAGGGCACGGAGGCTTGAGATACCGGCTGAGGACCTACAGTGGTGGGAGAGGGGTCTTGACGAGCAACAATAATCAAAGACCAAGTGGTATTGCCTGTACACAAGCACATGCTCACACACGTGTCAGAATTGACAGAAAATGGGCATTAGGAGGAGGGAGGCTATCTCACATAGCAAGAGGCAGGGTTAAGCCATCTGTGGCTGTCCTGGTTACAAGAAGGCCCCAAATGCCTCCTGCTCTGCACCCATGTGAGCTGCTGTGGGAACCCTGAGGCTCTGGAGGTGCCCACAGCCGCTCCCCCAGAGCATCCTCCAGCTGCAGCAATGACGTGGATCGGCAGGGCGGGCGGCCGGCGGCGAGGCGCTCCGTGGCCGCTGGTGAGCAGGCAGGTCGGGCCGTGCATTCGCGGGAGCCAGGCAGAGCTGAGAATAAAACCCAGATTTCCTGCGCCTCAGCTCTATCCATGAGGCCGTCGCTTCCCCACGCACTAATCTGACATTACAGAACGTATGGCGACGCAAAGCCACAAAGAAACTAAATTAAGAGAGTGGTGGGCGTATGACTTGCATGCAATGTTTCCCTTTCACTGCAAATTTCTCATTTACTGTTATTTTTGCATAGGCCCGTGTGACTGAATTCCCATAAAGTGGTCTCCCACACCTCAGGCAGTTATTAGAGCAAGAGGCAGTCACTGGGCCGATCTGTGCCTGGAAATTAGGGAGAGACAGACACAGACCAGGCATCTGAGAAAGCGGCTGCAGCGCGGGAAGGGATATATGAACCACTCTGGCACAATTCAGTTGTTAGGCAAATGATTAAAGCTAAAAAGGAGGAAAAATGAACTGCTTCCCCGGTTGTATATATAAGCTGGACATTTGTGGCGAGTGAGCAAGTGGAGTGGTTATCAGCAATAAAGGAGTAATAAAAAGATAAGATCTTTGCATTCCAATTAAAAGAAAAATCATTGCAACAGGATCAGATGTTTTCCCTGGCAAAGAGGCAAAGAATTTCTCTCCAGGCAAGAGACAAATACCTACCTCTTCCCTTTTATCAAGTATTAACCCGTAGGCCTCTGATAGTAAAAGGCAGAGGACCTGCATAGGAATTTCTATTGCAGATGGGAAAACACTTTTTTTTTTTTCTTTGTTCAAATCTGAAGAAAGATTGGACCAATGAATCAATGGGGTGGAGGGAAACCAAGCTATTAGGAGATTAACATCAGGGGAAACTTTAGAGCAAGATGGCTTTTCTGATGGAACCGTGTAAGAAATTAAAGAAACAAATATCAGCTTTGCTTCCCCTTCCTGCCACCCCCACATTAGCCACATCTTTGCAAAACATACCATGCAGCATGTACTGATTCAATGGCAAGGCTTACTTCTGCGATAAAGATTTTTCTCACTGAGACTTTCAAAGCTCCAAACAATGAAAAACAAGTATCAGATGAAATGATCCAATGACAAATTTGCAATATTCACTGTTGAGGTGACATATATACAAATGCTTGAGTCAATGGAACAAAAGTAGGTTTGCCTTTTCTGTATTGTTTTTTCAAGATTGTTCCAAAGTAACTAAAGCGATGCCTAAGGGTTAAGCACACGATTTATTGAAGACCTTCAGAGGCCACACTCTAGGTTGTCTTCTCTCTGTCAGTGCCAGGCAGGTAGAAAGATAATCAGAGAGGAAGTCGGTTTCCCTGACTGACCTTGAGGATCCATCGTGGAGATTGCTGCTTTTTACAAAGTCAAGAAATGTCATTGATTCAACTCCTCAGGAAGCCTGCTAACTGCTTAACCAAAATTTCAGAAATTATTTGAAAAATGGAAGTGCTTCATAATTTACTATCAAGTATAGTTTTTAAATCTGGTTGTTGCTTGAAAATTTTCAAATCTGTTTTCAGTGGAAGATTGAGTTTTTTATTTTGTGCAGTGTAGACCTGAGAAGAGTATCGGATTACCATGGAAAATGTTGACTGTAACTGAAAAAGAGAATGCCTGAAAACAAATATAAGGAAATATGCCTGAAAATATAAGGAAATGCAACATTTCAGCCAGCATATTCAAGCCAAAATGATTTCAATTGAATGTGGCATAGTGGTGCCTCTTAGAAAACGTAATGCAGTGACTCGGTTTCCCCGTTCTCTTCTATGAACAAGTTTCCCATCCTGGCTTCAGTGCCTGTTGTGCCAGGGGAGCCGTGCTCATGCCAGGGGCAGCCGTGTTGTGCCAGGGCAGGTGCGGGCTGATGGGGAGACTTGCTCAGGCAGGTGGGACTTCTGGCCTATAATGAGATACTGCCGTTGCATTTATAGATCACAGTTTTGAAGTTATCACTCCTCTGCTGAAAGATATCAATTTTCCAGCGGGAAATCCCTTCTCCAAATTTTCTGACCAGAATTTATGTTTATCAGCCTCCTAATTCCAAAACCTCTTCTCCAGCACTTCCTTTCCTTTGACAATCCACTAATAGCTTCATTCCCTTCCCTATCATTGGCTCATCTTTCTTCTTATGTGCAAGCATAGATCAGCTGAAACATGTATATCTTTTGTCTCTTTCCAATAGCAATCTGATTCTTTACATTAACCTTCAATTTCAAACATATTGAGGAGAAAGGTAAGAGGGTTTTGTACCTGTCATTTGTTTCAGTACTGGGATCTAAACAGAAATTCATTACATCCCCCATTTTTACATTTTACACACATTATAAAAAATGTTTTAATAGCATTTGGCAGAACACAATTAGCCAGTGAACAGACCTTCCTGGTAAATATTCACAGATTCAAATGTGCAGCAGTAGGCTGGATTATTGTCCACACCTATTGCATATGTTAAGTACGATGTCTTGGAAGTACTTCAGCAAGTTTCTAATTCTTGGTGGATGTTTATTCTGTAATCACTGGGAAAAAAAAATACACAGCTGTGTGTGTGTGTGTGTGTGTATCTCTCCAGCTGTTGTTCCAGACAAAGATTCCTCATGTAGGTACCCAAGTGGTGTCGTACACTCATTCCTTGTGGTCAATGAGTATGATGAATACATCCTTAGTAGCAAGATGACAGTTACTTCCTCATGCCAGGGGAATACCCAGAACAGCATTAATAGATGTCAGTTGCAGGAAAATTGTCTGACCCATTGAACCTTTATTTTTTGCAGAGTAGATAGTAGCTATTTATTTAAACATTTTTAATGTTGCATATATTTCATGAAGTATATGTTTTACAAAGTGGGTTTCCAGTACTGTGCAAAGTATTTGTCTAAGTATTTGTCTAAGTAACCTTTTCTTAGTTATTAAGAGTTCAGGAAAACACCAAGACCCATCTTAAAATAGGCCAACAGCTGAGCTTCTCAAGGGTACCTAGGTATTCCTAATTTAGCCCTAACTTAGAGCCCTTAGAGCCTAACTTAGCCTCCTAGCTTAGATACCTGAATGAGAACCCTCCCTTCCACACAGTTTCGTATCTTTGGTCTCAAACAGGGAGTTGAACTTGGTCTCTTGTATTCTAGGTCTGAGTGACCAAGCTACTGGCTGATATGGGATAAACCTCTCTCATCCTCTCCTGTGAGGGGTGCTCCACTTAATATCAATAATTAAGTACTTATTTGAGAAGGTATTTGAACTCTGAACTCTGCAATATTTCCCAACTAATGGGCTAGAGAGTCAGGGTGTCTTCTCTCTCCCTGCTCTCTTCCCTCTACTTCAATTTCTAGACCAGTAGTCGTTAATAATTTATATGAAATGGAACATTTTCAACAGTAAAGATGGAAAGAAACCAACCCCTTGGTACCTATATCACCCCCAAGTTATGCCACGAAAGAGATATTTGGGAGAAAGTGTTTGAATGCCAGAACTATCTTTAGACAGACAACAGTTTGGATCCCACAAAAAATTTTATTGAGTTGAACTTAATACTTTATGGGTCCAATCTTTATCTGCCAGTGCCCTTATTCTACCCTGACTCTTCCCCATATGGTGAATTTTGGGGAAAATGAGAGAGACTGAGCCATAAGAAAATCTATTAAAAAATATTACAACAAAAATGCAACACTGAGATATATACTGCAACTCTGTTGACTTTCCACTGTCTTTGAAATATATTGCTAAATCTGCTTCCTTTGGTTCATTTTAAATGTTATATTCCCCTGGTTATTTTTGTTAACTGTGTTTCCCTAATTTTGCTTTTAAAATATTGCTTTTAAATATTAAAAGGTTAAGCTTTCCTTTTTCTGCTTCCCTCCCCCCACCTTTTCTGCCTAGCATAAATGCCAGCAGGAGAAAATGCACTCTCAGACTTAACTTATCCACTAGCTGTAAATATTCTGTACTAAATTAAGTACAGAAACAGATACCTGGTACTCTGGAAATATGGTTTTAACCAACAGAATTGTGATAGCTGAGGAAACTATGCACTGACAATCAGCAAGAGCTCTATCCTGATGAGTAACGGGGGAGATTTGTCATTGTCTTCTCCCACTGAAGTATTTACAGATGAACTCTACTTTCAGAACCAATTAGGCATCATATACTTCTGCACACAGGCGCATTTTCCTGAACAATATGGGAAGGACAAACTTTTGAATTAAAAAAAAGAGAAGTTCAGATCAATCATGCTTATTTTCATCTTGCTTTAAACGTGCTGTTTCCTTTTTTTCTTTAAATAGTTTTCTATGTGGTTGCTGAAATGTCTTTGTAAGAGAAACTACAATACTCAGACAAGGAAAGTCCCTGGTGGTTTTTAAACACCATTTTTATTGAGATTTTTTAATTAAAAAAAGAAAGATCTAATAAGCACATCAGTCATAGAAACCCCTTATCATCATGACTACTGTTTAAGTTTTATGAAGAGTAACCAAAATGACATCTATGTCACGGGTTAGTCTATGGAGGTGTCTAAAGTGGTTTGGGAAGGTACGTTCTAAAGGAAACATTTTTATATGCAGAAGAGTTAGGTCTGAAACTGTATTCATCAGACAAGGAGATTAGCCATGCAGATGATTATTTAGGTGTGTAATTTTACATTGTTTAATGTGCACAATAATCACAGCAAATGAAGGTACACACATAAGCCAGAAAATGCATTGATTATCTGCAAGAAACATAGGCCTTTCTTCCAAATGTTTTCCCCTAGTACATTAATTTTCTCTAAATAATGTTCTAATGACTAAAACTGGCAGCTCTGAAGACTGACTTTTTGTCTCTGCCCAGTACAGGCAGGTACAACATAGATAACGCTATTTGACGATCTCTCTATATCACCATTTAATTTTCTCAAGAATTTCTGACAGACCCTTGAAAAGAACTTTGGAAGAACCAGAAAAGAGATTTTTGCTAGGAAATGCATTCACAGTATTGTACCAAACCCTCTATAGTATCGGAAAGGACCTCAAGATGTTAGTCATGGTAGGCAAATGCTCTGGCAGTGCAGATGTGCACATTAAAGGTCACAGTTACACACCTTTACAAAGTCTCTAGAGTTCAGAGAGCATTTTGGAAATTTAAATACATATTTCAGTGGGTGGATGAATTCTGTCAAACCATGTTTCCTTCAGACAGGACAGAAGGTCAGATTGCCTAAATTATGCCAGTTGTCACTTTTTACTGTACAAATCATGACCAGGTTTGCTGGAGGTAGCTATGGATTACTTTTGCTATCAGGAAGCAGAAGGTAAATAATTCCAGAAGTGTCTGGACAAAAGACAGTGTGTCTTGGGGGCTTCTTTGTTTTCAGACTACAGTCTAGCACAGAAAAGCTAATGACTGGGATAACTTTGAGACCCAACTTTCAATAAAGGTAATACCAATATCTATTAGGTAGCTTTTGATGACTGTGAGATATTGATGACCCGACTGCATCAATTAGCCAGGCTGGACGGGATCGATTCCTCTCTGTAGCATTCTGCCACCTACCCGAAACCCCTCGGTGGGGGCCAAGCAGTTTAATTCAACCAGATGAATCTGAGGAATGGCTTAAGGAGGACGATGTCTAAAGGCTGTCACTTGTATGATGGCATTCCCTCCTGTTGCAAGTGGTTTGACGCAAGGAGGTTTCCAGGGTTCAAAACAATTTTCTTCATCTTGTTTCCCCTATCCACCAGTCGAATATGGGAACAAATTTCAGGTATGGTCAGAAACTACTTCATTCAACTTGAAAATGTTGGAAGATATGGCCTTTATTCCAGATTTACATCTCACCACAGGGGTTAACATCTAGTATTATTGTAAGGTAGACTGCTGTAAGGGACTGCGCGTGGGGCTGCCGTGGCAGACGGCAAGTGGTGCAGAGGGTGGCTGGTGGACGGCGTGCAGCACACTGGCCGTGAATCAGCAATGCCGGCACTGCTTAGAAAGCTGCGCTGAGTAGTTGCCGCTAGTAGTGTTGCCAGCAAACACAGTTCACAACCATTTTAGCATGCAAAACTGAAAATAATATCAGGCAAATCTGTGGTGTTGCCTGTTGACCAACCTCTTACTGTGGTGATTAAGATCAGCTGAATTGAAAGACAAGCCAGCGCTGGCACGATGTCGCCCTGAGAAGACGGGAGTCCGAAGCCACGCAGTTGACTTCCAGTGATTTTTAACTGTGCTTTTTCCACATACATGTACAAGCAGCCCAGATTCCTTTCTCCTTCCCTATGAACTGCTTGGAGCTAGAGACCAAGGGTATTTAAGTATGTTGTAGGTTTACTAGGGGTTTATTTTAAGCATATTCAGATACTCTGGAAAGGTTTTATCTACCTAGATGGACAGGATAAAGTTATGATCATTCTGCTTACTGGACCAGGCTGCTTTTTTCCTTTAAACTCTTGTTTTTAATTACATTTGAGCTAAGCACTCACAGGCCTTAAGGCATAAATCCCTTCTTTACTAGCAGTCATAATTAGCCCTGATTGTTCCTTTTTGTGTCTGTTACGAGCAGGAAGCACAGAAGCTCAGAACATGTATTGCTACGTGACGATTATGCAGCGTCTTTCCAACACCAGGGGAAAAGCATAGACTCCTCCTAGGACAGCTGATTCAAATATACAGTGTTATGCCACCAGCAGAAGTACTCTTATTTATTATTAAAAGGCAGCAACAAGGCTGTCTAGGTATTAATTTCATATTCCCCATAATTACCGAGTGCTCGCCTCTGCTCGCAAACAAGGTAGTGAGTCACCTTTCAAACCTTCCTCTTCCTGTCACTCAGGCCCTGCGCTACCCTCGGTTCAACAGGAGAAAATTCACCAGGCAAAGCTGACTTTCAGCAGTGACTTCTTAGGCTTCTTTTACAATGAGGCTGTGAAATGAAATCATAGCGTTTTGTTTTCTCCAGTTCCCCTCAGTCCATTCTCAGTGGCCTCCTTCGGTGTGGAAATTAAGTCTGGCTCTTGTGGTTCAGCCTCTTTTCAGCGTGGCTGTAGTTAGCAGTTGGCTGAACACCCAGCACTGTCACTTTGTTTCATAGCTTTGCCATCAGCAAATGACAATTATAAACCAGTTTCTTTAGCTTGTTCCCCAGGTGCCTGCCTGAGACTGGAAACTCAGTGTTTGAATCAGTAACATTTTTTTTTCTAAATTAGTATCCCTAAAAAAACCAAACAACAAAACCACCGCCACAAAGCACATAATTTCTGAGCCTGGCTGTCCCAGCTTGCATGCCCTGGTAAAGGAGAGCGCTCCGTTAGAACACAGGCGATTCAATAGATTGGGATAAGCAATCAACATGCAGCAGCAATAGGAGGTGCATGTTACTTCATGTGCATTAGACAGAGTCTTCATGACAAATCAATCTCCTAAAGCATTTCTAGGGACTGAAAAATTTTACAGTTAATAGATTTTTCAAGGGTAGTTGGAACAATTATCATCATCTCCTGTGGCCTCTAAGCCACAGATTTCACCTACGCTTTGTGTGGACCCCATCACTGAAGTTGAATTTGAGTATCCGTTTAGACTGCTAGGACTTCGTCTTTGGTGTGTGGGGATCTTCAATCATCAGCAGAGGAACAGGTTGCACTCCACAGCTACCTCTGCCAGCTGTCCCCACCTTGGCATTAAAGCACAGTTCCAGACTTAAACTTCTCCCATGGATAAGTAGTCCTTGAACTGGGACAGCAATTTCAATTGGGTATATGCTAACCATATGCTAACCTAGCTTCACATGGCAAAGACCCCTTTTTTCATGCAGTATAAGTGTATGCGCATCACCAGCTAAGCTGGTGCAGTTTAAGTTAATCTCTCCTCCCTGCTTCTCTGGTTTGTTACTGCTCCTTATCTGAGTGTCATCCCTGGTAATATGAGGACTCTGTGTCTGCTTCAGTGCAAAAGAAAAAAAACCACCAAGGCTGAGCAAGATCATACCATTAATAATTTCCAGAAAGTGCTTTCCAGTGATGACATATACACGACTCATCTGCTGGACCATCAAAGTTACCTGAAGAGGTTAGATTAAAAAAACAAAATAAAAACATAAGCAAGGCAGCATCAGCATTAGGGGATTTGTTAAATTATGATTACTGAATTAATGAAAGCATTAATTCCCTGAACTGATGAAAGAAGGGACACACAACAGACTGCCTGTTTTTTCTACTCTACATAATCTCTTCTGCTCAAGGGACTCTTCCTCTCACTATCTGTGATATCTGTGGAGGTGGGGAGGGGAAATGTTCAACTTGCTCTTCCTTTAAGCCCTAGTAGAGGTAGATATAAGATGTTGTAAAGAAAAAAAAATAATGCAAAGCCCACAGCACATTTAAGCACTCCAACAATACTAGGAAATTGAGATGCCTTTTCTAGAGCGTTAACATCTCGTATTTTCTCCCCCAGCTTCCACGCAAGGCACGGGCACACATCGTGCCCCTGTTGGTGCTCCTCCTGCCTTTTTTTCCTGGAGAGGCCATGTCCTCCTATGACACAGGGCAACACCAGGGCTTTTCTCCTGGGCTGTCTGCACAGACTGACCTGCTGCCTCGCTCCTCTTCTGTTTCTCTCACCTTCAGCAAACCAATCGCCCTCTCCTCTTCTTCTTCTTCCTGGTGTTTTTCTGATGTTCTTGGTTTCGCTGTTCCAGACAACACTTAATACTGTGAAATCTCAGAGTGGATGAGGAGAGCAGTTCTTTAATATGTCTTTCTGAGTGTCCTTGCACTGAAAAAGTGAATCTCATTTGTGAGTGTTGGTGTAAGAAACATGAATGCAATTTCCTGAAGTTTTGCATGAGACGTGTGGGAGCAACAACATACCTTTCATACCCTGCCAACTTGATTTCATAAGGTCTTGGAGAATGTCGACCCTAGGGACAGTTGATAGCCAACTTGTTATTTTGTATAGCTAATATTTGTTATGTGACCTTTACATGAGCAGGTCGTACTGTATATTGGGATATGTATGTGCCTGTCCCTCTGCCCCATGGCCTACGTGTTAGATCCTTCATAAAGGCAAACTCACTATACCACATCCTTGCTTTGGAGACAGTTGGTTTTGTAGCAGTTGTCCAGCCGAGTAAAAAGGCTAATTCCTAAATTAATTACTTCTTATTTAGAGGGCCTAATAAGTTTAACCAGGACTCTTACCCTTCACCCAGTATCAGAAAAAAAAAAATTACTGGGTGCTAGGCAGGAAAAGCTGCTGTTGGCATACTTATAAGCAATGCCAAAGTTAGATGAAAAGTAATAAGTTCTATTTAATGTGTCCCATCCTCCTGTCCCCAAATCCTCAATGCTTTACCATTAATAGAGTATAAATTCTTACAGCATCCTTGTTAGGCAGGTGGGTAGACAAACATTATTATCCCTATATTACAGAATCAATGAAGTGAGGCAGACTGGTCTCTGAGGCTATGTCTATACTAATCATCCTATTAGTACAGACATTGAATAACTAGTATACAATAATTCTATATTAATAGAAAATGATAATAAAATGGGCCATTCCCCATTTCCTGACACCGAAATGACTGGTACAACATATTTTGTGTCCATACAGATCGTGAGAGACTTCAGCCAAAACAGGGTGGCCGCTTTCAAATTACTTACGGGGAATGATTCCTAGTCTGGGTTTATACCCAAAACCATGCCTACGAATTGTCTGGGAGAGTGTTCGTTGGCCCAGGTCAAAATGTGCCACAGGTAATTTCACAGTATGCCTCCTTGGCCCGTAGTTTGTGGGTACAGACATAACCAGAGGACCTTACCTAATACCATGCAGCAGCTATATTGCTGTACTTAATTTTGGCATCATCTTTTGCTTTTGTAAAAACTGACTTTTGCTTCTTCTGCCTCTGTTCCGCTCTTCCAGCCTGGCTAGGCTGTGTTGCCACTGGGGGGCAGGTCTCCAGAGCAAACAAGCATGTTTCTTTCCTACAGGCTCACTTCTAACAAGGCAAAGAGCCTTGGCAACAATTTGGCATTTTGCAGATTTTTCTACAAACATTTAAGTTGTGATTAACTGGAGTTCCTGTTTAAGGACTAGATTCTGTCACCTATACAGTCTTGAAGCAACGCCTGTGTGTAATGCTCTGTTGAAAGCAGTAAGGCAAGATACTGCTCATCATTAGAAAGGATAGAAGATTCTGGCCATAAAGTGTTATGCTATAGAGGAAAAAAAAACCATAGACAAAATTCAACACAAAGCAAAAGTGACACACCATATCTCTGCCACCATCTCTGCAAAAGGCTCAATTTTGAGCATCTGGAAACTGGCGCAGCTCTGGAAACTGGTGCAGCCCTGTATTGAATGTGTAGGAATCCTACAAAGTATGTGTAATGTGGGCCAAATTAATCTCTGGCTCAGTTCTACCCAATGCATTAAAATCCCTTGGTTTATTAATTAGTCCCAGGGCTAAATATTTTTCCACCATTCTGTCTACCACTGTTGAAGCAGCAAGATTTTCATTAATTTTCATGCAACACAGCAAATTGCTTCCTAGAATTTAAATCCCCATTTATCTCGTAAAAGTCAGGGGCCTTTGATGAATATGGGAGTTGAGCCAACATTAGTGGGACATTATATTCCAAAAAAGCTGCATGTAACATAAGATGCAATTTCTATACACAACTCATCTACCGCTGTAGGCAACATACAAGTCTATTAGAGTGGACTTAATATATTATTTTCTGAGTGTCTATTCTAACTGGCTGGAACAATAGCAGCAATCTTCTATCAGGACCCAAACAAAATCTCTGTGCATCCATCTTGCAGACAGGAAAGATGAAACAGAACATTCACTAGCTGTCCGGGATGGGAATCAGAACCCCTTTGACAGTAGGTCGAAAAGGAAGGGGAAGAAACTGTAGGTACGTACAGGCAGTCCGAGCAAACTCATAGCAGTTGTAGAAAAATGAAATGCTACTCATTTCATCCCCAGAATGTCTAACATCAAATCACTTCAATGCACTTAACAGCCGTCACTCACACGTGCTGCAGTTCAAAAGGTGCATACACGTTTTAATTTCCATCCCACAATTTGTGATCCACCTGGAATAAAAAAACATCCTTCTAAAGGGAACTTGCTATGCTTCTTCACAGTCTTGTCACCTCAAGATTAGCCTCCTGTAATATGCTTTGCTTTAGGCTATTGCTTGAGATCATTCAGAGCCTGAAGCAAGTCAGGAATGCAGCAGCCACATATTAATCAGAGCTTAAGTTGGCAGCACGTAACACCAGCGCTCTCTGTGCTGCGTTGGCTGCCAGCGGGATTCAAGGTATTGGTGCTGACCTTTAAAACTCTGGATGCAGGCTCGCTCCTCAGAGCATGCTACCAGAGGGCCATCAGCAGAGGCATTTGGGTGGGAGCTCAGCTGATAGCAAAGACTGCCAGTGGGGCACGGTTTGCCAAAGCCGCCTTGGCTCAGCAATTCACTGCACTAAACTGCCAGAGTATATTACAGAATGAATGAAGTGAGGCAGACTGGTCTCTGAGGCTATGTCTATACTAATCATCCTATTAGTATAGACATTGAATAACTAGTATACAATAATTCTATATTAATAGAAAATTATAATAAAATGGGCCATTTCCCATTTCGTGCTGCTTGAGCTCGTAATTTTTTCTTAAGAATTTGGAGAAAGATGATCTGAGGGATGAACTGGCTTTTCTCTTTTCTGAGCTGATTCCAAAGTTTAGTATAGGTGTACCTGGTTTCACCACGCTTTATAAATAAACCCGCAATATCCGAAATAGATTAAAATACGCTTGCAGTTAGCACCTGAGATGCAGGCTTACTGTACTTGCAGGCTTGACATATCCACCTAAGCGGAACCTCTGCTTTACCTTACAAAGTACAAAAGAGCAAATCTAATTACTGTGCTTCAGTGAGAAATGTCTGTATCAAGTCAACGGGACACAAGAGACAAGCACTGAGTGCTTGTTCCAAACCTGGCCTGTGGAAAAACAGGACCTAAGCTAGTTAACATAAAGTCCAGTTATAATGCAGTGTTTTCTCTTGGGTGCCAGAAATGGCTGAACATTCAAGCATCTGTACGTTGGCAGTAAATGAATTGTGTAAGTGACCCCAGCTATAATACTAGATTTTACCATCCACAGTGCTAATAGAAAATGCACTGATGCATATTACTGAAGGAGAGTCCTGAATATGAAGTAGCAATAGAGTTAAAAACAATTCTCAGGCCATTGTACGAGGCAGGAACTGATAGCAATAATGGAGGTATCTACTCCCTAAAAGAGGCTTCTCTTCAGTGACAAGCGAAGTGCAGTGGCAGTTGCATGCTGAAGCATGCACGGGAACCTGGTTATGATGATGCAGCCGTAACAAAATCCCATTTGTAATGAAGAAGAATTGAAGTGTGAAATTATTTCATAAGATCTTTGGATGGTTTGGAGGAGATGGTTCCCATCATCTCAGGCTGTATGTTGAGAAGGCTCAAGAAGCATGCAGCCCTTGTTCTGCCCTAAGAGACCATCATGTCTGTGAAAAAATAATCATGGATTCCCTCTAAAGGGGAACACCGCTGTTCTTTGCAGTGCTCTGAAGCTTTGTGAAGGTGCTATAATTTGATAACTTTTGTGCTTCTTACACATTCGTAGAAGTGTACATTGCTATGTTAAAGACACACTTTAAAACACTAGAATGTGTTAACAATTTTTAAAATTCCTGCTTAACAAATAGTTATATATTCACATGCGAGCATACATTCATAAAGCTATATTTTTTAGAGCGAGTGGATAAGTATGGTATTTGAAAATAAAGCCACACACAAGTAATTTTACCAACGACTACCTACTATTAGAAGTTATGTCATTCAAAGCAAATTGATGGCAATGATACTGGTGCCCGGCAGATCTCCTTCTACCTTACTATATTGATCTGCTTCATATTTTCCACATTATACATACCCAGGCTTAAAGACTGCTTAGCTTGTAAATAGTCTCTCCATTACAGAAAATAATAAGCAAGTATCACTGGCTGCATCCCCTGGTCCTTAGTGTTTGTCAGAATGGCTCTCCTATTCACAGTTATCGCTATGTCAAAAGTAAAAGATCCATTACCACAGCTTTCGCTCTGTTACCTGGTTGCCCTATGGGATTATTCAGGTAGGTAAGGAATGCAAAGCAAGTCCAAAATCTAGCTCTTTCTGATGCAAAACAAAAGAATAAAAAAGTGAAAAAATGCAAAAAATATTAGGTTCTGTGTGACCTCTCCTCCTCCTAACACCACTGGGAGCTGCGAGCACTCTGCACCTTGCAGGATTAGGTCCTGTGATAGAGTGTGCTTCTGCAGTAACTTATGTGAAAACTGCCCACCTACACATCTCATATCTGATCAAGAGGAAAGTGTGTCTTTCAAACCGTACAGCGTTTTACTGCAAACAGAACAAGGTTCTCTATTTGCAGATCGAATCACTGCTTAACTATGGGCAAAATTGTGAAATTTCTCAGTTTTAAACTGCAGCCTAATTTTTTACGGAGATGTTTCCCTATTTTTGTAGCTATGGAAACAGCCTTTTGTTCCTTTAGAAATAAGCCAAGAATTAGGGGCCAGGCCACAAAATATTTTGTTTTATTACAAAACCACCAAAACGTGATTTCTCACCAGTTTAACTGGCAGTGAGAATATTTCACACAGCAGTACCATGTATTGATGCTCTCCTGGGGAAGCTCAGCAACAGTAACTTTGGCTGAGAGTTAGGACTATTTTTGGAAGCTTCAAAAGTATCTAGGGAAAGTACTTTTCACTTTTATTCATATAAACAGTATCTCTATTTATTAAAAAAGTGAGAAATGGCTTCTCTTCAACTTCAAATGGCTTTGACAATAAAATTCTGCTTATATCAAGGTCTTGGGAGACACATGAAGCCTTCTGATAAATGGGGTGTTTGGATGATGAAGAGATGACTTGAAGACTCGGGAAGAGATGCTTCAGACTCCCGCCCCTGGAGCACAGTGAAATAAAGGTGAGTTTACTGAGATCCTAACTCTATGATGTCGCCTACCTGTTTAAGCTCTCGCATGCCTGCATGGGGATGGACTATGATGAACTATACAGTCTTTTCCATCTTAAATTACTAAAAGGCTAAGTCAGTCATTCCTGCTGTGAAAATAAGGAAAAAAACCTATCTAAATGTTTAGGTTCCTAAGTAGAGGCTTAAATCTTACTGAAGTCCATAGAATTTAAAGTACATGCCTAAATGTTTTGCTGAATAGGGATATGTTGCTGAATCATGGCCAAGACTTCTTAAGTTGATGTACTGTTACTAATATGCTCAATATCAACGCTGTACTTAAAAGCATTATTAAGGGGGAATAGACTTTTTCAGGGCTTCTGGTTCATTCTCTACAAGAGCATCTGGCTGGATCAGGGATTCAGAATAAAGCTGATGAGTAAAAATGTTAGAAAATAGAAAGCCTAACCAAAGCAGGAAATAGTGGGATGACTTTTCTAGACAACTAAGCTGCTATTGACAACTTTAAGGTTCAGTACGCTCTGCTGTGGTGCTACTTCTCATTCTTAAATTTGCTTTCCAGTGAACAGAAAACAGGATCAGGAATTTTACTGGACATGTATCATCTTCATTGGTATAAACTGCCTGATTTCCGTCCCTTTGTGTCCATTGCCTAAGGATATGTCCAAATGTTTTCATCGGAAGCAGGCTAAAGCTCATGGTGTGAACAGGAAACAAAGTAGTTTAACACTGTCTGTCACTGCAAAATAATTTCCAGTACCCTTTTCTAACTTTCTTTTTCTGTCTTCTATCACTTCTGCAATAAACTCACCAATGTGTCAAACCTGCAATGTACTCTGATGCTCTTGCTGCAAACTGTGGGTCAGCGTATCTGTTTGCAGTTAAGCATATATATGCTGACAGGATTTACTGGTTATGGCTGGAGTGATCAGCAGTGACGAGATTAAACCAAAATTGTTGAACAAAACATCAGTGAGGCTTTAGACATCAAAGATGGTCTTAAACCAACTGCCTCTGAACTTCAAGGAAGATCAGGTTTGGGTTCAAACATTGCACCCTATGGCTGTTCAAAAGCTGTTCAAATGAAAATGCACAATGAGGTTTGTGTCTGTCGTTCCTTATCAGGAACACCAGTCTCAACGGTGTGGCAGAAAATGTCAGGCGCTGTCCTTTGCTCTCAGTTTCTTTCCTTTTTGGGGTTGATGACTTTCTGGAGGCCAGGCCTCATGAAAAAATTGTCGGGAGTTGATTTCTGAATCCGAGCCATTCTTATGCGTGCAAGTAAGCAGCAAGCAAACCCACCAGTTAAAGCGTTAACTAAACAGCATGCACTAGGAGTGCTGGGGGTGTTGCCGCCGCCGGCCGCCCCGCTCCTGCCGAGCGCCCCCGCCGCCAGGGCCCTGCCCGCCCCGCCGCCCCGAGCAGCCGCCGCAGCCGCGTCTGGCTCCTTGCCGAGATGTGCTTTTGGAAAAGAGCGACGGGAAAAATGTCGCACTTCCAATTACTGCAAGCCATTGTCCGCTGAGTGTAAACAAGAGGCTCCGTCCAATCCCTCTTTTCATTGCGCGCTTCTCTGTGCTGGAGTACTTTTTGTTGCTCTTTCAGTAGCTCTCCTTTGCCAACAAATAACAGGCGTTAAGGGTAGAAAAACAATAAAATTACATGAGGAGAGAACAACAATCAGTACACGAAGATAAACATCAGCAATAAACACTTTCAGCTGCCAGCCCTACAACGTATATAAATGACAGAGGGGTGTGGGTGAGGCAGGGGAACAGAAGCGGTGAGTGCAGATCCAGGGAGGGATGGTGTAAAGGCTCCCAGCAGGAGCTTGGGAAAGCCCACGCTGTTCAGGAATGCTGGAGCCACAGATAGTTTAGGCAGGAGAGCCCACTAGGTCCGAATGCCACATCACTGTGTGTCCCTTTGGCTTCCCGGAGTTGAAAATCGAGCTGTAGGGTTAATGATGTGGTGTGTCAAACATCCAGGAAGCAAAGGTGGCACACATGCCATAAAACTGACCCTCTGAGGGCGAAAGAGGTAAAAAAGATTTTTTTTCTCTCTATGATACTGAAGTCCACTCTACAAATAGAATAAAATGCTTCATATTTATGGGGAAAGAGGAGCTTTGCTAGGTACTTGCTAGAGTTATTTTTCACTGTCTAGTATTCATTTCTAGATGGCAAGTCTTAGCTTTGTCACTCTCCTCCCAGTTTCAATGCTGCCCAGCCCAAATCTTAAGCCACTTATCATTTTGAGAAGGAAAATTTTGAATCTGGTTAGAAGAATGACACTTCTTGCAACAGACTGGTTGGAGGAAAGAAGAGCTTGCTGTTTGGTGCTGTTTTGAGGTCCGGGATGTTAGAGGTGGTCCAGCAGAAGAGGAACGTGATGGGCTGAGTGCAGGTGAGGTGGTGAGGAGCACATACTGAATTCAGTTTGCCCAGGCTGCTCTGTGGCTGGCAGCGCAGATGGCCCCTGCAGCCAGAAGCGAAGTCTCTGGGCCAGTTCTCCATCTTCCTTTTCTTTTTTTTTTTTTTTCCTTTTACCTGCTGACACTAGCACACAGTTTCACAACTGTGGACAATTTCAGCTTAACTTTATACACATAGGTAGTGGTGGCTGGCAACACATATTCTCTGGGGTACAAAACCCCTACAACAGCTGCTCTCTGAAGTAAAGGTTTTAAAACACTGGTGTTTTAACTGCTTCCCAGCTATTACAACCGATGGGCACTCAGTTCTTAATACCACTCTTCCCTCCTTTGCTCCAAAGTTACAGCCCAGGCACCACACTACCATTTTGCAACTGCCAAAGACCATTTTGGACTGATGAATTTATTAAAGGGATTAAGAGAGGTAGCTACTACAATTCGGGAGCAATTCGGCTTGGTGTCCCAGGAGCTCCTTTCTGGGCAGATACAGGCCTGATGCACAGGTCAGGTGTGTTCAGCCCTGAGGATCACTGCAGATGGTGTGGGGCAGACATGGAGATCCTATTGCCCTCAAACACGCCAAACAGGTAAATCCTATTTTCCCAGCATCTGTGAAACTCAGAGGAAAAACTGAACCATTGTGCATGTGACAGCGGATTTGTCATGTGCAGACTGTGACTTTAGGTACAACTTTCATGGAACAGGAGGGTTTCATCTGATTCAAGGAATCACGTGCTATGGAAAAGCATTGTACGTTGCCCAAGTCAGAGCAGTCCTTCCCCAGCTCAGATTGTTGCTTTCTTAAAGAGGGATGGATACAAACCATGGAACAAACAAAACCTACCATTTACTTTAAAGGAATACTAATATGAAATGGAAAAAATAACTCCTGATTAAATTCAAGGACTGTCATAATGAGAAAACATTTTCACCGTTGATCAACTAGAAAAGGTGCTTTTCAGTGCTTGAGACAGACACAACTAAGCTTGCACAGCAGCAAACTGGATAGCAGTTTTAAAATACTTCAAAGAAACTATCATTTTTGTCTATAGAGCTGCTTTAAATGCATTTCTATGTGTCTCTTTTTTCCAGCAGATAGCTCAGGTAAGTGACTTGTTTAGGGTCACGCAATAGATTAGTGGCAGAGATGACGAAAAACCATCCTGGTCCACTGATCTCCAGGCCTAAACCGCCTTTCCTGTTCACTCTTTTGTGGTATTACTAGCCTCCTAGCTAGTGCATTTTGCCCATTTTTCTCCAACATAATACTAACATTATACTAAGCACTGAGGGACAAAACCAGAAGATACTTCACATATTGATTTGTCTTTTTAAACTGGAAATTGTTTTAGTCAACTCTTCAGAGTGTCTATTGTTTCTTTCTTAGCCTATTGACAAGATTTTTCATCTAATCCAGTGTCCCAGTTTTAGCAGAAGCCAGTGGCAAAAGCAATACCGATGTTAAATGGATTGTTGTAGACTGCACGATGCAGTTCTATTCCTGCATGAAAAACTGCCAGTCACTTAGCCTCTCTGCGGATGTCTGGTGTAGCACAGCAACACCTGAGCTAGCTTTAAATTAGCTAGGTGTGACAGCATTAGCACTTGAACTGCAGCAGCATGGGGCTCAGCACTGGCTAGTGTTGAATGGAGCCCTCCGTACTTGTGGGGAAAGAAATATAAAAGTAGTGTCTCCGTGTTTTAAAACACTGTCCTTAAAATCTTGTTATATTTAGTACTGCTAGACAAAACTGCTGGATGCGTATGTCACATGCATTTCCTTTTTGAATCTGGAAATGGAGAAGTTAGTACAGTGAAAAACTGGCCATGAAACTGATAGTCTGATGCTTCAGAACGCCAGCATACACCACCTTACCCTTTCTTTCAGGTCATAATTAGTATGAGACTGTAGAACAAGCCGTTGCTGAGTAATGCACACATGGGGATGCTGGAAATATTCAGCTCTGCCTCATACTTTGCTATGCACCCATGTTGAGTGTCACTCAGCTTAACCACCTAGAGCCCAGCCTGGAGTACGTTATTGCCAGGCATCAGGAATGACCCATGCACAAGGAATCTCATTAAACTTTTCAAACATCACATTAACATTTAGTTTGACGCTCCTTTGGCTGCATTTTGCAGTTTGTTCTCTTCTTTAGAGAGAGGCAAGATGTCCATAAGCAGCCTTAGTCCACCTTCAAGAATCATGAGAAACCAGCACAAGATTTATCAACCACCTCAAGAAGAAAGCCTGTGTTCGATAGTCTCCGCACACGCTCTAGTATGACATCTATGGCATATTAGGATGATTCATGAAATTTAAGCATGGCCGGTTGTCAGTAGACCATTTGTAAACAAGTTACAACAGTTTCAATTTTCCCAAATGAACTTTTTAATAAATGATTCCTCCTCCCAGTGAAATAAGTAAATAAACAAACTGAACCGACAATAGATGTCTTTTTGAAACACAGAAATGAAAAGAGGATTACATTTTTGTCAGATACACTCTTTGCCACTTGGAGAAAAGGCAGAATCTCGCTGTCTCTCTCTCTGCCAAAATGCCCTGTTTAAATGCTGCTGAGATACATGATTTAACAAAGTTGTTTTATCCCCATCAGGGAAAACACTTATCTGTACTGGAGGTCATAACAACTCCTTGAAAAGAAAATAGACACAATGTTTTCAAGCTGTGAGAAAACACATCTAGTAATTTTTTACTGGCTCATCAAGATAGTTTAATACTGAAGTGATAATGAAATGACCTCATAACTCTTTGCTCTTGGGTTATGACAAGCCAGTCTAGTAAATTAAATAGTTCTACTATCACGTGGGAAACAATTCCTGCTTTATACTAACTGGAAAGAAACACTATTATTAGTGTTCAAAATAGCTGCAGTTCTACAGCAAGCAGCATATCTCCAGCCACAATGCTTTCCAGCAGAAGACGCAGCCTTTGTGAGTCCCTCCCTCTGGCCTTCTAGGTGGTCTTTCCTACAGATCTAATGATAGGTCTGTCAGAGTGATTTATGGCGTTTGTCCATGCCTCTGTGTTTTTTGCTCCTCAGCTTTGGGTCAGCTCTGGTCTCCAGCGCTCTGTGGTTGTTCTTAACACATATTCAGTAATCGCACAGACCAAGACTTTGTTTTTCTACATTTGTGTTTTCTTTCATTCTGCCTGTCTTAGAGTTTTCAATAACACTCATCGCCACAGGATTCTACTTTTATACTTCATCTGACAGTAAAGCCTGAGCTAGTCTTCTGCCACTAACAATCCTTTCTGCTGGCTCGTATTTACACGCATGCACACAAACACAAACTAAAAATGTGTGATCACATTACTGCTAGTTCCGGATCCTTTTGCCTCCCATGCTTGATCCACATCCCATTAAAATCAGTAGGCAGTTTACCATAAAAGTTAACAGGAATTTTAATAAGCCCACTTTATCTAATGTGGGGATGGACTGAATTCTCCTATATGGTGCACAGAAGGAAATAATATAGCACAGAAAGCCCACTTCCATGCTTCTCCTTGCATGCAGCGGCACTAACGTGAAGTGCTGGTTACCAATTTTTGAGAGAAAAACACTCCGAGCAAGGCTGCGGCAGGAAGAAACTCCCTGCTCCACATTCCTGGGGCACTTTGGTCACCTCATCATAGTGCAAGAAAAATGCCTCCAGGACCTGAGGTTGCACACCCCTCCAGAACGTGGGAGCAGCAGCAAGTAAAACGCGTGACAGAGCCCATAGCCTGAGACTCCTCGGGATGACGATCCCCTCTTGTACTTGCCTCGCTAATAATAAATCACACATCACTTGCTGCATGGATGCCAAACAGGGCACCACCCATTCTTTTTTATTTAGCAACTATTTCTGTACAGTGCTGCTTTATCTGATTATAGTTCTAACAACCAAAACATCTCTGAGATAGAAACTTCTTACAGGATCAGTAAAATATTGGAGGTCTACCTAGGGCGGTCTAAAGTATTTCCATTGAAAAATATTTAAAAATCTGAATTCCAGTGAAGGAATGGGCAGCTAAAAGGAACTCAGACCACTGTATTAGTTTTAATTAAATGGGGGGAAGAAAAGGCTGTTGTATGTCTTTTACACACAGAATAAAACCCTACAGCTTTTCTGTAGGTGAAAATCAATCTCAGGCCAATGTGAGTTTTGCCCTAATTGCAGAATCAAGCCCATATTTACATTTCTTTGCATGCCTGAGCCTATATTTCATGATTAAAAGATGTTCCACTGAATATGAAGAATGGGAGCTCTGTCCAAGTAAGAAGTTTCCAGTCCTCAGTGGTTACCCAAATTGTCATTTCTCCCCATCATCTTAGAAGAATAATCATTTTGGAAAGCAGCAGCCATGAAAACAAGCAAACAAAAAAAAATTAAAATAGATGAGAATGCAACTTTCATGGTGTTTTATCCAAGATGTTTCACCACCACCTGAGAGTCATGGTCTAGAAGAAATTACATTGAAGTAGCCAGTGGAGAACAAAGTGCATCTCAGGGCAAATTATGAGCTAAAATTTCCAGGAAGTATCTGTGATTTGTTTCATATTTTAACTTGGGTTGTAGGAGAGAGAGCAGGAAGTTTAGTTAATTTGCAACAGGAGAAAAGTGTTTTTATCAGTAAAAAACCTAGAAGATACTGTATTTTCTAGAATTTCTGAGATGTTGTAAGAGACAAGGGACAAACTGAGGTTGGCCACCTCATGCAGTGGAAGCGTGATAGTGGTAAATGTAGCTGGCTGACGTAGTGAAATGTGGATTTGGGACCACAAATCTGATGGGATTTTTCTCATAGTCTGCACTTGACTGACAATGGACACCAAACCTTTCCACTGAAT
Source organism: Calonectris borealis (assembly GCF_964195595.1). Classification (NCBI taxonomy): domain Eukaryota; kingdom Metazoa; phylum Chordata; class Aves; order Procellariiformes; family Procellariidae; genus Calonectris; species Calonectris borealis. The sequence goes on along the minus strand of NC_134313.1, from coordinate 105,453,613 downwards.
GGTCCCACCTCAGTTTGTGCCTTTTCCTTATTTAGTCCCATTTTTGCCCTAGGGATGCAAAATGTCAATCCTTCCCTCCTGCGAGGTCTAGCTGTCTCAGTGGCCCTGGGTAGTCTTCCTACAGATGTGAAACAGAGACTCTCCCTTATCCCAACCTTTTCCACATCTTATAACATCTCCTGGCTGGACTCAGGAAGGAAGATGACCAGAGAAGTAGGTGGTTCCTCTGTGCAGGACTAGACAAGTCTGAGCCTGATTGCCAACAGCTGGAGGAACATTATAAGGGGCACTAAGTTTTTTGGTAGACCTGCACAGGTGCCATATTAAGCCCTAAGGCCTAACTCCAGTTTTCTTCCAGCAGGGCTAAATTAGGGAGTTCTGTTGCTCTCAGGTGGGGATAGCAGGTTGAAAAATCAAGGACATTTATCTCAGAATTTCCGTATAATTTTCCCTTCAGGAGAAGCAACAGGTTTGGACTCTCCAAAGGGGTGACCTCGCTGAAATAATGTGCTTGAGCATTGCTGTGAACCTGTATTTACTAACTCTTGCTAGCATTTTGGAGCTGAGACTGCCTCTTGGCACTGGTGGAATGAGAGACTTCTGTGGGATGGTGGGAAGAAGCACAACAAGGAGATAGCGTCCTCTTCCTAGCAGGGACCACCAGGAACAGCATCTTGGTTTACAGAAGTCTTCTGGAATATATGGGATTTTTTTGTAGCTGATGATGCCAGTCATCCACCTTGAACATCAGGAATGAGAGATCACTGCCCTGATCCTGTGATCGGGGCTTTGGCTCAGCTCCTTCTAAAATCAGCCTCTGAGAGACACAAACTGAATAACCCTATTGGACTGAGTAGTACTTACTATGCTACCTAGAAGCCCTAAACACTGAACAGTGATGGACTGCAGAATAACGTTACTTGACTTTAGACTTTATGTCCCTGCCTTTTGGAAATCTACTTCACTTAAATAATGCTACTTTGGTTGAGGGAGCTCATGTGATTAAAAAAATTAACTAAATACAAGTGACATCAAGCTGTGACAGAAAGTGACGGAGTACAGCGGCAGAGTACAGGATATCTTCTAGCAAAATGTTAAAATGTCTGAAACACCTGAGTGACATCTATTCTGCTGCCAGTGAACTGGTGTGGGAAGTATTTGGTGGTCCCACAGCCTTAGCAATGCATATAGCCAAACCTGTCAGCTGGGAGGAAGCAAAAGGGGCATCAATGAAGAGAGGGCAAGACAGCTGTGCCGGTCCCTTCCAGCAGTCATCACAGTGGAAACAACTGGCTCCAAGCGGGGTTTGGGAAGGTTAAAATAACAGGTGAGAACAGGAATACAGAGCAGCCTACAAGAAAGGCCAAGAGCCTTGGAGGGTGCAAGAGATCAGAGGATGGTTTGGGAGAGGACAGACTGAAAATGTACACGGATAGTCCGGCTGTATTTGTCCACAGAGAGGGATTTGTCCACAGAGATATCCCTAGTGACATTACTAAAACTGCGGGTCTTTTTCTGCACACCTCATTTTCAGACATTGCAGTCCAGACAGGCACTTGGTGCTGCTCATTTTCTTTTAGCTGGCTGCTGTTTTGAGGAGCTATGCCACGTCAGTGAGACCCACGCTACTGGGCCTGGGGCTCTGTGCCTCCTTAGTGTGTGACATTACACCAGCATTGGAGGTATTCCATCCCTGCAGGCTGCACCCAGACAGAGCGTTATTCAGGTGACATGCCACTTCCAAACCCCAGTAATGTTGCTGGGCAGACTGAAAGCACAACGTAGTTTGCAAATATGGGACCTACTCTTGTTTCCCTGTACATCAACAGCAAAACTGCTGGTAACTTTTGTATTTGTAGTATCTGAACCTTAATAACCTGCTGAACTCTGTATAAATCAGCTCGTGGCAATGAAAGTTTTGTTCAGCACATCTGGAAAACACTTCACTGGAACAGTTTGGTAGCACTCCATAATCTCATTGAGCCCTATTCCCTGCATTTGCTCCTGCAGTTAGTTGGAAAACATCGGATGTGGGGAAAAAGGTACTTTTGTCTTTTCTTCGGTCTAATACACCATGCATTAAACTTATCACCTTATTTTAAGGAGAACTGTGCTCCAGGTGAGATTGACTCTTGGGACCATAAGTCCCCACTCAGTGGCTGAGGAGCTTCTTATAACTACCACAGAGGCTAAATTACCTGCTGTTCTCAGAGAAGCAGGTGCCTGCAAGCACTCCTCTATGCACAAGAGGGAGAGGTTACTGAGAGGACAACTAATAATAATGGAGCTACTTGTGGACTGCATCTGGCATATGTAGTCATAGGAGGATTTTTGTTCTACGCCGTTCTGATATCCAGGCAGAACTAGTGTTTTCGCCTCTCCCAGCAAATAATAGTAAAAAAAAAAAAATCTAAAGTTTTCAGTACAACAGAAATATTATTTTTCTGCTTTTACAACAGACAGAGCTCTGAATGTGCCATGAGTAAACAAGCTGCATGAGTGCACAGAAGTGCTGTCTATCATGGCCTGAGAGAAAGCTGCCAAGTGTTTATCTTCCTTCAAGTGACACTTCTCTCCAAGAAAAGACTGAAAAACATACAACACTTAAGGCAGAATGAGGGAAGAAAATGCATTTGCTATTTGAAGAAAGTGGTTTAGACTGGCTGTGAAAGGTGTCCAAAAGAAAGGGAGCTTCCATAGCTTGTAATGAGTTATCAGATTTCCATTGAACTCACATGCTCTGAAAAAATGTTTGAGGATGCACAGAGCTATGGCTATGCAAGACATCCGCTTTGGAAGAATTTTAATCCTTCTGGAATACCAAAATCTCATTGGGAACTAAAAGTCCCAGTGTCCAAGTTCCTTGCTGTGGTAGAGGATAATTTACAGTCCATTCCAAAACTGCTGAGTCTAGACCATGACTTAAGGAGACTCTGCGTGGAAAGACAACTCCTGGCTGTGTTCCTATTCGGGATGGAAGAAAGGAAAGCTGCACGAATCCAAGAGACTGAATAAAGGTTTCCCTCTAATGTGCATTTTTGCAGTGTGTCAGGGGTCTAAGTGACTCATACCATTCAGCATTTGCCATACCCGCAAATAAGCTGGGCTGTTCTCACCAAGACCTTAAAAATGAACTGCGGGGGTCCTAAACACTGTCTGTGTATCTTGCATGAGCATTTCCATAGGTCAGAAAACATTGAACTCAGCCTGATCTCATTGAATACTGAATTGCTGCAACTGTAGACATGAGCAAGTCTACCCATTCACTGAAGTTTCCTGGAATAAGTAGTGGTTGAGAAAGCAACTGTACTTTTAGAATTAGTTTAGAAATAAATCTTCTTTGTTATGCATTGCGTTTTATGACTTTGTTAATGGTCAGATGAACAATTAAATAAGATCAGAAATGTAAGGTTAAGTGAGGATATGAAAAGAAGGAGGCTCCAACCCGGGAGGGGGAAGTATTGATTTTTGTGGCTTGTCATAACGTGAGGATGGGTCATAATGAGTCACTGTGTTGTCTATGGACAATAACGAATGCAATAGGAAAACAACCCTGGGAGAATATCCTGAGAGACAGTAAGAAAAAAGGGGAGACATTAAGATCAAAGGCAAGGATGATACCGAAGTAGAGATGGAGGGAATGGATGTGGAAACATTAGAATTAAAGAAGAAAGGGGAAAAATGAAGTGGAAGCACTACAGAAGCACTAAATTAAGGACAGGATTTTCAAAAGTGCCTCACTGTCCTAAAAAGTTGTAATTACTTTCCCATTGATGCTGGCAACAAAAATAAGTAGAGGTGGCAGAGTCAGGCTAGCAATGAGCACTTAAAAAAAAATCTCATCTTAGAATTACATTGCTTTCTTACAACTTCTGCTGCAACTGACGTCAAGCAATACTCATGGCTACTAAATTACAGCCAGGGTCCACTTAGATGTTCTGGAAAACCTCAGATGTCTGTGGCATTAAGACACCCAGCGGCAATTACAAGACAGGAACATTCTGAGGCCCTCAGAGGTTGGCTAGAAAACTCACTTGTTTTAAATAATGTAAAATTATACATTATTGTGGAGCTTAGAAAAATCTGTTTCTCAGAATAATTAAAATGAAATCACTAAAAGTCAAATTGCATTTACAAACAGCTTAGGTTTCTATGCGCTCTTTCATTATTCTGGTTTCCTAAGTGCAGCACTCAGGAAAAGTGCCAAGTTTATGTCTCCACGGACTGGGCTTCTCCCTGTTTATCAGAGGGTGATCAGAGAGGAGGGAGTGGCATCGCGCTTCCCGGTGCTGCTCTGCCAGCGAGCCCCAGCCCTGACCTGGAGGGACCATCGCTGGGCGTGAGAAGGCAGCTCAGGCCCCACACCTTTGAAACCTTTGGCATCTTTGCTGAGCCTAATAAGAAAGAAGCCAGCACTGCCGATGATGTTTGTGTTGTGTCCTTTTGTCCACAGGAGACTATTGCTGTTCATTTGATTTCACATTTTGCAGAAGTGATGGAATAACTTGCTAACGGCAACTGTTTTGGTCACTACTACCTTGAACTGGGTTCATCCCAGTGGTTTAGTATCTCACTTTTAATCCCTGAACTCAAATGTGCATCAAGGGGTTTAGGGTCCTAAGACATAATTCATTTGCATTTCCACAGGCATCAAATTTTAAGTGTAACAAATGAAATATTTACCACTTGGACGTGTTGGAAAGCTCAGATCCTTATGTTTATTAGTTCAGAATGCAATAATTATTAGCTAGAGAGAAGCACAACTGCAATCAAAAAGAAAACTAAATAAAACCCACCTACACAGATTTCTCACACTGGGCTCCGGGCATGACTCACTGGTTATGTATTAGGCGTTGTGGGTGGGTACTCTAATTTGTATGTGTTCCATTGTTTAGATGTGTTTTGTATGCACTAATTCTGACTTTCTGTTTTGGCAAAATTTTGCAAAAAAAAAACCAACCCCACCACTCTCTTGGGTCACAGTCATGAAACGCAGCTGCATTACCTCACCTGCCTATCTTGGGATCAGGGTGGGCTCCGCAGGGGAAAGGGATCAGCGCTTGCTCGGGCTGCCGGGAGGAAGCACACCGCCAGCAGCCACAGACGCTACCTGGCCACGGACGAGCTTTTGCAACATCTTACCCGCTGCGCAGAGAATCATTTTGCATGCTTTTCAGGCCAGATTTTCAAGACCAGAAAAACATTTTTTGTGCTTTAAAGCATTCACGGGAGGAATAACTCAGCCTGTAGTTTGCAATGCATTTCTGGGCTCAGTCTAACAAGCCAGCAGACGAGAATATATTAAATGTTAAATGGAGAGGACTTTTAAGACTGAAGAAAAAGGGCATCCTTCCAACATACTATAATGCCAGTGCATGCCTAAGCTCAAAAAGAAAATGATTAGAAAAAGTCATGAGAAAATGATTAGAATTGAAAGTATTTTCTTGGCATTGGACCATCAATAACCATCTTCATTTGTGCAGCATAAATTATAAATAAGAATTCAAATGCTAATTGTATAAATTATACAATATATGCATTATACATATATAAATATATTTTTTCTATTAATAATAAGATAGTTTACATGGCACTTGTCAACATGAAGTGAGAGAGGCAAATAGGAGAGCATGAAGAATTAAGTGTGATGATGACTAGAAAAACATTGTGATATATCTGGGAAGCTGACTAGAGCTGCTAACCATTTTGGTTGCTCGGGAAAAATGTAAGGCTCTCTCCCGCTTTCACCTTAACACATATCTCTGTGATAGCCTAATGCATGTCTCCAAATGCATTCTCAGGAAAGGTCTCCTGGCTATGCTGTGAAGTTTGGCAGGCACTGTCAGCTGTGTAAACTACCGCGACCATCACTGTTGAGGAGTAAGCCTACAGTGGGTAAAATAGACTCTGTGTCCCCGAGGTAGCTATCACACCATCACTGGATGACAGAGGAGAAAAGGTCTGCTTTCTTCCAAGAGTTCATGCACTTTCTACAGATGGACGGCCTATCAAAACATAAGCACAGAGACCAGAGGAGTCAAAAGCCTTCTGCAAAACAGAAAGAGCTGGCAAAAAAACCAGGTGCGAAGCAACGCCCTCCCAGAACATCTGAAGGCCCAAATGACCCCGACCCACGCGTACTTTGGCTGCATCTCCAAGCTTCCCACGCCTCTGTAACCTGGCATCCCCCTGGCTGCCTCAAACTTTCTGGAGACACCACAGCTGCAGCTGACCTCGCTGGCATCCCTGACCATACTGATGCCCACCTTTGCAGGAGACAGAGGCTAAATCAAAATCTTGGGCCTTAATATTCCACAGCTAATATAAGGAGGTGCTCAACACACCAACATTTCTTGCTTCCCTTGTTTACTTCACTCACAAAATATGCAACTTTCTTGACCTTAAGTACACTCCTTAGGAGTGTTCAGGCTGAAAGGGGCTCCACATCAGCCAAAAATAAGCATGGTTGACCTTAATAACTACTTTCCTTCAATCACAAGGGAAACACCAATGCTACACCATTGTGTGCATCACTTTTCCTTAACGCCTACGTTTGCAGTGAAAGAACAGTGCAAGTTTACCCTTTCGCTGCTGTTACCAATGCAAAAACTTACAGATTTGAGCAGGGTCCTTAACAGCCTTTCAGGTTTGTTTTCAAGGGGATACTTGTGGGATAATGCAAGTCATTCAAATTTTCCACTACATCACAAAATGACACTCATGCCCCTTCCTACTATTTGTTTAAATATAAAATAGCGCTCAACTTTCCAGCAGCAGTTTCCTGTTTAACAAGTATTTAAATGAATGGCTCAGTAGGTTTTACCAAGCACGCTTGGCAGCACTAGAGGTGCGCAGCTCGGAGACTAAACAGCAAACAGTTCTTGCGGGTGCTGATGAGGCAAACGGCAGGTAGACGGGGCAGGGTGACGCTGCCGTCCCATGCGTGCTGCAGGCAGGGCTTGCTGGCAGGTTGTCTGCAAGAAAACAGAGGAAAGTGCAGAAGCATAAAGCCAGGGCCCAAAATGAATCTAGGAGAGGAACAGCAGACTTCCTCCTCACTCTTTTTGAAACACACTAAAGCTAAAGAAAGAAGTTGCCTCATTGCTCAGACACCCTGAAGTAGCTGAGAGGGAATAAAATGCTGCCCTTTGTCTTGCTGTGAACTGGGGACATTGGCTTCCGAACCCTGAACTGCACTAAAGAGGCAGGGGGAGGTGGACCTTAGGCCAAAAGGGACGATAAACTTTGGCTTGTCAGGGTGAGAGTTTTCTGTGTTTCTGTTATATCCAGTGTGATTTCTGTAAAGTCTATGCAATTATGCCAGATTTAAAGAGGTGCAACTCACAGCAGAATTTCATCTTTACTACTTAATACTGATTTTTCTTAATTAATTCATTATGCCAGGACCAAAAGCATGCTAGGTGCCTATAACATTCTCATTTACTTCTCTATTTCTTATGATTTTATTTCATACTGCAAAACCATTTCCTGTAATTGGACCTCTGGACACCTATTGACTTTCCATAAAACTGGCTGAAAACTACCACTCCGTTCTTCTTATATTTTCACTGGTATTTATTCAACTGGAGGTTCCTTAATGTTTTAATTGGTTGCAGCAGCTCATATATATGAATGGCTCTCAGGCAGAAAACATTCTTCCAAGGATATTTCATATCAAGGAGGTTACTGCACTGGGATGAGATCAGCAGCCTTGTTAGAGGTATATGGAATTCAATTAAATGCAAATATATAGCACTGTACTAATTGTCTGTATTGTAGGGAGAGAGTACAGCATCCACTTGATGCAAATAATAGGAGTAGTAAAGTGGCAAAAAAAGAACAGACCAAATTAAGATAAAGTGTCGGAATTTCTGGAACCGAAATGAGATGCAGCACAATACTAACACTAAATGGGTAGGGTCAATTATTGCATTTGTCACTATAGAGTCTGCACAGCTCACTACCTAAACAATTTGCCATTCAACATCCCAGAAGGCAGAGTGAGATTTTTATTCCATATCATTATGACAAACTTAAGCTGCTGAGAAATAAAGGGCTATTTTGGGAAAGCAGCCATTGATTCTGGTTGTCTCTGGGTTGGTTTGAAGCTTTTTTGGTCAGATATTAGCAGTTTTGGGTGCTAAGGATTCCTCTTTAAGTTGCTGGAAGAAAACACATGAGATACTAAAAACCAAATGAGACTCCAGAACTCTTGACCACATGGTTTGAACTTGTAGGATAGCAGAAACTGAGTGGACTTGTCTTTAGCTCATCTTGGAGTCAGAGAGGACTGGGGACTGTTTAAAATCAAGCTGCAGTAAGTTCCTTACCACTGGTTGCTCAGACCTAGAAATAAAATTCTGATTGCCTACAGCCTTACCATGCCATTCAAAATTTTGTTGGGCTAAAGCGTCTGTGTAGCTGTCCAATTAAAATACATTAGAACCTTTGTGCAAGGGGAAAAAACCCCAATCTTTAAAGGTGTGTTTTTAAAATCACTCTTGCCCTCTGTTTTAAGTTTCCATGGGCTGAGGCATTGCTGCTCTGTCGGTCCTGGCCTGGCTTATCATGGGAGGCTTCCCATGACAACTTGTAGCCTTGATGGTTCAGAAGATGGAAACTCTGTGTAACAGGGCATCAGAATTCACATTTCACAGAGGGTTTTGCTGGGAGGTTGATTGACATATATGACTTCAAAGTCTCATGCCTCTCAATCAAGAGGGACTTGCTTCCAACCAGTAAAACAGAAATAAAGTGCTTGGTTGCCAATGAAATTGTTTTGTTGATTCATACATGACAGGTAACTCAGATTAGATTGCTCATTATGTTTTGAAGGATGTATTGTGGTAATACCTTTAAGCTCGCTGAATGGTTGATAAACTTTGAGGTTAAGAAGTTCACTATTAGCTCATGTGGTACGAGGGGGGAGAAAGCGCACTGATGGAGACCTGCTGGCCTCATTACGGTGCCGCGGGGTGAGCCTGCCTTCCCCAGGGTGCTGTCGAAGCTTGCTGGCCTGCGCTTGCCTCGCGTGGGGGCTGCAGCACGGCCATGGTCCCCTGTGCCATGCTGTGCGGACGAGGAGGCCTGGCGCAGCGTTAGGCTAGGAGATACTTCAGCTGCCCCGTGGCAGAAGGGATGCTGGGGAGAGAGGGTGCTGGGGAAAGCGCTCTGAAGGATCTGCTGTCTGTGGTTAAAAAAACAGCAGTCATGTTTGCTTTTGGAGCTCTGGCAACGAGTGCCGAGTTATGCTCTCTTTTAGGTATTAAGTCTTAACCAATAAATGATGACAGATACCTAAAAGAGAGAGATGGAAACTACACACGACAATTTTGATAATGAAACCTTCTCTCTCTTGCTCTCAGATCAGCTCTTTTGGAAACTGTGTTACGGAGTTTTTGGCTACCCGTTCAAACCCACCGTTTTTAACAAAACCATTTCCTCGCACAAGGCACCAGCAGCTCATACCAGAAGCCGGTCAGCTAGTAACTTGAGGCTATGATTAAGAAAGCCTTGGTCACAGCTCCTGGCCTAACTGCACCTCTTATCCTGCCTGCCTTCCAGCTGCATCTGCTCAGACCTTAACCTATGGCCGTTCCCTTGAGCTGGCGTCAGGCAAGGCCGCGGCTGGTACCCCTCTCTCACAGGGTTACGTGTGACTGCCTCAGCAGCCTGACTTACCCTCAGTGGCTGTGGTTTTAGGTGCCGTGACAATGGCAGTCAGGAAACCAAACTGACTTTCTAAACCCGAGTTATACAAAAACACGAGAGAGACAAAAGCGATACGTAACAACACACCAGTACAGCCTACATGCATGTCTGCCTTTTCCTGGAGCTTTATCGATCCCTAGAGAGGGCCCCAAATCTCTCCACAAGTTGTGTCAGCGTGTCCCTCTAAAAATCCTCAGCAGCTGTCTCTACCTCCATCCCATAAAAGAGGTTTTCTAAGTATTCAGCAATCTTTCAAAATCTAGGTTTTCAACTAAGCAATACATGTAATGCATTTTTCCTAGAGTCAAAAAACCATGATGTAGCTCTCCGGCTTTGCTTACTACTCTTTCAACCATAAAACAGTGTTTGTGCCTGTGGAGACGACATGCTGGATCCTGACTGCTCTTCCAGCAGCCCCTGTTGCACTCAATGGCACATAAGCAAAAAACAAGTGCCCAGATAACCTCTATCGTGTACCGAATCCAGTTAATGGATAAATTACATAAATTATTACAGTCCATAATCTTGATTATTACATACATATACGCATATATAGAGCCCGCAATTTTTCTATTGGTACATCAGGCCAATAAAATATTAGATTGTTTCATTTTTTTCTCAAATAAATCAGAAGCTTGTGATTCACCGCCAATGAACTTAAGCGATTTGCTTTTGCCTGCCATATAAAAGAGATCATTGGTCTTACTGAAAAGCAATCCATATAAAATCTTGAAAATACCAACGGCAATAGCAGCAGTGTGTCCTTGCACAGTGTTAAATGAATGAAAAAATCACCTACTTGAGCAGGTAGATTGTAAATAAGCATGTTTGATAGCTTTACATACAAGCCTTGGCTATCTGTGTACACTGTTGCTCTGGCAGACTCTGGGGGCTGCAGCGTGGGGCCCCGCTATATGACCCCTGGCTATTTAGAGATCCTGCCCAATAGAAAGGGAGCATGACAAGCAGTTTCTGAAATGACACCTATGCCAAGTGCCTCTGGCCTTTCCCGTTTCTCTGTGTAGTCTACAGATTCACGTTATTACAGCTTTTTAAATGCTTTTCCTCGCTTTTGCTGCATAGGAAATAAAAGCAACAGGGAGAACCGGGAGACCTGGCTGGAGAAAAAGGGCTGAGAAGGAAAGCAAGCCAAAGGAAAATACACAAGCCTTTCCCTGTATCACCCAGTTTGGTAACACCAGCATCACAAGTATAACATACTCAGAAAGTAATGCCATTTTTGAGTTGACCGCTTCCCTTTACAGTTTTCACCTGCACTATTTCTACAGACTCGGTCAGAAAGCTTTTGTGAAATGTTTCTGTTTTTACAAAGGCTATTGTGTTTTGCTTGCTGGGCATGTACAGTACCTTCTGGCTTGCCTCGCTCCGGGTAAACCCGTGCATTTCCTTTGTGCATGACAAAGGTAGGAAGGAGCCTGCCCAGGGACCAGGCTGTCCCGCTGATCTGCTGGTGCCACCAGCAACACAAACCCTTTTCCCTGTGAGCCGGCTTCCAGGGATCAGCTCTCTGCCAAGTCATTCGCTACAGCCGCATGCTGCCACTGGAGTTTAATTATACCCTTCATCACACAAAAGCAGCTAATTCATGCTATAAATCATATCCCGACATGCAAACTTCTGGCATCTTATTTTGTTCGCTTGAAATTATTTAATGCAACTGACTTTGAGGTGAGGAACTCTTTTATGTTGTTGATGTTTAGAGAAAGATTAATAGATTATTTGTTACTGGTTTAGTAAATGCACTCCACAAACTGCAATCAAGTGTCTCCTATTCATTTCACAGCTCCTAATTGGCTCAGGGTACAGGTTCTATTTCCAGTCTGAAGCACCAAGCTTATGTTTATTAAAATATAATTACCTTAATGTAATTGTTTTGAATTATTACATCTCCATTAAGTAGGACATAGTTAAAACAAATAAAAACATTCCTTGATCAGAGCTGATTTTCTAACCAATTATGGAAATGACCACAGGAAAAAAACCCCAAACCCCACACTTCAAATTAGGTTGCTTTCCTCATGTGAATTAATCACAGTCTTTGTACCCACATTAGGGCTGTACTTAAAAATGATTTTTTCATTTTTTCATTAGGGCTGTACTTAAAAATGATGCAGTTTCTGCATCACTCCACAAACTTCAAAATATACAAAATTTGCTATTTTAGGGGCAGGAGTTCAGGGTCTGCCCATTGTTCACAAGACTTTAATAGCAAAGACTGACTGAAGTGAAGGTCTCATATTTTTGTGTCACGAAACTCCAGGCTCAGACCGACACCAGAAACCTCAAATTTGTGAAAAGTATTCAGCAAGGAGAGTTTAAGTATTTCAGTACATGAGGGTTTCCAAAAGCCAAAACTGGTTCCAAATGTGCATTTTGCAGTTTTCTCCTATCTTTAATAATACACTTGCAGAGGCCAAATCTTTAATGGATTGGCAGGAAGGGGGAAGAAGAGAAGATGATCAACGAGGCTAGAGGTTGAACTGTTTAAAAATTGGTTTGCAATGGTGCAGTTTGAACTCATTTCTAATTTCCATTAAACTTGTCTGACCAAATTCAGTTGCTTTACGTAAATTCCACCTTCCAATTAAGCTGTATTTGAAGGCCTGGATGAATTTTCACTTGCACAAAAACTCAGGAGTAAGATTCACAAGCCAGCCTGTCTTACTCCCGTGATGGATCCAGGTCACGGAGACTTCCAGTGCTGTTCATTCCTCTGGGTAGAGACATCCATCCAAAGAAAGGGGAGACCTTCACTTTAAAACATTAATTTTTTACTGTCATTTTACTGCAGCCTTTGCCCTTCTCCACCCTGCAAATCTACAAAACCAAATTAATTTTCCTCTTCCTATACCCCATTTGGAACAAGCTGTCCCAGAATCACACCAGTGTTCATGGCATTTTAGATACTAGATGGGTTCTTCACATTTCAGAGACAGTAAGTATTGGGCCAGAAAAGTAGACTTGTCAGAAAGAAATCTCTGAACAGCATCGCACGTGCAGGGGATCTGGGAATAGTGCGATCTGGTTTGCGCTCTTCAACAAGGACACCAAACAGAGGTCCCAATTCCAGCCTAGCTTTCTTTTCCCAGGTCCTCTGCTCACACTGAAGATGGCACTAGGTAGCACTGCTGTGAAGCTGGGGTGTGTGAAGCAATGTAAATTATTGTGATTTCAAGGCTGCCAGTACTCCTGATTTAACTACAAAACTCTCAGTATTCAATTTTTTAATTAAAACTCCAGGTCCTGGATTTACATCTGCTTGCAGCCCTCATGGGTATGGAGAAGAGCTTTGAACACTGATCTGAGAGCCACCTAAAAGTAGAAAAGTGAAATAATTTTAAAAAGAAAAAAAAAGAAACCCATGTTTGTTTTTATTAAATCTGATGAACATTAAGTGAGTCCCATGATTTTTCAAGACCTGATTCATGTGTTTTGAACATAAGGGTGTAGCCAAAAAGCAACTATTAATTAGGTCTCCCAGGTTGTGCAGTCCACTGAGCTGTGTAACAAACTCAGTTGTGCAGTCCCTGTGCACATCTGGGATGCCGGGGGCTGACTCAGTGTAACTTAAGACTGAGCCGTAAGAGTTATCTAAAGACCAGAAAAGGAAGATCAGCAAAGGGGTGCTTAAACCAAGTTGTAAAGCAGTCTCTTTGGCAAGGGTTACAGCAGCAGGGTGCTCCCTGGACGGAGTGCTGTCAGCATGGCGCAGTCTTGCAAGGAAGTTCTTCGTGAACAGAATTTGCAAGACCGAAAGGGTAAAGGGTAGTGCTCTGTGCTCACCACTGCCACAGCAGCAACAGGGGATTTCCAGGGTGCCTCCTTGCCATCCCCACAGGCATCCCAGACACAGCATGTTCGGGAACTGCAGCTGCCCCACAGACCCATAGCTCTTGCAATGCAAGAACCGATTTCCACGTTTGTACACCTCTAAGTTATTACCATCAGGAAAGCAGAAAGATTAAATCCTGATCTGGTTGGTGAATTACAGTTTTCTTTTTCTAGTCAACTGGATTTTGGTTCTCCATTCTCTAGTCCTTGCCTAGTTTTTTGTCTGTTTTGGTCTCCTGTTTTACCTTCTCAGGTGCTGATGGTTTAAGCTTTGTGGCTAAGGAATGGTCTTTTTTACACAGCATGTCTGTGAGCACATCCCTTGAGCACTACCATAATGCCAGGAGATCGGAGTAGTCTCTGTTCTGTAAACTGCAGTGCAATTTTACAGCTGCAAGAATGAAAGACTTATTTAATCTGGGGCATTTATTCCATTGCCGCCACTTCACAGAAAAAGTAACTCTAGCCTTAGCTACTCAAGGGCAAGCCACACACCAGTGACATCCATGCGTCCTCTTGTGGCAAGCGATGTTGCCCCTTACGGGTACAGCCTGGAGCCCTTTCTGCACTGAATAAGCATGGGTCAGAAGAAACACCTGTGTATTAATCATGTCACAGCAGAGGGGCTACGGTACCCTGGCAAAGGTGGCAGCCAGCAGCAAACGACTTCCAAAATCCTTTGCTAAGCCCTTCCCGCTCTAATTTTGAGTAGCCGTGGGGAAAGAGATTGGCTGAGAGAAAGATGTGGGCTCAGTGACCTGGCCTGGGTGATCTATGGCGGCTTGCTGGCCTGAGGTTTGACATCCCTGCCACACGTTTTAGCGCTCATATTTTCAGGAAGCTCTTCAAAGCTTTTAAGGAAGATTTAATGCACCGCCAGAAGGGAGTTTCTAATGCCATTATCTGTCTACTCATTCACACCCTCTTATTTTCCCTTTCTCCTTTGCCCACGGAAACGGGGAGGCTGGCAGATGCAGAGAGCAGCGTGCGGCAGGCTGGAAGGAGCCCCGTGGCCAGCGGGGCGGTGGAGTGGCCCCTCGTGGGGAGAGGTGAACATCAAAGAGGGGTTGACGGGTTCAGGAAAGACCTGTCAGCTGCAGTGCGAGGGCTGTTGTAGGGCAGCGGAGGGAAGCGGGAGGCAATGCAGCAGTGAAAGTGGCACTGGGAGTGGGTGAGTCAGGGGAGCTGCCTGCCAAACGCAGGTGGCTTTGACAATGTGGCCAGCGAGCGCTAAGTAAAAATCTATGGAAAAGGCTTTTATCTCCTGGATAAAAACCCTGCAGTGCTATATTCTTATCAGGTACCCATTCCACCTAGATGGGCATAAAAATGCCAGTTACTAAATGGGCTGTAAAGCCTGGGCTCAGCTGTGCGGTCACTAGTGATATTTGGAGCAACAATGAACTTGTACGCGTGCTTTGTGTGATACGTGGATAGCTGCACCTCTAAGAGTTTAAATACTGTAACTACAAGACCCTTAATACTTGCTGGGAAAGTGCTTAGCTCTCACTGACTCTACCTGACGAAACCAATCAACTGAACTTTTTGCAGAAAGCAGAAACTTTGGTTGCTTTGGCATCAGACCCCGCGGCATCTGAGTGATCTGCTGCTAGTGGGGCGGTGAGGACCGCTCTGGACAGTTGCAGCTGCTAAACAAGAAAACTAGCAAAATCTGGTGTAAATTCTGCTTAGAATAAAAAGGACAAAAAACATGACCCCAGACAAATTCCTCTGTTAGCTGCAAGGCTGGGTGATTGGAGACACTGGCAGGAGAGAAGCTTGAAATGGTGCTTCCTGCTCCTTGTAGCGAGGGGATCAGCAAAAAAAACCGGGGAGCTGAAACAGCAGATTTTTTATGCCAACATAAGTAAAATGTAACACGATAAAATGCAGAGATTCTTCTGCAGGATTTAGATGAAAAATAAAAGTTTCAGCCTTGTGGAGATACGACGACAGATCAACAGGCCCCAGTGCAGCAATAAGAAGTCCCCCCTAAATGAGGGCAAAACAGTTACAGGTTGCTATAGCTTTTCAGCACCTTTTGATAAAAAAAATCAGAAAGTAGCCCTAAATCAAAGGATGAAAGTGTTCAAAGGAACAGGAATGGTTCGTATCCTCACATGTGCTGCCCAGAAACTCCATAGTGAGACAAACACCATTTGGGCTATCCAAAGGATCTATGCCTTTGCTCACTTGCAGAAAACAGAAGAAAGAAGAAAAATATGGGATGTATGTTTTAACTTGAACAGCTTTAATTCGGTTTGCTGTCAATAAAAATAAAATTTCAGAAGAGGGGTAGCTGAGGTTGAAATTCGCTTAGAGGTTTACATTGCCATTTGGTTATATTACAGGCAACCATTTCAATAGTAGGGGCAGGGTACTTGACTGGTTTTATTTATTCGTTCAGAGAGAGGGAGCTTTGAGAGTTTTGGTTGTACAGCTGCTGAGTGAGTGATTTTCAATTGTTTGGGACTGAGCACTCAGCTAATGCTCTTCTGTACAACCATGGCTCTACCCACCGGCTCCCGAACGACCGATGGTCAGCAGATATGGTGCGGGGCGACAGGAGATGAGAGGAAGTGCTGAAGGGCAGGCTGAGGCTTTGCAGCCCTGCTGGTGGGGCAGTGGCCAACCCCTCTGACATTAAACCCCATCTTAATTAGGGGAAATCTATCCAGATTAGGCTCTCCTGCCAGTTAAAGAAACAGCTTATCCCCTGTGTAGGGGGATCCCCTGCACCTCGTAGACAGCCTTCCAAATTATTTCTTCTATCTGTCCTAAATGCAGCAACAATGACTATTTTTCCAAAGAAGCTGTAAAATTGTACACTTCATAAAGACCCATATCACTCTTGAACGGGGATGGTAAAATCTTCGCCAAGGTATATACAAATAGCCTAGCACCTTTTCTGACATCCATTATCCACACTGACCAGTGAGGGTAACCCCTCCAGAGGCAGGCCAACAATAACATAAGGAGGTTATTAAATATTATTCATTACCTTCAGTGGAACAAAATAGAAGCCTAATTCACAGTTTTGGTTCCAAGAAAACATTTGATAGGATCCCAAGGGATTTTTTTGTTCTTTACTTTAGAAGTTTTTAATTTTGGCTCTGAGTTTAGATCATGGATAAAAATGTTTTTCCAGCAAACTATGCCTTGGTGATAACAACTTGAAATCCCTCCCACCTTACCTCTTGATTTAAGAGAAATGAGACAAGAATGCCTCCTGTCCTCCCGCTACGTGTGCCATCCTAGTCACGCTCACCAGGTCGTAAGTGAATAACTGGGAGGCAGCAACACCAGAACCTCGTTCTTTCAGATTGTCTTGGAAAACTAACTCAGCTCTTCCCAAAGCATTTCCCACATACCTGTGTCACAGCTAGGACTCAACATAAATCAGCGGCCATTTCTATTGGCCCATTTTATTAAAATTATATATAACCAGTGAATTAGGTGAAATGGGTCTGAGGTATTTTAGTGTAGTCTAGTAGAACCACGTCCTATTTTTCAAGAAAATACACCAACTCTGTTAAAAAAATATCACTGGATGCAGACATCTGGCAAAAACTTTCCAACAACATTTGGCCTTATATCCTTCTCAAACCCAAGCACTTTTTTTAACCCTTGCTCCTTCACTCATTCAAAACTGCAGATAAAACCATGAAACAAAGCAGAGAATTTCTGTGGAAAGCCAACCGTCAAGATAAAGCATACTCAAAGGAACAACCTTTTCTACTTTCTCATTAAGTTAAAAAAAAAAAAAAAAGAAAAAGAAGAAATGAGCCAAGGCCATTGCGGGTGCTAAAACCCTGCCCTCCAAGTAATTTTTTGCACTTTCCATTACCAGTATTTTCCTCTCCTAAAATAAAATGCCCCCCCCCTCACTTGTGAAAACCTGAGCAAAATTACTGGGAGACTGATGAAGAGCTTGATCCTGCAAATGCAAATTAACATCAGCAGCTCACATGATTGAAGCTCCTCAGAGGTAGGATGTGTGCCGGCACAGCCCTCGCTCACTGCACCTTACGCCTGGAAGCCACAGCTCCAGCTGCACACTAAAATGATCCTTGCCTTATACATTCCTTTTAAACAACAGCAAAACAAAAAATGTTAAGGCATAAGTGCTAATGGAGCCCATCAGCTACGATCAAAAGAAAACAGAGGCTTTTCTCAGCTGGCATTGTTCACCTCAGTAATATTTTTAAGAGCAACAAGGGAATGAGTGTCCGCAAGATGTGTTGCCTGATGTCTTGAGGACCTTTGCAGCATTATTTTTGGAGTCCAAGTGCCCCACAAGTGGTGCAATGGAGGCCTGGAACTGTCAGACTCATCATCCCCCTGCAAACCAGCAGAGTTACAGGAAAGGGTGGAAGACTCAGAGACTGTGCACTAACTGTAAGGCTAGCTCTGTCCCAGCTGTCCAGGCGTTTCCATTACTGGAAACAGGTACTAAATTGGCACTTGAAGAAACTAGAGCCATCTCATACTGCTGCTTAATCAATTTGTATCAGTTATGCAAACTCCAAATATGGGTGAGGTGAACGATCCAGCGCATGGCTTCAGGCCTGAGTGGTCATGATTGAGGCAACATTTCATTACCTATTAACTTGATTTTGATGATCCTGGAAAGTATTTATACATGAAATTATTGATATAATTGATTCTTTCTAAGGTTCACTAGTTAACATATGTCAACATATTCCAACAGTGACAGAATAAATATGTACATGGAAAGATTTCAGAGGATGAAGAGATAGCAGCACTATCTTCTTAGCTCTTGGCTTGGTTATAAATGTGGCTGGATGTAACATTACCAATACTACAACATGGCTTAGTGTCCTAAGCCTGTTAAATAAGAAATGTTCGAAACTGGTGCAGAATTCAGGTAATTTATTTTAACTGACTAAATATTAGACACCATGTTTTAATTTGTCAGTTTAGGCTGTGCCCTTATCCAATTAAAAAGACATTCTCAAAGAGGGTAAACTGCCCAATATGATCCATTTCAGCATCGTAAAGTGGGCTGCTGAACTGGGGAGCCTGGAATGACTACCTCAGTGTCTGAGCTGGGGAGAACCCTGTCCTCTGCCGTCCACAAGCCTCTGCGGTCTGCAAGGCCATCCCTGGAGTCAGCGCCATGCCCAGCCGACTTTGATCTGCCTAGTCTGGAGTCCAGCAGCAGGGAATTGATGGCAGCAGGTAGCTCCCCATTGTCTGACTGACAAGGTGTGCGTGGCTGACAGCCCACATCCTTACAGCTACTTCGATATCCACTACTCCAAAGACAACTTGTCCATGCACTCGCTCCTTTCTCTGCAGGGTAGTTATCTGTGATTACCCATTACATAGCCCGTTTACTTTTATCTTCTGGATCCCAAGCTATGACTTTGCTGGTGTTATGACTAGGAAAGATATACCAGGGTTTTGTTGAGCCTAACTATGAATGGGATTAACTGTTAAGTAGAAACATTAATTGGCAAGATTTCAGGTATAAAAGCAAGCAAACTTCTGCTCTACTGAAAGCAATAGTTAATTGCTCAGTTTTTTTTTTTAATTACTGAAAGTAACATAACTCTAGAAGGGGATATCCTGTCAAATTCTAAGAGACAAATTACCTTGATTTGTAACAGCCAAACCCAGCAAACCTGAAGTGCTCTCTGTAATTCCACTGATGGAACCACTTTATGGAAAGAAAACTGTATAAAACTATGTTTCTACTGCACTGAGGTTATGTGCAGAAGCAACCTTTGAGCGTACTACAGATAGCTCAACTCTATGGAAGTGTATCAGCAGAAACAGCAGTCCAGATGACCTACATCTTAGCAGGACATTAATAGGAAGCAGATACTAAATCTGTATATGTGTTGGGGGACGGATGTATTATTGGCTTGAACAAAGTTTCAAAGACCAAAATTTCACCTCACCAATCAGATGAAGGGAATGGGCAATTTCCCTTTGGAAACCTTTGTGAAGTGATCTGTTTAGTGACTCGGTGTAGACAGCAGGCAGACCCATTCAAAAGAGTGTTAGAGAGGAGAATGGAAAAAGGCAAAGTCAAGAAGGGGGAGAAAAACAGTAAGCATTTTTATTAAAGAACAGAATGTAAAAATGTTGTGGAGGGGGTGGGTTGGAGGATAGCCTGTGCATCATAGTAACTCGGTTAGATATCTCATTCCAGTGCGTGTGTTAGCGGGAGATAATTAGGAGCTGAAGTCTCCTCCAGCCAATCAGCTTGCAATTTATGGTATATTTAGCCATTCCTCAGTGATGAGGAGTCCTGGGCAGGCATTCTCAGAGAGTTACTGCCTTCTCTGCAGCCCTTATATCACCATCCAAACTCTGCAGTCATCATCTAGAAATTTATACCTCACAGCTAACTACTGTTTCAGTAGAGCAAACGCTACACTATTACTTACCAAGAAGACAGCTTGTGATGATATGCAGCTTTTAAAAGTCTTGTGAGATCCTGCGTATATGATAATGCACTGTTGGCAGCTTGTCAAGGAGAGTACTGCAAAAGCAATCACATTGTTTGAGGAAGAGACAACGATTAAAGTTTGGTTTCTGTGGCTTGATGAAGAACTGACAGACAAAGAAGAGAAAAATTATGAGGCCAAGTACATAGCTGATATTAAATTACAAACACTTCGTTTACTTATCCTCCAAACAACCACTCGAGATCTCTTACTTACTGAAACAGTTAAAAATAAAACCTCTAAGAACATTTAAAGCTGGCCACAAGCATTTCACGGAAGTTGGTGTTTCCCAGTTCCCCAGAAGCCATTAGGGCTTCCCTCCTACACCTTGACACGCTTCAGTTAGAAACAGCTGAAGGCATTAAGCTTTTAAACAAGAGTCTATTTACATGAAGCTTTTTTTGGTCTACAACCTTTCCACTGGCCGTAGCAATGATGGGAGTCAGGGTAGGCAGGGCCCCAGGCAATTTAAGCATCTGTCCCCGCTGAGAACACATCTGCTTGAAAGGCCGGCGGCTCAGGAAGCACGATCTGCCTCCCCATCCTTCCCGTGGCGGCCACTTCTGCAGGTGGAGGGGCAGGCTGGGGGGGGAACGAGCCTCAGGGCTCAAGGCATCAGTCCCAGGGAGCAGGTGAATCCTCTGGTCATATTGGCTCTGCCTGCAAAACAGGCACAATTTGAGGTGTTTGTATTCCTTGAATGCTGTTTCCAATGCTGGCGTAATCATTCTCTTGTACAGCAGTCACAAGATACTGTGCCGTACACACCCTTCTGCACGGACTGACAACTAGGTATGAAGGCAGGCAATTGCACAAATTTTGTTCTTAATACCTTTGAATCAGACTGGGCAATTAAAAACCCAAGTGTCCTCTCTGTGATTAATATTTTTCATTAAATAATATTTTTGTGATACTGACTGGGCAGTATTTCTAAGTACACAGGAGACCATCATCAAAGCTGTGTTTAAACACAGTCAATTTTGTATCAGTTTATCTGCTTCACTCTATTAAATAACATTGCTGACCTTGCTGTTCTTCTAGTTTAGCCACAGAAGTGACCTGATTTGAGAGCTGTTGCAAATATTTAATGGATTACCCCTGCCCTAGCTCATGCCCAAAACCTTTTTCTAAACCTCTAAGGAGACTGGAGGTGAGCTCCAGCTGTGGCAAACAGGGTGAGAAGGCATGGGCACTCTAGTTTCTGGATAGCTGTGTCACCTCTTCATCCCTTACGACTACAGAACACCTCTCCAGCAGATGCGGAAGCTGTGCCTTCTTCCATATGCTCAGACTAAGCAGAAGGTAGATGAAAACGGCTGAGAAACCGCTGAATGCAGATGCTTCGCTTGGCCTGACCAACTGCTGCTCAAACTCCCCAAACCTCCCAACACGATTGATCTGTTTCTGGCTGAGGAGACTGGGACAAACCAGATGATAGAAAAGGAGGAATGTGGGAAAGAGACCCAGAATGGAGGTTGTGAACAGAAACAAAGTGTGGGAGAAGGAAAAAGGCAGAATGAAATAGGAAGAAAAAGTATTAATACAGTGCAATACTCAACAAGAAGAAAAATTATGTGAAGGGAAAACAGACATTGGAAAAGACCCAAGAAAGGAGAAGAGAAGGAGGTGAAGACTTGGCAAGGGAGGAAAGCAACATCAACAAAAGCAGTAGATTTCTTATTTTACCTTCTAGAAAACTGCTGCCAAAATAAGATAATACTTAACTATAGTTACCTTTATTAATGCATGTATGTGGACAATGTGAAGGTGAAGAGGAGATTACCAAAGAACGTAGCTTTGGCGGGATGCCAGGCACCGGGGAAACTCGCAGGAGGACGATCCAGCAGTTTTCCTGAAGGGGAACGGAAACTCTCCAGGGCAACCTGAGCGGAAAGTTTGGAGCAGAGGCAAAGCCCTTTGCCTCCGCTCACCTGTGGAGGAGGAAGGGCTGAACAGGTCATCAAAAGAGCCTGTTACCTTTTGCAGTCTCACGGCAGGTTCGAGTGAGGATGTCACGGTCAGAGGGAACAGACCATTCTCACGGCATATTTTGGGTCAGAGAAACCCAATTTCTTTTGTAGTTTGCATGCCAGTATTGGTGGTAATTCAACAGTGCTTTTGTATGGATTTCAGCTGAATCAGCATTCAAAGTTAATACGATAGTGGATGCAGCACTGCAGCAGCAGCATATTGGTGCTATTCCTAGCTGGTATACTGGGCAGCCTTGAGCATGTGAAATTCCCTGTCTGTTTCCCCATCCATAAATTGGGTAGTGGTACTCACTGATTCGCTAAGGTACTTTGAAATCCACAAGAGAAAAGCACTAAGTAAGAGCTGGGTGTGACTAAAATTACCTTTTCCCCCTGTGTACACAGGATTAATTTTCTTCTTAATTTTCAAGCCTTTCACATATTCTACATTGCTTTTCTGTTCTGCTTAGTACCTAGATCACACGAATAGATTTATCTTCTCACTTGCTTTTCTACTTAATAAAAATGCTGATATTTCATAGCCTAGTTTTAAAGTAAAAGGGTGAGGAATATGGAGTCCTGTAGCAGAGTGATAGTAACATCATCCAAGTCCCCAGAAAAATAAAAACCCCTTTCCTCTTAATAGGCATAATCTGCTAATTCCCTTTACCCCACTTCAGAAATAAATACTGCATTGCACTGTTCATTAGGGAGTATGGAGAGATCAGAGGTCATCCACAATACACAGTGCATACCCCACATCCAGCTATCTTTATGAATAGTGGAAAACATCATGAGCTGTGTGTAACTTGCTTAAATTTTAAATTTAATGATATATTTTGCTACAGATTATATTGCCCTAGCATTTTGAAGCTATTAGCTTGCCAGGAAGCCTATTTTTAAAAACTACTTTAAAATATCCTCCCCACTATGCACAAGCACCTATCAAAACCTCCTTTCCCTTCACCCTGAGACTTCTACATA
Organism: Calonectris borealis; assembly: GCF_964195595.1. NCBI lineage: Eukaryota > Metazoa > Chordata > Aves > Procellariiformes > Procellariidae > Calonectris > Calonectris borealis. The sequence continues at coordinate 105,430,617 of NC_134313.1, read as the reverse complement.
CTATCACAGATCTAAATATCCCACCTACTTGCCCCTTATATTTGTAAGCATTAGTGAAATCTGTCCCCTCCATTTATCCTTTACAAGTAATAGACAACCTTCCAGTTATATCCACCTGTAAAAGTAGGAATGTAGTTCACCCCAATAGCTGCTACATTTAGTAGGATTTTCCCTAGCAGTGGCTAGCCATCCCTAGGAGGACAATCAGACTCCCTTTACATTGCAGGGGAAGAAATGATAAATGTCTACCAATGAAATGAAGATCAGTCCTGAAAGGGGGAGATGGGACTAAGCAAGTCAAACAATAAAATTTGATAATATGTTTGTAATTAAAAAGTTACGAGTGACTTCCAGATATCAAAGAAGGAAAAAAAAGTAATTATTTATATTTGGCAAGATTTTCAAAGTTGTCATTGTACTCTCAGGTTCTCATTGAAGTCACTGTAAACTGTGGGTATGCAGCACCTTTGAAAACCTTGCCAAAATTGCCTTTAGACTGTAAGCTCCTTAGGGCAGAGACCTGTTACTCATTTGGCAAATTGTATTGCAATGCTCCTTTGCCTAAACAGGGCTGTTTGCGTAATAATAATAATAATAGATAACAGATTTGTGCTGGAATTCAGAAATATCTGATGTGGTTCTATAGCCTTCTTATTAACACAGTATTTCAAAACATTAAATAAAAGCTCATTTCATAGGCAAATCACCAAGGAAGTATGACCAAAGGAAGCTGGCTGAAAACAATTTAGAACCAGAGAGGTGTTTGCTTGGTCAAACTTGGAACTTCCCTTCCATTGCACGTTTCAGTTTCACATTATTTGACTCATAGGCTGTCAGCTGGGAGCCTTGGTGAACAGGTAGGCCATGAAATATGCATCTGCCTGCAGTTATTTTAGAGCATAGAATCTGATACATGTAAGTACATACATACATCAGCGCACACACCCTCAGCCCTGGGGGTGTTGCTACACTCCCCAAATTCATGTGCAATCCCTCTGCCTGTGCCAGAGACAACTACGAATCCATGTTGACTCACTTCGCCTGGGAAGTGCCGGAGCATTAAGTTTCAAATTCAAAGGGTATCAGCACAGCTATTATTCTCTACTCTTACTTCAGAAATCTTGCTTGGTTCAGCAACTCAGTCTACTCCAGCTATAACTCAGTACAGTATTTTGCAGTTTAATTTACAAAGTAAACTAATTACACACCTTCTCAACACACGTATGAAAAGCCCGTGGTGACAGAAACAGCACTTTCACCCCTAGAGTGTCAGGGAAGCTGCAAATAGTCCACACCTTCTCAAAACTGTCTGCTTATTTCTCTAAGCCCTGCTTTCCTCCAGCTGTTCCTCATCTGCAGAGTGGGGATAATGATACCCACTTTTCCGAAGGGCTTTGGAGGCGGGTGAGGAAGAGCACTGCCCAAGGAAGGTGCATAATATTCTCAGAGGAACGTCTGCTCCACCGCTGAATTAGCAGCACCATGGCTCCAGGTGCTGGCTATGTCAGCAGACAGCAATGCAAAACCCCTTTCACAGTACTATTTATCCAGAAGATAATTATGAGGAAAAGGAAAGAAAACTGACCAGTCCTAATAAATACCAGCCCTTTCAGGAATGAATTTGAAAGCCAGTTTTCTAGGTATCAGATGATAGGAATCATAAAGTTAAAGCATGTGCTTACTTTAATGAACCTGGTCAAAAGCGCTGTCTGGAGTGTTTATTTATTCATTAATTTTTACTTGAGTAGACAAAGTAAATCTGCCCTTGGTTTTCATAAAATCTTTCTTGCTGCATTCTATTTAGTTTAAATTGGCATCTATTTGATTCAACCTGGAAAGCCCAGCCAAATCCAATTAGTGTCATTGAAACTCCTGGAGTTCACTTTTTCTTTTTCTTTTTTTTTTCCCCCCAGTTTAAGAGCCGAGAGGAAGAATTCCAGAGATGTAAATTTGAAATTGTTCCCACTTTTCACTTGCACCAGGGATAGGATGGAAGGGAGTAAACAACAATAACGTCACGGAAGTAAAAAACCTGGTTATGGAGCCCGTTTCTGCCTGGCTGGCTGGTTTTCCTCTCTCACTACAATACTTTGCTTTTTTTGTATTTGGTTTTGTTAAAACTTCCGAGCAGCCCAGCTCAAATCCTAGTGGACTCGGTTGCAGGTGGCAAGCCATGGCGCTGCTTCTTTTATTCACAGACCTCAGCGTGCTGCTTGCAAGCAGAGAACCTGAGGTAGTATCCCTTTCTTCTGTGTCCCCCCGTCCCTCCGCTGCCGGAAAGGTCAGCGTGGAGCCCGGGCTGGTGAAAGGTGATGGAGCGTGGTCTGGCAGCCGTGGGGAAGCGGGCGGTCCCTGTCTCTGGGCTCCCTCACCGGCGGCAGGTCCACAGGCCTCCCCGGGTGGCCAGCTGCCCCCGCGGGCACGGCCTCTGCCTTCCTCGGGCAGCTGGCGGTGCTGGCGCTCCGGGAGCCTGGCAGCCGCCCGGCCGAGGTGGCTCCCCTTCGCTTCCTAAAAGGGTGTAGCTGGGCAGCCGCCGGGCCGCGGGCGGTGGAGAAACAAGTTAATTTTGCTCACAAAAGCTTCGGTAGCTCATTACAGCAAAGGAGCCTTCAAAAATATTGCTAAAATATGAATGTTTTGCAGGGGTTGCCACAGAAACATGTAGAGCATATAATCCAAAATAGGATGTCTAGACAAACTCCTACTGTCTGACCTTTTATGTATTTCCTAATCCAGCCAATCTTGCCAAGCAAATTGGTGACTAAGCAGCAATTCACTTTACACGGTGTCGTAAAGGCCTGACAAGGCCCAGGTCACGGTTATAAATTTCAGTCTGGCTACTTCAGCAACTCTCAGCTTCCTTTACCAGCACGGCTCCCGTGTGGTTTCTGGGCTGTGATGTGTGCTCTGGATCATCGTGAAGTAATTTTGGGGCTGTAAAATCCAAAAGCCACAGCTCCGCTGCGAAACAGAGAGCACTTTCATCCGGCAGGACCCCAGAGTTTACAGAAAGCCGTAAAAAGGGAGGCTGGAGAGAGTCTCGGGCGAAAGCAAAATGAAAGGCAGTGGCGCTGGGGCCTGCAGCGGCCGCCTCCTTCGGGGGGCCGGGGGCCGGCGTTCCTCCTTCCCCCAGCACACGGGGTGCCGACCACCCGGAGCTAGCGGCACCGGCACGTGCTAGTCACGGCGAGTCACGGAGGTCCTTCTGCTCCGGGTTCCCCTTTCCTCCTCCCCGCAGGAACATCTTTGTTTTCCTTTATTTTCCAGGAGTAGCCCTGCACAAAGAACTAGCCAGCTCCGACCCTCCTGCTGTGGCAGAAAATTCACCAAATGCCCTTCAGTGACGTATCATTTATCAGTGGTCAGATTCCTAATGAATCTGAGAAACGGGAAGGGGGCATTTGAGGAAGGGGACTCAGTACTCAGTAACCTTCAAAAAGCTGCGTGCATCTAGGTGTATGCATCTATGTATATACATATGCATATACACATGTATGCATACACGCATTTGTATACATACAGATGTAGAGATGCACAAGCTCATAAAGGTGAATAGACTTCACAGCAAAAAGAAACCGAAGCAGTAACTTTCTTTTTTAAATACCTTGCTCCACATTGCCCATTCTTCTCTCCCCCACAGAGTGAGATCTGGGGCCGTGCTTAGGCTGAAGGTAGGAGGGCTGCCCTTGAGCAGGGGTCTGAGGCAGAAAAACAATATCGGTGCTTCTGAGTTAAGTTGGTCCCAGGAACATGTTCTGGTAAGCTTAAGGAAGTCTTGTACACACAGCAGGGACAGGGCTGCGTTACACATATGTTACTGCACAGAAAGCAAGTGAGAGAGAGAAAAGAGAGCTATTGTCAGAAGGAAATGGGAGGGAGGACCCAGAATAGGTAGGGGAAAAAAAGTGAAATAAATTACAATTTGATCAGCACATTAAAAGAATCATGTGCTGTACAGTATTATATAGTGGTAATTATACACTGTGTATTAAATAGTGGTAAGAATTAACGACTTAATATCTGGCCACTCCATATAGCTTGTTATAGAGAGGTGTTGGATTTTATATATATTTTCTGTGAAGTTTAATTTTCCATGTGGTGTTTGGTCAGGAAATGGAGAGCCCCTCAGGTGGAGTGCCAGGAGAAACCCTTCCGAGGAGGACGTGTGCTGTGATGTGCGGGGGGAAGATCCTAGGGGCGAACATTTCATCTGCTGAGCCACTCGCTTTGTTTTATGCACAATATATTGTTTCTACCACAGAGGTTTCATTCTTAAGAAAGATTCCAAAAAAAAGGTGAAGGAAAAGATTTCTGCGATACATGGACATCAATCCATCCAAGCACAAAAGAAATTAATGGCTTGTAATTAATTAGAGATTAATAGGAGGCACGTGAGGAAAAGCACTGCACTGAATCCACGTCCTGCATTGCTGGTAAACAGCTGCTCCTTTCATCTGGAGGTTCAGAAGTTTCTTCTTCAAAGGGCCGTTACCGTCGCCCCTGCAGCACGGCCCACCGGGTAGAGCCCTGGCGTCAGGAGAGCTGGCTCTTAAATCCTCGCGCTGCCCGGAGTGGTGTGCCTGCAGGACGATAGCTTTACCGCTCTGTATCATTTCTTCCCGTGCCTGGCCTTTCTCTGCCCGATTTCCTCAGCTCTTCGGGACAGGCAGCTCCTCTTACTCTGTGTTTGTGCAGTGCCTCGCACAGCAAGGCCCTAATGCAGAGGCTGTTAGATGCTACCACAAACAAATGACTAAGTCACCACAGCAGTTAAAATCTGACAAATTTCCCAGATCCTGAAAAAATTGTCTCCTGATGGGAAGAATTAGGCACCACGAGCTTCATATGTGGAGCAGGCAGCTCTTCTTCAGATATAAATGTGGAAGAGCAAAACAGCACTCATGCAGCCTGGGCTGTGTGGTCCACATTAAAGATAGACGGGATGACAATGGGGATGACAAGGAGGTCACGGAGTTCTAGAAGGGACAGATAAATTAGCTTTTAAAGAATTCCTGTAGTGCAAAAATACATAACAAAATGAAAGAGGAGTGCAGAAAATTTAGCACTCCAACGTGAAAGCAAATCTAGAAGTCTCTAAGCCTAAACTTAACTCTAAATTTAACACTCATTCTCATAAGCATAATCCTAACCCCAACACTAACCATAAACATAACCTTAACCTTAATCACTATAACCATAATCCTAACCCCCTAAACCTAACCCTAAGCCTAACACTAAATCTAAAAACCCTAACCCTAATCCTAATCTTAACCCTAACCCTAACCCTGATAACCATAACCCTAACCCCTAACACTAACCTTAATGACTATAGCCCTAACCCTAACCTTAATGACTATAACCCTAACACGAACACTAACACCTATCCCTACTTGTAACCCTAAACCCTAACCCTAACCTTAAGCCTAACTCTAATAACCCTAACCATAACCCTAACCACAGTAACCCTAATCCTAACCCCAACCCGAACTCTAACCTTAATGAATATAACCCTAAACCTAACACTAACCCCTAACCCTAATCATAACCCTAACCCTAAACTTAATGACTACAACCCTAAATCTAACCCTAAATCTAACCCTAACCCTAACTCCTAACCCTAATCCTAATGACCCTAACTCTAACCCTAAACCTAAAATTAAGCCCTAACCCTAACGCTAATTACCCTAACCCTAAACCTAATCCTAAATCCTAAAGCCTAACCCTGACCCTAATCCTATGTGAAAGCAAATCTAGAAGTGTCTAACCCTAACCCTTGACCCTAATCAGTGTAAGACTGGATCAAACTTCTCGCATAAGAAATCGTACTTTTCAGCTTTTTTCATAGCAATTCTCTGAGGCCATTTTGCTGGCCAGATTGTGTTATGATTCCTCCTTTTTGCTTGAATGAAAAAGATGAGCGCGTGGTGTGCCTGCTTCAGAGGCACTCTAGCTTGGGGGAGCAGAGGGTTGTGCCCTTCAAGCTACATATGCCCGGGTTAGTCCCTGCTGTTGGTGTAGCTGGCAGTCCCTGCGATGTACTCAGTGAAGTCATTTTAGCTGTTGGCTGCAAAGAGCTGCCTGCCTGGGGCACGGTGCTGCTGGCCTTCCTCAGGAGGTCCTGCCTCATCCCTCCTGCCTGCTCCCTGCTCTCCCTAGAACCAGGACCTACATTTTTTTTTGAAAGAAAGATTCCTGTTCCCTGCAAAAGTAAGCAAAACTATATTCTGACGTATGGTTAGATTTCACTGAGAAAATGGCAGTCTGAACTCTCTCTCCCTCTCGGCCTCACATACGCACAATTATATTGTATGTACTTGTGTATATGTTCTGTCATTTTCTGTCATGTAACTGTCAGCTGCACCACTATCCCACCCTTGAAAAATGGATTATTTAGTCTGATGTTTGCTTTAAAGTCTGAGCAGGGGTGTTGTGTGTTGCTGTACTACTGGTTCTGGCAGGCTTTCATCCAAGCACAGCACTCATCACTGTTTTCTCCGTTCCCTATTAATGGTCACAAGATGGTCCAGTCAAGAGATAACACTTGTCTGGAAAATATTTATAAGGGAAAGGCAAATCAACATGCTAGACATTTGTTAACTACAAAATTAGCAGGCTCATAATGCTCAAGGATCTATGACTTCTACTCCATTTTCTCAGATTCATTTTCTTATAACTAAACAGAAAACGCAATTATGCAGAATACCGTGGTATGCTTTGTTACAGAAAGCATAAAGTGTACCGTGATGTATAAAAGGAATGCACCTTCATTTTTTCAACACAACAGTGAAGCAGGTGACCAGCAGGAACTACTGACACCATCAATCTTTTTCCTCTTTTTATATCTTAGAGAAACAAACCTAACACATACTGCAAAGTTGCAAATTTTACACACGGTCTTTATAGCTCTGTTTCCTGTCACTGCTAGCCTCATCATTTCTCTCCCACTCCCTCTACTCATTTATCACACCGACTTGTTGCATCATGTAATAATTTTGATTTTCAGCACCAGAGGAGATAGCTGCCACTTGGTATATATTCATAGGATGATATAATGAGAATGCCAGATGAACAAGTATTAGAGAACAGCAAAAGACAGCATGAACACCAAGCAGAACCAAACAGAAACATCCTGGCTTCATATTTTTTTTTATAGGGCAAGTAACATTTTTGTCTTGTTTGAAAAATTAATTTTCCCCATACAGGCAAAGGCAGCTCATACCTCAGATTTTGTGGGCTACACAACAGCCAGCAGAGCAGTAGGACTAAGTAATATTAATGTTGCTTTGGACGAACATTTAATTCGACAATGAAATTGTCCAACCAACCAATTCTGACTCCATCCCAAAAATAAATGCAAACTCCAGGCTGACTGGAACTTGGAAATCTTATGAAGACACTAACGTTAACTGCTCCCCTGGAATGCCTCAATGCTGTCTGCACACTCAGCTGGTCTCACTTTACATGTTCCCTCTGTCTGAGCAACAGCTGATGAAGGCAATGGAGTCAGCAAAGGGGAAGCAAGCGCTGAAGTGAATGCACACAGACACAGCCCAGCACTTGCTGTTGGTTTGTTTAATGGTTGTAGTCACTGCCATCTTCATAACACCATTAGAGGTTAAGTTTCTTTTGTCTGAAAGTAGCTCTTATCCTGTGAGGCGGCGGAGAGCCTCATTTAGATTGTATGTCACCTAGCTGAATTGTTCCACTGCTTTCTGACATAGGCCGGTAGCAAGTATTCATTTCACACACCTTTCACCCCATTTTCATGAGAAGGACTAAACCCGGGGACCACAGTGACAAGGCAACAACCTTCTTGTCTTTGAAAGATCCAACATCTTAGACGTGTCTTTCAAAATCTCTCAATCCAGTCCACATCATCGTCTGCAGTTCGTAACTCCTGTGTTACCATACAAACAACAGAATCATTGTGTTTTACAGGACAATTCCCTGGTGAGGAAATCTATTTGATCTTTGACCTTTTTCTCTGTACAAGTTCAGGATGTTTATCATCACTTCACAAGGTACGGCAATGACATTTCTTAAGCAAATATCGCTGTCCATAAACATGGCTGATGTTGCCAAGGGTCTGAATCTTTTAAATGAAAACAAGAAAAGGAAAGTTTAAAAACCAGCACACTGTGAGCTCAGAGATTTTAAGAAAAGCTTTGATCTGAAAAAAGAAAATGGAAACAGCAACTCTTCTATTCATTTATGAACAAATTAGTCATTTTGATCTTTGATACCAATACTATACTCATTGAAAAGGTGATTGGCATAATTTTTCTTATGCTGCAATTAACTACCGTTAGCACTGTTTCTTGCAGAGGAGCATCTGGTGGTCTCAAGCTGGCATCCCACAACATGAAGTACTGTCCAGATGTAAGCAAGGATTGACCAAACTGGCCTGGCAGTTGTGAGCTGTTTTTTCAAAGCACCTTATCATTAAAACACATTTACTCTCAAACCCCATTTTTTAACAAGTAATTTTTAGAAACCCAAGCAAATGAGAAAGCATTACTTCAAATACATTCAAGCCTTTGCTATATATACAGTTTTTGCTATATTGTTTTCCAAGGAACAAAGAAAATTCAATGAAGGGACTTTAGATGTCCCCCATACCAAGGTAGGGACTTGTAAGAAAATCTTATGAATAATAGCTCGCTGCATTAGGCAAGGACAGAAAACTGTTTCATATAGCAAAAATAGGAAAAGCAATGATGCTAACAAACACATAAAAAAAGAATACCCATCGGGACTCACAACCTTGCTTTCAGTCAAAATGTCCCAGTCCTTATCCAAGTGGGTTTCCTCTGGTACATGTTCAGAGCAGAAAATGGCCACGGAGCTGCTTGCCAAGCTCTGTCTGAAGGGAAAGAGCCAGAAGTAAGGGTAAATAAAAAAGTGACATGTTGTACGAAACACCTCAGCAGGTAGTACTGCAGAGAGTCCAGACACGGTTGTTAGCTGGAAGACTGCCACCATTTACAGAGAGTATCCAAGTGCTTGCCTACGCGACAAAAAGAAGGCGTGATTGCAGCGTGGATAGACGTACCTGTGATAGCTTTAGTCTGGCAGTTGTATATAACAGCAGCGGTTAAGACATGCTGGCAAAGGCATCAGCACCTTCCTACAACACAGCACCTTCCTCAGGACCATGAAGCCCCACAGACCTTGAGCTTTTGATTGCTGGGTAGTGGGGTAGTCTTCATCACTCTTACTGCCCAGGCTAGCTAGACTCAGTCTTGGACAGATGTCAGGCCTTCTGCACCCTGTGCAGCCAGGCCAGAGATTTCTCCTGTCCCTAGGCAATCAGAAAGACTAGAAGAAGCTGCCGTAGCCACATACATCTTACTCTGGGTTTTCCTGTTTCATTTTAATCTAGGAGAGATTAAAAGAAAGAGCTGCTTGCACTTAAACGGTAAGCTCCAAAAATCAGTGCCTGCCTTTGTATTTTGGGTAATGCTGAGCACACTGCCAGTCCCACGCAAAAGGCTTTGTGAGATTTGAACATGTGTCAGAACTATATAGGTCTTATTCTGATCCTACCACTTTTACACTGTGATCATGCTGAATTTCTCAGGGTAACTGAGAGCAAAGTCAGGCACTGCACTCAAATCACGGTATTGTGCTGAGCAAAGCAAAGTCATTAATTTTTCCTCTTCCACTTCCTAATTTCTAATTTTGAATAAGGAAGCTGTCCTGGAGCATCTTCATCCCCTATTTCTTAGTGTCATAACGTATGTTCCTCTTTGGTGGATGAGTAGTTTTCTCAGACTGATGATTTTCTGGTATCTCCCCAAAATGTTATTTCAGAGCTGTCCACAAAAACCACATCCAAAAAAACTAGAACAATGTGGAACTTGCTTAATTTCAGGATGGTACAAATTCAACATGCAGATCCTGACCATTTAAAGATTTTATGAGTTCAAGTTTATTCAAATCTGGAACTCAAGTTAATGTGAAGGAATGCAGAAAGAGAGGGGAGGCCAATCATACAGAGACACCCCCCCCTCCCATATTTGCATGAATCGCCTTATGCTAAAATAATAGAGTTCTGTGTAGAGCCAGCTGTTTCTTCTATTAAGTTGTCTAAAAAAATATGGCTTTATAACATGTAATTTTGCCTAGAATTGTGGATCTATTCCACTATAAAAGTTCATTACCTTATTTACTAACCTGTAAAAACAGGCCTTTCAGGTTATTTTTTTTCCTCTCTGATCTGCCTGAATCCAACCAGGACGGTTCCACCAGCCCATAGCATCCATAGGGGAGGAAAGCGCAGGACTGGAGGCATGCCAGGGGCTTAGAGACAAGGAGCTGCCATTACTTCTTCCCAGCCCAAGAAGAGATACCAAACTGGTTTTGGATGTGCTCTGCTAATGCAGTTGAAATAGCCTGACCTGCTTGAAACAGTATTTTTCTTCAGTTAGTCCCATGTGCTTTTTCTACCTCCTTTCAACTTCGCTAAGGCTTGGGTAGTTGTTTCTGTCCCCCTCTATGTGAACATCACCTGAACGCAAATCTACCAGCTCCAGCAGCCCTCCCTGCCAGAACCCCGAAGCAGGGTATGGAGCACTTTGTATAGGTATGACCTATACAAAGTATAGGCAAGAGGGAATTTAGACCAGAGGCAGCAAAGAAGTGCTCAAAAGACTCCAGAAACACTGCATGCATTTTGCAAGCCAGGTGAGAGAAGGCCTAAAGCAGCAGGGTGATTGCCTGAGATAAACCAGAGTTCAAGAGGGGTTGGCTAGTCTTTGCTGGGGCAAGGTGCCACTGCTGGCTGTTTGCCGGTACTTTTACAGCACTTCCCCTGTACTTCTTTGTTCTGTCCTTTCTGTTTGCAGCAAGACATCAGAAAATTTTCCCCTAAATAACCACCGTATTATTTCATATATTTAGCCTTGTAACTCTTTCCTCTTATTTCCCTCTAAGTCACACGTTATCTCTTTCACTGCTAAATATTTCCTGTCTGTTCATTCATTGGCTTATTTTAGCTTCTTCCTTCCTCTTTGTTGGCTGCCTGCCCCCTATATGTCTGCCCTACATGTTTGTACTCTTACCCATTGTTGCCTGTTTTCTTGGCCAGTATATTGGTTCCCATTCTTTGCCATTGTGAAACTCTCAAAGAATAACCGACTTACTTCACATTCTCTTTGTGTGAATCATGACTCTCGCGGCCTCCACCACAGCAGCTCTCTTGACCTTGGAGACCAGTTGCATGGTGGGAGTAGGCTCAGTCTGGTCAGTAGCCCTTGATACTTCACTTGCATTTAACAGGTAGCTCCAAGTCTCACCTAGGTTTTCTTTAAATTCTCTAATTTCCTTTCTTTCTTGAAAACAAACAGAAACTAACCTTCCCTCCTTTTATAAAATTCATACTGGGTCCCAGTATGGGGACAAAGCTAACTTAAACTTTGGAAAGCTTTATTCCTGCTGCTTCCTAGCGACCCATTGAAAGGAAGCCACAATTCCCAGATACCCTCAACCACTCTCCTTGTGTCCATTATTGACCCAAATAAATAGTTAGTGTGAGATTTTTTTATCCCCATGAAGTTCTGTGCAATAGCATACAACGTTATGATGCTAAGAGCCTCTTCTCTTGATTTATGCTGATCTAAGAGGCACAAGGATCACATCCCAAACTAGAATTCTTCAGAAAAAGGCATTTTCTTTTCCTATGCCTGTTCCACTGCAATGTTCTCTCCCAGCACTTACCCCCTGCTGTTACTTAGGTGCTCCCTTGTTGTTGTTTACATTAGGGATGCTAGAAAGAAAAAGCAGCAAGACAGTGAATGGGAGCTCTTATGACTCAGATTTATTTGATTAGCAAAAAGCACCCACTGAGCTCCTGAGAGCACAACTCAGGAATGGGTGGGATAATCCAGGATTAGATTTCTCTAGTACTTTTTGCCTTTAAAATTTTTTTTTAAAATTTGCTGTGAGTCAAAAGTTCATTAAAATATTGAAACTGGAAAGAAAATATATGTTGAATATGGCTGAAACACAGATCACTAAGAGAGGGGTCCATCTTGCAGCCTTGCATATATAGCCCGTGTTGTTAGAGACAAGGAACGTGCACCCCAGATGACCTGGTGCTGTGCAACTGCAGGGGCCACAGCATTCAACCCCATTAGAAAGTAATTCTGATTGTGAATGCAGACTTTGCTGGACTTTACTATGCAGTAACAATAAAAAATGGCAACCCAAAGTGCTCTGTATATTCACTTTTAAAGAAAATCAGTTTGATGATTGATTCGTTTTTATTAGTATTTCATCTTGTATCAGCTTTGTATTAAAGCTGCATACTGGCTTTGTATTTATCTGAGTACAAAATAGTTATAAAAAGGGAAGGAAAACATCCTTCTTACTCCACAGCACCCTGATGCAGACTGTTAAAGTAAGTAACTGTAGGGGACAATCATCCTTAGAAATTTAGATGCATACACAATTTCTGTCAATTTTTAAAAGTTACATTTTTCCCTTTTCCCAGATATACTCCCCAGAAAAGATTGATATTTGATAGTTTCCAAGGCAGACCTTCCATGTACAAAAAGATTTGTTGCCAAGGTATATACACACATACACACATATATATATGTTCATATATATACCTTGTGAAATAAGTGTGTAAGTACTGCCATTTTTGGAGAGCTTTCTATTTCCTTCTTTTTCTCTCTCTCAGCATGGCTTCAGCTTTTACTGTGGCTTTTCTCCCAGTCACTGGATTTTAGTGGTGAAGTGACACATGTTTTTCAGTTTCTCGCACGTATGGTGTTCTTCATTCAGATCACCAGAGCCATGTACTGCATGATTAGTTAGTGAATCTAAAATGTCAGGTTCACTAACCACTTCATGGGACATCATGAGAAGCCAACACAAGGCTACATCTTTGGTAGGTACTTGCCCGTCTCAAAAATACATTCAGTGGGAATCCCAGCTATAAAACAGATTGTCATATGGTGTCACACTGGAAAGCTTGCATCTTTAGCATTTGCAAACTGGAGAGAAAGTTCCTCCTTAAAAGAGATGCTACCACAACTCAGCAGCAGTCTCTCCTTCCATGCTGATCAGTTTTCATTACAGGAGTGCTTTATATCACTCTCTAAGTAAATAGTTATTAATAGATAAAATGCCAGGAGAGAGACACCAGCAATTGGTCTCTATCCCAGACAGCTCCTCGGTTTTGCAGGATTAATAAAACACGTTATTGTGCACTGCAATTGGCTTTCCTCTGGCTACCCTTTGTATCAGCTCTTGGGCTCTCATAGCAGCCCATATCTGCCGAATTCCCACGTTCTTGCAGGCAGGTGCTCATGGCACCGCTAGGGCAGACCTCTGCTCCAGCTCATGACAATTCTCCACCACCCCACCCCACCCTCCAGTGTGGTTTCTTGCGTTAGGCCCTGCATGCAGCTCAGCAGTCTACTAGGTGCACAGAGATGAAGGGTTAGCTCAGCATCACGCTATTCAAACTGTTTTTAAACAAGTTGTGTACCAAATATTGTGGGTTTCCCTGTGCATTATCTCTACTTTGATTATTGTGGCCTTCCCTGATTGCTTAGATAAAGGCTTCCTGAAGTTAATGGGGAACATTGCAACTCACAAAATGGGAACCCACCTCATTGACTCTGATATAGCTCTCCAAGGGAAGCTAATTCACTATACAGATAGCATGGACTCTCCTGCTCAGGGTAAGCTCGTAACTCATCATCTTTCACCACTAGCCCATAGTGTAAGCCAGGTTCAGTCACTGGAGGGTGGCTGGTCCAAGAGGCCCGCCTTCACCTAAGATGTACCGCAGCTTATTGGCACTATTATCTGTACAAGTCTATTTCTATGACTCCAGTACTACCTTAGGCCTATTCCTTCCAGAACACTCAAGCTTATAACATCACTGATTTCTATTTTACTGTGACTTCCTAGCACAACCAGGTTATCTGCCCTAGCTATCCAGTTCAGAGATGGGGATGCCACATTCAGATGCCTACTGCCCTCTCATCAACATTTCGTGCTGAGAAGTTAGACAACAACCTGGCTGACCTTCAGAATCACAGCCTTTAACATATTTCATGCAGTTGCCCTCTGTTGGACAGAAACAGTGCAGAGAGGGTAATCAAACTGCCAGAGATTCCCCAGAGCAGGAAACCAACTTGAAGTCTTCCAGGTGTTGGGCTAGCACTCAAATATAATGCCCATACTCCTTCTAACCACATCAATACGCGGATGGGTTGCTATATAAATATGGTCATACCTCCAAGTTAAAGCACTATTGGACACCTTTCACAGGAAAACGCCACAGAAAACATCTCAGAGGCTGAAAGTTTGATTCAGACTCTGCTTACTGATCCTGGGCTGCATCAAAAGAAGCGTGGCCAGCAGGTCGAGGGAGGTGACTCTGCCCCTCTACTCTGCTCTGGTGAGACCCCGCCTGGAGTACTGCATCCAGCTCCGGAGCCCTCAGCACAAGAAAGACATGGACCTGTCGGAGAGGGTACAGAGGAGGGCCACAAAAATGATCAGGGGGATGGAACGCCTCTGCTGTGAAGAAAGGCTGAGAGAGCTGGGGTTGTTCAGCCTGGAGAAGAGAAGGCTTCGGGGAGACCTTATTGCAGCCTTTCAGTAGTTAAAGGGGGCTTATAAGAAAGATGGCGACAAACTTTTTAGTAGGGCCTGTTGCGACAGGACGAGGCGGAATGGTTTTAAACTAAAAGACGGTAGATTTAGACTAGTTATAAGGAAGAAATTTTTTACAATGGGGGTGGTGAAAGACCGGAACAGGTTGCCCAGAGAGGTGGTAGATGCCCCATCCCTGGAAATATTCAAGGTCAGGTTGGACAGGGCTCTGAGCAACCTGATCTAGTTGAAGATGTCCCTGCCCACCGCAGGGGGGTTGGACTAGATGACCTTAAAAGGTCCCTTCCAACCCAAACTATTCTGTGATTCTATGATTCTATGATCCTCACTCTCTAAATACTCATGCGGTCTCCCTAAACATATCTGTTGTACACTCCAGCCATGATGAACAGACCCATTCAGTACAATGTTTACCACTTTCATTAAAAACAAACATGTTCTGAGGAAGAAAATACCCCCCTTCAAAAATGCTGCATATTTAATGTCTATGAAACGTGGATAGGATATTAAAGAAATGGGAAAGAGGAGCAGCTATTACCCATTACAGGCAAGATGCTGTGCTATACCGTCATACGTAGAGTCACACATTCAGACTACTACTCATACCATTTCCTCCAGACATCTGAGTGCCATGCAGAACCACAGTTAGAAGACCAGGTTTATTGTAAAGAGAAAAAGAAAGACATTTTCAGACAGCAACTCAGAGCATAGATTCATGCCTAAAAGGACACTTGGTCTACAGTCGAACTGCAGTATTCATCTCAGCTTGGATCTCTCTTGATTTTCACAATCTATGTATGGAATCAGAGAATTTACAACTCAGATGGACCAGTTCAACCCAATCCTCAAAACAGGCAGTTAGGCAGAGTTAGGCAGTTAGGCAGAGCCTTGAATCCAAGCTGCTTCTTGTACAAAATATGCAAGTCTTCCATGATTGAGAAAGTTAATTTATCCAGGTTTCTAAGTGTGCCAAGACTAACTTGGTATTTGACTTTTACAAATTCATAACACAATTCTTTTTGTGTTTGCAAAAACATGTAAGTAATAACAATCCAACACACTTAATGTTACCTTTGCAAAGGCTGAGCACAGGCACAAGAGCTAAAGCACATCTTCCCATGGCACCTACAGTGCCAAAAATATTGCTTGCAGGGTAAGAAAAGACATCCCTTTGCTCTGGAGCTTTGTTCTCACATGCTCACTGGGAGAAAAAAAATCCTGAAATTGATGCTGAACTAATTGCTGTCCCCAAAGGCTTAAACACACACCTCCTTTTCTCCAAAGGCAATGAACCAACAACCCCACTAGATACCCATCGTGAAGGATCACAAGACCCTCCTCAGGTACTTAGACTGACAAATCTCTGTTGTCAGTGACTTCTATATCTAATGGTCTCACCCAGCTGGCAATCGCCTGGTCAGTGAAAAACATAAAATGTTCTTCAATCATCACGTCAGCCCTTTTCCACATCTGACCCCTGGTTTCAAACCACTCGCAGCTCTGACCATGTGGAGCAACTCCTGTAAGTGAAAACTATTCAACCCTGGAAGCTTAAAAATACCCAACCAGCTACAATTGCTTGAACTCACAGAGAGAAAAATTAGAATCAGCTTAGCCTAAGAGTCTTAGCATAGCCTAAGAGTCTTCATGTCATCGGAGCTTGAAACTGCTACACCTAAACTGAGAGAAATAAATGTGGGGGTTCCGCAAGCCAAGAAGGAATATAATTTGTCATGGCTCTTCACAACAGCAGTGGCAAAAGTCACTTTGCATTCATGACTTACTGTTGCTTTAAAAGAACCTCACATGCTGTCTAGGTATTGTACAGGTGGAAATGGGCGTGATTCGGGAAAACAGATTGTCCATTCATTTTCTAAGTTATGTTTTCCTATCTGAACCGGGCATTTCCATGGGCTGTTGCCACTTCTTACTAAAAGCACCGTTTCTGAAATACCTATGGCAGCAACACTGAATAGCTACTTTTCTGCCAAGTGAGTTAGAAAACAAGTTGCACAGGGCAAGTATAACTTAAGAGTGGACGACGTGTCCTGCACGACTCTTACCAACCCCTCCCTGCTATTCCGGTAGGCAGGGACGTGAACTGGCTTCACAACCGAGCAGCTTTCCCTCCTCAGACTCTGTTTGCTGCATTTATCATCGGGGTGAAATCAATGTTTGTTTACTTTCTCTGAGTAAACTAGGTGGAAAGAGGAGGAGTCCCAAACCTCAAAAATCAAAATGAAAAAGTCAAGGAAATTTGAAAATTGTACCAGCCCATTTACCACAGATGAGAGAAGAGAGGAATTTCAACTTGGAGAGAAGGTGGGGGTGACTCTCCTATCACTGCTTCCACATTTGCCCAGCGTGGAGGAGAGCAGTCCGCTCCTTTGTGCGCACTTACAATAGTAAGTGCCGTGTCCTGGGATCGCTTAAATCCTCTGCATTCTTAAAAAAGGTCTTTCAATCTTTGACATTTTAAGTCAGAAATAAAAGCGGCCAAGCACATTATTAAATTCGGCCTCAGTTTCAAGAAAGGGATGGGTGTGGGTGTGTCTGACCATGACTACTCTGGGGAGATAACTGTTTCTAGGAGAAGAGCGTCAACTTTTATTTTTGGGACAGCAGAGTTGGCAGACACTATTGGCTTCCACCGCACAATTCATGTGAAATGAAAAAAAAAAGAGAAAAAAAAAGAAAAAAAAAAGAAAAAAAAAAAGAAAAAGAAATTTAACTGGCGCTGCCCAAGAAAACCAGACAGACACACACGAAAAAGGAATGATGTACCATATAAAGCATTAAATACACACACATGCACACACAGGCAGGACTCTGCTTTATAGGATTTGAACCATATGCGCATATACACATACACACGCACTAACTCACACCCATAAATCATTTAGCCAGACTATCTGTCTGGTGTGTGGAACAGAAACACACTTATGAAATCTATTTTCTTCTTTTAGCAGCAGGCTAATAATTGATAAAGAGCCAGACTGGGGGCTCTGAGTTTTATGTGACAGATATACAAGGCTGCAGTTCTCGTGTGCGCTTTGCTCGTTCTCTCGACTGCAGCAACTCCAGCCCGAGAGCAAGCAAAGCCCCTCACCGGCTGGCACGGACCAGGCTCCTCAGCAGCTGGCAAGTAGCCCTGTGAGGGCAGGGCAGATCGCCTGATTTAGCTAAAGCAACAAGAAAGAAGTAGCCAGTGGGGTGACTCAACAGGCGCAGGAGCCAGCTGTGCGTACGGCCCCGCTCGGGCGGCTGCGGCTGCCGGCCCAGCCCTTCGGGTAAGGTCTGGACACAGGGATGCGCTTGCAGCACGGTCCCGAGCCTCCCTCAGCAGCACCGCAGCAGCTGGCAGCAGCGCGGGGGTGGCAGCGCGGTCTCACCGTAATGAGAGAGTGGGCAAAGCAGCAGAAGCAAAAATGCCCTCGTGGCCCCTCTGAAGGTACCCCCGCCGGCTCCCGTGATGCCTGGAGGCGGGGAAGCACGGGCAGTACCAGTGAAAATAACGGGCTACTCTGAGGGCCAGGGCTTTCCTCCCTCCTCTGCATGTCGCCTGAATTACAGTGCCAGCCCCAGACACTGTATCAATGAGATATTGTTTGCAGTTTATTTTTCTAAGGTTTTTTTGCCTCTGTCTCTTTTCTGCGTGGCCGTTTCCCACCCTTCCCAAACAAACTCTAAGGCAAAGTTTAGCGTATCGCAGCGATAACCCATTTCTGGGTGCAGCAGCACCAGGGTGACTCCTCTGGTCCATTGGCTTGGGGCAGCTGCTGGCAAAGGGGCAGGTCGGGCAGAGGAGAGCCAGGCCAGATCCGGGCCAGGCGGAGGAGCGATGCCGTGCTGTGGGTCCACCCGTTCCAGCCTGTGCACTGCCCCTGGAATAACTTCCATGACCGCCCTGGTCTCTGCGACGCTCTGTGCAGGGATGTGCTCACAGCAGAATGACCTAACGATGTGAAGGCAGGACGAGGAGCTGGCAGCTGCCGGGTATGGTCCGTGCGTTTCCACTGGGATCTCAAGAAAGTCACCTGGGGTTTAAGTGCCTCTGTTTACTGACGCATTAAAAGGGAGAGGAGGCAGCAACAAGCAGAAGGTAAAATGGTATGTGCGTGTGCTAATATTTACCACCAGCTGGGTTTAGTACAAAGAAAAACCATTATCATAAGCCAGGCATGCCAAGGATGTTGCTGGCTGCACAAGGCCTCAGTGCTCTTACTTCTGCTTGAAGGAAGAGCACTGATGGGAGCTTCCACCACCACCTCGGCCGGGTCCTCCTCAGAGGGCATGGCCATGGGTGAGTGGGAGGGAGCACAGCTCACCACCGGCTGGTCTTGGTGCGGGGGAACAACACCCCTTCCCTTGCACTACTTGAAAACTGGTAGACTAAATTAAATCCTCTTAACACACAGCATGCCAGCCCCTAGAAAAGGCAGGAAGGAAAGGGTAGGTCCCTATGCCCAATGGCATGCCAGCGGGTTGATCTTGTATGCCATGGCTTATTCCCCATGAAGCAGCTTCCTGACAGTAGCCTGCCTCTCTCTGCTCTGGGCTCGGGGTAGCCCAGAAGATGGTGTAAGCTCCATCTCAGGGCTGACCCTGGTGGGAGCAGGAGGTTGGGCTAGAGATCTGCCGAGGTCCCTTCCAGCCTGAATGAGCCTGTGATCCCTCTGGATACAGAGTGGCCAGCTTGGACTGGCTGCTTCTCCCAGGCTTTTTGCATCCTATCTTATGCTCCCCGCTCTCCCTCTTTACATGATACTGACTCTCCGTTCTTTTAACGTATAGTGAGATTGGGAAAAAAAATAAATGTAAGGCAAAAACCACACTTAAAATATAGTGAGATTATGAAGAAAAAAAAAAAGTGAAACGCAACCCCCTCTGAAATTATTTCCATATTGCGTGGCATAACTAAGGGGCAACTCTTTTTCAGGCAGTTCCATTTTTTTGGCCGCTTCATTCCCTCACATTGAAAGGCCACAACCGGCTCCTCAGACTCTCTTGAGAGGCATGACAGGGATAAGCCCCACTTCGGTGAATCTCGCAAAACAGAGAGCACGTTTGCTTCAGTGCCTGGAGCCTGCCAAGTAAGCCTGCCAACAGGAGGTGTTGCTGGCACAGAAGGAGCATTTACCAGGCTTCCCGCTAACAGAAATACCTGCTTGTAGTGATCTTCCTTCTGTTAGACTGTAAGGAGTCCAAGGCTCAGGGAAGGCTGCTTTGTTTGTGCTGAGCCCTGCACGAACACAGCCGGAGAGAGACGCCGCACTGCAGTTTCTGATTTTCACTAATTGCATCTGCCTTGATTTTCTCCCCCGCATCATTCCTGTGTAAAAGGACCGGAGCTGCCTCAAGGATATGCCTCATTTTTTGACTCTATGACAGCTGGAGTGCAGTGTTCAACTTCAGGAACGTAGGCATGCCATGCACTCCCTGTTGAGTCAAGGGAAACAAGGTCTGTGTGTGTCACCAGAAAACTGGCTTCCCCCCTTCCCTCTGAGGCACAAAACCCAGCAGAGAAGCAAAAAGAAGTGAAACTTCACCTTTGGGATCTACAAGCTATTTTAGCTATCCCATTCTCAGATAAACCATCAGGATTTAAAATTTAAAACACATTTACGATAACAATCGCTTCAGATGCTGTTTCCATTGCAATGGCATCAACGTGCTTGCTCCGACCTTGGTAGCATTTGTATAGGCGTCACTAAGAGCAAGTCTGAATCGCGTTTGCTCTGGAGGACTTTGCTTCCAGGGACAGCACCACACAACCAGACTCCCTGCTGAGTTACACACGCAGCTACCAATTGGGCTAGGTCCGCTCAGAGTTTTGTTTCAGGTTAGCTTAGCTTTTGAACATCACTGGTGAAGAGATGACTATGCAGCATGCTTGCACCGGAGAGGGCTCTCCAGTATGCCAGAAAACAGTTTAGTTTGTAATCGTAGCGTGTTTGCGCTCATTTGGTATGAGAGGCCTATACCATGCCGGGGCTGTGGGAAGGTGCCAGCTGAGTATAGCTACCACACACTGGGACTGGGGAGGAACGGAATTCCTTGCACTTCGGTGCTGACATTTTAATATTAAATCATTGCAAATTACGATGATTGCTGTTTTGCGGAGTACAGACCTTGGCATCTGCTTACAGCCAGAGAGAAAAGGGTAGGGGAGCAAGGCTCTGTCTGTAGCTGGTGTCCTCTGGGCTGGAGTTTTTCTACTCAGTTCTTGACTGCCATCAGCAGAGACGTTACGCTGAATTCCCATAGTTGGTGCAACGCATTCCGCTTTCGGCTGACTTCAAATCAAGTAACCCTGTTTACATCTTCAAACAGTTTGATCCAGGAATTTCATGGGAGCTTTACCTCCTAACTCCAAGCTACATTTGGTTGCGTTTGGCCCTGCATGTGGGAAAAACCCTTTGGAGAAGCACAGTAGTTACTGTACAGACACAGCTGCTGTTTTTCCAAATGAAACACAGTATTTCATCTGTTTCAATGCTGTTTTAAGTCAAATCAATTTGGCCCATGACTCTCTCTGTATTTCTTTTGCCAGATTTGATTTTTGTGTTTGGACTTTGGGCTGGTAAGTAATAATGACAACAACGTGTCTGAAACAAGAAGATATTAACTCTATTTATACCAGCGCAAGCAGCATTATGAAAGGCTCCCGGTGCCAAATTTCAAGCAGGCTTTGGTATGCACGGAATACATTCAGGAGACGAGAGTTTGGCGACGGAGAAATACCAAGGAGCTGGGAGAAAGGTCGGTTGGAAAGAAGATCCAGGTTCTTGCTGTGGTGGGGAGATTCAATGAAGGAAGCCATCTTATAAGGAGAGGACTAGATCCGCCTAGGTGCCTGGACCAGTGATGAAGGTGTGCTTAGTGCAGACCCTGCTGCAACTACTCACTCCAAAAATGAAATGGTTAAGACAACTGTGGAGCTGCCATGTACAGATCAGTGAAGTATGCAACATCTTACCAGCTGAAATATTTGAGGCCAAACATTAAGTTGTTACTCATTGGGAGCTCTGCCATTAAGCTCCCTCTCCCTTGATATTTATGATTAACACTTTAAAACATCTGCATTGCCTTTTTGACTCAGAAGAATTCCAGTTAAAGGGAACCGATTTTCTGTAGCAAAGTTTCTGACTGTTCAAAAGAGGAGACTTCCAGTTCAGCTATCTCTGTCCTTTACTATTCCCAAGGCAGTAAATCGCCTTTGGGAAGGAGGTATCTCACGGTGCCCCAGCTCACGGCTCACTCCCCAGACAGCTCCCGCCAGGCACGCAGGCTGCAGCGGCCATGAGCCTCTCCCGCACCTTGCCAGGCGCTAACGAGCACTGGCCCCTCTTGGGCTCCCAGGCTACTGGAGACACATGGGAGGGAGCATTGGCCCTGCATGTTTGACCCTCCTTTGCAGCCCTGGCGTTAGGATATCTAGCCAGGCGGATGGGCTCTCCCTTAGACAAGCTAGGACAGAGAACTCTGCCGGCAGCAGAAGTGAGCCCGACGAGGGAAAGCCGCTGTGGACAGCAGGCACTTCCCAAAATGGGGTTTTGGTCACAGCTCCTGAGAAAGGGAAAGCGAAGTGTGTATGAAGGTGAAATAGAGACACATGAGTGCAGAAGCGCATGAAGCATAGAGTGAATGTTTTTTCTTTCTACAAGCTCTTCCCAATTAAAAGAGGGAGAAAGCAGAAAGTACTTGAAAATAGGACCTATGGTTGCATTTCTGAAATACAGATCTTTCAAGTATCAAACTACACTGCAGAATGACTAATTGCGGGGTGACTAATCCCTGTCTCCCCTCCAAAACTATTACTTCACAGTGGCCAAGAAAACATACCATAAAGATGTTGTTATTGCATCACTCACATTTACTTGCATTGAGAAAGACTGGACCTTTTACGGTACTTGTCTGATTACCAAGAGATATGCTTCTTCCATGTAAGAAAAAAAAGGACCACTTAGTTTTCATAGTTCATCCTGGACAGTTGTGAAGGTGTTTGGTTAAATGCCTAGGGACTGGGGAGCTGGCTTTCAAGCAAAGGAAAAAAAAATATTGGGGGGGGGGAGGGGACAGGGAGATGGCAGAAGCAGATGGATATTCAGGTTGACAGAAAATGAAAACCTGCCTTCGTCTTGCTTTCATTAGTCTTCATTATATGACCACGACAGCTTTAATTGCTGCCCTGCATACATAAGTAATAAAAATGTAAAATGTTTAAATGAACTGTGGCTCCCAAAAGCCATTATAAAAGATTAATGATAAGTACTGTTTGCTAACTTAAACGTCTTCAAGAAACACATCTGAGCAGCCCTTGTGGTTAAGATGATATTAGAACAATATTTGCTGGACCACTTGTCTCAAACCATTATGCACCAAGCTTTGATGGTTTTGATTATTCCGTCTTTAGCTAGTCTGAATTCTAGACATATTTGATTCCAATTTACTCATTCTTGACAAGTTATCCCACTCCTGCAATCCAAAGAAAGAGTCTTCAGGTACTTGTAGTTATATTCTGTCTTCAAGAATTGCTGATGTTTGCTTCGATGGTTTTTACTGCCAAAGTCGTTGAACATAGAGTTTATTAGTAGCACTCCAGAAGTTATTGCGCTAATTAATACAATATCCAGCTGAAGGGGAAAATACACAATCTTTTCTATTTAAATTAGAAGCAGTACCAAGACCCATCTTTGAACTGCCACTTTCCCTTGAGGGGCACAGATTCGACTCTGTTTGAATTCAGATGTGAGAGTGGAGTTTTATTTCTAAAACGGCATCAAAGCTCCATCTCTGGATGGAGCAAAGGGTCAGACCATGCCTGAACCTTGCACACATGGCCAACAGAGCAGGGGCAGGATGACAGAGCTAAGGCGACCTTCTGTTCTTCTTTCCCTGTTGTTTACAGGCAACAACCAAACTTCTTAAATGGGCACCGCCAGCTTTTCCGTGGGTAAGCACCTCTCCTGCGAAGTCAGCCAGATTCTCTTGACAACTACACATCTATGGGAATGAAGAGATCTGCACAGGCACGCTGAACTTTTTCTGTGTGGTGTACTCTGACGTTTGGCTTTCAATCCAATTTTCAGTTAATACTAACAGATTTGGGAAGACTTATAAAACTTGATACTCTGCGGCATAAACCACTTTCTTGCTATTTAGGATTGAACTATGATTTTCACAAATGGCAGGAATTTGCTGGCTGCAGAGCTTCTTTATGCCATCCTTTCCAGTGTCACTCGTGGAGGCCAAAAACTAGACTGGGGGACCACCAAATGATATATTTCTATGTTTCTTTCTGCTTTAGTGCTCATCTCACTACATTCCACTCAATGTTGACTTTCATGATACAGTCTCCTCTGCCAGGACTGGTTTATATTGGATACTTAAGGTCTTCCAGGCCTTCACTGGATCTCCCGCACAATGGTATTCAAATTTTCCCATTTCCCGTTCCACTCCTGTTAGCTCTCTGGGTTCATTTCTGTACACATGGTTCCATTTCTGTTTCCTGACTGTCGTGGTTTAACCCGGCAGGCAGCCAAACACCACACAGCTACTCGCTCACTTCCCCCCCCTCCCACCAGTGGGACGGGGAGAGAATCAGAAGAGTAAGAGTGAAAAAAACCCTCGTGGGTTGAGATAAAGACAGTTTAATAGAACAGAAAAGAAAGGGAAAATAATAATAATGATGATGATGATGATGATGATGATGATGATGATGATGATAGGATATACAAAATGAGTGATGCACAATGCAATTGCTCACCACCCACGCTGATCGATAACAAAGTAGCAATCGCTACTTCCAGGAACACCTACCATTCATATACTGAGCATGACATCACATGGTATGGAATACCCCATTGGCCAGCTGGCCCAGCTGGCCCGGCTGTGCTCCCTCCCATCATCTTGTGCACTTGGCAGAGCATGGAAGCTGAATGTCCTTGACTAGCAAGGTACTTAGCAACAACTGAAAATATCAGTGTGTTATCAACATTCTTCTCATACTAAATCCAAAACACAGCACTAGGAAGAAATTTAACTCTATCCCAGCTGAAACCAGGACAGTATCCACCCCGTATTCTATACCATCTACGTCATGGTATAGAGATCTACGCCTAGGTCTCACATTTTCCAATACATTCCAATTAATCACCACCACCTTTCTTGTCTTTTGATACATATATATACACACACAGATATCATTCCCTTAGTCTATGGGCATCCCTCTAAAATGTCCATTGAGTTCATTTAGTCCATGACTTTGGGCTCCATCTGTCATAACAGTCTTTTAGGGCAGGAGAGATGGTGTGTGGTGTTGGACTGTTGCATCCTGAAGCCAGTTCTGATTTCATTATCGCTGCGCTTGTCCGGTGCTATCATCGTTGCACTTTGCTCAGTTTCATTGGAGTTCATTCTTCATTAATCTGGCTGACTTTTACTGCAATAACATTGATAGCAACCATAGAAATGATGATATACAATATTATATAACAATTAACATAATACAATTCAGTTCATTGGCTATTTTCACCCAAAACCAAATCCCCTTGAGGTACACACCGGACTTCCCCATCCTTTCGCATTACCCACCAAGCACCCAGGTCCTTGAGCAAAAGCAATCCCACGAATGGGTTTTCCCTTGCCCGAGGCAGGAGTAACCCAGACCGTCTTCCCCAGCGTATTTCTTATGTGTACTGCAGGGACTTTATCTCCATCTACAGTAAGTAAAAGTTTTGATTGGGCAGGGCCAGCTCGATTAACAGATCCCCTGGTGATGACCAGCCACATGGCTTTTGCTAAATGTGTATCCCCATGCGTGAATGTCCCCCCACCCATTGTCCTCAGTGTAGTCTTTAACAGCCCGTTGTATCGTTTGATTTTCCCAGAGGCTGGTGCATGGTAGGGGATGTGATATACCCACTCAATGCCATGCTCTTTGGCCCAGGTGTCTATGAGGGTGTTTCAGAAATGAGTCCCATTGTCTGACTCAATTCTTTCTGGGGTGCCATGTCGCCATAAGACTTGCTTTTCAAGGCCCAGGATGGTGTTCCGGGCGGTGGCATGGGGCACAGGATATGTTTCCAGCCATCCAGTGGTTCCTTCCTCCATGGTGAGCACATGGCGCTTGCCGTAGTGGGTTTGTGGGAGTGTGATATAATCAATCCACCAGGTCTCCCCATATTTGTATTTCAACCATCGTCCTCCATACCAAAGAGGCTTTACTCTCTTGGCTTGCTTGACTGCAGTGCATGTTTCACATTCATGGATAAGCTGTGCAATGTCGTCCATGGTCAAGTCCACCCCTCAATCACGAGCCCATCTATATGTTGCATCTCTTCCTTGATGGCCTGAAGTGTCATGGGCCTACCGAGCTATAAATAATTCACCCTTATGTTGCCAGTCCAGATCCACCTGAGCCACTTCAATCTTAGCAGCCTGATCCAGCTGCTGGATGTTCTGTTTTGATGTTCTGCTTTGATGTTCTGCAGTGGCCCGATTCTTGGATACGTGAGCATCTACGTGACGTACGTTTACTGTCAGGTTCTCTACCCGGGCAGCAATATCTTGCCACAATGCGGCAGCCCAGATGGGTTTACCTCTGCGCTGCCAGTTGTTCTGCTTCCACTGCTGCAACCACCTCCACAGGGCATTTGCCACCATCCATGAGCCAGTATAGAGATAAAGTACTGGCCATTTTTCTTGTTCAGCAATGTCCAAGGCCAGCTGGATGGCTTTCACCTCTGCAAACTGGATCGACTCACCTTCTCGTTCAGCAGTTTCTGTGACTTGTCATATAGGACTCCATACAGCAGCTTTCCATCTCCGATGCTTTCCCACAAGGCGACAGGACCCATCAGTGAACAGGGCATATTGCTTCTCGTTTTCTGGTAGTTTATTATACAGTGGGGCCTGTCATCTTGTTTGGAAGCTGCCCCCCTAGTAAGTCTGGCTTCTGGGCTCTTGTCTTTTCTTGCACAGTCCTCTGGGCTGGTCCCATTCCAACCTGCAGGCCAGAAACTTTTCCAAGACAACTATCCCCTCTTCAGTGCTGCAAAAAAACCCCCGACAACCACAAAATCCATTCGCTGTTCAGCATTGCAGAATAGACTGATACAATTAGGACTGTAGGGTTAATTATATTAGGGGAGAGCAGGATAAGATTGCTGTTCCTGAGGAGAAGAGCAAGGTGCTGGAGAAAGAGGAGCGTGGCGTAGTGTTGCTATTTCACAGCTGGCTGAGCGAGAACTTGGCTCCACTCTTCCCAGCCTAAGTAGGGGCAGGAGCCCCAAGGCACACCGACTGGCTTGCCAGGTCTTTTAAATCAGTGGCAGGAGGAGCAGGAGGAGCTCCTTCCCCTTTCTTTCTCCTTCTCCTGTCGGGGAAACTCCTCGGGGTGGTGCTCAGTCTCCCGCAACTCTTCTCCTGCTGCTGCAGCTGCCCTGGAAGCCCCCAGACAATCCCAGCAGAGTCTGGACGGCTGCTTTGGTGACAACCTGGGCTCAATTTAATGAGAACGTTCACGTTCACTTGCTATGCTGGCGGCCCGCCAGCATATTTTCTTGAGGCACATAAGAGAAAGAGAAGGGAAATGGTGATTTTTAACAGGGTTTTTTTTTTCATCCAGCCAAACCTGACTGGAATTTCATGGATGAAAGAAAAGGCACTTCTCTAGCCCAGGGGCTTTGTCCCTGCCAAATTATAAGGGCCTGCTGCAAACAATGGAGGTGTTAGAGCTTCTAAAAAAATAAAAATGTTGAAAGAATCTTTTATAACGGAAAATATTAGGCAACCTAAATCTCGGGCCAGCTGGTAGCGGGCAGTATAATATAAGCTCTTGGGAGGAGAGCTGTGCAAATAATGGATTTTCAGAATTTCTCTTCTCCCACTCCCCCCCCCCAAGTTTGAACTATTTTAGCTATTTTCTCCAGCTGAAATTATTTGCCAAATTCAGCCAGTTGCTAAATTCTCCTCAAATTTTTCTTTTCTCCGTCAACAGGTTTCTTGTAAAAACAAACCCATTCTCCCACCTCCGGCTTGGAATTACGGCGTTCACCAGTGACAGAGTTAGGAAGAAATCTGCCTGTGGTCAGCTCTTTCTTTTTTCGCTACGTTCTTGTCGGAGCTCACACATTGCAGTAACCAAGCTGGCCTGATAGCTGCGCCTGGCAGCGTGCAGGGGAGGTTTTCCATTCGTCTCCACCATCCCCGGATCAGCCCTCGCTGGGCTGAGAGCCTTCGCACAGTGTGGGGCTGGAGGTTCATTAGGTTGCGGTTTTCAGGCTGAGTCTTCAGTGGACCAGTTCTTAATGCTGATGCTTCTGGTGTCAACTGCAGACCAAATGTTGCACCTCGGTGCTGTGCCGCCAGAGGGGAGAGCTTCGAAGCGACACAGGAGGCGGGAGGCTCTGAGCGCTCAAAGTCATTGATCCTGTGGCGTTTCTTGTATCCGAGCAGGTGTTAGCCGTGGTGTCCTGGCCAAATCCCATTCTGGCACATCACCAGCTCTGGCAGTTTACCTACTTAAAATCACCTCTGTGCTTCTAATTGCAGGAGTTGTTCCTCACTTCCCTTCTTTAGCAGCACATTTGTGCATTAATGGCTAGCGGATGCCTGCTGCATCCTTACCCCGCTGCTCCTGGGGATGGCAAAGCCATCCTTGCGAGTGCAGTCTCCAACATCCCCTGGGATGAGCAGCAGCCCCATGCACAGGGCTGGAAGAGAGCTGCCCCGCAGCGCCAGACAGAAATGACAGAGACCAGAGGTGAGGCTGCAGCAGGCCTGCCCATGGCAGTGGGACACTATAAACGTATTTAAACAAGCTGCCTGAGCCCTAAAACGTGGTTCCAAAGTAATGAAATGCGGTTGTTTGGCAGTGGCAGACACTGCCTTGCTTTCAGAGGCTGCTTTATCACTGTTAGCGTAACATAGCCCTTCCAAAACCTCCCCCGCCTCTTTCTTTTCTTTTTTTTTTTTTTTTTTTAATTATTAAATCTATCCTCAGAGAGGCTGAGCCAAATTTTGAAACAGAATATTCAGGTCTTCTGTTTAGGGCTTTAAGTGAACAGCGAAGTGCGAGTGCATATTATTATAGAGCCCATAAACTGCAGGACCAGACAGATAATGTAGGTACCCACGTTCGAAAACAGAATACTGAAAATTTTGCCAAGAAAGAACTATTAAAACAAATGCATCTCTGGTGGCGATTTAAAGTGAAGCAAAACTCCTAGTGTGAATGTAATCTCTTTCTGTTGGTGGTGGTGTTGCATCTTGGTTGGAGGCTGTTGCTCCACAGCGAGCCGCAGTCAGCGAGGCCTTTGTTCGTGTCTAGGAAGGTTCTTAAAAATTCGATCCCTCGGGAGGGTCCCTTCCGTGAAGCTGCCTGTAAGCGCAGCATAAACTGAGCTGGGCAAACTCTGGCTTGGGTTACGGCCCCGCAGCCGCAGGGATTTCCATCAGGGCAGGCTTGGATCCACTGCGCTTAATCGCATCGGCAGAGCAAGGAGGACTTGAGACCACCAGGAACGAAAGCACTGCTTGGAGCTTCAGTAACGTCTGTAAAGTTCAACCACTCGGGAGCAAAGGAGGGTTAAACCAAAACCTCACATTCAGCGATTTGGCAGTAAACATTGTACGCATCAAGGCTGAAATACTAGTTTTTCCATTTTCCTCAGTACATAGCCACTTGAAACGTTGCCCCCCTTTTCTTTTAGATCTGGGAACCTGGGTGCATTCCCTGCCTGAAGCTCTGGACAGAAAACTCCTGAAGCTTCCTTTTGCTGTTTGAAATCATGATGGAAACTATACAGAGGAAGGATTGTGCTGTAGCTATGGGCCTTCTAAAATAATTGCTTCATGCATAAATGTTGATAATCAGCACTGACTTCTATTTTTACACAGCATAACTGAAAAAATATACATATAAAACTTAACAAAGAATATCTTCCTAAAAAAAGGAGCAAACCCAACCTCAAGTATAAACAGCAATGACAGGAAAAAAACCCCACCAAAATAAAACAAGATGTATTTTGGGGCATGTTCCTTTCTATTTTTTCAATCTTCTATGATTATTCTATCTGTGAGTAACACCTCAACAAGGATTACTTTGGGACTCTTTGAGGTTGTGTAAATATGTATCGTTGCTAGGTTGTGAAGCATCCCAGCTCCATCCGACGCAAGCCACACACGTTAGCAGAGTAAGAATAAAGCTAGCAAAGGCCACGGGATCAGACTGAGCCGAGCCTGGCTCTCCGTCGCAGCGATCTTGACGGCTGGAGAAGGCAGCAGCCAGTAATGGTCCGATTCCTCCTGGTAGGAGATGCACTCCCCCAAGAAGGTGCACCCATTTGCGTGCAGGAGCAAGTGGCAGGGACACCTGCTTTGGGTGGTTATCTGGTCTAGGAACTTGCAATGCTGTAAGACTAGAGACAGCAGCATTTAAAATAAATACTTCTGCTCAAATCTTTCCAAACACGAGCACTGCCCCTGCACTGAGATTTCTGCTTCGCCCTGTTCAGTCCCCTCCAGGATGCAGTCTGGGATATTGCAATGACAGAAGGATGGGATTTGGCATCACCAGTTTGGCCCATTTGGGCAGCAGAAAGTCTTCTTGAGTCTAGTGAGCTTCACTGGCTGGAGAAAGTCCCCAACAGCCTGGTGATGGTCTGTACAGTAAGGTCTCCCTGACTCAGTGTCTGCTGAGTGACCCAGCTGTCACTCATCGATTGCCTACCTTGCAGCCTGTGTCAAAGCCTTTCACCGGGTGCTTCTGGTTTCCCTGCTTGCATACATCCGAAGTGAGACCCCTCCAAAAGGCGGTGTGCAGACAGGGTGTTTCTCCCTCCAGATTTGTCTCTCAGGGATTCAAACCAGCAGAAGCCGGAAGCAGGAAATTGTGGGATTGCCACCGCTGTGCTCCCTGTGGCATGCAGGTAAGTCGCTGACCTGCTGAAGGAAGAGGAACCGATTGGGAGGCCAGCGGGAGCAGGCATGACTTCAGACCCACAAGTTCAGCCAAACGTCCCAGGTCAGGATGGTTGGCTGATGGGCCTTGCAGCGCCGATATTCAGCATCTACGGGCCCAACTACCCGGCCAGATGAAGCCTGGATCAGCTGGGACGAGACTGATGCAACTTCACCTTCTCTAAAGCGCCAGGATGGGGGCTGCAGCGCATGAGCTTTTTTCTTCTGCAAGGCAGCCAAAGTGCAGTGCGTGTAGCGCAGCTACTGCACTAACCCTTCTTTTTGACTGCAGTTAAGTCGGTTGTCCTCTATTCCCTTTACCCCCTCAGTGTTTCTTGCACAACATAACTTTGATCATAAAGCTCTGGAGAAGCAGGGTTTTTAGCCCAATTCTGATCTCACTTATTCTGGCATAATTCAGGAGTAACTACAGTTATACTTGTAGAAGATCAAAATAAGTCCAGTTCCTTTTAACTGGGCAAAATTTGTGGTCTGCGGAAAGAAGAAAATAATCAAAGATGTGAACAATAGAGCCAGCTGAAAAAGGATTTTTTTTTTTCCTCCTCCAAAGTTCAATATGTTTTTGGCTAGCTATTTAACTAATTGAAAAAATAGTTTTGTGGGGAAAAAAAATCCCATGGTACCTAAACATTTGGCATTATGATGCAAAATTTTATAGAAGAAAACAAAAATTGGAAAATTCCTATCAGCTGAAAATAGTAGTGATACTGTCTCCAGTGGCAACTTGTATTATCAGACAGAATATGGCAATGGTGCGATGTGTGGTTTCACTTATTAATGAGCACTGATTGAACTCCATTGAGTAATGTCAAGTGGATACTCAGAAAACAGAACTGAGAAACACTGCTCTTTTCCCATCCTGATGTGGAAGGTCAGTGCTGAGGAACGGCATCCCACAGGCAAGATTTCCGTACCCAGGCCTGGACCTCTAACACTACCACACTCAGTAAGCTACAAAGCAACCGGGAGCTCAAAAAGCCCTCCAAGGGTCAGTGTCACGCTGTGACTGCCATCCCTGCAGGTCCGGTTTCAATGCCCACAGCACTTAGGATCCCCTGAAGTATGAACCCTCCTCCGCTCTTCATGGCTGCCCGGGGGCGGCTGGACCCTCAGCAGCTCGCCGGGATGCCTGCAAAGCGTGTGGCATGCTGACAGCACAGCCAGTGAACTAGGGAAGCTGTTGACGTGGTGCCTTGCCAGGGTCTGTCTGCGTGCCAAGCTACAGGCAGCCGCGGTGGGAGAAGACCGCAAGAGAGAGGAACCCCAGGCACTGACTGGGTTTATCTTCTAGCTGAGGATTGGTCCGGATTAACTGCATGTGTGACCACAGAGACTTAAACTCGTTCCTCGTCATGATTATGAAGCATGGCTGTGAAGCACGACAAATCCTAGAAACAAAGATATTTAGAGCCTTCACGTAGCACAGCCCAGTGCTGTGTCATGCGACTCACTGGGTTTAGTAAACGAGAGGCTTTATGTGCAGTCAGCCCTTCCAAGCACATTGAAGAAAGGCCCAAAGAGACTAAAATCTCGATTTCTTGGATAAAAAAAATCCCAAGGGGTTTTGATCAAGTACTGTGCCAGCTGCTGGGACCACGCTGGTTCTGCAGCAGCACTCGGTAGTGTGTCCGTAGGAGCCAGCGGCAGGAGCGGTCCCCTGCCGTGGGGGGCAAACACGGGCACCCTTCTGCTCTTTTGAGAAGTGCCCTCAAACTGGGGACGCCCGACCGAGGTAGCCACAAGAATCCGGATAAAGCATTAGCGTGTAAAACCACAAACCCCAGGGCCAGGCTGCCTCAGTGTCTTTCCTTTCGACCCGAGCGGTTCAGACACGTTAAGCTGATAAAGATCTGCCTAGAAAGAAAAGGCCTTTCTGTGTTTTCCATCACCCAGCAGAGCCGGCGGGAGCAATACTCTGCAAGACCGTGCTGTAATCTGCATCGGGACTGAAGTGCGTCAGCAGACGGCGTATGGTGTGTTTGTTATCCTACACTTCACAACCCTGGCTGCGGGGAAAGGAAATGTTGGGGTTTTAGGTCAACCGCTGGACCAGTAGGTAGCCGTGATAAGTGATGTGCCGTCACTGCGCTTGACCACTGCTTTACAGCTCAGATAGCGTACTTGAGTAACCAGAAATGTGCATACTTCAGCCACAAAAATGTTTTAGGGACACATTGTGTAATATAAGAAGTTATTTAACATTATTAGTCAATCAAACACTGTTCAACTCTTCAGGCCTATAAAGCTTATACAGGCCACGTACATGTGAACCACAAACGTAGCAATCATTTTCCATTATTATTTTTAGCAACAAGTTTTACTTCTCTGCTTATCTTTTGGTACACCCACGTATTTTAGAAGAGGTTGGGTAGACCAAGATTTTTTTACTGGATCTGAGCTTTTATTATGCTCTTTACTATGTGGTGACCTGGTTCACCAACACACCTTGCTAACGCAGTGGTTCCTGGCCCTCTCGGTCACTGGCAGCAATACCAAGGGGTTAATCTGCTAAAGGCAGCATCCCTCCCTGCAAGCTGGGATGACTTCGAGAGACACCCCGGCACCCTGTGCCTGTGAACGTTGCCAGAGGTCTCCGGTGCCTGCTACCTTACACCAAAGCAAGACGATCGTTGCTATTGAATGATCACATGGATGTTCAAGTGATCATCTGTAAAGAAGGTGGCCCTCAGTATGGGCCAGGTACTTCACCGCTGTGGTTCTGCGAAGGGAGCAGCACCCGGCTCCCATCCCGTCCCTCCAACGCGTACCCGTGTGCTCACGCTCTGTGGGTTAAACCCTGAAACTACTGACTTTGTAAATTGAGAGCGAGAGTTTTCTGATCTTGTTCGCCACTCTTGAAATCGACTTTCTAAAGCGTCGATGGCAACGTGCACTGCAGGGAAGACTGAACCAGAAACTCCTACGCCAGCCTGCCTCTTCATGTAGATGCTCGGGTTGTCACTTGCACGGCTGAGGGCAGCAGGAGTCACGTGAGCGGCTGCACCCCAAAAACACCTGGTGCCTCCTGCTCCCAGGGGCACTTCCCTGCTGAAAGGGCGGCTTTGCTCCTGAAGACAAGGAAGGACAGGGAAACGGTGCTGGGGTTCCCCCCCCATGGCTTCTCTGCCCAGACCACACTGTTCAGTTGGAAAGTCAAAGAGAAAAGAAGATGAGTTTTCATACACCCACCCGCACAGACTCATCCCAGGAGTCAGGCAGAGTTTGCTCCCTCCCACACACTGCCGCTGCTCTGCAGCTTTGGCCCTGGAGCCCTTCACTCCTGTCCCCCCATGCTGCTGGATGGAGAAACCACCATAAACCTGCTTTAATCGCTCTGACCAGGACCTGCCAGAAGGAGGGTGACGGGCGGTCTCCCTGGGGCACATCCCAGAGGCACACTGGCACAGGGTTTGTTTCCACAGGCGCGCTGAAGTCTGGCTGTTCTCAGCCCACGCCCAGCCAGGCCCACGCTCGTCCCTGGCTGGGGCAGCGCGGCCAGGGCCCCCTGGGCTGTGCTGTGGTGGGTCTCCCCTCCCCGCCCGGCCCGTGACGTTGCTGGGAGGGAAAGGCCCACGGCTTCTGCTGCCTTGCTGGCAACCAGGTTAGTGCCATGTGCCGCTTCTCCTCCTCCCTCTGCCTCTCCTGCTCTTCACCCCCCAACACACTTTTTTTTGCAACGCCGTTACCACCACTAAATTATGGGGTTGCCAAGGATTTGTCACAAGGCATGGCCGGGGATGGAGCCTTGCCGAGGGCAGGGCGGTTGCTGTGGGTCAGAGCAAGAGGCTCGGCGGCCCTTCCCCGGCGCTGCCCGTCCGGCAGCGGGAGCGGGGAGCGCTCGGCTGGCGAGGTCCTTCACCAGGCCCCTGTATCACCAGCGACGAACGCTGTCCCCTCTGCGTGCGCAGCCGGCGTCCCAGCCTCTTGCTGCGGGGCACTTCGCAAGGAGCTCGCCGCGGGACGGGAGCCATCCCGGCGTGCCAGCGGGACAGACGGGGTTAAAAACCGGAGGAGTGGCTGCCTGTGCACGGGGTGGGTGGAAAGCACGGGAGTAACTCATTCAATACGCCGAAAGGTGCGTGCTCAATTTAGTGTCATCATCTGACTAGGGCCAATCTGTTTTATAGGATAAAATATACAAGAAGCTTACGGTAAAAAAGTAATAAAAAGAAGAGGTTGCCAGGAGGATGAGAGCAGTGGGCTGGATCAGCTCGGCCCAGGCAGGAGCCCTGGAAAGGGGCCAGGGAGGCAGGAAAGATCCATGAGGAGTTTCCTGCAAAGAAACCATTCAAGAAATTGGGCAGAGGCAGTATCCATGTGACGCCTGTGTGGCTCTGCTTGGGTGGAGGGGGAGCCATCGTCTGGGAAAGCAGCCCAGCCTGGAGATTTGGAGGGGGGCGAGGGGGAAAGAAGGTGCAGTTTGGATCAACCTGACCCAAAATAATATGTGGTTTGTATTTTCTAAGCAGGAAATTAAAAAAACAAAAAAGTGAGTACAGCAAAAGATTTCATGTTGGAGAAAATGTCATTTTTCCTATTAAAAACCAAAACAAACTAGACCAGAAAAACCCCAAACCTTGCAGTTAAAAAATTCCTGCCAAGCACTGAAACATTTTCTGGTGAGGCCCAGAGGTCTCTTCTCTCCCCCAGTACCATGAAACTGGTGTCACTGGAAGCTTCTCCAGCTGGATGGGAACAACACTGCAATGAATTTTGGGACCCCCCCACCATGGGTGTTCTTGGAGATTTCGCACCCCAGAATCGGGTTTGTAAATGTCACCAGTGCAGGGCCTAAAAATGCATCTGAAAATGCAGAGTCTGTTCTCCTGGGACCTCCTGGCATGGCAGACAAACAACCTCTCAGCCAGCGTGTCCCCACGCCCCCATCCCGACCAGTCCGAGGGCGAGGGAAGGTCCTGGAGCTGGCAGAAACCACCGTGGGGAAGCCAAGAGAGTGATGCCAGCGGAGGCAAACCCACGCTCAATTTGGGAGCCAAGGGCTTGCTTACAAACACCTTCAGCATCACAGACACGTGGTGGCCCCAGCGGCATGTATAGGGCATCCCCTGGCCTGGCAGGGGGAGCGATGGCCGAGGGAGATGCCTAAAACAGCCGCATGCGGTGCACGACTGCCCGGCTGGGCGGCTACTCCCGCTGGAGCAGTGAACTGGCCATTGGGCTGAGAGTAAGCCCTGGGCTAGGACAGCTCTGCCACCGATACCTACTGTCAGTGTTTGCTCTACGTTATTTTTGACCCAGAAGGCCTCCGTCAGCGGTGCTGGAAACAGGCTGGGTACAGGAGCTGCGGGTGCAAAACTAATTCAGAAGAGGTGCTGGAAACTGATGCTGACGGCATTTTTGGAAACTCTTTCCCTGAGCTGAAAAAAAAAGGGATTTCCTAAAACGACTGAAAATGAATTTGCCACATCTGCAAAGAGTGGCTTGTGGGTTGCCTGTCCCTGAAAGTAGCTAAGGAAGCACTACAGTCAGCAACTTTTCACTTTAAATGACAAAAGCTAATGTGTCCATGGGCAACGGCAAGTGTCAGGTATACTACCAGTCACCTTACATCCTGTAAACGCAACCATTTGAATTGTTAAAGCTCCACGAGTTTGCACAGTCCAAAAATACAGTCTCTTTGGCCAAAAAAAAGCTGGTTTTGGAATCAAGAACAGCTTGTAATTAAAGCCAACCGTATGAGAATCTGTAACTGATCTGCTCTGAACAAATTATTTGGCTACCTGAAAAGAAGGGAACCTTTTTATTTTTTTGGAAAGAGGCTCAAAGAAGAGAAACATTAACTTGCTGAGAAAGAGGAAACAATACGGGCAAATTAAAACAGGCAAACACTTGACCTCCATATTGGGCCAGCGTGTGCAGAGGTGGAGAAGATGGGACTCGATTTAGTTTGATGAACAGTCCAATCACTGCTTATGACATAAAATTAGACCATTTGTTTAAAAAAGAGCTACAAAAACCAAGAAGATCTTATGCCATTGACCTTAACACTCCTCTGTAATATACTTGATGAGAGGGATTTTGTTTTATTTTTACTGAGACAAATTCAATAGATTTACAGTGATGAATGCAATAAAATTACACACATGGTGAAGGAAAGCTTAGCTTCAAGGCAGTACAGCTCTGCCCAAGAAATTTAACTCCTTGAAATTTGCCATTTTCAGCTGGAAAGGAAAAATCACAAAGGCATGACTCCAGCAAGGCTATTTAGTCAAACAGTACCAGATGGATGTGTGGGATTCACCTTCTGCTTTGGTTATGAATGAAAGGAGTCAGCTAGGAGTTTGCTATTTTTGCCTGAAGAAGTCTGGTCAAGATGTGGTTATGGTAGCCGTGCTCGGGTCTGCTGTGCTTTGAGGAGGGGATGTGTGGAAATGAGAGAGAAAGGAAGCTCGGAGGAAGCCAGGTAGCACAATGACCGAAGTATGTTGCTTGGACGAATTCAGTTTGTGACCAGACATTTTGCTTTGGTACAAAATGATGCCACCGTCTCCGGGAGACACAGGGAATTTGTGACTGAGTTTTCAGTATTTTCCTTTTTCCAGGAACCTCACCAACAATACGGCTCACGCTGTCCACATGAGGAGTAAATATCACTATTTCCACCCTCCAGACAGGGAAGCAGAGAAAGAGCATTTTGACTGACCTCTAAAGAGCTGGGCTGTATCTGGGTTTTAATGGGCTTGGAGCATCTGCCTCTCCTTAAATTGTGAGGGATTCGGTAGCAGCCCCAGGGAAGCCAGGTGTGACAGCGAGCAGGGCATGCCACCCTCTACCCACAGGAAAACAAACCCAAGGCAGAGAAAAGTCTTCATTCAACAAAGGCTTACATGCGTATCGTGTCTCCTTCTTCTTGACGAACTTTTGAAACGCGTTTCAATGCTTACCCAAATCAGGACTGCTGTGGTAGGCATGCTGTTGTGCTTATATACTTCATAACTTGCCTTTGGTCTAGAAAAATTGAAGCAGCTCAGGTTTTTCCAGCGTTTCTGTATGACTTGGCCCATGAGGTGTCACATGTTGGTGCAATACAAATGCACCACCTGATGAGGTGAATAGAAACCCAGACGCGTGTTCAGCCCAGCTTTGACTAAGTTGACAGCCTCCTGTTGCCCCTTCTCCTTCGGGGCAGAGCAGCGGGGGGGATTCAGGGAGTAGGACCCATCATACAGATCAGATCCACCATATGGATCCATCACACGTATGCAGCTCGTGGCAAGCCACCCCCTTTGCCAGTCTGTGGGCAGCCCTCCCCTCGCAGGGCTGAGAAAGCCTCCAGCCTAACAAAAATGTCTCTTGTACCTACCGCACTGAAGACCACAGATCCAAAGCCTACCCTTAGCACCCACACATTTCACAAATAGTTCCAGGGACAGCAAAAGAAACTGTTGTCCAAGCAATATATACAGATGCAAGTACTTTGTTGCATGATGAATAAGGTGGTAGTTTGTTTTCACCACTCAAAATTCATCCAGAGGGCTCTTTTTAATAGTCAGAATAATCCCTGGCAAAAGTCTTTTTGAACATACCTATAAGACTGCGCTCTAAGTTCAGAGCATTGTGGCTTTTTGGTTTTGCTTTGTTTTCAGAAAGCGTTGATGAAATCATTTTCATAAACTGACAGCAACAACCATAACACACATACAAAAACAAGATAGCAGTCTCATACGGGAAATATTTCTGCTTTCGTTTTTATTTTATGAATACATATACAAGAGATGCATAATCTTCCATTATCCAGGCTTAAAAGTAACAGGTTGTTGGGGTTTTTTTCCAAAATAGCTTAAAGAGCAAAATAAAAATAAGGATGAAGAGGGTGCAACATATCCAAACCATACAGTTGAAAACCTTGCTAAAGTGACTGCTGAAATGTGAACATGTGGAGGGTGTGTCTGTGTGTGTGTGTATCATCCTGTATGGTAAGAGCCTCACCTAAGGTATTTATGTATATGAATAAAAAAATGCTTTGGCATAATCAGAGATTCCTCCACGCACGCTTTGTTGACATTTCTGAAATACTGAGAGAATAAAATCTGAGAATTCTATCGTATATAATTTTCTCTCCTTGGCAGCAACGTCTTTAAATGCAGGGGGGAAATGAAGAAGAGTCTGTTGACAAAAGACTTTACTTCCATACTAAGATGGTTATATTAGCAGAACGCAGCAGGATGCAAACAGCTTCAAATAGAAGAGATGGAGATATATATTTATATATATGTATATAATGTAAAAATGCCTATTTTATATGAGAAAGGAAGATTTGTCAAGATAACATAAAATGAACCACTCTAAGACTAGCTTCCAGCAAAACATCTTGCTTTATTGGATCTCTTTTCTAGCTACAAGTCAAGCTGACATCTGTCAAGCTTTTTAACTTTTCATATGGCAGTCTATCAGAAATGTTTCATGCAACGTCTACAATGCTAAATACAGGGTAGATAACTGGGATTAAACAGGTGAGGAATAACAGACTATTATAATGACCAATAACAGCATATTATGTACATGTAGCCATATTATATTCTCATGTCTTCACAGTAATGTGCAAATGTGACAAATATGGCTTTCATTTTTTTTCTAAAGAAAGTAAGACATAATTATACAGAATAATGTTTTAAAACGCTTAGGAGGATTTCACCTTCTTGTGAAACCTGTTCAATCTTCATTGCATGAGGGTTAAGGAGCCACCCCAGCAGAGAGGTGTAGTTCAGGTGTATTTCCAGAAGGGGGCACAGATTCCTAAGGCACAATATTAATGTTAAACATTTTTAATTTAAGACATGCTATTTTATTTTAGTTTTGTTTTTATTTTTTTGGTTATATGAAATAATAGGTTGTTGCTAGTTATATAATAAGCGGTTGATTGTAAAAAATACAATGTTAAAGGCTACACTACATGCCTACCTGTAGCTCCAGAAACATTAACTAATCTGAAAACACACTATACAGCGCTGCATATTAAACCTTTGTGGTTTTTTGGTAATATTCTTTTTCATACATGTAGCAGAGAGTTATAAGGCTTCTGCGGAATAATAACATTATAACTGAACAAATATTTTACACTCTTCCATAATGGTATTTACAGTTGCTATAACTCATATTTTGTCATTTGGTAAATAACATGTATCTTTATGCATCCTTCTTGCCTATCTAAAGTGCTTGCTTAACTGCATGAGGAAAGAAAATGCATACCTGCTTTCGGTGCAACAAACCCTCAAAAGAAGTAGCTGAAATATTTGTTGTGGATCTGAAATGCATTCTCAGAAATTGAAATTATTGCTAAATTCAGTGCCCTCACTAGGCAATCATCTATATTATTTGTCATATATAAATATATGCATATATACTAGTATGTATGTACATGCATACACATTCATCTATCATGTAATAGATAGATTTCAATTTTTTGTCCATCAACCTTTTTTATTTTGTGCTATTCAACTCACTTGTGCTATGACTGAAGCCAGATTAAAATCAAAATCTTAACATGCTACTACTAACAACCCTATGATTCATTAGCACATAATAAAGACAATATGCAAAAGAAAGCTGAGATGATGACAAATCAGGAGGCTTTTGAAATGCACTGAGAATAAGGCAATAGGCTGTACATTACAGCAGAGGAAAAGCTGAAGAAATTCTGGAATTCATCAACGCATCTTTCTGGAGTAGTGATTGCTCTCCCTACTTTGCTGCAGCGTCCTACAGTTTTTTCCAATGGCACTCTCCAGAATGCAAGCTCTATAGTTTCTGCACCTACAACACTTTTAAGGGTAGCAAATTCAAAGCTTATTAAAAATGCCCTGATGCCACAACCTGGTAAAATAAGGCACTTCCAGGGCTGTATTCCAGCGGTGCCGTGCCAGTACTGGGAAGAAGCACTCAGATTTTGTGAGTTTCCTAGTTTTGTCCCATGAAATGCGCCGTCTCGGAGCGTACCCCCTCCTCTTTCTTTTGAGATGATTTCCTTTAAAGAAGCTGTTTCATCAGTTGAAGTTGAGGAGCTACTTCTTTGTAAGCAAGAGGTAAATCTTCAGTTCCTGACATTCAGTAAGGTGGAAGATCAGAGTGGTACCAGGCAACGTCTTCAGTTTATTCGGTATCTCTCTACTCGAGCTGACACGCCAGCTAAGTCAAAAGTGTGTGTGGATTTCATGCTAGGCCCGTATTGAAAGCTATGAATGGACATTGGTACTGGAAAGGTCATTCCTTATAATTTCATTTACTGCAAAGAAAGAAGACAAGAGAAAAGGAATCGATTAGCATCCCACAGCTGCAGACGGGTCTCTTCAGCACACAGCCCCCCCAAACTTGCATCCGTTCCTTGATGGCTTCAGTACAGCTCTGAACAGTAAGCGTAACATCACGAGATAGCTAGTACAGGCCGATCACAGTGCAAACCAGCAGGATTAACCAAGGTTATTAACATGCTAAATACTGTGTAAAACCAGACATCACAAGAACAGCAGCGTCCTGGATCCTTGATTGCATCAAACATATTTAACATTTCAAATCAGTTACAGATAAAACATTTCATTCACTGTAGAACTGGCTTGGAAACGTAAAGCAAAGAGAACCACAGGAAATCTTAGAGTAATCTACCCCTTCCATAAAAAGAGCTATTTGGAAAGTATGTTAGCCATGGTAGGTGCTGATGGCAGAAAGCTGCCAGCCAGTGAACCTGGGTATGTGCAGCTGCAATGCCTAGATAGAATACGACTTCACGTGCTGATTTTTTTCCACTGTGGGACGATATTAAGGGAAAAAAAAAAAAGAAGAAGAAGAGAAGAAACTGCGGTGTGCTTGCCCATTCCCTGGAGCTGGCAACACATGTAAATATATACCCTCCTTTCGTGGTGACCAACACACTGGACACACAGTCTTCGCTCCTATCTGCACAGACAGATGGGAGGGACAAGCAAGTTAAAACGCTTGGTAAGAGTCAGAGAAAAGAATAAACAAGGTCCGCTATCTCAGCATCAGCCAGTCAGACTGCATCTCCACTGATAAAGTGTTGTTTTCGTTATTCACGAGTCTTCTTTCACTCTTTTCCCCTCCCCTGCAGACCATCAACAGTTTCCCACACTCCAGTTACGTCCATTTATCAGCTTGTGATTTTTGGCAGATGGACAGGAAATGACTGAACCTGGCAAAGGCCATCTACAGTGCGCTACACAACATCCCTTTTATTTCCACCCCACCTCCCTGCAGCGACTGCCACCACCTGATTTACATGAAGATAGACAAAATGCCATCAGTAGGGCTATCACTGCTTCTGAGTTTCCCTAACATTGCTGGGAGTGGGAAACACATGCCCACGTCATGGAAGCACCACGGAAAAGCCCGCGTTTTCCTTTCCTCGTGGGCTGCTGTTCACAGCCATCCAGATGACTGCACGTGTTTACTGGAAAAGACCAAGCCTGTCTAAAACCATTTTCCTGAAGCAATTAGTTGGGGCGTTTGGTTTTTTTTTTTCTGCAGACCTATTGCCCATTTAGTAATTGCAGCACATGAATCAGTCAGGATTTGTGTCACAGGTCCTGGCCACCGAAACCACTTCTACCAATGGATACGCACACCATACTTCAGAAAGGAAATATCAGTTGTATTTGTAACTACCTATTTATGGCAGAGCGGTATGGAAATGAGATGTGAAGACAAAACAGTTCTTTCTCTTGAGAGTGCCGTGGACTTCATCTTTAATATTACCAAACAGCGGAAACAAATGCAAGCAGCAAGCTCTGCTCTGTGACAAAGACTGCCCTGATGCACCTGAACAGAGCAAGAAGTGCTACCCCATTTACATGCTGCAAGACTCCAGACAGGTTTCGGCACCGAGTCTCTGCCTTGAATGCAAACAGCGCACTTCTGTGGGATGATTATTCCATGATGCTTTTGTAAAGATAGTTTCTTTGATAAACTTCTCAAAGCAACGTTGGGTATGCAGCAAAAACACACCTTGGTGTTGAGTGTGACAATGAAAATAAATCCTCATATGGGCCAGACAGTGTCACAGTTTTGCTAACTTTCCCTCAAAGTTTCTGTTACACCAAATGCAGTTTTGGGTCAGTCAAAATGACATAAAATTAAGATACTACTTAAAGCAATCCTCAGTCTTTGTACAGGTAGTGCTTAGAAACATTAAATAATTAATCTTCACAGCACTTCTGTAAAATGTGAACATAAGTATCACCGGTATTTCACAGATGGGGACAGGGAGGTGGAAAAGCTGAGGAGCTCCCCATCTCAGTCAGGGTTAGCACTCGGGCATCTTGAATATCAGACTAATGCTATAGCACACGCTGAGGTACTCTTGCTTGATTCGTTCAGTAAAACTTTCAAAAGTAACATCCCCCAGCCCGCCAGCCCATGCTCTCCCCTATTAAAGCATTTAGTAAAAGTATTTCGGAAGCAACTTGATGACATGAGGATCTAAGAGCCAAAGGTCCATCTCCAAAATCGGCTTAGGCACTCAGAGGCTGCCCTTTCCAGCCACACTAGGTACCCTCACCTGAATCCTCTGTCACTCAAGGACACATGGCTTACCCTAGAGATGATGTGACTTTCCCTTTCAGCGGGGAGACCCTTGCCCTTGGCTCAGCCCATGAGACCACTGCGGTCCTTCGGTCATGCTCTCTCCAACTCTCAGCAGCCAAATCAATCTGTCCCCAGCTGAAATCACTCATAATTTTGTTATCAACTCCAAGAGGATACAGAGTAGACCTTCGGCTCTATTGATCATTTTTATTATACGTTACTTTCTTAACAGAGGTGGACTTCTGCTACCTTGATCCGCAGCAGTCGAGTCTGGTGTGCTCGTGTAACAGCGTACGAGAGCCGTTCAACAACCGCCGCTACACAATGTCAGCATTGACTCGCTAACTGAACCTCAACCAAAGTGCACCCATTGCCACCAGATCTCACAATCAAACGGGGCCAAAAATGCCAAGAGGACGTTCACCATCTCTCTCATCCATGGCGGCCCACAGACAGTGCCACTCAGACACAGGTCTCTCTCTCTATTTCACTGTCGCTTGTTCCCCTTTACCCACCACAGCGCTGAAAATGCAAAAATTCCCAGTAACGCAGTGGAAAAAAAATCTACAGAAAGGGACAAGGGTGCAAGCACGAGGCCCAGGTGGGACAATATGTGATCTGGCAAAGCAGCTGACCTTGTAGAGCACTAAACACGAGAGCTGAAAGGGGAAGTGTGCTGAGAGTGGGCTTTCCCGCGCTGCCCGCCGAGGCACCTGAGGCTGGAAGGAAAACCCTCCGGCGGGTGGGAATGGGGGGAAACCAGGCGGCAAGCACACGTGATATGCGCTGGGTGATGCTCGCTGGGTTCGGCTAGAAGGATGCTCCCCACCACCTCCAGCTGCACGGTCTAGCACTCCCACGAAGACACTCCTCTCTCCCTCCAGGGCTGAGCAACAGACGTTGAGGGAAAACTTGGTGGGGGGAAAATGCAGTTTTGGGTCAGTCAAAATGACATAAAAATACAGATTACATTTCTGAAATAGTTTCAAATGTCTTTAGCATCAACATTTTTTATTTCAAATTTTTGGAAAATTTGCTTCTTTTAATACTCCAAAACATATTAACATTTTTGTTGCATGTTAGGAAATGTTTTATTTTGGATCTAATGGAATGTTTTGGACCCAAAACTGATTTTTTTTTTTTTATTTTGGCAAGAAAACATCAAATATTCTTGTTGTAGGTTGATCCAAGATTGTCCTTCCCAACAGCAAATCAAAAATTCTGTTACTGAAGTACGGCTCTGCTGAAGCATCCAGTACGTACCAGTGTCGCATCTACCACAGTGGCTAGTAGCCAATTCTCTGGGAAAGAGCATAGGAACCAGGCACATCTCCAGTGATGCTTTCTCAGTACACCTTTCCTCTGCTGCAGGGCTTCGTGAGGAAGAGGAGGTCTGCATCCTTGTTTCTAGTGAACTTTGATGAACTAG
Organism: Calonectris borealis; assembly: GCF_964195595.1. Taxonomy (NCBI): domain Eukaryota; kingdom Metazoa; phylum Chordata; class Aves; order Procellariiformes; family Procellariidae; genus Calonectris; species Calonectris borealis. Next base: position 105,386,009 of record NC_134313.1, on the reverse strand, counting down.
CTTCTGTGAAGTTTTCTAATAACCTTCTGAACCTGTTTTGGCCTTCACCGTTTCCTGCAGCAATGGGTTCCACAGTTTAAGGATGTGCTGGTGGAAAAAGTACTTTTTTTTGTTTTAATAATTTCATTCACGTGTCATGTGAACAAGCTGATTGTTCCCTGTTCACCATCTCCTCTGCCATCCATCACACTCCTTCCCCCTGGTATCCTCAGGGCTCTACTCAGTCCTGTAGGACCACTGCAGAACTCCCCAGAGAGGTAAGATATACTGCTCGTGCAGAGAAAATAATTGGTATTTTTCTCTTAGTTCCCACTTTCTAACAAAATATTTATTATATAATTGAGGAGAGTCAGCTGGTTGCGGTCTTGAATGCTCAAGTTTTGGCTTACAAACCTGTTACTACAAGAGGATTGTGCGTGTTCCACAGAACAGCAGTATTCAGTGCAAGCAGTATTTTGGCCTGGGTTTGAGTTTCATTCCTAAAGCAAATGCTGGTCTTTGATTCCGCTGCTGCTTGGATACGCGTCCATTCACGTCTGTAGTACCATTCCAGGAGTAGTTGTGATTTGAATGAGTGCAACATTTTTCAAAGAAAGGTTGCAAGGGCTTTACACTCATTTTTAAAACAACGTAACCTGAGTACTCAAAAAGACCCGTGTTATAGACAGGACAGATGAGACACAAAGAATTACCGGGCTTGCTGGAGGCCCTACATACAGCTTAGCGGCAGATCTGGAGTAGCATGCAAGATGTTTAATTTTCAATGCCTAGATTAGCACAACACTTCCCTTAAAGCAACAGGTTGATCCCTATCAGATCAAACAGCTGAGTACAATGATTTACACCACCTTTGTCATCAGATTTTTTTCACTGTTTTTCTGCTGGCTTTGGGGAAGGGGGGCCCACTGTCGCTTTTATAGCTAACACCTACAGTTCCCCACAACTGATATTTTCCATTGTCACGTTCAGCTTTTCCACTGACAGAAAGTAAAAAAAATAATAGTGCTGAGAAAGGCAGGTAACACGTGACCTCTCTACCTGTCAAGGAGTCTGAAAGAGGAATCTTTCCTTTGCTAAACAGCAGATGCCACGGTAGCAGGATGTGGTGAGCTGTTACACCACATTTTAGTTTAATAAGGAGTTTTTTCTTCTTGTATTTAATTTTGCTTTAAAATGCCCTTGCAATGGAAATTTTTGCTTTACTAATTAGCAAAATCAGTGTCTTACCGATGCAACAGTTTGGGTTCCTGCACAGAACAGGACAACCAGATATATCTGAACAAATGTGGGTTCCATATATAGATGTGAACTTCATAGGAAATGGAATATTTTTAACATTTGGTGGCTGTACATGGATTCCATCAACTGGCAAAATTTTAAATTTCTGCAGACTTCTGCTTTCCTTGTATCTGACTACTAATATGGATAACATTGTGGCCTTTTGTTTTAATAAAATGCCTGTTCTGCTGAGACAAAGTTCTGCCTTCCAGCTCAGATATTGATCCCACTCAGATCAAAGAAGTTACAAGGTCAGTGGTGCAGGGAGTGGGGTGAAGGCACATGCAGGGGGTTTCCAAACCGGGGACCTCTTTGGGGCTACAAACATGAGAGCTTCATACTCCTAAAGGCCAATTTTCCCAAGAGTCTGAAAAAAGGGAAGGTGAGCTGAGAGCCATGGTCAGACCCACAATTATAAAGAGCTGAGTCTACAGTTTTGGGAGAGAACAATGGCACTTTGAAAACATACCCCATCTCTGTTCACTTTGTTAGCAGTAACAATAAGGCTCCAGTTTCTGGCTGGGTTAAGCCACTGTCTCTTCACACGTGGCACACTGAAGGCTGTGGAAGCCAACAACCATCCTTCCATTGACTTCAATCCAGCGACTCCAATTCCATCGACTTCAGCGGCGACCCAGAGAGGTTTCTACAAGGAGACTGAGTAGCGGAGCTGTGGGTTGTATTTACTGTTGCGCCCCTTTCCGACCGCACGCTTCTCTTTCACAAGCGAGCTTTGTGGCACCCCGCTCCAGTCTTTTTTAAAGGGCATGATAGAGTTGAAGCAAAAGGGCACTGAAAGGTTTTGCGTAGAGCTGACACCTTGTGACTCACTGGACGTGTACGTCTCCCTGTTCCTGCGTAAATAGTGATGGCACAGCTCGATTCCTTCAGGATGGTTTTTGGTTTCCTTACCAATAGGAAGAGCCACACAGCATGTCCCAAGACATCTAGGTCTTCAAAGTCACGTCAAGCTTCTTTCCACAGCTGACTAACCAATCTCTGCTTGTTACTTTAACTCCACCTGTGACTGCTGGGGACCATCGTCTCTACCATGAGGCAGAACCGAAGCAGGAGGTTCAGATGCCGTAATGCTCTCTTGCCAAAAAGGAACAAAAGCAACCTGCTCTGACTGGTGCATGTGTCATGGAAAATACAAGTAATACCAGCTGCATCTTTCAAGCTACATGTGTGAAAAGCCTGTATGAAATTACGCCCGGATTCTGCCATGTCTGGACAACAATGCTTCATCTTTCAGATGGGTGTAACTGCCCAAGCAATGTGGTGCCATGTTTGGATACCACGTTTGGACCATGTTTGACACGGATCAAACTGCACGGCTAGGTGTCATATTTGAGCAATCTTCAGAAAAGAGTAGCAGTCCTGAAAGCAAAACTGCCTCAGTTTGGCTCATCGTTTTTGCCTTCCAGCAGAATTGACCACCTCAGGTCAAGCCTTACGTCGGTACAACTACAGCGACTCCCAGGTCAGGGATGTCTCCACATACCCCTCATTACACAGCACAGTCATACCCCTAAGTGCTCTGAATTTCCACCTTCGGCAACTGCTCATGAGCATCGTGGAGCGGGGACTGTGTTTTCCTCTCCACTGGGTACAGCTCTGACCACTCTGTCACTATTCAGCATATGAACAGGGACAGGGAAACATAACTCTGGAGTGAGTCTGTGAGTGACGCTGACACCACGCTACCTGTAGTAATGCTTCATAGTATGACGCTCACTTTGCTGTCTATAATTACTGCCGTCGGATTTTTCCACCAGCAATGCCACATCTTGCTCCATCAGGCTCCTGCGCTCTCGTATGCCCTTCATTTCAGATGAAATGCCACATACTAGCATATCACTGAAGAGGGATTCAAAGTTGCAAATGAATGCAGAGGAAGCAGAAATACAGGAGGAAAAAATGTTTTCCCTTATCTCCATGTACAGCTTTTATTTAAAGAGAAAAATGGCTAAATATAGACACGTATACAGCGAGTACAGAAATGAAGCTCCTGGTATAAACTCCATCACATGAATAAAATCCTACAGTTTTTATCAGGGTACCTACTTCCTCACTACTAATAAGCATCACTCCTTTCTGACATATGAAAGCTGCAACAAAAACCATAGAATTATTACATAACTGAAAAAAATAGAGCTATCTTAGAGAAATTCTTTTTTCAAAGCTAGTAAGTATTGTCCTGTGAATAAGAAAAAAAATCAGAAAATAGTGATACAAATTCCTGAGGTGCCAGCCTGTAATGCGAAACTATAGATCACATTAAAGCTTACTGAATTAAAAACCAAACAAAACAAGTCTTGTGAAGCAATGGAAAATATAACTTCACACGTTCCATAAAGAAGTCAGATCTTGTATTACCTCAGGTGTCCTGGATGCGTTTAAACCTTAAACTTATTTTTATCTGTTTAATCATAATAAGACACCACCACAGGGCATGCTATTTTTGGAGGCAGCGAATAGGACAGTGGAGCAAGTGAGTGACAACAAGTAGCAGGTTTTAATAAAACATGATCCTCCCATACGAACGTCGGCTTGGGACGATGGATGGTATTGTTGTGCACGACAGCCATTAACATGGAGTCATTTTCCTACCTGATCTACCCTCTGCCTTATTTAGCTCAACAACTACAAATAATGCAAAATCTCCCACAGCGGCTGCGCTGCGGAGGGCTAATGGGAAAGGTTCCTCGCTGTAGTGCGATGACAGCACTGTGTGGCAGTAATTTAACTGGGGCTCTTGACTAGGTGCCCAGACTAAATGAGTCCCATCCTATCACACCAAAACTCCTGGGTTTGGATTTTTTTCATCCCTCCCATATGCAGCCCCGGGAACGCCCTACGTCTCTTGCTCTGCAAACACTTAGGGAAGAATTCCCCGGCTGCTGGGAATTAGCGCAGCAATCAGCAGAGCCGCAGTGATTCCCAACACACTGGGGTCTAAACTTTAGCTTGTTTTTACTCTCCATAAGAAAGTGGCTGCACTCAACGTGGTTTAGCTTTTATACCAAAGAATCAGAGAGTCAACAGGAATTTTCAGTAGCCCTCACTGAGGCCACCCTTGCCTGGAGCGACTGGGGTTCGGGCTGTGCAGAGGCTGCAGGATCTGCCCCGCTACGATGCAAGCCGCATTTGACATACACATACACACATGCGTGAGGGTAGGGCTGGGCAACGGACAAATAAACCACATTTTAACCAAAATTACGTGTTTACGTTCCTAAGAGCATCTGTAAGGGAAACAAAACAGACATATTTTACGTTTTACACAAAATTTCCACATGACAGAAGAACTACGCAAATGCTACCTAAGGCAGCCAAAACCTGAGGTCGGTACTGCTGGAAGCTGTGTGGGTACCAGTCAGGAAGGAATAAGGAAGAGCACGCACTGCTTTGCTAGAGACAACAGAAATTTGCCCCCACCATAAGAAATACAGTAATACAAACTGATCCCGGTGATCAGTTGAGTGCCCAACAGTAAAATAGTGCTGTCAGACCCCGGCATTCAAAACTCATGAATCATGCCCTGAAGCATGACAAGAGTGGATTCAAAATCGAAACAAATTTCAAGCAATTCTGCATTTGCCTGTTTTTTAGCCTCCAGACGTCTCTGGCAGTATTTATCAAACCCTGAATGTAACAGAAATGAAACTTCCTTTTTGCCTTTTTACTCTCGTATTTCTGATCCCATCCCACAAGGTTTGCTGTACCTCGCAACCGGCAGTCAACTGCGGCGCGAGCAACACTTGAGACGTGAGGTTCCCAAAGCATCCCACGGCTAGAAGAGCGAGGTTAAAGCCCACCTGATGGCCCCAACCAAGGGCTGGCAGCTCCCGAAGCTTACAGGCAGTGAACGGGAGAGGGGGAGCGGGTCTGGACCATGCTGCAAAGCCCTCAGCCCAATGCTGGAGGCTGCTACTTGGGGACCTCCTGCCCTGTCCAAGGAGCCTCCCACGTGCACGCATCCACCCCAGCACCGGAGATTTCTGCCGGCAGCCGGCACCAGCCTTTTGGACCTCACACGGCACCCCGTATCAGGCCAGACCTTTCCACATAATGCAAGAAGGGGTTTCTCTGCATGCTGGAAAAGCGACAGATTAGCTTTAGGAAAAAAATTTCTGGGGGTACAGGAGGAAAAAGGGAGCAAGAGAGGATCCATAATCTCTATGACTTACTGATTTCAGAGTTTAAAAAAAGCCAAATAAGACTGAATTTCTCTATTGATTATACAATTATTAATCTTTTTAGAAGCTTTTCCAACACTGCACATAATGAGCAATTCATCAAAGCATATTAGGTGCCACAGAAGTTGCATTCAATATAAAGGGGTCATTAAGTTTCTTGTAATTGCACATTACTGAAGCTTTTGTTAGTTCTAAATCAAATCAATGGGATGTGCACGTATGCTCTTTAATTGACTTTACGTAATAATAGTGTGGCCCCTAGTGATCATCTGGAATCCTCCAAAATGAGTCACCTTGCGCTGCTGTTCGTAAAAAAACAGCTTGTGTGCAGCTGGGTATATCAAATAAAGCAAAGAAATAATGAATGGAAGAAAGAAAGAAGCACCTTGGGTCATACAGGAGTATTTGCAGAGTGCCCTTTTCCCTCCATGGCAGAGTACGGCCAAGAGACTCAGCTCTTCTTCCACTCAATGAGCCTCAAAGTTTGATGGACTTCAGTAGGAGTGACACTGGGTCTCAACACTAAAAGTGTCCTGGAGATAGGTTAAAACAGGGTGTATCTGATCTTTTTCTGAGCAAGGAGGGTTTTTTGTTTTTTTTTTCAATGGACCTTACTTGCCCTATTATCATCACCATCATCAACACCTCTTTACTTTATAGCCCTTTTCATCAGCAAACCTCAAAGCGCGTGCTAAAGAGAAGAGATCAATGCTATTATTCACGTCATCTAGCAAAGAGGGCACCGAGGCAGGGAGAACACTAGGATGCTGCTACGTATACAATACACGATGTGCCTGTGTGCTGCTTTGGGGGGCAACCACTGTTGGGCCACATTCCCACACAGGCTGTGGTGAAGGCTGAGCTTTGTTTGCTACCCCTAATTCACAGGATTTTTGCTCAGGCAGATAAAATGATGGCCATGAGATGACTCAGTGAGTGGCCACACGCTGCTCGATGGAAGAGAAAGGCTGGGTGGGGCTAATAAAATTTTTAATGTGTTTGATAAGGGAAAAGAAATCCACCTATGAGCCTGCTGCGGGCTAGGCTGGGAAAGGTCGCGCTAGCTGGGGGAAATCCTTAGGTGACGGAACACGGCTGCTAATCTTCAGCAGTGGGCACAGAAGCAGGGCTAGCTCTGGGAATCTGCACAAACAGCCTGCGAAAAAAATGATGCAGGCAAATTGTCATGCGATAAATTTGCTTGTGGCATGATGACCACCATCATAATGCGAGCTGTACGTAATGCCACAGGATTTTATTTTAACCACAGTAGCATCTGTTGCTGAAGAAAGCTGCAGTTCAAAGAGGAATGCACGTCCTCTCCGTCACGGCTCCTTGGAGAAGAGCACTGGCAGTGGTTAATGATACTCTTGCGTTGGTTTTGCACCTCACTAACTACACTAGGTAAAGACCTTTTCATGACAAAACTCCCATGCAGTTTGGCTGGGAAGGTTTGATCCAAAGGCTGATTTAGTGGGGCCACATATCAATGCAAGCTGCGCCATGAGGGGGGAACCACCAGCTGGGTGTTATTAGGTGCTCTCCCCAGCACAGAAGACGTAGCTGTGAAAACCACCGCGTCCAGACAGTTGCTGGACTCCAGTACTCCTCGAATGCTAAAACCGCCTATAGCAAGCATCTCAAATTAGAGCAGCTGGAAGAATACTCTTATTTGTACATGGTCCCAGTGCGACAGAGCTGCAAACAGGGCAAAATGTCTTTTCCTCTTTTCCCCTCTCCCACATGCTGTGTTAAGCTGCAGAATGGCTCCTTAGGCTGGACTGACAGAGCAATGTCAACAGAAAAAACACCAGATACGGTTGCAAAAATTCAGCAAGAATCACAGCCGGGCTCCAAGGGAAGAGGAAACCTTCCCCCTTATAGCTTAATGCTTGACACAAGAACCATGCTGAAGCTCAGTGCTCTCCACTAGAGAGGAAATTTATTCTGCCCCAAGAACGAAGCACGGCAAACCTGCAGCCAGCACTAGAGAACTAGGAAAACGGCACTTGAGAAACACAAGCGTACAACACCCATCTCTCAAGCACACTTAAGGACCTGAAATTTTATTCAAAATGTTTGCGTTACACTTTCCAAACAACCACTCGCAATGTGCAACAGACTTCTTTTCTGCCTCTTTTTGAGTACTTGGACTCCAAAACCCTCGCTTCTGAATAGCTGAGAAATGACAGGGTGCTTCCACGGCCCGGGCTGTGATCTGGCAGCACATCCAAACTCCAGTAGGAGTCTGGCCTGCACTTTGAGAGGTGCTCCAGGCAACAAAATGAGTGGAAGAGCTTTAACAGTAATTCAAGAGTAGCTTTAAAAAATTTATTAATGCTACAATGAAGAAAACTGGCTGCTTACGTGGGATTTGGTCAGGTCAAGTCAGCCAATTCAGATCAGGAGGTGAACACACGGAGCCTAACACAGCAGCGTTGGAAAATCCACACCACTGCACATCGCTCGGAGGGACAGGCGGCTCCCCGTTCCCCGGAAGCTCAGCCAGAACATGCAGACCCTGGGACCTAGCTGTGGGCATGCAGATGTGCAACATCTGGCTCGGTCTTCAGAAGCATCCTTGTGACAGGAGGTATGAACACGACCCAGCAAGCGTTCTCAGCTCTCACTGAAGACCCTGGGAACGCAATACTTTTCAGGCTGGGGCCTGAGGGACAGTAAAGGACATTTCACTGATGCGATGAAAGAAAAAAAGTTAAGCGCAACAAAGGTTTTGGTGAAAGGCCGCGCAAGCTGACTGTTGTTTGCTCCATGCAATGGCCTTTCTCGTGCACCACACCTTTTGTAAAACACAGTTACATGAAACAAATTATTATCTCCAGTAGCTTCCGTCTACATACATTTCTGAAATACTTTCATTCCAAACTGTTTTGAGAGGAAACATTATAAAGAATGGAAACCTGGCAATTAATCGGATGGAAACCTCTGTTTCCATTTTACAGAGTAGGAAAAAAAAAAAGAGAATTATAAAAAGAATACCCAACATTAATTGCTAAGTAGGGAGATGAAAGATAAGCAGAGGCCAGCGACTGGAAGCACTCGTGCGCTGCATGCATTTACCTGCATTTGGACATGGTTCTGAAGGGTGGGTCAGACCCGTATTTGCCGTTCTCGTTCAAAACCACATAAACACCTAGTAAGGAACTGGGTTTTGACAGATGAAAATTCTATTTTCTTAAAAACTCACAAAATAAATACCTTGAAATTTTTTTTCAAAGTACGGACGAAAGGCTCTTCTGGTCAAGACACAGAGCAAATATTTACAGGTGCTGGGGAGACACCATTTCCTCCCTTTAGGCTTCAACCTAGTGTCTGCCACATAATTTTATCCATTCAATGATTTTTTTTTTTTCCAGACATCTGCCAAGAGGAAATAACTTTGCTGTATTGGGAGTCTGGGAATCCTAGAAAACAATCTTAAATCCATAAAATAATTGAAGTGCAGTTTTACTGAGCTGTTCAGTTCGATTCTGATTTTTATTACAATGTCAACAAGAGTTTAATTTGTTTTAAAGTTTAGGTTCTTAAATCTGAGTGATATACGGTAGTTTACAGCTTGCTGGCAACAGCTACTGTGGAAAAAAAAATGGAAAGTGCATATAAAGGCGGTTCTAAGTTTGACATTGTGAAAGCAGGGAGCAGTGCCAAGAGCAGCAAACAGCATGGCTTTCCCAATCCTGGCTGGCTTTAGGGACTGCTTGCTATTGACATCAGTCGCTATGGGATACATTTCCCTGCTCTAACAAATCTCATCTGGAGCCTGTAATTAAAAAAGAAATGTCTCAAAGTGTAATTTCTTTCCCTAAAACATTTACAGATGTTAACTAGATTGCTAATGGTGTGAGATGTCTGTGGGCGGACATCTTCCTCCTTATCTGCTGTGTCAAAGAGGAAGATTTCTTTATTAAAACCAGTTCTAAAGGTAGTATCTTTTCCGTGTATGTCTTTGTGTACGGGGGTGGTGGTGTCTTTTTTTCTAAACCGCTTGCTGAACTGAAAGGTTTGGAGGTGTTTTTCTTTATCGTTTCTTCTTTTTTAGTTTTCTTTTAGAAGTCATCTCCAGAGTTAGCCTGATTTAAAAGGTATTCGAAGTGGCCAAAAATGTCTTTGCTTAGCAGATTAAGAAGTATCCCATCTGAGCTGTAAAATTATAATAATAGCAGTAATAATAATAATAATAATAATAATAATAATAGTAATAATAGTAATAATAGTAGTAGTAGTGATGCAAGTTTCTTGCTCTAGTGACTTTCCACCAGTGCCTCTGGCCAGCGCCCTTTGCTAAGTGCTGCTAAAAGCATTTATGGGAGCCCGCCGGGCGACAGGGCAAGCTGATCTGCTTTAGGCGCACACCAGACAGAAGAGGGGAGAGCGTAAAAAAGGGATGAGCTTTTAGAAACGCGTGTCCCCAGGGAGGCGAGAGGGGGTTTTCTCGGCTGGCGAGGGAGGGTGCCGGCGGCAGCGCCTGCGGGCGCGGGGCTGCCCACGTGCCGGCCCCAGCTTTGCCACGCCGGTGGCCTGGAACGCCGCTCCCAGCCAAGCACTCCCGGCTTGCACGGCTGAGTCGAGCACCTCCTCGGTACCCCGCAGAAGGGGATGGCTAAAACTCTTCTTCCTGACACACGCAGCCCAGACTCAGTTGTCAGCTCGGGCCTTTCCCCCCGCCAACACCCTCCCGCCTCCCTTTCTTTTTTTTTTTTTTGCAACCGGCTTTGATTGGAGCCAGAGCCTGGGGTAAATCAGAGGAATTTCTAGATTTTTCTGAGTGCTGCGAGCTCTCGCTGTTTTCCGGTACCTACTTCCTGCCATATCTAAAATAACAGCAGCTGCAGGGGCCTGATAGAGAAGAGCTCCAGGGGACAAATTCTCACAAATGGGGTGGGAAAGAAGGAAAAAAAAAAAAAAAAAAAGACAGTTATTAGGGAGCCGATAACACACAGAGCCAGCATCAGATTCATTGTTGGAGTCGATAGCACCATAGGCTGTGGATGTTGTTGTCAGAAGAAAACAAATCCTGTAAAATGGCCATGGGAATGATAAGTCTTCATGTTCGCTGGGATAACAGAGGTAGCTTTACAGCACTTGTCCTATTGTATGGAGTATCGTGCCTCGATTAGCTAATGTCTCCGAGGGCCAGATAAGCGAGGATGAATGTTCTGCCCTAGAAGCCTTCATGCTTTCTCTTTGTCATGGCTATCTATGGAGAAAGCTTTGCACACATAAAGAAGGCCCCCTGCTTCAGAGAAAAACATTACAGAAAATGTAAAATTGTTGAAATTATCCCATTTTCCATGGAGAACGCATGGTGCGCTTTGTCATTGTCCCGTGACAGACCATACGAAAGAGTACAGCAACTCAAGAGACCTCCAAAGTGGCATAAAGGTCCACACATACATACCTCTACAACAACTACTCCAGGAGACAAATTTCTCTTTCCTACTGGCATAAAGGGGGACAGAAACAGGCATGGTGCATTCACCCAAAATATACTTATCCACTCTTCAATGTGCAAGAACGTAGGGCTCCTTGAGATCCCTTTGGCCTAGACCTTGTAACCAACACAAACAACCCAAACAACCAAAGTGAGGGTTCTTAAAACCCTGCAAGTCAGTCACACTACATGTACAATACAGACAGCATTTCAGATTATTGTATGTGCCGTTGACCTTTACATATTAATGTAATACAATCTTTTACAGTTACTTTGGGAACTGTAACTTGTGTTTGCGTCAACTTTTGGGCCCTTAAATTTTCATTCAGTATTAGAGATTTTCAGGCATTATTTTCTTTTAACATAGGACTTTTTTTAAGAGCATTAAGTGATAGGTTCTCGTGATTGTAAGTTGGAGCCTGATCAAAGAAGAGCACTGAAGACAACAGAAGTATTCCCATTCACTTTAATGGGATTTGCATCAAGTCCTTATTAAACACAGGCAGATACGTAAAGGTGGTCTCCAAATGCTCAAGGTACAGGTCTGATGGCTTGGCAGGAACGAATCAGTCCCTGCACTGTAAACACCCTATTTTGCTCATTATTCCCTAAAGATTATTTGAAATGTTTTAATGTTGATATACGAAAAAGGCAGGTAGATCTGTTCTCTTATTTTGCTTGAATTTTGAAGCATACACAACTTCTCTGATGTCAGCAGACTTACTTCTGATTCCTACCACTCAAAGAGGACAACCACGTTTCTGTGTTTACTTTAGTGTGTTGGCTTTAATGCATACGCGTGTGGGTACAGTTTGATCCCAGAGCCCTACTCGCTTTCTAGGGAATAGTGGAAAACCATACACAGGGTTTTAGCAGCATGCTGCTTTTCTTTTCTGGATTCTAAACCATTTCTCTAGGCCTAAAAATCCTTGTTTTGCTTGAGTACACAGCTCAGCAGCCAATTTTTAATTGTTAAAACAGGATGATGTTAAGCTACTTGGTTCTTCCCATCCCCAAAAGAGGCTCCTTAAAACACGAATCATCTTTGGTTCATGTTCAGGTAATAACAACTAGAATTACACAAAGTGGCCAAGTTTAGACAGACTAGACAATATTCTAGCCTAAACTCGTAAAACCTAAATTAGTTAAAATAGTTTTTTTACAAAAAATCACCCTTGACAATGTAAAGAAAGTGAATTCGTATTTCCGCAAAAGTAGAAGTAGTTAGAAAATATGAGGTATTGCCTAATCCTGTTTTAAGCACTGTTATGGCTGTGCTGTATTACACACGCTTATAGAGTAGTGCATTTATGGTAAACTGGCTAAGGAATTTGGAAGTAGGATTAATGAACTTTCCTTTCACACTAGACTAGATCAGATCACAGAAGCAGATCAATCTGTCACGATTCTCAGCTTTTGTTCAAGAAAGGCGAGCATAGTGAAGGTCAGAGACAGACTAAAGAGCAGCACTGCAATTATTTACTGACATGAGACTGGAAAGAATATCACATAGCTACATGGAGCACAACTTGGACTTTAGACACATAGGAAAGAATGGTTCATTTTATGCCGCTAATCATAGCCAAGGATTAAGATATTTTGGAAAAGCCCTATTATTTCTCATTCTGCAAACCAGGATTTCATTACTGGTAAATCATGAAATTTATGAAGTCCATTCATACAAATTAATTTCCTTTCCTGATTTCCATTGGCATGTGAGATACAGATACATAATACAAATAAAAGCCTGTAAAGGAAAAAAAAAAGATACACAGAAATGTCTGCTTGTACTTAACAGTGGGGTAATCTCAAGTAAGGAAGTAGCTAGAAGAATTGTCCCTGCAACTAGTACATTCATTCTTAAATAAACGGGTTTAGGGTCTGAACAGGTAGAAATCAGTGCAGCTGCACTACAGCTAGATGGATCGATGCTGACTTACTCTAGTTGTCTCTATCAAAAATAACCAAAGGTGAGTTCTTCCACTCTAAGATTTCCATTTTGCAGCAGCACGCAAAATCTAGACCTCTTCCATATTATGAGAAATATTCCTACTTAGACATCTTAAAGAAGAATTCTTGCAATCATTTTAGTGCGTCAAGGTGTGGGGTTTTCCCCCGGCAGTGGTGCTTCCCCTCAATGAAAGTTTTTCATATGAAATTTAAATCTGTCTTCAGACAACTTTCTGAACACCAAAATTTTTTAGAAAATTAGGCACAGGGAGGCGGTGGCCCACATTGCTCAGGGGACCATGCACAACTGAAAGTATGATACAGCCTCGTTTGGTGTCACAAGCATCTGTCAGCTCCTCCCTGAAACAAGGTCTTAACTGACAGAAGAGAAATTATGTTGGTCGTTGCAGAAATCTAGATTTCATCATCAGAGAAACCATAAATATAGCCACTGAAACACCAGGTATACGGCTGGCTGATCTCTAGCTGGCCGACCGAACATTTTTAGGGTCACAACTCACATGATCGTACATAGGCAGTCCTGTCTCCTACCACCTTCCTGACTAAAATAAAAGAAGACAGTAAGTTTGCTTCAAATTCCAAAAGCAGATTTCTTTTCTGAATATTCACCTAACAACCAAAGAAATGGCCCATCCATTTGTAGACTTCTTGGAAGGAAATCTGGCATCTCTACCAAAAGTCTGCTCACTTTTCATACTCTCCTCTGTGCTGAGTGCTTGAATCCGAAATATTCTTTATAATAATAAAGCCTAGCCCACTGTTAGCTAATTGTACTGTTATACAAGGGCAGGCCCTGCTCCAGCAAACCAGTTCATTGGGGCAGAAGGTGCAGCTTGTGTGCAGCAGCCAGGAGGCAGAGACTCTGGTACTAGATCTTAACAATCAACAAAAAACTGGATCATACAGAAACATTTGCATTCTGTTTCTTCTCTGGTTTAAGATGGTGATATTCCCCATAATGAAATTCAGTGCTAGGGAAGGGTTTAGAAAGGAGTTTTCTCTTTTAGTTGAGCAGATGATTTTTTTTTTTAAAAAAGTATCTGAGTGATTTTGGTCTGGAAACACTTACAAATTTTTGATGAGACACCATTCAGTCCAGGTGCTTTTCCCAAGTTAATATTAAATATAGCTTTGGAAACTTCAGCAGATGTTCTAATTTTTTCTAGTTCAAATTTTTTTTGCTACTAGTCTGCCTTTATTTAAATAGCTGGCTCTAATTGATTCTTTAATACACTGATTTATAATGTGTTGCGAATCTTCTGTTAATTTACTTGCGATTCTGTTATTATTTCCCCTGATTTAACACATCCTGTTTTAGAACATCCATCGAAGTTGATGGAAAAATTTTTCATGGCATTTGGATCATGTCCTAAATGCAATTTGAATGCCATCTTTCGAAACTTGCAAAGTAACGGGATTTCCTGTTTTATTCTTCAATCGTACAACCTTGAAAAGGAGGTTTTACAAATCCTCCTCTGCCTTGTCAAAGTCTGATCACTTCTACTCCTTCTAGCAGTACTTTTCCTGGGTAATTTCTAATTGGGGAAGAGCCAATGGGTAATATTTTCTGATTTTTCTCACTTTTATTGAATGCCCTGTTACACTGCAAGAGAAGTCTTAAAACTGATACAAAAATTTCTCACTAAGTTCAGGTGACGAGACTGTATTTACTCAAAGAGCACTTCCCACCCCCTTCTCTTCTACCATATTTCTAAGTTTTTTTGGGCTCCCTACAGGAGCTCTCTCTCCACCCAGTGGTAGCACTGAAGTCCCCTCCTCGCTCCTTAGAAAACCTGGCAATAGAGCGTGGAAATAACTCCCAGGGTTATTTGAGGGTCCTGCCCCAGCGGAGCCGGGCCACCCAAACCTCCTACCTCCACGCAGTGCAGCCACCTCACTGCAGATCAATACTGACTTGAGCTTACTCAGATGCACTCACTCCTCAGATATATATAAGTTTAATGAGCACATTGCTCATTTCATCATCTCCTCTCATTTTTCTCTATACTTAAATTATTTTGGGGCAAAGTGAGGTATTCTTTAGATACACTTTTCCATGGCAGTCAAATCCTGGGCTTTTACTACTCATTTGTACCATTTCAGTTTTAGAGAAACTCCTCTCTCTCACACCCACACTCACCCTTTCCAAAATTCATCTTTGCTCATCTTTTTTTTATGGGGATGTTATATTTAACCTTCCTCTCATTTCTCTTTTTCTCAAGCCCTCTTTCACTCTAATTACACCACCAGGTAGTTTCACAGCCATACTCTAAGTCTGAAACTTTAAAATGCTTGCTAACTGTGCTACAGCATCATGAGAAAGCTTCTGTTCTTTCAGTATGTTCCCCAAATAGAATAAATGTATATACATACATGCACTTGCTTGCACTTGTCACAAAGGGCCCTGATTCCCCAACTGTGCTGAATCCTTGCCAGGGTGCAGCCCCACGCAGAGCCCCTGCTTCGACTGGGGGTCCTGGAGTCCTGTCGCACGGAGCTGACTCTGCTAGCAAGTATGCACCAACTCAGCTGAGGGTTGCAGCTATCTCTGGACTTGTAAACTAGCTACTAAAATAGCAAGAAGATGCTTTCACATCAGCACGTCCTTCCGGCAAACCTTTCCTTGACTTCAGCATTGCTGGTTCCTCTTCAGGACATGACTTTACCATTGAAATAGTGTGAAGTATCTGGGATATTGGATTGTAAAAAGGTAAGTCTAAACCCTCTACAAAGGAGATGGTCACCTTTATCTCTACAATTCTGGCTATATGCTGAACAGGGCAGAAACCAGCAGTTTGTCTGGCAAAAATGGAGGTTTGCAGGTTCCTACCAAGTGGTATCTGACACGGTATGTCCAACTGTGAGTCTATGGTTTAAGCAGACTGTAGTGGTGCTTGTCTGGCCTGTAAAGGTCCAGCCTGGGTTTCTGGAAACAGTGGGAGAATTCCTGGAATGTTTTCTGATGCAGCCATTGCTGCTGTGTTTGTCCACCGATGCAAAAAGTGTAGTGTCCCTGTGGTCAATGGCACTTTCTGTCCTGGAATCAGTTTTGCTTCTTCTTCTTTTGCAACGAGGTCTTTCCTCATCCTAACATACTCTCTATGTGGAAGAAAAAATAAGCAAAAATCCCCGAGAACTCTGCCAAAGTTACCTAGGAATCTCAGGGACTAGAGCAGAGCAGCCATCTCCATCACTGGCGGCCCTTCCAGTCCCTGGGTGAGGTACATCAAACCAGAGCCTGGTCTCATTATATCTTTTTGCAAAACCTGAATTTGTGCTGCATCAATTCTAGCAGCTTCGGGAAGTTCTAGCCTTTGACTGCTGGGGCCCGAGGGACAGCTCTGTATCGTCTCGCGCAACGGTTAACAGTTAATGAGTCGGGGAAATTTCTCAGAAGAAAGAAAACAAACAAGAGAGTGCGTAATTGAAAAAAATCAGGACCAGTTTCTCTGCTAACCTCTTTCTATACGACAATTTCACACATAGTCATTTTAGACTGAGAAGCACATTTGAACCTCCGAGTACTACTGGCCCAGAGACATATTACTATAAGGAGAAGATGCCTGGAGAAGTTGTTAATGGCTCATGCAGATGCTCCGAGGTGAAAGCTCTCAAGTGAAAAGCTCAGCCCAAGCACAGCCTAGAACATGGTGGAACACAGAGTTATCACGGGGGGAAAAAAGCCAAATAATAGCGAAGAGATCATCTTTACTAGTTGCTTCAGTCTTCCAAAAGAATAGCTGGATAGCAAAAGCTCAGATGCCTGAGAAACATTCAGCAGCAGTGACAACTGCAGCTCCGAGGCAGGCAGCAGCATGGAGCCAGATTTCAGAGCTGCAACGGACATTTCAGTTCAGAAACTAATTGTGCACAACAGGAGGTCCACAGGATGGGCTTCTTCACCTGACCTCATGTTTCTAAAAGGTTTTACTCAACAGGCACCTGCAGGATTTTCAGAGAAGGCAGTCATGAGTAGAAGAGACTTACATCACTCTCGCCAACAACAACTTCAAAGAAGCAAAAGAATTAGTATACTAAGTCTTATAGCTCATTACATATATGTCTGTGTATGTGCACACAGATATATATGCACACACATACTTTATGCGTGTACGGATTTGCATATACAGGGATAGAAATAAAGTTAAAATAAATATTCTTCATTTTTGTATTTTTGGAGGCTTCTCTTGTGACCTAAAATAGCATTTTTTTCTACTTAGTAATTTGCAGAAGATTTTGCTTATGAGGTGGCAATGAAACACATATTTTCCCTGAAGCACTAGAAAAAGAACTGACTGCTGCTCCCAGGGTATCAAAATTGATTTGCAATGTCTACTGCAATACCTATTCTGCAACCCCAAAGATATCACAAGAGTTATGAAATGGAACAAATCTTTAGCCCTAGCTACCACTGAAATCTAACATCAAGAGCAATCTGGACAGCACAGACATGAAGAGTCAAATTTTGTCTTCTGCACTCTCATATGGCTGCAGAAGGGCCAAAATTAAGTAGAAAAATCATGCTGTAGTTGTGCAAAGGCAAGGCAAGTGAGGAATGTTCTTGTGCATACATGATGCTTGGATAACATGAGCTATAACTGTGTAAGGACCAAAGAATTTAATCCACTAATTATGGACTTTGATAGCCTGTAGCACTGCTTTTCAAGACTGTTCAAGTGCTCGTATTGCAATTCATGCGCCCAGGGACAATACAGTTCGGGAATTTCGACACACTTGCAGCACCATCTCACTTCTTTTTCCGATATTTGTCTTGCAGTAGGCTTCAAAGTATGCAAAATGTAAAAGACCTACCGACAAAGCCACGCCTGTAAAGCAGGCAGAGGACTGCTCCAGCTCCCTGGTTTGCAGACAAACCCAGTCAGACTGGCCAACGATGAACAGGACTATGGTTTTCCTACTGTATTTCTTACTCACCGATTGTTTCCAGGTATTTTCAACGTCCAGACTTTGCAGGCTTCCTCAGTGACAGAGGAGGAGGGGAACATTTTGAGGGTCTGCTTTTTTTCATAAGCTTCCTCCTAGCCTGGAGATAAGCCTGGTGTGGAAAGCCTGTGCCCCCTTTGGTTGCAATCAGCATTAGCTCCTCGGAGAGGAGGAAAGACCAGGAGCCAGGTTATCAAGCAGCCTGTCCTCGACAGCTATGGTCAAGCCGCTATCGGGCCCATGACCGAGCCCCCCAGTTGTCCGGCAGACGCAGATGAAACAATCAACTGTGCCGCGCAGAAATCCGCTAGAAAAGACTCCCTCTCTGCCTGTCCATCAGCGACCGGATTTCAATGAATGCAGCTATTATGCGTTTTAACTACCAGCCATACGCCTGGTCCTGTTCCCAACAAACCCAAAGGGAACGGTGTTATTGACTTAAGTGGGAGCAGAGGCAGGCCCTTCGCTGCTCTGCGATCTAGCAAGGCTACAGCTTGCTAGCGCCTAGCCAGGAGCGCCGTACGTGAAGTCGGGGAGTTTACTCATGAGAGCGCTTCCTCCGACACGTATGTGTCTGCTGGGCTGAGCCGGCGGCTTGCTCCAGCCCAGCTCTGCTGAGAGGCAGCAGGGGTCTGTGTGACACTCTGCTTCCCGGAGAAGAGGGGTTTTCTAAACCAACTTCCCCAGAAGTGTTTTGCCAGGACGGGTTCAGGACACGAGAGCAGGGAGGCCGTACACCAGCCACGCGGCCACACCTGACCAGCTAACACTGCACAGCTCAGCAGAAACGTTTCAAACAAACAACATATTCCTAAAATGAATCGCATCGGAACAAAGCTTTCTCATGAAGCTTGTGCTTCTGCAAGCCACATATTTTCCTTGGCACGCCTCCAGGCTTAAAAGCAGATGTAAATGTTACCAAGGCTCAGATACAGCAACTTCTTCTCCCCCGATCGCCAAGGAAAACTTACAGAAAATAACCCACAAAACCTTTACCATTTGAAACAGCAATGTCAACAGCCATTACTATGGAAATAGGAGAATCAATCAGGCATGGGATTGAGAAGCGACTTCTTCCCCCGCTAACTGCACAGCCACTAGCAGGGCTGCAGCGTGAAGCTGGCTCTTAGCTGAGAAGAGGGTGCAACGCAGCTTCAGCTGAACACTTAATGACTCAAAATGTTTAATGCAAAGGTGCGTGTGCAGATGCACATCAAG
This sequence comes from Calonectris borealis, assembly GCF_964195595.1. Classification (NCBI taxonomy): domain Eukaryota; kingdom Metazoa; phylum Chordata; class Aves; order Procellariiformes; family Procellariidae; genus Calonectris; species Calonectris borealis. The sequence continues at coordinate 105,366,944 of NC_134313.1, read as the reverse complement.
CAAATGCTGGGTTTTCAACACTAAAAGTACTCTCGAGTATCAAAACGCTGCAAAGCACTGCCTGCTGATTTCTGCAGCTTTCCCATCGCTTGGCCAGCCTCCTGCTCCCTCCGCCAGTGTCTGCCATCACCATCACTGAATGAGGGTGGAGGCACTCGGGACTTCTCTGAGGCGACCAGACACTTCCTTGAAAGCCTGAGACTCAAGGACGTCCGTGGAAATCTAAGTGCTGATGTTAGAAGACAGCAAAGTTCGCTGCTAGATTTCAGAGCACACTGCAGCTAAGAGGTAGGCAGGTCTCTCTGTGGGCAACCGCACACCTGGGACTGGAGAAAACCAGCAGTGACACCTAGTTTGGTCAGCTGCTCTTCTGGGGGCTTTCTTCTGGTGGGCCTCCAGGGAGACACAGTTCAGCAAACCCGCTAGAAACAGCAAAACCCGATACCGCGGGTGTGCGGTTTCGTGTAACAGGATACCCCTCAAACCCAGACGAGCAAGTCCACCGAAGGTCTGACTCGAACGCATTACTTCAGTCTCCCTTACTCATCGCGTACAACCCAAGCCCCAAATGTTAACGACTCAGCATGTTTTATCACAGTAGCATGTACACTTTCAATCATCATTAGAGACGAGGAGGGTCTAGGCTCAGGCACCACGCCAGATTAAGTAAAACTTTCCATGAGGAAAGCTATTTGTTTTCTCCCAGAGCTGCGAGGCTTGGCCAAGAGGGAGGGAGGGAAAAGCTCGCCCAAGCCAGACCGAAGTGTAGACAGTGTTACTGGACTTTGCAGACTACCTGCGTGTTGTTCTAATGACATCTGGACTACTGGAAATCACCGAGTGCGCTCAGGAGTTTTCAAAGGCATAATTGTGGCAGCAGCAGACTAAACTTAATGCCTCGAGAGCCAATCGCTTTAATCATGAAGCTGAGATGTATGAAAAAGGATACATTTCAGCAAAAGAATAATTCTGTCTGCTATGGTTCCTGTTCAAATAAACTATATCACCAAACCACGTGCATTTGAAGCATATAGAGGAGTGAAAAAAAGAACATATGGTTTAGAGGCAAAAAACTTTCATATATACTGTACAGGAGATATATGGACTTGTCAGACATCTAACAGTTCAACACTGTAAGCAATTCATGGGAATGACATTAGCAATAGCTCATATTACATCCAGGAGTTACAGCTTTTACTGCAAAGGTTATTTTTAAAAGAGCCATGTTTAAAATGAAATGGCTGGCAGGGCTGCAGCTTTCAGTAACACTTTACCTGTGGTTTTGCCACTTTTACATACTTATTGGGGGCTTAATGCTCCCAATTTACCTTTTTAGAGTAAAATAAAAGTCGCAATGAATGCATTCATTGGCATGGTGCTATAAAACTCACAGCTGTGCAAAGACAATCACAAGAACAAAAGCCTCCTTGTTTTAAAAAAGATGATGTGGTTCTGATACTTTCTGCTAGCCACATATCTAAGCATCAGATACCTTCGTTTATGGCCTATGTATTTTCATCTTACTACACAAAGATTTATAGATCTGATCAAGTCAAGATCAGGATAGAGACCTTTACGAACGCGTCCGTGTCAAAAGGAGGAGGCTGAATTAATATACAAAACTTCAGACAAGAGATCTGTCTTTCAGATATTGTTATTCCAGTTCTGGCTCCTACACAGGACTCGGGGCGTTCTGGAAAACAGTTTTTTCAATGGCAGAGGGAACCCTGGCCCCACTGCCGGCAATGGGAGCGTGTCGCCGATTTCAACGTGGCTGGGACTGCATCTCAAAAGTTGAGATTAGAACCCAGGCAAAGCTCAAAGAAGCCAAGATCTTCTTCAGCTTCAGTACTCAAGCATACCTTGATTAAAGAATCCTCCAGGATGCTGCTTTGCTTTCAATTAAAAACTGCTTTTGTAAAGTTCTGTGCATTAATATAACAAACGGGATCACAGTGTGTACAATACACCTTGAAATCTGCTTAGAACGTAAGTCATACATTTTTTCCTGTTGGTACCAATGTGTTTCCCCCTTGCTTTTTCGAAATAGCTTCATTTTCATCTGTAATGAAAACTACTTTCTTTGATGTTTCTAACGGCAGGAAATAATTTCACAACTGAGTGTCATTCTGCTGCAGGTAAAAAATGTAATAGCTTGTGGGAGTGCCAGTTACAACCTGAAAAATGTTTCTTGGCATTAGCATGCCTAATTGAACACTCTCCATCCTGGTGAAATAAAGATTTGGAGCTCAGTTCTGTGTTCCACCCAGGCTACACTAGGTCCAGGAAAGGGAAACGGGGATAAGGAAGGTGATTTCAAGCCACCTTTAGCATCTCCTGTTGTGAGCCTGGCCAGTTCGCAGCTGCCTGAACATCCTGAAAGCCATGTGAACTTACATTCGACCGCCTCTGGCTTGGGGTTTCTTCTACCCCTAAGAAAAGCAGTTAAAATTTGGAAAAACTATCATCTGAGCTGTCCTGGTCAACAGAAAAATAGCAAGATTAGTTCAAGAGCAGACTAGCACAGCTTTTGACCCAAGTCCTAGTTAGAGGGCCACAGAGAGGAGCACGTTCAAAAATGAGATATAAACTAGGTATTCTTCCCTTGAGAGAATGACTAGTTCAAGGGACCAGGAAGATTTCTCATCAGCATGTAGCTTCCCCAAACTGGCCATCTCTTTGGGCAATGCTAATTCCACTTCATGCCTCAAAGGGCTGAACAGCACATTAGACTCATCGATCCCCAGATAAAATGTTTTCTCTTAAAAGCAATTACTGCACGGACTCGTACTGAAGAGGTCCCTCAAGCCTGCCTGTCTAAGGATTTTCCATGAGCTCCACCACCCTAGCGCCCCATGCTACTCCCAGGTTAGATCCGAAAGGGGAATGTCACCTAACCTCCACCGCCTGGGGCAGGGGTGGCAGACGCACGTGGAGCCAGCGTCAGCCCTGGCGTGGTCTGCCAGGGTGCCCCAGCGCCCTGCAGGCTGCTGCAAGAGCTTCTGGCAGGGAGGACAGGAGACACCCCCTCTCCTGCTGCAAAGGACCAGGGGCTCCCGCAGAGGACCAAAACCAGGCATAAATGTCACATTTCAACCGCTTTTAATCAAATCTTGCTGTGAAAGCAGCAAAGGGAGTCAGCCATAATCTTTGTTAGGAGGTTGAACTTGGAATTATTTGAAATGAGTGCTGGTATACAAGCCAGATACCTTTCAATATCAAGAGCATAGCCATAATATATCAGGTATCACTTTACAGGGTGAGTTTTAAATACGTTCTACATGTTCACTCATATATTCACATACTGAAACGGACAGCACATTTAATGAGTAGCCCAGGTGGCTACTGTAGATTTTGATTTAAAACAAGATTGCCAAGACCAAAACTTATTTGCCAAAATGGAAGTCTCTTTGGGTGCTCCCTTTATATCACTTCAGCTGCCCACCATTACCGAAGCAGAAAATGTCATATACAGGACATATATTTATATAAACTCACTGACTGGTTTTTTCCATCTATACTCTGCAGTATAGATGGTCTATATTTGGAGATTCTCCAGACCAAAAGGAATGAATATTGCTTTGATCCCATAAGCTGAAACAAAAAAAAATCAGTTTATACCTGGTTCAAGATTGCTATATGTATATTAGATACATACATCAAACCTCCCCAAATTGGCAAACAAGCAACCAAAATTTTACCTAATATAATCTAGCATAACCAATTAGATATTTTATTTTTCTGGTAGTCCCATAAGTATGTTAGATGTTTATACCTCACACTTCATAAATACTTTCAGGTAAAACTGGAGGTATTAAAGACACCGTGAAGATACACTTTTTTAATGGAGTGATGCTTTGAGAATTTAATTTTTAATGTCATTAAAATATTTCATTACTTTTAAATTACTTTAGGGATGAGGAAAAGAGTTGGTATACTTAGAGTAGCAGGCAAGGAAAGCAGTCAAGTACATCTGACTTCTCTCTGGCTTTCATATTGTTCACAGGTGCAAAGATTGAAAAAATACTGAAAAAAAGGTTAAATCATGTTGTATGAAGGGATCTGAACTGAATCAGTGAGACAACAAATTATGAAGAGGTAGAGCAGCAACCTATTTAAAAAAAGAGAGTAACTGTCCTTACCCACGGGTATGATTTGATATTCTGGTTTTCAGAATATGGTCATAAAGCACAGATATCCCACCCACTCCTCCAACAAGGAAAACTCTTAAATATGGATATGATACTAAGAAGAAATAATGGCAATGGCTTAAAAGCTCTTATTCCCAAAAAAATCAAGCACATGAAAAATTAGTTGCTCCTATTCAGTATGAGCCACTCTGCAAAACCCATTCTCCCTTATTCCACAGTTATGGCCAGAGGTCTGAATGAAATGGCACCAGACACAAAGGCATTGCATATGTGGAGTGCTTTGCCTTTTCAGCGCAGATCTCGGTGAACAGCACCTACTGGGACACCAAACGCAATCACTGGTGGTTTCCAGGCAGTCACCGTAGTGGCCAAACCGCCCTTTGAGGCTGTGTGAGGCCAGATACCATCCTTCCATAACTAATTGGTGAGCATGAGGAGGGGATTTTTTACCGAGACAGGATGAGTTGATTAGATAGCTGCTGGGGAGGATCAGATGACATCAGATGTGGCTTCAAGTCGCACTTACTCTGGCCTATGGGTGAGATGCTGCCACCAAGAACTGTCCCACTGCACTCCCTGACCCGCAGCAACAGGCTTCCTGCCCCTCTCGTGGGCTGGACCCAGCTATTGGACCCAGGGGATGTGGTTCCATGAGCTGACCCAGTGGAAAACTATGTGGGTTTTGCTATTTTTGGCAGGTTAGTTTTCCATTAGCCTGCTCTGCCGCTCCATAATCAATTGATAGGACTTAAAGGAAGCAGCAAGAAGATGTGGCTAAGGGCAAGATGGATCGAGGCCACCCTTTCCATGGGAGCCTGCAGTTACATCAGATTAAATGTAATGTGAAACCAACGACTGCACTGGTGGTGGTAAGGGTGCCTGCATGAAATGCATATAGCATAGATCTAAACGGGCTTCCAGCCTGATTCGCAGCTTTGTGCTCCTGTGCCGTGTGTGTGAGGCATGCCGGGGCTCTGCATGGTTTGAACAGAGGATCTTGGCCAGCACAAGTCCCACAAGACATGCTTCCTGCCTTTAGCCCCTCTGCCACATACCTTCTCTCTCAACTGCCCAAATACTGAGACAAGTAAGAAGACAGTAGTAGTCCACTCCTGATTTCTACAAGGGCTTCATTTTGTCAACACAAAACATAGAGTGGATGACCTTTTCTTTAGGCAGTGAGATAACGCATAGATAGGAAAGGGCAGCTCACGCTCCATCAGTGTGACTCCTGAGACAAACCTACATATCAGTTTAGACATAGAAAAGGGACTTCCTCTGGTTACCATTCCTGATTACCACCCTCAGAGGGAACTGGTGGTATTTAATTTTTTGGAACTACGTAAGTTAGGTTTTTTCTATTATGTATTGTTACCATGACTGTTACATGTCTATGAATTCTTCCTTGGTCTATAGTTCGTGTGGTCAGCCACAGAATGATTTTGATAGCCTGCTGGATGCCAAAGGGAAGTATATCTGGATTTGGCTGAAGAGATCTTCAAAGTCAACTTTAAGTGTCAGTGCAGATGTACATGGTGGCTTCTACAATTACTTCTGATTATCTGTCAGAGGACTGGTGTGCGTGTGTGTCCAGAAGAGGGGATGGAAGAGAGATGGTGTTAAAGACTAAACCATTTATGCTTTGTCAGACAGAATGAGCATTGCTGCAAAAAATAAAATCTCTCTCCCAGACCACATGGTAGCAAAGTTCCTCTGTTCCTCCAGGAGAAACCTGAAGCAGACATGGCTGAGAAGCTTCACCCTTCATCCCTGAGCCTCAGTCCCATCTCTACAGCAGAGACTAGCCAAAGGCAGCTTTCATAGTGCTGTCAGAGAAGTAGTTCCTAGATTTTGAGAGGTAAGGCAGAAAGACTGCCCATTTCTTGTGCTTTTCTAGGAAGACAGCTATAGACTAAATTTAGATTTTATCTGTATTCTCTTCCTTCCATAGATAACTTCTGGTTTCTCTCAAAACCGAAATTTGAGCATGGCTTTTTGTTTTGGTTTGTGTACATTTCTTGTTTGGTTTGTTGAAATCTTGCCCCTTTGAGCATAGATATGTGGTAAAACTGCACGCTATATGAAGAAAACCTTGTCACAAAAGATGTGTTGTGCAAAACTTCAGTGAACTGAACTCCTAATTAAGAAAAATTCCTTAGATCTGTCTATCATGTAACGAGTAATAACTACTGTTAAGAAAAGTAATTTTCCTGGAGTTGAAAAGCAAAAGGCTGCTACTCAACCTCCAAAACATTCATTTGTAATCCTAATTCAGTGAGTATCATGCTGTTTAAAATAGAATGACTAAATGTCCTTTTTTTAAAAACAGTGCAATGAATTGTCTTTAAATTCTCCCCGAAAGACAATCACATTCAGATGTTCCTTGGCACCAATTAGTTTCAGTGCTGCCATTCCAAAGGCATTTCTTCTTCAAATAGAATGGTATGTTATATAAAGTTATGTGGCTATTGGAAGGGAACTCACGTACTGCATTAAGGTGAGGGTCCAGAATACTACTGGGATACTTAGCAGCAAGTGCTAAATCACAGTTCAATGAGGTCACATAATCAAATTCCAGATTATCCCTTTTATTACGTTTGACTAATAAATCTTTGGAAACTAGAGTCTGACAAGTTCATCACAGCATTTTAACTTTTCAGTGGTGCGTGTAGAATACATATACATATAGAATCTTACAAAAGCAAAAAAAAAAAAAAAAAGCAGCAGCAAGCCCACAATAAGAATGGAAGAAAAAGTAGTCTTTATGTCAGATGCCACCGGACTGAAAAGTTAGGATGAAAGATGTGCCTCCGTTTTTAATTTGAACCTTCTAAACTGAAGTAGAGCAGTTTATCATTTAGTTCCAGTCAACAGATTTGCACATCAGAGGTTTCACTGTATTATGGATGGGACAACGTTAAATATGTTTTCACTGCAGTTCCACAGGTCACTGGCATGGGCATAAGCCAAGACCGTACGGTTAAGATTATTGCAACATAGCTATCGGTCATGCATCTAGCTCTATGGTAACTAACAGTATTTAACGCTTAGATAATATGGTTTCATTGTCACAAATGAAATTAAAGAGCCCTTTCCCATATAGAGACAATCCAAGCAAAAGTCCGCACCATTCCACCAGGCTGTTAATTAAACTTTTTTCCACCAGGACTCAAAAGGAGGAGAAAGTTAAGGGAACTCACTGATATAGCAACATGGTTGAACGCAAACCTATGCTGCGGAAGACTTACCATCATCCAGGTACATCTGGTCCAATTCCTCAGGTTCTCGCTTGATCGTTACAGGAATAGGGGCCAAATTATGATTACTTTCCTCATGCAACTCTGGCAATGACAGTGGTTGGGTTGTTGGAGACTCATTTCTGTGAACCTTCGGCAGTTGCTGCTGCTGTTGACCCATTATGGATGAGTGAGTTGGACTGCAGGACTGCAAATAGGTTGGCTCTTGGGTAACAGATGGAACTGGAGAAGAGGGACTGTTGGGATAGAGTGTTTGTTGATAACCAAGGGGACAGCTACTGCTCAGATGTTGACTCACCTGCGGCTGCAGCATGATGTGAGATGATTGCTCGGGGGAGCTTGGGTGCACAACTATAGACCTTGGCACTTCCTGTATGGTGGGAACACCTCCAGCGGGCTGCTGAAGTCCGAGGTGACTGTGGCCCGGGTTGGGGATGCACTTGTAAGGAGAGGACGAAAGGTCGTGCAGCTTGGGGCTTGCGTTGGGAGAGGGTGACATCACAGCGTTTCTCTGCTGACAGGAGGCAAAGCCAGCCACGAGGCACGAACCAGGATCAGGGGGCATCATGATCTGCTGGCTGTAGTATGGTTTAGAGAGAGGGCTTAAGCCTTGGTTCATTGGTCCACAGGTTTGAGCAGGCTCATAGTCATCTGTGGGTTCTGTTTTTATAATTGGAACTGTTAAAAGAAAAAAGTTTTAAATAAACATGAGTTGCGTATTGGTATGATCAAGTTGGCTTGTGGCTAGGATACCCTTTGCAAAACAAACAACGTCTTGAATAAGACTCTGTGTGTCTTTTGCCTAGTTCTCCCACCCTATAAAAAAAAATGAATGAGTCATCAGCACAAGAAAGTCACAGCTGGTTCTAATATTGAAAAGGACTATTTTCTTTGGACTCTCCTCCAGCACTAATGTGCTATAAAAATCTATTTGCAAATAGCTGTGCTTCAGTGGAAGCTTTGGACCCAAGGGCTCCATGGATTTGTAGTAATCAAAGCAAGAATTTTAACTTGGATATACTACTGCATTTCTACGGCTACTGATGGCCCATTTGATAAATGTCTGCACACTCGGTAAACTGAAGCATAATAAGGTAGAGATGGGGCTTTCAGAGTTCAGTGAAAGTAAAAGTGCAAAGATACATGACAAACTACTATGTACAAGAAGTTTTCCCTTATGAGGATACTTTTGAAAGAGTAGGATTTGATTTATTTAGTTTTTACATGATTGTGTTTAATCTTACTAACCAGCCAATGGGTGTAAAATATTCAATAAGTTGCATCCAACTCTCAGTGATTCTAAGTTGGATCCAAACTGCTAATGCCAGCTCCTAACAAATCAGTCTCTGGCTACCAAGAAAAACTGACTCCTATCCTAGACCTCTGCTCGCTCTACCCATTGTCCCAAAAGAGGCTCTAATTGAGCTGTCAAGCCATGTCTCTAAATACCACCAGCACATGGACAGAATGACTGTCTATGAGCATCAACTCAGTCATGACAAATGTAGAGCTGCTTTCTCAAGTCAGAGAAAAGATCCTTCCTCAAATCAAAGTGCCTTTTTCACACTGGCTTTCTCTCTCAAATCTGAGGGAGGTGCGTTTGCTGCTTCTCCTACAGCATATGCAGTGCATAGGTAAAACACACCCACTTTCTCTATCAGGAAAATTATAAATAATAGGGCCAAGCTAGTCTGTAGATGTATTTTTTCTAGCCAGATGCAACTCTAACGTATACAACAATTGAGTATGGACGCACAGTTGCATTTATCTTCTTTCCCAAAAAGAGATCCACAGGAACAGCCGTTGCTTGAAGGCGCTGTTGGAAATTTACGGTGACACCAGAGAATATCTTTCAGAATATTAGAATAACCAACCCGTTGCGGCACAAAGTTACTAATGAAACATCTTTGCACAACTCAGCTCACAGCACATGCGTGTTGCGTCAGTGTCTCTGACTGTATTTTTAGTTGCATGTGTTTTACAAACACCCTTATACATTCTCCAGCCATTTACTATGTTCATGTATGAGTCTTTTGAACCCCTAAAAATGCACGTGTGTCCATGTGTACATATAAAACCTCTTTTAACACTCACAAATTTTGCTGCTGGTGAATGCACTTCACTACCCTTGTTTTACAGTTCCCTAGCCTCTTGTTAACTTTGCTCCTTTTATGTTCTTTTACATAAGATGCTTGCAACACTTGTTTCAAGATTTCTAGCACCCCTAGTAAAAACATGTTTATATATGTAACAGATGCACAGGTGCTGCTCAAGATGAATGTGCTATGGATAATGGACTGTCATTGGATTCCTCATAATCTTATTTTCACCTGCTCGCGTGCTGCGCACTGGCTAGCAGGGCTACTAATGCACTTGGTTGCAGAGAGGCAGATTCCAGGTTCAGTGACAGCTTTATAAAACCAACATCACACCCTTTATGAAAATGCAAGACCAAAGAAACGCACCTAGATAAACACAGCAGCTCAGATATTGTAAGAAAATACCTTTAACAAGTTCCTGAGCTAGCAAATATTCTCACATGTTTTATATTAGTTTCACTGTACTAGCACTAACCACAGCACAGCTGGAAATATGATGGTTGTTGAACACTGAATTTTCCCAATATATCACTGTTATAGAAACACCTGTGCTAAATAATTCCAAGCTCAACCACTGGCAATTCAACTCCAATAAACCCTGGAGTTGTCTGACTTGTTATAACCTAGGGAAGGGTTATGGCCCTGGTGGCAGGCAGGCTGGAGGCTTTCAAGGCAGCAGGTTCCTGATCTCAGGCTGATTTTTCATTGTAGCTCTTCTACAGCACATCTTTGCTACTTGGCTTACCAGGCACTTTTTTGTCACTTCCCTTTGAATTTTTTCTTTAGAAGAGCAATGCCATGGGGTCTATTTGGTGGTCTGATTAGTGGCCATGAACATTGGGTTTCATATGTTGCTACGCTGAAATACACCTGCCGCAACCAACAGAGAATAACCAGTAAGTCCTACTCTGCACTGGGCTCTATTCCAGACCTGTTAGTCCAAAAACTCTCTTGAAGATGGTGACAGCAACCAAGGTACTCCTGGCTGCCCATAAATTCAGAGTTCAGAGGGAAAATAGAGACTGGTGTTAATTACTCAGTCAGGGTAAGTCACAGTAGCTTGTTTGCTGATGGCAGGTTGGTAATCAGAGAGGGAAACAAGAAGGAGGGATATGAGATTCAGTGGGACCTCCATTTTATTTGACATCTGTTTACATTCTGCCCTTGTATTGCTCTGAACTGATACTCCTGAGCATCAGTTATTTCATGTAATGGGAAACAAATTGTCTTTAAATGGACAGATACTACCTGCACTTAGGCTTAGAGGTGTCTGAACTTGTTCAGCTGAATTGTCTCCATTACCTTTTTTAATGTGTTTTTTCAACACTGTAAAAAAGTCTCCCCTTGCTACATATCATATATTTTGTTTGTATACTAATCTCATCACTAGAATAGGTATCACACCGAAAGACAGAAAAAGTATTAATGATGAAATGGTGAAGGAATTTGTATCATCTGACCTTTCAGTGCTTTGCCATTTGTATAGCCATTTAACACTGTGCAGAGTGGACGTACAGATGGCAGCAAGCTGGGATGGCAGACACTCACTCCCCTTTAAAAAAGTGTAAATGTTTTCACAGGGTACCAGTTTGGAGAAGGAAGCTCTGTAGATTTTTTTTCCTCTCTTTCTTCCTGGAGAGACCATTACTAATGACCCAGATGATCTGGAAACAGACCTGCAAAGCTGAGCATGTCCGCAGAAACGTAAGATATTAACCTTTCTGGCTAAACCTCAACTTTTGTATTCTACATGAATAACTGTATTACTTGACTTGTGGAGGACAGATATACCACAAATTGCTACGTTACACCAGTTAACAGTTTATTTATGACACTCTATCCTGTATCTGCTTCTCCCCAGCCTACGTAACTTCACCAAATGGAGTAACAAAGGCCAAAAATATTTGCCAATGTTTGTATTTCCAAACTCAACTCAAACGAGCTGTGGGTCTGACCTCCTGGTCATTCTGAAAATACTTCGAATGTGTTAAAAGTTGGCGTAAATCACCTCATATTCTTTCTTTAAAAGGGCAACCGTTTACTTCCACTTTGCAAAGGACCGCAGAGGGCCCAGGAGCTGTGGGTGTTTCAAGGCACACCTTCCAAAACCAACGCAGGAACGGCCTGTACCTGTACTCGCTGGCTACCCGCTTACCATCACAGTGTCTATGGCGTTACTCAAACCAGTTAAAATACTTGCATGTAATAAGGCTACCAGTTCCTAACACACCCTACCCACTGTCTCACTGACTTTTTGGGGGGCGAGCAGCTGCAGTTGACTTAGAGCAGCTGAAGACACAAACCTTACGTGCCCACCTTCACCATTTTCTCCTAGGCAGGAACCCAATGGGTTCCTCCAGAGCAGCCAGGGCTGATCACTGGCCAGCCGTGGACTAGTGTTGCCACTTACCTATTGACTCATGCTTGATTAACGGCAAATCTTTTCAGACCTGAGCTAGAAAAAGGAGTTTCATTCTCAAATACATCCCTGTGGAGGCATGGTAAGCTAGCTGCCATAACACATATCCATTTCCACCGTCACTCACTTGCACAAGTGAATATTTCACACAGGGAGATGCGACATGATACAGAGAGTACAGTTAATTTTCTCAGGATTAATATTTAACAGAGAACAGTATTAGCCTGACTAACTTCTAGCTCAAATATTTCAAATCTTAAATGACTTGGTAAAAACCTACCAGCTGAAAGAGACACTCCTAGTCACACAGCAGGCCTGGACTGGCAATTAACTGGAAAGCCCTACAGCTGTTCAGAATCTGCAAGCACTTTTAGCAGAAACCGGACTATTTCTTCAATTCAGCAGAGCCCTATCAAATGGCAACAAGCATTCTGTCTCAAAGCTGCTCCGTGGTGCTGAGATAACACCCAGTCTTGCAGACTCTCAGCTGGCTAGAATGAAAAATTGTGACTGAATTTGCCATACACTGAGATTTGCCAATAATAAATTGCAGCAATGAAGCCAGAATTCATGAAATTATAAACAGAAAAGATAATGCAGTTTTTACATACACTCCGACTCAAAGGTAATGTTACTTGTTTAAGAGACCCTGCTCTGCTGAGGGATCAGGCCCTTGCCATAAAAAGGAAAAAATGAATGCAAGTTCGGTTTGTATGGTGAATTTTTAAATGCTTGTTACTTCACAATGCATTAGGTTGGCCGACAGACGATTTTAAATAGTCCTCAATTTTGAATATTAAAATATGACAGAGCTTACAGTTCTAAATTAGTCTGATAAGCAACTTAATCTGTGGTAATTGGTTTTCAATGGTTTGACGATGCCTTCTTAGGCTCTGGACTCATGTCATTATGTCATCTAATTTAATACGAAGTTCTGAGAACCGCACATTGGCAGCAGCCCTGATTATAAATCAAAGCTTCTTACTCAGAGAGACCAGGGTTATGACATCATACCGAAGCACTGGGAGGAAGACAATGGTCCTTCTGTGTGGGTCTGAATCTGGGAGAAATACTTCAGCCAGTTCTGCAAGCCCAAGTTTAAATGAAAGGCCTTTCTAGCAGGTAAAAAGTTAATATATCAAACCTTGAAGAAAAATAATAAATCATGCACATTCAGTAAAGGGAGTCAGAAAGTGCTTAAATATAAATTATATGTATTTTTTGACAATTCTAACAAGTCTGTTTGCTTTTACACTTTAGCAATCCAGATGGGTTTTAAAACTTTTTTTTGGGAGGTGCTATTAAAATATGTGAACTGAGAAAATATAATCAGATAAATTAAACAGATGTTTATCCTGATTAACATTAAACTAACAAATTCCCATTTCCACGTAGTATTATCAATGCAGACATTTATGGCACTATAATATATTTATTTTACCCTTAAGTTTGATTGAACCTATCAAACAAAATAGCCACCTTTCACAGTGCAGACTATGATGTAGTTCCCTGGCACCAGCACACAGATTTTGGTTAGCATATGAAAATCAAAACACTACTTTTTTCATCATGTGCACACACACATTTCTTCAACTTCTGGACTAAATGTCTCATAATTGGTAAGCATTTGGGATGCGACGTTCAAAGAGGGTTGAGGAGTTAGGTGGCTAAATCTCCATTACTGAGCTAAGCTTTGAAATGTCATTTGTGCCTTCAAAATCCTCCCCCGTCAGTCAGTTTTGAGCCAGGCAGCACACCCTCTTCACCACGAACCAGACATTCCTTCAGAAGACGCGGCACAGGTCATCCCAACTGCTGCTGCTGCTCTGCTGCTGGCCGACTGGAGACACAGTTAGGGATGCGGACACATGTCCGTGTACAGCTTAGCCACTCTGGATTCGTGCAAAGACAAAATCCTGGCTGCTGAAGCTGCATCGGCTGGATCCAGCAGGCTCGAGCGGAGCGTGGACCTCACCCCTCGTTCTGACTCTGGAGCAGTCTGTTGTTGGGGAGAGGCAATGGGCTGGCTGCCCTCAGAAACTATAATCCCACTGTTTTGTAACACAAGAGCAGCAGTGGTCGAGCAAAACTTTCTGAAACGCCCTGCCAATGCATCTGCAGCAGTGGCAATCTCAGTGACAAGGGACTCAACCCCGGGGATCTCCTGAGACAGTCACTACAGGGGCCTTTGCAGATGCTGTCCGTGAACTGGGTATTTTTCCCTAGGCACTAATTCAACCAAAACATTTTTTAAAGGTCAAGTACTATCAAGCCTTTGCTTTTTAGTTAATAAAACCAGAGCATGGTGACTCAGAAACAAAGGGAGCCTCACGCTATCGAGAAGCTGTAGGCAGTACACACGTGTGATTGCAGCTTTTATCTACGCAAGTATCTGAACTCACTCACCCTCTCTTGCTAGTACACTGCTACTGGTACTGCTCATCGGGAGGGCTACCTCTAACACATGCCTGCCTGCCCTCTTTGGGTTCATGTGTATATATTTTTATGGGATCAGATGCATATGTACAGTTTTATACAAGAATAGCCTCCAGGTAGATGGAAGCCTTGCGCATGCATCTCAGCCTATAATCTCGGACAGTGCCATTATCTGATTAGAAAGTGCTTTCCAGCTAACTCATTTACTAAATGCTTTTCAACAGCTGTTAAACTATTAGGTTATGCAACGCGTATTTATGAGACAGAAGATTATATATGGTAGCTTGGTGCATACACTGTTAAACTGGGTGGGGAGAAGTGGAAGGTAGGCAGAGGGCATTTGGGTTGCGTTAGTAAGAAGATATGCATTAGCTTTCTTTCAAAAGAAAAGGGGAAAACTCTTAAAAGACACAATTCATTTTCCATCGTAACACCTTATTAAATCCTACAACGTTGTAAAGGATAAACCAAGTTCTGTGGTATGCCCGCTTGGGCTGCTCTACTGCTGCTCCCACGGCACAGCACCCGGCTCCACCGCTCCCTTGAGCTGGAGGTTTAGCTGTGCACAACACCCAGGCTGCACCGGCCAGGCTTTGGACATGTGAAAATTGGACACATTAAAATTCACTGGGGTGAGGTCTTTGTTGACAATGTGGCACAACATTACACGGCCAGCACTGACATTACTCCTGCTCTCCCAACGAGGGGAGGAGAATAGGAAAGCGGGGGCTGTGGGCAGAGGTCCTGCAAGGCAGCAGTGTGGGGGCAGCCCAAAGCTCCTCATCCCTGGCAGTCCTGCGGGAAGCTCTGCAGGGATGGGCTGGCAGGAGGGCATCCTTACTGCGCCAGCCCTACCCCCAGATCCGGCCTCTCCGGAGAGGGGTTTGGACCCAGCTGACCTCAGCCATCTGGGCTCTGACATGGTCTTTGTCTTCAGAGGGATGCAGTCCCTCCCACAGCCCACAAAACACATCCTCGCCCGTGCATTTCACCTCCAGCAGCCACCACCACTGCATCCCTTTTAGGATCAATCACGGGGCTAGATTAATTATGGTGATCAGCCACTTGAGAAGAACAAAAATAAGCATCTCCTGTAATCCAGCCCATGTAATTCTAAACCCCGTTCTCCCTCACGCAAGTTTTACCTTTTGGCTTTTAAGCTAATTGGAAGATCCTAAAGCCCCATGCTTGCTAACATATGCATGTGAAATCACTGGGAAGTAAGGGAGGGAGTCCTCGAAATGCTCATGCAGAGGGGTTCAGTGACCACAACCACAGGCTGGGTTTTGTTGTCTGAAGGGGAATATTTGGAAAGGGACGTACTGCCAAAAGGCCACTTTATGCACTGGAAGTTAACTACTATGGGTGATCATTGCTGCTGCGATGGAGCCTGCTGGTCAGACACAGCCAGGGGCTTCTATATAGTGCTTGTCCACCCCTGCCTGTCGCAGGGACATCACACAGGTAACGCTCCTTCTTGGCCTTCCAGACAGAGATGGAGGACCGCACAGCGAGGCAGAGTTTTGCCTCTAAAGATCAAGACGACTGCATCTGCAGGTTGGATGCGGCTGGCTAGGCTCCAGCCGACATGGGATGTCACCTGGATGAGGCGTGGGCAGCTCTAGTGGGGACCCAGCAACTGGGAGCAAAAGCACCCGAGGGCGTAAGGCTGGGGAGCGTAATCCGTGTCTCCTCCGCTCCACCACAGACCTCGCGCGGCTGCTGGTAGGGAGCGGAGGGGCTGATGCGCCTGGCGATGATGAATTTTGTGATCCTCTTAAAAGGAAACAGGAGTTCGACAAAATCTCACCTGCTTTTTGTTACTCTGTTAAATGTCAAAAGTAACAATCAGCCACCTAGCAGCCAAAACGAAATAAACTGTAACAGCGCATAGTGTAAAAATGAGCAACTGTGATTCGTATTTTCACCTAAAATAAAAAGAAATACCCTGGGGCCAACCTTCCCCCAGTCCCTCCTGTTGCCGTGCCCTGATCTGCGCAGGCTTCGCAGCAGCCCGGCTGCTCCCTGGGCCGGATGGAAACTCTTCCAGCAGGTCCGAGGCTTCAGGCCTGGCTCAGCCACTCTCGGTCCCCTCGCACACGGCCCCAGGAACGTGGACCTGACCTAAGGTGGGCCTGGGCGTAACGCACTCCTACTGGCTTTCATGCCCCTTCCTCCGGCTCCCCAAGGAAGGTGCCGCCGAGGCGCTGCCCGTCGTGGCACTGCCGCGGTCACGTTGCATACGCTGCAGGTTGGGATCCTTCCACAACCCCAGGCACCGAATTTGGCCCCGCTTCCCCAGCCGCCCCCAGATTACCACCATTTTGCAGACATGGGTTGGCTAATAATTTTGCCAGCCTCGAGCATGAAAACTCAAGAGGTGAGAGGTGTCAGGAGACGATCAGCAAAAGCCGTGCTTTGTGTCACACTAGAGCGGCAACGCTTTGCATCCTTATTTTATTGTTTTCTGCTAAGGCAGCCGATGTCGTCTTTTAACTTAGAAAGTGAGCTGTGGGCGGAAGAGCCGAGGTGAAACGGAGACACGGCTGCTCAATGCAATCACTAGAAAACTGCTGATTGCACTCCTCTGTAGGGCAGGCAGGAGATAATTTTAGAGCAGAGGCAGGAAGGTAGGAGGATGCTGACAGCAATGCGCAGTGGGCACCGCTCACCCTTTTCAGAAGCACACCGAGAGCTTCACTTTCATAGAATCACAGAATCACAGAATCATAGAATGGTTTGGGTTGGAAAGGACCTTAAAGATCATCTCGTTCCAACTCCCCTGCCATGGGCAGGGACACCAGCTGGCTCAAAGCCCCATCCAACTTGGCCTTGAACACTTCCAGGGATGGGGCATCCACAACTTCTCTGGGCAACCTGTTCCAGTGCCTCACCACCCTCATAGTGAAGAATTTCTTCCTTATATCTAATCTAAATCTACCCCCTTTCAGTTTAAAGCCATTACCCCTTCTCCTATCACTACATGCCCTTGTAAAAAATCTCTCTCTGGCTTTGTTGTAGGCCCCTTTCAGGTACTGGAAGGCTGCTATAAGGTCTCCCCAGAGCCTTCTCTTCTCCAGGCTGAACAACCCCAACTCTCTCAGCCTGTCTTCATAGGAGAAGTGCTCCAGCCCTCTGATCATCTTCGTGGCCCTCCTCTGGACTCGCACCAACAGGCCCAAATTCTTCTTATGTTGGGGGCCCCAGAGCTGAATGCAGTACTCCAGGTGGGGTCTCATGAGAGCAGAGTAGAGGGGGAGACTCATCTCCCTCGACCTGCTGGCCACGCTTCTTTTGATGCAGCCCAGGATACGGTTGGCTTTCTGGGCTGCAAGCGCACATTGCCGGGTCATGTTGAGCTTCTCATCAACCAACACTCCCAAGTCTTTCTCCTCAGGGCTGCTCTCAATCCATTCTCCGCCCAGCCTGCATTTGTGCTTGGGATTGGCCCGACCCATGTGCAGGACCTTGCACTTGGCTTTTTTGAACTTCATGAGATTTGCATGGGCCCACCTTTCGTGCCACTGGGCTGTAAACAATACTAAGGCACACCTGGTCACCACAGGCAGGCTCTCAGCACAGCTCCATACCCGCAGATTCAAAGGACCTCCATCCCCACCAAGTCACTTGTCTATGTGGCCAGGTTTTCAGAGGAGCTCAGCACCCTGGGAGCTTGTGCAGGTGCCTGCAGAAAGGCAAAGAAACTGCAGAAAAGCTGGCTCTACGAGTGAAGGCCATGCACTTGGAAATCTGGCCCTATGGGTGGCAAAATGCATCTCAGGATAAAAATTGCCCAGCATATCAACACCATTTTAATAAATACTAGTAGTGGTGAAATGATTTTTTAATAATGCTTTGACAATTAAGAAGCCTGACAGAAACAGAAACTGGAAATACCTTATCATCAACTCTTTGCAAAAGCGTATTTTTCATTCCAGTAAAAGAAACACATCAACTTTCCTTTTTCCGTCTTATTAAATATTTCCTAGACAAACTAGCCTGTCTTTGCTTAGTCAAGTATCACTACTTGTCTAAAAAAAACTAAAAGAAAAGCTTTTCTATGTTCACCATTCTTGATATCAATATTCATTAGAAAACAGAAATCATAGAAAGCATTCACTTCTATCTGAGAAAAATGAGTTCCGGAACACGTTTCCTCTATTTTGATGTACCTACTTAAATCTGAATAAACAGAGATCTAACCCTTATCATTCAGTGTGTTGTTTAAAGACTTCTGAGCTGGAGAATTCCTTCAGCTTTCTTAGCAGATGAAAGCACAGGATTTGGAACCACAACATACACGTCTGATTGCCTGTGTGCTTCTTCAGCCTCTCCAGATTGTTTATACCTCAAATGCTACCACTTACGTCTAGTGATTTCAGAAGACTACTCCTCCTGTTTGAAAGGCATGTATAGGCCAATGCATATATGGGCCAATGGTATAATGAATTCATAGAAGCAAAATGATACGCAGTCATAAACAGAAATTAAAACGAAGTGTTTTTCCAGAAGATAGGGTTCACAAATGCAGGGTTCACCAACGGTTTTCCAAAATGTTCTGCTGCACATAACAGAGCCGCAGAGCACGCCTGCACAGAACTGCAGCAGTGGAGGGACTTTAAAAGCTGAATATCCAAGCACCTGCTCATTGTGCTTTGCTCAGACTCTTGACTGCAGCGTCCGGTCCTGCGCCTTCCTCCTCACATTCTGATGGGATGTGGCAGTGCAAAACATATTAGTACTTACCAGATGAGCTGTGGGAATTCACCTGTGCCAGAATGGTATGGAAACTACTTATATTTCTGTGCCAGCCACGTCTGGGGAGGAGTCTCAAGAGCCTACAGCCTGCAGGCTCCAGGACAAAACTGATATGCAATTGCTCAGCGATGCGTAATATTGAAGCAATACTAAAAAAAATGACATTACAGTCATTTCTGTACAATATAGGCTAATACAGGATTCGGGGATTGCTCAAATTCAGCAGAACAGTAAATCAAAATTTCAATTAAAAGTGGATTACAAGTACTTAGGTTTATGGTCTGTCCCAAGCCAAAGACTTAAGCAAGACCGTTTTCCAGACCTTGGCTCTCATTTGTGAAGCCTCTACTTTCTGTTTTGTTTTGTTATTTAAACTTTTCATTTACAGAGCAGTAAGATTTTCATTTTTACAGCATTTTTTTTTCTTTCTGAGGCAGGAACTCGTCTTCACGAAGTAAGTCCCTGCTCTGCAAAACACTTGAGCTAACACAGAGGAAAAGTACAATCCTGCCATGTATCTCCGCAGCACCGGAGAAGCTTTACGGCGGCGAAACCGTAACACTCTGCTGGAGAGGGCAGCTTGTGCTGGCTGCGTGTCACAGAGCTGTACTCCATGGAGACGCTACAGGACCATCCACAGGAGGTGGGATGAGTGAGGCCATGTGTCCCTGGATCCACTGGCTGTTCTCCCCTAGGGAATGAGGAGAAACAGGAGCTACAGGAAAAAAAACCCTATTGCTCTGCGGTTGGGGTGGGAACCGCACAGCGAGCCCATGGCTCTCCTGCTGGTTGCACGTGCCCACACCCACCCCAGGAGCATGGCCAGCGGGCTCACACAATATTTAGGCTTTAGTCCATATACGGTATTTTGCTTTGGCACAGTCTAGTTGAGCTGTAAAATACATGTTTAATGTGCGTCATGCAGCTTTTAAAAGATCCCTCATGCAGAAATACTTGCAAAATTTTGGTAGGCACTGAAATGTTAGCATTTGACTAGTCCTAAAGCACAGAAGAAGCAGCTTACAGGATACCATCTGATTTGTGTGAAACCACATCTTACACCTGATGATCACTCTGACATCTGCTTGTCAAAAACCTACACCTTCTACGTTCATGGGATTTGTTTAAACAAGAGACAAAGTGTTACCTGGACCAAAATAGTGCTTCTCTCCTTCACATTTTTTTACACTGATCACACAGGGCTTGTTGACTTAACTATTTTTTTCTTCATGAGCTAAACTTTGGTTTTCTATAATGTCTTGAAACATTAAAAGAATGCTGTGACTGAAATCAAATAAATCAGAACATCCTAAAATGACTCCTAGAAATACAGCAGCATAAATGACTGATTCAGTCATTGTGCGTGGTTTCTGAATACGTAGTCAAGGTGATCGTATCTATGAAAGGCACGATGGAAACAACCACCAGCAATGTAAGGGCAAAACTTACAGCTACAACACAGGCGTAATAAAAACATACTATACTATTAGTTCCGATGACTGCAGAAGTACATTCACTCCTACTACTGTTATGAGAGTTTGCAAAGAACGTAAGATGTTTTTCAATTACCTATATCACATATACATATATATTAAGAGAACGTGAGTGGAGAACCAAACAGGAATGGGGGGAAGGCATATTTACTATTCAATACCTGCTTCCCTTTGCCCTACTCTGGTGTTATATTTTTTCTTTCAGGTTTCCCTACACTGAAATGAAAAGATTTCACAGGAATTTAAACCAGTACAGCAGACTAAACAAGATTCCCAATGTTTTCAACAATTACCATAATTAAAGATGCCTTTGCAGAATAAAGCCTAGGCTGGTTCTCTGTTGCCTGTTACTAGGTAGCTATTCCCATCGCTTCACATCAAATGAAACACCAGATGTTTCAAACTCAGAATGGTGGTAGCATAAACCAACTTACTATTCCCATGGTTTAGAATAAAATGGTAAAAAAAGGCCTATGTAAAGGCTGGAGAGGAAAGATGCTGCTTAATAAACAGCAGTTAACTACAGGCATGTATTTGAAATACTTATGAGGGTAACTTGGATGGCAAGGCAGTACCTGTTGTTGCTGAAAAGTGTTGTGCAAGAGAATAACAACTCTTTTTCTTTCCAATTTAAGAGATGAACAGTCTTTAAATATACACAGACATAACCACTGGGGATGAAGTTTGCATAAGTAGGCTGATTCAGCGAAGCATAGCTACGCAGCACATATGCAACAAGCAGTCAGTTGCCCATGTCAGGTTTCCTGTACTTTTATTTTAAATTAAAGTCCTGATAAAAGTCTGGAGTGCATGCAAGCTAACTAGGTGAACTTCCAAACATGTATTCTATGGGATTTCACCTGCAAAAAGTTGGTAGGTCTCTTCAAGTCATGTGACATGACTCGAGTATTGCTTTGTGGGAATTTCCCTCAGAAGGACTATTTTCACTTGGAAGTCTACAAAAAAGCATGAACCCAATCATTTTTCTAATTCCTCTTCCTTCCAAAACAATAACAACAAAACAACCATCCTTTTTTCCTACTTTCCCCAAAAAAGTGTTGTAAGAAAAACAGCCATTTCAAATAATAAAAAAAAAATCTAAATTTACTTGCTACTAAAATCTTCATACAAGCCTGCTTGGAATTCAGCCAGCATGAGTACTTTATTGTCACTTCACAGCCACCAATATAAGCTTCCAAAATAAATTGGCACAAGTGTTTCTGAAAATTTCCTATACATGAAGTATTTTGTATGGAGCGCTCTGATCTCCATCGACATTGTGCTTTTCATTGCTACCCAAGAGTGGCATCAGCCTGGAGTGCTATCTTCACCCTGCGCGAGACAGCGAGGTACAGGATGACTGGAAGAATCATCCCCCACACCACCTCCAGCTCAGAGCCCAGCACGCTTACAACGCTGTGATGCGAATTCGGAAGTATTATTCAAATGCAATGTACCCTCTGGGGCCACAAAGTCAGACTGAGGGTTGACAACAACTTAGCAGAGAGCTCAGCGCGTTCGCAATTTGTGGCTACACGTGTGAGTTTGTGCTGGGGCTCTTTAGCTCCCAAAAGCAGAAAAAGTCATTGTTCCAACAGGTCTTTGCCAACAATACAAAAGAAAATAATCTGCAGAGAAGGTCTCTTGTGTGGGCAGCAGAGAGAAAGGCAGCTCTCATGGTTTGATTCTCACTCTCATTTTATAGCACCAGATATACCTCCAAATTACTCCGGTTACTAAAGAATTATCAGGGCCATATATCTTTCTAAGTAATCATCATAATCTCTCTTTTTTCCTAGCAGAGATAAGGAATATATTTTGTTACCATTAGCAGGAAGATAGGTGAAAAGCTGGTACTGGCTTCTCTTTCTCTTTCCGTTGCAAACATAGAAGTTGACCTGCACAGGGCTGGTAATTCTCTGATTGCGGAAAGGTGGTATCTCAACCACCAACGAATTCTGTAAAAGCAATAAATCAGAAAGTCAAGGCACGACTAAGGCAGTCGAGCTGTATCCCGAGAGAGAGATGCCCGGGCTCACAAGGAGGAACACACACTCTGCAGGGGAACTGATAGGCTTTGTGGACAGGCATGGCCTCCCACCACCCCCAGTGTCCTCCATGCCAAGGAGTCCAGAAATAGGGAAATAGTATTTTAGCATGGCTCAGGCCTTTAGAAAATCACTAGCCTTCACCTCCTCCCTTTGGACAGCAAATATGATACCGCGTATGGACAAGGCTCTATCCCTCCTGCCTCTAACAAGAATCTGGGACCACAATCAAATCGTGGTCTCTAACTCAGCAGGAGAAAGCACAACCACTCGGCTGGCACGTCATCGCCAGTGCATCTCACCCCAACATGACTTCCTTTGAAAGGAGAATTAGGACAGGCATATGATTGTTCAAATATTTCCATTTTCCACAGTGAAATGTTTTTTCATATAACAACTCCTGAAGTTTTAAGCTTGCTAGTTTCTGTGGATGGGAGATCTTGCAAGAACATCTAGTGCTACAGGAAGAAAGGCTGGAGAGTGTGTAGATGATCTTCCACTGTCAGAAACCAAATGCTCCAGCACGGGGCTAAGGAACGACTTAGCTGCTAGGGCATCAGCTTACACAAATGCACAATGAAATCTGCTATGACCATCAAAACCTCCCTTGGCACTTTCTGAAAGAATAAAAGGGAACACTCGTCTTAGCATTTGGCCTGCATTCAGCTGAGGTCTTTAAATTGTTTGCCTGCATGTCTCCAGCAGGTTTGCAGCTAACAAACTGTTGCATATTCCTGCAGGGGTGGAATAGTGGCCATATTTCCCACTTATAGTCATGGCTGAGGGAGTCACACATCTCCAACTGTGGGGCTGATCTCCTGTGAGGGGACTCACATTTCTTCTGCCGACGGTAGACGAAAGCCAAGGAAAATTATCAGAAATTGCTTTGGGAGCAGAGGGAAGAACTGACCCAGCAAGACAGAAGATGAGCAGACAGGGCTGGCCCATCCCGGACAATGAAAAAATTTTTTCCAAATGGTCTCTCCTACTTTTGGGATAGCTTCCAACAACGGCTTTTTACCCCACGCTCCCATTAAAGAAAGATTTCCAGGAGGGGAGGCCTAAGTACTTGTTCTGTTTCAGTGGGGAGACACAGTGCCAAAGCCTTGGAAATCCCTCTTTAGTAACAGTGCTGGAGAAGGCAATATATATTTTTCATCTTGATGTTAAAATATTTAAGGCAGACTTACTGGCTTGCACATTTCTTTGTCGGTTTTGGCTTCCATTTCCCACACATGGTGACCATCTAAAAGACAAAAGAAAGAGATATCTAGTTCCGTCCTTTTTTCCTCTCCCAAGCCTACAAAAGAATGACTTTTGCAAAAAAATCTCTTTGAAGGGGCACTGCATATATGAAAACCAGCTCTCAAAATGCATTGGCCAAGCACTGCCCAACCAGGAGCCCATCTGGGTAACCCGCGGCGGGAGTCCACTTAGCTTTTTTGAAGTGGGGAACCACAATCCGGAGCGCATGATACTGCGATGGGGGAAAGCCATCGCGAGTTTATTCTGCCACCGGTTTGGACAAAATATGCAACTGTTCTACACCTTGGTTTCCCAAACTTTCAGACAAAAGTACTGCTACCTATGAGGCCTAGTAAGTCATATTCAACATTAATATTAAACAAAACAAAACAAAAAAGTAGTATTAAGGAAGCTCCTCAGCCATGCAGTATTTAATTTTAATATACTCCTAGCCTGACTTGTCATAATTCTGCTGCTTGGATCAAACGGCAAGGCCATCGGCTGGGAAACATAGCTTTTCACTCCATTTTAGAGTTGGTTTAGCTCAGCTACGGTGGTCCCACCCACAGTTTTCTGGAGCTGCTTCTAGTGGTGTGTTGGGTCCCCCTAATTTACTGCATTTCTGTTTTCAAGCAAACATAGATTTAAGCCACAGCTATCACTTTTTCTGGGGACCCATCTTTTGGAAGAAATTGGTTTTGTCTGGTCATTTTTCCTGCGCCTCACTGATACAGAAGTCACTGGTTAATAACGGGTTTTTTTTTTCTTCCTTGCGGCTTCAAAACTCAACAGCAAAGAAATTAGAAAAATAATACAAAACGTAAGGTTTCCATTCTGCAGGCCTAGAAAAACACAAACGTGTACGAAAGGCCACAGGCAGACCGCTGTCTAAGTTGGGCAGCGGGGACACATGCAGCTTCATGAGTCCCACCATTGTCAGATGTCACTGGAATGAAAGGGAAAATAAGACTTTATGTCATCTCTTTTGTATATTTATTGCAGCATCGGGACATGCAAATGCAAATATTAGCTATTTTGAACTTCATCACATAGACGTGGGCCTGCCTTAGAAAAACAGCTCTCGGCAAGGTAAAAGAGTGAATGCACTTTTTCTTCTCTCTTCGCTTTCGTGGCCAGGATGGAGGTGACGCATTTAGAACGGCCTGATTTATTACAAATGTCTGTAAATAATATTTTTGTGTACAGCTGTCCTACTGTGAAAGGAATGCTGCTGAGGGACTAGCCCTGGCGATTGTTTTAATGTCCAAAACCCCTTTCTTTTTAATGTATGGAAAGAAGCGCAACGTGAAAGCTGCAGCACAAATAGCACAGTGGATTTGGCAGGTCTTTCTGTAGGAAACAATTAGCAGATCTACCCTTAGTTTCTTCCTACATTTTAAATTGTGACGCTGGAAAAGGAATCCCTTTAATTGGTACTGCCACGTTCGGCTGCCGGGAGAGAAGGAGCAGCCAGACCGTGCTCGAGCCTGCTTAACGATGCCTTTTGAGAGCGCCAGAATTGAAGCAGACTTCTCGGGAGGACTGGCGATCACTTCACAATTTATCCAACAGATGCTTCCCCCGAGCTGTCAGTAAAAAAAAGCTGACCAAAATTCGGCAAGCCAGGACACATCCCTTGTCTGGGAGCAGCCTCCTTTATCTCCCGCCCTCTCCCTATAGAGCCCCTGTAGCCTTCCCTTCCCCCCCTCCCGCCCCAATTAATTCAATCAGTTGTAAAAGTAACACAACACCGACACTATCACACATTTTGCAAAGTCTAGGAACTTCTGCTTTGTAAGGGGTTTGATGGTGTTTTTTTTAAATCTACAGACGTCCAGACTAGTAGTTAACATGTGTTCAATTTGCCTTTGTAAACGGATTACCAGAAGTTCAGGTTTTTTGCTATGTTTAATTTCTGCTTTGCAAGACGAATGATCTGATTCAGGTTTCTGTTTTTTATTTCCTGCCGATACTTCAGTAAAATTCAAAATGACTCCATCTCTAGCTAATCTTTCAATTACTTCACGCAGCACTGCCTTTATGCGCTTTTGAAATTTTTATGATGACAAAGAGAGCTTGTTCAGAAATATTTTAAATGCTGTAATCTAAACTATTAGGAAAATAAAAATCCAGAGCCGTGGCTCGTCTTTGGAAGCTAATAAGAACAATACGGGTTTCGCTCCAAGAAATTCCCTTGAGACTGTCCAGACCGTCGCAGCTCAGCAACGGAGGGGAAGGGGAAGAGAGGGAAGAAGTAGGGAATAGACAACTCATTAACAGCTAGTGACATTTCATTTAACAAAAACACAGGGAGGAAAAGTTGTTATGAAGCAGAGACAAAAAAAAAAAAAAAAAAAAAAAAAAAGACAATTCCTCATATTACGTCTGGTGAACCAAGAGGGAAATCTCAACGCCCACGGACTGGGACCAGCTCCAGGAGGGAAACCTTAGACCACTACGTCAACCTCTTACAGTAAACATGTTTTGCAGGTTTACACAGTTCAGTTGAAATTAAAAAAAAAAAAAAAAAAAAAAAAGGAGAAAGGAATAATGGCTCCGGAACAGTTTGTGGGAGCCTGAAGCATCATGACAATCTCCCTGCACCGGAGAAAACGGTTTTGCCCCCAGTGCCCATACGCCGGGGACCCTGGGAGCAGGCGGGATGCCGCCTCCCGTCAGCGTGTGCTGGAGGAGCGAGGGCTGCTCGACCACAAAAGTTTCCATTGTACGCCTGCCACATCTGCAGCAGCCCGCCTGGTTCGGGGCCCGAGGCAACTCCCTCCTGGCCGCCGGCCAACCAAAGTACACCAGAGCAATTTATACCTTTCCAAAATGCAAATAATTCAAATTACAGACATAACACAAAGCTGAAGCAGACACATTTCAGGCATTCCCGTTAAAGTTTACTCTCTGGAATTACCGTACCCAAATGGGCAGTTGTTATACGGGGAGGGGGGGAGACGGAGGCAGAAGAGGAAGGAGAGGAGGAGGCAGGGAGGAAAAGGGAGAAGGGAGAAAACGGCTTTTCCAAAGGTCTCATTTCATTCCCTTTCATTTCGCTATTTACTTTTACCGAGTAATACGAAGTGTCTTCTCCAAACCAAATGCCTGACTTTGTTTTGGCGTTTTTAAGATTTATAGTGCAATATTTTGAACAGAAAGACATCTTTTTATATAGCTAAAAAGTTGCGTCAAGGTATTATACTGGATTTGTTTTATTTTGTGGGTTTTTTCACAAAAGCGAAATAAAAACAAAACATCCGTGCACAGAACCGCAGGGCAAAAGCCCTGCAGAGTCCCCGGTGGAGTGCCCCGCTCCCCCGCTGCCAGCAGCAGCAGCAGTCGACCCGACAAAGCCAAGGCTTCACCTGGGGACGCGTGCCAAGGGCTGGAAGAAGGACCTTCGAATCCCTCCTCCTCCAAAGAGGCAGCGCAGGCGTTGGCAGTGCCAGGGGAGTGAGAAACCCCCAGTTTCGCACGGGCTCTCCGACTGCGGCCGGGCTCGGTGCTGCACTGACAGGTGGCCATCAGCGCTGCCGCCAGCTGAAGACACCGGGTTTTGCCAGGAAGCCTGACATTTACAGGCCGATGGCTGTTATTTATAGCCATCCCTGCTTCGGGTGCACTTCGCCACCAGCCGCTTCAGCCTTTTTTTTTTCGGTGCTGCGACACTCAGAGCACCTGGGATTGCTAATGACGAAAATACCGTGAACCTACCACGTTACATGGGGTGGATTTTCAGCTTTGCAAAACATAAATACTCCGTTTTAACATGCGGCAGCTGAACAGTGAATGGGCCTTTGTAGTCTGCTCTTATCAGCCGCTCGCTCCGGCGTTAAAGGAAACTGCGCACAAGTCCAGAAGTAAAAATACTCTAATTCATCAGGGAATTCCCTGCAGTATGAGTCACTGAACGGCTTCCCCACCACACCCAGCTACAAGATTTCCACATAAAAAGGCACTGTAGAGGCCTGTTTTAACACAGAAGCAGCGCTAAAAAGTACTTGTGTAAATCTAGCGGCATCAGTTATTCACACATAAAGCCTAGCAGACCACAACATGTGGATTTTCTTCATGGAAGAGCAACACAAAGAGCTGTAAAGACTTTCCAAAGAAATTTTTCTACCACCTTCCCCTCCTCGCTGCCCATCAGGACAGATCCCCCAGGGTTTCCAGGGCTGGGTTTACCTTCATACCCCAGGGAACTGCAAGCGTAGTGCCAGGGGTTCATTCACAAGCTCACAACAGTCAAACCACCGGTGTAACTTTCATTACAGACTGATGGATGGCAGAAAGGGGAAAGAATACACAGTACCAAAAAAACCCCAAGCCTGGAAACTCAGGAGGGTATAACATCTGGCAACCACTTAAACCCTGCCTCTATGAAATGGGCATAATGGGAGCGTTCAGATATATTTAAGTGATTTCACTTTACTACAGGAGGTTAAAACAGTCTATATTCTTTAGTAGTCCTATGTTCACTTGAGATATGAGAATAGAAGACATTATCTAGGGTTTCACTGCCTGTATGCAGTGTACATTTTATACTCTTCCAGCCTGAGCTCAACAGAGTTTGACTGCACTGGCTGGACTGTAAATCTGTATTTACATTCATATGTTGCAAGTAAGATGGTGAAACTAGCTCTGCCGTCCCAAAGGAACCCACTACTTGATTAATGTGTTGTGAGATTACCCTAAACAATAATGCCTATATTACACCCCAGATTACTTTAACATGTCCACAACAGGCAGGGCACAGATGCAATGCAGAATGATTATACAGCGTAATTTTGAGGTGCTCTGCAAGGGTTGTCTACCTTCCTATTTCGCCCTGTTAATGCATATGCAAATCCCTTAGGAGTGAAGGATTTGCAAGTTTTCAGTTTGCACCCCAACCCCTTTTCTCTGGCAAGTACACTCACAGCGCTGCGATGACTGATCTGTGAACAGCTCTGGAAGGAAAGGATGGGTTTCCAGCCAGAGAAGAGGATGAAGACTTAGGCAAAGTCTTGTCATTCGGACTGAAGAGTCATCCAGTTTTGTGCAGAGATGCTATCAGCTTCCAGGCGCAGGGCAGGTTGGCCAGGTGTGCGCCTGGGCTGGCAATGAGAGAGGCAAAGAGGCGGCTCCGTTGCTTGGAGAGCACTCCCCACGCCAGTCCTGGGCATGACCCACTGGCACCATCTCACCCGCCGGCGGACATGCATTGGATTGGGATGATGTGAGCCCAGGACTGGCGTGGGGAGTGCTCTCCTCCAAGCATCTGGGGATGCCACAAGGAGCTTTTCTAGGCTGGTCTTGCAGGTGTCTTGCTGTGCACAACATTTCCCCAGCTGGACACCAGCAAGCCCAATAATCTGTGGGTGGGAGTCTATGCCCGTGTTTACACACTGGTGTACGTTTTAAAGACATTTACAAGGGACAGGCTATAAGGATGAACCAACACCAGCCAAGCAGTCTGCCATGGGATGTACAGGGAAGATGGGGCAGGAAGAGAGCAAGAAAACATTCACGAATGCAGAGGGAGCGGGGACTAAGTATCTGCAATGTAAGCAGCCCGGACCTTTCTTTCAACCACCTCAGTGGCGCTTCACCTTCCTGAGATCCGTCATCTCTTAGGACTCTGTGAGGAAGAAGAGGCCTCCCAGTCGTGTGTGTGCCCCGAGCCACCTGCAGAGCAGGTCCACCTCCTGCCGTTGCTCTCACTGGTGCCATGGCCTGCCTGCTGCCTGGCACCTCGTCCCCGTCTGCCTCTCCAGCCACCTTGATCTCCCCTTTGCTCTTCCACTACTTTTGCTATGTGACCACACGGCTGGACTGATCTTCACGTCCTTTATTTCCTTCTTCCTTGCCAGGAAGACCCCAGCTGTTCCTCTCTGCCCTCCTCACAGCCTACTGTCCTGCTACAGAGACTTACCCCATAGCTTTGCTCCTTGTCCCCGGCATGTCTTACAGCATGCATCAATCCATGTGCAGTGTGGTTCACGCATAACTGACCTATTTGCATTTCCACATCAAAGCTGCTATATTTGCTTGTCTCTCCTCATAAGCATTTTTGCAGCATACGGATTTTGTCCATTCCTTCAGCTATACACTTCTGCAGTATTGAGCTGAATATTATGTAGACTTACGTGTGTCTATCATGCATATGATGCTCTCAAGTTACTTTTTCTCTCTTTTTTACCTTAAATTAACAATAAAAAAGTCATGCAGCAACCAGGTGATAAAAATCCAGTACTAACTGTATCTTACAGTACTTTGGCATCTGTGCCAGACATGCGCTTCCTCTCTGGAAGGTGAGCATCTGGTAGCTCAGGTGGCCAAGCCAAAAGCTGAGGGACTCACTTTGCCTAAACGGTGAGCCTTTTTAGCTGCTTTTACCACAGTATGTCTAACAGACTTAATTATTCTGAGTTCAAGTGTTTGCAAATGAACTGTAATTTTAGTCCAGGTAATTAAAAGGAGGCACTGTGCTGACAACTGACTGATCGGGGTTCATTTTGAGCCAAAACCATTGGAATGACCTGCCAGATCCTATTTTCAGCAGAATGGATGCTGGTTATGCAATTTGTGCTCTCTGGCACCTCCCCCTATTCAAATTACCATTGGTCTGAGGGTTTTATTTAATAAGTCTCAGTAATTCCAGGTCTAAGACACTCAACTTCCAAGTAAAACTGCAGCTTGACATCCCTGCAAAATCCCTCTAGAGCAGGCAGGTTGAACCAAGCACACCCAGCACAGCCACCCACCAGCAGTCATGACAATACTTCACTCTGTCTTTGGTTACATTTGTGTCATCTCCTTGTCTTCACAATTTTACTTTCCTCTGGGAGCCTCTAGTAGGTTGAACCTGTGACTTCGCAGCTGAAACTGAGTAATATATTCCTGGTCCATCTTCTTCAGTCTAATCTGTCTCATATTTTCTCAGAGACTACTGGAGTAACAAACCTCACAGCCAGTTTAAACCAAGTTCCAAATTTTCCTTCCATGAACAATTCTTTTCCTCTGCTGCTTCTGTGCTTGATGCCAACACCACCACCTGTACTATAGCTACTCCTACTTCTTTCTCATCTCAAACTCAAGATGTAAGTTTGATCCAAATGCTTTCAATTCTTCCTTCTTGATTATTTTTTAAGACACAAATTCTTCAGTTTATCTATATGGCCACAACTCCTCATCCTGCCACTATGGAAAACCCTCATGACTTTTTAGCAGAGTCTAAACAGTAAACTTTTGAATGGCATTTTTATTTTTTCCATCTCACTGTCCCCCTCATGTCCCTTTTCTTGTTTCTCTTGTCCAAGAAGGTCAGGCTCAATCTTAGAGGTCCCTCCTCCTCTCCTCTGATTACCTGCCTTGACATCAGCGTCCCTGCAACAAGGGACACCTTGGAAATGTCTTATCTCTCTATTCCTCTCTTAAATATCATTGCACTTTCTTCCACATTGCTCTTGAAGGTGTAATCTTATTTCCTCAACAGACCTAAAAGGAACATGGTCCTCTTCCCTCAGCTCTCCCCACTTTTCCTGTGATGCCCACCTGAGACATGAACCAATTCTTAATGATGTCAGGGAAGTAAGAGGAGACAAGGAGTTGCGCTTTTCCAAAAGATGCAGATAATCCCTCCAAAAACTAAGTACTTTGAAGGTATCCCCTTGTATTGGTTTATGCGGCGAGGTTTTGGTAGCAGTGGCACTGCAGGGGTGGCCTCTGTGAGAAGATGCCAGAAGCTGCCCTCATGAAGGACAGAGCCAGCTCCAGCCAGCTCCAAGATGGTCCCGTCGCTGGCCAAAGCTGAGCCCATCAGCAAAGCTGGTGGCGCCTCTCTAACAACGTATTTAAGAAGGGGTAAAAAACGCTGCGCAGCGTGTGAGAGAGAGGAGTGAGAATATGTGAGAGACACAACCCTGCAGACACCAAAGTCAGTGAAGAAGGAGGGGGAGGAGGCGCTCCAGGCGCCTGAGCAGAGATTCTCCTACAGCCCATGGAGAAGACCACGGTGAAGCAGGTTGTCCCTCTGCAGCCCATGGAGACAGCCACACCAGAGCAGATACCCACCCTGCAGCCTGGGCAGAGCCCACGCTCCTGGAGCAGGCTCCTGTCAGGAGCTGCAGCCTGTGAAGAGGAGCCTGCTCAGAAGTAGGTTTTCTGGCAGGAACTGCGGTTGTGGGGGACCTACGCTGGAGCAGTCTGTTCCTGAAGGACTGAACCTCATGGAGAGGACTCACACTGGAGCAGTTCATGAAGGACTGTCTCCCGTGGGAGGGAGCCACGCTGGAGCAGGGGAACAGCGTGGGGAGGAAGGAGCGGCAGAGAGGAGCTGTTAAGGACTGACCGCAGCCCCCATTCCCCGTCCCTCTGTGCCACTCGGGGGGAGGAGGTAGAAGTCGGGAATGAAGGAGTGAAGTTGAGCTTGGGCAGGGAAAAAGGGCTAAAGGTGTTTTTTAGTTTTGACTTTGTGTCTCACTATCGTACTCTATTTTTAATTGGCAATAAATTATTTTTCCCAAGTGGAGTCTGTTTTGCCTGTGACAGTAACTGGTAAGCAATCTCCCTGTCTTTATCTTGACCCATGAGCTTTTTCATCTTACTTTCTCCCCCCTGTCCTGTTGAGGAGGGGGAGTGTGAGAGCAGCTTGGTGGGTACCTGGCAGCCAGCAAAGGTCAACCCACCACACTCCTTTCCTCTACTGTCTTTAGGCACTGATTGCTTCATTACACTCTCAGCTTTCTGGTAAGGGCTGTGAATTCCTGTGTGTTTGGACAGAGGGTCCTACTGGAACAGTTACAGTAAAAACTATCTGAAATCTTGTGCTAGTTATAAAAGTTCAGAGACAAAGCTTTGATTGCACAGATACAGCTGCTTGAAGCCACTTAGTCTGGCAAAGACATGAAAGAATAAACTTCAAGCATTCAGTCACTGTTTCTGTAATAATTAAAAATTTACAGGATTACTCAGACAAGTGACTTTTAACTGGAGACCATATGGTTATTCCTTATTTCTCTGTTGTCCACAGTAAGTATCTGTGATTGATTGATCTCGTTCTTCACTGTGAGAGCAACACCCTGGATGAGGCTTGGTGCCGCTGATACCATCTCACGCGTATGGCTGCTGTCCCGTTCTGTCTTTGCCATTCCCTAGACTAAACAGCCAGGAAAAACTGAAACGTGCTGACATTTCCTACAAGCTACATCACTGCTCCTGCATGCGCGTGAAAGGGTTCCACCATCAAATGACTCCACCATTTGATGACACTATTTGCCCAAGGATATCTATTTCTGGGCAGTGGCCAGAAACCCCTTCAGCTATCAATACATCTCTAGGAAATAGGTTCAAGTGACCTTCACATGAACTCCATGCTCCCAACTTGTATGCCTTTGAAGTTTCCAGTTTATCTAGTTTCCAGAATTTTTAACCTCACTGCGCATGAGTCAGCGTGCAACCGCTCACTGCCAACTGGAACGTGTGTCCTGAACTTGGATAAACAGACAGATAAAGACAAAATTATGTAGTATCTGTCCATCTGACTAGAGGGGGGAAAGGGAGTTTTGCCACTTGCTTATTTATTATGTGAGCTACAGTATGATTACCAGTGTGAAACGTGACCCCTTTTTGGCCAGTTGCCCCCCAAACTGTGACTGCTACTGGCAATGGAAAGAGCAATGGAAAGATCTCTGAGAATGTAAGATCTTTTACCAAATGGAGCTCTGCCAAGACTCAGGTCACCCGTCTCCCCATCACATCACATCATGTCAAAACAAGACTCCAAACCCTGAGCTCCAAAGTGTAGCTGAGTCAAAGCAAAAAGCCCACATGCTTCCCCAATGCATCCGTTCCATTCACATGCCACTCAAATGTTTCGTCAACATATCATCTTCCAGAACTTTTTATAAGTCTCCTGAAGCTAAAATACTGCACTTGAGTTACCTGCCATACAGCAAGGTAACTTTTGCTCACACAACATATGGGAAACAGAACTGAATTTCTCAGACTGACATTTGTACCTTAAAGCAGCAACTGATTGATTCTAATCTTTGCCAGAGACAGTGAAATTTGAGAGGAACAAAAAACCTGTGAAATGCTTGAGTGGACACTTAAATTCATCCAGCTTCCTTCTTTTCCATACCGCATTTACTTTGTGCAAACATTCGGCTGACCAAGCCTGACCACACGTCTAACGGGAGGCAAACTGTATGTTTTCCCATCTGAAATACTTACAGAAAAGCGTGATTTCCTTTGGCATATAGACCAAAAAATTTGGTGATTTCACCCAGCTATCTTTCATCTGCTCTAGTATAACTATTACCATGCCACGTCAGCGCCTTCATGTTCTAAGAGCAAAACCTGTTCCAGCAGGGAAGAGGAACAGTTTTGACAGAAAAATCCATTTAACAAAATAAAAACAACAGCAGAATGAACAGTTTGAAGCAGGAACTAAAACTGAAAAACTCTTTAATTGATTGAAAATATTCAGAAAGAGAAAAACCCCTGGAGGAAATGTTGCTTAGGTGCTGTTTATTTCTCTGTCTTTCAGGAACTTGAGTTTCAAAGGCTTCGGGCACAATAGCTGAGGATATTATGTAGTTAGGTTACAGAGTGTGTAGGTGCTAGGATCACTGTTGATTTGAAGGCTGAGTAATTAACAACATGTTCAAAACCATTGAAGTCTGTAAGCCTGGAGTTACTCAGAGATACAGCGTTACAAATTGTGAACTCTATTAACGTCCATCAAAGACAGTGATGCATCTTCAGGGAGGGGCATTTGTCAGAAGGAAGCTCAAATGCAGGCATCTGACCAGGACAAAATGGCCCTCAACATTAACAGTCCAGAATCAGAATTTCAAAGTCAGCGTTATTTGAGAAATTAATCCTGTAGAGAAGTTGGGTGTTACATTTCTGCCTTTTCACTCTTTAAAACTCTTGCCTTGAGCCCTGGTCACTAAGCACAAAACCAAAGAAATGGGTTTGGAGTGCTAACTTAACTAGTGGAAACTCAACTGAATGATAATTAATAATAATACACCAAATATCCATTTCTTCCCATAGATCACAACTTGCTAATAATGAAGATTTCAGTCAGCTTAACCTGATCTCTTAGGTATGTCTAGACTTAGCCAAATCCGTGAAGTCCAGAAATACTTGAGCTAGTTCCAGTGCCAAAATCATTCTAGCTACAGGAGTAAGGAGCAATTTTTGAGCAAGGAGCAACTTTCGGGGTAGATTAACTCTTTCAGATCTTAGTGCGAGACTCTTTCTAAATCCCAAAATATCTTGGGCAACTCTACAATGTCCTAGAGCATGCCAGGAAGACATACCCATAACTTTCCTGTGCTTTGTGCTTGGGATATTGGCTTTGTGTCTCACCAGTGAGCTTTCACTTGTCAGTGACAGGAAACATTTTGTGAACTCAGTGAAGAGAAACTAGGATTTTTCCACCGCACTCAGTTTTATAGATCACTAATCATAATCTGATATACTAGGAGCCAGCAGTCTGGTCATTTCTGCTAGGCTTTTGTGCTGCTTTGTGCTCAGTAACTCATATCACCTTCAAAAACCTAGCTTTGAAAACAAATACACAGTGTTTGCGAAAGTTGTTACCAAAAAAAGGTCGCTGACAGATATATATTCCTTAAAACATTCTCCAAACACCTCTGCATTTTTGAACTTCCCTCAAGATTTTTGTTGCCTGGTACATTTATAATTTAGAAATGAAATAACAAGTTCTAAAAAGGTAAGTAAATAAATCAGTATTTTTTATTATAATCCCAGATCACGATCCATGCTCTTGCAGATTCATGTGTTAGATAGGAAACATTTTGTCCCTCCTAGCCAAACACCTCCTCCCATAGCTAACAAACATCAACTTCATTTCATCCGCTTTTGTAATTAAAATGCACACCTTGCCTCCACAGCGAATACCAGCATACAGACATCAAGGGCCCTTGCTGGTAAGAAGTTGCAGACTTTCTTATATTTTAGAAAGTAGAAAAACAGATTGGTACTGGACGTCCTAAACCTAGCACCCAACAACCATGACACGCAGATGCACGAGACCCTTTTGAAACTCAGGAAGAGAAAAGCATGACTACAAAGAGAGACAGAAAGTGAAAGAAGATAAGAAAAACAATTGTTAGTGTAATTTGTAAGAGATGAAGTCATTGTGGGACTCCCCCTCCCCAGTCTAAGGAAATTCTGAATTTAAAAGAATGAATCTCTCAGCATTCACATTTTTACTACCACTAGGCTTCTCGGACGGTCGTTTTATACCATCGTTTATCACTGGAAAATATGGTCTGATGTGTAAGCAATAAAAACGTTGACCAAAATTCCGTAAAATAAGGACTCATTTCAACACATGAGAACTTTTTTACGGTACTGTAAAAAGGCTTGAGCAAATTTTAGTCCACTTCTGAAAAGACTCATTATTTATCCAAAGGGGTGCCTTCTGCCTCAGCGCTGGACCACACCGTGAGGGGTTTCTCCTTTCAGAGGAGGTCCTCAGAGCGCTCCTCCCACAGTCCTTTCAGTGCGCCCTCATCCCTCGGCTGCCGCGTTCCTCCTCTCCGAGATGCAAAGTCGCAGGGCTGCAAAGTATATTTTGCTCTGTTTCATATGCTTCTCAGCTAAAAAGCAGCCAGGAAGGGGTTAAGCTGCAAGCACCAAGCCACTGCCTCCCCGGCTGAAGGATTGATTTGATCATTCTTCAGGGATTCCCTCTTGTATGAGTCACTGCTCAGACAGACTCCCCACGCAAGGAGGCCAGGATAATGCCATTCCTCCAGAGACTACAACAGCTGAGGGCTAGCCCTGAAGACGGAGAGCTTGGGACTCATGCTTGGAAAAACATTCAGCGGACCACAATGCACTAGGCAGACTTAAAGAAATTATTCAGACAGAAGGGGGGGGCGGAAAAAAAAGACAAACAAAAAGTGTTCTCAAACTCTTTGCATTAACCAATTAAGTATGCAGACTAGCATGAATGAGACGAGCTCCTGGAGACTGCCTCCTGGCTTGGGGACTCTGCCCAAGAGAGGACTGAAGACATAAGCTCATGCAGTATAATATTTAAATTTTATATAAAAGATACGTTCTCTTCATGAGCGCAATGGTTCCTGTGATCTATTACTTTGTAATAGCCGCGTTTGGCTGCTACCCACGAGGAACGTGATTAACATTTCGAATTCAAAAACAAAAGCGGTAAGAGCAGCAAAACTAATGAATGTCTCCAGCTAATCACAAAAGTTCATAACCAGCTTTCTAAGAGAAAGAGAAACTATGCTGGTGTTCCCTCTCTTGACCTACTTTCATAGACGTGCAAGAGCTGAAAGGGAAAGAAACACCAAGTGCTGATTTTCAAAAGTGAAGGCTGGTAATGCTTGTTCATTTGACATTAAATACAGTGACTCTGCTCAAAAATTGAGCCGGAGCAGTTTGCCACTGAGACAACGATGCATCGCACTTGTTTGTTTCCAATGCATCGAGCTGTTAGGCAACGTAGTGCACAACTCATCAGAGAAGTCCTAGAAATTGCTCAGCCCAGATCAGCTGGCAACTTTGCTTTTTGTGTGCCATTCCTAGTGACACGATTGCAGCTCCTTGAGATGCTGAACACTCTCGGCTTTAAAGGCTCGGCCCCTGCAGTGTACCTCCAGTACTGCCCTGCAACCGCAACAAACCTACCGTGAGACTACTAAAACCAGTTGCGGATCAGGTCTTTCAATACTGACTTAATGATCTTGATTACTCTTCAATGATAGCAGCTTACTGACTGACTCCTGTAGCGTTGCCCCCCACTCCATGCCAGGGGGAAGAGTGCAGGGGGATCTCCGGTGGTGCCTTCACGTAGAAGAGACACTCCTGCGCTGGTCCATCCTGCCAAGCCATCCACCCAAGGATTTACTCCAGGAGTTTTTCAGGGTGACAGGCAAGGCCTTTTGATCATTTTCTTCCTCATCAGCACACCCAGTGTGCAGCAATACACTCCTCCATCTCTCACAAGGTTTAAAAAATGTCGCTTATAAAAATTGTTTTCTATCTATATGCTGTCTTTGTGCAGTCTCAAACTCCTTTTGCTCGAGGGAGGTATCTGTCTAGTTAAGAAGTACAAGGCTGGCCCCGTTTTGCATTTTTGTAATTTAAGGCTATACAGTGAACATCTTGCTTTTGCTGTTCTTAATGCTAAGGGAGACAGCGTCCAAATCCACGCTGCTGGTGGGCGAGTAGCATCACCATCATAATCCTTTGGGACGCGATACTTCAAAATTTTTCCAACTCAATAAAGGAAGAGGAGAGAAAATAAGTACGAAGGAAAGCACCTTTTAATGTGGTTTCCTTCCTGTAATGAGACAGATCGAGGACTTTGCCCCTGACATGTCACACTAACCCACTTCTGTGCAGCAAAGGAAGTTTAAATACGAAGCAGACAGTCACGTTCTTCCCTCCCCTCACGCTATACAAAGAGCAGAGTTACGTTTTTTTTTAACTGCGATACCACCCTTTTTCCTTTTTTTTTAAACTTTCTTAAGAAGCAAGAAGGGTGTTCTGCTCATTTCACGGCCACAGCCCGACCACGTGTGGGGCGGCGCTTGGGGGTCACAGGAACGGCGCTGACTGGCTCTCCCCCAAGAGCCTTTGGTGACTTAAACCTCACCCCGGCATGACTCTGCCGGGGAACTTCAGGGAAGTCTTCTGCTCTTCCCCTGAGCCCGCTGAGCTCGCGCCTACTCGGATGTCTTCGCCTCCAGAGCCTCCCCTGCTCGCCCCGCCAGCCGCAGCGGCCGCGGGCAGGGGAATGGCGCCGGAACCTGGAGGACGTGGAGGGTTAAACGGGCGCAGCGTCAAAGCCCGCGCTGGCGGCCTGGGCAGCGCCCAAGACGGTTTAAAGTTCGGGGGGGGTTCAGCCGGCAGCTGAGGAATCCGTAGCTTGTGCCAGCACCACGGAAACCCTTTCCAAAACAAGACTCAAAACTACCCTTAACGATCTCGTTTCAGAGCCTGATTTTGACTCACAGCTCCGCTCCCACCGCCTTTTCCCGCGGGGGCATCGCGTTGTCACCCTGCGACCCACCGCTCCTGCAGACATCCCACAGCTCCTCCAGACACCTCCTGCTCCAGCCCCAGCTCCCACCCCATGCCGCTTGCCCTGCTTCAGCCTGGCCGGGGACCCTTCCCTGGGAGGACCAGTCCCACCACCAATGCACTGCAGGAGCCACGCCGTGCAAGGAGGGAGCCGGCGGCAGTCCCTCCCCAGCCCTCAAGGTAAACCAGAAATATCTCCTTCGAATGAATGCACGTGCGCTGCAAGTCCTCCTCAGCCAGCAGACTGTAAATGCCGCCGCTCTCGACCGCCACAGCAGACACAGGTGCACATACACATCGCCAGCAACACCACTCGCCTCTTCCACAAATTACAGAAAGCTTTAGCAAGATGCACCACCTTGCAGGTTTTACGGGGACATGCCACCTGAGGTTTCGAACACCCTTCACAGGTCCCAGCCGGTACAGTCGTCGTTTGCTACAAAAACAAATGCCCAACTTTGACTTTCAATGTCGCTATTGTCTACCTGTAACTACACCTGCCATAGTGTGAAACCTCAGTATTAGGCATGGCTCAGATCACTTTCACAGCTTTGCCCAGTGACATGGAAAACATATTACATGCAGAAGAAAATGTCATTGCCATATTTATGCTTTCATCATTTGGCAGAGATTTTAAAACAGGGGAAAAAAGGCAGACCGGAGTCTAGATTGAAAAGACATACCTGGTGCTTTCTCCACAAAGATGACTTTGGAGTCTTGCAGAAAGTTATGGCCAGTCAATATCATTTTTTTCCCTCCAATAACAGGAAAGCTGTCAGTGCTTTGCTTCTCCACCAGAGGCAGTTCTTGGGCAGATCTCTGAGCTAGAGAGTTATAAAGAAGATAAAAAAAAAACCAAAACCAACCGCAAACACACACACACACACACAAATAAAAGCAAATAGCGCATTAGTAAGTAACTTAATGCTTACCCTTATAAGCCAAGCTGAGTTTGATACAGAAACAAAGAAAGGTCAGAAGGTTTGCAGGAAACATGGTTGGTTTTCAAGCAGCTTGATTGTGAACAATAGGGTTATCAAACATAGCAGTACAGATTCAAAAGGCTCACAAAGAACACGCTGTTTTAAAACTCAGCTTGATGTGTACTGTATCAAAAAGGGTATTTTTATTGAAATTCATTTATTTAAAATAATTTTTTCTTATGTTATCTATAACATATATGCTGTACATTTACAAGGCACACATGACAGGATGACCAAAATGTGTTTCAGTCACTAAACACTGTATTGTCAATTCTGCTAACTGTCTTGCAGCAGCAGCAGCAGCCATGGGCCTCGCGATCCAGCAGAAGTTCCCAGTTTAGGGAGTGTATTTCCACCAGCACCTGAGTGCCAAAGCACAAGTGGATCCATGCAAACAGAATCAGGTATTCTCGTGGCACGTATTTTACCCCCCCTAACTGGGACACGGAGCAAGCGTGGCTGTGCTTCAAGGGATGATGTGACATTTTATCCAGATTACATGGTTCCTCCTGGTGTCACATGCACTAAGAGATGCATGAAGTTTTTGGCACCAGCTTATTCCACATTCTGCACTGGAAATAACACTAGCACTTATTTTTTCTCCTGTTTTCCGCTCCTTTCAGGAGGCACATACGATGCTTTTGCTCGTTACACAGCCCTCAAAACTGCAGTTCACTGATACAAATCCAATCAGCTTCATATTTAGTGGCTTCCTGAGCTTGGCACCTTTGCACAGACCAGTTCAGGATGTATTGAAATTGTGCCTTATCCTTCTATATAGCAATTTAAAAGCTTTCATCAACTTCAACAGAAGCAGGATGAAACCATGACTCCTCACATTTTTTGCTTTGCCTGTTAGCCTAGAACTTGCCCTCGAATAAGAAACAAAGGGCAAATTGTTCATCTCATACATATCCCGGACAGAAGACAGGGCTTTGTGCCACTCTACCTGCTATAGGTAAGGAGGCTCTGACATTCTTCATAAATAACATAGGCTTACCTTAATGTGACTCCCTTCCCACTGCCAATGCTCATTTGTTTATTTAAATGAATGACCGTGAAGGAAAGAAGCTATCACTGTTGGTCTAACAGCACTACCCTTTTCTACAACTTCTGCCTCTCTTGCAGACTGGACTACCAGAGCGGCAGTGGTGCTACCCTAAGTGAAAGGATGGAGTACTGTCGCTGGTCTGACAAGTCTGTCACCAATGCCACTGCTTTTGCAAGAGGAATGCAGGGATGCTCTTTCCTGCAGCCTCTCTATTAATGATCCCTGAAAAAGCACCATGCCTGCAAGAGATCAAAAGTTGACACGCTCCCGAACCTGCCAGACACGTTATGTGGGACTCCAGCCTGGCAATGACGCAGGGACAAGCACGGACACGACCCTCCAGCATGCACAGGGCTAGGGATGGTCAAGCCTTCCTCCCCATCTCCTCTGCTCCCCACACCCGCAGCTCACCCCCCACTTACCCGCCAGACATTAAGTTACTCCCTACCCTGTCAGCATCAGAAAGATCCACTTTGTGGAATCCAACAGAACCTTAAAAAACTGTATTGGTCCATCCAGCCAACCAAATTAGCAATGGGAGTTAGACTGAAATTCAATTTCCACCACTTATGCTGAGTGTTAAAGCTACACGAAGCAAACCGGTTTTGGTTTGTGTGTGGGAGGCTGACGAGGCTTAGAGAGCAAGAATGAGATAGGTGTCTTTGGAGGTGCCCCAGTGTATCTGATAAAAAGCAGTCTGTTCAATCAAAGAGACCCCAGTGCGGAAACCTGGTTTCTGGAGGTTTTCTGAAGCTGCAGGCAGCTTGTGCCAGCGTCAGCGCTAGTATACTGCTCAAAGGGGTTGGAGTTTTGTTTGCTGGTTTTTGCTTTATGATGGGGATACAGAGAATGAATAGGACACGATAGCTGTCTTCCAAAACTCCTACAGCAGTTACCTATATGATAGGGAGTCACCAAAAAAAAAAGCCTTGTCACTCCCAGGTCTACTGTTTAAGTGCACTCTACTTTTGTTTTAAGTGCTTTCTTTCCCATAGAAATCAATGCACAAAGCTACACTTTTTTCCCTAAGACACAGTATTTTGTCTTCCGTATAAACTCTGTGCTTTTGGAAAGCAGATTAAGGTTCACCGACTAGACAGGTAAAGCAAAACCAATGTATAGCATGTCGGTGGACAAAGACTGCATGTGGGGTGGCACAATACCCAGCAAGAGAAGGATGTTTGCTGCTACTTACAGCACTCGATGGGGTTGGAGGCTACTTGCAAGGAGAGGGTCCTGCCGTTGGCCTGCGGGATATGAACCCTGAAGACCAGCCGCACGCGCGTGTTCTTCCGACCGATGTCCGTCTCTCCCTTGCGCAGCTCAATGTCAGAGTTTCGGAGCTTTAATATCCCAGCACAGTCAATGCTATCCAAAAGGAAACACAGAGCAATTCAATTAATTTCAAGCAGACTTCAGGAAGACACGAGCGTGCAATATCTTCCCTCTCTCCTGTACACCCTTCTGAAAAATCTGAGTCAGAC
Organism: Calonectris borealis; assembly: GCF_964195595.1. NCBI lineage: Eukaryota > Metazoa > Chordata > Aves > Procellariiformes > Procellariidae > Calonectris > Calonectris borealis. Next base: position 105,324,442 of record NC_134313.1, on the reverse strand, counting down.
ACGACCCAATGACGAGGCTGAACATGGCAGACTTTGTTAAGCTTAGTACTTGCATTCACAAGTAGCTAATTTGGGGCTATCTGTAGTAACAGGTACTAGCTGCTGTTGAGCACACAAATTTAGGATGTTACTTCAGTTCCCAGAGGAAGAAAATGTAAAAGATCCTTCCTCTCCAACACATCCTGTAAAGATGGCGCTTACAGATTAACCAAAGCCCAAAGAAATAGCGAAAGTCAATGGGATGAGATGGTAGTGCACGAAGTATTACTAACCTAGAAAGCAAGGTTACTTACGATTTCACTTGTTACAGCTACCTTGGAGAAAAATCTGACATGATTTTTATTCTAGGGCAAAGTCCTGAAAATGCTTATTAATGAGCACAGCCCTCCCTGAGGTCAATGTGTTTGTATTTGAATGAGTTGGAAATATTCCCAAGCTGAGTGTTGAGCTGAAGCTCTGCATGAAAAAACCTAAACTCAGAGTCCTCCCTCCACGTTAGGGAAAAACATGTTTTTTGTCAGATAGAACTATTGCTGTTTCTGACCTCTCTCTCCTTTTTTTAAACTTTGGTTTTCTCCTGGATGAGTTTACAAGTCAGGATTTTTGTCAAAGCAAATTTCAATAGAGGAAGTTCCCAGAACAAAAGATACATAAACACACACACTCAAAAACCCACTGCAAAAATACCTCTGCTTTGGCCACAACTACAAAGCCTACATGGCAATTTCTTCTGGTACTGGTCTCTGGCATGCATTTTATTACACTGAATATGCATAGTTTAATTTTATTTTGCATTCAAAGAGTTTAATTCCCCCTCCAGACCTTTGAAGCTCTGTTCTGAAGCAAACTGCAAACAAGAACTATGGCAGCACAGTTTTGATCTACATTTTTTCTAAAGTATGGATTTCAGAATAACGAAAAGGCCCTTGCTGATACGATCAAAGAAACTAATGAAAGTATTAAAGCTTCTCAACAATGCATATTAGCAGGTGAAGCCATAATAATTATGAAATATATGTCAAAATTCTACGCAAAGATCCGTGAGATACGGAAGAAACAGTGCGCTTCTCAATATTCTCTCTCCTATAGCTACACTTCTAAAATAAATAAAAAGTACTTAATGAGAATTAGTTCGGAGCCAATAAAGTTCAGAGGAGAAAAAGCATTTAAATTCAGGCTTGTAAAGTCCTGGACATTAAAATCTGAAGTCAATAGGAGTAGCTAAATGTGCAAAAGTTTAAATGTGCAGATGAGCGTCAGTGTTTCACTGAATCAAGGCCTGAATACACCAAGTATGTACGAGAAAAGCTCTTGGCTCCAAATTTCAATTCATTGTTAGTGCTACATGAGGTTTTAGACTACTGACGTGTAAGGCCAAAGCATTGTTTGTGGTTCTTGAGAGAGCTCTACTACGACCTGGCACGCACGTCACGAAAATATTCAGCTTGACTCCCAAACTATGTAACTATCTTTATTCTAGGGAGAAAGATGATTGAAACGGTAATATGTCCCTAGATGGCCAAAAATGTTATTCAAACTGGATAACTAAAGGGCCAAATAAATATTGTGTGGGTACAAATTAGTGAAATTTCCATAACTTCAATGGAGTCATGCCAGCTTACAACGACAGCAAATGGGGCCAATAATTTTGCAGGCTTGTCATGACTTTTAACACAATGCACTGACAGAGGGTCCTCAGGTCTCGAGTGATCACCCTGAGCCCGGCTGGCAATGCAGCTGAACACATTCTAGCTCTTCTATTTACATGAGGCACTCTGGGGCATGTTGTACATGACACTGCAAACCAGCTTCTAATAACCGCTACATGCAGAAGGACTTCAGGTGTCTGATACCATTTTTCACTCCATTAAGGCACGGAAAACTGTATGAATAACAAGGAGTGAAATTGTGATTTTAGTAGGCTCCCTGGGATTTTCCCGTGGTATTTGGTTTGGTGGGGCCAGGATTTCTTGCTTGCTTTCTCTTTATCTACCTACTTATCTTTCCATCTCCCTATACATACACAGAAAGGTGCGTGCATCTATATACAAATACGAATACATTCACATTTATACACACACCGAGAGATGTACATGCACACAAGCACACACAAATTCCTCCCAAGGCAGACACTTCAGATAAGGGTTAGGATCATTTGAATGAGGGGGGAGACAACTCAGATAAGGGCTAGGATCATTTGAATGAGGAGGGGCAGAGAGGACGGGATTAAATAATGTGGAGGGTCTCATGTATGTCACATACACAGAGGAATATTTGACCCTTTACATATAATCCTATAATGAAATTTACCTGTATGTAATGGACCTACTGGGCACTTAATTATCACTCAGACTCCTACTAATTCAGAGATCCTTAGACATCCATGCCTGCTTTTCTGCATAGGACTAAACTTATCCCAGTTTAAGTAACTCCAATCTGTAAGTTGTATCACCTTTACTCCTCCTCTTAGTTCTAGAAGCTTTGCTTCTAAACAAATGCCATGAAAAATGCTGATTTTTATTACGTAAGAAATAAGAGTGGTTTTCTTCGTCTCAAAAAAACACTAGGGTACTTGGAAATGCTCTCTTAAGAGTTTCCTTTGACATCCAAAGATAAATTTTAGTAGGCCCCGTTCCTTGCGCTAGTGCGTATAGGAGCAAGAGGTGTCATATTTAGAAACTAAATGCAGGAGCTGAGGTAGGAGATATTTACAGCTTGGTAACTGAGATACTTATTTTAAACGACAAATAAGCACATTGGCTGAAACTCTAGAATGAAAGCAATCAGTTGTCATAAATATTTGTGAAGGTAATTTTGTTGTTAAGCTGATTAAGGGCATTTTGTCCCGGCAAAGTTGTGAAAACCTACTATTATAGAGAGAACTTTAAAAAAAGAAGATAGGAGAAGGAAAATTGTGTACAAAAAAACCCCCACAACACAGAAGAAATCAAGTGGGGCGACCAGGAGGAAACTGCTAGGAGTCAGATACGGTGCCTGGGTCTTACATTGCTCTCATGTTGTTCTCTGGAAGAAGTGGAATTTCCAGGACTTTGGTGTTGGAAAGTATTGTTTCATGGCTGGTGGTGGAAACGGTCTTCCCGGTGATTCGATGAACCTGGTAGAAAGCATGGGGTCGCAGCAGGCGGTCGTCTGCAGTCCCAATGAACAGCTGTAGCGTGAGCGGCTCGCTTTCTAAGTAACCATGTAGCTGGCAAGAGAACAGAAAACGCCCGCTGAGCACCATGCACATAAACTGCTAGGAATCAATTAAATTTTTATAAGCAGGAGAGCCTAATTCAAGGAGAGAACTTGTGACAGGTGCTATGTGTTAAGTTCCCCCCTTCCATTTTTCCTGTAACGTAATATTGGTACAATAAAAAGGTGTACTCAGAAAATGTCTCATTATCCTAAAGGACCTGAGGCACTTTAGATGGGGTGAGCTTTTGAGCACTCCTGCTACGTCCACAGAAAACTTTGCATAAATTCTGCCGCGGCGTTCAGCAAAAAACCACAATGAAGTCAATCTTCCCTCCCAGTACCGAGGGTGGCAAAAGCGACGGAGTTTGCAAGTGGAAAGGACACAGCTCATCCATCCCTGAGCTTCCCGGGTCATCCCTCGTGCAGCAGCAGGCTGCTTCTTGGGACACATCCCCTCATTAACTGATTTTTATGCTGGTAAATACCTCCTGGGACAGCGTGGAGACAGATCACATATACACGACTAGTAGCTCACCATGTGTGTCAAATTCTTGTTATAATCGCACAAAAATCTCATTGAAGCTACTGGGCCTGACTTGAACCTCATCCATGTCACAGTGACTGCTCTGATGACAACAAGAGTTATTTCTGCCACAGGCTGGGGATGGAGCAGGAGCAGAGTCTGACCTCATCCCACCATCTCCTGAAGAAGCTACTCCGGGTTCACGCTGGTGCAAAGGAGACCACGGGTGGAGCTGTCTGGGGACAGCTCCAGCCACCGCTTAACACTGCCGCCTGATGCTGGGAAATGAGTCTCACAAAAATAGTTATCTTGCAGTAGTTAGCTGCGAAGCCCCGTCCCAAGGGAAGGGAGGACGCAGCAACTATAGGAGAGAGGAGCACAGGCAAGGTGGGCTGCCCAGGAGATGTGCCATCGCAGAGCAAACCTGCTCGCTTTGTTGTAGGTTTAGTTTCCTCTGCGAATGGTTCAGGTGCGTTTGGGCACGAGTTATCCACCATCACTGCACCATCACTAAATCTGATAGATCAAAATTAGACCACTGATCATAATTTGATAAGGAGCAACATTTTTAATTTACGGTGCATGCAAGTCCAAAGCTAAATAAAGCTGAAAGCAAGTGGTGAAACCCGTATCAAATGTTGTTGATATTTGTGTTTTGCTTGCTTTCACTCTCCTTAAATCTTAAAAAGTGTTTTGTGGCTTCACAATAACATAAGACCTATCACTCCAGGGTATTTTACCATCTGACAGCAGGAATGCTATCAAGAACAAAGATCTTGAGTCACTTTTGCTCCTTGAGCACTGCAAAATTCTGGTGAGTACAAACACAGGCACGAAGCCTTCCCACAACACCAACACCTCCCACATGCATAATGACAATGTTTCAGGTACCACAGTGACCAATGCACGAGCGAGGAAGGACGTTGTGCCTAGACACATCTTCTATCACTAATTGGGCATACTGCAGATTTTTCACCCCACGCTTTGGTCAGAAGAGCCAAGAGGAAAACAGAAGTGCTTTAATTTGTTTGATTTGGTCTGGCAATTTTTACATCCTTACCTAAAGTGCATGGATGCTGGGAGGACAGGGACAGGAGAAGGCGGCTCATTTCCAGCACTCCAATATTTTATCAGTTCTGCATTGCTGAGACACCACACGAAGGCAGCTCGGAGCCATGGGGTTGTGATATGATATGGCGGGTTTCCATATCAGTATTGTCAAATTGAAAACACGTTAGCGGCAGGTTGAAAATCTGCAGTATCGGCAAAATGACGGAGAAAAGCAGAGCCAAGCCTGCGCGTTGCCTTCAGCAGGCAGTCTCAGTTCAGCCCCAGACGGAACACCCCCCTCCTACGACCCCTGACACCAGCAGCAGTGCTACGCTGCAAAAAGGCGGCTTTCCGGCTTTAACCCCCATCGCTGGAGGTGCAGCCCGAGCTGCCAGTGGGCGACGGCAGTCGTGCTCCTGGCACAGCCGGCAGCCACGGGGAGGCCACTGTCCTGCTCACCACCACCCCGTCCGCCCCGCCTCGCAGCCCTGCCTCTTCACTACCGCCACCGGCGTGAGCGAGCAGGGCCGTTGGAGTGACCTGGATTCGGCCCGGGCTGATCCCACCCCGCCTCGGCATCTCCAGAGCCTCAGTGGCAAAGCCGAGGTGACGGAGGAGACACAGGGATCGTGGGGCATTTTTGATCGCAAGCGGCACGCAGGTTTGCAGAGGGGGAAAGTAAGACAGTGTGACACACCAGCTGATTAAATTTCTATGCATTACCAGCAGTCGCTTCTCCAACTCGTCATGGACGGTGCTTTTTATGGAGAGTGTAAAATTAAAACAAACACATATTGAATTACAAGGCCGCTTAAAAAGTAAAAATAGACCAGCGAGTAACTCAAACCTCAATACAGCAAAAGCAAAATCGCACACTGAGGTACCCACATGTTTTACTGAATCCGAGCAAAGGGGTCAAAAAATGCTGGTCTTGCACTGGGTTCTGCTATTTCAGACTTTATCTTTAAATCTGAACTCGGCTGCTGCCGTATCTCATAACCTACTGCTGAGTCTCAGCTTGTGCTTTTCCCACAGGTGGCAATTGAATACCCAAAGTCCTCAGCTTTGCGTATCTGCCCTCCCCTGAGAAGGGTTCACATGCTGGAAAATAAATAATAAGATCTCAGATGTATGTTTCGCATTGTTTTGTAAGGCTTGTGATCTTTAAACTGAATTTATGTTTGTTTTTTCTTAAAGGACCTGTCGTACAGCCCTGCTGGGCTTTGCTTTGGATCCATTACCCCCAGTTACTTACTCCCTGACAGCTACTTCTGCACCTGAAGACAAGTAGTGGCTACAGCGCTGAACGAACATGAGTTTTCAAGAGCTGGGAAGTGTCAAAAACATCCAGAAAGACTAATATAATCACTACACGGTTGATTTTGCTGCCCTCAAAACAGGCAAAATCCTCACTCTCAATTCACTGTTAAGTTTTATTTCATATTCTGCGGTAGGAGGCATCTGATCTCTGAGACATACTTCCCTTTGAATTTTACCCATTGCATCACATTATTTGCTTTTATATTATGTCACATAATCGTGTATGCCAACAAAGCAATAAAAGAAAACGATGCAGGGATTAACATTTAAAGGGGCACACACTGTGGATGACTAATTTTAGATCATGCACCCAGCGCACAATTTCTGTGAAAGTGTTGAGCTTTGGGAGTTTTCGGCATGCTGCAGATTTCTGGAGAACAGGCAAGATTTTGCTTACTCTCAGCTGGGCGCAGTGAGAATATTCTGCAGCTCCCTCAAAATATAGGAGAGCGTTATTCCTGTCACATCGTTCAGCAGGACGACGAGGGGAGCGGTAGCAGTAAAGGCAGAGCTGCGGTACTCCAGGCTGTTAGATTTGTCAACAGGTAAAGGGAATATCGAACAAGACATGTAAAATGGGAAGGGAGAAAAGGGGGACTGAGTATTTTTCTTGGTTAGGAAAGATCTCGCGCGTTCACATCCATGCATATTTTCCACGCATGCTCTGGAATACTGTACTCGGTGGCATAACAATTCTGTTTCCTGGCGTGCGACACTGGATGCATGCGTCAGACACCCTATTTTTATCTTTTTCTCTGTGTAACACAGTCCGAAGCTCTTCTCTTAATAACTCAGTGGCTGAGTACGGGTGACAAAGGCTGCTCTCGGCTACGGCATTCATAATAAAGGATGTGCCTGTCCTATCAAGCATGCTTTGCTTGGCAATACGCAGATCCAAGTGGCAAGAGCTGTACTTTCCTCTGCTGTGAAAGTGTAAAAGGACTTAGCTGCAAATAAGGATCAGGCGCACAATGTTTTGGAATGAGTTTTCCTTCCCAAATAAAGGTGAGGATACAGGAGTCGCCTGGTTTAGTACCAAGGAAAAATGCAGGTGAAACTTAAGTATGCAGATAAGACCTCTATGGTCAGTGTTTTTGGTTTTGAAATGAAAGCAGGTCATATTCTCTTGTCCTGACTGACCACTGACTACTCTGCTCTTTTCCTTTTTGAGCAACACTGTTAAAAATATTTGAACTGGTCTCAAATAGTATTTGCATTTTATATTGTCTGAAGCTGCTAAGATCAAAATCAGACTTAATTGTGGGCCGGTTTTACACTCCTCTAATTCTATCAAAAGCGATGCAGTCACTGGTAATTAACATCAGAACAGGACCGATCACAGTTAAGCTCTTTGTCACCTTACATCATCTTACGCAAGAGCGAGGGAAAGGCTGCACCGGCTGGGCGACTGCTCCACCGCAACAAGCTTTCCCTGGGATTCCTACATCTCTCTGTCATCGCTTTCACAACGCCCTCTCCCACCAACACGTCTTGATTCTCACCAGTAGATTGCTGCTCTTCTTGGCGCAGGGTGCCAAAGCAAATCCCAGCCTTTCCCCGGGCAGACGCGCTGCGCGCCGTGCACCGGGGCTGAATGTTTTCGCGCGTCCAGGCGCCGCGGCGCTGAACGCCAGGCGTCTTCCTCCGGCGGCCAGCAAAGCGCGAGGGAAACAGCGCTGCTTCACCCCTCGCAGCCTACATCCGACTGCAAAGGACTATCTGGTTCAGTCCTAGAGCCATGATAACCTGAGGTTTATCAGAGATGTGAGCATACCCAGCCTGCCTGGATTCCAACTGTGCGCCTGGTGCGCATCTATGAAACCTGGCAATCAGAATTAAACAGACTTGAAAAACGATGAGCAGATGGAGCTGAGGTGCTTTTAACACGAGTGTTAGGAAAAAACCAAAACCTCTCCAAACCTCGCTATAGTTACTGAATTTTGAGGAATTTTTGCAAACGACGTGTCCAATAACTCAAACGCTATTTCAGCATTGGTGGTGATTCTAAAGTCAGACTTCAGAAGAGGAAAACTTCTATTATTTAAGGCACAACATTTATTTTAAGAAAGGCGGCTGAAATATTCTGCGTACTCCTTTCCAAGTGCTTTATGCTTTTGGCATGCTGAAGCATCTGTTGAAATGCTCAGAAAGCTACCTGTCATAACAAGGAGCCCTCTGTGCCTGGAGAGGCTCCTGGAGGCCACCGAAAGAATGGTCCCGTTCTGACGGGACACACCAGCCACGTACATGCTCTGCACCCACTCACGCCATCAGGAAAAAAGGGAGCTACCCTACATAATAGCTTTTAAGTGTACTTACTGGGAGTTTCGGGAAAAGACTGCAAAACCCCTCAGACTCTGACTCTGTAAATATGTTAAATGACTGTAGCGGCTCATTTAGGGCTTAGCCTGTTCCAATGCATTCAGGGCAGAGCTCCCACTAATAATAAAGCAGGGCACGACCAGGGACCCTCTAAACTAGTCAGCAGCTTGTACTCGAGACTCTCCAGGCTACTAGGGGCTGCATCCTTAACGATAACGATGTGCCAAAAAAATCCATAGGTAACATCCATATCAGCGATGCATCTACAAATGTGTGTGCCTGTTCTTTGTACGTTTGGTACATAATAAAGACAACAAGTAAATACACCCATTTATGCCTCTAAAAATAGTAAGAACAATATCTACATTTTCTTATCCTATCACGTAACAGATGGGCACGCTGCTTGCAGCAGGTACCGCAGTGCTTACCCTCAGCAATGCCTTACACGTCCGTCTGTCCCACTTGCGTTTCTAGAACTGTCCAAGGAATACCTTGAATCAGTCTGTAGGGAATCATTACTGCCCAGTCTGGGGAAAGGGGGCTTCTTTCCCTTTTCTTCCCATCAATGTTTTGGGGTGTAATTCCAATGCTTTCAAAAAGGTCAAACAGGATAAAATCTATAAAACAGTGACATTTTTAACATAATTGCTGCTTGTCTCTTTAAGCCAAAACTTCAGGAGCTACACATGGAATAGCTTTATTGCTAACTTTCTCAAGCAGTAAGTCTTTTTTTTGTTACAGTAACTGCACATGATTAATGATAAAATGAAACAAATTGTCATGTTTTAAAAATGTACATAATATACAGCCTCAAAAAAATAACATCAGCGAGTGCTCAGTGTCCTGATTTTTTGAAACCAAACTGAAGATCAAACTGTTGAAACTACAAAGAAAGTGCACAAACATTTTGAGTACTGATTTTAGCTGTGAGCACCAAGCGTGCATAAAAATAGGGTCATCAATCTGATTTTTAAGAAAAAGAATTTACTTTTCAGCTGCCACATAGAAACACTAGGAGACGTAAGCCATTGCATCATGGGTTTAAACGGGAAGAGGGAAAAGTTGGTCTTGCGGGCAATGACTGCCATGTGAAGCGAAGGCACCGAGGGCGAGGTCAGGAGACCCGGGCATCTATTCTCGCGTGCGCTGCAGAGATCCTGCCCGACCCCCGCCTGGGCAGCCGCTGAACTGCCCTCCCTCCCCGCCCCTGGGCTGCAAATGCCCAGGGACCTGCTGCCGAAGGCTCAGGGAGCCAGCAACCTACGGCTCTGGGAAAAGGCTGCCCTCATCGCAAAGTCCCCTCCTATTCCTATTCTGGCCTCTTTTGACTCCGAATGCCTTTGCTTTGGGGAGGCTTGCAGAAAAACCACTTCAGGTGCCCAGAGCCAGGGGATGGAAGAGGTTCTCCACTCAGCCTCCCCTCCCAAACCAAAGGGCTTAACACCAACTGCCCGGGAGAAGCCAGGCAGCCCTCCCGCAGATCAGGGGTGCACCGCGCGCCCCAGGGCAGCGGCAGGGAACCAGCAGGCAGCCGCACTCTGCCCTACGGAGCGGGCTCCAGGCAAGGGCCGGCAGCTCCCAGCCAAGAGAGATGCAGGACCCCGCGGGGTGAGGAGCGGCGCCGGCAGTGCCGATTCGGCCAGACGCACAGCGTCCGCGGGGCACCGGCAAACCGCTGCGGCACCCGCCTCGCTGCGGGCTCTGGCAGCATCCCTGCTGCTTCTTTCCAGCTGCTTCTCTCCACCTCCAGCATGACGCTCCGCAGGTGCGCGTGTTTCAGCCGCTGCCGTACCACCCACGTGCCCTTCCTGCTTTTTAGGTCTCTGGCCCAGAAGGACGCAGGCTGCTGCAGCCCACAGAGTACCTAGGACTGAGAGAGGCACATCATCCTGACCAGGTACCTCTTCCCTTTGCCGGCAACCAGGCACGCAATAGCGGATGCCAGTTTTCGGATGAGGTACAAAGCTCAGCTCCAGACCACTTGTCAGTGTGGATTCAAAATGGAGGTGCTAAACTTGGGCCACGCGAATGCTCCTGTACATTCTGTTCTCAGATGAGAGCACAAGCCAAAAAAAGAGAAGCGTCTTATTCAAAACAGCAGAGCAGACAGACTTCAGAATAAATAAAAAAAAAAAATCCAGAAAATAAAACACCTCCTTAGGAGCTGAGGTGACCCTCTAGCTCTGATAGCTTCTGCTGAATTTTATCTGACACAGTTAACCAAAAAAAGTGTATAATTTATGCCCTGTGCGACTTAACATACATGCTACTACACCTTAGTCCTTCACTTACTTCAAATAAAAATGTAACAGGAATTCCTACAGTTTTTTCTGCTGCTTTCAAGATTTATTTTTCCTTTCTAAAACTTATTTTCCTTGGATTCACTCAAACTCTGTTTTAAGATCCAAATGTAGTCAGAGCTGGTCCACAAATAAAAATAAAATGGTTTGCTCCTGCAAAAGGCTAAGCCTGGGCAGAGGGCGAGAGCTGGACGGGAGAAGGAGTGAATGGAAAACAGCAGGAGTGTGTTTTATGTGGCACTTTCTAGTGCTGCCACTTGGACTTTAATTCAACAGTGCAGCAAAAGAGCAGCTGTTCACATCATGATGAATAAAGACCTATATAAAACTTCCAGCTGCAAATATGCTGTGAGGAATTATTAATCTTAATGTAATAGAGATGCTGTACACTCAGTCACTGGCTCACAAGCCATTTCAGTCTCTATCCAGGGAAAAACAGCCTTCGTGGCTGCTGGCTCTCAGCACGGCCATGAAGCCTCCTTGTCTAACAGCCGCAAGACGCTGCTCCCTATTTCTAGCAAGGATTTTCCTCCTCAAAAATAGACGTATCTAGAAACCAACGCAACTCATGCTCCTCCTAAAATTCTTAGACTTACACGAGGGATGCCCATCAGAAAAGGAGTTACTAACAGAATGCATCTGTAGGTCCTGAGCACCTTATTCACTGGGACACTGGGAAATCATTACTGCTCTTGTGCCATCTTCTACCACGAGACTGAAGAGATGTCCTTCCCATAATCCTAGCAGCTCCTTCACGATCCCCAGCCCCACTTTCAGGTAACTGAAGGCAGCCAGCCCTCTCTGCACCACGGCCCATCTCTGAGAGGGCATCACCTAAATGTGCAGCCGTGGGAGCTTCCAAAACCTCCTTGCAGGACAGGGCCAGGGAGAGTCATTCCCTCGCGGAGGTGGCATCCATGCCAGGCAGCCCGCTTAAATGAAGAAGTTTTCCTCTTCGTGAACAGGCCCGTGCTTCCCCGAGGGGGCTGCCGCTGGCCCTCGCGCGGGAGGACAACCTTTCCCCTAGGTAGCTTGTCCTGCGGCACGGCCACCATGTGTGACCTTCTGGGGCTCTCCACCCTAGCAGCCTGCGTGCGTTTGCGTTTGGACAGGGTCCATAGCAATCTGAGGCTGAAGTGCGGGAGGCTTTCAAACTGCATTTGAGTAAATGTACGCTGAGAACAGAGAGAGGGGCTCTGGAAACCGCGGATTAAAAATCCGGGTCTGGGAGGAAGTCCGGTGCAGTAGTGCCCCGCCTGAAAGCACCCAACCCCTCAATTAACTCAGCTTCCACTCAAATGTTTGCCCTCAGCATCCGTAACAGCTTTCAGTTTGGACAGTCATGTAAGAGTTAAAAAAAAAAAAAATCACAGGAGCGCTGCAACAGGAATTTATTACATATTCTTAGGCAGATACCCCGGGCAAGCTTATACTTGTGAACCTGCCTTTCGTCATGCCTCTGACGCATCGCTCGCATCCAGCAAGCTCCCATTTGTGGGTGAGCACAGGCTGGCCCGGGATCCTTGGCCGTGTGTCAGATGCCGTCAGCGCAAGCGGGACGGGAGTGATGCCCTCACCGATGCCCATCCCAGCCACGGCACAGCGCCACTGCCAATATCCATCGGCGACTTCTCCAAACCTGAGACGCCTCACACCCCCCGAATGCCGCGTTATCACTCGGTGGCTTGCTAGCGCTGCAGTAACTGCGTAACTTTGACTTCCCACCCCTGCAAATTTGAAGGCAGCTACCCCCAGGGGTTATCTGCTTAAGGGTCAATGCTTTTGAGGAGCTTTTCCTGCACATCAAGAACAACACTGGCTCACACGCGACAGGGGCAACCAGTTCCAAGCAAAATACCTCTGGGGTTCATAGACACCGGTGGGACAATATTAGACCAGAAATGGTTGCTTTCCCCCAAAATTTTAACTCCTATCCCAATGACATTTATTTAAACTGCTACTTAAGACAGAAAGCTGGGGCTATGTTTAAAGGCTTTATCTCTGTAAATATTTGGAGAGCTATAAATACTGAGCCATATTCATAATACGAATATTGGACTTACTGTTCTGTTGCCATGAAAATTACTATAAATACACTTCCAATTCTTAATTTCTCTGATTTGCCAAGAACTCCTTTAAAAAGACAAAAAAATTCTTATGTAAGACGTCTTGCTATTTAATTAGCCATTGGAGTCAAAGGCCACAGCACAGAGCAGGAACTGAAAACTCAATGATAGAGGCAGACAAAGCACATAGTGCACTAGCACGCTATATAGCTGTATGTCCCAAGTGGGACTTACTATAATCACACAGTCCATAAGTCAAGCCCTGACTGCTTTCTGTGTTTGGGGAAAGGCGGGAGCAGGAAGGGAGGCTGTCTGAAATAAACCTCCTTGCTTCTTCGGCAAGTCACATGAATACTGATGGCTTCCAAATTTCACAGTACCTCTGTCCATTTTTTTTAATGTAGAAATGAATTAAAAGAAGGAAAGCATTTCAAGGCATTTTATAAAAGCGCAGAGCAAGGATGGCTTTGCGGCTGAAGGAGTAGCGAGCTGGGCATAGGGTGATCGAGTTCCCATCTCCAGCTCTGCCAGATAGTTTTTGCTTCATCACAGATACATGACTTGATTAGAGCAGAGAAAATTTCATAACAAGTTTTTACATATTTCCAGCCTGCTCTATGTTTAATCAATTAGTGCTTCAGCCTTCTTATAAAATAAAAGACAGTAACCGTGCCACGTGGCCGGGTAACCCTTCCTTCACTACAGAAAACGCAGCACTTCCCAGCCCTCTGGTTCCAATCCTCGCGCGATTTACACTCGCGTTCCTTGGGGAATAAAGCAGATTAATGCAACCCCCTTGCTCTTTGGAGTCAGAAAAGTGCTGTCTGCACATGTATGTTCCTCAAGACAGGTTCTGCTTCCATCGTTTCAACCCCCAAAAAGCGTTGTCATCACATGCACAAGATTCATAAACATGGTATTTGTGACTCCCGTCTCAGAGCAGAAAAGGGCAGTGTGTTTTGCCAGGTCACTACACACTTCTGGTCCTACTCTCCTTCCACAAGCCACCTTTGATCCACCTGGTCCTACAGCTCCGATTACGCTGCAGTTTTATCTGAAAGCGTGCCTTCCACAGAAAGCATCTTAACGTAGCAATAAAAATAGGTCAGGTGTATCTTATAGCTCGGCTTCAAGGTTTTGACCTCCGAGACAGTCTGATTAAACTGTGAAAAATCCAGAGAGATTGGATTCCACACTGTGAGCTGTTTGAGAGCAACGGTGTTACCACTGGTTGATGTCACTTGTTTTACCAAAAAAAAAAAAAAAATGGATGCAACAGACCAGACTCTCTGACCAACAAGCATAACATGAGCAGCTCTGCCCAGCGGGCCACAAGGGCTAAAATGAACTGAAAGGCCTGGGATCTCCAACAGCAAGTAAATAAAATCAGCGTGAAAGACTCTTAGATAAACTTTCTCAACATATATGGACCATTTTCAATCGATCATTCTAAATATTGTCACGTTGAGTAACAGTATTTAGGAACAGCTGTTGCACTAGAATTTCATCCAAATACTGAGGAGCTAATACCACAACGCTGTTTAAAGCTAGTAAGACGGCCAAGTAAAATGTTGCAAATATTAATGGCAGAGCTCGCCAATAAAAGCTTTAGAGAGTAGCTTATCTGCTGCTGCAAATGGATGACACCTTGCTGCAGTCGGTGTAGCAGGGTGTCAGTGCACAGCTGGAATTTGAGGAGGACGCTGAGGGTAACGCTTTCTCCTTTGAAGGGAGGTACGATGAGTACTGGTGACCAGGATCTGCGTTTTTACACTCAAACCAAGACAGCATCTGTATCAACCTGCTGACTTCTAACATACGGCTCTGGCACGGGTCAAGTCCCAAACCAGAGATAGGAACGCCAAGGTCTTAAAAGGCACCGCTCCTCCCCACCATACTCAAGCCTTAGTTGGGTATCTAACCTAAGAAGTAAACCTCGGTCCCGGCAAACTGGTAAGATCTTAAAGCCTCTTGGGCCCGGTTACACATAATTATACACAACACATCAAGTCAAAAAGAAACAGGGAAAAGCCAGGTGATTCAGGCCACCTAAGTTTAACACATACAGGCTGGACAACAACAGGGTCTAGTCACCTTGGCTGCCTTCACAGCCAGCAAAATGAGACACGCACTCTGAAGGTGTGACTTACCTGAGCTGCTTCAGATGTTCACATCAGAATAAAATTAATAGCTCCTTAAACTCTATACCGACAAGCCTTCCCCTGATTACAGAGAGAAACTAAGGCAATTAGCTCAGTTGCAGACACCTACGGTTAGCCAAATAAACCCAAAACGTAGACTTGCCCCTGTAACCAGCCCAGGTCACAGTTCAAAGCACGAGTGTCCCACAAACCCAGGGCAGTGCTGCAGGAAAGGCACACTGCGCTTAGCCCAAAGAGACACGGAGCAGAGCTGCTGTAAGAAGACCCCCGCGGTGGCAGAGCCCGCTACAGACACAACGCTTTGCACCTCACCATCACGCGTCCTGGGCGGTCGCCCTCAGCTTTTCACAGCAGGGGTAGGAGACCATCAACTTGATGCAGCCCTTTTCTCTCCCAGAGGGAAAGGTCAAAGTCAGTTCCACCGCAGCTCAACTTCAGCGCTTTGGCTTCTCCACCCTGATTTTGGGGGCCTGCTGTACCCTGGACCTAGAGCCAGCCACAACACAGGGTGGGCAGCGGGTGGTGACGGCTGGGAGAGAGACACTTAACCAGCTCCACCCGCAGCCTCCCTCCCCATGCCCGAGGTGGGACTAATAACCCTTCCCTCTCTCAGAGGAGAGGTGCTGCAAGGATCAACTCATTCGCGTGCAAAGACTGCAGCAACCCCCCGGCTCCCAGCCACGCTCCCCATCTCAGCTCTGGAGCACGCGGGAAATTCTGGAGCAGCATCAGGTACATTTTGGGTGGCCTCGCTGTTGCTGTTGTTTCAAAACTGGAGTGCACGTTGAAATCATAATAAATGTTCATTTTTTAATCTAATGCTAATGTTCATTTTTATACTAAATTCAAACTTACTTATATTACATATCTTTCTAATACAAAAAGGAAAAGAGCATTCGTCAATAACTGGAGAGTCGAGAGGCTAGAGGACAAATTTGGTCACATTTTTCTTTATTTTATTTACCTTATTTTACTCAAGACCGGAGGAACAGAAGAATGCTTTTACTCATTAGACGACTTTCCTAAAACCAGCTGCTATTACATCTAGGCTTCTAGGTTAATGCTGCCCTGTGATTAGAACAACTACCCATAAAATCTATTTGGGCTGAGAGTTTCAGGGGCTTCATTTACGCTAGCAGAACTGCAGAGCCATAGCCCAGCGCCAGCATCACCACTGCACTGTCTTGCTCTTTGCAAAACCTCTCCAACCTGCCTCCATTTCAAGTAGGACTCTTGCAGCCGGCAGTGGGGCTATGTCAGTTCACATATTTTAAGGTTTTCCTCACAACCGGGAGGGATTAGAAAATGAGGCTTTGATGTGTTCAGGACATGTGCTTGAGATTACTTGTGTACCTAGATGCTAGCACATGTGCCTGCAAGTTGTGCTCTAAATTTGTTTGTCCCTGGCAGCTCATGTTTGCAGCTATGGGTGGAGATTTGTGTAAAATTCTATTACTGTATGCCATTTTGTAGTCAATAATACTCTATAACCTATATTCAGTAACAATATTTGAGTCTATATTCAGGAATATTATATTATTGCAGAATAAGAGCTACGACACATAAGGCCCACAAAGTGAAAACAACATCATTGCAAGAGATGCGGTTGAAAATTAATTTGAAAGCCATTTGTAGAACTATTGCAGGATTATTAAGCATTATTGACGAATAAATTCCATCTATAAATTTTTTCCTTAAAAGCTGCACATTCCAAGCCATTTTATGAACACCTGCATATACGGGGAGAGATCTACCTATTTTATGTAGCTTTTTTTAATTCTGAGATGACAGGCACTATCTAAATATTGTTATATATACAAACACGACTGCTCCATGCTGTATTGTGTTCCAACCAGACCAAATGCTCTCCATAGCACAGGAGCTGTTACAAGACCTTAATACAGAGTTCTGTGAAGAGCGGCAGGTTTTTTTTGGGTTTTGCCTTGTTTTCAAGAAGCGTTATCTTCCGTGGACTTCTCCAAGGTAAAAAACCAAACCCATACCAGTTACACTTCTTCAGCACTTCACAACTTTTAGGCGTGCTATTCCTCTTCAAGTCAATGAGAGTTTTACAGCTAAATCTAACCCTGCACGCTTTGCCAATTTTCTCTGGTGTTTTTCTCCTAGAAATGCAGGCACTTGGTACATATATAGCAGTGAGACTGTATTAAGAGCCACAGCAGGTGGAAAACAGTACAGCCCAGGGAAGTTTTTGTTTTTGACTCTCCTCACAATCAAAGCTATGCACAAAGCACAATGAGGCACAGTAAATAAAGACATTTCACACAGACAAGCACGAAAATCTTCCAAAACAAAGAAAATTAAATTATCTTTCAACTGAAGAACACACTGCAGTGAAAGACTAAATGAGCGATTCTAATTAAAACCATGCTGCGAATCTCCTACTTTCCGCCACGAAAAAAGAATCAGCTAGTGTTTGTGCATGTACAGCCACCCTCGAAAACCAGTCAAGCAGCTTTCCAGCCAAACAATGCAAGACACAGCATCTCAGAACTACAAAACATATTGAAATTATTTCCATAGCAATCATAACAACAACATGCCAGGCCAGGATGTGCAGGGCAGGGGGGTGGCGGCGGGAGCTCGGCCCCCCACCGGCCCCGCTGCTGCCCGCTGCACCAGGCAGGCCGCCGGCAGCACCCACGCGGCGCCCGTCCCCTCGCCTCATGGCCGCATCCAGCACCCCGACGGTGCGCGCCACCCTGCTCGCCGGTGCTCGCTTCGGCAACCATCGGTCTCATCCAAAAGAGGCACTCGCACCCCTTCTCCGCCCCGCGCTCGTAAGCAGAGCGTTACGTCCCTGCGTGCACACGCAGGAGAGCCACGGCGCTGGCAGTCCTGGCCCCCGGCAAGCACGGGCAACGTTGTGCAAGCCCTGCTCGAGCTTCTTAATCCTGATGTGCCGCAACCGTCTCGGGCTCAGGTCTCTCTGCTTGCGGTGCTAAATCAGGCAGCAGCCTCAGGTGGGGACATGGGGAGGGGGATGAAAACTCAGGACTAACCCCTTGTGTCTGAGCTGCGCCCGGGCTTCACGCACGGCTCGGCTCTGAGCAGCTCCCCAGAAACGAAACGTGATCTCTCCTCCGACCCACTCCCTTCTAGCTATTTATCTGCTTGCACAGCCACGATATGCTGCGGGCTTCCTCAACGCTAGCCACTGCCCTTTCACGGGCAGAGAGCCGAGGGGACGGGAACGTGCAGCTTATTAAGTACAGCGAATATGGGCATCCATGTCTTGCGCAGAACACGCATGATACGCTGAGATTGCTATTTTGATGCAGGCACAGGGACAGGAATCAGCTAAATATAGCAGACTTCAGCAACTGGTCTGAATTACAGACTTAAATGACATGAAGAAAGGTACAGTTTGCCCAAAGACAGAGGAAAGTAATGGGAAGATTTTGGACGGCGATGGGAAGCTTGGCTCTAGCATCATTACACCTGACTTGCTATCAAGACACACAGTAAAAGCTTCAGCAACACAGGGACTTCATGCCCATTAGATGCGGGCAGGCATAACGGTGGCGGAACAAAAAGAAGATGCAATCATCCTAAGGGATCCCAAAATCAAAGGGACCGAAGGCAGAGGCAGAGGAAAAGGAGGATCCAGTTAACAGCATTCACCTGAAAACCATCGGAAGGAAGCAGCGACACACGGGGAACGTCCAACCGATGCCCAAAGTGCACCAGATTTTTAAGAAGCAAAACTTAATGGATCTCCTGAAAAGCAGCAAGGAGGTCTGCAAGAACAGAGCGCAGATTCTGCAACTTGCTCCCCTTTTTCATGCTATTTTTGGACAGTTGGCAGCCCCACATGCTCACGTGTGACACCCAATCTCTTGTAACACCTGTGCAAGGCAGCGAAAATGTCTTAATCCAGATTTTGCAGCTGAGTAACCTGAGCGACAATAAGTGACACAATTAATTGCGAGTTGATCAATGTATCCTTGCTTGGTAGAAAACTTAAGCACGTGTTCAACATTTAGTCCCACTTTATGAAAATTTAAGGATGTATTTAAGTGCTCTGTTGCACTGTAATAGAAAGATCACTTCGCTCAATCTTTTTTACGTTTTTTCCCTTACATTACACAGAACGGGACCAGCAATATTTTTACACGAGTAGGATTGCAAGTGGCAAGGGAGGAGCTTCCTTTCTGGTGAGGACGATGGGTTTTCGCCAGGATTCACGTTTGGCAGTAACACCGTGTCATCGGTGCCCCAAAGAGCAAAACTCATTGAGGGGGACCTTCGGTGTCTGTAACTGAAGTGCCAAGGAACTCCCAGAAACGAAACCACGCTGTGCCTGCAAGTGTTGTTTACTGCTTTGAACAGGGCTGCATTTGAAACCTAGGCAGTAGACTTTTAAATCCCCATGTACATAATGTCTGCATGCAAACCAAAAGCAGGAGTTCCTCCGCTTTATTGGGTACTGAAACATTAAAAACAGGTGTTTAAAAATTGTATTACAAATCTGTCTGCAACCTGTATTATTTTTACCATGTGCAAGTAAATTGATCACTAGCGTGTTTCAACTGTTTCAGTGAAAATATGCAACTCCTGCTAAATTATTTCTTAAACATGTGGAGGGAGGAGAAAGTTTATTTGATTTCGCTGCACTGACAGCATGCAACGTATTTTACTTATATGTATGTATATAGCAGATGCTGTCATGGATCATCTCCCTTTCAGGGCACATATCAAAGAAGATCTCGAGCTATTCTTCACAAGGAAAGAAATGATAAACCCCTCTCATAATGAAAGCTGCAATGTACTTTGAGACAGCAACTGAGTAATTTGACACCATATTTTCCACTGATTCAGCCTGTTAGTTGGAACAATGACTGATTAAAATGGAAAATCTATATTATAACCACATATACTGACATTCCAGATTACAAGGTATGTTATGGATGTCATTTTTTACTCTTCTTACATATGAAAATCAAGAAGTATAAAACCAGAAATTATTCCAGTGGAGTCGTGTTGGTGTGAAAGTGATCTGCAATACGAACTGGCCCCCAGTATATCTTCATACAGAATGCACACAATATATTTTTCATGTTAGATATGTTTTATGTAATTTGGAGTACCAAGAAGAAAAAAAAAAATCATCTGCCCTGAGATATTACTTTTAGGAATAGAGGACAGATGTCTAGTTGCCAAAGCAGACTTGTAAAAAATTAATCACCTGCCTCATGCAGGTTAGCAGTATTTGGCAGGTAGGTTAGCTCAGCTCATAATGAAGCATCTGGCTTTTGGTAAAGCTGCATTTTAATTTTAACTGTGTTTCATTTCAGCTTTTGGGCGTATGTCAACGTGCAATAATCTGACAAGTCTGGAGCAGATTTGCTGATTGGTAACTTTGGTGTAGGTCTTCTCAACTGCAACCAAAACTAAGTCAAGTAACAACTGTGATTCACACCCAGATCACAGCCTCACATATCATCTGAACCTCCCTGTAAAGCCATTTTAAACCCAGTCCTCAACATCTTACCCATCTACAGTCTTATTTTCTTAAAAACAGCTAAATTGACTAAGAGTCAGCAAACTCCTAAGCATGTGCTTGAATTAAGCAGGCTAAGCTGACTGACTTCAGAAGTGCCCCAATACTGCTTTGAATGTGCTTTGGTTTGGGTTTTTTTTCCTTTTGTAACCGAGGTCTGGTAATTTGAGGCACGCAAAAGGTCTACTCATGTTGTATTTTTCCTTAGAAAAGTGGGTGCCCATTTGTAGCACTACTGGTAGCCTCTTTTGGCTAACCAGAAGCATCTGCAGCTCCGTCTCAGACACTGGGAGGGCAGAAGAAGAGCTGCTGAAGCTCAGAGAGGTCTGCAGAACTGCAGCCTTCTCATTCTGTGACGCTCATCACTTCTAGGTGTTCCCCCCAATGCATGCATTTTCAGTGGAAGAGTGCTTCTATCACGAATTTGCCGGGGGAAAAACCCACCACCACCAATTGTCCTTGTGAGAGCAATCACTATGCAGATGCAGGGGCCATTTTTTAACATGAATAGCTCAGGCATTCGAATAATGTTCCCAAAAGACAAAGATCTATTAGAGCATGAATTAAGCAATCGCCAATTTTTGTTTTTACATTAGGTCCATTTTTCAAGCGTTCAAATGTGCCAAAACCCTCAGGAATCTCACTGGCTGTTGTTTTTCTCTTCTTGTATCACTTAAGCTGAACAATTTCTTTCTAATACTTTTTTTAAAAAGAAATACAAGAGAGAACAGATCACACTACGGGCTCCTGAGCTCTAGCACATCTTGACAAAGAGTACAAAGGAAGGAACTGGGAACATTTAGCTCCGTAAGCACATTTGCAGCAGCCTCATTAGCAGTACCACAAACGCCTTTGCCGGGCTGCTGCGGCTTGTGCAGGTATTTTCCTAGCACACCACTGCAAAGAAATCACCTATTTCAATTGCTGATTATATTAATTTTTCTGTTTCCATCTTCATTGAACACCACCCACTGACAGATACTCCCCAGGCCCACAGACACACTTGCACTTTATTTAGTTATGCAGAAAAAGCAAGGCAAGGGGGATTTTTCTTATCTTGCTTGGGACCTGACCGCTTGTGAGAAAGGGGAATGGCAACTTCTAGAAAGAAAATTCAGAGACAGCAAGAGACATGGCGTCTGCAACTTTTAGCAGGAGTGATGCAATATTAAGCAGGGGGCAAAAGGGATGGAAAGGACAAAAAAAGCATAGCACTCAAACAGTCAAGGATGAGTCCCAATTCCTCCCCGGAGAGCAGTGATACACGTTTTTGAGGTATGCTTCCAAAATGATGATGAATCGCCCTTTCAGACAGTGTGCAGAAAAACTCTGTCCACACTGCAAACAATTCACTGAGTGAAAGCACGCAGCATGAGACCTGAGGACAAAGTAAATGAGGAATAAGAGAAGACAGACTACTACATTTATGTTCCGTCTTTCGTGGTCTTGCGGAGATGTCCATCATATTGTTTCTAGACACTCAAGGTGCGTGTGCTGCTGGTCACCAAAACCAGCCCGACAAGGGAAGCAGAAAGGATGGCTCTGTGAGCAGTGGTGGAGATAAAGATGACTCCTCTGCTTCCTTCCTAGGTCTAACCTAGAAGGTCTTCGCCTTATCGACCACCACCTGAGGACAGCTAGAAGATACCCCACACAGCAAGAGCAATGCCACCAACTCCCTTGTCGCAAAGGACGAGGCAGAAAGGAAACCGGGAGAGGCCAAGGAAGAGGAAAGCCGGGAGCTGGTATCATCATCCCCTTTCCCGAGGGAATGGAGACAGCAACGGCGGAGGAGTGGGAACGCTTTCCATCCCCTCCTCCCTCAAGGCCACCACTAACTTCTGCTTTTCCAGCAGCCAGCGAGTCCAAACTGAAGGCAAACCTAGGATGTTGGGCTAAATCCTTCCGGCTGGAAAGCCAGATTGAATACCTCGGTGTCCTAACAGCTGGGATATGTACGGCAGCGTCCGTCAGGCCGAGCGGGGGCGAGGCGTCGTTTTTAAAGGAGAGCAGAGTGCATCCCCCAAGCGCTGGCTGGTGCAAATTTCGTTTTTCATTTGGAAAGGGCTGTTGCGCCAAACAGCAGAGGCCTGTCCCCAGGACTGCTCATAAATCAGAGCTGAAGTTGCATTTTCAGGGTCGTGAAATCTTCACTGGCTGACAGCAGCACGCTTTCCAGAACGGCTCCCTTCTGGACTTGGCTTTTCTCAGGGAGGCCATAAGCTACCTATACGGCTGTGCTTGTGGAGCTACCCTGTGGGACCAACTTCATGTGAAATACCAAAAAAGAGAAACTCCCCCCTTCCCAAAATACGATCTTCTAACGATGAAAAACCGTGATAAAAAGCTCTCAGTGGGCTTTCTTCCATTTGTTGGATTTATAGAAGCAATAGCAGCCTTAAAACATCTGCCAAATCATTCTACTTTTCAGTTTTGATTATCTGTCTTCTAGTTTGAGGTTAGCTTTAACTATACAGATGCAAGAAGTGAGAAAGCCATTCAGCTTAGATTTATTCTTAAGAAGTACCGGCTGTCTAAAACAAGGCTATAAAATGTAGGCTCCCTGTCTGGTTTGTTGTATGGTTGCATGGCTTTGTGCTATTAATTGCAACCTGGCCAACAGGTGCTTGCCAATATCTTTATATCCTCACCATAAGGAAGGATTATATTTCCATCTGGATAAAAGGGTGACGCTGTCTTCTAAAAAGAAGTTAAGAGCAGCACAGAGAGGAAGTCCGCTGTGGCATGACAAGTTGAATCACTGCTTACTAATGAGAATATGCCCTCTTTTCTGCTCTGACAGACCCAGAGAGGGAAGGGGAAAGTGGCAAACACGATTTTTTCCACATCCACTCCTCTTGGTCAGGTGTCAGATGGCTATGAGCTGGACCCACCAGGGACTGTTTTCCTTCCAATTCCATGGACTCACCCAGCAATGGTGGCAGCCCTGTTGTTTAAAACAAACTCGCAGACTGGGGGACCCCTACCAAGAAAAGCACTTACGCACACACTGCAGGTATATGAGAAGTCCCACGCTATGTACTTAGAAATTAACCACGGGCTCACTCTTGCTGTACAGCATCTGAGCATCGCTGCGAAGGACTTGCCCCGCTCTGTCTGGAAAAGCCTTCCTCTCGGCTTCTTTATCCCTTCATCTCCTTCCTGTCATCAATGGTGAACGCCTCTTTTCAGTCTTTTCCTTTAGCTCTTCATTTCTCTCTTCTTCCCATCTTGCCTTCTGTGTAACTGCACAACCCTATTGCCTCACGATGTTAACTATTTGTGAAGCTGGGTGCATGAGAAGTGCTATATAAGACTGTGATGTTAAAACATAAAGCCCCAACCTGAATGCATCTGCAGCTCGCTGGACTGACTGCTGCCCCCTGAAGTTACAAGAGTTTGATCAACAAGGCTTTCTACTCCCTGAGGGGTTTGCAAAAGGTATTCATAGCTTTTGGGAAGATGAAAGGACTCTGATAGATACCTGCGGTGGCCAGCACCTGGACCTGGAGTACTTGAGCTCGTTATCCGAAAGCAACAAAACCAACTGATCCATGGGAAGCAAATGGTAACACGCTCCACGTGTTACCGGGGTGCACAAATAGCTCAGGGGCATGTTGGTGCCTAATTATGGTGATGTGGAGATGTACAAAAATACTGAGACAACAATTGCTTTAGAGAAGAGTTTGACACTTGTTCGTCAAAAGGGGATTTAAAAATCCCAACATACGCCTCAAGGCCTTTGAAAATCAGACCCAAAGTGCCTACTTGAGATCTCATTGAGAAACGACACAAGCCAACTCTTGTGAGCAAGTCTCCTGGCACAGACAACATGTTGACTATGTAAACCAGCAGACAAAACATTGTGTTTTGCCTGTAAAATGAGGGAGTTCAGACCATTCACCTGTTCACAGGCTCTGATCAAATTCTGTATTGGAGCACACAAGCCATACACAACCTCTACCGTCTCACTGCAGAGCGATACAGTGAAAGGCAAGGCAGCATTCACTGTATCTTCAATATTAACTTATTTTCCCAAGAGGAAAACAAATTCTGGCTAGTACCGGTTACCTAGATAAAAAAGGAAAAACCCTACAACTCCTTTTCTTCCCTTTTTCTAACTGATTTATCTACCTCACGTCAAGAGTGATCGTGAAGAAAATTCTTGGCATATTTTGCGTCAAAAAACTGAATAATAATCATGACTTTTGAAAGTGCTTACTAGACTATTCTGTGCATTTGAGCATTTTCTTTCACCCTTTAGTCCAGTCTTCTATGGGAGTAAATCATTCCCTTTAATTAAACATTCTTGAGTATTTGGATTTTATCTCAGAGATACACCGCGCCCTGCTTGTAAAAATTCCATCTCAGGCAGCCAAAGTGCTTGACTTACTCCAAAGGTGAGTTATTAATTAGAATATCTATAGACCATATATTTATAATCTGGTGCCATCCCTCCGTGGGGATCCCAAACTTTTATCTGCCAGATTACTTACCTGCAGCTGAAACAGAGCCATCGCTGGCTGGAATGTAACCCCCATCTTGTGCAACTCCTCACCACCACTTTTAAGAAGAATGGGAGATAGGTCCAAATGGAGGACGTTTTTAAGATGTTCTGGACGTAAACCCCTTGAATTAAATTCACCTTGCTTAAAATATGGCTGTAGCTATCTAACTCTGTGGGTTTCCTGAAATCCCCATTCATGTCATCTTGCTCCATTCAGAGAAATCCTCACTCTAGTCATGAACTCCTGCAAATGCAGAAGTGCCAGCAGGATGTGATTTTGCTCCCCAAAGTGGTCCCAGGTTTCACCCTCACCTGGCACGGCGTGCAGCTTCATAACGCCCGACGCCAGCTGGGGCACCGGCCCCGTTCTGACTCAGAGAGGGGAGCACCCTGGTCTGAAATCACCGAAGGCAACGACAACTCACAAAATACTTCCTCGAGCCAAGGGGTAAGAGCCAGTGCCAGCCGTGAGCTCACCAGCACCACTCCCCGGCACCACTCGCTTGCCAATCTTCTGCAGCATTTTTAGCTCGCTAGGTGCGCCGGCTCATCCCATTCTCAAAACTTTTAGCAATCGAGAACAGCAATAGCTTGGGGCTGCCACGGCAGCCAAACACCCAAACAGGCGAAGGCAAAATGTGAGAGAGAAGAATATTGCGTTACTGGGCTCATTAGCCCTCACAAGCAACTTGAAGCGCTCAAAACTGTACTGTTCCTAAGTGCAGAAGGGAGGGTGCAGCCATCCCACAGCAGGAAATCCTGCTGGCATGAAATACGCCTGGGAGACAGCCGCAGGAGTCTCCAGTGAGCAAGCCCCACGCAGATGATGGAGAGGTGATAAGGAGCCAGTGGCGCCTTCCAGCACCAGGTTGGGGCAAGACTCTGCTGCCACGGGCAGCTGCCAGCACCCGCCAGGCTTGCCCCTTCCGTGGGTCAGCGTAAACCCCCGCGGCAGCCTGCCACGCTCAGCACTGCCTGCCCTTTCCCGGGCTCAGGTTTGGGAGAGGAGAGTAATCTCATACGCCGGCGGGCGTTGAGCACGCTGCTGGGTCCCAGCGCAAAGCTCGTCAGCTTTACATGCGGCCCTCTCCAGCTCCAGAGAACAGTCAACAGCCTGGAGGAGCCACTAGAGCCAAGGAAAAAATTGGTCTCCAACCCTGGACTTCATGTCACACCCACAAGAGACTCCCAGCCTCCTACACCACCGCTCTCCTCATCCAGCACGCTTGCCTTGGAAACCTTTGATTCTCGGACCCTTCCACCTCCTACAAGAAGAGATGGAGCAGCAGCAAGGAAGCTAACGTTGCCTGGAAAAAAAGATAAACACGCTCCGGGTGCAGAGAAAGCAACCTCCTGGCAATTTTGCTGGGGAACCGTGCCATGAGTAGCGGATGCTTGCCCCACAGGTATGTGGAGGTATTAGTGTGAGAAAATCTCCTGGTCTGGGAAGCAGGATGCTAGCGAGAGGGGGTTTGAAACGGAGAAGGGAGGAAGAGACCTCTTCCGCATCCTCCTCTTGTCAAAGGTAAAGGGGAAGAGCTTTAACAAAAGCAGAATTTAAGCAAACTCCCCCAAAGTAGTGGCATAAGAAAGACCTGACTGCCCACATGGGGAAAAAAAATAATGCAAAAGGGTAGTGCAAGAGGTCAGATCAGTTTTATGAGGGGTTTCCCTGAGTCAACACAATTAAAAACACTGGGAAATATTAGAGGGAAAAGCTTGATCCAAAATCTCTCACCTGAAGACGCTCAGATACTGTTTGAGCTTATACGTCGGTGTGAACTTCGAAGCTTGGGCTCCTTTCTGTATAACATAGTGGACTGAATCAAACCCAACCCAAACACCTGCAACATCTGGAAATACGTTGATTGAGAAATGCATTTTAGAGCTTTTGTCAGTCACCGATTTATCAGAAGTTACTCCCTAGATTTCCTCCTCCTCCTTTCTTTTATTTATAAGTACTTTTGTTTTTAAAGTAGTTCTTTATTTATAAGTACTTACTATTCCCCTTATTAAAAATATTGATAAGTATTTTCCTTCTTTTTCGGAAGTACTTTTCATCCATCCATCCAATTCTGGTCTAAGTCAGAAGCTTTTAAGTACTTCCTCAAACAGGTAACACTGGCTGGGATGGCAGTGTCAGCACGGAGAAGCTTTTTCTGGCCCTCTTTATGTTTCTGTTCTTTTTGGAGAAAAGGATATTCAGGTTGTAATAAAAGGACTGAAAAATACATTAATCTTTATTAAACCGGTAGAGCCAATTGACAGGGCTAGGGCTGGCTGCTTCCTCCCCTCTCCCTTCATGCCCTTCCGCAGTTTCCTCTCCTCTCCTCTTTTCTGACACTTGTTTTTGTTTGGAAGTAGCGTGCTCACTCCCGACCGGGACAGGGGATGAGAGGGGAAGTGTCTGGACGCATTTAGTCCAATTAAATGTTGGCATCACATTCAGTCTTTCCAAAAAGCACGTAGGAAACTTTAAACGCCAGGCTGGCTGCTGCGAATTGATGCCTCCCCATTTACATTTCCTTGCATCAAGCCGCAAACAGAGTAGGTATTAATTGTCATGAAGCGTGTCTGCCACAAACCCCTCTTTCATACCGTTCACAAATGTTCTGCTAAAACCTTTCATCTTTCAGCAGATCACTTCCATAATCCCACGTCACTGAGGAGTTTTGGCAGATGTAAAGAGCGAACCGTGTTTGCGGCTGACAACTCCCCTCACTTTCCTTCTTCAGCTGCCGCAGCAGCACACAAATTCTGTAGTGGCATTCCCTGCCCAATGTCACCTCAAACTCGCATCGTTCCTTCGAATGACGTGTTTGCTAACAGGGTTTTACAGCAAATAAACAAACGCACACGAGCCCCGCATGTGTGGTCTGTGCATCATCTTGAGCCATCCGGTCTTTCGACAAGCCGCTGCTCCCACAGGAAGAGATGTGGCATAAACCCAAGCAGCGCGAGCACGGCGGCAGCGCCTGCCTCCCTCCCACAGACAGTGCCCTGACACCCGTGGGTCCCACGGCGTCCGGGCAGTGATAAAACCTGGGCTCCACTGCACAGGGGGTCACAACTCCGACAGAAGGCACTGAGAGTTTAACTTCTGGGTGAGAAAGAAGCAGCTGAGGAGGGACAGGCACAGTTGGCTCCCTCCCGCTACTTTCTCTTTTTTTGTTTTAAACAACTAAATCTTGTTCTTCCCACTCCTAAGAAAAGTCCTTTAAAAATCAATGAGACTAGTCATATAAATGAATTAAGGGTCAGTTTACAGCGTTATTAAATTAAATGCTTTATATACAGTAACTGAAGAGTTCAGTAGAATTCATGAAACTAGATTCAGACCTCAGATGTTTTCCGGAGTGGCTGGAAGGGCTTAAGGAACTAAACAGAAGAAACTCAAAAAGCCTCGCTTTGCTCAGCATTCACTGCAACCAAACCAGCGACATACTTCCACATTACTGCTACGGCTCTGCCCTCCGACATGTGTTCACAGCTCTGATTAATCCAACCACAAGTTAAGGACTAAGAGTACTGAGGCACGTCCCCAGCTGATTTGAGTATAAACTGCATGTCTGGAATCTGACTGCACAGATCGGTCCACGGCCACCGCTTGCCAGCTGAACACTTGCTAAGTCGTGCACCGACAGAGCAGCAATCCGCTCATGCCGTATTCACGTTGCTAAGAGCAAGTGGATGCTCTCGCCCTGTTTTTAATAAAGGTTTGGTCCATCCAGTTTAAAATACATTCTAAGGCACGCTCACGCGCAGTAATCTTTGAGGACAGGAAAAATCTCCTGTCACTTTTCGGTTTTGGAGAAGAAAGAGTGCTCACCACAGAGCACCGAGATAAACGACCTCTGCTGCTCGTTACGTGTTTTGGTACCTGCACAATAGGGTGGCCCCCTGCAGATGCCTTCACAGCCCCTCGACTGCCTTCCGTCTCGTAATGAGCTCGGTGGTGGGATTTCGGCTGCACTTCAATACGCAGTTCATAAGGTCCTGAGTGAGATGGCAGCTGCCAATCAAGGGCAGGCAGGGATGGGCTATAATGGAAAGGAAAACGTATTAAAAATTAACATCAAGTACACTATCACAAACCACAAGCATCCAGCACTATTACTTTAGAGACCATGTTTCGCAGTTCATCCTTCACCATCTTACATTTAAAATTTCATCAATATGGATAATGCCACGACATAAGTAATTTAGAAGGTAATGGTTATTTTATGAAGATTTATGGGTCGAGCATATCTGATGGCCCAGATGCTATCCTGTTTGCAAACAAAATGGAAAAACGTTAAGACACAGCTTACAAATATCTTAATATATTGATTCTTGAACCAAAAGGAGAAAGGTAGGCAGAAAGACACAGAGGAATTTAAGGAAGAGGATTTCTGCTGTGGAAGTGAATGCCAAACCAGCTTTGGAGGAGTTCTGCATATAATGAATCTAACGGATTTCACCAGATCTGCTCAGTTTACAGGGGGCAGAAAGAAGAAGAAAAGCCATTTCCCAGCTTCCTTCCCAACACAAAACACATCAAGAGAGGCTCAAAGCGAAGCCGGTCTCTTTCTGGTTCATGCACTGCAAGGGAGCAAGCTCTGAAGTCAGAACTTGCTTACAAATCCTACTAATGATGACGCGCAAGCCAGAAGAAAATCCAGCTCGCTCTTCTGGCCCTGTATTGACTCTGCAATTAACCAAAACATTACGGACTCATTACCATCGCACAAGCAAGCTGGCCTGACAGCACGCGATGGTGGGGAAGCGTCATTCTTAGAAATCCACTTCCAGTGTAAAACCACACTTGAAAATAGTCAGGAGAGCTCGGCTGTAAGAAATGCCAGGTTGATGCTTTGGGGTAAAAAAAAAAGAAAAAGAAACAAACAAGCACTGTTGCAACAGTGTTAGTCGTGAGACAAATTTATTGATCTTAAAATCGAAGCAAAAAGCTTCATGATGAAAACACTAATTTTATGTCTAGCGTATATTCTGTCCTTTGGTGAATTCTCCTCACCAGATGTCCTTCAAAAGCCTTTACAGGTTGTTAAAAGGCACAACCGCAACATACTACTCTGTCCTCTTACATCAAACTTTATTATCTCTCCCATCAGCCTGGAGAGGACGACCAGCAAGCAGAAAATCACAATCCTCGACTCTTTTGTTGTCGTCACGGACCGGGGCTACCCGCCATGGTGAGAGGGCTCGTCCTGCCGCAGCGTGCAGATGAGGAAGCTGAAGGGCTAATTAGCTCTCGCCCCGGTCTGCAAGGAGGCTGGCCGCTCGGGATTTACCAGTTCCCCGCCTCGCTGCTATAGCCCTGGTGCAAGGACAGTCTGAGCAGCGTGAATCACGGCCGAAATGAGCTGGCTGGGAGGGAAAGGATGCAAAAGAGCTTCTGCACTGGATGCGTGTATTACAAGCGTATATTCAGCTAGAGATTGAATAACTCCATTCTACCGTCCCCGTGACCCACACGCTACCCCAGCACGCTTTCGCCTCCGCAGGCATCACAGCTTTCACATCCCCGAAAGCATCCCTGCTGTCTCCCACTGCGGGCCAGAGACTTTAACCACTCACACTGGGGTTTCTTTTGCTTTGCCTTTTTTTTTTTTTTTTTTTTTTAAAAGTGCTTATCCAGCCCTTTATCACCGACACATCTAACTTCTGTCTGCTAGCGCACATGTGCACGTACACTGATGGGACTTCAGGTGGTGCTAAGTTTCTCTACATTATCTTTCTTCACTGCTTATAAATTTGCCGATTTGAGCCATGTGATTTGAATGCCTACAGACATGCGCTACAGGGGTCAGCTGGAGCCACTAAGTCCCAGCCCTGGGTGAGGACCAGGACCGCCCTCACTCCCTGGACACCTCCTGCTACTCCAGCACGGCTTGCTGGCGAGTCGCAGGCTCCAATCTTCCAGCTACTCTGCTCTCCAGCCCTCAGGACACAGAGCATCCGCAAAAATAACAGAAGGGGAGAGAAGAAAGTAGCCATACAGCTCCCAGCTCAGCCCAAATGGGAGCTCATCCAAAAGAAAGATGTTGCCTCTGTGAGGGCTCCCAGCGCCCATGAACATCTGGATCCAGCAGGAGCCAGCAGGGCACCCTCTGCAGAGGCAAGGCCATGCCAGGGACAAATCCTGAATTTGGCTACTGCCCCCCAAGCACGGGAGCCCCAGCCTTGGCTAGAGGCAGGATGCTAGGTCTTCTGAGCTCCTGAGCAAGCCTTTCCCCCAAAATGGCCAGGGCCCACCTTGGGGGCGAGAAGAAGCTCTTCCGCTACTAGACACTCATACAAAGAGCGAAGAGATGGCAAAAAATTACAGGCAATTGGGTATTGTATATAGCCACTATTCTTTGCCTAGCACATTAGGTACACATACTTTAGTCTGAAAAACTCTCAAAAAAAAAAAAAAATTCTGGATAAACCGTATTTGACTAATGATAAATGACAAAGAGCAGAGCAAAACAGCTGTGTCTCTCCTGGTGATGATCAGCACACATTTTTAAACAGATGTTTCTGGTTTTAAGTAAATTCTCACTTGATGGATCTTTTTTTTTCTGAGGACACAACATCTATCAGATTAGAAATTTTTAACACTTAATTAAAAAGGACAACTCTGACCGGCATCATGTAGCCTTCAAGTGAAGAGGCATTTTTTTTAAGATACATGGAAGTAAGTAATAGTTCCGTAACTAATTACATCTCTTTAAAAAACAAAGAAAAAACCCACAAAAACCCCCTTCAAATCAGCACCTGAAAATGTCAGTATAATTAGGTTGTAAAATTCATGTTCTCAAATAAAGCCTGAAAATAAAAACACAGTTTGGTGTTTGCCTGCAATCTATCATTGAAATTCCAAAATACCACCTGCCAATTATAAATTGACAATTAATGGCAGTTTTCCTGATAAAGGAAGCAGAGTGATGCATTTAACAGTGTCATGGGCTGGGGCTGTCAGAGCTATTTCCTATGTTAGGTTATCTTCGTCATGCACTTAATTTCCTGCGGCTAAACGTGGTTAAAGGAAAAAGTCACCAAGCAAATGGTGTAGTGGTAAAATCAAATCTGGTTGCTGCAAATAAACCTCATCAATTTGAAAAGGCCCACACTATCTCATCTAGCCAGCATCACGCGGAGGGGAGAAGAGCCCCTCCACAGGGGTCAGGAAGAGAAATAGAAGTTCTTCACGCAGTCTTCCTATCAAACACACATCGGTGTATTTCCCTCAGATCGAATTTTCCACCAACTGAAAACCTGTCCCATTCCTTTCCTCGCCATAATAAATCTAACTGTAGTCCTCCTAAATGCTGTAATGAGGGATGGTCGTTTCAAGGCGGGTTCACAAAACCTGGTGTTAGGCTGTAGAAAACTCGCTCAGTGTAACTCTGTCCTACATAAATCAGATTACAAAACAGATGAATAGTGATTTATTTTGCATACACCAGATACACAATATGATTAAATCAAAAACAGATTATCCAGTCTGGCTGACTTCTGCCTTTAGCAGAAAGATTTATCAAGTTACAAAAAAAAAAAAAAAAAAAAAAAAAGAAAGATACTAAGCAGCACACTGGAGTATAGACAGGGAGGAAACAGAGCCAAAAACTTCTACTAAACTTTGTGAAGGTGTTTAAGCCCCATTTTCACATGACTGCTATGCATTTGGGAATTAAATTACCATTACACTCTCTAAGCTACTAGATGCCCAAGGCCACTTGAAAAAGAGATTTGCAAACATTTTTGTCCTTAACTAGGCTGCTGTGCAAAAGGTGTCAGAACAGCTGCTGGTCTTGCCCAAGGACTAACCCTGCTCGTTGGCCAAGTACCATGGCATGGAGTCACCTACCCCAGATAGCTGCCTGACAGCAGCGTAAGCCACTGCCTGGAAGAGCAGGACGGTAAGTGTGCTTCAGCGCCTATAGTAAAGCCAGGGACTTAGGAGGAGTGTGGCTGAGACTGGGTGCCCTGCACTGAACTTATTTTTTCTAACAGGGAGTGTTCCTTCAGAAACAAAAACATCAACTAGAGAAACCACAGGGCTGCTGAAACTTTTACCAGGCTGCTAGCTTGCCCCTGCTCCAACTGTGCACCAAATGCAAATATGGTTACAATTCATTATTTATTACCCGTGTCTCACATCAAAGCAGATGCCTGTTAAAGATCCCTGTGTGTTTTTTCGAAGAGTAAGAAAACAACAATGATGCCTATGTGTCCACCAACTTGGTTGTGGTCAGAAAAATGTACCTGCTTTATACTTCACCTATGAGTTAACGTGGGCAGATTTTTCTCTCTCTTTTTTTTTTTTTAATTTCCCGTCTGACAATTGAGCAATCTAGTTGCGAGCTCTTAAAATAGATGCTGTGTCCCACCCCAGACTTGGCTGTATTTTGCTGGCATGTGGAGCAAGTAGCTCCTCTGTGGAGTGCATGCGGCGCACTGGAATTCCTCACGCTGAAGTCTGAAAACATGAGTTGTCGTCATACTCCCAGATAATACTTAACACTACCGTCCCGAAATTTCACATTCAGAGATCGATTTGCATGGGAAATTTTGCATTTGTTGGCTTCGAGAAAGAACAAGAAATTATTGCCGCAGGAATGGAGATAACAAGTGGCTGGCATCGCATCTCTGCTCCTTCTGAATGCAGAATCACGCGGTGCTAAAACGAGCTGGTGAAGGAAGGCCATTAATAAGATGCTCACAAGGGTATTTGAATTAACTGAAAAACAGTCAGCAGAAAGCGTGGGGAGGATTAAATCAAACAAACAAACAAAAAAAAATCCATTTACCGAGACAGGCTTCCAAGCAGTCTTCAGCCTTATGGTACAGCAACCTAACGTAATCAAAAGCCACCGCTACGTGGTAGCAAACCAAACTTGTTGAAGCATCTAAATATCCCCATCCAGCATGAATGCAGCAGGAGAGAGAAAAAGGTTAGAGGCATTGTGGGCTCTTCCCTGTCCGCGCCCCCCGCCCTCCAGTTAACACTAGTGACTCCCAGGAGATGGTCACCGACACAGCCCCAGGTCCCCATCTCACTGGGTCTTGCCCAGACAGCCCTGCCTTTGCTTGCCTGAGGAACTTCCCCTCGCTCACCATAAACACACAAGTTTGCCATGGTCAGCAAATCCAGTGGTGCTGCACCGGTGACTATCTCATCTTAAGATAGCTGGTGCCCTTTTCCACCTTCAGAAAACCCCAATTTCTTGAGAAACGCAACTTCTCCCAAGTAAGGTTGTCCTCTATCTCGTGATCTGGACCAAAACATCTATTTTCAAAAAAAAAAAAAAAAAGCATCAAGAGCATCTGAAAGGTCCACAAATCAAAAGAAAGAAGGAAAAAAATATGCAACATTCTAAAATCACGATTTCTAAGGAAATCATATGGTTTGGGGCCTCAATGAATGATTTTTGCATGCTTGAGTTTAATACCGTCACAGTCACAAAAGCGGAATCCAGAAAATATACAAAAAATAAACAAGCCCATTGATGCAGACTTTTGGCTTTTACCAAATGCGCTTTTGCAACTGGTAGACAGGTATCCAGCCATATGTTCTCTGGGTGCAAACTACAGCCTCCATATGTAAAACTACATGACCCCGTGTCTGTGAGGTCAAGAACATACACGTATATTTTTGAGGCTGAAAAAGAGACTGCAGCTAAAGAAAATGTGGCTTTTAACGGTTTAAAAAAATAAACTGTACAAGAGGGAGCTTTTATAAGCCACCTGGAACTGGGTGTCTATTCCTGGAAACTCCTTTTGGTGTGGTAGACCTCATACATGCCATATGCCCAACCAACAAACCCAACCATTTCTCTACTCCCTCCCCTGAAAAAACACAACGTTTAATGAAAACTCAAGTGTTGCAGGCCAACACACTTCTTGGATTTAAACTGATGACACTTGAAATAACTACAATGCATTATTTTTCAACGAGTATGAAACTGTCTCCAGGAAATTTCAGGTTGTGTTTAGTCAAATACAGCGGCTAAAGAGGAAGTCATAAAAAATGGGTAAGATAGTCAGCAATCCGGCACTTCCATAAGTGCCTATACTTTTTTTTGTAATATAGGATGATTTGGGACATGCTAATGAGTGGGTAAAAAACAAAAATGGGAGTTTAGTTTTGGAAATAGTCACTAACACTGCCGCCATACCCGAGGGCAGAAGTCCAGTCCTGTACTTCCATTTTGGCTTTGACATTTTTGCCCATGAGAGATTCTGCGTTACACAGCGTTGAGGAGCGATGGAGAAATGTCACAGAAGGAACACAACTGAGGCAGCAAGGGCTTGAGAAACACAGAGCATCACCAGCTTATACAATAACTGCCTAGTAGAGTGCTTCTTTTTAAACTACTTGAAACTTGGAGCTAAAAGCTAAAGCAGAATTTCACAAAGACCACCTCCTGACTCTCCACGTAATGATTTACCTCCAGTAGTTTTTGAGGCAGATTGGTGCATTTAGGTAACCCATTTTAGTCTGGAAAAGGTACGATTCCCATCGCTACCTCAAGGTTTGTTCCAAAGCTTCCCCTGAAAATCTCTGCTTGGTCTCTAAATATTTTCTACATCCAAAGATTTGGCATGAGGCCCTGGGCTGCAACCCAAGCACCGCAGACAAATCCCCAGCAGACCTGGGTTACCCCGTGCAGCGTCAGCCGCGGCTGCGGGGTCAGGCTCTTCCCTCCCACCCCATCTTGTGATCCTCAGCACCCGCCTGCCGAGTCCCCTGCAGGAACAGAGTCGCCCGTCCATAGCCCCTGAGGGGGATGCGTGAGCCCAAACCCGCTCCAAAGAGCCCACAGCCCGGGGACCGGGCCGAGCCTCCGAGCTCACAGTCCTCTTAAGCCACCAAGAGAAGCACGAGGCACAGAAAGGCTGTGTTTCTGTTACGGCAGGCATTATTACTCTCTTATTATATACTCTTATTATTCCCTTGCGCCAGGACTTGAAAAGCCTAAAGCAGATTGAGCTTTAATTATGACAAATGAAAACAACATCAGTTTTAGCAACAATACAAAAAAGCAGTTTCCCTTTTAGACTGATGCCCGCTGTAAAACCCCGGGAAAGGAGACGGCACCCGGCCGACGGTCTGCCTGAGCCTGCTCCCTCCTGCCCCAAAGAGATGGGAATGCAAGAGAGGGAGGGAAAGGCGTCAGTGATTTTCCAAGGCACGCTGGCTTTTGATGAAAATTGTACCGCGTATTCAGGAAGAGACAGAGGAGGTAATCAAATCTGGTTATCTCGCAATCATTATGACCGGGTAGATTTTGGAGCCCGAGTTGTTTGTTGGAACCCACCCCTCCAGCCCTTGCGTTTGAAATAGAACAGATGTGTAACATAACAGGAAAAAAATCCAGCTCTGTTGTGACAAATTCTTAACCAATTTTTTTGGAAAGATTTAAAATAACATAGTTTCTGTTGCGTAGGCTGTGATCCTGTTGACGTCCGTGTTCAGTTGCCCAGCACTTTCATATACATAAAACGAGAGGTATTTTTGGTGGAAGGAAGCACGGTCAGTCTATCTGATTGGTAAAATAACTTAAAATCACATTTCGACAGTAACTTCCAACTGCCCTAGAGCACGAGTTAATGAGATCACATGGAAACATATTGCAAACCAGGAAACATATTTTATACAAGACCAAAACAGTGGAAAAAAATGTTAAATACACAACGTAGTGGGGCTCCGTTTTGTACGCTTCACCTTTCTTGTTTGTGTTAGCGCACAGGCATGCCGGGTGCCTCCTGACGGACTGCAGCAAAGGGCCTACGGGCCGCTCGCTGCAACGGAAAGATAAAAGCCTGTTTGGTCAAACTGTCCTATTACTGCCCTTGAAGTCTTCGGGAAAAGGCAGCCCCCCGACGCAAAAGCCCATGGCCGGCTGAACGCGGGCTACTGGGCACTTCAGTGGGAGAACATAAAAGGATTTTTTTAAGTACGCAGAAAGGCTCTGAAGGATTTGCCCGGTGTTAAAAGTCGCTATCCCAGCTCCGAAAGGCAGTGAGCGCGTACCTCTGGGTGGCTCAGCCAGACCCAAAGGGGTTGCTGCACTTCCCAGCGCTGAGCTGAGGCAGGGTCCTGCAAGAAGCCTGGGCAATGCAGAGAGGAGGAGGAGGAGGAGGAGGAGGAGGAGGAGGAGGAGGAGGGGGACCACAGCACTACATGCTGTAACACGAAGGGCCACAGACCACTCAATCTCAGTTTTGGGAGACAGCACGTGGCAGAGAGGTGCTGGCTGGAGAAAAATGAGACCAGGGAAAGTATCGCTAAATAAAACATTTCAGCTGCGTGTCCACATCTTTCATTTTGAGAAAGACAGCTTTGCTGTCAAAAGCAAGAAGCCAGAAGTGCTTGGGGAAGAAGAGGAGTGGGGTGGCCATCACAACCAGGGACTGGGATCAGCCTGCAAACTTTTGGAAAGCCAAACTCTTTTCCTGCACCACGTGCCACTGTATATACAGCCTTTAGAAGACTTCAAAATAAAGACCATAACTGAGACCGAAAGAGAAAGCAATGGATGTAACTCAAATTCTGGCTATTCTGTGGTGCCTCCTACCTGGAGTCCTCTTGTGATAAATAAATGTGACCAGTATATTATCATCTGACAAATAAGGTTTTCTTCTTTAAACATAAAAATGGTGGGGAAAGGGGAAAAAAGAAAATCACTGTCCAACGCAGATAGGAAAAGAAGATTGGTAAGAAGCTTTCAGATGAAGCAAAGTAAAAGCAGAAATAATGCACAAAAGAACCGTATTCCTATTCTCTTTGTATTCACTGTCTATGAAGCGTAAATGTAAAAGGCCCTGTAACAGCCACAATTATGGGAACATCTCTTAGTTCTACAACAAAAACGTATTAAGACATGAGGAGATATTTAAGTAAAGTTAAAGGTTTGATGGTACCAAATTGTCCTGCTGCCTGACGAGCTTCTGAATACTTCATTTCCAGACTGCCCAGGCTGGGGCTTGTCCCCTGGGAAGTTGATAACTAATTACAACCCACCCGTGGACGACTCCTAGGACAGACATTTTAACCCTTCAAAGCTTTACTCGTGGTCGCCCCACACAAATGACGGAAGCAGTGTCGCAGGAAAGGGCTAAGTGGAATGAGTGGATGGGCAGATTTGGTGGGAAGCAGAGACGGGAAGGGGAGGGAGGGGAAAAAAAGCACGTAATAAAGATAGTAACAGGATTGCCCTCTAAGTCGGGGTCCCTTACCTCATGTAGGATGTTGGAGACAGAGACTTTGGTTTGGCCCACTGGTAGGGATGCTGTGGCACGGACAGGTACTGCTCGCAGAAGTTTCCTTTCCTGATGTGCTGAAAGCTGGAGAAGTCTTCCGGTGACAAATCGGCAGTTGGCGATATGGTCCCGTGATCCTCGCCAGCCGGTTCAGTTTTGAGAGTCATGGACGGGGTGTGGTCGATGGCGGTCTTCCTTGACTTGATGGGAATCCCGTCGTTCATATCTATGGTGCTGTCGGTGGTGAGGGCGTTGATGGCGGCGACGATGGCGGAGCTGGTGTACTGGTTGGTGTTGCCCAGCCACGTCTCATCTGTGACACTCACCCGCGGCGAGTTTTGCGGAGAAGGCGTGGGGGAGTGGTGCGGGGAGTAGGAGGTCTGCCGGCCGTTGAGGTTGTACTTTCTCTTGTTACAGGGAGACGGAGGCCTGGAGTTGCGAGCCCCCAGCCAGTTCTCCTCTGTGATGCTCGTCCTGGGAGACGTCGACGGAGAGTGCCTCGGAGAGTTGAGCAAAGTGCAGGCCACCATGCTGCGTTGGTAGCCTTCCTCCGTGTCGGTGGTCTTCGGAGAGACGCATGGGGACTGCCACGGAGAGGTCTGGGGTGAAGTGTACGGATACGAGTAGTTGGACTCGTAGGAAGACGCTTCGGAGTTGCAGCTCCTGGAAGACAAGCTACTTGCTGGACTCAGGCAGGACGGGTCTCTGTACGCCTCAATGTTCGGTAAGTTCAAAGTGGCAGTGGAAGGCGACCGCTTGGTGTTTGGGATGGCCTCCTCAACCTCATCGTGGAAAAACTGGTTGTTGTTATGATGAAGTCCCATGTAAGAAGTGATCTCAATTCTAGGGCTCTCCAGCGCCGGAGCTCCATTAGGCCTGATGTTTGGCGGCAGGTAATACTCGGAGGCCCCGCTGTCAATGTGTCCTCCGTATCCAGAGGGATGGTTTGTTGATGGGACAACTGAAATGACGGGATTTGATGTCTGAAGGCCATGACATGGAGTTGACAATGAGGAATGTGCCACATTTAGAGGCAAGCCAGCATTTACGTTTGAGGATGTATAATTATAGTGTTCTGGAAAACAAACAAACAAACAAAAAAGAATGATATGAAGTGCTGCACAAATATACTGACTTAGTAACATACCGAGCTGGAGTGGAGGGTCGGGGCACAACACACAAAAGCACAGCACTCCTTAACAACCCAGCCCACAGGCACGCCTCGCTAGGGGAGAAGCTGCAGACTAGCATCCTTGGAAATGTTACTAACTGAGCGGCACAAGACAAGCTATCTTGGGAGGGGGATGTACATGGACTGATTTTGTCTCGAGGACACTCTTCTCATGCAAACCTTCAGAGCAAAAAATCGAGTCTTCAAACAACGGTGCTTCAGCATTCGGAGACTGCAGTGCTGCTCAAGAGACATGTGCTTTTACGTAAGTGAGCCTGATTCCCTCCTCGAAAAGTTGGAATACACAAAAAACACAGGACAAAAAACAAAAGTGGAGGCAGACTAAAGCGAAGAACATGATCAACTGCGTTCTGTTAAAAAAATTATACACAACTGAAATTTCCATTACAGCAAGTTTCCAACTGGTTCCAGTTAACGAGGATTTTGGAACAAGACGGATCTATTGACCTGCTCTGGTTTCTGGGACCACTTATCCTCCAGCCCAACTGGCAGAGGCCAGGTGAAGGATAAACATGGATGTCTCACTACTCTGCGACAGCTGAAATTCCATTGAAATTGCTAGTTATTACGCGCGCCACGTCGAGCGCTGCCAGCAGCGTGCTCTTGGCCAACGGATTTAACAGCTCCGGGTGTATAAAAGCAACAACAGAGCTAAACAGCCAGTGTGAAAAATCTGGAAGGTGACAGATGACATCACAGACTTGCACCGATGGGCTCCCTGACCCAGCGAAGGGCAACAGCCCGCCCTTTGCACGCCTCCATCCCTGCTGTGCTACAGGGAACCAGCATCCCAAAGCCAGCCCGCAGGAGAGTGTCCCTGCCTCACCCCACTGTCGGCCTGATGAAGGGACCCCTTCAGCTCTGCTCCCCTGTCCCAGGGCCACGTGTGGGTCTCCTTTGCCACCTGGAGACACTGGTGGGCTGCGCACAGGGAGACAGACAGCCCTCAACTGAGGGCAACGGGATCAGGAGTCACTGACCCGGTGCCTTCTGAAGTAGGGAGTCTCTGCATCACCAGCACACACGGGCCAGGATCCCTAACGCCAGTATCTCTTGCCGTACTGTAAAAAGACAGCAAAACCTTTCTATCAGGGACAACAGCCGCTGAACTTTGAGTGATGCTTTTCTACAGGTTCCTCTCAGCAGGCTGGAAAGGCACTCGGCTCCAGCTCCAGCGCCAGCCCCCAGCTGTGCTTGCAGTGCATCAGCCTTCCCTGAGGTTTGTTACACCAGCGGCACTTTCCTGCAGGACAGAGGGAAACTCTGCATCTCCTCTGGCCACAGCTGGTCCATGATGGAAGCTTGTCCCCCTCTCCCCCAGGAGGCAAGCTCCCTGGGTGGTCACCCTTGCCCACCTTCCCTAAGGAGATATGGAAAAGCTTTGCTAATTACTGCAGCTGTTATTCCCAACAGGACCTGCTCCCCGGGAGCACTGTAGATGCAAACGAGCCTCCAAGCTGGTAACGCCAGCGTAGCGGCTATTCTCTTTCTTTTGTTTATCAGCTCAGCCCTCTCTGGTGTCATCCTCCGGCGATCCCGTGCTCGCCTTTCGCTGGCAACGACTCCAAGGCAAACGGTACTTAGGAAAAATTAATGTGCTGTTGCAATTTCACAGCAACTCTGCGATGTTCCAGCTGATGTATGTCAGGTAACAGTCAAAAACGATGAGCAACACCACCTTTTGAACTCGCTCTCTGGTCTGCCTTCAGAGACCAGCCATTTACTGAGGAAGGGTCATTAAATTACACTGGAGTGTGCCACAAATAAAACTGGATTATTCAAAACGTGCTGCAGCTTCACACGCTATTCAAACAAGGCAGAGAGGAACTACAGAGAAAGAGATGCTACTGTGACAAGGATAATCCGACTGCAGTGGTCACAGCGAGGCACAGATCTGCCTGGGGAATCAGAGTCCCCTCCTTCCAAAATTAGTCCCCTTTTGTTGCTGCCCTGCTACATGGCAGCACCACTCATAGCCACCACAACCACCACCCCTTCCCTCTCGCTCTTCATGAGAAAACAAACCCAAAGTGGTACAAGAGTGGTAAGACCTTCTCCGTTTCAGAAACTGGCTCAGAGAAGGGGTCCAGGCAGCGCCTTCAAAGCAGCCTCAACCCCTTGACTGCTTCCTCCAGCTCCAGAGGAAGGCAACGTCCCGGGCACCGCACTGCTGCCGGGACACTGGCTAGGCTC
The DNA here is from genome assembly GCF_964195595.1 of Calonectris borealis. Taxonomy (NCBI): domain Eukaryota; kingdom Metazoa; phylum Chordata; class Aves; order Procellariiformes; family Procellariidae; genus Calonectris; species Calonectris borealis. The sequence continues at coordinate 105,282,834 of NC_134313.1, read as the reverse complement.
TTCTTCCACGTACGCCCCGCGAGCCCTTCCACAGCCCCTCGGCACGGTATGTAGATGATGGCACTGGCGACATGGCACAGCCAGGCGCCGCCTCCAGCCGGTCCCCACCGCACAGTCGGACGCCCCGGGCAGGGGCCACGGATTCCACAGGCTGCCCCGGCTCTGCGCCCACCAGGTGGGCTTTGCAGACAGGGTGCAACAGCAGCATCTGCTGACTGCAGAATCCATGCCTTTAGATCTTTCATTAAAAGTAAATAGGTAAACAAACAAAATAGCAGGGATAATTATTACCTGCGTGAAAAGTACTGTGAACCCAGCAGTTCTCTTAAAATCTAATGTATGACTAGAGTGAAATTCAAACAAACACTGAAATCTGCTGGAGATCTGCAGCCCAGGCTGAACAGGCAACATAAAGGCTCACACCAGCCTTTGGAATCCAGTTTTTTTTAAAAAAAAAAAAATTAAGACAGCCTCAAGTGCTCCAAGCAACAAGTTCCCCTAATGCACATAGCAAGGAATAGCCTCTTTTAGAACTATTATGCGTATTTTTAAAAAGTCAACTTTTAAAGGGCCAAGAAAAATAACGCGTCATACAACTTCTCACACAATAGTACTCAAAATTGAAAGAAGCAAGATCCAAAGCCTTCCAAGTTTCAGGCAGCGCGTAGAAAGCATGCCCACCAAATATAAAACCCCCAAAGCCAGAACTAGGAACAGCACCGAGTTCTTGGTTTGTGAGCTAAAAACCACCAGCTACAATTTCTGAAAAAGCACAATCTTCTCCACAACTTCCGCATTTACAAAATTCATCAAATGCACATACATAGTCAGCATTCGTAACATGCTGACGTTTTCCTCACCAGGGTGAATTAGACATGTAGAAATAAAATGCCAGTCTTGAGGGACGGGAGATGGAGGTGGCTACAAAGGCATACAACTGCATCACATAATGCAGCTGTGTAGGGTATTTTGACAGTGCTGATAGGGATGAAAGGAAGGTAACGTTTTAACAAGGAGTCACTGTCACGACCGTGATCCATGGAGGCCCCCAGGAGCAGTGCACTTACTACCAAGACAGTTTCAATACTGTATTTTAATATCTTGAGCCAAACCCCAGTATCAGACAGACCACTGCAGGTCTGCAACAGTTCTGTTCCAACAAATCCACACTTATGTTAAATATAACTAGGACAAGAAATTGGACCCCTTGATTTGTGAGCACATCGCATATTACATTTCACTTTGTGACAACATAAAAAATTCAGATTTTTTTTTCTCTAGCTAATTTCACAGAGCGAAGGTTTTATTCCTTTCTGTCATTAATGGGCTGTTCCTGCAAGGCAGGGCAGCATCAGTTTTTATTTACATTCTTTAAATAGGAATGCTGAATACCTGCAGCTCAGAGGGGCTTCAGAGAAGGTGAGGGCTATTTTACATTTCTAAAGATGAAGCCACATCTAGGTCTGTGTTTAAATTCATGCTTTCAAAATTGCCTAATGCTGTTAGATACTTTTCTCACTAGGACTTTCACACTTAATTTGCTTAGGCCCCTCCACTTTCCAGATGTCTAATTACTAGGACACTCATCTGAAAAGCTTGGAGTGAAACTCTTAAAACCGCATTTTTCTAAAAATTGAGAAGCTCCTAACAACTATTTGGACACTGACAATGTGCCGGAGAGCTGGGCAAGTGGGGAACATTCGGAAGGGGAGCACTACGCCTTCACCTGCATCCTAGCACGCTGCACTACGCAGGCAAGGATTTGGGAACCTGCTTCAATTTAAAGGCAAAAGATGAAGCACAGGCACAGAGACAGCCTGACTCTGAGGCTGCCTTAAATCATCTACTCGTATGAGAGCTTTTTATGGTGACCAGCTATCACCGACGCTGTAGCAGCCAACCTCGTACCAGGAAACGACAACTTTCTCTCCCTCTGTGTCAATTCCAGACTTGTTTGCCTCATTTCCACCTCAAGTATTGTTAAAAGTCATAAAAAAAGACAGCCGGACCGAGACACCAGAGTTGGGAACGGTGTGACCCGTGATAAATTCAGGCCCGTTATTTTTATTTACAGATGACCTTCAAGCTAAACCCTGAGCCTAACTAGCTCCAGCTCACGGGGGGAAGGGGAGGGGGGCAGAGGCGGTTTGTGAACTGGCCCATCTCTGTAATGTGCAAGCCCCAGAGCCCCACTTGCACCCCCCGGGGGCTTTGGGGGCGGTGAGGGCTGTGCGAGGGTGTCGCCCCCCGGCCAGCGCCGGGCAGCCTGCGAGGACGGCCGGGCCGGCGGCCACAGGCTGCTGGCAGATGGGGGCAGCCGTGCGAGCGGGCACCGCGGGGGTTTGAAGAGCTCAAACAATACCGAAGTTTCAAAAATTAGGCACCGGCTGCCTCCCGAGCCTTCTCCCCTTGCAGGCTCGCCCGGGTGCTGCATGGGCACCGAGAGGGAGAGCGCCGGGCGCCGGGGCAGCATTTCACTCCCGGCCGCCGCGGCCCCGCTCGCCGCTTCCCGGCGCGGCGGAGGCGACAAGCGCCGCCCGGGGCCGGGCCGACCCCGCCGGGCGGGACCGCCGGCTCCCCCGCCCCGCCGCCCCCGGCCGCGCTCCCCGCGGGGGGGGATAACCTTCCCCCCCGCCCGAACCGGGCTCGCAGGGAAGGGGTCCCCGCAGCATCCCTCCGCCAGCACCCCCGCAGGTGCCCCTGCCGCGACCCACCTCCGCCGCCGCCCTCGTCGCTGTGCTTGAACTCGAAGAGGAAATCGAAGTCAAACTCCTGCTCGGCCTCCACGCCCGTCATGGCTCCCGCCGCCCGCCGCGACCCCCGCCACGCTCCGGCACCCAGGCGGCGGCAGCGGCGCAGCCCCCGTCGGGCCCGCCCCGTCGCGCCCGGACACCTGCTGCCGGCGGGCCGGGCCGAGCTCCCCCCTCCCCGGCGGCGGCGGGCTGCGCGCAAGCCCCGGCAAGGCGCAGGACGGCGGCCGCTGCAGGCGGTAACGTGACCCCGGCCCCGACGGGCGGCCTACCTCGCTGCCGCCGCCGCCGCCTCTGATCCGCCCTCCCTCCCGCTGTTGATGTTTCCGGGTCGATGCAAACAACGGCGGTGCCCGGCCCCCCGCCGCACCCCTCCCGCCGGGGCTCTGCCCCTGCAGCGCAGCCTGCGCTCGCCGGCTCCCCGGGGGCGGGATGGGGGGGCCGGGGGTAGCCGGGCAGCGGGACTTCACCTGTTCCCGCCCGGCGGTAACTAACGACGCAGGTGCCGGGCTCCCGCCAAACGGAGCGGGGCAACAGCGGCGCTTTCCGCCCTCGGCCGGGGGGGCTTCGGGGGGCTCTGCCCGCCCAGCCGGCGTGTCCCCCTCTTCGCTGAGGGCTGCTAAGGCTTCCTCCGAGGGTCCCCACCGCGCCGCGTCTGCGAGCCAGGAGGCTTCGCTTTCATTTATTATTTATTTTACTTAGTTGCAGCACCCACTAGTGCCAACTGCTATAAAAAGCGCATTAAAGCGGGACTCGTAACGTTACCGGCTGCCTCCGTGCACCGGGGATGGAAAGGCCCTGGGCCGAGGCCGCGCACGGGAGGCGCTTGCGACGGGCCCCGGTGACAGGGCGAGACGGCGGGGCAGGCACTAGCACTCCCCCCGCCTGCCGCCTTTCCCGCTGGTACGAAAAATCAATTATGCAAGAATAGATTGGACTCTTTTTCTGATTAGAAATGCACTTCTGTCAGATTATACCGTCCCGTTTGAAAGCCTCCGCCAGGCAAAGCAGGTCCCCGCCGCGGCAGCTGGGCTCGCCCCGACCCTTGAGCTCCCCGAGCTTCAGGCCGGATTTCAAAAGGAATAGTTTTTTAAAGCGGTTATGGAAATGGTATTCCCTTATAAACTCAGGGAATACCATTTTCCAGGCTTATGGCTGAAATCTCCGTTACAAAGTGCCAGGAAAACACAATTTTTTTCCATCAGAGCCCGTTATGCTTTTTCCCCTCCTCGCCGGGACGGGCCGCGCTGCAGCCTCCTCTCTCGCAGGAGCCGGCGGGCACCGGCAGCCCCCGGGGCCGACGGGGCAGCCCCAGAGGGCACGCAGGGCCCCTGGGCCCCGGGGTGCTGCTAGCGGGCGGCCCCAGCAGCTTTGCCCCGGAGAGGACGGGGTCTGCTTTAGGGCGGAGGTGAGGCAGCCGCCGGGGCGGGGGCGCCGCCGCGGGGCTGCCCTCGGTCCCCGCTCGCAGCCGTTTCCCCGAAGTGCCGGGGCTGAGTCACCCGAGTGTGCAAAAGGCCTTGGCAGCAGAGGAACCCCTCCCCCTGCGGCTGCCGGGGCCCTGCTCGCTCCGGGATGCCGGAGCAGGCCGGGGGCAGCCCGCCCCAGCCTGGGAGAAGGGTCGCGCCGCGGGGTCTAGCGTCCCGCCTTACCCGCGCACGTCCCGCAGCCTCTGCCCCGACGGCGGGGACTGCCGCGCCTCCCGGCCCCTGCCCAGGGCCTACGGGCGGGACAGCCGCCTCGCCCTGGCTCCCGCAGCGCAGCCCCCCGGTGTCACCGGGCTCGCCCCGCTGCCGCCCCTCCGCGCCGGGCTGGTGGCTGCTCCCCACCTCCTGCCGGGGCGCCCCGGTGGGGCGGCGAGGAGGAGCTCCCGAGTACCCGCTGCTCTCGCTCCTCTGCCTTTCCCGCATCTGGTACCTGCGAAATGGGTGAATTGTCCCGAACTATTTACGGACGGCTCGATTTGCCAGTGCCATAAACGTTAGTGCTGAAATACTTCGATTGGCACCCTTCCCTTGGAGAAGGAGGAAAGATGTACCACGGAGAGGTAAAGCCGAAGTGATGGCACATGTGGGGACGGAATAACAGCGTCTCGCCAGTTAATAATCCAGTTTAAAACAGTGCCATTAAACTGGGGAAAACGAAACGAACGAGGGGGGGAGGGGGAGGCCATCCCCGTGCCGCCACGCGCCTTTGCGCTACCCACCGACCGACCCTCCAACCCAGCCGCTGCCGACCAAGCCTCTCCCTGTAGTTAACCTGAGTTGTCCCAACTCCCCCGGTCGCAGCGCAGGTCCGACAAGGGACCCAGCGGACGGGCTGCTCTAGCTGCAGCCCCGCAGCCTGAAGGAGAATTTAAGTTGTACCTGGCGTTAACCCACCGGCGTTCTCGGAGGCAAAGGACGCCGCACCTCGCTACGACCCAAAGAAAAAAGCGGGGTCCTCCCACTGGGACACTTTGCGAGAGTTTCTTCCCAGGCTAAGGAAGAAATAGAGTATTTTCTTTGATTGTCGTAGTTTGGCAATCAAGGGGCACCTTAATTTGCAGGCAGCAATCCTGACTTGCAGGGCTCCCCTACGTGTTTCCTGGATTGGGTCACACTTTCTGGCTGGCCTCATTTTCTTAGTCCCTTACAAAATACATCAACAGGGAAGAGAACTATTGACGAGGGCTGGCGACATTTTAACACAGGCATCAGAAATGCCACAGAAATAAGGAGGGGGGATTTTTTTTCTTTTTTTTTTGACAAGAGGCTCCAGTACCCTTTTTGTGTCAGCTGCCTCTGGGTGTAATTTTTACAAGTTGGCGCATTCAGTGCCCTTTGAAGCCCAGGGCGCTGGAAACGCCGTGCGTGCAGCCCTCGGAGGTCCAAGCGTGCGAAAGGCACGCAAGCCAATCCTATTAAATAAAACGTAATTAACTTTCATCCAAAAAGGCGCTCGCATGCTTCAAAACCGGAGCCGCAGTCACAGCCGCACTTGTAGCTTTTGCCTTGGCAGGATCCTGTCAACTGAAATTAACCCCTGGAGTGAAAACATCTGTGTTAAAAAAAAAAAAAAAAAGAAAAGAAGGGTTCTGAGCGCCCGTCCAGCTTTCCGGCGACAAACCCGGGAAAGGGAGCCCCGTTGTCCCACGCTGCGGAATAAACACCGCGGACGTGGACGCGACCCCCCCTCCACTTCTTGACAACTCTCCCTTTCCACGACGTGCGGGCTCGCTGTGCCCTGCCCGAGCCCGGCAGGCCGCCTTAGTCCCACCAGCAGCAGCAAAGCGGCGGCACCACCAGATCGGAAGGAAACTTGGGAGCTCGGCAACAGCCGGGGGCGGGAGGGGGAAGCACGGCAGAGGGCTGCCCCCGGGCCCGCAGCGGGGACCCGGGAGCTGCCCCGCACCTGCTGCGGCGCGGAGGTGATGCCCGGCGACCGTCTGCGGGGTCCCGCTCCCGGGGCGCGGCGGTGCCCAGACGCGCTGGCAGGGAAAAGCGAGCTGCGAAAGTTTCGCCAGTGGGCAGAGCGGTGCTGGGTAACGATGCTCCGGGGGGCGAAAAACGTCCCGACTGGCACCGGAGAGGCTGAAGCCGGTGCCAGCTCCAGCCAAACGCTGCCCCTGGCAGGACCGGGTCCAGTCCGGACGAGCAGCTACCCGCAAAGCGCTTCCCCAGCCCCGCGCCCACGGTCTTTCACTCTAGAAACTTTGCCGCTGTGTTTTCAGCGCACTTTTCGCAGCCCGGTTAATACGGGGCATCGCAAGAAGTCGCGACAGAGAGCCGGGGTCGCGGGGCAAGCGCTGCCCCAGAGCCGGGCCGGCGGCGGCGGGGAGCCCGCACCCCCGGGGGCGCGAGGGACCCGGGGCGGCGGAGCCCTGCAGCCGGCCGCGGCGTGCCCGCCTGTTTTCGCTGCGCCGGGGAGGGCTGGCCGCTGGTACGGCGCCTGGCACTGCCCGAGACCCGCTTTTTTAGGAGGCTCCCCCATTTTCCCAAGAGCGAGGGATGGCTGCAGTTACAGCGTGTTCTGACCTCCCCCAAAATCAAACCCGGGTCTGGGAAGGGAATCCCCGAGTCGCTTCGCAGCGTCTCCCCCTGACCGGACCCCGGGCGCCCTCTCAGCCCCGCGATGGCGGCGAGGAGCGATGCAGCGCCGCCGCCGCGCTGCCCCGCCGGGCCGGGCCGGCACCGGGAGCGGGCGCGGGCCCGGGCCCGGCGGGAGGCGGCCGGGAGCGGCGGCGCGGCCGAGGCGGCGCCGTGCGAGAGGCGAAGGAGACACCTATTGGCAAGCGGCCGCCGGCAAACCTCCGGGCCGCCGCGGGGAAACACCGGGGGACACCGCCGCTCGCCCGCCCGCCACCCGCCCGCGGCGCCGCCCGTTACCTTCCTCCGCCGCCTTCATGGTGCTGCCGAGCGGGCGGGCGCCGCGCTGCGGGGCCGCCGCCGGCCTCTCTCTCCCGCTGGCTGGGTCCCGCGACGGCGGCGCGGCGGCGGCCGGCGGGGCAGCGCTTGGCATCCACCCGGCGGGGCGGCGGAGCCCCGGCGCCGCGCCCCGGGCCGCTGCCGGCCCCTCGCCGCCTGCCCCGCGCCCGCGCCCCCCGCCCGCCTTCACGCCCCGGGGGCCGGGGCCGCGCCGCCCCCGGCGTGGTAGCCGCGCCCGCGGAGGCACAGGAGCTCGCCGCCGCCGCCCCCCCGGGGCTGGGGCATGGAGAGGAGGGCGGGTGTGCGTGGGGACTTCGAAGGCACTGCCCGCGCCGGGGCGGCGGGATGGGGCGGCGGGCGCTGCCCGCCCGCCGGGTGCCGCAGGCGGGGTACGGGGGCGAGTGAGTGTGCGGAGCTGGGAAGTCTCGCTCTGACGCAGGGCTGCGCGCCCGGCGCCGCCTTTTTAAAGCTGGAAAACACCCCCCCACCTCCCTTCCCCTCCCGGCCCCTCTCCCCGCCCCGGCCCCGTGATGTCAGCCGGGCCCCGGCCCCGCCGCCGGCGGGCGGCCAGCGGGAGGCGGGCACCGGCGGGCACCGACGGGCCCCGGCCGCCACGCTGCCCGCCCGCCCCTCCGCGGGGCACGGCGGCCGCCTGGCCCCCGGCCCGCCCAGCCCCGGCCCCGCCGCCGCCTGCGGGGTCCTCGCAGCCTGCGGGAGCCGGGTGCCCTCCTCGGGGGAGCGGACGGCGCGCCGGGGTCGCGAAGTGAAGGCGGGGAGGGAGGGGAGACGGGGGAGAGAGGGAGGGAGGCAGGCAGGGAGGGAAAAAAAAAGCGAGGCAGCCTCGCATGCTGAAATCATTATGTAAAAAATCGCAGGCTTCCCCCGCTGTGGAAATTTGGAAAAGAGCATCAACTGGCAGGCGAGAGAAAGGAAAATCCCATTCTGCTAAATTACTAACAGACCCGGTGGACTCGGTTTCAGTCGCTCCAGATTTATTATTATTATTTTATTTATTATTATTCTGTAAATATCTCAGCAACACGGTTGTATCTCATCACTTCGTAGCGGGGGGAAGGAGAGGTTTCCAACCCACAGCGACTCCTCCTCCCACCTCCCACCTCCGGGATGCCCCGTCCCGGCCCCCGGCGCGGCCGTGACACCCCGGCCCAGGCAGGAGCCGCCCGGGCGGGGGCTGCCGAGAGGGGCCGCGCCGCTCCCGCCTCCGCCGCTTCGAGCCCCGTTCCCCTCGCCCCGCGCTCCCCCTTCGTCCTCCCTCTGCCCCCACAGCTGGCAGGAGGGGACCATACTTTCCTGTTGGAATTGGACGGCGGCGTGCGGAGAGTTGGGGTGGTTTTGAGCGTATCTGGTGTATGAAGAAAAAAAAAATCATAAATCTAGTGCATGACACCCATATGTGGTTGAAAATAAACCCAATATAAACGAAATCCTGTCTGCTCCCGGGGAACAGGAGGCCGCGGCTGATTCTTCGGGGCGAGCTCCTCCACTAAATTATGGTGGAGGACGGTTCCCACCAAAGAGCGCGCCCGGCGAGGCGCGCGGCCCCCTCCACCCCCCGGACCCAGCCGTCCCCTCGCGTGGGGAAAACCCAAAACCAAACCAAAAAGGGCGACTCTTTTCTTTCAAGGAAAACTGAATGGGGAAAAAAGAGGGAAAACCCCTCAGCCTCCCAGCGGCATCGTCCCCAACCCCGAGGCCTCCCCGCAGGCACCCGGGGTGGGTCGCTTGGACGTGGCGAACGCGGAGCTCGCCGCCCGCCGCCCGCGCAGGGGTGCGGAGCGGCCGCGGGCGCGGAGCGGGCCGGGCCGGGCCGGGCCCCGGCCGCGCCGGGGCGCCGCCAGGGGGCGCTGCGGGACGGGGCGGGCGCGGGGCGGCGCCGCAGCGCCCCCCCCCGACGGCGCGGCCCCGGCGCGGCGCGGCGGCGCTACCGGCGGGGCGGGGGCGGGGGCGGCGCGGGGGCCGTTTCCCCCGGTCCCGCCTGCGCCTGGGCGGCTGCCGGAGCTGCCCGTCGGGGGCGGGGGGGGGGAGATCCCGGCGCCTTCCCGGGAGGCTGGGGCGGGGGTGAGGCGCGGGGCGGGCGGGCGAGCGGGCGGGAGCCGCGCTCCCCTCGGCGGGACTCTCCTTTCCTGCCCGCCCCCCCGCTCCCCGCTGAAATGACGGAATCCCCCGTCTGTTTCCTCCTGTTTAATGCCGTTGCCCGGACCACCGTGGCTCCGCTCCAAGGCCCCGTCAGCCGGCCCAGGCAGCCGCCGGCGGCGGCGCAGTGCGGGGCCCGCGGCCGCCCCCCGCCCCCTGCCCCGGCTCCGCCGCTCCGGCCCCGGCCCCGGCCCCGGTCCCGGCGCCCCCGCCGCCCCGCGCTGCCGCCCCAGGGCCGCCCGCCGCCGCCCCGCCTCCGCCCGCTGCTCCTCTTCCCTTTCCCCTGCGCCTCCCTCCCGCCTCCCCAAGTTTGTTTACAGCCGCTACTAGGAGAGACTGTTAGACGGAGCTTATTTTGGGAGCTGGTGATGACTAACGAAGTTAAAAGGAGCTTAGTACAGAAAACAACCTTATTTTTAGACGGCTGTTGTTTCAGTGGATTATTGTAGCAAATGCACCCTGGCCGTTTCTAAAAGCCACTTCCCAGATGCCAAGTCCTTTCTTCTGCGCTGCCACCGAGGCATGCACGCCTGGCCAGCCCCTGCATGGTTTGCTTCGCTTTCCTACATATACTGGCTAAATACTACCCGTAATTGCTATGGCTACAATTGGTCTTAATTAATTTGGACTTTCCGACACACAAACCTACAACTCTTTCCACAGAAGAAAAAAGGAGAAAAAAAAAAGGAAAAAAAATGTCTTGGAGTATTTGGAGCAATTTATGGTGACCTCCAGCGCTGGGTCAGCAGGGACCTGAAACGGGATCCCCCTTGCCTTTTGAGGCAGGGCAAGCTCTTCTGTAGGACTTCCTCACCTCCCAGGCGCAAGACAAAAGAGGCACATCTCTGCGCTTAGCTTCATCTCGAGCAGTCCCCTGGGCCGCAGGGTGACAACGCTGCCCACTGCAGCCGATGAGCAGGGAGAGGTTGGCAGTGCGCAACGGGGAGATGCGGCTGCGCCCGCTGCCTCGCTCCCCATCACCCCTCTTCTCCCCGTGTGGGAATCGCTGCACGGCAGCTCGGGCACTAAGACCAGACATGGGGCTGCCCATGTCCCAGGCCGGTCTCTCGCCGGCCAGCCCTAATGCCTTGTGGGTAAATCACAGCAGAGCTGGTGGGATCCCAGCAGGCTCCGCTCCGCTGGATACACAGGGCTGAGCAGACGTGTACCCCAGCAAGAAACCCTCCCTTGTCACGGGTGCTGTGCCAGGCCGTGTCTCACCCCCCTTCACCGCCGTGCAGCCAGCCTTCTCCAGCTTTCCACGGGAGCGCTGCCGCTGGCCCCTCTTTTAGCACCGCCGCAGAGTTGTACGGGCTCCCCGGGCAGTCCTTCTCCATCCCACAGCAAGGAGGAGGGGGGGAGCTGGTGCTCCCCTTCTCTTGTGCTGCAGCAGAGGCAGCTGTGCTTGAAAACAAAGCGCTTGCTGCTTTCAGCCAGTAATTAGGTTAATTGCCAGGGAGAGTTCGGCTGCCATGCTCTACCTTTCCGCCTTGGCTGATACGGAGTGCGCGGCAGCTTGCGTGGCCCAGGTCAGGCTGAGAAACTTGTCCGTGTGGCTGCGCGCCAAGGCGATGCTCGTGGGAGGCGGTGCGGCACGGCTCTCCCTCGCTGGAAGTGGCCAGACTGGGGCGAGAGTTTGGGAAGAAGGGGTTGTAGCGCCGCAGGGAACAGAGCAGGCCACAGAGCCTCTGTCTTAGGGCATAGCCTTTTCAGGTTCCCACCGATTTTCCACTGCTGTGACAGCAATCAGTTTGTACTGGAGAAATCACAAGAAGAAAAAATCTGTGTATTGTAGAAGGAAAGAGGGCAAGGAGTAGGGAAGGAGCCTTCCCTCCCTCTTCCCACCCAGCTGCGGGGTGGGTGAGGGTTAGGGTTAGTACTTCCCCGCAGTACTTCCCACCACCTGGCACCGCCGCCCATTGCTGGGCTGCACCCCTCCAATGCTGGAGCCGCCTGTGGCCCCTGGAGCCGGTGTTGGCTTTTCCTGCGCAGCTTGGCCGTCTGACACGTGCTGCGTCCGAACCGCACACACCGCACCTTTGCTGCGGGAAGGAGCCAGATGCCACAGGCTTGAATGGGCACTTTTTGATCACTTTTTACTCCTTCTGTTCATGTTTGTAAGAAAAGCCTTAAATTTGCCCTCTGTCCTCAGCTCTTGCATGTAAATGTAGTGCTATCCTTTAAAAAAACACCCCCAAACCTGCAGAGTATTTATACAGGATGTTTTAATCACCAAAGAGTCTGATTCATGCTCGCTGGATTAGTTTCACGTTATATTAAGTTGTGCGAGTGTGTGTATTCCCTCCTGCATTTTGCTTTTCTCTCCTTTTCTTTAGGCCTCAGCAGACTGGGAGGGATGGTTTGCATGGAGCTTTGTCCACAGTAGCTACAGTATTTCTCAGGGAACCTCTAATTCAACCAAAATGCCTTAGTTATCGCTTCACCAGAGGATATAGGTTAGTAGCACGGCACAACAGACAGGCAGGGCTGCTGTTCCTGACTCGCACCCTGACCTGCTTGCAAGACTTGGGACAAGTTGTTTCTCCACACGGTGTCCTGTAAAATGAGAATCTTTCAGCTTCGTCTGCACAAAAGTGTTTTGAAAGCAGGGCGGGGGGGGACCTCTCTCTCCAATGTTTACCGATATCGAATATTTTCTTACAATAAATGCACAGAATCCCATAATCCAAGGTACGGATCGGAAAAAGCCACCCATGCCCTGCACAGAAATTTTGTTCTGTTTTGGGCTTCTTGCCCTTATATCCTTATAGCCTTTTATATCTGACATAAATAATAATGGCCATCTCCTTAGGGTCTGTGTGCCCATCTTTTCGGTCTTGGCAGCTTCAAAAGCATCAGCATCTGTTCAGAATTTCATTCATTGTAACAAAAGATTTATAAGTCTCAAGCCTCCCTAACCAAGTCCCTAATTAAAGTCTTTCTAATCCCCTGCTTTGAAAATTGTAACAAGATTTGCTGGAAAGTGAGAGAGCACATGGCCAGTGTTTGTGGCCGGTACCGCACCGTTTTGAAAACGCATCCATGAACCTTTCAAACAAGGCAGGGAGCACACCTGAGCGGTGGCCAGCTGCTGCCTGAAGCCCCCCAAAGTTAGGAGTTGATGCAAAGGCAGGGGCTGGGCTCAGCCTCCCATCCCCCAGACACAGCCTCTTTCACAGGCTGCCAGAAATCATTTCACCACTTTTAAGGTGCATTGCACTTAGCAGGACAAATGCCAGAGGAGGAATTTTGTGTGCTTGAATAATGTTGTAATTTACCTTATAACTGGTCTCATTACGACGTTGAGTGCTCTGTTGATTTACCTGGCTTTTGATTTAGTGGACTCTTTTTAAACGACTCTTTAGGAACGCAGCCAAGGGACTGCAGGCGAAGGACCTTAAACCTTTTTGGAGCTACAGTCACCCGTTCAGACACCGACTTTTTAAAATCAAGACAGACATCAGACAGCCACACCAGACCAATATACAGAAAGCTGCGACTGAATTAAACTGAGGCGTTAGTTCAGAGAAATAATTTCATAATGATACACGCTGCGTCGGTGCCGCTTTGTTTCCTTTTGGGTTTGCCCCTTCTACAAACCCGAATCACGGGCAAGTACGCGCCTTGTGCTGTGGGCGGACCCCTCGCTGCTGGCTGGGTCAATGGGCAGCACCTCCTCTCCGCGGCTGGTCCAGGCTGAGGTGGGTGCTGGCAGTGAGCTGAATCCCGGCTCTGTTGCGTGACCCTAGGGTCCCACCACGGTGATTCGGGTACTCCCTTCCCACGACGAAACAACCATCAAAAGTGAAAACACTGATACTCTGCATTTCTTCCTGGATACTACCAATGAAATGTGCGATACAGTGAGTGGTTAAAAAATAAGAGCATGTATAACGCTCTGTTTGTAAAACAGTACTAAAGAATTGGCAAATCTTTATACTTGTGCAATATAGAGAGACTTGCAAAGGAGCAGTGACAAAGTTTTCTACCAGACAACGTATTTTAGCTCTGGAAATATTTCACGTGTTTCAGACTTCCCCCCGTTGCTGGTACAGAAGGTGGTAACAAGTTTTTTGCCTCACTCAGAAGTGCTTAATGAAGGAAAGGCTGGTTGGGTACACAGGGACTCAAGCTGGCAGCAGAGCAGACCCTTCTCTGGGGGAAGGGGAAGGGAAACATCAGATTTACGATGTCTGCAGGAGACTGGGACCCGCGGTAGGTATCGGTTCCTACACACTGCGGGGATGGCGGCTTTCACCTCATCCATCCTCCGAGGCGCGGGATCGCACCTTCATTTTCAGGCAGTGCAAACCAGTTTTTTCCAGATGTCTATGTTTCGTCCGTAGGAGTGGGGTTGCTGCAGGAGGCTTTGTGGAAGCGGTGACCCAGTAGGATGGGTGCGAGGCCCAGGCTGGCTGCATGTGCAGCAGTGCGGCTTCCCCCGGCAGCCCAGGGGCCAGCGGCTGCGCCGGTGATGGTCAGGAGTTAGGAAAGGCTGCGCGTGGCTCTTCCACTGCAAAAGGGGCTCCTTTCCCTCTTGACAAGCCCGTAAGCTTTACATCCCCTGGAAAGTCTGCTTTTAGTGACAGGCCTCTGTAACTCCTTCTCGTCCTCTCCCCTCTGCCGGTAGTTGGTCCCTGAGTCCGTCTGCCCCTGCAGCCAGAGACCTAGACCGATCTGATTTACACCAAAGGCGGCACGTGTTGCTGAGCTGTGGTCACAACCAAGTGCCCTGGGGGCCCAAACATGTCCTTAGCTGTCTCCGCCAACACCGTGCTACGGTAGCATCTCCTCTTGGATCCAAGGCTCCGTGTCCCACTGCACAGAATAGGCCTGGCAGCAGTGAAGTACCCTTTGCAGCCTCCCTCTCTATGGTCAGGGACCGGCCTGTTTCGCAGTCCGAGTTCAATGCCGAGAGCACCCTGGTTGCCACATGAAACAAGCGACCCGATATGAAGTCCTGGACTCCCTGGCTGCAGCATGAGCCCTCTTTTCCAAAATCTCAGCTGCGCTCTTATTTACTTGTCGGGCTGCTGCTATCCCTACCGCTCCTCAGCACCAGCCCGAGTCTTTTCCTTCATTAGTTTCCTCCTGCTCTAGTTCATTAAACTTGCATTTAAATGTGCTATTGGTTCTCCCTGAACGAATAACCTTCCATTGTGTAATATTGAATTCCTTTGTATTAGCCTGTTCCCCCAGCGTCTCCAAATCCTCCTGTAGTCTGGTGCATTCCTGAAATTTATCAGCAGCCTCCCCTCCTATCATGATGTCATCCGCATCTGGACACCCAGCATACCGCGCCAACCTCGGGCTCATTTGTACAAAACTCTTACACAGAACAAGTCCCGGCACCGAGCCCCGGGAGATCTGGCCTGTTAGCTCTCTTCATGTGCACGGTCCCATTTATTGCACTTCCCTCTTCTCTAACCCAAGTTTATCCTTCTAATATCGATACTCCAATACTTGTATACTTTTTATTGACCTCATTTTCTGATGCAGAGTCAGTAACCTTGTTAAACTCCAGCAAATACAAAATCATTGCTTTAAACTTTTCTGGGCTCACCTTCATAAACTTTATGAATAGGATTTGGACTACTCTAGCAGCAATTTTGACTACGGCCCCTTGTGCCAGATGCTTGCAAACACCAGTCCCCACTCCCCCTTTCCCCGGTACTCTCAGCACGATAAGACAACCCAGGGGGTGAGAGGTATTGTGGGAGAAAGGAAATATTTTCCAGGTGATGAAATGAGGTGCCAAGGTTTTATTCACTCGTGGCTATGCACTATTGAGGAGCATCCTTTACATTTCATGTAAAGTAGGTAACGACGAACTACAGCCCAATGGTGTAAAGCAACACACTCTTCTCCCCTCTCATTTTCACCAAACATTGAGCTGCTCAGTCTTTCCAAAGACAGTGGCCTTGGACAGGGATGAAACTTGGAGCTTTTCAGCCTAAAAGATGAAATGACAGGAAACTGTGTGCTATTGGAAATGAAGGGTTATGATGGAGATGCTGAACGCAGGTGTCTCCAGCTGCCTGCAGTGTACTACTTCAATAGCGACGGCAAGTTTCAGATACAGTATTCAGTGGTACCTAGGTCATGGCTGAACTGCACCAGCTGCGGAGTCGGGGGCACCTCAGGGGTGGGCTGGCTTTGATCCTAACTCCCAATCCAACTTTATGCAACCCTGCCTGCTCCAGCTGTCCAGGGATGCCACGGACCTCAGCTAAATCCTGTTTCTCACAGAAATGCCCCATGCATGAGGTGTTTCTGAGAAGCCCTTCAATCAGCTTGGCAGAACCAGAAGCTTCTCTTTACCAGGGGGATCATGAAAGGCTGGCAATGGCTTTTAACATATACCTTTTCTTCTTCACCGCTTGAATTGTATCATCTCCCTCATTCTTTTCACACCATATTTCATGCACAAGGGGTGTTTTCTTTATAGGGATGATTTGGCTGAGGGAACTAGCATCCTGAAACAGATTGCCAGACTCCTATAGTTTGGTCAAGGATGTAGGTGTTTGGTTCTTCATGCAACAAAATTACATACGAGCCCAATGCCTTTGTTCCATTAGCTAATGGCAGCATTCCTGTTTTGTGACATCCCTGCATGCTGAAATAGCTATCTTGAAGAACAAATGCTGAAAATTAAAATCTTCTTGATTCAAGCTTCCTCATTAGCAGCCTGCCTGGCTAGACTCTACCTTATTATTTTTTGCTGGTGTGTAGCTGTAAAGAGAAAACCAAGGAGAAAAATAGGCAATTAAAATGCCTTAAATTGATTTCCAAATGAGTATGCAGAACCAGAAAGTCTCAGGAAGAACCCCATCTCTTCTCTTGCATCTGTTGCTGTATGTGAGAGTACAAATTCACTAGCAACTAGAACAAGACACATTTGCAAACATTAGTAGGGTCAAACTTCTGCCCAGGATCCCTCAGTCAAGTCTGAAAACCAAATGTGTTAAGTCATTGCAGTTGCTTGGCACGCATTGCAGAGCAGGACTTTTCAAAGGCCATGCAAAAGTTTTTCAGGATGAACTCCTCAGCCCCAGCAGTTCAAACATGAGACTCTCAGCTCTGCAAAACCAGAGAATCCTTTTCCTTGTCATTAAGAAAAATGCCAGAAAGCACCTCATGATTCCTCTGCTCTAAACTGTGTTCCAGCGCAACAGTGAAACTACAAGCGTTACGAAACCACATAACCTCCTGACACCAGGCTCTGGGTCTGCTCTGTGGCTCAGGTCTCATCAACAGACTGTTCCACCTCAAGTTAATGCAGATGTACCAAATGCAAGCCTGGAACAGTTAAAGAAAATGATGAAGATGATACAAATTAATCTTTTCCTCTTTTTTTGCTTCCTCTACCTACTCCCTTCCTCCCGAGAGTCCAATTAAATTTATTTTCAGGTTGCTTTTTGAACACACTAAGTAAATTACAAAATTATAGGAACCTCTCAACTGTGGTGTGCGAGAAGGAGGCTCCCCACAGATGTGTGTGGTGCAAGGGAAAACAAACTGCACAGACAGATACATGCAGACAGTAATGCCTTTGTTAAGCTAAGAGGTAGAGCAATGCAGGACAACCTCCCCGACCTACTGATGCAGGCTGGATCTATCCACCAAGGATAGATGTGAAGGAGAAGGAAGATGTGAAAAGACAGACCAAAGACTAGGGCTGAAAACTGGTTCACGGGACACTTTGGGACTTCTGCTGAAGAATCCATCAGTAGAGGTGAGTCTTTGAGATTAAAGTCACTTGCATTTACTGCTGAAGGGCTGCTGCTTGCTTGCTGCCCAGCACTGATGCATTGAGCAGTCCATAAGAGCTGTGCCACAATGAAATACTTTACTTGGTGTTTCTCAAGTTACATGAGTCAAAGCTGTCAAGTCTGGAAGGCTGGGATTTGGCTCCAAGTTTTGCTGGCTGCGCTCCAATAAGTGGGTGCAGACCGATTTTACAGAAGTGGCCAGCAACCTCTAGCAGGAGAAAGGCAGGCCATTCCCACCCACACAGAGCCTCTGCTCCTACCCGTGGAAAGCTCCTCCACTTGTTGCTGGGCTGCAGAGGTCCAGTGTTGCATGGAGGTCTGGAGCACCTCGTCTGGAGGCTCCTGTCTCTGGTCACTGCTTTCTGAATGCCAACAGGTATAGAATGACCCAAGGCATTAGACAGAAAGAGGCCCCAGAAATTGTGCACGCACAGGCACATACACACACATGCATAACTATCTCCTCCATTTGGAGTTCATGGCTGGCTAGACTTGGTGACCTCAGGATAAAAATTTGTCTTGAGGAGGGATCTGAAGGTGGTTCAGGGTGACTGCTGCCTGGGCGCAAAGCCCAGTAAAAAACCCCTCTTATATCCTGGGATTGGCTTGGATGAACAGACAAGTCAGGGTTTAAGGCTGGTATCAGCGGTAGATCAGAGGAGGGAAAAGGCAGGGTAGTACGAGATCAGCTTGGGATAAGCATGGAGGGGCCAAAGCATGAGCTCCCAGCTCAGTGATGAGGGTCTTTCAGGAACGTTGGTGTGAAGGTCTGGAGTGGGGCAGGAGTAGGCAGGGGAAGGGCTGCCAGGCTCTTGGTTCACGGACCCAGCCACAACGCTGGGTCTGGTACAGCAGTCCCGTGGACTTCGATGATTCAGAAGTGGCGAGGAGGGGAACATCTTGCTGAGATGAAACATCCTGTCCTGCTAGGAGCATGGGAACGTGTTGCTTCTGAAGGTTGGCACTACTGGCCGGGAAATCTGGCAAAAAGTGGTTAATGAGGGCCTTGACATGAAGTCTGTCCTGACCCAGCCGTCTCCACGGCTACTGAAATGCCGTCCATAGGTTATCACAGTAAATGCTACCTGGGGTAGTTTTCTCTTAAGGGCTTTTTCTCCTCCCTTCACCCAGTTAAAAGTTCAATAGAAACCACAAACTCTCTTCAGAGGGCGAAGGCTCCGAACGCCCAAGACATTTGTCTGAAGCCAGCCTAGACGGACTGCTGTCAGAAACCCCTCCACCTTCCAATACCCGCGCTGATGAATTAGCCTGTCAGGTGGAGACTGCATCCCCAGTGGCAGACGTTGGGATGATGGTGTTCGACAATGACTGCACTGCAAATAAATCCTTTCCATGACAGTGATTTCTGTATCGTCTGGAAGATTTAAGACTAAGCCATTAAGGAAACTTTTATTTCCCATACTACTGAAACACAATTTTAGAAAATGGGCACGGCGTACTTTGAAAGAGGGGATTTTTTGGTTGGTTATTATGACTGGATGCGGGATTTTACTTATTTGTTAGCTTCCACCGCCCCCTTCTGGCTTGTGTAAAAATACCAGTTTTCACAAGAAACTTCCTGCAGTTCCCTTAGAAATAAAATAGTAAGGCAAAACCCCCCATATTTATTGATGTTGACTCTGACCTACTGGAACGCATCAGTCACTCAAAGAGAACCCGAGACCATTTTTGGAAATCGCGGATGCTGAATTAGAAGGGAAAGGATGCAGGTGCTGCTTCTGGTTGGGTTAAAAGGGTGGGTGGCGTGTGAAACTGTGCTGGCATGGAGAGTTGTACGGTTGTTCTCTCTCTCCGCCTTTGTCTCCCTAGCACTAGTTTAGAGCTGTTTCAATCATAATGCCGTGCTAAGAAACTTAGTTCTATTGATTAAGTTCCACGCTAATCACCTCTGACAGTGCGACCGTGCTTTCCATCGACAGGATTAACAACAAGCATTCAGACAGCTCACGCGCTGGAAGACAGGCAAAGCAAAGAACTGAGAGCCAGGCTCTGGCAGGGCAACTCATGGGGCAATGTAAAGGGGTAGAGCAGGAGGTGGGACCCGTTCAAACCAGTACCAAGCCAGAGTACCAAGCCAGAGCTTTGAGCAGGAGAGAAGCCCCTGTAGATGTATTTCCTGTACTTGGAAGTGCACATATTTGCATAAGATGGCAGTAATCAAGAGGATGAGAAGAAAATTGAGTGACGGGTATGGAATTACACCGAAGTTAACCCACTAACTTCTAGAGTGACCACTCCTGAATAGAGCAAAAAATCACGCTGTATTTTCCTGAAAAAAATTAACACACAAGTGAAGCAATCCCTAAGGTGAAGTGCCACTCAAACAAAAGTGGGATGATCAAGTCTCAGGTTAGAAGTGAAGTCCTTCTTTCACGCTTTGTGTAAATGACACCATCAAGCCCCCATATACCCCAGATTTTAAGTTAGCAGGCTTACCACCTTGATGAAAGTTCTGCCTCCTCGAAAGAAAAAGGTACCATTTCTTTCCTCCCAAGTCACTTCGGGGAGGTCCTAGGACCTTCCTCCTTACACACTGGCTTTAGCCCCATCTCACTATTCTTGTCATCTATCCTCACTTCCATCCATTCTCCATGATGGCAAAACCTTTTCCCTTGTCAGTCTCTTAATTAATGGGTAAAGGGGCTCTTTCCCTCTCTCTGAATAACCTGTATCTTCTTCTCCAGCACGCTGCTCAGGGCCCATAATGTGATGCCAATAACAATTATCTATTTGTTGCTCCTATACTCTTCTTTTTATTCCCTTCTGACTGATCATTTTGGTTGCCCAGCTTGAAATCTATCAAGAGACTAAAGGCTTGTAAGTGAGTACTTAGCATTTTTTGGAAACCAGGCTCCTACTCACAAAGCTAATATCTTAAAAACCGTAGCATTTAAAATCACCAGTCAGTTCTGGTGGAGACCCCCTCCAACTGGGAACAGAAATTGTTGTATGGGCAAAACCGTGGAAATTATTAGTCTTCCCCCTTCACCCGCCTGATGTCTCTCAAGTTCTTAGGTCCTGCCTTGAGTTTTGATATTCTCATTGAAATTTGCGTAATACGAAACTGATTAACTCTGCTGTATTCCAGACTCACAAGCAGCTCCCATTTTTTCTTTCTCTTAAGAAGAGATAAAGTTCCCACATTTTTTATGCCTTGGAAAAGTATCAAACCAGAAAAGGAGGGATGCAAAGTAAAAGAGCTGGGAGATGTCTGGGACTCAAAACAGGAATGGCAGGTAACAAGAAAGACTATAGAGAGGCCTTTGTTTTTCATGTTTTCCTTGGGTTGCTAGAGGGCTCTTTATCTGGTGTCTTCCCTCCAAAATTTCTCCTTTAGCTGAACTGGCAGCACATGTGCTGAATTCAGCTTGCCCAAAAGCAGCTCAGCCACAAGCAGCTGCTCAGTCACCCTCTTCACATGATCACTGGATGAGTCTGTCTCTTATGGAATTTGTGTCCCATCTTTAAAAATAAATATAACACAAATAAATGAAGTCTTGACTATAGTCACCAACCCTGACCCACACGCAGACGTGACTATGCTTGAGTCAACAGCTACAAGATCAGCAGGCTGCAGTTTCAAAGAGGCCCTAGACACCCAGGTTACTCAGCGGAGGAGAACACAAGCAGGAATGGTAGGAAGGTGCTGAGGAATGAAATGGGCGATGAAATGATCTACAAGATGGCTTGCAGGAAGACCAGCTCATGAGGGAGACCTCCTGATGTCCCAGGGTGGCTCCAGGTGGCTTGCTATGAGTGCAGGGTCTGGCTTCAACCTGCGACAAAGCAGCATGTTGTGCTTGGGGGATGTACCTCCATGCTGAGCATTGGGTATCACAGGACCCACAAACTTGGCTTAGGGCTCCTTCAAGATAACTGCAAGCAGCCTTCTGATTTTCCCCCCATGGACTGGGAGTCACTAGCTCCCTCTGCTAACCATGGCAGGCAGCAAAGGAGACGGGTACAGGGTAAAACAGAAAGAGCAGGAATTCAACACCTTCAAACAGTAAACCCTTTCCTGCCACGCCAGTGAACCAGAGGTGGAATCCGCGGAGAGCTGCACTGACCCCCACCATGGCACAGCCTGCATTTTCCACCCCACCGGGCAATGCAGTACGGCATGGGGGGGCGAGGGTAGTGGGAATGTTTTTGCTGGGTCTCAAGCAAAATTAAGTTTCCCCACATGCTTTCATTTTCTCCCCCAGCCTTTTGCCTCTGAAGGCGTTTCCTGGGGCTGACCAGAACATGCACAGTTCTGCAGTTTTAGACATCTCTGCTCCCGTGCCCTGAGGTAGCTGCCTCTAGGGCAGGCTTGCTTTTAGAACCCTTTCCCCAATTCTCCAGCAGCGAACTCCCATCACTCAGCGTGCTGGTACGTCTGAATTGGCAGAGTGAGTTACCTGCGTGTCAAGAAGAGAGACGCTCACACTGCTGAGTACTAGATCAGTGACTGGGGCTGGCTCTGCGTTACAGCTGAGCTATAACCTCGTCCTCCCACCTCACCTGCCATTTCCAAGTAATTGCTTTTGGACAGATGATAAGCTAGTAGCGTGGTTATGTGACTAGCAGCTTGGCGTTCTTCCCACTCCCCCCAAAAGAAATCTGCTTCAGGTTATACAGAGATAGCTTATTTTTCTCTGCCCTGCTTCCCTTCCAGCGCCACAAACCAGTTTACACAGAAGCTGATTGCTTCAACAACTGGAGAACTTCTCTGGCTAGCGACTACTTACACCTGTGTCTCTTGACATGCGAGTGGGCACAGCTGGACCAAAGCACAGAGGCACCTTTGCATGATCACTGTTTCAGGATAACGCGACAACACACGTGCAATGCAACAACAGGCAAACGTGCAGAGATCCTGCTTGATCTTACTGGCAGAGCCCATCCTGGTCAGGAAAAACCTCTTCTAATGCAAGCAGGGCCAGACTCGATAGCAGAGCTAGGCAGAAATGCATGGCATTTTGACTGTCTGAAATTGTTTCTTTCAGGCTTGTGTTCCTGAGATGGGTTGTTAGAAATGTGATTTCCCTCAATAGTTCCAGGCATTCAGGTGTGGGTCATCTTAAAAGGCTTATTTTCTAAAAATGTTATTGGATGTTTGTTTTTTTTTTTTTAAAGTAAGATTTCCATGTGGGGGTTTTTGCTCTGAAGTCTGCACACATTAAGGGCATCACAAACCTAAGTTACTGTGAGCAGCAGATTTCTTTCCCCCCCTCCTTTATTTCTAAGCTCCTATAACATATATAAGCTTAAAAAACTTCAAGATACTTATTTCTTAAATTTTGGCATCCTTCACTACAACATCCAATTCCTAACAAATGCACCAATATCCTCATGTGTTGCTTTCAACTCTCAACCCTCCATCTATTCCAATACCAAAAATAATGGAAAAGGGCTTAGCAGAATTACAACTACCTATGCACTGGTAGGAAGGTAATGTGAAAGCCTCCAGCTAGGATATTTTTAAAAATTAGATTTTTTTTTTTTTTTAGTAACTCGAAATATTGTACTATTTTCTCACAGTGAAGAAGTTTATGCCAAAACCTGAAAGGTACCTTTATCAAGGCAAACCCACTACAGCCAGAGGGTAGAAGTCTCAAAGCCAATAAATCTTGTTTTCTTTCAGCTCTTCCCTAGAACTTGATAGAATTGTACATGTTTGTCTGGTTGTTTGTTTGTTTGTTTTAAATTGCAGATTGCCTACAATTGCTTTAGTTGCATTTGGATAGGGATAAATATGTACTAGACCATGTCTGTGTCAACTATCTTGCTCATGACACTCAAATGGAAAAATTATCTCCTACAGCTAGGATAAACTCCGTTCAGCTGGGATCAAGATAAGCAACAGACTTATATTCAAAGGACTGTCATGAAAAAGTCAGTATCCCGATAAAGGGAGAAGGTACTCTGGGAACCAGAAGCTGTGGGAGGAAGTGCATATGTAGCTGTGTTCCTGCAGATGAGTTTGGAATTCAATGGCAAGAGAAGGCAGCAACCAGCGATTACATGCAGGGGAGACAACAGCTCATCTTCCTCTACTGAGCACATGTGGCATAGAGGTTTTCCCCAAGGGAGCATCTTGACTGAGAATTCCCAGATCTGTCCTTCAAATAGGCAATAGATGATTACAATAAATACAAAACATAAGTACATGCACTTACAAGACCCTTACAGGTCTGCTCATCCATTAACATCCCCCCAGCCTTCCAGCCCAAATGGCCAGGAATTCATTTTCACAGACTTTTGAAGTAGTTATCTATAATTTGCTTCCACACAGCATGTGTTTACTTTGCAAAATCAAATTCATGCTTAGAACCCTGAGCAAAACAGAGCAAAACACTGAGGGCCCATGGAAAAAACTAGATGTGTACATTATAGAGAAACAATGGAAAGTAATTCTACAAATAAGAATTACAATAGTTTATTTTGTGTACTGCTTGCTTAAAGCTACATGAACATTATAACCAAAGCCCTTTTTATTCTTACTACTTTTGTCAAAAGAAGAGGAAATAAACATGGTTTACTGCGAGAGGAATAAAGGCAGGGCCATAAATACTTACCATGCATCATAGTTACAGAAAACAGTATCTCCTCTTCTTGGAACAGAGGATGATTCTTATAGCTTAGTAATGCAAAAAGGCTAAGTATTCCTCAAACCTGCTTTTTTTCTGAGCAATTTAGAGGTTTACCATTGCCAATTATGATCTCAAGTTGAAAGTATGGTGGAGGACAGGAGGAGACTACAGTAAGGAGAAATCTCGGCTGCAGTTTTGCTAAAACCTGGTCAGGAATGGAAGAATAAAGTAGAATTTGTCAACTCAGCTGTGGAGCGCTCTCTCATTGTTCTGTTCAAGGCATCCAGTTTTCACAACCTCTGCTGTAAAACATTTTGATCAAAACTCTGGTTTTGGTCAATGAAATAGCGAATAGGTCTTTCAGTGCAATTCCCTATTTGAGAAGGATTTTGTTAGCAATTGGCTGAGCAAATTCCCACTCACAGTAACAGCTGTGAACCCTGCTGAGGGCATCTGTTGGGTAGTTAATACTTGTTGGGAAGTATCTCGCTTTAAGTGTGTTCTGTTTACAAAAAGAATTCCTACGCTTTTTAACACAGTGTTAAAGATATTGCACCTTCTGTTTGTTTACATATAATGTTTGATCCATGCTGTATTTGTTCACTTGTACTGATTTTCCTCCCTACAGGAGGGCTAACATATTGAAGGGCTTTTTTGATTGCCTTCAAGTTTCAATTAAGTTATAATAATAACAGCCTAGATACAAAAAGGTTATTAAATGAAGTGTTATAAGAGACTGCTGGCCCAATTCTTTCCTTTCTAGCCAACAAAAATAAGGAGAAAGTCCATGGAAGCTAAAATTCAAATGGATGTCAGAGTAAGCAGGACCTACAAGAATAGCTTCTGCACCAGTAGTGAGAGCAGAACAACCCCCTCTCCTCCTGTAGCTATCACTTTTTAAGGAGCACTGTCTGCCCAAACTCCACTGTCTACTCCACATACTCCACACTAAATTCCTTTGCCCTGCAGGGGCTGTTGGAACCACATTAATACTTGTGAAGGGACAGGTGAAGGGATGCAAGTGTGAAACACATGCAAGCCTCTACCAAGTTTTCTCCCCAATGTAAAACCCAGGGATACAGAGCTCTGCAAAAGTGGGAAAAGAGGTCACGACAGAGCATCTTTGTTAATAGCGCATCTCCAAAGCCTCTAAGGAAGTCTATACTGTCATTTAAACAGTAAGCCCTTCCCCAGGTCTGACTCACCATCATTCATGTGGTAAATATGCAAACAAAGGTGGTTCAGGTGCAAACAGCCCCAACCTCCAGCGATAAGGAACCCTCCAGTGTACCCTATATGAGCAAGGCAGAGGTGCACGTCAGTGTAGGGGTGATGATCCCAGGAATGCACTGCCTAGCTCACCAGCAGATCTGAGGCCAGTTCTTCCTCAAAGTAATCTGAATGCCTTGAGACAGCAATAAGGTTGCAGAAGAGTATGGAGACTATACAGCTTAGGCCTACTCTCTAACATGCACAAATAGGCATAAGTAAGAGCAGTATGTAGGGAAATCATCTCCTCTGCCTACAGAAGTTGACCCCCATGACTAACAGCTGTTTAACTACCTACGTGAATATTAAAATTCTTGCTTAAATACCTGCAGAACTGGTGTCCAGTCTGAAAAGGTTGCCGACTGCAGAGTTCCCTTGTGCAGACATGTTTTAAAAGGAGACTGAAAAATGTTTAGGCCCGCACTCTCTTGTGGATACATGGTAGGAGGACATTTATAATACAGGTTGGCTCAAGTGGATGCTGCTCATCAAGAAAATACACGCTTCCTGTGTACGTACAAAAGCAATGGCACATTTTTGGACAACCACTCAAATTTTAGGAAGAAAACAGGAGATACCACACAGCTGAATTCTGATGGTCTGTGTCAGCAAGCTCAGTTTGAAATTAAAAACACTGTTGTAAACACTCACATTCATGGAAGAGTGCTACAGATTTAATGTTAAATATGCAAGGATTTAATTTTGGCTTCCATTTGCAAATTAATACCTTGTGTAGTAAAATGTTTTCCAGCAGTTACATGAACACAGAAGTTTAGAATAGCAGCAGAAGAAACCAGTGTAATAATTACCAGAACTCCTTTTTTGCAGGATCTCTCCTTTTCCCTGTGTTCTTCCATCAAACTACATAGGAAATCTAGCAGATGTTTAGCTTGTATGCTTATTAAACATGGTCCAAATAGGTCAGTATTGTTACGTATGTTACTTTGGTGAAGACATATTGCCTGTTCACATCTTGCTCCTCCATCCTATCCCAATTCTGAAATTGTTTTCCAAATATGTTTTCAAAGAGACATGATTACCATTTCAGAAATACGTATCTGACATAGCAGCTCACAAAAGTAAATATTTATTTAATACCAAATAAAACTAAGCTCCTTCTGGGTGTAACTTGCACATCCAAGGCCTAAACCTGTGTTTATGTAAGCTGAGCTGGTGCTCCAGACTTATTCTTGACGTATACTGACGTGAAATGACAATAGAATGAGATTCTTACAATATAATTTATTCACCTGCACACCAGACATGTTACCATTCTAGTCTGTTTTAAGAGCCAGGGATTGTGATGGTACTTAGCTTACTTTGTGCTGAAATCCACAATACATTAAAGCTTTCTACGCGAAGATGTCATATTACAATACTTAAAATCTGTATTGATATTGTTACCTGTAAACCACTGTGATTTGGTAGCGCTACCCCTTTACAGGGCTGAGTGAGATGAATGAATAGAAAGCAGACTTTCCTGTTACTCATAGTTTTGAAGTGACTGAAACTCAAAAGCAAGGTAAGTCACCTGAATCAGACTTCCGCAGTCTTCAAAATAAAGTTCTAGCTGAAACTAGACCTTTGCTGTATACTGAAAACATTGTAAGAAAGCAGGCACTCTAGAGAATTGACTCCACTTTTGAAAGGCTTGTATCTGTGTGTAGGATCTATACATTTGCCATCCCACTAACCTCACAGTCTTAATGCTGAGGATTAATATACGTACACTATAAATTCTGTACACATGGATACGATTGTATCTCATACAGCTGTATTACAGTAACACCATCACTTTCATACTGCTAGTTTAATTTCTGATTTTTTCTCATTTTCTGCCCAATGTCAAAGATGTGATGTATAGATGAAGGATGACCAACTCTAAGCTTTTGCTTATCTACTGCATGTTATGCATATGGTTGCAAGCTCACGATGTATAAGACAAAAAGGTCTGATGAAAACATCATCAACGTTTCAGAACAACTGCACACTGATGACTTTTCTTAATTGATTCCAAGTAATTACCACTTATTGGGGAAAAATAGAAAATTAAAGCAAATCAGCAACAAAAATATCACAGAACTAAACTGAAAATATAAACCAAGAGTATCTTGCCAAAACCACATGAAATGAAGACAGGCTTCTGCTAGTATGCAAGAACAGTGACATCTTGTGGGGGTTTTACAGAAGTGAGTTTACAGAGGGACAGAGCAAACTAGTCTCCAATGTTGTGTAATTAAAAGAAACACTACTTCAGTAGTTCATTTAATACATATACCATTAATAATATTTAATAGAAATTAGGCTTTATTGCTTTTATAATGAGGAATGAAAATTTAAAAAAAAAAAAAACAACAAAACCCAAAACCAAAACCAAACAGATAAATAGCTAGTAAGAAAAACTTTCAACACAAAAATTAATGCAGTGGAGTAGAGTCCAAATAGCTCTGCAGCAGTTTCCTCTGCTCTCCCAGGAAGTAGTTATATTTATCACTTAGATGTTACTCATCCAATATAATAATGGCATAAGGGCAAACTTATAAGAGACTAAACAAGGAATTATGTTGTAAAGGCATACAGTCAAACATAAAAATGACATCCATATTAAGTGTTTTTTAAAAACACACACATAAATATTTAATAAATAAAGCATGGATAATTTTGCTGTTCCTTTCCACTGGTTAATAGACTATGCCAAATTCGTTATACGTACTTCTTGAGAAAGCAAAGTTATATCACAATGGAAAACTAAAATAATATATCCTACTTTCCAATACAGTATGCAAGATTTGGACCTTTCAGATTGTATCAGAGTATATGAGTCTCTGGAACAAATCTTCAACCACTCTAAAGTGTCATAAACTCAGCCAAGATACTCAATTCTGACAGTTTACAACAAGCAAAAATGTCTTGTGTTTTTTTTTTTAAAACAAGTTTGCACCCAAACTAACTTATAAAAACATAACATTTACAACTTGGAAGATGACAGATTTTCCTACCATAATGTTCATGTGTTCGTCTTACTTTCTTTTACCTGAGTAACCTAAGTAAACAGATTACAAGGCAATTTAAACATATTAGCTAATACAAGGTTTACTGGACTTCTCATATATAGAAATGTACTTTGACACTATTTGCAGTTTTACAAATACAAAATGAATAAGAATTTTAAAACATATTTACTGAGCAGCCATGTCTTTGATACCTGTACAGATCAATAGGTGCAGTGGAATTATGTACAGAATTTATCATTTAATTTTTAAACAGCTTTTGTGCAACCTGGCCGTAATGTGCATTTAAAGAACTGCTGTCAACATCACAGATCTGTAATATTTACTGGTGCCAGAAATGTAATATTTACTGGAAAGTACAGAATAGGACAACAGCTCCTAAAATAATACTGTGCTATGCAGACATCTGTACATAATTCAAATAGTGCATATTACTCAATGTCTGATGAGGAATAATAGTTAGCTGCTAATACAGACACGGGCATTTACAGGTATTAGGTTTGTTATAGTAAGTATGGACAAATGAACTTTTCCATATATAAACATTAAAGGAAAGGACTTGAATTAGGAAGTTATGTAATAATTAAAGAAGCGAAGTTATGTAATAAATAACGAAACTTTCAATTCAACTTGCAGAAGATTAGTACAGTAGGAAAAAATCCTTTACAGTAGCAATGAACCATTCAGAAGCATTGTCAAATTAAAGGTAATTAAGTTTTATTTTATAATCATAGCAAATGAAAGTAAAAAAATCAACATGAAGAAAATTTAGTTTATCTCTGATAGTCTTGTTAGTATACTTCTGTGTTATTGTACCTGTCAGATGTTTCCTCCTCTTTTTGTGCTCTATTCACTCTATCGCTTTTGGTTTTTTTTTTTTTTTTTTTTAATTTCTTTAGTCCAACATAAATCCATTGACACTAAAGCACAGTGAATGTGCAATTTGCCGACCGGTGTGAGTGAAAAACCATAGGAATGTAATAACTTTTACGAGGTAAGCTTGGAGTAACTTGGAGGAGAAAATTTGCGCTTCAAGTACTTGAGAATGTAAAGTGGAAGACAGCTTACAACAGTGATTGCTGACACTTTCCACAGGAAGGTCACAGTTGTGATAAAGGCAACATCTGCAGAAACAAAAAGGGAAAATAAGTAATGCGAGCTGATAACACGGAAACTGGAACTTCCACAGTGCAAAGTCAAGAAAACACTCTTAACTGTTTGCTTATGCTATTGTTCAAGACCATGCAAAATTTAAAAAAAAAAAAAAAAAAAAAGGGCAACAAAACAACAGAAAGAGAAAGTTAACCTCAACATTTTGTTTTTGTCAGCTATTCCCTTTAGACAGGAACTTAAGAGTTCCTTTATGGTCCTTACACTTTTTGCAGCACAAAATAATTTTAGGGGGAACAGAATCTCAGTTTAAAAGCAAGGCCTTTCTCATAATAAAAAGGTAAGCCAGCTTATTTGTCTCCTAGTAAGAACAATTTTTACCCACTATGATACAAGTTCCCAACCAGAAATACTGCTGCCATTTTGGATCCTTTATTCCATATTCAGATTATTTTTCTCTATAACAGTCACAACAACTAGACTGAATGATTCTTAAAACCTTACAGATTAAATTAGAGCCCAAAAATTTAAAGGGAAAACAATGTAGTGATATTGCCACAGTGAAAAGCTATTTTTTTGTGACAAACATTAACAAGAACGGTGACACCCTACGATTGCTACTGAAAAATTTTTTTACCATATTTGCAATGGTCAGGTCGTACTTAATCATCATGGAAAGATCCCAAACCCAGGAACCAGAAGAATTGTGGGGTTTTTTTGCTTTTTTCCATTATTTACAAGTGTGTATATTAAATAATTTACTACTCTTTAATGAATTTTTAAAGACTTAAAAAAACTTCAAGAAAGTTAAACTTCACCTACCTAAGAAAGCTCCAAAAGACACTCTGCCTATACCTGTTTCACAAAGAGGGAGAATGAAAATGAAAGGACAGATTTACAGAAAATATGAAAGTTATGTGAAAAAAACCCAAACAGGTTAGCTACACAAAAAAGAAATGAAAAAGATATTAGTAGCATTAACTGGAATATTATTGCCTTTCACATGACAATCAGAATATTTTAAACTGCAATTAAACCAAAACGTTTCAAAAATATAGAGATTTTGTATTTGGTCATGTTTTAAGGTTGTAAGTAGGTAGGCAGTTTTCTTACATTTCACTTCAAGGTATAATTTACTGCATAAACAACTTGATAGAACTGTTTTAATGTGAATGAAAATTCACTTCAGAAAATGCAGTAAAGAAATGCTTTACTGCTCCAACTTTACTCATTAAAAATACTTTGTATATTAGATTTCAATGCATAAACTTGTTATACAGTTTTAGCCTAAGCCTACTTAGACATACCAAAAGCCTATGTAACACATCATAGAGACATGCCTAATAAGGCCATTATGTGCAATTAATTCTGAAACCTGAAAACTGATTTACTTCCATAAGTCAGAGCTGTACAGCAGTATCAAATATTTTTGTCTTTCTAATTTGAGTGCCCTGTCATACTTACGATATAATTTCTTTGGGAGGAGATGATGCTTATAAGTAACATCATTGAAAGGAACAGTTTATTTGCCAATGAAGTCAAGCACTACTGGACTGGATTGTTTTCCCTGATACATGGAAGTTGTTCTGCACCTTGAACTGTAAACCGTATACTACATTACATGCACAAAAAAAGGCTCCCTCCCCCCAGTTATAATGTGACATTAAATAAGAGTAAAGCATTAACCAGAAGCGAGACTGAAATGCATTTTCTCAGATTAACTGATTAATAACACACAGTAAAATACATCTTTACAAAAGCCCATAAAATTGCAGCCTTTTCAGTACCCTTAATGATGAAAAATACAGAAGTTAGGTTCCCAGGCTGCAAGAAGCAATGCAACCATTTACTTGCTCAGTTGCTTGGACCTGTCCAGCAAATACATGAGGATAATAAAGCACTCCCCTTTACAGAAAGGTTTGCAAGAAACAATGTCCCTGCAGTTTTCACACATCTGTGAACACCACCTAAAGGTGTTTCTCACTGAACAACACCTACAAAGGATGGAAGGACTGGCTGTCACCAATACTGAAGACTTACAAAGGTGAAGCAGCACGTTCTGCTTTATGAAGTTCCTGGAAGTCTGGACTAAAGAGCCAGTACCTGTATCTGTTCTTCCTTTTTCCTTTCACTTGTAATCTGGCTGTGGAGATTCAGGAATCAACCCAATAATCTCTATTAAAGAGTCTGTGCATCAGTGTCAGAGGAAAGAAGAAGGTACTCTGGCAAACCTCAAATAATGTACAATACAAGTACCATGCCCAGTAGGGGTGTTTCTTCATTAAAATTTGAATCCTGAGAAATCTGGGAAGTAACAGAACACCTGAGACAGGCAGTGAAGCATTCACTGATTAAAAAAAAAATTATATAATGTAAATACACTACACTAGTGTTGAACACTTGGGACATGAGAGAGTGAAAGCAGAACTATGAGACTCCTAGAAACTACCATGTAACATTTAATTCTGCTATGAGAAGTGGCAACTGAA
The DNA here is from genome assembly GCF_964195595.1 of Calonectris borealis. Lineage (NCBI taxonomy): Eukaryota > Metazoa > Chordata > Aves > Procellariiformes > Procellariidae > Calonectris > Calonectris borealis. The sequence goes on along the minus strand of NC_134313.1, from coordinate 105,251,280 downwards.
GAAGGACAACTCCTTACTCATCAGCTCCTGGAAAACAGAGAGAGAAGGAGCTGGATTCTACTCCTTGTGAGGTATGATCAAAATTTTTATATATATATTTCTGTAGAAGTTACATTTGTAAAATCACACTGAGATAGTTGTTTTTACTGAAGGATAATTTGATATAAAAAGAAATATGTATTATTTTGACTGCTAAGATTTGCAGTTAAAATGTGTTCTTTCATCTTGTGAACTATGAACAACCAGAACCTTAAGATGCAGTATGGCATATGCAATTTAAAGCAAAGCAAGTTTAATAAAAGCTTATGAAACTTATACTTATGAAACAATGATTCTTATATAAAGTATCTATCCTAATAGCCTTCTGCCTCACTCTCTAGCAATACTTCACCTCTTTTAAGCTTGTGGGTTAGATCTAATGAGGTCCACTTGGTCTGGCATACAAAATAATTCACCAACTCAGTGAAAGATCCTGATTTTTTAAAATCATATCCATTTCAATAGTGCAAATCTCAAAGCCAGTTTAAGGTATGCAGTTTGGACTATCAAGATTAGATAAAGGATGGGAAAAGCATGCGTGCTTTGAGTAAAGTTTATCATCTAGATAAATCATACTAACAAGAATAAAGATTGTCAAACTCTAGGAGTAAAGGATAAGAGAATATTTTAACCCAACATTAGTTAAGCCTAATTTCAACTCAGTCATATTTCTCATGGAGAAAGCTGTATTTCACAAAGCATAACATCACCTATTCTTCATTAAAAAAAAAGAGAAAAAATATTTAAAATATAAAGCACAGTTCTTTGCTAAAATACTTTTCCTATTACTCACCAAAGTATTCATTTAGAAATGCAAGAGAGGCCACATAGCAGCCAAGACTGAGGAATTCAGCCACCACCATTAACCAGTGCCATGTTCGTATGGTCAGTGCAACCATCAAGAGCTCAGTCAAGATAAGGGCAGTGAAGGAAATGGCAACGACATGTACAAATTCAGATTCAAAAAGCAGCAGGGCTCCATACATCAGAATACCACCTAGGAAAGGCACACAAAGTTAACAATACACTGAGCAATGAAATTTCAGTGTACCAGTTTTTACAACTGCACGCTGAACATTTGATTGCTTATTATGAAAACTTGCCCAGTAATTTTTTTTTATAAGGCAAAACCATTGATCTTTCTAAAAGAACAGAAATGATATTTACATGATATTTACTGTACTTTGTGCATGTGAAATAAAACAACCAAAGTAAAGCTGTAAATACTAGAATTATAGAATAGTTTGGATTGGAAGGGACCTTTAAAGGTCATCTAGTCCAATCCCCCTGCCGTGGGCAGGGACATCTTCAACTAGATCAGGTTGCTCAGAGCCCCGTCCAACCTGACCTTGAATGTTTCCAGGATGGGGCATCTACCACCTCTCTGGGCAACCTGGTCCAATGTTTCACCACCGTCATTGTAAAAAATTTCTTCCATATAGCTAGTCTGAATCTACCCTCTTTTAGTTTAAAACCATTACCCCTTGCTCTGTCGCAACAGGCCCTGCTAAAAAGTTTGTCGCCATCTTTCTTATAAACCCCCTTTAAGTACTGAAAGGTACTTAAGTAAAGAAATAAAACTCTTAGAAAATTAAACACCTTTTAGTGCAATATATTCAATGAACTGTTAATTAACCTCATTTTGTCAAGTGCTACAAATAAATGATATTGCTGAAAGTGTAATTACTTTTAACTGATTACATAACTCAGATTTCTTCAACAGTACTTGTGTCATTCCGTGAAAGAAAACTACTGTGTAAATATATGCAATGTGATAAGCACTCATTAATTTTTTTCAAGATTAGCATTTAATTAAAAACATGTCCTTTTTAGGCGACACGCATCAATAAAAATACCAACCCATGCCATGTTTTGAATAGGCCTGGCACACTATAGGAATATCGATTTACAAGATAAACAGAAAGCAATATATGTAACTGCTGATGAAATGTTAAGCTTTGGGAATTCAACCTGCAGCTGAAAAGCAATATTGCTAATAGCAGACACAAAATTCTCAGTTCAGTAAAATTAGGACTCTCTCCTACCTTGGTAAATACTGATTAAAACCCAGATGAGGAAGGTCTTAAATGACAAAGATCTTCCCTAAGGGAAACAAGTGAGAGGACAGTTAAACACAACTTTAAAAAAAAAAAAAAATCTACTTAGTTCATATATTTTTGATAGTTAATCACTAGAGAGACATTTTACAAGTAAAATAAGCAGTCTTTGAAGTGATACAGGCTAAAAAGCTTCCACTTGTTTTTATGATTTTTCATTGCAAACTTATATAGAAATCAAAGTCTAAATTTGGGGGTAGGACAGTTAAGGCCTTAAACAGCAAAGATACTTTACCTTGCAATGCTCTGGCTGGTTTTCAGAGGGATAATTACAGTAAAATGAGTTTATTTTTTATTTAAAATGTTTTTATGTCTGTTTTTTAAAATGTAGTCTTCAAGAAAAATAGCATTGTGTACATACTGACCTAAACGTCAAGCAAAACTGTCACTACTAAATGTCACTTCTAAATGTTGGATAAACTGTCTCTTTGCATTCATAGACTAAACAGATGACTACTGTAAGTTTTCAGCAAGTAACTGTTACCAGATACATTTTAAATCTTCTCGTGATTGTGAATGTTATAAATTGAAACATATGCATAAATCAAAGAATAAATGCTGTACATGTGCATATGACATATTTCAATATGTTAGAATTGCAGAGTTGAAAGGATATGCATTTAAAAGGATAAAACGGCCAACAAAGCAGCCATTTTGGCACAAAAGTAGTGATCACTCTGGAACAGGGAATAATTAGCACTTTATAAAGAAATGTGCTTCACTGCTGTAGAAAGTGATGAATTAACTCTTTCTATTACTTCAGTAGAGGCTAAAACATTTTCTTGGATAGACAGAGTACATGGCAAGGTACTAAAGACATTTTCATAATTCTGTATATAGTCTAGAATGTTGGTGACAGACTGAACATATGGGAAAAAATTCTTGTACAAGCACAAAGAAACATTAAATTTTTTTTCTCCTCCGAGAGCCTACTCATTTTCCTTTGAGTACTGGACACTGCTTCCACCTTCAACCATAGCTCCCAATCAGCGAGATTTGTGAAATAAGAATGAGCTTGAGTTTTGGTTCACCTTTATGGAACTAGAAGGGGTAAGTCACTCCTGAGCCTCTAAGGAATGCTCCACAACAGGCTGTGAATCATTTTCAGATGAAAGCAGAGAGCCTTCTAACTTGTACTTCCTTTCAAATTTTCATCAGCTTTTCTAGCTATAACTCTGTAGGAGCCACAGTGACAGTAATACTGAATCAGTGTGTCCTCCACGGTATGGGGCCACACCCGTCTTTCTGAACCTTGCTAATTTTCTCCTCTTCTTGCACCGGAGCAAGAGACTGTCAATGACTTCTGCCAATATATCTTATTCTTTTAAAAATCTAAAAAGCATTTTCATCACTAGCATATCCCAGAAAAGAAACCAATTCCTAGGAATAAAATTATAGTCCATGTCAACACATGTTTGAATAACACTAGCTGAATAGCATTGGTAGAGATTTGCATTTAGAGTCCATAATTTGAAAAATTATGTGCAGAAATACGTAGGCTTCATAGTGTCATGACTAAGCAGCATAATCATAAATTGTGGTAATAAACACTCACAATAGGATTACCTTGTAATAGCGAGGTCAAATGTAGCACATAAATAACTTTTTGTACTACTCATCCATAATCATTCACTGATCATCATCTGCCCCACACAATGGACTGAACTGTACTCTCCAGTTTCTCCACATTCTCTTTTTTTTGTTTTTCTTCTGAAGAGAATTATTTGGGTTCTACTTATTTAATCTTCATAGAGGTGCAACATAAGCTGGAAAAGCCAGTGATTCAGCATCTCCAAGAACTGTCATTTAAGCCCAAACAAAAAACTTAGCCTGTATTCAACAACCCATCCTGGGCAGTTTCCAAGTACAGGTTAACTTCTATCTTTGGAAATAAGATGCTTCCAAGTTCCATCAACAGGTTTCCACAGTCAAGCTTACAACTGCCTTTAGCAGGTGTAAGGCCATGCTTTTTTGAGATTAACCATAGGGTGAAATCTCACAAAGAAACTTTAAAGATTCTGAAGAGAAGAAAGAGAGAATCAAGATCTCCAAAAGATGAGAAAAAATTCTCCCAGACTAACATAGCTAATAGCTAATTTAGTACAATTAAAAAGACAAAGGCTCTGAAAAGTTTGAACCCTCTTTGACTACTGTCTGCTTTTAGAGTTGAAAGGATATGCACTTCTAGACACATCTTCAAAGAATCTACTATTCCTAAAAAGACTATCTGCTTCTGCCTTGGATCATAACTTTTCTAGCTGACAGTTTAAGATGGAGCAGAAGTACTTTTCACAAAACTTATGAAAACAGAATCTTGAGATTTGTTTCACTTTTGAGGGTAAAGAAATTATACACTTTCATTGTTTGCAGGTATGTGCAAACACACAAAAAGCAGTATCTACAGATGATTCAGTTACGATATATCAATTATCCATATCTGTTATTTAAAGAAAGTCAGCTTTTGGAGAGGTCAGTAGTAATTTGTAAGTTGGGGGGAAAAAAAAAATCTATAATTTAATCTACCAGTTAAAAAGGAGAAAGGAGCTGTGAAAAAGTAAGCATAAATAACTCTAGATCAGAGATCCTGGGGCCAGACTGAAAGCAACTTTTACATCAACACACCTTCATGTTTGAATCATTTCAGTCCAACCATTGGTGACTTAACAAATGCATTATTAAAACTGAGTGGAACATTTGCTACCATGGATTATTTTTATAGTACAAAAGTCAGCATTACATTAGTTGTGCATCTGTCTTATATGGAATACCTTAAGAAAATGATTGTAAGAATTCCCAGTTTTGCACACCAGAGATTTCAGCATTTGTTCATATCTGAGCACTGAGGACATCATACCTTTGTGAGATCCTTATAAAGTTCTGGATATAGCAATGCCATTTCTGGCTTCACATCCTGATCCAATACTAGAGAGAAGACTGGAAACATAGTGTATATGGTTGCATACCTAGGTGAAAGGAAAGCACATAAATTGACACTTTTGTATGATATGATTTTAAACTGATCTACTGAGTTCAATTATTCTTTTTATGTAAGTGGAATTAAACTGGTTCTTCTATCCAGTACTGAGACAGCTTACCAATACAGCTTTACACGTGCAACCTGCTCTTGTGTTTCTAAAAGCTGCCAGTCATGAGAAGTTACAGAACTTTTATACATTCAAAAAGAGCAAATACATTTATTTCTTCTATATATATCACCCAAGCTTATCGCCTGTTACCATACTCCCTGTACACTTGCACTTTAGACAACCAGTTCAAAGACCTGACATATAAATTCATCCACAGATGATGGCATTAAAACTGAAGAAAAAACAAGCACTATATTCCGGACATCATAGTATAGGTAGGTGGATGAACAAAAGTCTTAACAGCTCTGTAAGTGGCTTTGGATTTTAGCATGCACATGCCAGATGTATACTTTAGTATGTACTTTCCTAGAACTTAGCAGAACTATTTACAAACATTTTGGAGAGGTCTACTGCTTGCCTCTGCAGAGACTGGTGTAATCAGACCTTGATTTGACTATGATTTAAGTTACTATTGATTTAAGTTGTTATTGTTCACAAGAAGTATAAAAAGAAGGTCTTAGGACAGAAGGGGCAGAGAGCAGGGCCAAACACGGATATATGCATATCCCTCAGCTGTATGACTTGGGGAATCATATTACTAAAGCAGCTTCTGCAACAAGAGCAGGGTGCTCCTAATCCTGTATACATTCACCTGAACAGAAATCTATGTGGCAGACTTGGGTAGTGCACTCTCAGAGGAAATTTCATAGTCGGTAGTTTCAGCTCCATTTTTAACAGAAAAATCTGTGATTCTCACTGAGGCTTGTATGGCAATCTGTGTAACAGCTGAAACTGGTCTGGGAGATTTCCTCTATTGTTTTCACCCTGTATGTGAAAAAGGTGATACGGTATCTTCTTCTAAGGCTATGCAGGTCCCTCTCTTCAGAGAGCTGATAATAAGGCTTCCCCCCTCATATAGTGCACATTCAACCTAGTTTGACTTTTCTTTGCAGACTAATTCCAGGTTTTGGTAGCATACCAATGATAAATGTATGAAAAATGTGGCAGACACCAACTACATGATGTTATTTAATAAGTTAATTTGCTATATTTATTACCAGGTATTGTAACTGTTGGTTTTGACTTACCCTACCATTAGGAATCCTTGGTACAAGGGAACAGATGCAAAATAGAAGACTGATGAAAATACAGCCTACAAAAAGCAGATGATTATATATATTTAGTATAATTCTATATACAAAACATTACAATAAAGAAAAAAATAACAATACTGGTTGATTAAGATTTTGTGGCATTTCAAAGACAGACATAGTGTTTTTAACTATTTAGAAAACGAAGTTTTAAATACCTGCATAGTTGAAATAATAAGGCCTCGGTGCATGACAAATTGACCAAGTGCTGCTGATCTTTTGTAACTGTTTCGACCATGTACCATCAGCAGCCTACCTATGTGTTTAAACTGTGTGATAGAAAAATCAGCTGCTAGGGAAGCTTGTTTTCCCTCCTAGAATAAAACAAAAATATTCCAAATACAAAACCCAGTGTAAAAGATGTGTTTCAAATTTCAAAATTCTAAGTGATAATTAATTTTAAAAGTCAAGTTTGCTCCTGCTTCAGAAATCAACCCTGCAACGAGACACAAAGGACAATTTTTTGTGCATATTCTAAGATGCAGTGGCCGTTAACAAGTTTAATTGCCTATCCTGCTTCTTTCAGGTAGATGCTACACAGAAGTAACTATAGTGTTTTCTGATTTTCTTGCTTTTTATATTTAAAAAAATAAAGCAGAGGACATAGAAGCAAAGAAAATATTAGTTCAAAGACTAAGCATTTTTATCATCTTACAGCATACTTTAATTAGAAATGATCAATTCACTACTGTTTAAGAATAAAGCTTGTAATCACATGTTACTATACTACTACGTGGCACATATTTGACAATGAAACTGCTAACATTACCTTGCCTTCAATTCCAATTCCACAGTCTGCTGCTTGGATCATGCTGACATCATTTCCTCCATCACCTGGAAAATGTCACTGCAATATTCAGCTCTTCAGAGGTTTTACTCTCCTGGCCTTCCAGTATTTTAGAAACCTCTTGTATACCTTTAAATTCTTACAATTAACCTATGGATTATGATTAATTACTTCAGCAATCAAGACTTTTTACTGTGGAATAAAGAAGATAACCTCACCTTTCCCATGGAATGGCATTTTCTGCCACAGCTACATAATACCTGACTGTTGATAAAGAAGTCTCTTTGGTTTTATTTCAACTATTTCTCAATGGTGCCATCTACTGCTTAAGTTTATTATAGATTTTAGCTACTGCAAATGAAGATCGTGCCAAGTTACCTATTGCACATGTGCGTTTTCCAGTGTGGTGCTGTAACAGTTTCACAATATGAGCTTTTTGGGTGGGAGAACATCGGCAGCACACTACAGCAGGACACTGACAAGCCAACTCTACAAATTCATGCTCATAATACTTCAGACAAACCTAAGGAAAAAAATACACTTGCATTTACTTACGATTAAATACTACTATATGTAGTCTAACACAAAAACACAATATAAAGAATTCTTTTCTGAAATTTTGCTTGCACAACACCCATCTGGGAGAAAAAAGCCACATTCTCCTGACTGTGGCTTTATCATTTTAAACGGACGTTCTCTTTCATTTGGAGAGCCAACATGCTTTGAGGTTAAGAGAAGAGACAATATTAAAGCATGCTGCATACAAATTCCATTCTGTTACCGTACAGGAGAACAGAGAACCAATAACATTAGCCCATCTAGAACACACATCCTCTAATTAGCACTCAGTGAAAAACAAAACTATCTCTAAGGACAACTTAAAGTATGGGCAAATATTGGAAAAAAGTTTAAGAGCATGAAGACACTGATACTTTACTTTTTCAACGTCAGTATATAGATAAATGTAATTTGACAGAAACCAAGTTCTTACCTCAAGCGAGTCCCCAGATATCACCAAGGCACAGTCATGCTTCCTCCTAAAGGCATTTAGTTCTAAGTGAGCCTCTCCTCGAGTGGTAACCTTCAATAAAAAACATTCACTTAAAAGATTTTTATTATATTCTTAAAAAAAACCTGCCTAAATAAATCAGGATTTGAGAACCCATGCCCAGAAGGCCTTGGTTCTTCAACAAGTGTTTTATCCCAGTGCAAGCCGAATACTCATGCGATGTGACTACACTTATGGAGTGAAAAAGTAATCCTCAAAACAAGGAAAATCTACGTAGTCAGCTTAACTAGTTCCTCACCAAAGTAGATCAGGGCTACAAAATTAATGAATTAATAATATTAAAATATCTAAAGTTCAAGCTGATCCGAGTCTTTCCATCTTGGCAGGGCTAGAGAAATAAATAGACAATAAACTGAGCAAACCCCAAAACTTTTATTTATTAACCAGTAAAATATGTTCTTAGAATAATGCAAAATGTTCGTATTAATAGTTCCTTCAGTTTGGGTAAGTAGACACAGATTTCAAAAGGCACATAAAAACGCTCATTAGTACTAATCCTTTTGGATCTTGCATGAGTAAGCAAGCAGGATCAAGTGGCATAATACAAAAGAACTACATCATAGATTTTTAAATTTACATAATTATTGTTTCAGAAAGGCCCAGCTGTGAAATGCAAAAAATGGTCAAAGGTTACCAAATGGATTTTGGAAGGTTTTAAGCTAGAACATAGAACATGAAAAATTTCATGGAGGAGATTGAGAAGATTGGCAGTTTTGGTTTTTTTCCAATAAAAGATCAATGTATTTTAGAGCTATCATCTAAGATAAAGTTCCAAGCACAGAATAAAACACAAACTCTGATTACACTTTTAATTTTGGCTCTGTCAGCACTTTGATTAAATAACTTTTAAAATATATGAGTCTTAATTACACTGAACGTGAAGATTTGTCTTTGGTTCACTACTACCCAGAATCAGATGCAGTCCAAAGACCTTTCTCCCTTCAGACGGGCTCTACTACACATAAAATTTGAGTTACATTAAAAAGCACCTGCAAACAGAAAAACCCATACACATGCCCCAATTCAGAATTTTTTTCCCCCTTTCCCACAGTTAAACATGTAAAGAGAAAGCTCCTTGTCTGCCAACTGTTAGGAACCCCGGATTGCATTGGCCCATTATAATCTTTCTGCATTACAGAGATTAAAAGATGTCAGCACTTGGCGCACACTGATGAGCAGTAATTGCCCTCTCTGTTCTACCTTTCACCTAACAGAGGTATTTTTAAAAAATTTGTAAATACCTCTAGAACAATGTATCAGTTAATTTCATTAAAAAATGAAGAAGCTGAGACTTCTAAGAATAAAAAGGAAGAGCATTAAAATCAAAATGCATCTTTTTGGGAAGCCAAAGTAGTAAGTAATTTTTTATTTACTAATTTGTAACTAAAATAGAAGTGTTAGAGTGTTTGGTATTTTCTTACATTAATCCAGTAGTTATTTCTTTGCAACAAATACAGCCACGGAAATAAATCTGTATAAATCCATTTTCTAACTTATTTAAAACTTTGCGTACTCTAAGTTAACACAGTTTTATGCTGATCTCTTATTACCAGTCGAGGTAATGAAAATAAAAATCTGACTCAACTAAATAGATTTTGTTCAGGAAGACTTAATTTGTGGTGTTACAACATGGAAAGGTCAACAAAAATTGATCTGAAGTTTTATCAGAAGCATTAATAATTTAATTGCAAATAGTAGTCTGCAGGGCCTAATTTGCCATTCTGATGCTTCAGAAGAAACTACATTTACATGTAAATTATATTCATATAATTATTTCTGTAGGTGCAAGTGGTTCATTTAGAACAAACACAGACATATTATGTCTGATCACACAGCATCAATCAATGTCTGGAAAATCTATTTTTGTTTGGCTTCAGTAGAGTTGATGCTATGCAAATATAACCAAAGTGTATAGAAAAAGATATTCAGTTTACCTTTCTAACAATTATCTTAAACAGTCTGTTAATAAAATGCAAATATATATCATGATATACAAAAAAATTCTAATTTTCTCATACTGATTTGAACTACGTCTATACAGAGGATGTTGGCATCACAGTTTAATTCAGGATTAATTGTGCTTGAGTCTAAAGAGTTGTATTAATGAAAATGCTAGAACAAGCAAGAACCACATGTCCACTAAATTCCTGGACACTCTCTCCTACTGGCTCAGTGCCTCACATAGACCCCTCTCCATCATTATTCAGAGGCACCTTACTATGCCCACTGTGTAAGTGAAAAGTGTAAAATGCATGTTGAACCTGGGTCACCCAAACATGGCTACAAATATTTCAGTAGCATATCAACAGATCTAGAAACAAGCACCCTTAAACAGAAGCAATGCTTTGTAATTCTACATCCTTGAATAACAACCTAAGTACTACTCTCTTGACCATTATTATGACACTCAGTACAATAACCCAGGAATTTTTAACAAGCAGCCAACTACTAATCAAATAAGGCAACACTGTTATTAGCTGTCCTTTGATGAACCAACAAAAAAGTTAGAACTATACTTACAGGTCTGAAAATGTGAATATCTTGAGTCCTAGACACTAAGTGAGAACTTTTCGCAATGCATGTTGCTGTCTCCAGTTTATCTCCTGTTAACATCCATATCTGCAAAATAATGTAAAAGTTTACTCCATTGGACATTAATGTGTCTGTTCTCCAAATCTAAATGACATCTCTTCAACTTTTTTCTGGTAGTTTTTGGAATTAGATTACCAAAGAAAATATACTGATATGTGCATTTTTAATTAAAATTAGAGCAGTTTTTACTGCAGTAACACACAAAGCAGAAGGGAACTGTCTTTACTTCAGGCAGCTCCATCCCCCTTCCCTTCTCACAAGGGCCAATGTCTCAATTTACATGAAGACAAGGTGAAACTCTGGGGGAACCCACTGGCATAGCTAAACAGCAGGGAAAGCATAAAAGCTTTTCCCTATGGCCCTGATACTACCTTGATCAAAAGAGTGAGGATGCAGACAACTACAAGAGAGAGAACATTTGTCAGCAAAATGATGCGACACAACAGTCCGTGACCCTAGTGAGAATCTATCAGAAAGCAGCGGCCAAGCAATGAGACAGCATATCCTGGAGGAAGAGCTACAGTCCCAATGCTCCAAAAAGATCCTGCCCACTGACCATGCAGAATTGGGATGAAGGCATTAAAGTTTAAGGAACAAGATTGAGGATCCATCTGTTCTTAAAGTGAGACAGCTCTCTCTCCCTCAGCCCCTCAACACCAAGAAAGTTCACAGACATCCGGATGAAAGACCATTAGCCCTAGAGCAAACAGAACAGACCATATAGAAAGAATGACTTAAGCTGCAGGAGTTATTACTGGATAGTTACTAAGTTAACAGTTGCAATTTTATTAACTGTAAGCCTCTGTCTCCCTCTTTTCCTGTACATCTCAGGTAAGATCCTTTTCATTAGTGTCCATGTGGGTCACTGAATGGACAAAAGCCTCATGTTTTCTCATCAGTAAGCGAGTCATCTATAATTTTATGACCTATGTGCAGCTACTATTGTCTTTCCAGCCAACTATAATGTTGGCTGTAATTAAAGCCAGAACAGTTTTAATGCTCTGAAATCCTAGAACTAATCATTAAAAAAAAAAAAAAAACCCCAACAAAAAACCAACCACACAACCTAAAAATTGTCACACTGTTCTATACCTATTTGTAGCAGGATATACCTAACAGTCGGAAGTGAGCACATATAGAAGAAATATCAAGAGCAAACGAGAAAATACTATACATGAAGTACTAATATGTAAGTACTTTGCAGTAGTCACACCATACTAAAAAGAAATTTGATGTAATCATACATACACATATTTTTCTAATTGTACACACCACTGTATTACCAGCTAATTCACCTGAAAGCCTTTGGGGGACAGGGATTAATTAAAAACAGAATAACAAAATAGCAGACATGGGAAGGGGCCTCTGGAGGTTGGTTAGTCCAACTCCCCTGCTCAAAGCAGGGTCAACTACAGCAGGCTGCTCAGGACCATGTCCAGACAGTTTTGAACATCTTCAAGGATGGAGACTCCACAAACTCTCCGGGAGACCTGCTCCAGAACACGTAAGAAATTTTCTTCTTATATTCAAGGGGAACTTCCTTTATTGTAGTTTGCATCCATTGCCTCTTATGCTTTCACTGTGCACCACTAAAAATAGCCTGGCTCTGTCCTCTTTGCACCCTCCCTTCAGGTATTTATTTAGACATTAGTAAGATCTTGCTGAGCCTGCTGAACTTCACCCTCTCATAACTACTGTGGGTGGCCAAGGCTGTCCCCCCAACTAACTTTCACATCCCTGACCAGTTCCTCCTTGTTTGTTAGTATGAGCATCTCTCTTTGTTGACTCCTTAATCACCTGTGTCAGGAAATCATTGTCATTGCACTCCAAAATTCTCCTGGTTTGCTTGTGCTCTCCTGCGTTGCCCTTCCAGCAGATATCGGGGTGGTTAAAGTCCAGCACAAGGACCAGCACATGCAAATGTGAGGCTTCTTCCAATTGTCTGAAGAAGGCCTCTTCTAATTCTTGATCAGGCAGTCTGTAGTAGACACTCACCATAATGTTGTCCACATTGGTCTGCCCACTAATTCTAACCATAAATTCTCAACTGACTCATCATTTGTTCCAAGGCAGAGCACCATGCATTCTGCTCCTCTCTCATGTAAAGAGATTTCCCATGCTTGCTGCATAGCAAAATAACTTACCCTCCTTCTCAGGCTAAAAAAACCATTGTATCTGATTCAGTTTAACCAACGCAAAGTCAACACACCTTTGCTGTGCAGAGTTTGACACTCTGCTTCAAGCAAAATGTATATAGTCTTGCCCACTCCCCTCAGATATTGCTCGTATATTTATTTCAAACCCTCTCTCAAATAAATATGTTACTTCTATATGTGCAATTGATAGCTGTCAAGCATAGCCTGCCTATGAACAAAACACAGCACAAACTCTTGTGCAAAGCTTTGACTGTCCCTTGAACATGACTTGAACAAACTCCAAGGGCAGTTCTGAATTCTAGTTCAAACGATTCACCTTTTGATCTTTGCTGAGACTTCTCGTGAAGCCTGAAAATACTGTTATACAAATCTTGTGCCAAACTCACGTAGTGCCAGCTTGGACAGTTTACTGTAGACAGTCAGGGAACAAATGACTAGGAGTCACATACATTTATCCATGGTAGTTTTCCTACAGAAGCAAGCTAAAGATCAACAAAACCTGTGGTGGACAAGGGAACTTCGCACACAATGTCTTGTTTGTTTCTGCTAGCTCATGCCCAGAATGTATTCAGGACTTGGCATATTTCTTACTTTGAATGAACCTGAATATAGACAAAGATAATTCATGCCTTGTTAAAAAAAAGTTAAGAAATGATAACCTGTTATGTCAGCAGTATGTGCGTTTAATACCTTTATTCCAGCATTTCTTAGCATCTCTAGAGTTGGTCTAACATCTGCTTGCAGCTGATCTTCTACTCCAGTGAGACACAGCAATTCCATTTCTCGCTCCAAACTCTCTACAACAGCAGCAACCTTCAGGTTTCTATCATGTATGCTTAACTTTGCTTGGTTGTATCGACTCTGCACAAACACAAAACCACTTACGAATTTGCTATGACTCATAAAGTATGCATTCAGTCTACCAATCAGTTATAATATGGATTCACTAAACTAAATGTTTGTCTTTAAATATTTTCAATCAAGAACAAGATTAAAAGAGCGAATTTTACTTTACACCCAATGTTATACGTGTTTTTTCTGACAAATCACCTCAAGAGAACATCTTTTGAAGAACTATTAAGAATTAGGCATCACAGCGTCTAAGCAGGAACTGCCCTTATCTTTGAGAACAAGTAGATTTTTTAGGTCATGCTGAAGCTACATAATTAAAATTATGCTAGCTTCTGGGAAACACTGTCCAGCCACATAATAAAGCAAAACAGTATCCTATGTATGACTGCAGAACAATCACTAACAAATGACAAAGTCTCTAACAGATTGTGTGCCATACCTCAACTATCGATATTTTAAGTATGAATATTTTTTGCCACCTTAATAGAATAAAAAAGAGGAATGTTCCCCTTGAAGTAACTAAATATGGTGAAGCACAAGATCACTCTGTTCCTTCATACCTCAAAATCTTGATACTGTTCCTCAGTCAGTGATTTTTTGGCAACAACCAGCGTACGCAGTCCTTCTCGTGCCATATTACCACACTAAATGGACCAAACCACAGTATAGTTATGCAAATATTCAACCGTATGTAGACGTTTTATACTATATGCTAACAGGGGACATCTGTACCATAACTTTGGTGTTTCTTTAGACTCTTAGATTATTTTGGAGAAGGCACAAACAGAATAAAAAGCTATTATACTTCAGGTCCCCCAAATAAAGCGGCATGCTATCGGTAAACCAATTAGATTTCCTCTCCTAGCTTAAAGAAAATCCCTTTTAGGTTGAAGTTTTAAAATAAATTAAAACTATTTTTGAGGCATGTAACAGGGCTACATTTTCTTTTTACATTGAGCATACTTCTTATCAGAAAAATATCTACACATTAAAAATAGCCATGGAATAGTATGTCTTAATGAAAAACAAGGCTGTCCAGTGCAAAACACTTATTGATTTGACCTCATAAAGCTAAATAAATTAAACAAGTATTTTACAATTAATTGTGCATCATTATCGCCAAAAGTAATTTTTATGACATTTTGCTAGGTCTTGAGGGAGTTTAATTTATTCATGTCCCTGAATAAATCAAACTGCCCTGCAGCAGATATTGATTCATATTGCCAATACCATTATGAACATACATGGTGTAATCATTGTATTAACATATTGTCTGTATGTAGGGTCAAAATAAGATGATTGCTGGTACCTACTAGAGCCACACAGTGAAAAATATTAATCAGTTTTGAAATTCAGTCACAAGCTATTTTATATTAAGTTTAATAATAATGTGGCAAAAAAAATTTTCAATTTGGCTGCAACCCTTATTAAACTTTGTAATTCATAATCATACCTCACTGCAGAATTTGATAAAACAAGGGCATTTCAGGATAAATAGGTTTATAGCAGAATACTTCTCAGAAGTAATTAGGTTTTATGTGAAAGGTCAGTCAATGAAAAACAAATTTCGCTGTTTTAAGTAGGAACGTGTTCTGCTATGACTACCAGCTTTGCTGGTATAAGCTGTGGGTTATTCAAGAATTGGAAATAATTCTAATCCCTTAAAACCCATTCAGGATATATGTAACTGAACTTCAAAACCCACTACTGCTTTGGCTCAGGTTCTCCTTTAAACCTATTCCAACAATACCTGCTGTTTTGATTTTAAATTTTTAGTTTTTACAAAATTTTAATTTTTATAAATTTTGATTTTGTTTCTTACCTCTTCTTCTAACCAATCATTGTACTGTACAATAGTGGACATTGCAACATCTGCACCCTTCATATAAAATGTAATTTCTCCTGAAGATTCATCCTAAAATTTTACAAAAGAAGTGGAGGGAAAAAAATATTTGTTTATACAGTCAAACAATCACCTACCAATAACCTAATTGTCTTTCGAAGTAGTCAATGGATTATCATTTATAAAAGGGATAAAGTACCTTGCCAAGAGGTGGGTAAATTTTATTACTTGATGTTACTACTTTGAACGACATCTCTGATTCCATCGAGATGCATATTCCCTACTTTCTCATACAAGAGGATCAGTTCTAACTGAAGTCAATGTGAGTAACAGATTCTCAGCTCCCCTAAACTGCCCGTCTAAATTTTAAAATATCACTGTTATGCCCCCCCTAACTACTATTTTGTTTCTTTCGTGGCATAAACTATCTAACCTACAACAGGAAGCTTGCTCTGTATCTTTGAAATACCTAAGTAATTAAAAATTTACGAATAACTTAGTGTAAATGCTTGTTACAGATATTTTAATGATGAAACATTCATTGCATATTCAGAGAATTCACATGCAGGCAAATATAACCCAAATCAGTAGTTTCTGAGGTATGGTCTGTTGCAGAAGGAAGGGATTAGTCTGATCTGCAAGCTTCCTATCTCTGAACATGTCACTGTTAGACAGGCTCTTAGTGCCAACCTCACCTAATGAAACGCAGACTTGCCAAGGTCTCTCCAGACCTAAACATGCACATATTTTGCCTGAATTATCCTTGCCTAAGGCTAATGGCATGCCTGGCTTGTCATCACGGGCAAATAAAAAATGGGATGAGTTTGACACCTATTTAACTGGGACTTGGCACTGATCTAACCATCTAACAATGTGGTCTGATGCTGTTCTGCTACAGTGTCAGATTTTAGGTAGGGAGAAGGTAGAAGTATGTAGTGTGGATGGCTTAACATTCGCAGAGGTTTAAACCTTCCTTTTAGCACGGTGTTTGGGTTCTTTTCATCTGAGGTTTTAATGATTATTACTATGCTCCCAACTGGGCACCTAGGAGACAACTAAGCACATATCCTGTAAGTCTTAGACCCTGTGGGTTGTGCTGTGTATGCACAGGAGTTTAGATATCAATACTGGGTCTAGAAAAGCAGCAGCACTAGCAGTATCAAAAGATGCTAACTACTACTGTAAGAAATTTCAGCCGTTAATTTATGCCTTGAAGAGGCAATATACTTTGTATGAAAGAAATAAATGGAAAATTAAAAACAAAGGCTTAAAGGCAACTTGCAGCATCAGAGGCTAAGCGTGACGTAGTGAAATTAACACGTTCCCGTGTAAGAGAAGAGTTTGTCCTTTACAAAGCTCTCTGCAACATCAGGTTAGCCTGATTTTTCTGCAATTGCTTGCCTAGTATTTCATGTGTACCTGTGTCAAAGGTACACTTTCCATTTCAAAATCTTGTGAAGTGCATTTCCGAAGGATCACGTTTCTATTAAATTTTATAAAAATAAACATTCAGTAAAAACATTTTTTGAGAAATAAAAACCAACACCCAGAACACCCCCAAAATTACCCTAACTATGATCCCCATGCGCTTGCTCTCAGAAGTGAAGGGAAAGATCTGCAGAATATAGTACGTCAGAATGTGTCCACCAGGGGTCTTCAGCTGCATTGAGGTCAAATCCCTGTTAACCAGAGTGAGACCAACACTCTCTGTCCACTGCACTAGAGCTACCTAAAGAAAGAAAAAAAAAGAAAAAAGAGGCACGTTTAAGTATGAAAGGTCTATTATACTGTTATATAAATTAGGCTAAAGCCAAACAACTGTTGCTAGGGTAAAGGTCTAAACTCTTCCAAGAATCTAGGAAAAAAAAATGTGAATAGCAGTAGACTGAGTACAAAAAATACATCAAATGAGTATTCTCTTTAGAAAGCTTACAAAAATTCTTACGAAGAATATAAAAACTTATTTGAACTTATTCCTGCAAATGAGGTATTTAGAATATATTGTTCAGAAATAACAGTTCTAATAAAAAAAAACAGATATATATTCAACAATACTTAAAGGACATCCAGTAGAAATTATGCAGAACCAGAATATACTTTCTGTACCAATGACACAGCTATGTAAGTAAAAGATTTTGGGAGTATTTCCATATAAAACATTTTATTAGATCTACAATTACATGCAAGTTGACACACAGTAATATATAGTAAATAGACAAGCAAAGGATCTTATTTTTAGCTGACTTTGTTCACTTGCATCATTTTATTACATTGTTTCAACAATAATATAATTGAGTTCTTACCATACCAAATGAGATGGAAACCAAGCTTACAATACCGCATCCTACAAACACGCTTGTGAAAGTCCCTTTTACAAACCCAGAAATGCTGCATTATACAATAATCACTGTTAGCCACCACTACCTGGCATCTTAAATGCATGCATTAGAGAATAGCTTTTTTTTTTTTACTTTTGCTGCTTTAAAGTGCATGACATCTAGCTTCTACTTTCTCCTATGTTACGCTTTAAAATACACATTAGATATTTTTCTATCGCCACCACCGTGTGGTTTATTCCTTCAAAAAATTAATACTTCAGGAAAACTGCTTTACTGTTAGTTTATATACAAGCCATATTCCATATCTGAATGGGAGGTTTCTGATAAAAAAATATTCTCCTCCTCAATTCTATTTTTGTTTTTCCAAATGCTAATCATTATTGGAAACCAGATTTTTAAATTACTAGAAAGGTAATTATAATGAAGTTCACATGATTTTTATGGAACCTGCCTCTGCTATTAATCTCAGCCAAGATGAAAAAAATAAAAATTAAGCAGTCTGATAAAAGACATGCAAGTAGTAAAATCCCTAGATAAGTTCAACTGACATGATGACTAATGCTCACTAAGAACTTCACCCAAAGAAGTAAATCACCATAGCTTCTATGAAAATTTAAAATTAGGAAAAAAATTTGTGTGAACCCCTAAGAAACCCTAGCAATGCCATCTGTGTATGCATCACCAAATGAAAATACAGAGAGATGCAGTTACAGAAGAGAAAAGAACACACTTTGAAAAGCACCATTTTAAAACCTCGGAAATCACAGGAAGTCTTTTTAAAGATTTTTCTTCTTCAATAGAAGTACCATATAAGCTGTAAATGATCCAATACTCCCAAGGTTAATTTTCAATTTTCACAGTGAAAGGTTACTATTACATTCTGACCTGTAAATTGCATCTTTCTACTAATACCCTATCATCTCATTTGTGTCCCTTTGCAGCTAGGACTTAAGTGTTCTATATTTGGTGACTCACATCTGTTTATTATTTCGTTTATGCTTGGCTTCACCTACCATTTGAATTAGCATTTTGCAGCACAGTCATTTTGGATTCTTATACCTGGCCTACACACAACTGCATATTTTTTTTTTCTTTTAAATTGATCAGTGCAAACACCATAGCAGAAATAGTCAATAAGGCTCAAGAGTCAAATAGATGCCTAAAAGGCAACTGAACAAACTTGAGAACAAGACATTAAGTTTGACTTTCATCATTCAGAATGAAGCAGAGCAGCTAGACCTTAACAGCATCCAGAGCAACATAGCCAGAACTTACCATTAAATATCTGAAGCTTTTAGAATATACAAGTTAAAAAAAAAGAAAAGAAAAAAAAGAAAAAAGTATTTCACAAATGGCATGAAAACCTAAATTATAAATCTTAACGAATAAATATATACTGAATGGCTGGCTATACAGATTTCAGAAAAAGGATTCTTAGGTAAGTCTCTCTTCTTGAGGTTTCCCCTCTACAAGTATATTTTCTTCTCTTGAATACGTTTCTGAAACCTTACATTAAAATGGTTTTGCGATCTAGTGTGCATACATGAAGAACCCTTAGAACGCCAGGTAAACGCAGCAGCTGTGGCTTCTACAGAGCTTGATGTATTGGATGGAGTCAGATAAAGCAATCCAAGGTTGGACAAGCACCAAAGTCTTTGCTGTTGATGCTACCATTTTGCTTTTAAAAAAAAAATCTATTCTAATTATAATATTTATTTGCCCATAACCATTGATTTCCTAACACGCACAGATGAAATGTGTCAACTTTCCTGAATCCAGGTTAGGGACTTATTTGAATATTTTGTGGCTCTTGTCTGGCTTATCACCAAGCTTCCCTTCTATGGAAACTGGCTGCCTGGTAGACAGAAGAACATTGGTAGATATAGGGTCCGCCCACTAGAGAGACACAGGTGTGCACCTGAACCCACTAACTGCGTGGTGTTCCCAGGACAGGTAATGTAGTGGAGTCAAAGAGAGCTTCTGTGCTTTCTAACTTGCTAGTTGTCCTCCTCCTCAGTAGCAATCCAGAGGGTAAAGACGGCTATCCACCTCTTGCGTGACAAGGTGAAAGTAGCAACTTCCAAATGAGGAATGAAGGTAGCAAATACTTGCACTATGAAACGGAAATGCAACAGATCTGACAAAAGCTACTGAGAAACACCTCTTGTTTAGTGCTTCTTCAACAAAATCTTTCAGATGTTTCTATTTACCACACGCCCACTGTAGAGCTCTGGTTGCCTCTGTCAGCAGTGTCTCTCCACTAGAGGCCACCCGACCCTCAGAGTTTCCATAGTTCAT
This sequence comes from Calonectris borealis, assembly GCF_964195595.1. NCBI lineage: Eukaryota > Metazoa > Chordata > Aves > Procellariiformes > Procellariidae > Calonectris > Calonectris borealis. Next base: position 105,230,951 of record NC_134313.1, on the reverse strand, counting down.
AGCCCCAAATATCAAACTCTTCAATTACCACAGCACAGATTTCCATTCAAAGTCAAATTCAGAGACTTCATAAAAAAACTCAACTCAAGCAGTAACTGTGCGACCCACACTGTAACCTACAGAAGTACCAGCTCAGGATGTGGAAGCAGCTTCTCTGAGCAGGACGGTGTGTCTACCTCAGCTGCCTGAGGAACATGTGCATCTCGAGAGGGGCATGAAGAGGAGACATTTCAGAAGCACTGTTGTTACAGACCACGCATACTAATTCCATGTTTTGGGGACATAATCATCCCATTTGTTTAGAAATGTTCATTTACAGAACTGAATCAAAACAAGCAGCTTATAAATATCTTAGGTAGTTTCTATAAAGTTCCATAAAGTACATAGGGTTGTTAAGTGACAATAATGCAGTTGCCTATTTTATCAGTCACAAAACCTAAGCCTACTAGAGTCAGGAAAATGAATAGTTAAGGACTTCACAGACTCCATATAAAGCACATTAAAAAACCCAAAACCATTATTCCTGTTGTGGATTCAGAACTGCATCTTTAATTAGAACATTAGACTGATCTTAACCTAAAATAAATACTAGTCAACAATTTTTAAAAAACTTTAGAAAACATGTAAACTCATAGGCTACAAAAACCTTGGTATATTTAATTTTATTGTACACCAATTACATTCTAAATGATTTTTTTTCCAACCATGGTGTCAACTTTTTTTTTTTTTTAAAGGAAAAAATATCTTCTACAATAAGTTCTATTAGCCTATGACTCCCATTTAGTAACACAAATGAAAATAATTATGTGGCAGAAAATGCTACAAATATCTAAGCACATAAGTCAATAGTCAAAATTAAGGCTGACATGTAAGATGAAACAGATTGTCCATAGAAAGCATTTAAAGGAACAGCTGTATCTTTATTTACTTTCAACCCTGAGGATGAAAGAGTTAAGTACCCCCCTGCCCTATCAAATAACAGGAGTTTGCTTCTCTCTGGAGTGGTGTTAGATGGCTTTAGGCCATTCAGTCAGTATGTACAGGACTGTTCCTTACATAGCCCAACTCAAAGCCCACCTCTGAATTCTCCTGATCTTTCCCTGTGAGGGTGAATAACTTACACAAGGAAAGGCACTCTCATTCCCTCTCAGATTAACATCTTCCTTAGCTTCCTCTGGACCAACAGGAAATATCACTTATCACCCAGCTGCCTTACCAATTTTCAGTTTGGGGAATTGCAACACAGAGTCCCTTTGCTCTGTGCAAAACGTAGCTACCTCTAGTTACTTGTCATCTTGGGAGCATGATGGCATGAAGAAGTTCCAGTTAAAGAAAATCTGATATGGTCACTTGAAAAAATGAAACTCGCCTTGCCTTTGGGCACATAGGGTTATAAATCCACAAAGTGAGGTATTTGAAGCACCCTGCTGAATCCTGAAGACCTTCAGTTACTGGATCAATCCTAAAAGGCTGTTACTGCTTGGCAGAAGACCAAAAAAATGCCCTAAGGCTGTTTTTGTTTGCTTTAGATACTACATCAATCAGGACTGGAACATACAAACCATCATACTGCTACCGCTCCCTTTGAATTCTGGGCTGTTTGGAACTTAGCTGGTCTTAGGAACCTAATCCACTAATTTTGTTTTTTATAACAGAATATTTTGAGAGAGAAAGCCGAAGTGAAACAAAAAAACCAAACAACCCAACCCACTCTTAGTTTGGGTAAATTGAAACAGAGATTGGATACTTACTTGACTCAAACATAAGTTTTTATCAACCAAGACGGAATAGCAATGTATTTCTATGAAAAAATATTCAAAACTCTATTTAGAGTGAAACTGTCAAGGCCTTAGTGCACTCTCCTTCCTAGCAGTTTAACCATCCGCGTTCAAGGCCAGCTCACTGTTAAGAGCTGTGATAAAGAAACAGCTCGAAGAAGCCTCCATGGAGGCTTCCCTCTCCCTCTCACTTGGCTCTCACGCTTGGCCGTGTGAGAGCTACATTGCAGTCACATTGCAGCTATGCCCACACTTGGCCACATACCCCGCTGACCTGGCCCTGATAGGCAGACACAACCTCCCGGCTTTGGACCAGCCTCACTGCCATGAACTTTCCTTGCAATCACCAGACTGTGGCTAATACTGGTTACTGTCTCGGGACCTGATCCTGACTTAATGATTTGACTTCTTGGCTTGAATTCAGACGTGCCTCATCACCACAGACCTGTACAACGATCTATACTTTTGATTGTCTCTGGTTTCCATCATGGGACATGCTCTTTTCACCTTGCTTGGACATTGTGGGGCTGTACACCTCATCACTGAGGCCGCTGCCTCTAGCAGCCTGGCTATCATACTCAGCTCCTGGCTTCCCTTTCCTTGTAGGCCAGCCTGCCGTTGCTGCTCCCTACCAGAAATATCTAACTGCTCAATATTTACAAAGTGTTGCTCAAAACAGTTTATGACTAATTGTCACTTTCAACACACAATATTCCCTTTTGCGCTAACATCAGTTTAAGAAAAAGACCCACCACCTCACGGCTGGTGTTGGCAGTTCTTTTCCACCCCATCCAGCAGTTGGGGAGTTCCCCCACAGTTGTGCTGACAGCTTTTCTGGAGCCATGCTATGAACCTGACCACTTAAACTGAAAAATGACCCATATAAATAAAAGCTTTGAGGGTTTTGGCATATATGAGGGAACAATTTGTAGGGTGAGAAAGAAGGACTAGGGATGGAAATTTTGAAAGCTCGTTTTGCTGCTTAGAAGAATTCTCATGTAACCAACCTTCATTTGTTTCAGAGTATTTAAGAGCATCTTCACTTCAGACAATACGATCTACTTTCAAAAATCAGGTTGCCGTGTAAGGTATACAGAGATTATATGTGTGGCATTTTGAAGTTAAGGCTATTGGTTTGGAAACAGGGAAGAAGTAGTGAGATTTCCTTTTCCCACTGCCTGAGTGTTCCCAATAGTTTCTGTTTGGATTGTTCAACAACAACTCACACATGTTTCCAATCAGCACTGGTTTGTTTATATTTATAAACAATGATTTGATAACTAACATTTGCAGTCTATCACTTTTCATCGAGAAACTTCATAATTAAAATAAAATTATTAACTTAAAAATACAGCTTGATCATGTGAAAAAACTGCTGATCAATATTCAAGACAAGCTGTGGAGTAGTTATTCTTTGTGGGTCTCGAAGGTCATGAAAGTGATGGTTTTATGCTGAGTGATTTGCTTTTCACAATACATTGACAAAACAACACAATTAGTCTTGCTTCAATAAGCACATACAATAAAATGAATTAAACAATACAACATGTCTCATACATTACAGCTTCACTTTTGTAAACACAAAAGCTGCTTCACTAAGGGCATATCATTTCCCTGTCTGTTTTTAAATGATTGTCTTTGTATCCTTGTAATTAATTTTAGCAACTCTGTTGTCTCTGGACAGAAACGTTGGAATTAAATAACTGACCACACTTTAAAGTAGTATTTAAATATTCAAAATCCTGGAATTAGAAATGCTTGAGAATATAATATGCAGGACAAAGCATAACCAATAAATAGCTGGTTTATGAGAGTAAGCAGTCATTAAAAATCGTGACTGATCAATCTTTTCTGACCAAGGGGAGCAAAGGTCTTCAAAGGCTCCTGTTCATAGCATGCCCCTGAATAGCTTGGGTCTGTGACCTTTGAACTCCATTGCTTTACCTACTTAGCTTATATCCTTTTATGATTGTTCATTACATTAAGGTAGCTGGCTTTCTACAGATGAGCTGAATCCACACCTATGATGGCCAAGTAGGAGCCATTTCCATTTTTTTCAGTGAGTTCTCAGTGAGTGTTTATTGTTTGCTATGCTACAGCTGTAGAGGACAAGTGACAGACAAATGAAACTTTCCACTCTTTCAGAGAAAATGAAATATTGATCACTTATCATAAGAAACAAAGAGCCTGGCATAAGTAGGGTTCACATTATGAATACAAAATCAGTTACTTATCTCCGGTTACTCTAACAATAGATAAATACATCTTTTATGATGAATATACCTACTTCTAAATGTGCATACTTTGTTATGGTTATATTTTATTTGTATATGAATGCACGCATACACACACAGATGTGAAGAATTTCAAAAGAATTCCATTTCAAAAGAATTCCTCAAGTCAATTCATTAAGTGTATAGTGTGTCAACGTATTACTAAACTGCTTCTTATACTTTCCTACATGGAAGAATAGTTTACACTTATTGTTCTCTGCTCTTTATATATGCTATGGTGATATCATGCAATATTATATAATGCAACAGACAATTGTGCAAATAACATCTTCTTTCAAAAGACTGCAATCAAGCCAGATCCATAAACAAAATCTAAGAGAACAGAGTTGTAATGTTGAGAAAGTACAATGCATAAAACTGGTTAAGTCTATTAAATGATAATGTTGCTTATTAACCATATACGTTGTGATAGGTCAGTGCTGAGGTTAAACAGAAAACATCAATTGAACCATTTCCCTAAATAAAGCTCCAGGGTGCAATATTCAAAGCACTTTATTCAATAAAAAATGCTTTTAAAATGGTACTTTGGTGATTGGGAAACATTGGCATCATCCGTCAACCTAACTGCAGGAAAGTTCAATAAGCTAAATAATGAACCATTTACATTATTTTCCTTAGGCTCCAGTGATTTGCAAACATAGCATCAATAGAACTCTTTAAAAAATTATGATAAAGACCTGCTAGTCTTTCAACTCTTAGGCTTTTTGCTGTCATGCTGCAATTTTTATGCTGTTTAAATGTTTTTTGTAGCTTCATCTTTTTGTAAGACTCCATTTAGCATCAATATCTCATTATATTAAAGCATATTTGTTCAATATGATAATTTTACTAGTTTTTCAAGCATTATCTTTGAGAAACAAAAAGGAAATTTAATGCTGTCTGTTCTAAAATATAAGTTCTTCATTTCATTGTCATATAGTTTGAATGTATGAGTCGAGAGGATTTAAAAAAAAAAAAAAGAAAACATTATTAAAAGCATACCTGTGCTTTCCCTTCCTTGAAGCACTAGCAGTTTCTTTGTTGCTGATTTCCTCTTCCACTTCCCTTTCCACCCTGAGTCCCAGATCTGTCATACTAGCACTTTATCAATGTTCCTTTCCTCTTTCCAAGGTCAAATTCCTTACTGTCTTCCCAGGGCACCACTTGCATAATTCTCAAGTCTTACAGCAGTTTCCTTTAGCAAATACGGGAGCAGAATTGCTCTTCATAGTAATATTTTCAAGTTCCAAACAACTGAATGAATATACAAAAGCCCACAAGGAGAGAAGAGCAAGTGGGAGAAAATACTCACATAGTCTCTCTCAATTGCACAACCCTTCACCTGATTTAGTAATACTTTTGGCTGTTAAAGCTGAATGTTTACTTAATCCATAGCTGTCATCGTATCTTCATAGGTAGATACTTGCTCATGCAGTCTTTCATTATATTTAGTAATACCTCTCAGGCTCATTACACTGATCTATTTAGCAAATATGAATATATGTGCATATGAAAATTTGTACACATGTGCATAATACAAGTCAAACATTATACAACTACACTAACAAACTATATTTACAGTGCATCTCTGGCATAAACAAATGCACCTCCAACATTCTCAATTCATAATGCAGATTAACCCACGCTATACAACACCACATAGAGTAGTATGGATTATTGATTTTAGCCAACGAGCAGTGTCTCAAGTCCTGCCTAAAGGTTATTTTTAAAAATGTTCTGACTGCCACTTTTTAATCACTGAGAACCAGCCACTTCTTTATATTCCACAATCCTTTGACACTATGAACTGTGTTTATAGCATCTGAAATGCATGTAATGCCTGCTAGTTTGGGTCTACATGAAGACAGACAACTTTATTTTTTGCATTCCTAAATATACTTGTTATAGACTTTTTACTTTTAGCAATTACAGCTAAAAGTATCTCTATCTGACCTTGTATTAGATCAACTTGTATAGCTAGAAAAATATACAGGCTTTCAGATACACACTCCCTTCTTCACATCTTACAACAACCTTGTTTTGATTATGACTAAGCTACCGTGGCTACACCACCAACAGTACATCCAAGCTTCAGACACTGCTAGAATTTCTTTAAAACAAAGATGCCCCTCAACCTGCTCACTTTCAGAGGCAAACGAACTTTGAAATACTCTGTTTCTTTTTTTTACTGTATCAAGTACATACTTGTTTTTATAATGTGAATGGGTTATAATTATTTTTATGCTCACTTCGCAGTATCTTGAAACTTGAGCTTTGCCCCTCTCTTCTAATATCTTTTTAGACTGAATTTTAGGCAATCAATTTAGGCCCCAAAACAGGATTATTCAGGACAATAACTCAAATCCACTGAAAGCAGTGGGATTTGTTTAAAATCTGGATTTCAGTGGAAGTCAAATGCATGTTTTTATTGAAACGGGATTTTAAGTTTGTGCTACACTTGATGCAATTTTGACGGAACCCTGAAGATTATGAAGCTGTCTAGGGTTTGAAGCTCAAAAGCTTTTCTACAGGAGTATTTGAGGTCTGCGGTTTTTTTTCCTGTTAAGAATCTATACAATCTACTAACTGGTAGTGTCTCTAGCTAATGTACCTGGTTGTCCATTACTCAAAGCAGTTTCATATTCCCTTTTGCATGTATATGCTATGATTCATACATGGATTAATGTTTTACTAATACACCTAATAACTTTAGCTAAATACTCAACACAGTATTGATCCCAAAGCACTGACTTCACAGACCTTTTAGTCAAATAATTGAAAACATTTTTATGTAACAAAGAAACGCCAGATCCTTCCTACAGCTGTAGAGAAAATAGAACCAGATTACTGCTAATTTTAAAGAAACCCCAGCCCAAAACACTCTTCTTTCACAGTTCTGCTCTTTTTAACTTAGCTTATCCTGTTCTTCATGAGATATTAATTTTTTCACCCTTGCATACTAACCTCATCAGGACTGGAAGCCTGGTAAGTTCGATTTTCATCACTGAAGTCCTGATCCACCTCCGCATACTCTGTTTCTCCAGACACACCAGCCCGGGATTCATATACTGGGGTCACGTTGTGGCACAGTGCAATGGCCTTCACTGCTTCATGTATCCGACTGCTGACACTCTTGCGGACTTTGGGTGCAGACGGCTGAGGTTTCCTAGATGGTGTTGAACTCGTACTGTTTCCACTATTCTGAGAATGCACCTTTAAGACCCAACACAGTGAATAGTAAAACAAAGTTCAATAATGGAAACAAAACATGAATACTAATATACATATCCAGTTGTTCCCTTTACAAAGGCTGATAAATGATAAGGATAGTAACCATTTATTTATTTTACATAACCTACTGTTAACTCATTCAGTTTGTGATTCATAAAAACCCTCATCTACTTTTCTGTAGAACTGATACATAACTGTGGGTTCATCACCTTGCATTTGTAGTCAGATTTCAGTAACAGAGCCTGCAGACAATTGAAAAATGTGAAATGAAAAGAAGTATGCAGTAAAAGGGGTGAATAAGATGACTGGAGTCTGCAGAAAACCCTGCTTCCTCACTTCGGAATTTACCTTTTACAGTGAACTGTCACAATAGTCCTTTAACATCCTTTACATTCTATGAATTGTTTTTTAAAAAGTATTTAAGCCAGCAACGAATTGGATGAGTTCAGAAACACCAAAACAAAATTGCAAGAGTGGTGTTCTGTTGTTGTTCTTTAGCCTCTTTGTCACCTGTGTACATTCAGCGGTTGGAAACTCTAACACCATTAAATTGAAAAAACCTTTCCTTTTAAATCTTCACCTAAATCTCTGTATTTTATAGACCACCACGTTGGTATGGAACAAAAGAACAAAAGCAAGTATCATTGTTAAGTATAAATATTAGTAGTCATTAAAATACAAATATTGCTGATTTAATTTATAACCTACACAATTTCTGTATTGTTTGTGAACTAATGCAGTTTGTATGCTTGTGCTACAGGCTGAAATTTGTTTGTCCTTACAAGAACGCAATATCTAAAAAATAATAATGCAAAATAATAGTTTGACACATATTTGAAGATCACATTACTGTTGCGTAACTACTAAACTGTTTTAAGTTATCCTTCAGAAATGCTCAAGCACATGATTGAATTAATCTTTTAAGAGAAAGTACTATATGTTTATAATTGGTTGAAAATAAGTGGGGGTTTTTTGTTTTTTGGGTTGTGGGGTTTTTTTTTGTTTTGGGTTTTTTTGTTTGTTTGTTGTTGGGTTTTCTTTTTATTTCTTTCTTTCTTTTTTTTTTTTTTTTTGTTGTTAAAGTCAGCACATTAAATATATCAGCAGGACTACCAAAGGCTCTTCTGTTCACTCCAGGGTAACTCAGAAAACCTCTTCAGAAACCACGCTTTTTTCCTCCTGACTGCAATCTGCTGAACCGTGAACATTCTGCCCATCAAATTACAGTGTTGTCTAATAAAGGGTTTAACTTTCTGCTCATCTGGCACTGATTTTCAGCTACTGCTTTAAACTTCTGCATTTGCATTCTGCTAACGCTGATGCCATTACAGCTGCAAATAAATTAAGCTGATTTACTCCTTCTGAATTATGTTATGTTTATTGATGCTTGTATAATTTAATTTCACACAAATTCCATTAAAGATTATGCCCTCTATCACAAAATGCTTCCAGTGGGGAAATATAATCAGGTTATAATAGATTTGTGTGTTACATTAAGATGACAATAGTCTAGTAGGTCCACTGTAATAATAAAACAGAACACAAACAAGGGATAAAATCAATGTCACACAAGAACCACTGCCTAGATAACTGGCAGCTTCTATTACCATAGATTAAATAAAACCTCACCATACTTTTTCAGATTGAAACAACTGTTTAATAGTTGCTTGTTTTGTTACCGAGACTCCTTCATTTTTCTGTTTTAAAGAGTTGCTACCAACACACACATAATTAAAGTATTATTTAAACATCAAATAGTGTTATATAAAGCTGGGAAAAAAAGGAAGTTCCAAGAAAGTTCTTATCATCATCTACTAACAGCAAACCTAGATTTGGGAAATTTTCCCCACAGTTGAGAAAAAAAAACTTCCCTCACATTTCTTACTTTTTTAAAAATTTTCAGTGCCAAATACGTTACAGTTATTAAAAATTTAATTAACCATGGGTACCACTCATTAAATTTTACAGCAAACTAGTAAAAGCTTTAAGCAAGTAAGAAATCCAGGAATCATACAATTCTTTTCAGACAGCATATATAACTGCAAAATACGAAAACAGTGTTAATGAACATGCCTCCTCTAGAAGACTGGTGCTTCGTTGTCAAACCCAACAGACCTAGGTGTGCTAGCTCAAGACTGTCAGTCGTACTATTTATTGCTACTATTTATTGTACTATTTATTTATTCACTATTTGTGAATACCCAAACAACCCATTATAACAAAACTATGTTTGGGTGATTTTTATAAACATAGTCAGGTAGCAATTACTTTCAGTAACCCTTTCTGAACCAAATTTGGACTGCTGACCTTTAGGTAAAAGAGCTCCATATCTCATTTCCAAGGCATATTATTGCATCTCAGTTACTATTCATGGCTATACCTACTAAGAATTGAGCTGAAATAGATTTATCCAAGGAAAAGGAATTCAAGAAGTGGATTGTGGATCTGTTTAGATGGGAAATAATACAGAAATTGAACTTGCAGACTAAAAACTTGTAACATACATTGGTTATTCACTGCTTTCCCTCCTGCCTCTCTTCCAAAAGCTACATAATATTAACTGAGTCCAGCGTGGTGTCCAGTCCAACTAAGTACAGCGACTTTTTAATTTTTACTTTTATTTTAAGCAAATGAGAAGGGAGCCATAGTTCAAAACACAGCACAAGATTCAAATCAATTGTTGATCCTACAATCCTTTTACAAGAGAAAATGAGGACACAGACAAGAAGGTCAGTCTACAAACTTAACTGGGTCAGCCAGTCATGTTTGTGTATCCAAGTTAACTATGTAAAAGAACTTTTATATAAAGTTTTATAAATTTTACTTTGACAACTATTTTTTTACTTTTTGGTTATACCAGTTAATGTGGCTTTTCGATGTCTATTCTTGATATCTTCAAAGATATAATTACTGTTCGTCTTGTTCCGGACACTTGTAATTTGTAGTCTCAATAATGAATAGCTTACTTTTAGATGATTTGGCAGGAGAAAGACTGCACTGCACAGACAGGTTAACACAGATTTCTGCTAGTGGGGAATAGAAAACTTCTTTAAGTGGGTATTACGAGGAACTTCAGAATCAGGAGAGAACTATGTACTGTCTCACATTTTTCCCTTTCATCATATCTGTTAAGAGATACCTACAACTGAAAGAACTTTCATAGTATCTCAAATTTCTGAACATAATCAGTAACAATGCTTCAATGCTGTTAAAAAAAAATTGCAATATTAAAGATAAATAATTTATGAAATGAGATACCTGTGAATAAGAGTTTATAATATGACTCTGAATTTCATCCATTGTGTCTGTTCCATAGGACACAGTACCTAGGTGGAGGCGCTTAAATATCATCTCATTCTGTGTAAGTGTTCCTGTAATAAAGAAGTAGTACATCACAAAGCAGCAAAAAATACCATGAGAGGGCCCCAAAAAAAACCCCAAAATCTTTCTTTTGGAAAGAAGGAATGAATCATGAGTTATCATCAGTTTAGTTAATTAAAGGAATTTTGTGGAGAAGATCAGGGTTAGTCATACTGGAAGAAATCACTGGTTCCACCTTCAAGCTGATTCTGCCAACACAACTAAATATTGTGCAATAAACAAGCTCGAAAAAAGACAAAAACTTTTCTCTTCATGTGAAAGATAGAAAATGCAGTATCTGAATGGAACTGACTCTCAAAAGCCAACACAAGAGTTCGCACCACATATCAGGAAATCTAAAGCAAAGAAAAAAAACAACCACCAAACCTCCAAAATTCATACAGATATCCTGCACTTCGTGTACAAAGACAGACATTCTGGCAAACAGGCACATTCAATGTTATCTGGAGTAAGTCATTAAGACCTAACATCACTTTCAAATTTGACAGATTTAGCCTCCAACCGGAATAAGCCAGAATGAACGAAATCAGTGTTTTCAGAGCTCACTTCACATTTGTAAGAAACTACAGGGTGTCAGTCACAGACTGACACTTTGCATCCACCTCTGCCAACTAGTCACATCCTCTGGTTTGGAAAAGCTCCAATTGAGGGGTGGGGGCTTCAGCCTTCCATGATGGGGCACATCAAGCAAAAAGAGGTCACTACTGTCTAGCTTCCCATGGTCAGCTCACAAAAGATCATTTTGATAATGACTCTTCCTAAAACTTTTTTCCTATGGTTACTCAGCCGAAGTGAAATTAATATAGTATAAAGCTATTCTTATATTTAACCACACAGTTTTGGATCATTAAAATATACAAATCTGATGATAAAAAAAAAAAACCACAACACAAAATGGTACCAAAAGTTACATTCTTGAAGCTTCTACAATATTTTTAATTTGGAGAATATGATAATTATCTATAAATAAAAACTGCAGAATAAAATATTTCATATTAATTTTACTTATCTAGACAATTTATGTATCATGTCTTTGTGCCAGTATGCCAAAATACACAGTAAGCCACAGGAAGACAGAAGACTAAGAGCATGACATATGCTATAATTACTATGTGGAAAACAGAACTGTTTGGACAGGTAGCATCCAGTTTATGCATTTAAGAGGGCTAGAACCATTAGTGATCTCCAAAGATTCGGTAGGGCTGTAAAAGTCTCATGTCTTTCTCAGTTATACTTGAGATGTCTATCACTCCTACTTCCTGGTAGTATCTGTATAGTGACACTTCATCTCAATTATTGTACCATCACACTGCACTATCAAACCATGTCTGCCTGTATTACCAGCACTAGATGATCATTCCAAATTCCCCCCGCTACCGTTAAAAAATTACACTTCCCATTCGTTTTTCCTTAGATGTTGTTGAGGTTTTTTTTTTCTATAGTCATATTATTTGAATTTAAAAAAAATATTTAAAGTAAGGTTTATGTGAAATGCATAAATTCTCCACAAAATATGCATAACATTATCAAAAATTCACACGAGAAGTAGAATATTCCCAAGGTTGGAAAACAGCCCAGGAAGACAAAGTTCCTGATCTCTAGAATGAGCAAGTCAGAAATTTTTGGTTACTTTTATACAAGGGATAAGAAGATTATTTTGTTTTTACAGTAATCATATAAAACCACGAGAAATTACTTCTTCTGCCTTTATTATTGAGACCTTTTGTTAAATTTATTGATTAAATTTTTTACTTTAATTATAGACTAGAAAAATCCAATCTCCAGTTTGCACGAGAGACTAAAATCTCCATTTGTAAAAAAAACCAAACCAAAACCAAAACCTACCCCTTTGTTCAATAATGTTTATTGCAATAAATTTCCAAGTAAATCTGCATCATCTTCCTTACTTCCCAGGCATGCTAATATCTCCTCACTGCCCTTAGCTTTGCCAAGTCTTTGAATTAAACACTCCCTAGGAGTTGTGAAACTAAATGCTACTCAAAACTTGAGACAGCAGGCAACTGTCAAACCCACTTCCCACTAGTTCTGTAATTGCTGCTTGGGAAAACCGAGCAGGGAACAAAATTAGCCCTATGATTATTATATGGAAATATTATTTCTTCTGACGCCGTTAAATCAGTTCAACTCCAAATCACGCTTGGTGAGGGCAAGGTGGAAAATTTGTATATCCCCACCCACCCCTGCAACCCCTTCTCAGCAAGCAGAGAAGAAAAGCTTCTGAGCAGAAAAGTATGGATTTTCCTATCTTGCAATCAGGAGCCAGGGAAGGAGATTTAGGAAAAATGGGCGAGGAAAAAGAATCAACTTGTAAAGACATGGAAATAAACATTCCGGCAATCCTGATTCAATACTTGCACCTTATTACTGATACATTACTGATATGATCCTTTTTAACAGCTACAGTAATAGGAAACATCTAAGACATACGAAAAGAGGCGGCAAAAACACCTGTACCTGCTACACAAAATTGTAATGCAAAAAAAAAAAGAATAAAAAAAACAAAGAGAAAAGAAACAAAAATTACAGCTTGCTCATGCTTCTTAAGACTAGTGTAAGGCTTTCAACAATAGTCACAATAAACCTGACATGTTATTAGACAAACGTGTGTAGCTGCATTTACGAAAGTGCTCCCAAAAATTTCTGCAAAAAATGAAACAAAATACACCTTTTTCAGTCATCCATATGGAAGTTAAGTTTCACCATGTGTGCAAATTAAGAATTTACTTCTAAATTCTCCTAATGAATGAAACACCAAAATGGGACAGAAACTTTCCCAACAACTTGTTCCAAATATTACATGGTGCCAATCAGTCACGTATTAACTTTAGCAGCAGTTCTGTCCTAAATTTTAGTCTCTTAGTTGAATACTAATACACTCTAACAAAACAATACATCTCTTACTTTATGCCCCAAAATGCAATCCCTTCAAGTATCTAGAGGTAGATTTTCTAATATAACCCACTTTAGGAATGAAAAGCAACCCAAACCTGAGCTCTCTAGTCCGCTCAAGGTGATAAGTATTAAAGAACAGTGAAAGAGCTTTCTATTTTTAATAATGCTTTTTCAAGACCTACTTACCAATTCCATGCTTTCAGGACATTGCTAATATGAAGCGTTATTAGATAAAAAAGTTTATTTTAGAAAAGCTTCCAGAAATTATGCTAGTCAATATATGATCTACTATTACTATTATACATTCTTAAAGTTTGCTCTGGAATGCAGGTGCCACACAAGGAAAATATCCTGACAAAAAGTTAGTATACAATTGCTGAAGAAAAATTTAGTATGTTCTTTAATGAAGCTTCCCCCCCCCGCCCCGTACAATTGTATCATTAAACACAGAGTAAAGCAGGCAAAGAGGAAATTAATTTCTAAGGAAAAAGTCCTGAAGGCATCATTCCCTGGGTGGCAACAGATGTGATTCACAACAGAGCAGCAGAGGTTTTTTATTTTGTTTTTGAGAAGCAGATGCAGATCTTTCTGATCCTATATTACTAGATGGTAATTTGGACCAATACAAACAATCTAAAAAGGCCAAAACAAAACAAGAAAATATGTACAGCATAAGAATTAACAACTTTGTGAGAAATTGAGATGGTGAGTAACTTTTCATAAAATATGAGTACTTTGTTGGAGCTATTTGCTTAAACAGATAAAAAGTCAGTGTAAACGTGAACATTTCTATGGAAACTTTAAGGGAGATCGGGCCCAATGCTCCTAATAATTAGACTGCTGGCAACAATCTGGAGATGCAAATTCTTTCTCTGAACCCTGGGAAAAAACATAACCTGGTATAGAATGTAAAAAGAAAACGAAAAAAATCATGGTAAACACATACATAGAATATGTCTGGTCACTCAGCTGCTGCACTTATGAACAAGCCATAAACATAACCACGACAAAACCTCAAATCAAAGAAACCCCAGTACAACCACTAAGAATGAAGGCAAAGAAAGAGAGCTGAGATACGTTTATTCTTTCTTGGGCAGAAGGTATCAGTAGAGGTAAGAGCTAACACAGTTAGGAATAGCAGTAGCTACTTCCTCTGCGCCTTCTGCCTCCCACAAGAATGACAGCAATATGCAAGAGCAACATCCATACTCATTGGATACACCGTGTACTTTCAGTCGATGGCAGTCCAACAGAAGCCACAAAGTAAGGATTCCTTTGACTGATCTACTTTAAGTGCATGTCTGGAAGCTTCCTGTAGGATCTCTACATCAAAACTTTCCATTCCTAGTCTGCTCTGCTCACCCTGCAACCTTAGTGGTATTAAAAATCACAGAGGTAGGGGAAGTGCAAGGGCAATAGCGTGAATACATATCAATCAAAGAGAACTGAGGAGATGTTTTGCCATCAGCATTTTTTAATTACTCTTTCTCTGTGGTAGCTTATGTTGAACAGATAAAGACCCAATTAAAGTATACCTTAAAAGATTAATTTTCAGAAACAATTATTGAAATTCACTATTCTAATAGTACATTACATGAGGCACATTTAATGAAAAAGCCCATATACACCAACCTCTAACAGAAAATCAAGAATCCCATTGCCTTATGCATCTGTTCAACTATTATATCTGTTAAGTATCTCATTTGGTCCAAACACCCGCTAAAATGTTAATTACAGAACTCAAATACAAGTGTATGCATTAGTAAATAACTACGCTTGAAAGACTGTACACATTTGTTTTAACTGAATACTCTGGTAGTTGTCATGAACAGCAGAAGGTTTGCCATCCCACATCCTAAGCAACAAAAATGTTCAATAAATATTGCCAAATATCTTTATTTTTCTTTCATGATTAGAATCTTTTTGTACCCTGGAGAGGATGAGATATCATGCTCAGCTGCCCTTGGAAAATGCTGGAACCGCTCCCCCCTGTAACGGCCCCCCCCCCCCAATGGATGACGCCTTTCTGTCAAACTTATATGTGATTCAAGTCCAAACAACATGGCATTTTGGGTAATGGATGCTATAATTAAAATGTGAGTCCTAAAAAACCTGTTGTTTTAGTGGGTGTTTTTAGTAATGGCTTTGTTCTACATGAAGATAAAAACTCCCTAACAAAGGAATTAATGTATTGCTTTAATAGGCTGCACCCTGAGTTAAGTTTTAAAATTTATGAGTTCTCTGCAGCATTGTTCTTTAAACAATGGCATTGTCAAATGCAACCAGTGAGAAGATTAAAGTTCTCCCAGCAGATTAAGTACAAATTATCTGTCCTCCTGTTTCAGCATCATTTGTTCATTTATCACATAACGTCTAGTATTTCTGGTCAGTGTCAATATGCTCTGCATCCTTGCAGTTAACAGATGTCTTCTCTTGTCGAATGAATTACTTTATGTTTCACGCACTGGTGGCCGCAGATGTGTCACTATAGCAACATCATTAATTTCAGATCTTACCGGAAACATGCACTCCAATCAAACCTAATTATACCACATTGCTTTCTTGTCCCACAATAAGGAAACTATAATGCAATTATTGGGATACTTCATTTTCTATTCTACTGTGGCAAATGAGAGAGCCACTGTGATGGACGCTTCTTGTCAAAAAGCTTATTGATGAAGCACAAACCCAATTTACAATCATACAAAGGACTACCTTGCAATTATGTTAGTAATGCAATGCTCCTTAGACTCAACAACTAATTCTCAGTCGTTTCCAGTGAAGCTTGGACCACAATATAAGATTTTTGCAGACGGTTCTCTGGATTCCCTTTCATTTTCAATATTGAGAAAAACTTCATCTGTTTACATTTAACTTGACCAGCCTTTTAGTCCTGCTTTTTAGTAGCAGCCACTTGGACAGATGGCTACAAAACTGGCTGTCTTCTTTCTCCTCTGACAGCCAAGGCTTAAGTGGGCAGAAGAACAGGATCAACTGGTTTATGTGACTAGAACTGAAAATTCAAGCGAGAAAGTACTGAAGCCAGCTCTCATGAACAGCGTATAATCATGCAGTGGCAATCACGGATTAACTGAACGGATTCTGTTCTTTACCTAACAGTATGTTTCACATTTATGATAAAATGCAGAATGAGACCAAATGTATTAAGGAAAGGAAACTGCAAGCAGCTACCGACATACTTGGGTAAAAGGTACATTGGCTACATGTTTGTCCAGAATTAAAAATAGTTTAAAATTTGCAGGGCATTTAAGACTAATAAAATTGAGCAGTGTTTCCCATCGCGACCTGAAGAACAGCGTGGTCTGCAAGGCCACAGTCAGCGTTCTGAAGCTGGTGACATCTGCTGGACTCCAGCCTTATTTTCACTTACATCAGCTTTCAGCTAACACTTGGATAAAAGCGCATAGGGTGAGATTGCTGACTGTTAGTCCAAGACATTTTGGACCTAGAATACTGCTTTTATTTTCATTTTTACATCATTAACTTACAGATTCAGACCTTCCTCCAGAACTCAGTATACTTCAGTGCTCTGAAAAGCCTTTGAGGTTGAATGCTAGCTATCTTCCAAACTATACAGAAACACATTTGCTAGTAAAAGCCTTTTAACATTTGTCTATTTAGCCGCCTTTTAAGTATGCACTCTGAAAGGCCAGAATACAAGTGCTTCCCCTTAAAATTAAACAGAACTACTGTGATTGCACATGGCATGATGTGGGTTGAAAAAAAAAAAAGATTAGAAGCTGAACAGGGTTGTTTCTCTTTGTATATGCAAGTCAATAAAATGTATCCTTTCAAAGCTTTATAGATGTAACACAGTATTTTTGCTTTGAAAAACCCAGTGTCACTGAATTTTATGTTGCCAGAAAAAAATTTTTTTTTTTTTTAAGGAGAAAAACTTTGTTTTTAATTACCGTTGTACTAGGTTAAATGTATTGATTGTCCTTCTAGAAGTAGAACTGCAGCAGCTTTTTTTTTCTTTTTCAAACAATCTTCCATTTCTCAAACAGGGTAGTAGTTACATACAGCTTGAGGAAAAGAAGATAGTACACTGATCCTTGTGCCTCAGAATATAAGCTGGTCACCAGAGTCAGAATACCATTCCTGCATTGTTAGAGTTGGGTGAATGAACTGTTAGCATTTTATTTATAAAGCCTCTTAAAATTTTCAGTGCAGTCTAACTGTAAGCAGAATACCTCAACACTTGAGCTGCATTTCCAGTTTGGTATGGGAACTGGATTCTCTATCAGAAAAGTTTAAGTAGTATACATTGTTTTTGATTACAAAGTAGTGCTTTGGGCAAATGAACTCTACTGCATTGTTTTGAAAATTCATTATTTTTTAACATACTTCCCTTTTTCCAAATGTATGCTGTAAATTACATATTTCAAGCCTTCGATGAGACAGCACTCTTAAAGTTACATAAATTATCATGATGAAGGGTGCAATTAAAATCAATAAGCAGTTTCAAATAGCATACAAATCATTAGCTAACTGAAATAAAACTTGTTAAAAGAAGAATTGTTCACTTGCTTTGAAGAATTACCAAGCTATAATTAGCAACACACTTTTCTACATCCTAAGAAAGAAGGTGGCAGTTGTCTTTATCTTTTACAACATAGATGAACAGCATTCAGAATTGTATAGGGTAACATATGTACCTACAGAAAAAAACGAAAGTGTGTTGCGAAAATGTGACAATATATTAAATTTCCACTTAATTTCAAAATATGCAGTAATGGAAGTGTTCAGCATGGGAGGAAATGCGGAACTATTTCAAGCAGAAAGAGATGTAAACTGTGTATTATGCTTTCTGAACAGTATAACAGAGGCCAACCCCTGCCCCTCCAAATGCTTTCTCACCATTTTGAACTATATTTTACTTAAAACCACTAAAAAATTTCTTCAGCAGTTTGAGAAACAACTTTCTCAGTTCAAAAGTTCAGCTTCTTTAAAAAACAGTATGTCTACCAGAATTGATTTATTTAATCTCAGAAAGAACCAAGAAAGGAGAAGAAATACTGTATTTGCTACCGAATTTAACTTGTTATTTATTATGACATTTTCCAAAATAAACTTTCAGATTCCTTAACTACATCTAGAACTAAAAGCATAGTAAGATTGTAACAAGTTTCAGTCATAAGGGCAGACGGCAGCATATGCAAGCTATTACTTCTTCACACACTTACCTACCTTCTGATCCTGGTAAGGGTTGGGTTTTCCAGTATACCAGGTCAGGTGTAGTAACAGGTTACAGTTATGAAGATGAAATCATACAGCAGCTCTAGAACTGGTCTTTCTAATATAAAGAGCAACTAACTTCATGGGGATAACAGATGTCATTTTGGAGGCTGATCTTATGACTTGTTTTGGAAATGACTTGCTCTCTCGAAGGCCATTCTTAACGGTTACTATCATACAATATTGCAGTAGAAATGAGGTGCAGAATAGAATAGCATCCTGAGTGCTAATCCAGAGTCTTTTCAGAGTAAGATATATGGTACTCTTACTAATGCTATCCAGTGTCCTGTTACTCTAGCAGGAGGGTTCCCACTGGAATAAATCAGATTACTACCAAATACTGACTTTCACATGTAAGTACCTGCCTACCTAAGCCTATTGGTACAGGTACAAAGTCTTCAAGCACATGTTTAAAATTTTACTGAAAAATAAAAATCAGTAGTCTAAACCTACTCTTACATTAACATCTGCAAATACAGAATAAAGTTTAGAAAAGTTTTATAAAAGTCATCACATTTCAGAATTGTAACTTGATATACCTGTTTTATCCGTTAGTAAATAAACTAATCGTCCCAACTCTTCTGGTATGGTGCTAGTTCGAACAACTGTTCCAGGAATATTGTCATCTTTCATAATCATCCACCCATAGGCTGCCTTACCCATGTCCAAGTTTACACGTAAACTGCAAAGGAAATTTATACCACAATCAGTGTGAATATTAGGCAAAGTGAAAGTTACAACCATCAAAATAAAACTAGAAGCTCTTTTTAGGATACCTGAAAAAAAAAATCTTAAAACTATATGCAACAAAAATTTTTGAACAATACTTTTGTTATGTGTTTGTAGAGTACATAGCACATTAGAAATTCAGGCTCCATGCCAGACTTTTAGAAGCTACTGCAATACAAACAAATGCAATACCATGCCTTCTGCATGAGACACATTGCAACACTTTGTGGAGATTCTTGACATAATTACATTACTACCCTTATACAGGTGAGAATATTATATACACTTTGGCAACAAGACCAGATCACTATTCAAGCCACAGTTTTTATCTGTTAAAAAAAACCAACACCACCTATGTTTTCTTTATGATGTGAAAGTATAAATATTTTTGTACCTATTCAAGTCACTGTTTTTTAAAACTCTATTTTTTCTTTAGGAAAATACAACTATATTTGTCAACTTCTCTTTCCCACCACAACCAATCAACAATGCTGCTGTCCTTCCCAAAATGCACAGAGGCTCTCTATTGCAAAAAGAGGATAGTGCCCAAGGAGCAAAATGTACCTTCATGTGACAGCTTGTGGGCTGGAGTTGCTACTGCCAGCAGCAATAAGAAACTTTTGGGTAGCTCTGTACTAGAAATTCTAATTTGCAGCAAGTTTTACTGATTATACATAGAAGCGTAAAATCAAAAGCATTTTTGTTCAGTTCACCCAGTGCCTGCATATTTATTTGTTACTATTTCCATGTCTACATCATACAAGAATCAATCGCCATTGCATCTTGTATTCTTAGATTATAATTTAAAAGTCTTCGCTCATGCTGGGCAGAGATAACTTTAATCACATTGCTCTTCGCCAAAATCAAATGCTCCAACTCAAAACTCTACGCCACCTTGTTCTAGAACTTTATAATGCTACTTTCCTTTAGCTATTCACCATGTTCCTGCTACCATGTCAGAGGGACAGTGACTAAGGAATAGGCACATGTTCATTTCTATTGACTCTGCTCTAACAGAAATACCGAAAAAACAGCTAGGACAGTGGCTATGTGAACTCTTCGTAGCTAATTTGCCCAGGGCACAGGACTCAGAGTCCCAAGTTTAGTAACAGATTTACAGTAACATGACTCTTAAAACTATTCAGAGGTACATCTCAAGGTCAAAATACTGCTAATGTACTTCAGACCTTTTTTAACAGTCCTGAAGTACTGCTGTACAGCATAACCAAAACAGCAGCCACAAACAGTTTCCATCTGTCCTCTTGCAATCACAGCGACAGATTGATTGCGAATTATCTGAGGTAACAGTGAGTCACAAACTGCAATATCCCATAAAGAAGAGATGCATTTAACTAGAATTGTGAAAACCTCTGAAATTTCAACACACACTGAAAAAATTCAGTTTATTCCACATCCCCTCCTTCCTGAATTCGTACAGCAGAAGACAATGCATGTTCCAGCACAAAAAAACCAAGCCTTTTTGAAACAAGATTCTTGACCATTCAGGATGGTATTTTGTTCTTTAACTAACTCTTATTTTCCTATTAAAAGCAGCAGCAGCAGCAAACCATCCTTCTGCCTGGTGATATACCCCAATTAATTTTGCAATATCATACCTAACTTCAACTGTCTTCAGACACACAAATATATATAAAAAAAAATTAGGACTGACAACAGGAGGAGGAGACAACCAGATTCTTTTTATTGAAAATGCTACACTATAACAAGGAGAAAAATACTGGAAGTCACTTGCCTCACGTTGGTTAACTACAGTTTTACCCTGTCTTACTCAATCCAGGGCCAGTACTGAGCAACCAGTATTTGTATTATGTATGTCTGTTAACGCACAGAGTTAGAGAGTATATAAGAACCAATGTAACACTCTTCACACTGAGATATGTATTAGTCAACAGAAGAAACAGCAAAAGATTTACTCCTCTTAGGGATGAGAACCTGCTAGTTAGCCAGTCAAGTACAAAGGATGCTGTTTAGATCGAGAAGAGAAACATAAGCACGCTTACTTTAAGAACAGCTAGACATTTGCTCTAGCTAGAAGTAAGCAGATTAAGTGAAGGATGAAAGCTGCTCATCAGCCCACTTCAAAGAGGCATTTGGGCTATAAATATTTTTTTTTTCTGCCCGGGCTACTGAGACAGGAATTCTGTGATGAAAACTCTACTTAAGAGCTGCAATCCCAGGTACGTGGCACACAAAGAGAGAAATCCACGTGGCTGCTCTACCAATGGAGACCTACAAAGTCATCCAAACAGGAAAAACTGTACTTCAGAAAGATTAAATCAAAAAAGTCTCTCAAAGATGAAGTGCAGTTCATATCTTCACTTGCATCTTTTATAAGCATGTGTGTTACCTGGGTTCTAAACACTCTCTACATGCATTTAATTATAACCTCACTTAAATATAATATAAAGGTAAGGAAAAAAAAAAAGGAGAAAACAAGACAGCTTCTCTTGCTGAGCGGTGAGGAAAAATCTGTATTTCAAAACATCGAGGCATTTTAGGAATTACCCTAGCTTTCCAGCATGCACTGCTAAGTGGAACAGAGTGTACCCCCTTTATGCTGATGGACCTATAGAAAGCTGGCACCACTGGCCTTCAGAGAAATAACGTCTCCCCAATGACTAGTACAGTCCAAGACAGCTTTCTGGGACAGAGATAGATATGGGGTACGTGCTTGAATTGTTAAGATGAATAAAGAACTTAAGAGGGAAAAAATAAACAAAAAATGAGGGCTATAGATGCATTTTTAGTATTAATTCTTAAATTTGTACACTGTATCCTGCTCTGACTTCCTTCACGTGGTGCTTGTTGTCTTAGAGGAAATTTTTGTCTTTGAAATCATTGTAGCTATCACCTAGCACATTACAGACACTGCTGTACCTCTAAAAATGATGGAGGCCTATTAATACTGAGTATGCTTTTGAAACTAGAAATCTCTCCAACAGAGATTCACAGGAACAGACAGAAATACTTAACTGAAAAGTCCAAGAATTTTTACACAATAAAACAAGGAAATACTAAGCTTACTCAACACCAAGCTACTTTCATTGCCTGAGAATATTAGCTATCATTTCTCATAAATACTTTGTGGACTTTAAGAAACCTCATTATATAACCAAAAACATTTTAAATTCACCAGTTTTAAAATCATTCTCAATTTCATCCAATTTAAAAGACTCCATACATATCAGTTATTAACAAAAATGCACAAAACAGCATCATGTGTAGCATTAGCGCACTGTTGTATCAGTAACACTAATTTTTAGCTAATCAATTAACATGCAATCTTTAGACACAGTATGTTAATATAGGTATTTGAAGGGTGTTGCAGAGAATGGGCGTATTTAGTGAACATAATAGTGTGAAGTTTCTTGTCTCTCAACCTCAGCACTAGTTACCCTAGAGCAGGCAAACCTAAGGCAACTTTTATCCAACTTGGGGATTTATTCCACTAATAGCCAGGGTGGCATTTCTCTGCAATTCAGCTTCAGAACAAATCAATAATACAACATTTCAGAATCCACTCTGCTTTTCACTACAAGTTGAAAACAGATACTTTTGCTTTTATTCCTTCAAAAACATCAGTAGTGTTTTAGGTTAAACAAATTCATATCTACAGGACTTCTAAATTTCATTTTTTCATAAATGGTAACGACATTAGGTCCCCTTGTAAAGATTTCTGATTTTGTTTTTTAGTCAAAATGGACAAGTTTGCCAATAAGCAAGGGCCTTCACTGAGAAAGTTTCAGACAGATACATATTTGGGTCATGTCAGTACCCAGAACTGTACCCAATCCCCTATGGCTATACTTCCTAACCTTGCAATATCCCTGCCTGCTTGAAACAGCCATAAACTATGCACAGATACACACATTATTTACAATCCAGAAAACAATAGAGAATAATTTTAAAATTATTGGTCAAGAAACAACCAAAAGTGTATTAACGCCAACATGCCTGGAAAGTTAAATCTTCACAGAAAGTGATTTTTGGAGCCTGACAACTTCTATGAACTTGCACTAAACAAATAAAAATAGAACAAAACAGAAGTTACTTCTTCTAAACACAATTATTCTACCAAGATCTGAATAAATGAAAATCAACCCATAGCTCATCCCTTTAATTTCCCCTAATTCCCCTTCTCCCATATTTTATTTGGAGAGGAAATTTGAATATAATATTCCTTTTGTGTTTAGTCCACTATATACATTTTTATTTAGTGT
Source organism: Calonectris borealis (assembly GCF_964195595.1). Classification (NCBI taxonomy): domain Eukaryota; kingdom Metazoa; phylum Chordata; class Aves; order Procellariiformes; family Procellariidae; genus Calonectris; species Calonectris borealis. The sequence goes on along the minus strand of NC_134313.1, from coordinate 105,207,146 downwards.
TCTCTGCTATCTGTCTGATATTCCCAAGAAAAGCCTCAGATCTATGTTCTTGTTTGCTTCGTAAGTGGTCTCACTAGTTCTCTTGGACTAATTTTTCTAAATTTTGTCTATTCTGTAAGCATATAAAAGGAAATGAAAGAAGGTACACACAGCACTTTACATAAAACCCAGCCAACGAATGTAACTTTAAAAGAGAACTCAATCCCACACATTTATGCTTAAATATGTGTGGCAAAAAAATGCGTATCAATCCTGTATTGCTATAGCGACTGTGGCACATGTAGTTTTTCAGGGGCCACATGCAACCTAGGCACAGATAATTAAATGTTGTAACATAGGTAGAACTTAAAACCTCAGGAGGAAATCTGGGGAATAATTAATGAGAAAATTAATCTATGAATTTCTTATAGGCTGAAAACACAGTAGAGTGCAAAATACAAATAGAATGCATGTCAGACGAGAGCCTTGGCACAAGAGATGTAGCATATGCAGCTCAAAACAACAGTAATTACTTCCTATTAAAAATGTTTCTTTGTTATTTTCACATTTACCAGGTCAGATGCCTTCTTTCATTAAGCCTGTTATACAATGGCAACAATATTGACATTAGATGTCTAATACAAATAATTTTTAAAACATGAATATTTTTACTGTATTCCAGACAAATTTGGCATTACTTGCTATAATACTATTAGATCAAAAACCAGAAAAACAACTAAAAGCAAATAGGCAATGTTGCAAGGTTAGAAAGGAAAAAGATGTACTGCAACAGATCAGTTAAAAAATGACTTGTTTTTTTAAAACTGATTGTGCTGATGTAGCATGAATATCAGACATTGTAAGAAAAGCACAAAGCTAGCTCAGCACCATACTGGGCAAGGTAAGACTTACTCTTAGCATGAGAGACACACACCATAGCTCCTGTTGCATGAAGAAGTCAAAATTAGTTTGTAAACTACCAAGAAGCTTCATATAATATTTTTCAGTCTCTATACAGATTCCATTATATATCATGGTATAGTATAGAAGCATAATACACCTTTATAATGATTGCTTAAACTACTTTATGAGTAGCTCTTTAGCTCTTCTACACTGAAAGCTTTGCATCGTAGATCTTATATATCTGCTGTCTGTATATGTGAGACTACATATACTGATACTCTCACATCTATACATTATACAAATTAGAGCTCCAACATGGACAGCACAAACTAGAATGTGACTGAAAGCAGCATAGCTGCTTGCTGCTGTTAGATAGGCACTACAGTCCTGCATAGGTGTGAGTTCCCTGGATCTCAGGAATACGCAGAAGCACATTGAATAAAATTTCCTTTTTCATATTTGTATGATCTGGGATTTCATTGGATATGACTGAATTTCAGATGCAAGACTTCCTAGCAGTGTTCTCCTCACTGCCCACTGAAAACAGACTGACATGACTTGAAGGATTTTCTTTAAATGCTCCTCTTAAAGACCCAGAAAAAAGCAGCCAGGAGCCAGGTAGGGCCCCAAAACTTTACTACTTAAGTGCAAGGCAGTTCCTTCCAGACGTTTGGGACAGCTTATTTTGGCAGAATGGCTCAGTGCCCAGGAGCCTTGGGGTGTGTGAAGGAAAAGGACAAAAGACATTTCAGCTTCTCTGTACACCAAAACTAAAGGATCCTCCTAAAAAGATGGCTGATTAAGCCCCTGTCAATCCAGCTTTAAACTGCTACTAAATATAGAGCCTAGATGATACACATTTTTACCAGATCCCCAATCAAAACCTTATCATTTTACGGTAAATCCTCTACGTTACTTAACAACTAGTGGAAGCATGTACGGCTACAGGATTCACATGCCTGTATACGCGAGGCAGTAATTTCACCAAACACTGCTTGGCTAAGCCTAAATTATCTTGAAAAACTTTCCTGGCTACATTTTTTGGGGGAAAAACAAAACAAACAAACAAAAGGACTCAAGTCAAAGTGCAACTCACATTGCCTTTCAAGGTGTTGAAGACGACTGGACAATGAATAAACAGAGTCCCATTACTTGGTGGTGGAGGGGATCCAATTTGGTGGTGCAGTACCATCATTAAGGCTAGCCTCTTCTTTGGCCTTGGCTGTCATTTCTGAACCTATTACCATGGCAGCTCAAGTGAGCTGATGAAGAGATGCTACAGCTAAATGCCAGGTGAAAGGACAGAATTGCATTGAGGCAAGGCTCTCTAACCGCCCGATCATCTTTCTTGCACCCGTACACACACCCGGATTTTCAGCTCAGTAGTTGAGAGTGGGTATCTCACATCGACATTGATTGAAGTCTCTTCTATTCTCTTGTCATTAAAAATACAAATATTGGTAACTGTCTCTCTGACAGCTCTTTCAAAAAAAAATTAAAACTCAAACAACTGATCAAATTAGTAGCTGCAAAAATTGAAGTAAAAACTCCAATACAAATCATGTAAGTCTTGAGGAATTTTAAACATGTACAGTAAATGTCTTCAGTTCCACACAAAAGGGAAATTAAACTGCCCTGATAAAAATGTAAGCCTGATTTTAAAAAGATATAAAATTAAAAAGAATGTATCTATAACCACAGTAATAGAGTTAAACTGGGAAACCAGGTAAAAGATAGCATAACAATGACAAAGCTGTACCTCATCTTCCCCCACCTGAGGTACCGACTTTTCACTAGCATGACTGTTTTTGCCCTCTTCCCTTTGTTATTCAGAAAAGACAATCCAAAATACAAGTTGTTCAACAAAAGGACCTTACTATTTAAAAAAGAAAAAAAAAAAAAGGAAACATCACAGACCTAAGAACTTCCACGCTAGTATCACAAAGAGCAGCAGCGTGGACATACCTGAGGACACATGCTGGCTCCAGCCTGCTATGTGATAACTGCACTAGGTGATACAGTCAGACAAGATCTTGTAAACTAATGGCAAATGTATTTCAATCAATGATTTTATTTAAAACAAGTAATGAAATGGTCTCAGAGACACTGGAGGAACCTATGGATAGGCATTAATGCACTTCAAACTGGCTAGATGCAATTAGAAAACAGCCTAAGAATACCAAGGAACATGGAAAAACTCAGAGATTTATTTAGTTTTGGACAGCCTGTCAAAGACTTGCTTTCTATCCTCCTTTTCCAATAAATTTTAAGAAATTCAAATAGATTAACTTTGTAGGGAGGCAGATTGCCTATGGAGGCTCCCTGGACTATGCTTCGTCCATAGGGGAAAAAGAAATGACAATTACAGAAGAGTAATTTTTAAGGGCCAAATGTTTCTGGGGGTGTGAGGCTGTTTAAAACATTTTGTGCATAATGGCTCTAATTTACAACAAATTAAGAGCTAGGCTAAGCTTTCAATGTTTGCTTACTACTACTTTTTCTCCATTTTGCTTGATTCCCTGTATACTACAGAATGTGTGCAATGTTGTGAGCTGGGGTTTTTGAGGGGAGAAGGGGTGGGGGGATGGGTGTTGGTTGTTGGGGTGTTTTTTGTTTGGTTGTGTTGGGTTTTGATTTTTTTTTTTACAGTTGCTTTATGTTTATACTTCTGAAGTCTTACACGCCCCACAGTAATATCCTTCACTCAGTGAAGCAACATCGATCTAGAGGAGTACTTAGGATGCAGCTGAATCACAAGGAACTAGCTGCTCCCCGGAGCAAAAAAAAGTTCTTCTTCCTATTAATTATAGGAGAGACTGCACAGAGATCAGTTAAAATCTGCTAACAGTTAGTTACCTCCTCCTGATGATCTTCACCAAACATGTCTGACCATGGAAAAATATTTTTATTGCATACCTGGAATTTCCCTTGCCCTGCAAACCAAAAGCCAAACATAACCGCAAAAAAGCTCCGTATTTAGAAACTTCCTGAATTCTCTAAAACCATCAATCAACACATTTCACACATGCATGAGTTCAGATATGCTTTGCCTTTACCAGTCAATCCTGATCTCCCATGTTCATTTCCTTTATCTGTGAAAAGTTCATTATTTCCCCCATATAGCTATTTTAAAAATAATGGGAGGACACAGCACCTGGTGCTTCAGCATCATTAGTCTTGTAATTTTCGTCTCCAAGAGTTTACACTCCAAATACAGCCTAAAGAGTAAGTCATTTCCATGCTTAATTTCCAGAAGAGAGGAAAAGAAGTATAGTTATATTTGACCACCAGCATGACTGGAGTTGTTTATTTGGCTGACAGTGTGGGAAGTGACCCTGTATAGGAATCATCTGAGGTGAAGAAAAGCTGGTATAGAAATAGATAAATCTCTAGAGAGAAAAGAATTCTCTGATAGGTTCCTGTCTGATCTTCCATAGAATAACTATATGGTCTATCTCAGAACTAAACCAATCACATTCTCTAATACTTGCACTTTGTATATTATCTCCCACAAGCAACTGAAAAATTGGATTAGGTGTATCCTAGAAATTATTTTTGGAAAAGAATTATTTGGAAAAGAAAACAAGTCCACTAAACAACTCTTTAAGTTGAAAATGAGCTGCTCAATCAACATGTTTTTCAGTGGCATATGTTGAACTGTCAATATAGAGTCAAATTTACTTAAACCACCTATATGCTTTTAATCCTCTTGCGTCCTGTAACAAAGATATACCTGTCTTTTAACCACTTCAATAAGTTTTGGCTTAATATGTTTATTATGGAAGAACACAGTGACTGACAAGTGATCCTCTATACTCTTAGCTCATTTTTCCAATCCCCTACATGTCCTTTGATGATTAAGTGCATCTTTCAGCAATATGCAGACTTTACTTAACACTTAAATGCAGCACTTTTTGCCTCTTCACATGGATACATTGCTTAATAACTGTGTGTGTATGGGGGGAATGACGACATGTCCTCAACAGCAGCATCATATAAGCAGTAAGGGAGTTACGACAATGACAGTGTTTAGAAAGATACCACAAAACTGAAACACGAATGTGTAAATAAAAAACAAGAGCGAGTTAAAGGTAGTGGAAACTCTTCTAAGATGACCAGTTTCTACGATGAGATCTCCTCAACTCCCCAGCAGATTTGCTGGAACCTTGTCCTTCAATTTCCCAACAGAATCAGTTGCTCTTGCCACACAGAAGTAGTATAAAAATACAAGTCCTTTAAGTTATAAATCTTAAGATAGATACTTCCTGAGTATCAAATCGGTCAAATATGATATAGTTCCCTTCACATAGACATGTACTTAAAAAATGTGAACACAGTAACACATAAGTCATGTAAGCTTAGATTAAAATACTTAATGAAATCCTCCTGGTCTTTTTTTCTTATACTACATGGATTTAAATATTGTATGCAAACCTGAGAGGATAGGTCTTAAACCTACCTACCCTTTAGTTGCTGCTACCTCTGTGGCTAGCCACTGGGCTTAGTGAATGATGTATCTCAAACTGAAGAGTTCCAGAGAGCATCTAAAATTAACAATCACCTTAACATAAACACTGGGTATTTTAACAGGAGAGAGTATTTCCATTTTGCAAAGGCAATACCCATTCAAGGAAAAAAACTCATTTCGGAGTCAGTGGTCTCACTTCTGTGTCCACAGACGACTTGGTTACACACATGGATATTATCTCCTGTTCCAGTTTATCTGCAATTTGAATATACAGTACTCATGCTTAATGAATTAATTAATTCAGGGCAAGTCTCTACTCGGTTACACATGTTAAAAGTCCTCTCGTTGAAAAGTGCACCTACATTATTCAGCCATTCAATTTAAATTAACCATTGTTGTAGTAAAAAGTCTGTATTTTAACCTGAGAAAAGGAACATTTTCAGTACTTAAGGCATTAAAAATAAAGTTCCAAAATATACCTAACAGTTCATTCGAATAAGTTTCCTAAAACCACGTTCTCAAATATACCAAGATTGTATCCTTATTAATACATTTATGCTAGTAAAGGATTAGATATCCTGATTACTCCAGCAAAAAACATTACACAAAAAAGACCCAACAGTATTGTTTTCTGTACAGTGATCCTTCAAGAATCAGCAGATTTGTTGGCACCTTCTCCTTCAGCTTCCTGATAAGATCAATTTCCTTCGCAATGAGAAGCAAGTATAAATTTCAAGAAAGACACATTCAGTGAAATTAGACATTGTGTTTTGCTTTCATTCTTACACATACCTGATTGGGATGATATAGGAAAACAGGAGGAGGAACCGGAAAAGGTTGCGATACCATGGGCCTACAAATCCTTGCAAGGTTACCATAACAACTGATAGTGCAACTAAAGCCAAAAACAGGGCTTTGGTCAGTTGATTCAACTCCAGGTCCAGCAAGCCAACCTAGAGGAAGAAGTATAAATCAAGTTAGTCATGACTTTTTCTTAAATTGACACTTTTGCGGTGCAACCAATTAGCTATTATTGGCTTTCTTATTCCTACCTATTAAAAATCCATGCACTTGTAACAATTAATTGCATTTTGATAACTGAATTGATTATTGTTCCTATGCTTGTATGCAATAGATGTTCCCTGGTTACAGGACAATAACAATCCCCAGAACCAGTGTGAACTGTCCCAGCCAGGCCTTTTGAATGCCTGACAGAGCCCTCCCCCATACCCTGATCCAGGACAGGAACACAGGAGGGCAAGGAGAAAAGACAATTAGAGATGAACAAATGAGCAGTAATAATTTTCTTCTGTCATGCATGCAGCAAAAATACTGGCACTGTATCTTCTATTTGTAGAGTAGCTACTGCTCATTTACAGCTAGAAGATCAAAAAACTGTTAGACTGAAGAATCCACAGACAAATGCGACAGAGCTACCTCCTCATTCGTATAACTAGTGTACTGTAACTTGTAACTATACTGCCATACTGGTCTGTAAATCTGAACTAATTTCATAGAAATAATTTTTAATTGTATGACACTTTCAGTTATTCAATATAAGAATAAAAAACAACAATCAAGTGGAATATCCATTTTCAAACCAAAATAGCAAAACAGAGGTTCAACTTTTCACGAGTAAAAAGGTATGTGATTTAGAAACATTTTAGCAAAAACATTGAGAGGCTATCTTTCATCCACTGTTTCTCATGAAAAAAATATTTTTAAGCTATGTAACTAAGACTCTCGCCATTTCAATAATGTATGCTGTAGGCTAAGTATTTATACTCCACTTTTCGGGATGCTCTTGTAGTCAGTAAAATATGTGGGAAAATTATGTCAGGAAGAGTTTCCTAGGCCCCATCACAGATGCCTCTTTTATCTCCAAGTCTTGCCAGTAAGACCAGTAAAACATAACACTTCCTTAGACAACAAACAGTCTGAAAAAGAACCACTTTAAATATAGTTCTTAAAAATTCCAGCAATCTTGCTTATACAGGGGCCGTCCCTTCCCTAGAGAACCAGGCAGCTGAAGACCACAGCGGCTGATTTATCAGCTGCATTTAAAAAGCAGCACAACGAGGACAAATATCTTGCAATTTCCGCTGCTTCAACTACTACATAGTTTATGCTTGAATTATTGAGAAAAATAGGTTTTTGGATTAAAATGAAGAAAAATTAAGCCAGGGAAGTAGAGCATGTTTCAAAGCCCAGATCTTTTTGCGTTGACAAAGGCAGCCTAAGTTTCAGGCCTCGCTGAGGATCAGATGAAGTCATTATTCATTCAGTCAGGGAAAAAAGACTCAATTACCTCAACCTAAAGATGCTATCAATGAATGCAAAGTGCATATTTTACTCTATTCATCCAAATCCCATTAAAAAGTGAAAGGAATGATTTAATCTGGCCTTCTAGAGTTGGTCTTTTTTTGTAATAAAATAAAGAATCACTGTCTTGCAATATGCATAACCACTACCTCACACTTTTTTTTCCTGCATCATGGTAGCGAAAGCCTATCTCTCCCCTTAGCTCCCCCTCCGCCCCCCCGTAAAAACCCCACCCCAGAACAGAAATGAATAAAGAGCTTCTTTGGAAAGAATGCCACTTTTTGGACAGAAACATTAAATTTAGTCCACTGCACACTGATATGTAGCTAATTCAAAGCATTAATACCTTTCTAATTGATGAAGACAGATGTGAATTTAAGTTTGGAAACCAACAAAAATGTGTTTAGAAAGATATTAAGAGACTAAAAAAGTTGATGATGAAAAAATTTCACACCATAAATCTCCTGCACAAGAATATTTGGTTTGTTACTAATAATATCATCCTTTTTAATATAGATCATACTATTGTCTATAGTCAATTTTAATATTTTCATTTACTGTAGCAAGTGAAAGCAATTGCAAAACCCCACTTAAGAAGGCACACAAAGAAAGTAAGTTTTAATAGAAATGTATTCTCCATTTCTCAAAAATTAGTTACTATAATGTACTGAAATATACTCAATTAGTTTAATTTTGTGCCTTTCCACTTAAACAACTTCTGCACTCAAACTAATGAAACACTGTTGAATTATCCAGATACATTTCATGTAGAAATTCACTAACAGTCTCTAAAATTCATCTGAATATTGGAAAAGTGGGTAAACTTCATTTTAACTACATTGTGATTTTATCAAAGCATTTGTAAAATATACCATCTTAAGAAAGTGATTTCTTTCCTTTTGAAAATAATCATAACCAGAATAATTATGACAATGTAAGAAATAGATAAGTTAAGAATTGGAGTAATTTTCCACATTTATTGCTATTTCCCATATTGGAAAAGCAAATTTTCTTCTACTTGTCATAATATTTGTTCTATTTGAAACAACTGTGTTAACAAAATTAAACACACCACTGGAAATTTTAATCTCCAAGGGAAAATTTGTACATAATGTCTAAGACAACCACAGTAGTTTTGCAAAGGGGCTGCTCTACGATAATGAACACAATAATTGCCTGTATAATCTAAAATGCTACTAATGGCAACAACTGCAAATCCATTTAGCTCCTCTTTAATTTATGCACGAAGTTTTAAATAGCTAATGGTTCTCGGTAAAATAATGGTTTATATCATCAATAAAAAGTATGGCACTGTCTACTTGCATCAAAAAAAGCCTACAAGTTTTTAAGATACTTTATTTTTGAATGAGGGAATGATTAAAGGTCTAAACCTCACATTTTGGACCACAAGATATAAGTCATTATCTTATGAGAAAAATCTTAATTTAATTAGCAAAAGTTGAAAGCAACAACAAACCTTTCTGACTACTGAAGTAGAACACGAACAGCAATATTGCTATTGCTGCCCTAGATGCTTAACTTTTGGGAAAGGTTATCCTCTGAAGCTATTATTGTAGTAATAGAACAATTCTTCTAACATTATAAAAAGTATATTACTTGGAAAATGAGAAAATTTTTAATGCTATAATATTGAAATGCAAAATTTGATGATTAAATGTTGCACAATGGTAAAGATTTCTCAAAATAGTCTAGTGCAGTCATTTTTTATTCAATTACAGTTTAAAGTGCATTGGAAATAATTGCTCATAAATAGCCTTTTTTAAGCACCCTACTTTAATATTGTTGAAGTATTAAGGCACTATCTTAGGAGAGACTTCTCCCTGCAACCAAATTCCTCCATGAAGGTAATTATATTTCAGTAATCAGTCTGGTTCTGCACTGACAAACACCATATTGACTACAATGAAATTTCATGGTATGTATGTTTGAGATAGACTTTGGCTTTAATTTGCATCATAAACATAAAAATTTTCTTTTCTATTCTTAATAGATGCTCTTAACTTTATTAAACCTTGAATACTAGTCAATTATTCATGTTTTCATTAATTCTAGTCTAAACTTAGATGTAACAGCTATGCAAAGAGTAAGGTAAGTATTTAAAATCACTAAAATTCAAATAATAGATCTTTCTTCGAGCTGACAAAAACAAGCTTTGCCTAAGAAAAAGGATTTCATCATTTAAAAAAAAATGTAATTTTTATATAGACTACTATATACAGTTAACTGCATATATCTGAACCCCTATGGCTTTCCTCAATAATCTGTTAAACCTTTCCTATAGTCCCTAGGAATAATAGATTATTAATCTGTGTTTAAAGGCTAAATAAAGAGACACATCATTACCTGTTTACCTTAATCTTTGACACTAAAAACATGTACAGCAACTCTGGAATCTGTAAATGTTTCTTCTTTGTTAAGTCTCCTAATTCTAAGGTTATTCCTATGATTCAAATTCTTGACTGCTCAGCAATCCAGGTTGACCACATTAAGGCTAATATAACGATGAATCAAAACAAGGAAAGCGAGTGAATTCAAGTTTAGGAAGCATCTTTCCTTAATTCACTGTACTCAAGTAGTGGTCTGACAAATATGTTTCTCTACAAGCCTGTCTTGATTAACATAAAAACCACCAAATCTTGCATACAGTATGTTACACTTTTAAATTAATATCTTACTCATTCTTTTAAGCAGTAGATTCAAAGGTAGGACAAGCAAAGAAAACACTGACATATATAAAGTGACCATTTAGTGAAAAAAAGTCACGTATCCTGGCTTTTTCTCAGATCGATTTTCAAACATCCCAATCACTTGTTTAGCTGCACGAGCAACAATGACAAACCTTGAAAACATTTCCTGAAGCACTAAAAACCTATTACAAGTTTTATTCATTTTAGAATTAGAGCAATAATCGTGGTGGTGTGTGGGGGTTCTACCTGACTTAGTAAAACTGAAATAAACTTTAGTTATTGAGTCCACTCCAGTGCAGTTATACAAAAGCAATAACCAGAAAATAGTCCATTTGATTCAACTAACATTTTTCTGTATTTCGTTTGGCAAAAAAAAGTATGGATCCTTCATGCTAGCTTTAATCCCAACACATCACTTTGACCAAACTGAAATATTTGGCATTATGTTAATATTGCAGGTTTTTGGAACTGAATTCCGTCTATTCTACACTGATTTCAAGAAACATTTTTAGATATTTAGCATTAATTGTATTCCCAAAGAAACAAATTACAATTACTTCTCTGTATTCTTACAAAAAACAGCTCATATCCAACAGATAGGCATTTAAAACAGTAGAAATACTTTAAAAGTCAAGAAGAAATACATGGTTATCATCCGAAGGAAGAAGAGTAAGCTGCAAGTAGATAATGTTTTTTGAATGTTTTGATGCATATTCAAAAACAGAGCTTTAAATGCTCTTTAAAGCAAAATAAATTTATTACATTTTGAAATTACCTTCTGACTTGCCTTTTTTTACTTTAACAAGCTATTCATAACTGCATAATATCTATGAAATAAACTAATCACTTTAGAAACAAAATTCCCTTTTGTAGCTAGTAATATCTATAATGCTAAAAGAAAATGAAGACTTACAAAATTTCTTTCTCTCTCTGCCTCCTTTATTCGTCTATTTTATATCGTTGCCTCTTCCAGACTCAACATCGTCTGAGTTTGGATACTCAAAGTGAAACTTGTAAGTCCTCTCCGGGTTTTTAGAGGTGCTTAGCCCTCTCTCTACTACAATAAAAACTGTAAGTGAGCTATATCCACAACCGTACTTAAATAGTGGACTCAGCTGCTTGAAGTAAGGCACTCATTTTGACAAATACTGGCCACAGATTTCATAACCTTCTCAAGTGTGTCTTCTTTTTCAGTTGTGTCCTGATTTATCCTAACATCAATGATTTACTATATCTGTAGTAAAACATTATGTTTCAAAAGATCAAAATGAGAGAAACTGAAGGTGATCCATTCTTAATATCCAGTTGACTATAAATCTGGTTTTCATTAACACTTTTGCAGTTTGCTCAACTATCCCAATATCTCTAAATATTCTTCAATCTGATGTCTCTTCTTAGAATCAGTCTTTACATATAATAACGAAACCAAACCATTGATATTTGCCTCTACCTTATTTCAGTATTTTGTTCTAAGTTGGCGGAAGGCTAAAAAGACTTGCGGCAGTTAAAGAAATGCCATGTATAGTTTGGTCAGCAGAGGGTGCTCAAGATTGGTGCTAGCCACTGTTTTCAAAAGCTCGCTGTCGGTAATGCAGTACCACGCACAGCACTGTACTTTTACAGGGCAACCTGTATTTCTGTATGATCTTCCTTGGCCGACAGCATTTAATTCATTCAGTTTCAGAGTTAATTATTCGAAGGACTTTAACAGTTCAGATTGTGTACTGAAACTATTATATTTCCTTCTTAGCAAAAAGTTACACTTCATATACCTTTATACAGTCACAGACTTGCACCTTAAGGTGCCAGTAGTCAGATGCTGTGCGACCATATGTTCTCCAACTTCGCTATGTATTTGTCACACACAAGAATGATAAAAACGTGCACTGGGCATATTAAGAAACTGAAAAGGTTAGTGGCTTCTTAAAACTCTGGCACCCATATAGGGATTGTGCTGTATTAGTAACATACCCTCCTCCTATCAGAAGCTATCAATTGAAAACATTTTCTCAAGACCACCCATCAATTTAGAATAATTGCTTCAATAATCTAAGCTAACTAGTCATACTGGAGACTTCAACAACCAAAAGCATTCACACAGCAAAACTCTTAAGACATCCATTTTTTCAATTTAAAACAAT